>NC_142996.1:7856250-9314375 GCF_061535395.1 Colias eurytheme
AGGAAAAGGTGGAAGAAAAGATAAAAGAAAATGATGATGCGTTGAAGATAGAAAACGAAGTAAAAAAGGAAAAAGAAAGGGAAATAAGACAGGAGATATTTGAACAGGAGAAGAAAAATGTATCAGCCAAAGCAAAAGAATTTCAGAACAACACTAACGACGTTGAAATCCCTGTAAATAACGAAACTGAAACAAGTAAACAAAAGGAAAAGGTGGAAGAAAAGATAAAAGAAAATGATGATGCGTTGAAGATAGAAAACGAAGTAAAAAAGGAAAAAGGCAGGGAAAAAGAAAAGGAAATAAAACAGGAGAGATATGGACGGGAAAGGAAAAATGTATCAGCCAAAGCTTCAAATAACGAAACTGAAACAAGTAAACATAAGGAAAATGTGGAAGAAAAGATAAAAGAAAAGGATTATGCGTTGAAGATAATAAAGGAAGTAAAAAAAGAAAATGGAGAGGAAAAAGAAAAGGAAATAAAACAGGAGAAATATGGACAGGAAAATATATCAGCCAAAGTAAAAGAAGCTAGTAACGAATATCCTTCAAAATCTAGTATTACATTATTGAGTGACATTCAGCTTACTACTGTCTTGGATGAAAATACAGGCAAATTCAAATTCATTCTGATGAAACAATCACATAAAAAACACAAAACCCCTGTAGTGGGACAGTTCATTCTGGCAAAATTTTATACGAAACAATCAAAAAAGATTTACCGATATGTGTGCGTTATTAATGAAGTTTATGGAAATAAAATAGTTGTCCAGGGTCTAAAATCAAGGAAATCCAAAAATATATTTCGTCTCTTAGACAATGATATTTCGATTATCGAAATAGAAGACATAATTAAATATCTTCCTGAACCTTTGAGAAATGGCGATAATTATATATTTGCCAATGATATTGATATAAGAGAAGCGTAATGTCCAACACACTAGTAAAATAACACGTGTTGTAATTGTTTAATTTTTTTTTTCATTTTTAATTATTAATAAAGTAAATAAATTAAATTTTTTATGTGCTTAATTATTACCTCTTCCTTATTATTTTAGAAGGTCGAATCGAAAGTTTTTCAAATTTTCATTTAATGGTTTTATATTTTTGTTTTATTATATTATTATAAGAACTTGAATGCCAAAAGTCAGTGCAAAATAGGTTAGGCTAGAGTTAAATAGGCTATTCATTTATTGATGGTCCAGAAATGTCACTGGTGAGTATGCATCTTTACATTTACCATTTCATGACATTTCGTGACAATACCATTTACTAACCATTTCTTGACGTACAACTTTTTTGAATATGACCCATTTGACTTTTAAACATAGTAGTTGTTTTGTGGTATATTATTTATTAATGTTTGTTATCGGTTAAATCAAAATAACACGTAGCCTGATTTCCTACCAAAACAGCTACTATAATAATACTTGCATAGTGTGGACACTGTATTTAAAAATGTACGGCATCAAGAGGGAATATATAGATTTTTTAAATATTTGACTAATTAGGCCGAAAAGACAGCAATAAATTAATATTTTTCATAATCTGTTTGAACAAGATAAATGTTTGCATTCGTGTTCTTTGTTGTAATTATTTGGCCATCATATTAGCAATTCATATATTATTGTCCAACAATTTTAGATCAATGATCAAATAAAGTAAATATTTTAAATAATATAAGTATATAAATATGAAAATAAAAGTATTTTAATTCCTAACAAAGCACTAACACAAAATGTACTAGAAAATATATTACAAAATATGACGAATAAAAGAAAATAGAAAAAAACAAAACCTTTAATAATACATCTTACAACTAGTATTTAATTCTACATACAACAACTAGATACCCATTATATGACTGTTAGTGTATAATTCGATATTTTTGGTGCATTATTATCTACAACGAATCGTAGGATTGTAAACATTTTGGACGGTTTACCTTATATTTCTATGAAAATACCGTTCAAAAATTTAAACAATAAATTTTCAATCCAATAAAATGATAATTCGAATCAAATTCGCGTAAATAAAGTACCATTTAAAAAGCAATAATTTAATTATAAATTGATAAATTGTACTTATCATACAGGTATTTCATTGTACTATCTATGTGTATAATTTTATTCCATTACAATATGTCCTTGAAAATCATTCGCAAATGTTGACGCCCTTAAAAATATTTGACAGATGTAATATTTAGTCTGTGCTGTCAAATATTATTTAGTCTGTGCTGTCAAATATGTTATGAATGTGACTCAAAAACATTTTAGTTCATATTTTATTTATACAAACGTAACAGAAAGGTTTATTTATAACTGAAATAAACAAAACACACGCGTTTAACCAAAAATATCGAATTTATACGTTTTACTGTTCGAATACAAAGAGATCATAACAACTCTAGGTAACTTTTTATAATATGTAAAGCTATACATTTTCCGATATAACTGCAAATTATTTTCGAAGTTTAAAAAAATTACAATATTTCATGGATTGTAAACTTACATTTGTCTTCTTAATGTACTATTTTGATCTGATTTCTGGTGTGTTCTATTCAATAAAAGATTAAACATAGGATTGATTGACTCCTCACAAAATATAAAACAATATATTCATAGCAAAATAATACAAAATTGATGTATAGTAAATTCATCACAAATCAAAATGAAATCTGAAAAAATTACAAAGAAGAACACTCGATCTTGTAATGACGTAACTTCGAAACCTTAGTCGAAGTCTTACTAATCATACTCTTTCGGAACATAGCTATTAAAACTGTTTTCATCACACATTTTACCTGCTAAATGAAACCCTTTCCCCTTTAACAAATTCCAAGCTCACGAACCACGTCTCAAACTGCATCACCGATCTTTTATTAGTTTAAAAGATAGGTGATGTGGCCTTCCCTTTAAACTCTCTTCTTTCCATGTGAACCAAATGTCTATCTATGAACCAAGTCCTTTCACATATCCCTTAAATTGTCTCTCTATTAAAAAAAAAGACGGGTTGCACTCCGGGAGTGCCGGCAGAAGTGAAAACTTGATTAATAACGTTGAGCATGTTTTATATCCATCCGTCTTACGCTTTTTCGATCAGATCACGTGTCCTGACGCGAGTTTAAGATTTTATACCCATTACAGAAAAAGTGCTCAACGCCGCTAAAGAAGTTTTCACTTCAAAAAATCCGAAAACATTTGCAGTTACACCTATCACAACGCGTTACCGCGCATCGCCAAACAGCAGTTTGGCGAAGTATGTGCGTCAGCTGCGCTCGTCGATATTGGCTAGCACGTGTGTGTACAGGCGGTGCTGCGTGACGCTCGCTAGCTCGTACTCGAGGGACGATAGTCCGTCCTTTTGGAATGTCTTGCTGGTTTGCGAGAGGAGCTGGTACCTGGGGGATTTTCATTTAGTCGGTTAATTTTTGTTTTTGTTTAGTAGAAGTGGAAGAAGGGAGATGAAAGTACTTCTAGGTAGTATAGTAAGTATCTATACTATAAGCAACAAATAAGAATGAATAAAGTGTCTATCAAAAGATGCTACAAAGAAGTTTTGGGTGAGTTCTGGGGCAAAAGTAGAAGTAAGAATACTCTTACTCTTAGAACAAATTATAATAGGCAAGTGGAATATAATCGAAAAAGACTTTCGTAGCATCCTAAACAGTGCTGTCTTATCATTATCTATATTGAATATTGTTTCGAATGAAACATTCTGTATACTGGGAAAATCGTTTCAAATGGAAGTAAATTACGTACATTGTACTTTTTTATATTTAAAGATACAAATCTCATTCATACCTTTTGGGGTTAGGTGCAGACTTCTTATGGTCCAACATCGCGTATCGTGCTATGGACATCTTGTATCTAGCTATGTGATAGTTCATTTTCTTAATCCTGTATGGAAAAAATCAATCTCAATTTATATCAAGTACTTAGTAAGAATCTAGTTATATTGCTGCTGGTTCTGACCTGATTACCCAATAAAGAACTGAAAATATATGGAAAAAATCTTGAGACGATAAAGATCATATTTCTAAATAACATGTCGATAAAAATATAAATTTAGGTATTTAAATCATCGAATTCCATCACACATTATCCTACTATTTGTTAACAAACTTTGTTTAATTTCGTTATACCTAATCCCCCTCCAACTATTACAATAGACCAACTTCTATGAAAATAGACAAACTTCTCTTTTGTTCCCAAAGTATTTGGTTCAGTTTAAACTAATAACACAAGTGACTCACCTATAGAACATATCGTCGTCCTCGCCTCCCCAACCCCAGTATTTATTGGAGAAGCCGTTGACTTTAGTGAATTGCTCTTTTGTCATCGCCGACACACCGCCGAAGATATCTTCGTAAGGTAACCTAGATGATATTATTTCATGATTTAAAAAAAATGTTTCAATAATTATAAATTAGTTATGTTTAAAAAGACAATATTAAATAATAAAATCAAGTAAAAAATAATCAACCATTTTTTTATTAGCTATTCAGGACAACAAGAAAACCTCATTCAATTATTGTAAAAAAATAGGTAATTATTGAATTTTTAACTATATTCTATCTATTAAAAGTAGGTCAAAGTAGAGTCTAATGGAGTCGGTTACATACAAACATACAGTTGATGATATAAACGTGTTTAAAATATGTGAACACATTTAAGTGTTCCAAATATAATTCTATGTTAGCAAGAGTTTATATAAAATGAATTACTGAATCTTTTTTCTACAAATACGACTGAAAAGTAAGATTAGTTTTAAAGCAGTGAACAAGTAACGAGCTTAAACAAGTTTGGCCTGGCCTAAACTAGTTATACCTAACGGGCTTAGGATAAAGTGCTTTGGCTAAAGTAGGTTATCCTAAAATGGGATTTCGGTTACAAATATAAATTCTAAAAGAATAGCTTTATATATATTTTATGTAATATAGGCAAAAAAGTTCGAGGTACAACACTTTATGCTGAACTGATAAATCACGTAAAATACATTTTTGCAGATAATAGAAGTCTTTCATCTTTTTGTGTACAAAATATACAAAAGCAAAATTAATACTTATCTCAATTGCGTTTAATTGTAAGTTACGATTTGATATTCATTATTTAAAATATAATTTAAAATAAACCATACAACAAAACTGCATTTAACGAGAATTTTAACATACACACCCCTAGACCCTACCAAATAATACCAAAATTCATACTCACTTAAAATTAAGTTTATCTATAGACGCGGACATATGCCGCGGTTGTTTAGGGCACGAGTACAAGTTCCTAGAGTCGAGAGGCAGCAAGTCTATATCGTGGAAGATGAAACACTGCCAACCCCCGGCCTTCTGTCTCTGACTCTCAACGAAGCCGACGTTCATCAGCTTTGCCCGGTTGAAGTCGCTAGAACCTGGAAGTGGGTGCTGGTGTAAGGTTTAACTGCCACTCGCTTTAAAACCTAGGTACATAATGTATGGTGTAGCAAGTTTGCAGAGCTTATTTTTTGTAATATTAGTTACTAGGTTTGATCAAGACATTGTCTATTTAACGAAATAACGAGGAATGGAGACTTTTGACTTTGCGTTTAAAATCTGTTACAGTCCTTACTTTATAAAAGACAAAACAAAAGACTTGTTTAACATAGATGTCCTTTTAACGTACCTTCTTGCTCGACGATAAATATTCCGTACTCTAATTGTTGTTTCATTAAAAAAGGATGCATGTGGTTCAGGAAAATCGCCAAATGTTGTTGGCGATCCCTATAACAAAAATAAATCGATAAATATGATAGGTAATTGAAACACCATATTTTATGAATGGAGTAAGAAAAGGCATTTTCCGTGGAATATTATGAATTCCTTTCTAATTCATATTGCAGGCGGTGTACACAATGTTTACGTAGGTATCTTAGAAAAATCGTTTTAAAGTACCTACTATAATCGTCATAAATATGCTTGATATTTGTCAATTTGAATACTAATGGTTGTATTTTTTATTTCCTCGTTTCCAACATTTGCAACCTAGCATAACCGAGATTTTTTACACTGCAGTTATTTGAAATACAGCTCAAAAACCACAGTTTCGAATAAAGTAGCGAAACGGTAAAGCTAATATATTTAGCGTAAAAGTAGGTTGAGCGTGAAGTAAGTGCATCTCAACGACACTGCTCCAATAAAAAATTAATAAACAACAAAATTAAAAACTAAAAACGAATTTAATAAACCGAGCTAGTGCTTTTTAGAGCTATTTCAGACCTGCGTACTTTTCTGCGTGTATACGTTCATTACACGTGCGCTATACATTACGCGCTTCAAAAAACCGGACTCGCGTAAACGGGCATGTTTGACATGTTTCGGTATATTCGCTTCAACCGATGGTATTGATAATATATTGTATACGATAGGTTGTGTCGTTGTACGAAGCGCATCAACGCTCGGACGAGTGGAGTGTCTGACAAAAGGCGCGATGCGTAGTACATGCGTTTCCAAAAACTAACCCATACGCGCGTACAAAACGATAGTCTGAAACCGCTCTTACGTGAAACTGCTGAGTTCAGGGCAATCTTGGGGAACATTTATCGTGACGTCATAAATCTGATCTGCCCTTTGCGATAAAGGGACAAAGGCCACGAGGTGCAAAGGTGAGGTCAAGGAAGTAGGGTAATTTCTATTGTTTCTTGATTTATTTACAACTGAGATAAGATTGTATCAAATTTTATATGGTGTAAATAAATTGCGCCTTTTTAAAAATTCAAATAAACAAATTTTATAGAATTGTACAAATATGGCAATGAATTAATTTATCATCCATGTAACAAAAACACGGATAATAAAATCTTTCAGGAACTAATGAAATTCCTAGGTTCTACTTCTTTCTCTTCTTTATTGATTGTTTACTATTAGAAGTGATACATATAAAATTATTGTATAACGATGTATGACATATGTATGACAGATAAAAAATCTGTAAGACATTATCACGTTTCAGCTTTACGCAAGAATACTGCAGTCTGAGACATCAATGCAGATGAAAGCCAGCGTGGCGTCGGTTACATAACAGATGTAACATAACGTTTTTCCGACGATTTTAAAATAATGTTTTTTTTTTAACATGACTCTGAAAACGAATAATTTTGTTATATTTTAAATACTGCTTTTATACTTGATGGTTTTAGGTGAAAATAGCCAAAATCCTGTCGATTAAAAAGTAATAATTTTTAACTAGAAGGAAATAATCTTCATATATGTAAGTACTACTTTTACTACCTATTACTCCCACTTTATATTTAAAATTACTAATTACACAAGTTCATATTTAATAATGCGAAGTAGGCTATAATCCTAAACGGTTATCATATATTACCTTTCCTTATATCAAGTAGGTAATACACATTATTTGAAATGATACAATCTCTATACATCAATTATTGTCTGTACATTTGCATAACATTACTACCGAGAGTCCATTAAAATATCTGCATTACTTACGTTTAAGCGTGAACAATCATCAAGCTTAGTTCTTACGAGGGTCTGCAGAAAAGTAGGTTAAGATTGTAATACGAGCTCTCGAGACTCCTAAGCGATTTCTTATATAACCGTTTTTCATGTTATTTTTCTAGTAAAAACATGAATGTTTACATTTATGCAGTTTTGTGGTTAGGTGGATTGCTATACATTTAGGTTTTTTATTATAAGTTGTTAAATAATACTGGATAAGTTATTCGTAGGATTTAGGTAGGTACTTATTTTAATTGTATTTTATGCAGAAAAGGGGATATATGAGTATATGAGTAATTTAATAGATACATGTAGAACAATTAAAAAGGCTTACTGAATAAAAAGTGGAACTATTGTGTTATTATTTCGAAGTCTGAACAAGATATCTGTAGTGTAGTGTTGCAGCTGATGTTTGCGTGCTCGTGTTGAGCAAATACAAGGAATTGGGTGCAAAGGTGTAACAATAAAGCGTAGTATATTATTTAGTTTCCTTTATAAACAAAGACGATGATCTTACGAGTTTTTAAGAGATTTGTAGGTTTATGGTCCCAGTCGCACGTATTATTTATTTATGTTTTCGATACGATAGAATATCTTATATATAAAATTCTCGTGTCACAATGTTAGTCTGCATACTCCTCCGAAACGGGTGGACAGATTCTCATGAAATTTTCTGTGCATATCGGGTAAGTCTGAGAATCGGCCAACATCTATTTTTCATATGTACCACGGGCGAAGCCGGGGCGGACCGCTAGTATTTTATATAATAGAGAACATTGTCATAGTTTAAGTTTTAATGCGACTACAAGACGACATCTGTCGGGGCAGCTAGTATAACCAAATTACACATGCGTTGAGTATCTCCATCTATACTCCTTCCATCTATCCTTTTTATAACAATGATATTAATTTTATGCAAAGACTTTTCCGCCAAAACGTTGATAAATTGATTATTAAAAATATCTTGTTACTAACCTGTACGGTACAATAATAGCAACTTTATGCCTCGCTGTACAGTTGGGTGGGGAGTAGCGTCCTCCTCTGTGTACTTCAGGATATTTCCTCTCCACCCAGTCCAGATCTATCTCCGTTTTGTTCACGGTTATTGGACCTGTTGTTTGAGAAAATAATTATATAGATGTATAGATAATATAATAGTAAAGCTAGAGATATGTATTGATTCATAAAACGATACGAAATACTTAAAGATAGTTCACTAAAACTTAATATCATCTCCCGTGTCTCATCCAAATTCGCTCTAATAAATAATTTTGAAATCTTTCTATAAACCGAAATAAAATACTATATAAATTTTAAATAAAATATAGCAACTTTAAATTGAATATAACACCCGAAATACTTCGTACATTTTATAAAATTTACCAGCTCAATTATTTCGTTATTTTCGCTTCTCCACTCTCAAATTAGTTATCGCAAGGGAAATGGTGTAAAGTTTTTACACTTTTTAACTAAATTGTGTTAAAAATCTGCAATAAATTTATAAAATTCGCTACAAATATTTCTGATATCTAAAAGTAAATTTTCGGTAGTCTTGCACGTGATTTTCGCAACTCAAGCCGTCACCATGCTTGAGTTCTTAACCTAAAAATTCATATACGTACGTTACATCATTATCTTACAAAGTGTATTGTCTTACCTAAATCTGGAGGCATTTCGTCGCAGAGCGGCAAGCTGGGTTCATTGAACTTTATTCCGTCTTCTGTAGTCACCAAATTTTTTATTCCCTCCATTATTTTAGTGAGCAAGAGCGGAGTGCTTGTATAGTCTGTGTCATTCCTTCGCACCATGTTGAAAGTGTTATTATTGCTTATAGTATTGTTCAGTTGAGTCTTCTGGGTTTCGTTTTGTATAGCTAGTGCTATTTTAGGCCAGGATTGCGGCGATTTTTCACCGGGTCTGAAAAATAACTTGATTTCAATATACCTAATGAAAATATAGTATTTGTCTTGCTCATTTTGAAGCCCACATACTTTTTTGAGTAGGTAAATTCAGTTATGGAATAAATTCGATATTGCAAAAGCCAAATTATTATTGTGCTGAGATGCGTTTATTTATATGGTAATTTCAAAGCTTTTATCAGGTATTAGCGGCTGGTTTGCTGTTATAAACACTATATGTATAGATAACAAATATGTTTATTAAATGCAAATATAAATAATAATAAAATAAAATAAAAATCATTTATTGATCAATTTGTGGGTTAGGTACAAACATGTAACATTTGGACCCCAAACTAGGACAGCCTGTATTTTGGGGTCCACCTTCCTTAATGACACAATAATAACAAAACTATGGCATAATATTAACTTAAATAATGATTTAGGTAATTTAGCTATTTTTTATACAGAATAAAATTTAAATTATACATTTTAACTCAAGTTTAGTAGATATACTCATATGTTGTGCGTGCGTGTTTGTATGCATGTTTGAGCGTGTGTGTATGTATGAGTGTGCGTGTGTGTGTGTGTGAATGTATGTGTGAATGAGTGTGTAAGCGCGTGAGTGGATGTAGTGGCCATAGTGGTTGCGTTTGCTAGATTTTTATTTGAACTATGTATTGTTCAGTATCTGAATAATTCTGGGTCAGCAACCACTCTGTAACCTTCTTTTTACATTTTACTAAGGTAAGATTGTGTATAGAAAGGCTTTTATTGACCTTTTTATATAAAAATATACTCATGTATGAAGATTGGCGACGAAGGAAACCAGTACGCGTAATATGGTTAGAGCATACAAGGTCATTTCTTCTCTTACCAGAAGAGACAGCACAAAGAGGTGTTATTTTATGTTGTCTAAGAGTTATTTGCAATATATATGTCTGCCTTACATTCAGAATTTTAGCTTCCCTATACAGCTGGTCAGTTGGATATCTAAAAGGTTTATGAAGAATGACCTTGAGAATGCCTCTTTGTGCTCTTTCTAGAATTAATAACGACGTTTTGAAAGTGCCACCCCATACCGAAATGCAATATTGGATAATTGAGTGGCAAAGAGCTTTGTAAACCATAAAGATGATTTTGTGTTCCAGTAATACCCTAAGTCTTTTAAAAATCCACGACAGTTTTCGAACTCTAGTGGTTATAAGTTCAATATGTTGCTTCCATTTACAAAGGTTATCGATTATAACTCCTAGGTATTTAATGTGTGGAACCATTTTTATAGCAGAACAATTGCATAATATATTCGAACTGAATGTATCACAGGTGTGAACTTTTAATATAAAATCATTAGGTGGTTGAGAAGAATTTGTGGAACTAAACGCAATAAAATTAGTTTTATCCAGATTTAAGGTGAGTAGACTATTTCGCAACCAATTAGAAACAGTTCTGATGCCGTTCTCCGCGTGGAAGCATGCCTCAGCCCAACTCCCTCCATGAAAGATAAGTATATAATTCCTGGTTATTACTGTTATCATCTAAAACATGTATAAAACTACAATTTACACGTCTGGGCTACACGCGAAATCGCAAATTTCAAAAATAAAGCGTCATTTACTTGTAAAATCTTCTCTCAATAATTTCTTGTGCATATTTGTAAAGATAGTTGGCGAGAAACCCGAGCAGTGACTAGAATCAATTTAATATAACAGTTTCATGTTATTTTCTAGAAACTAGCTAGACGGTAATGCAATTCTGCATAAAGTCCCCTTGGCTTCGACGAACATCGTTGATGTTATGCTGTATTTATTGAAACACAAAGTCATTATGGCACGGTTCTTTACATATTTTGTCTTGTGTAATGTGCTCTTCAAAAAAAGATCCATTCAAAGATAAATTTATCCCATTATTTATAATCAACTACATATTTTCATTAATAGAAATATGTAAGAACAATAAAGCTATATGTACATGTTCAGCAAATTGAAAGTCAGGTTTTATAAACAGGCCAGAATAGTCAAAGTAATTGACGACCAAATTATATTAATATAACGAAAAACATCCTGTAATTATCTCCGAACCTTTGAAATAATCAATAGATTTCCGTCCTAACATCACATAAAAAAGACTGTAGGTATATAATAATTTATGTTCGATATTCCCTCTATATTTACGAATAATTTCGTAAGGGGATACGAGCTGCCAATTCTCTAATAGAAGCTTAGTGGCAGACGATATGTGTATTGTGTAGGCATATCGTATTAGCTTAGCTTGTTATGGTAAATCTAAACATATTATGGTAATAACGAGATATGTTACAATGAAACGTGTTAGGTTGGTTGCCTCTCCTATCTTTTATTTTTTCTATTCACATACCTATTAAGGTGATGAATTAATTTTTCTAACATTTACGGCCCTGTTTAAACCTTCGTAATTTTTATATTATTAAAGTTGTCGTGATGAAAATTCTTGACAAGAAAGTTCAATAGTAACACAATACGTCTATCGTTTTAGAAACATGATTCCATGATATTTTCTCGATAGAAAAAAAATACAAAGTTCTCATTGTTATTTTTTTATAATCTCTGGCATCTTCAAAATAACAAACGTAAAGTTACGACTTTTTGGATATTAACTATAAAATATACAACCTATACGTCTACCGATTTAGAATTTTGAAATATGCGATGGTTTTGAAATAAACAAGAAATACTTGAAATTAGCGCGCGACCAGCCAATATAGCGAGAGCCGCCCTGTAGCTTCCTACCCCGATCGCTGTACGAGTCATTCCCGCTACGGCCGTCACACGGGGAACTTGTGTCGCTCGCGCAATCGTAAGAAAGGGTGACAACACGATAAGACAAAATGAGACAAATGGGGACAATAAAGAAAATAAGAAGAAGAAACATAAAGGTTGGAGGAAAAAGAATGCTTACAATTGGAACAAATTAATGAAGTAAGTTGGTTTTATTTTAAATTTGATGATAATTGTATTATAGACGATGTTTGATATGTACCCCTGTTTTAAGTACATAACGAATGTGTAAGGTTTTTTCATTTATAGCATAGATAATCTTTTCAGAAATCCGGAATCCAGAAGGAAAATAAACCCACTGATTGTTCACAATGTGAACCCACTCCTTCGTAAGTACCTTTATTCAGTCAAAAATGTATGTTATCAACGCTCTACTGGTTTTATCGCATGATTCCATTTTTAGCAAAAAGCAACAAAGTGCAAAGAAATAAAAAATCATGGTGAACTTAGTGGAAGTATGGTGGACTAAATATGGAACAGGAGCTCATTGGAGTAGTATTATATTTAAAAAAAATACGAAAAAATTTCAAGAATTACATTTCTTAGTGGGTGGTAGATACCTATGTTGTATAAAGAAATTGATTTTGATATTTATTTCATTTATACTTACTACACCTGTGCGGGAAATTGCTTAGTACTAAAACAGGTTTATATTCATATTTACATAGTAATGTAGTTTTTCATTTCGAAAAATTTTGTGTAAGTACATATATTAAATTGAGTTCCTGGGTGATCTGGAAACACAATTGGGCCCGGAAGATGGCGCTGCAGTCACTCCTCCTAATCACATGAACCGATTTGGATGAATATTTGTGTGCACATTTCATTGTTGTGGGATGATTGGTTGATTCGTTTTCACATTAGCTAATATTATGTATTTTTGTTGTAAACTTAATTTAATGTTTATAATTATTAACATTATTATTGCTATAAATAAGCCAGTGTTCGTCTCACATTGCTGTACCTGCCTACCTACCCTACCAGGGCCTAACTTTGTTCTGGCTATTTTATTTTGATTATTTATAATGAATAATTACAATTATAATAGAGTGCAAAAAATAAATACATGCGTCAATATATTTTGTGTGTTTTTTTTAAACAATTTTTTTATTTAAAAAAATATCATTCCGACCGCGGCTTTGCCCGCGTGGAATTAGGTTATATCGTGAATCCGGTTTTATCCCACAGAGGTGTTCAGTTCGGATAAAAAGTATCCTATGTGTAAATCCAGGCAATTAGCTATATTTTATCAAAATTGGTAATGTAGTCTTGACGTGATTAAGTAACAACTAACAAAAAATATACAAATTAACATCCAAACTTTCGCATCAGTTTTACTGTATTAGTGATATCTTCCACTCTTGACTTTGACTGAGAAGAATTAGGGTTTACAACTTCTTTCAGAAATAGTACCTTTCATTTTTGGGCATGATGTAATATCTACGTCAGCATCAAATTCTATCTAAATCAATTCAGTAGTCCGCGTTATTGAGTACCATTTCATTTTTTCAGAGTTACAATATTTTTTGTTATTTTAAAGATTATTTATAACCTACAGTATTATTTTGTAATAAAGTAAACATTACGAAATAATAATAATTATTAATAATGTCTAAGTAGTTGTTAAAAAGAAGATTATTTGTTTATACGCAAGAAAATAAAACCAATAAATCAACAATTAAATAAATGTATAACAATATTATAACTGTATGACGACTCCACACATGTTTGTCCCGAGTCGGCCAGCGGCAGCGCGGCGAGTTTGCAAGAATGACTTCGCGCACACCCGCGTTCGCGATAGCGAGCTATTAGACTCCGCCCGCCAAGCAGTGGATTTTTTTTTGTGTATCGTCTTAAGAGTTTCATTTTAGAAGTAGAGAACTCTTTAGAAATTGAAATTGCAATGGTTAGGGATATTAATGACGACGCGACTAACTTTCATAGTTTCTGAATTAGGTGTTGATTCAAATTCAGCATGAACCGAGTCACGCTCCAATCGGACTAGTTAAAGCAAAACCTCTAAGTTCTTGTTACAGTACTATGCTATTACGTCACAATATGTACGTATTAATATGAGCTTCTAAAGCCCATATCCCTATTCCTCATTCTATTAAAGTTTGTTAACACATTCAAAACCGCTTGCTACTACTACTAGTACTACTAATAGTATCGCTTCAAACGCTAAACACTTTAAACTAAATGAAGCTATATATATATAGGTATAATTGGTTATTTATAAACACATTCTTCGCTACACATACTGTCACATTATTGGTGGAAAGACACCTTAAAAGCTTCTAAAAAACTCACTTGACAGTAGGCTGTGTAGCGTTATATATCGGCGTGTACAGATACGTGCGGAGTGGCGACGCGTCCAGGATGGAGCCGAAGAGGTACTCCACGGCAGCCAGCGCGAGGACCAGCAGTAAGAGCAGGCGGAGCGCCCGCGCCGCCCGCCCGCCGCCCGCCGCGCCCATCAACACATGCGCGGGGACTAACTGGAACCCTGCGTAAATAAATAAATGTTAAAGTTATGAATTGCCAAAAAACATGTAAAAATATATTAAAAGAATAAATGAAAAAGGCTCTGAATTGCCAAAATACACGTAAAAATTAAATTAATAAAAGAAGAACCTCCCGTCATTTTTAGGAATAATTATCTAAACCAATAAGTAGGAACTAAGTAGTACATTTTTATCAAAATAAAAGTATTATTAAAGTTATAATGCTGTAGTTCTCCTCCTTTCCCGATAAATACGATTTTGAACAATGATTAATGATAAAAAGAAGGGCGTATTTACTTGAATAACAAATTTTGAACTTAATTTTCTTTCTGATTAACAATAAAATATCTACATGCTATACTTTTAGGAACCAATTAGGTATTAATCGATAAATTTCCAAAGTAATAAGAAATCATGTTCGAAATCACTAAAAATAAAACGTGACTATTTCGCGTAAAAGCAAAAACATTCATACTAATATTGCTGAAGAAAACTCAATTACCACGCTAATTTGAAATCTCATAATCGTAAATACGGTACATTAAGGAAACGGCATTACTGTGTAAGTGTTTTTCTTTGTTATAAAATGAAAATATCCTTGAAAATTAGTACCTATGTGAAATAACATTTTGCAATTTGAGTTTACTAAGTAGATTTTAATAAATGAGGAAATTATTTAAATTGTACTTTCAAGAAAACACAGCAATGTTATGGTATGGTATGGAGTAAATTCAGATACATTTTTATAAAATAGCTCACAGAAAATTTTGAAAAAGTATACTTATTGTCTTTATTATCAAAGACGGAAATTTCTCTATTCCCTATATTCTATTCATTTTAATAAAAAAAAGCATTCTTATTATCTAAAAACTGTGTACTTCGAATTTTCCTTTCATTTATATCTACAGCCTGTTTAACCACGTATCAAATCTTTTGAAAAAATCTGCTATCAATATAAAATTCTTAATACCAAAAGAAAATTTACGCCTTCCAAAATTCATCGACGCATAAATCAAATAAGTACTAAAGTGTTTCTTTATACAAAGTCCGGTTTACATATCTCGAAACCCTATTACATTTGTATAGTGCCGTTTTCCGGAGTATTAACCCTTACAACGGTCACATAACTTGAAGACGTAAACACGTCTTAACTCAAGGGCCCTTTCCGCCCAGTGGCTATTTAGGTTCGGGGTTCCGCATCAGCTGATATGCAAAGGGTCCCAATGACCCGCAATGCACATTAATCAAGATGACATCTCATTACAAAGTTTTGGTCGACCTTTAAAGTTTTATGTCATTCATTTAGGTTATAATTCATAGATTACATTTGATCTTCACTATTTATAGTATAAAAGTTGCTTTCCGCCGTCTTTGTGTCGGTATGATTGATCTTTAAAATTACGCTACACATTTTGATACGGTTTTTTTAATAGATAGAGTGATTCAATACGAGGGTTTGTATATAATTTATTAAGTTTTCTGCACAACGGGCGAAGCGGAAAGCTAGTGTACAATATTATGGTAAACTTTATTAGTTCAATATTTATATTATTATAATAATAATAAATATAGCAAACAAAGTCGAGTGTTTTGTTTAGCTTCTTACGGAAACGTGAAGAAAATCGATCAAGACATGAGATTTTCTACCTACGCATACGTAAGAAAATCCGCTTACACCAAACAATAACTTATATAGAAAACGCTATTTTTATAATATTATTTAACACGACGCGTAAATCTCAAGAAAAATAGACTCGACAATTTGAATATATTTGACGAACACTTGGAACAAAATGTAATATAGATGCCAAAAAATTCTTAATAGTGAAGTCGCATACAAACTAGCACTTTTAAACTGCTTTAACACTAACCGTATAAAAGCTAGAAAAAGAACAGACATAAACGTTTCATATGATAATGAAAATACTTTCAAGGACTATATTCCCTATGTTTTCTTACTTATAGCAAGAGTTTTAAGGAGTATGTTCGTGTTTTCTTTAATAAAAGTCATATACTCAAATGTAATTAGTTACCTGAGATGTGTAAGTTAAAGACGGTGCTCTATGGAAGTGGCCCATTGTCCGTCAACAAGCGTGCCTCGTGTGGAGTCTCAAGACCATGTTCTGTAAAGAAAAATGTAATTTAATCATTTTATAAAGAAATCATAAAATTTAACAGCTCTAGAATAACGCAGTATTATTAATCTCACGAATTTATTTATTTATTTATTTATTTATTTATGATGCACCAACAGTAACTCAATTTGTAACATTATATAAATAATCGTACATAAAGTCTTAAATTCTTAATCTAAATTGGCTACTAATTATAGGTACATACAGCATTACTTCAGAATTGGATTGAATTTAATATTTAATCTAAATAATTTACTATTATCTAAATATTAATAATTTATTATAATATTTTAATTATACACAGAAAAAAAATGTTAGATGTAGAGCAATGTGAAAACAATATTGTCAAAAATAATTGTCGGAATTCAATAACATTTTTACAGTCATTCAATAAGAGATTTTGAGGATTAACGATTTAAATTTCGTTAATGATTGACCGAAGATGTCTATGTCTCCCGAGATACTCGTGAGCTTATTATACTCGTGGGAGAGTCTCACTATGGGTGAATTTTTGCCAAGATTTGTCCTATATGAAGGCGCACTCAGGAGGGAACGGGGTTGACGGGGGAGTCTAGACGGTACATTGATACAGAGCCTACTAAGTAATGCTGGACAGTCGAGACCGTTATTCAACAATTTGTATAAGAACGAAAGATCAGCTATAGTGCGACGCGATTCGAGAGATGTCATGCTAAAGTGTTTAAGCCTGCCTTCATAAGAGCTTATGGATCTTGCGATACCAGCTCGGTAAGCAAGATGGCGTACAAGTCTCCTCTGAATATTTTCAATTCTATTTTTGTGAATCTGATAACAGGGGTTCCAAACTATACTGCAATACTCCAAACGAGTGCGCACGAAGCTATTATAAAGAAGTAGAGCAGTAGAGGTGTTTTTAAATTCCTTTGAACAACGCAGAATAAATCCAAGAGAACGGTACGCCGCTGCGATGACAACATCATAATGTTCTATAAAACGTAGCTTACAATCCAAGTGCACTCCCAGATCGCGAATCGTAGACACTTCCATTAGCATGTTACCCTTAATGTGATATTTGGAGAGTATTCTATTTTGGGAACGAGTAAAAGATATCTGGTAACACTTGCCACAATTCAGATACATTGCGTTTCTTTCGCACCAATTAGTCAGTCTATCCAGGTCAGATTGTATTAAATCGGAATCAGCACGAGAATTTATTTGACGAATTCATTTCAAATCGTCAGCAAATAAAAATGGTGTACTGTGCTGGAAAATATCAGGCAAATCATTAATAAATATGTTAAAAAATAATGGGCCCAGGGTTGACCCTTGAGGCACTCCTGATGTCGCTAAGAAATACTCGGACTGAACTCCATCCAGAACTACCGACGACCTTCTTCCACCTAAATAAGACTTGCACCAATTCAAAATATTTCCTGTAATTCCGGCGTGTTTCAACTTGTCAACCAATATGCGGTGGCTGACTTTATCAAAAGCCTTAGAAAAGTCGGTGTAGATAGCGTCAACTTGGAAACCTCGGTCTACGGCATCTGACACATCGCTTATGAAGGCAACTAGGTTGGTGTTCGTAGATCTCTTGTTGACAAAACCATGTTGATTGATGGATAAAGCGCTCTGGACAGTGGAATATAAATGGCTATATACAAGGGACTCGAAAACTTTTGCCATTGTGGAGAGAATAGAAATTGGACGGTAATTAGAAACCAATTCACGTTTGCCATTTTTGTATATGGGTACAATTCGAGCCAGTTTCCATTTTGACGGAAATATTCCCTTCTCAAGTGAGGCGTTGTATATATACGAAAGTGGCAAGGACAAAGCTCGAGCGCAAGACGTCAAGAAAAAAGGCGGTATATTATCAGGTCCCGCGCCCTTGGACTTATCTAATTTTGAGAGTGCTCCGTAGACAGCATGTTGAGATATGTTAAAAGAATTTGTGATTTTAATAAGGGAAACATCATTGGATGAAGAATAATCGGGTGAAGTATGTGTTGGATCAAATACAGAAGAAAATTGCTTTGCAAATAAATTAGCGATATCAGTAGGATTGTTGGCGACTTCTGAATTCAAAACCATCTGCGAGGGATAAGTGGATCCGCCTTTCCGCAAGTTCTTAATATGAGTCCAAAAAATTTTAGGCTGAGTTTTAACCGCCTTTTCAATCTTGTCTAAGTAGTTTTTGTAGCAAACTTTAATTAAGGTGGCACCTTCCTTACGCAGATAACTAAATTCAAGAACGTCTAGCGGATTACCATATTTTTTTACCTTCTTACGTAGTTTTAATTTCTTTTTAAGCACTTTTAAAAGATGATTTGAGTACCAAGGAGGATAACCACCTTGGTATCGAAAAGTCATCGGTATATGTTGTTTAATAACATTACTAATAACAGCATAAAAATTATCAACAATAACATCTATTCCCTCTGTTAAATTCAGTTCATGTTTCCAGTTAATGCAGTTGAGAGTGTTAATTATTGTATTGTAATCTGCTTTAAAAAAGTTGTAACGATATGAGGGCTTCGGTTTACATTTTCTGGTAATTTTAGTATTAGGTGTGATAACTAAAGGGGGATGGTACCTGTCAACTTCTCTTATAGGACTAGGGCATACTGTTATATCAATGCAATCAATGTCTGAGAGTACTAAATCAAGGACTTTACTTTGAGAATTTTTAAATCCATTGCGCTGAGTGAAATCATGCAAAGCGAGGAAATCCACCAGACGATCTCTTAAACGAGAACCACAGCAAGAAGGAAATAAGAAGAAGTTTGTATTGTCGTATACCCAATCAATGCAGGGAAGATTAAAATCACCAAGAAGAATCGTAGAACCAGACGAATATCCATCAATGACAGAACTACAGTTGCTAAGAAAATTATCTAGTATATTATAGGTGACAGGGGGCGGCAAATAGACAGCACATATCTTCATAGAATCATGAAAATCGCCACCGGAACCAATAGCAATCCATACATCCTCATAATTACTCTCCCAATCTGACATACGTCTTGACAAAATTTTATTAGAAACTGCAATGAGGACTCCGCCCCCCAATTTCTTATGATTACTGATATTGGAGGATTCACGATCGCGACGATATACAGTGAATGTGTTATCGAAAATTTCATTGTCAAAAATCCCACCGTGCAGCCACGTCTCAGTTAAGACATAGACATCATAGTCTGAGTTTTGTATATGCTGACGTACATTAACTAAATTACTACGTAAACCTCTTGTATTCTGGTAATAGATTTTGATAGAATCGAAAATAAAAAGTATAACAATAAATCTTGTCAATAAACATAATATTAATACCCGATTAGGATACCGACTTCAATTTTTCCAGGCTTCCTATGACAATAGTCTCAAACACCTCGTCCTTTTTCATAAATATTCGACCACCACGCACCCATACAAATTTGTAGTTAATTTCCTTTGCTCTCAATCTAGTGGCAGCATGAATTATTTTGTTAGTCGGTGATAAATGTTCGATTATGTAGATAGGTGAGGGTGTATCTGATGCAATACCAAGGTCAGCAGAGTTCAATTTGTTCTTTTTGTTGTTCTTATTATACTGCTGGCTAGCTGCAAGAAAGGTGTCACGAATGCGAGGGCTGCCAAATTTGACGAGTACAGATCGTGGCCTGTTACTTTTTGGGTTCATTTTAGCGATTCTGGAGCAATACATTATGTCGGTATCTTTTATGTCGCACTTAATGACCTTGCTGAGTTGGAGAACTGTATTAATCAAATTTTCTGAGCGATGTTCTGGCACACAATGCAATTCAACATTATTAGACCGTGCATGTTGTTCCATTGAGTTTAAATCTCTTCTCAAATCCTTTAATGAGTTCATGAGAAAAGCGTTGTCCTTTTCCAATTTATTTATTATAATACATTTTTCTTCAAGTTTTGATTTAATATCATCGTATTGTCCGCTGTAGAATGTAAGTGATTGCTGAAAATCGGCTATTAGGTTATTGATTTGAACGAATCGAAACGAGATCGAAAACGATTTGAACGAATTACGAATGTTAAGATCATTTAAATAATATATTACTTTATACCTTTATTGCATTCAAACTTTAGTGAGGTAACTAATAATATTAAATATGGTGATTTGGATGGATTTTTGTGTTTAAATTACTAAAAAATACTCGATCAATTTGGATTAAGTTTGATGGGTAAACAGATAGTATACAACCTGCATTGGTTATTACCTACTTATTAACATATTTTTTATCCCATTGAAGCCGAGATAAATCGAGGAAAGCGGCTGTTCCTTATATTTATATTTAAACAATAAACTATAAAGAAAAAGAGGGTCATATAATCTTATATATAAAAATGAATCGCAAAATGTGTTGGTAAGCGCATAACTCGAGAACGGCTGGACCGATTTCGATAATTCTTTTTTTATTATATTCCTTGAAGTACGAGGATGGTTTTTATGTAGAGAAAACGTAAATATGTACCACGGGCGAAGCCGGGGCGGACCGCTAGTATAATATAGAAGAAGGTTTACAAAATTGACAGTAATAAGAATGGTTAAATAAGTTTCAGCGAAGGGTTCGACGGGTTCTCATGAGGGAATAAAACCCGAAACAATGGCAGTATCTATAGAAAACTGAATAGTCATTATAGTCAAAATAATGGAATCACCCGAAATAATACAAGCCAGATGTTTTTCAAATATTAAATTACGTTATTTTTTTTGTATAAATCTCTTCATTGTATGATACCTATGTATTTTTATACCTAGTTTAGGCACCAGTCTCACACTTATTTATTTGTACTGAAAATGTGTAAACTTATTTATGTAACTGATGTGAGAAAATAAACTCTTTTTTATTATTATTATTTATTATTATTTATATGATTAATCTTACCTAAGAGTAACCTTAATTTTAAATTAGGTAATATGTTTGAAAAGTACGTAATTTTCTCTAATCACATTTCCTCCTAAGAGCAAAAGATTAGTATTGGTTGAGCGGCTAATTTGACGAACGGGGCCGGTCCGGATTTCGCGAAAACCGAATAAACAGGGCCGGGCATGTAATTAATACCCGTAACGTTGGTTCTGCAAATTAATGGCGTGTGTGAATATAGGTGTTCGATCTGAATATGCTATTGAAAAGGCGAGTCATTGATTTTGCATTTATAAATATCATTATGGCACTGTATATATGTGAGTATAAAGTTTGTACAATTTGTGAGTAGTCCAGTAGGTAGGTATCATGTAGATTGTACATATGACTACATTTAATTTCCTGTCAGTTATTGGTTTTAAGAACAGGAAAGCCATCTACCATTAACTTTTGAGGAATTCCTATGACCTGCTTTGTAGACATTTAGATCTCCTTATAGATATAATGACAACTGATGTAAAAACTTACAAGTATTTCTTAAGCCTTGTTCATTTGACTGACCGGTTGGCTTGGTTGGTAGTGGCCCTGCCTTCCAAGCCAGAGGTCGTGGGTTCGATTCCCACCCGGGGCAAATATTGTGTGATGAACATAGATGTTTGCTCTGTGTCTGGGTGTTAATTATAGATCTATATATAAGTATTTATTTAAAATTATATATGTATGTTTATCAGCCGTCTGGTTTCCATAACACAAGCGAAAAGCTTAGTATGGGATCAGATCGTGCCGTGTGTGAAAATTGTCCCGAAACATTTATTTATTACTAGCTTTGCGCCCGCGGCTTCGCCCGCGTTTTCGAAGAAAAACCCGTTCCCGTAGGATTTCCGGGATAAAACCTATCCTAGGTCCTTTCTCGGGTATCAAAATATCTCTATACCAAATTTCATGCAAATTGGTTCAGTAGTTAAGGCGTGATTGAGTAACAGACAGACAGACAGAGTTATTTTCGCATTTATAATACTAGCTTTCCGCCCGCGGCTTCGCCCGCGTTATCAAAGAAAAACCCGTTCCCGTAGGATTTCCGGGATAAAATCTATCCTATGTCCTTTCTCGGGTATCAAAATATCTCTATACCAAATTTCATGCAAATTGGTTCAGTAGTTAAGGCGTGATTGAGTAACAGACAGACAGACAGAGTTACTTTCGCATTTATAATATTAGTACGGATTAATTTATTTTACATGGAACCTTTATTTAGTAAAATAACTATGTGAATATGCAAATCCCATAAAGTATTTGTTTTAGGTATACATACAAGTGGAATTGATAAATGTATATACGCAAAGCTCTGGCTTTACCGCGTAACAAATTTACACCTATCTATTGATAACATTTAATGCGATGATAAGATATTTCTTCATAAAACTAATTTATACGCATCGCAATATCTAAATAATTCGCTAAATCCCAAACACAATTACACGCTCCTCCAATAACAAGGATCGCGTTCTAATCATAATAGTTAGAACCTAAGTCTGCATAACGTATTTTTGCAACAGATACGTGACCCAGTTCGCGCGTCCCGAATAAACTTATTAGCTATCTTAGCGTGCTTCGGTGCTTTTATTCAGTATTTTTTCGTTGAACAGAATAGAATGCCATTGCCTCATAAATTGAAGCTTTGATGTGGCTTTGATATCAGTTTCTGTCAATTAGTATAATGGTATCTACAAAAATGTGATTATAAAACAAATCATTGTCAAATGAAAATTAATGAGAGATAAATTTTAATTGAAATACTAAAACCAGTTTATCTTTATCTAGCTGTGCCCCACGGTTTTACCTGCATTGCTCTGCTCGTGTTGGTCTCACCGTGATGATACCGCCTTCCTTGATAAATGGGCTATCTAAGACCGAAAGAATTTTTCTAAAAAAATCGGAGCATTAGTTCCCTGATATTAGCACGTTCAAACAAACCAACTCTTCAGCTTTATAATATTAGTAGGTATAGATTATTTTTAATGTTTTATACCAAAGTAATAAACCTACGTGTAATTATTTAATACATCAATGAATTTGTATATATGTAAAAGACATTATATTAAGGAAACCCAACGGACGAATAGAGCAAAACGAGTTAAAACTTTATCCAAGTTCGTCGCAAGGAATTCAGATAAATTTAAATAGCAAGTTTTCCTTGTACGAACAGACGGTCTAGTTAAATAACAAAACAAGACGAAGGACCAGTAGAAATGTCCTCGGTTAGATTTTTCGAGAAAGAATTGGTGGACAAACAGTAGGTTCGTTATACCCACAAATAATTTGTAAAACAATGATAAAGAAGTAATAAGTTACAAATAATAAAATTTGCGTAATTATAATTTCACATTCGTTCATAAAATAAACACGTCTGTTTAGAAATCAGCTACAAGATCATAACTTGTAATTATATCTACAGAAATAACTTTCATTACAAAATTCCAGTAACATTTAATAATTTAAATCTCAAAACAATGCTTATTTAATTAAAAATAACACGCGTATTAATATCCAAAAATAAATATTATTCTCCACATTAATTGGACCCTTGTTGACTTGCGTGGGATATTTAGAATGTTCAACAAAATTCATGTTTAACTTTGTTAAAACTTTTCGTAGCATGTTCACAAACATGAATATGAAACGTAGCTGATAATAAATTCTTTACTTTCGTAGCACACACGCGTAGCGGTTCAACGTAGCGATGGCTACGCTGATGCTACGTGAACCGCTACGTGATTTATCGTTTTTAGTTACAAAATAATTTTAGTAATATAACTTTTTAGCCAAGAATCATGTAAAATCAGCTGATTATTGAGCCAAATTATTCTCAAAACTTATATAAAGGACTTGTCAAACTGTACCTTTTTTCGATAGTTATTATATTTAAATCAATTATGTAACTAAAAAGCGTAATGCATTTTACAAAATCATGATGAGAACGTAGCTTATAATATCGTTAAGTGTCGTATTTAATATCGTTAAGTGAGTGTTGATTGGTCTGAATAGGCTTTTATAATTACGAAATAACATTATTTTTACACAAAAAGTTAAATTCACCGTAGAATAAATCAATCTCTGCCACGTTATACAGGACAAGGATCATTATTTATCAACCTACAAAGTTAAAAAAGATTCATGAGTGTGAAGGTGTATTCATTTAAAAAATGCAGATCTCGTAGTTTATGTTTCACTGATCAGTTTTTTTAGAGGCAAATTAAAATGAAATGGGTAAACAATATTTTGTTTCCTATCAGAGTAAGGATATTGTATTTGATACTACTTTACCATACCGGGTCAACACTACTATTACCAATATTAATTTTTCGATCCAACGTAAAAAATGAACGTGGAAAATTATACTTAGACGTAATTTATTCAGAGAAAGCCAAGCAATATTTTTAATTTTTAATCACATTCTTTTAAATTATATATGCAACACACTCACTCGTGCGTGACGAGTTTTCATAAAGTGCCTCAGGATTATACTAAAAATACCTTTTCGCCACTGTCCACATTTATATTGTTTCAATTTACATGAATATTCATTATGGTTGTATAAGCACATACTATTCAAAGGAATACATATTTTTCGTTTAATTTAATATATAAATAAATAAATAAAAAAGCCTTTTATTTCCTTCAGAAAATACACACTTACAGAATTAGTTGTTTTATAGTATCAAGAGTTTTAATAACACAAATAAAAATTTAAATAGGTTGATAGTTCCAGGTTTTATATGCACGTTTTTTAATACGTAGTATTTATTATGTTTTATTATTCTGTAGGAACCCCTCTGCGGGTAAAGGCCTCCTCCAAACGTAGCCAGTTTTCTCTGGATTGCGCTATTTGTATCCAGTTTGGACCCGCTATGCGTTTTATTTCGTCCTCCCATCTGTTATAAGGTCTCCCTTTCTTTCTTTTGCCCACTGGCCCCCTCCATTCTGACACTTTTCTTGTCCACCTGTGATCTTGCAGACGCGCTATGTGTCCGGCCCACTTCCATTTTAACGCCAGAGCTTGTTCTAAACCGTCTGTTGCTTTTGTGATGTTGCGTATTTTTGTATGTCTAATTTTATTTATTCTCTTAATGTTAAGCATACTCCTCTCCATTCCTCGTTGGCACGTTATAATTTTTTCTTTCACGCTTTTGTTAAACTTCCATGTCTGACAAGCATAGGTTAGGCATGGTATAAGGCAGGAGTTCATGACCTTTGTCTTCAGTTTAATTGGCATGTTGCTCTTAAATATTTCTTTGAAGCTCCAGTACTTATTCCACGTCAGCTGAGCTCTGCGCTCAATTTCCTGGTAGTTGCTTAGCCTGTCGAAGCTTATTTGTTTGCCTAGGTATATGTATTTTTCCGTATATGGGAGAGGGATGTTGTCGACATAAATTGGTACCTTGGTGTTATTGGTCATTACCATAGTTTTAGAGAGGTTCATTTCAAGCCCAGCGAGTTTGCTTGCTTGGTTTAGTGACTTTACCATGTGTTGTAGTTCTTTTCCTGTCTCTGATATCAGTACCAAGTCGTCGGCAAAACGTAGATGGTTTAAATACTCCGATTTTACTTTTATACCACATTTGTTCCAGTTAAGCTTACTTATTATCGATTCTAATGTGGCTATAAATAGTATAGGGGACAGTGGGTCACCCTGTCTCACGCCTCTCTTTATAGGAAACCAAGAGCCGGCTGTTTCCAGTTTAACTCTACTTTTGCTCTTCTCGTATATGCTTTTGATAACTCTTATATATTCATTTTCCACATTCTGTGTTGCTAGAGTTTCCCAGATATAGTTGTGTGACACCGAATCGAATGCTTTTTTATAGTCAATATAAGCCAAGTACAGTGGTCTATTTCTCTCTTGGTATTTCTCGATGAGAAGTTCGAGTGTGTGGATGTGATCGATGGTGGAGAAGCCTTTTCTGAATCCTGCCTGTTCGACAGGTTGTCTTGTTTCCAACGAACAGCTAATTTTTTTGGTAAGGATTGTAGAAAATAGCTTATATGTGCTCGGCAGCAGGCTTATTGGTCTATAGTTCCCTATATCGTTCGGGTTGCCTTTTTTGTATAAGAGAATTATGTTGGATTCAGACCATTGCGTGGGCGTCTCGCCATATTCGAGGATAGAGTTAAACAAAATTGTAAAAGGTGTAGCTAGTATTGGAGCGGCTATCTTTAGAGTCTCGTTTGCTAGGTTATCCGAGCCCGGGCTTTTGTCTAGTTTCAGTTTATTCAATGCCTCAATGACGTCATTTTCATCAATTTGGAGGCTTTTTTGTACGTTGCCATCACTGTTGTAACATAGGTTCTCGTGGCTAGTGTCTTCTGGCTCTTTTGTGCTGTAGAGATCTCTGTAGAACTCTGTCGCTATGCTGATGATGTCGCCACGATTCTTTTTGGCTATTTCACCTCGTTTTAGCTCTTCTATCCAGGTTTTATTTGGTTTCAGCTCTTTATATGCCTTTTTCGTGCTTCCAGTTTGGCGTAGATGTTTTTCAATAGTTTTGTATCTATAGTTGGCGTAATCTTTTTTTATGTATTTGTTTACAACCTTGTAAAGCGCCGAGATTTCGTTTTTTGTTGCTCTAGTTTTATTTGAGCTTTTCTGTAATTCTTGTCTTCTTTTAAAAAGTTTTAATGTACGCTCTGAAAATATTTTGTGGACTTTCTTTGGGTTTTGTGCTGCTCGGGCGTTTTGTAAGCTTAATGTGATGATTTTAATTAAGTTGTCGTAGTATTTTTGAACTGGGACAATAGTCTCAGCTACCATTTGATCTTCCGATATGTAAGAGTTTAGGTATTCTTTGAACTTGGAGATTTCTTCTTCACTTTTTATTATATTCTGTTGACAGTTAGCAAACTTTGTTCTATTTTTTTGAAAAGTGTATCATGTGATATTGTAGCTCTTACTGGCCTGTGGTCCGAAGGGTAGTTAATGTTCAGTACTTCTATATTTTTGAACAAACGTGGTCGGTTTGATAATACAAAGTCGATTTCGTTTTTGTACGCTCCATCCGGTGATCGCCAGGTCCATTTATGTTTGGGTTTTTTCTTGAAGAAGGTGTTTAAAATTGACAGTTGGTTTTCACTAGCGAAATCGATTAATCTTTGTCCTCTCTCGTTTCTAATTCCATATCCGTGTCCTTTCATGATTAAATGCTCCTCTTTTTTTGGTATCCCAATTTTAGCATTTAGGTCGCCCATCACTATGAAGTCTCTATGTGCTAGATCCATTGCCCTATTTACTGTCGCGTAGAAGTCATCGATCTCATTCTCGTTTGCTTGTGCAGTAGGGGCGTAGACTTGAATGATGGATAGTCTAGTACTCTCAAATTTCAGGTTCAACATGGCTACTCTTTCAGATATGCCAATGTAGCTTTCTATATTATTTTTAAGATGGTTTTTAACTATAAAACCTATACCATGTCTTCCAGGTGTGTGACCAGTGTAGCAGAAAATGAAGTTTTCGTACTCTTCTATAATGTTTCCATTCCTTCTTGTTTCTGCTAAACCTAAAATGTCGTATTTAATTTCTTTGAAAGCTTCATTTAGCTCTATCAAACTTTCATATGATGAAAGTGTTCTAACATTGTATGTCAGAATATATAACGTATTTTGTGCGGTTTCATTTTGTGGACGGTAGTTTGGAGGGTTTTGGTCATGATCTTCCACGGTGACCAGCCGGCTTGGAAGATGAGTTAGGTTTTCTGATAGTGGTTGTTGTATGTTAACGTTGCGAGAGGGGGGCGGTAGTTGCTATATATTAAGTTTGTTATTTTGCTGTAGATCTGATGAGTTGTTAGTGTTCTTGTTGACCAGGTAATTCAGCATGCCCGGTTTTATAATGCCTTCCGATAGGCTTGAAGTTCTTCTTATTTGCGTTTGAGATTTATTTTTTTTATTAGCCTGTGTATTTGTTTCAGATCCTTTTGTAGTTTTGTTTTCAGGTGAAGTTGAAAGCATTCTTTTGTTATTTCCAGCTGTTCTGTTTATTTCACTAATGACAAGCTTATCGTATTTTATTTTTACAAGGTTTCCCTTTTCCCTTTCGATTTTTGCTTGTTCCTGAAGCTCTTTCCTCTTCTCCAGAATATTTTGTGGAAAATCTTCAGTTATATAGTAACCGGTATCTTTTAGTGCATTTCTATTTTTAAATAAATTTATTTTTGTGCCAAGTGTACAAAAAGTGACAATTATTGGGCGAGGTCTTTCTCCCTTCTTGCCTATTCTTCTAACTTCTTGAATATCCCTGCGATCCAGGTCCTGAGAAAAATGTTCTTTGATAAAGTTCATTATGAGAGTTTCTAGGTTAAAATATGATGTTTCCACTTCTTTTATTCCGAAAAAGACGATGTTATTTTTTCTTGCCTGTTTTTCCAGAAAATACAGTCGCTTTTCTTGGTTTTCACATTTTTCCCTTAGATCTTCGTATTTTTCATTGAATAGTTTAAACTTGTCATCCAATATACTGTTTATATTTTGCGTAACTTTTTCGGTCACTTTTTCCCCACTTTTTTCTATTGCGGTTTTCTGTTCATCCAAATCTCTTCGAATTTTTCGAAGCTCGTGCATAATTTCCTCCATCTCCTAACTTATTCTGTACCTACTACAGTTGTTCAAGTGGTTGTTTTGGTTAAGCTAGCGCCCTCTTGTGTTCCTAAGTCAGCTTGCTAAGGTTGTTGGATCGCTCGTAGATCGAAGATGGTTTTGACTTGTATTAGTGATACGGGCAGATTTCCACAGGTGTCGCTAGTGCCTTTGCTGATATCTTTGTGTTGGTGATACGGGTAGTTTTCCACAGATGTCGCTAGTCACTTTGAAACAGTTGAGCCACTTCTAAACTGCTAATTTGTGCAAGTCATCCCGGGCGGTATCGATGAAGTAGGGTTATTTATATCACTTTTATATTGACAAACGGTTTCTAGAATTTTGAAAGCTCACGATTTGCATCAGTTTTAGTTAGTCCTTCACTTCAAATTGTCTAAATTTGGGGAGATGTAACTGTTTAAACACGAAATACGGATAGTTCACATTCACGCAATTTTCACTGTTTATAGAGTTTTCACACCATATAAGACGTTTTTTACAATATATGTTGTAAGTCACTTATTTGCCTCTTCACTTTTGTCTTTTCCACTGAGTACATTCACTTATTTTTATTTTTAGATCACTTTTGATACGGAGCCGAAGTAAACATTGGCACACTAGCGCCCTCTCTCCCTTAAAACAATGCTTATTTAATTAAAAATAACACGCGTATTAATATCCAAAAATAAATATTATTCTCCACATTAATTGGACCCTTGTTGACTTGCGTGGGATATTTAGAATGTTCAACAAAATTCATGTTTAACTTTGTTAAAACTTTTCGTAGCATGTTCACAAACATGAATATGAAACGTAGCTGATAATAAATTCTTTACTTTCGTAGCACACACGCGTAGCGGTTCAACGTAGCGATGGCTACGCTGATGCTACGTGAACCGCTACGTGATTTATCGTTTTTAGTTACAAAATAATTTTAGTAATATAACTTTTTAGCCAAGAATCATGTAAAATCAGCTGATTATTGAGCCAAATTATTCTCAAAACTTATATAAAGGACTTGTCAAACTGTACCTTTTTTCGATAGTTATTATATTTAAATCAATTATGTAACTAAAAAGCGTAATGCATTTTACAAAATCATGATGAGAACGTAGCTTATAATATCGTTAAGTGTCGTATTTAATATCGTTAAGTGAGTGTTGATTGGTCTGAATAGGCTTTTATAATTACGAAATAACATTATTTTTACACAAAAAGTTAAATTCACCGTAGAATAAATCAATCTCTGCCACGTTATACAGGACAAGGATCATTATTTATCAACCTACAAAGTTAAAAAAGATTTATGAGTGTGAAGGTGTATTCATTTAAAAAATGCAGATCTCGTAGTTTATGTTTCACTGATCAGTTTTTTTAGAGGCAAATTAAAATGAAATGGGTAAACAATATTTTGTTTCCTATCAGAGTAAGGATATTGTATTTGATACTACTTTACCATACCGGGTCAACACTACTATTACCAATATTAATTTTTCGATCCAACGTAAAAAATGAACGTGGAAAATTATACTTAGACGTAATTTATTCAGAGAAAGCCAAGCAATATTTTTAATTTTTAATCACATTCTTTTAAATTATATATGCAACACACTCACTCGTGCGTGACGAGTTTTCATAAAGTGCCTCAGGATTATACTAAAAATACCTTTTCGCCACTGTCCACATTTATATTGTTTCAATTTACATGAATATTCATTATGGTTGTATAAGCACATACTATTCAAAGGAATACATATTTTTCGTTTAATTTAATATATACGTAGTTATAAATATACGTAACAGTGTATACATATCTAGGTAGTTTTTCGTGTATAACGAGATGAAAATTAAAAGAAATTAATCATTAAAAGAGCACACGTGTCAGAAGTGAAGCTTCTTTGGCAAGATTAAAAGATACCAAAATCGTCGCCTTACTCCATTACGTGATGGTATTGCCATGACGCGACCTTAGAATTTTACTCTCAACGCGCCTAAAGAAGTTTCACTTCAAAATAATTATACCAAAATTGTATTACCTATTTTTGTTTCAAAATATTTTCTAAGACTATCTAAGGTTTACATTTTAAATACCTTAAACGTACATTGTTATCAATATAAAGCAAGAGACATTTTAATAAAATATCACGTAACGTTGATTAAGATATCACAGAAACTGTCCAATTTATTTAGCCATTAAATTTACGATATGATATTAAATTTTGGCGATTTATCACGCGCGTTTAAAATCTTCTTATGACGCTTTAATATTTATGAGAGAGGTTTTATGAGCCACGAACAATGGTTATAAATATTTGAAATCTAGTTTTAATGTAAGGATCTATATTGTATTAATATGAGAAAAAATTGAATTATTATTTTCATTCAAAAGATGGATGAATATATTTTTGTCATTTTAGCAGGACAAATGTGTTAGAGAGTAACACATTAATATTCACATTGTTTTCGTCATGCTTGCTTATTAAAACATTGCATGTTACTTATAAAAAGCGTAATTTACCTCTTTTTCTGTAAAACCGAAGCGAAATAATCTAGCATCAAATTAAACCACGTTTAATATCATCATATCACACTTCAGTCCAAACTTATTTCATACCGACTTCATCCGCGAACATTAACGCACAACTTTGCAAATATCCTTCTGAAATAGCTGGCTTAACTCCCATTATACTCCGTCCCTTTCACACAAAGCCTTTATCTATAGTAGTAAAACAGAGAGATAGTTTTAGAGAGTTCAGTCGGAACATACGGAACCACAAACTGCTGGGAACTCGTAAAGTTTACTGCTTAGTTCAAACACGGATAATATTCCTTTATCTCTATTTACTTCAACTGTCATATATTGGTTTGTTTGTTCATGTGTTAAGAAAAAAATAGAAATGACTATTTTGTAAGGAACTATTCTAACGATTATATATATATATATATATATTTTTTTTTTGTCTTAAGTAGGACGCAATTTAACAAAAATTCAACGATGGTTTTCGTATTTAAATTATAAATAATATTTTAATCGATAGTTTCACAAAAAATCTATATTAAAACGTCAATCTATTTGGTTTTGGATTTGAGAAAAATGAGTAGTTAACATTTTAGTTATTATGGCTAAAAATACATTTCAATACAAGTAATCTTTTCATATTGAAATTTACCAGAATATATTTTATTCACTAACAAAAAATTCCAAGAAAATCTCTGTATCTACAACGTGTCAATGAAATAAACGAACCTACATCAGCGAGTTATTTATCGTTTATTATTCCGACTTCCGTTCCTTTAATATTAAAGAAGGTAAAAGAAAAAATAGCTGAGACTTCTTCATATATAAACATTAAACATAAGTTATATTACCAAGATAAATATTTAATATACAGTAGAAAATTGGACTATTGCTACCTCGATATTGTGGTTTTTATTAAATCAAAGGGAGTGAAAAGCCATAGTACGGGAAAATACAAAGATCCTCAAGTTCATTAATATTTATGGGAACATAAAGGTAGTATCGAGCTCTTTCGAAATTGTATTCAACTATAAAAAATATTTTCTGTACAAATAATACCTTTACTGACTATATACCTAGTACTAATACTTAAACAAATGTTAAAGTATTCCTTAACATAAACTTCTCATTAATATTATGTACTTTATGTGGTAATAAATTAACTTATATCAGACAAGTTAAACGCCAATATCCCGGGTTAGGAAAAACAGTCTAATATTTAACTCAAGAATTGTGTCGTTTCTTATTTTCAAAGACAGAGCTTTCGTTTTATATACACATTTGAAATGAATTAACTTTAATAAACCAATGAAAATGAAATGAAATGAAAAACGTTTATTTATACACACATTATAAAATAGTTACACAATAAATTAAAGACACGACGATCGACTAAACTAGGTACTAGACCTGTGCTATAGTCGATCGACGCTTTCCTCTCTTTAAGACAAATAATGCATAAAATGAATGTAAATATTTCAACACTGTTCTATCATGATTGTTACAAGCGAACCCATTAATATTATTCAGTAAAAGTAAACCGCTAAAGAGGTTTTAGACCCTTTACGTTACTGGAAAAAGGCCAATCAAGGTGTGAAAGGGGATTGGTAATCCTAACCGTCCCCAATGAGGTATTAAGGACCCACATCAGCATTCGATGTAACCGGTGACAGCTATGTGATTACGTCACAGATTATGTAAGAGCGTTTAGGCGGGAATGTATTTTTTTTTAAGTTTACTTTTTTAATTTTAACGTATCGAGTAAGCAATGGAGAATTGAAAAATTCAAATACATTATAAACGGTGTACTTAATTAAAGCATAATAAGTTATTTTGCTTTGAGTTCGATAAATGTAGCCTTGATTTATTTTATTTAATATGTAGTTATTTTTTCTATTCCTGAAAAGAAATTCAAAAGTTTTACGTTGCAACGACGAAGTAAAACATTGCTTCTAAAATGTAAAGAATTTTGTATTACGCTTCTAGCAAATCTAAATAAACAGTACACGTATAGTCCATACAACGGCTCATTAAATTTCTTGGCTTCGTTTAAATTCCATACACTATTTAACCATTTCAGAGACAAAGGTTCTTTCAGCCTGGCCAAGCGCTTAAAAGAAATGTGCCAACCAAAATCGATCTGCCGTAATTGGGTTATACTTTAATTAATGGAGTCTCTTGTTATTTTTGTGCACACGCTAATGAATAAGCTAGAACTTATTTATAATTAATGGACTATTTATAACTCTTTTTAAATTATAGTGAGAGTAAACAATGTAGCGCGTTCTAAACACTAATCATCCTTGCTTTTTAGTTAGACAGAGCCTTTTTTTCCTTTAGGATTTTATATAATCCTCTTTAAAGAATGTTTATAACGTCAACTATTTTATATAAAACTTTTATTTATACCTAATTATCTAATATATCTAATATTCTAATATTTCTAATATATATTATAAAGGCGAAAGTTTGTAAGGATGTATGGATGTATGGATGTTTGTTACTCTTTCACGTAAAAACTACAGAACCGATTACAATGAAATTTAGCACACATATAGAGGGTAACTTGGATTAACACATAGGATAGTTTTTATCCCGGAAATCCCACGGGAACGGGAACTATGCGGGTTTTCCTTTGCAAACGCGGCCGAAGCCGCGGGCGGAAATCTAGTAGATAATAAGATTAAAAACACAACATGTAAGTACGTTAAAAATATAATCTATCATAAAATGTTTGCGCTTGATAAATATCGAGTCCCTTTAAACACATAAATATAAAAAGTAGAACAAATACAATTCGTAAAGTGAGTTCGTGAGTGGTCTAGTTACAGATACAGCAAAAAAGTCGAGAAAACCCGTCTCACTATACAAAAATAAGTTCTTTCACAGTTTAAAATTAAATTTGGCAAATTACTAATTGTCTATAGAAATACAATTTTGTCAGGCAAAGTAAGGGCTAATAGAATTTAATAAAGTTACAGTACAATACATTCATTATTGGAGGATTCAAAAGCACTTTGAAAGCCTTTGTTATAAATGTTTTAGTTTAATTTCATTATTATTATTAAACTAGATTTCCGCCCGCGGCTTCGCCCGCATTTTCAAAGGAAAACCCGCATAGTTCCCATTCCCGTGGGATTTCCGGGATAAAACCTATCCTATGTGTTAATCCAAGTTACCCTCTATATGTGTGCTAAATTTCATTGTAATCGGTTCAGTAGTTTTTACGTGAAAGAGTAACAAACATCCATACATCCATACATCCATACAAACTTTCGCCTTTATAATAGTATTAAGATGTAAGTATAGTTAGAAGTTTTGTAGACGATCCGCTCGAAAAACATTTAATATTTGATCTTATTGTTTTATAGCAAATAAGCCTATACAATATTTCAATTATATAAACTCTATTTCATATCAAACTCAAACGTAAAAATACAAATAAAGTAATACCTAAATATAGCGATATTCTATAATTTATGATAGTGACTTCAATAATGAACAAAAGAATACATAATTTATCATCAAAAGTTACACATATCCAAATCATACATAATACTTTTCATTATTTAGCACCTCTGTGCAAGATTATAATCTATTTATATAGATTACAAATTATAAAACAACAACATAAGCTACTTATGTAATACATAACACGATTTCTCGCGGCCGAAATCGCTGACTGATGCCAAAATATAGCTTATTTGAAAATACACTGAAGAAGAAAGTCCCCAAACAATACGATTGTCAATCAAAAACAATTGACTGGCAAATCGAAAGCTATGTTTAGTTTAAAGCACTTTGTACGTCCATTTGGAAGTTAACGAGTGTTTAAACTAGTTCCGTGTATTTGTATTGTAAATGAAACAAGTTCTGAACTGAGAGACATCGGATGGATTTACATTTCAGACGAGGGTTAAAAATTTACATTACCTTTGATATTCGTTTACGAAAAGTAAAGCTGATGGTTAAGTTCGTCCTACTTTTTATACTTTGTGTAAAGAATTTTAACATTCAAATGAGTACATAGTCGATGAAAAAATATCTTTACGTTTATAGAAAAAAAATCATATTAACATCATCATATATCAAAAATCGTACTGACAGGCCTACGTGAAAGCACTCTGAAAGTTTCTGAATAAGGATTAAATATTACTGCAAATTCCTTATAGATCTTTAAGGAATTAGTAACGAGCATGCATCATGAATATTTATCAAGTGGGGCGTCATAATTTACGAATATATCGGTTGTCGAGTGAGCCTGTATCACAGGGTTAATAGCTGTTAAATAACCATACACGTAATATATTATTACTATCTAAAGGAACTGACAATAATTAAAGAAGGAATATACTGTTAGGTACAAGTTAGGTAAATTAGTTTTTCCTATTTGTGAATTCTTTCTTTACTGTATTAGAGAAACGATTGCAAGATAATCATGTTATATATCTATTCCTTCCTTCCTATTCCTTCTTGTTTATTTTTTTTAGTGAAACTTTCACAAGAATAACTAAACTTTAGTTGAACCACGTTGAACCAAAAATATTTTCTAGTACATAGTGTAGCTTGTCGTGCAAAATGTGTCACAAAATGGGTATCCAATTTTGTATAGCGCAGAAAAAGCTGACTCTCTCCAATCTATCACAATTCACACGGCAGCCGGCCTAATGAACGATTCTTTGAGATTTTCCTCACTTTTTCACACCGTGATATTGTTACACGTCGACAACCGTGAATGCAAGGATAGCTTCAAAGATTTGTAAAGAATTTTATACTCTATTCTTCTGAAATGAAAATGTAGGTAGGTACCTACTAGTTTTCTTTAAGCACTGATGTTGTTAGTTAGTCGAGAAATATAAGTAATAAGTCGTATTATTTATATCTAATTAAAACATGAACACTTTTACAAGGATTATATTGTTAGTTACCAAATAGAATAGAACACAGCAAACTTTTATCTTTACTCACCAACATTTTGGCAACGAACCCTTTTTCTGGGCTATTTTTAAACAACAAAGTTACGTTAGAAGTCAAGGTGAACGAACAAGGCCAACCAGTAAGGCTATTTATATAAAGTTTTTTTTATCTACATACAATGTCACACAAATTAAAACCACCCTTTATAAATTTAAATGTATTTAATGTGTTTATTATAGATCTAGCTGTGCCCCGTGGTTTTACCCGCAATGCTCCGCTCCTGTTGGTCAAGCGTGATGTTATATAGCCTATGTATAAAGCGATAAATGGGCCTATCTAACACCGAAAGAATTTTTCAAATTGGACCAGTAGTTCCTGAGCGCGTTCAAACAAACAAACAAACTCTTCAGCTTAAAAATATTAGTATAGAAGTATAGATAAGTAAAGCAGTGAACTAAACACTCGTTTCTCTTAATAATCTTTAGATAAAAGTAGTTTGAAGGGCCATTGACCTGGTTATTGTCCTTCGTGATAAAGTCAACAAGTCTCATTAAGGACAGCGCAAGTCTGTAGTGGACACTAGAGTATTTGAAATACTCTTTTTGCAATAATCCAAAATAATAGTTTATAACAATTCATTTCATCTTAGTTAATTTAGTAACATAAAAATTGTGCTTCAAAAATTATTAGTGGACTGAAATAAGGTTTTATCACAGAATACACAATAGTAGCTAATGGTTTTATTCTGTAATATGTGTATGAAATGTGTGTAGGTATACGTATATTCCCTATGATTCCCGTAATTATAAAAATAAAAGGTGTAATAACATACAGAGAAATAACGATAAAACATCACATACGCCAATAGAATTACATTTTGTACCCTAAAAATTTCAGTTTGGGTACAGGCGACTTAACATTTACTTTTTCCTGTGATTGCCTCGCAGAGATCACTAATAACTGATAAGGCCACCAAATAAGTGGTACTCTGTGTTTTTCGGTAAGTAGTTAATATTATAGTTACTATAATATTAAAGTATTAAATAAATAAATACGTAAGAAATTACAGATTATCTCTATCTACGGGATGAATGAAAATGGCTTCATTATTCGGCGGATAGTTGCAACATCCAAACTACCTGCAATGCGCAACCGAGGGTGTGAATGTGCGGGTTTTGGTCCTTTATTTTAATTGAAACCATCTTGTCTACCCATTTGTGTTTATACCTGTTTGAACTATTATGGTAGGGTTGTTAAAGAAGCGATTAAAGAGGTTAAGTTAATGTTAGACTGTTAGCGTAATAAAGGGTTATTATTTGATAATCGTAATTTTAATATTATATGTAAATAAAATAAATAAATAAATTATTTTTCAGGACAATTTTCACACACGGCACGATCTGATCCCATACTAAGCTTTCGCTTGAGTTATGGAAACCAGATGGCTGATAAACATGCATATATAATATGTATGTTTTAATAGTAGAATTAAGTGTGCACATTAAGTGATATTATGAATTATTGTTTATGATTTTAAGATATGAATAGCAAGAATCGAAATGTATTAGGCATTATACCACAAGTCAATTACAAAACACATCGGTCCACACGTCTTATTGAATTTGTTTAAATAATATTATGTCGTAGTCATTTGTTAATGTTTTATTTATATAAATGTAGAAAGCACATTAACTGGTTGAGAAGAAATTTATACCTGCCGAAGTTGTTATGTTATGTTCGATTCCTCAACTTCTGGACATCAACTTGGTTTTTTGTCAGTTTAAATGACAAATGTATGAAAATAAAGATAAGAAAATGTTAAAAATGGTATTATCAGTTGTATTGTAACCGGCCCTATATCTCAAAGAACTGACGAAACCCTTTGATCCGTTGATCTTTGCATTCATACATATTCTACTAAATAGTTGAACGCTACCTCCATCAACTTTCCTCTATCAATCTTCATTAGTTTCTCTTTGTCCCGAACCAGAACTTAGAAAAAGAACCACAACAATATAACATATATTATTAACATAACATAAAGTCTAATTTCGTTTACAAAATATATCAAAGCACGCCGACTATAGCATTAAATTCAAAATAACCTTTTAAAACTACAAAATTAAAAGCGAAATGTATTTCCGCCTGCAACTTATAATTTTAACCAAGCGTTGTTTTTCTTATCATCTTTTTAATTAAATTAAGCTTTGGAAGGGAAAAGAATTTCCACTCAAATGTGTAAGTATTTATTTAATATGAATAGGAAAGATGTGTATGTATGTATGTTAGCTACTCTTTCACGCAAATACTATTGAACCGATTACAAGGAAATTTAGCACTCATATTGAGGGTAACTTGGACTAACACATAGGATAGGTTTTAGCCCGGTAATCCTACGGGAAGGGGTATTATGCGGGTTATTCTTTGAACACGCGGGCGAAGCCACGGGTGGAAAGCTAGTTTTCGATATATATAGAAAACAAGCTTTCCGCCCTTGGATTAAATAGTAATATTAATATGTTCTACGTGATCTTATACGATATTAACTCAGGCTAAGCTGTTTTCTCTGAGCGCTATTCAAGACTCTCACAACTTATTAGATATTCATAAATCATGAATAATTTAACTATCACTTCGCTCCACTGAATGTTCTTTACTATTTAGCCTTTCTGAGACATTGACATTTTAGGTTATATTGAAAAGGTCAGAGATAAAATATGTACGATCGAAAACATTATGTGTTTAATGAAAAGGGGTAATCAATTGAAAATCTTCGTATCGTTGTTGATGAATAAATATATATGTTACTAGGTATTATTTAAATTATCAGAAGATCATTCACATCTATTAGATCTACGATTATAGCTACAGACATGCTACAGACATAGGCTACGACGTAGCCATAGCGTAGCATAACTTATTAGAGTAAATATAATGATCAGTATTTTCCATAATGTGATAAAAAAAATTCACTACACTTATATATACACACACTAGAATTATATATTGTTATATTTAAAACCCAGTGATATAATATTATTCTTATAGCTTTTTTTTTTCGGGTATATTTGATTTTTGCAAAATTGCATAATTAAAAGGATCTTTAGTAAAAATTATTCCAATGTATTTATTTAACTCAGACATCAATAGTCTGAACAGTACTATCAATTTAGGCAAATTAAGCTTACCTCGCCAACGTGCCTGGCTACGAGCAACTACGGCGAAACTAGTCTACGCCGTAGCACTGTTTAACAGCCACGATTATAGCTCACGATTGGTCTACGGACTTGAAACATATTAACACAAGAGGACTTCAGCGTCTTATTACAAAAAAACTAAAATAGACCCGGTTTAAACCAAGATTATAAAGTCATGGTTTAACTTTAGAACTGAAGGTTTAACTTTACCTTATGACTTTATTTACATTAGTTATAATAATTAGTCTAATGACTACAATTTGAACCATCGTTCAACTAATGTTTATCTTCGGACCATAGATAGTCTATGGTTTAACGCTAAAACATGTTTTGTAATAAGACTTACTAAGACCATGGTTTTAATACGACTTGGAGTTACGACCCGATTTGGTAGTACGTGTTGTAATAAGACGGTAAAAGTTTCAATGTGTAATATTAACTTGTAGACTGCGTTGTGCTATTACGGGAACTACTTAATATTCTAAACCCATAGTCAGTAACAGTGTACCAGCGGCTTGTTCTAATACCGGGATTAGGTTAGCGGGAAATTCATTTATAATCTCATAATTTTATGGTACAGGTGCTGTAATATGATGGTTTTAAGCTTCGTTTTATAAAACTCACTTGGCTTAAATTTTTATGTTTAGCTAATTATTTATGTTCGGTTAATACTAGGCATGTTTAAACAAGCTTTTTGACCAGAAGTTTTGCCAACGTGCAAAATAAATATGACCTGCATGATATATAATTATAAAATTGATATTAGTATTGATTTTCTCATATTTTAAGTCGAATTTTTATTATTCACAGAGAAGAATTTTTGTGATACTTTTATAGTTTTTATGTAGAATCTTGTGTTTTTATAGCGCCAAGTTTTTAAGGCGAGCCTTTACTTGAGATCGAAATATTACCTGAAATCTTTAGTTAAACGAATTATTTTAAAAAATATAAAATACCAGTCTGCTAACAATGTTGTTTTTTTTCAATAGATATTCAAATTTAGAGTTCAATACTTTAAAAAAAGCTGCTAACGTCAATGAACGAACTTAATATCCATACTAATATTATAAATGCGAAAGTAACTCTGTCTGTCTGTCTGTTACTTATAATCACGCCTTAACTACTGAACCAATTTGCATGAAATTTGGTATAGAGATATTTTGATACCCGAGAAAGGACATAGGCTACTTTTTACCCCGGGACATAGAATAGGTTTTATTCCGGAAATCCTACGGGAACGGGAACTATGCGGATTTTTTGTTTGACTGCACGGGCGAAGCCGCGGATGGAAAGCTAGTTATAAATATGGCTGTAAATTGTATAAACAAGTAGTCGTAAATAAAGAGGATTAATCTATTCCGCAGATCTTAACGCGACACCAGCAAAGCAATAAGTCTTTACCCCTTTTCCTCTCTTTGGCTGTTAATAAATATCCTTTTACTGAAATAAATCTTACTTTCAATATACTTATCGCATAAAACGATTACATTTACAGTATTATAAGAAAGAGACAACACGTCAGAAATAATATATTGTTAGATAAAATTATATACGAATATCGAGATAAATAGCGACCTAAAAGTTACGACTTAATCATGAAGATTAAACATATTTATAAATTCATGTTAAGCGATACGTGTATCAGTTTTTAAACTGTTCGAAAGCAAATTTGCGCGGCCACGTATAGAGGCTGAATGGAGTTCGTCGGAACGAAAATAAACCTGAACTTTCATGAATTTTCGAATGAATACTATGAAATTTATGCCACGCGGAGAAAATCCTTTGATGCCTCTGTCGTTGTCAATCAGTACGTGAATAAAAATTGTGAAGAAAAGTGTTTTATGCATTAAAATGGTTTATTTTAATGCATAAAACACTTTTATAGCTTCAATTTATGGAACCATGAATGACCGTGGGGTTCCAGTAAAAATTTTTGTATAAATGTCGGAACGGGCTTTATGGTCTTATTCACAGATGGGTTTTTAAGGCTTTAAAACCGAAAAACTAACATGTGAAATGAATGCGTTGAAAGATAAAACTCTCATGTATGCTCCAGAATATTCTGGATGTAATTTAGCAAAGATATATTTAAGCCTCATTCATAAAACGAAAAGTGAAACTCTTGGTTTGGAAAAAGTTTGCCAAATTCTTCACCACTAAAGTAAATGTATGAATTACACCATAACATCACAAAAATCATAAGAAGCACCAGAATACGTATCGTGGTTTTAAACTATTACAATGTTAATGAAATAAATAATACACAAATTATAATAGGATAGGAAATAAATATTATCAGGAATAGGCAACTACTTATAACTGTACTGAAATATCTCTTACTCTAAAGGATTACTAGTTACAAGAGAAGTAGTTGAATTTTTCCGCAAGCTTTCAAGTGGCCTGCTTATCTCACACGAGTGTTTCGCGCCATCCTGTAAAACTTGTCTATTCGTTTTAGTCTATAGAATAAGTTTGAAAAAGGTGAAGATGGTTTGAAGACGACGAAGAAGAAGGTTAACATTTGGCGTATCTAAAATCTTTATGTGATGTAGAATTACTATACACCTACACTTTGGAATAATGTGAATTTTTTAATGTTATTTTTTATATGATTTTTGAAGTACATATATGTATATTTATCTTTCTTATTACTCTGCCAAAAATTGTCGCTAAGTATATATGGAGTCGAAAATATATCAATGAAAGTTATTTTATAACCTAGTGCTATGCAAGCTGCCTAAAATAAATACAATTTTATTTTTCCATTTTTTATTTCAAACTGTACAACAGTGAGGCGCACAGATACCTACAAAAAAAAAATGTATGCGTGTACTAGATTACACACGTAAGAAGTGAAACTTCTTTATGACCTTAAAAATATCACGAGTATAGCGTAACGCAAAAATGTCACGCGTACGGCGTAACGCAAAAATGTCACGCGTACGGCGTAACGCAAAAATGTTACACTAAATTTTTGTCCAACGCCGATAAAGAAGTTTCACTTCAAAAATTAAAAACCCAGTTTTTGCGCGAACAACGCACGTTTTGATTTAGTATTAAAATCGATGTAGGTACCTATACCTACACGTTATTTCTAACAAATATCACAATAAAGTACTAACATTTCAATCAAAATATAATAAATGTATTTTACACAAAAAATAACAACCATCCGTACTATTTCAATTTCAGAAAAGCGACGCGCATTAAATTTTACCGCCTTAAAAGTTAAGAGTTAATACATAAATCACTGACATGGAAAAAGTCCTGCCGTTTTAATACCGTCGATTTTCAATTACCGCGATAGTTCACGGTTGACTTGCCAATGCGCAATAACCCTAATGGCTTTGTCAAATAGAACGCGTTATTAGCGCGCGTCAAAACGCTAACCTGACGCCAAGATTCCGCAATGTATATGTGATTGAACTACGCGCTATTGACTTTGTCGCTCTGTTTGACAGTATAATAGCGCATAGTACATAACAAATCAGCGTCAAGACAACGCTTTGATGCGCGCTTATACCTAACACGTGCTATTTTACAAAGGCAATATAGCGCGTAGGTATTACATTACATCTCGTAGTCATAGCGCGGCATCAGGTTAGCGCTTTGACGCGCGCTTTAACGCGTTCTATCTGGCAAAGCCATAAAGTGTAACGGAACGTACTCACAGTCTAAAATCAAAACCCAAAATGCAGGCGATATTCGCTCATATTTTACGTAGTAAGAAGGAAAATTGCACTTTGGTAAATGCAAAGTTCAACTTTGGAAAATCTATACTACTAATATTATAAAGCTCAAGAGTTTATATATTACGTTGAACGCACTTATCTTTGGAACCGCTATAACTTAAAAAAAATAGTTTTTTGTAATGTCTGTATTGTATTTAATATTCCTTGACATTATTAAGGGGGAATAGAATTATGTAATATAAATATACACAATGATTCATGTAATGAGATGTCTTCGTTAAAATTCGCAAACAACGAACTCAAAAAAGCTATTTTCCAACGCAGCAGCTTTGTAAGCAAATCAAGAAGAATATTGCCTTGTAAACATAAGCCTCCTTCCCCTGAGAGATTTACGAGCGTCACGTGATTAGCGTCGAAATGCCCAAAATGCTAAAGCTTCGTATTCATGGGAAACATTTGCTGCGCAACAGTTGAACAACAGTTGATAGGATGTTACTGCAAACTTTGTTAAAGGACACCTGCATAAATTACAGCAACTCGCGGAACAATGGAACATCTACATCGGCAATCACCGAGGCGCCCGCCCTGCTGAAGACAAAGACCACTCTTGGTTCTATCATCGAATCGGACGTACATTATTAAGTTACATATAATTTTTCACTGTATTTTTTATGGAATAAATATTTTTAAAGATAATTTTCGTTTCGTTTTTTTGCGCCTTCGCTGGCCGGTCAATATAATTTGTTAAGCGAGAACATTAGAAAACATTAAACACACTACAATACTCATATTGTCAGCAACATATTTCAAGCAACTCTGCAACATGTTGCTCACAAGTTGTTGGCTTAAGACACAGCATTTGAATGAAATCGCTGTGGCGTGTCACGTATATTAGATACAGATGTTCTATTGAATTTAAGGGTCCTTGCCATTTAATCCAACATGTGGTTTTTATCAAAGATGCGTATAGATTTTGACAAAATTTGTTTAAGAAATGCGTACATTCATTTTATTAAAAATAAGTTATTTGCAATACAAACATAAAACAAACAATTTCATAACACTGAAAATAGAAATAGAAGACAGAATATTAACCAGTACCTAATTGAAAAATCTGCCTTTAATATTATATTCTCTACAGAAAATCGAGTAGGCTTTAACTCGAGTTAATAAACGCTCTCACTGGGACAGTTATCACGCCCTTATGGAAGTGTGGGGATGATAGCATATTTACAGTATATTATCATGTTTATAACGTTCGCCTTCTTGTTTTATAAAGAGCTGAGATTCGTTACACTCACAGACTTTTTATGTTACCTTTGCGCTCATCTTATTCTTGATGTAGATTTTATATTTGCTTGCTTTTTATTAATACTTACAGTAAAGGGTCGTTCGCTTCTGTTACGTTGAAATATTTATATAACACTAGCGGTCCGCCCCGGCTTCGCCCGTGGTACATATTTACGTTTTCTCTACATAAGAACCATCCTCGTACTTCAAGGAATATAATAAAAAAAGAATTATCGAAATCGGTTCAGCCGTTCTCGAGTTATGCGCTTACCAACACATTTTGCGATTCATTTTTATATATAAGAGAAGATAGATAACAAGTTTCAAGTTTTACACTTATAAGCAAAAGGCTGTGTATCAGTTATTGCTGTGCTGTTCGTGAGTATAAGACAGGTTTTCAAACGCTCATTATAAGTAAAACTTACAATTATATTCTTTAATAGTATATAGATTGCAGATTACTTATTTAAAGTTATACACCATACAAATGAAAAAAATACACACAGCAATATGTAACAAACAGATTATAATTTAATTTAGTTCCGCATTACGCAATTGCAATACATTAACCGTGTTAAATGCAATTTATAACGAATCGATAATAATAGAACAAGCTATTATTATAATGCGATCAATTTAGTGAATGTTGTAACTTTTTATGAAGCGTATTAAAATATGTATATATTACTAGCGGTCCGCCCCGGCTTCGCCCGTGGTACATGTTTACGTTTTCTCTACATAAGAACCATCCTCGTACTTCAAGGAATATAATAAAAAAAGAATTATCGAAATCGGTTCAGCCGTTCTCGAGTTATGCACTTACCAACACATTTTGCGATTCATTTTTATATATAAGATAAGATATAAATAAATATCATAAATATACCTAAAACTGTAATTTCTTCAAATGCCGTATTGCCTTTCGTATGAATAATATTTCGAAACGTCAAATTGTAACATACGCAGTCGTGGATGTTTATTCTGGTTGTTTTTATACATTAATTATGTACATTTGATGTACATACGATGGTCCTGTCAAAAGCATCCAAACAATTTCAGCAAAAAAAAAGAAACGCGGTAGGCCGGTAAATCTAATAAAAAGTATCTTTCGGAGTACTACCCACAAAACTGTAAATATAAATTACAAAAAAAATAACTTAAAATTTCTAATCCATTTATTTATGTACCTACGTGTCTTTGATCGCAAAATTAACATCAACAACTAATTCTAATTGATTCAGGTATTCCTAAAATAAGCAATAAATTAAAATATATTAACGATATTGCCATCAAAGTTGTTGTCAGTTCGACGGGCGTGAAGTTAGGGACAGATGGCGCTGCGGTGGCACAGTTCTGAAGTTGGCGCCAACTGCTGTCACGAGCCTAGCTACTTGAACGTTCAACAAAAAGTTGGTAACACGAACTAAATTATAATGACATTATTCTCAATTGTTTGTCGAAAATTCACTGGTAATTAATTAAAATTTTAATGATGGAGAACTTTTGTTATTCTATTAAAAATTCTCGTCGTCCCTTACTTTATTTATCAATTAAAAACTTCTTACTTGACAATAACAAAGTCTCGAATTAATTCAATTTTTAATACCGTCTGCGTCGGGACTCAGGACTTTGTAGTGATACATTAAAAATAAGCCCAAAGCGGAAACTTAATCCCGTTACACATTAACGAGGTTTTTCTCGTTCTCTACATGTGCTTTACTAGTTGACGCTCTTGTTTGAGTAGAAAGCATATAATTATTAAAGTATTAAGTGTTTATAAGTACCTACTTACATATTTATTTAATTATTTTTATACCTACCTACTTTGAAAGGTAATTTATACTTATCCATGAAAATAACATTTGATTTTAACCAATTGAAACTTCAAAAACTTTTAAAATCATAATTTTATATCCCTAATCCCTTTGATATACAAAGGAATGCTATTTCTGTACTCGAAGTATAACCGAAACATGTCCCTTTTACCAATAACCTATTCACACGCCTACCTCTCTACAACTTTGTCCTTTATTATAAACGATTTCCCTTCAATCACAATACGTAAACTGACAAAGACATAAATCTAAACAAACATTTGTTTGCGAAAAGAAATATTTTCGATACAGCCGACGACTTTGTCGCCGACTTTAATATCTCCTAATGCTTTTTATTCAAACTTTCGTCGGATCCCACCTGTGACAAATTCGGGATTTATATTGGAAAAACATAACTTCAGAAGGGGATGTGGGGGATGTTTACGGGTGTTCTTTTACGTGTACTTTTAGAATTTTAACATGCGGAAGTTATGAAACGTATCTACGTAAACATCGCATAGAAATTTATTAAAATAATCGGCTGTATCTACCTGAGCAAATATAATAGGGTAGGGGAATTTATGAAAGAACCGATGTTTTAGTTCATAGTGAAAATATAAACAATACAGAAACTAACATTTATAAATAACATCTCTGCCATTATTAAAATACCATTCAAATGAATTCTAACATGATGGTCTATCTACCTATATCATAAACTGAAATTGTTTTTCATTTCAATATAAAATACGAGTCTGTTTTCAAGGAATACGCTACAATATAGACGAATAGACAACAAAAGCGCATTATAATCCGACCATTAAAAGGAAACCCCGCATTATAACTATTATACAACGCAATTCTCGAAGAAACATCACACAAAAAGCAGTGAGCCGTAAGATGAAAGCACAGACCACAATGTACGAATATAAGTGGACACACTTACTAATTGTGCTCCCTGAGGGCGGTGGAATTCTAAAGTCGCCCTAGATCTTGGCACGTTGCCAGATACTGGATAATATTAATTACTAAAGCCTCGCTGGCAAAATGCGGCTGCTTCTAACTACCGCTTTCAACATGTTCTATGGCGGATCTAACCCAGAATAGCGCCTAGATTGAATTCACTATAAATTTAATAAGGTTTGATTGGAATTGAGTAGTGTATGTTTTAACAAGTGCGTCATTTTTCCAAGCTATTCGTATATAATTATAAAGGTATTCAAAATACGAATTTATATGTCTCTAATGTAGTATAATAATAACTTAACCGTAAATAGAAATCTATATCACACATTCTAGACAAGGCTTAAGGTCAAATAAGAACTGGGTATTAAGAATTATTTGATTAAATATCTTACGGACAGTTAATAATTCCATAGACACACATAAATCTGAAACTAAGTAAATACGATGTAATAACAGAAGTTATTTCGTACATCGCAGAAAATTGGATTATTTGTTGTATCAAAAACGAGTCCCAAAGGTCGTATATCATAAACAAATGCATTACAAATAACTAAAGGAGGAAGAATTTTTCATATAAAAACGTAAATCTTCGTCTCAATATTGGGTTGAAAGGAAAACAAAAATAAGGAAAAATCTGAAGAAGAAGCTACTTCGATTCTTCAAAAGTACGGGATAAATAAGTTAAATTAGTTAATACAAAATGTTAGTTCCAAGTTTTATAAACCGCCATCTTGTTTCACGGTCTGAGTGATATGTAAGGTGCATTTCCTTCAGAGGGGAATAATAAAAATAAAGTGTATTAGTGCAAAAGCGGACTACGAATAAGATATTTATTTGCGTTGAAAATCGAAATCCCAGGTCGGTTGTTTAGTTGAACAGTCTTGTGAACCAGCCGTGCACTTATAGCACAATTGTAAGAAACCTTTTAGCTGGGTTTTATGGTTTCTGGTTTATAATGGCCTATGATTTTTCGGCTTTATATTTTAAAGACGATCTCTTAAGTAGGTATAGTAAGCCTGTACTTGTCAAGAGGGTAAGGTGAAGGTTAGTTACTCTTTATCTCATATACAGGAGAGAAATAGAGTAATGCATAATTTATAAGTAATGTTATTTCAATCAATTAAAACAAAGTTACAAATAAGTATTCGTTATTTCAAAATTGTATCATTTTTTGTAGAAAAATTATTTTTTTTTTTACTTATTTTTTACATACATAGATTCCTTACAGCTATTTGTATTACAATATTTATAATTAACTTTAACAAAACAATACGCCAATAAAAAGGAATACCAATAATAAGACAATTAATGTGACAGTAGTTTTACATTAATTATAACAATGACAAAGTGGAAAGAATTAATATATAATATATATATTTTTTTTTGGACATGGTATACAAAAAAGAGGAAAACGTACCCATTATCAACTTAATAATCAAAAATGGCATTACATAATTCGGCTTTACCCATTTTGAATTATGGGGCTGTTGTACTTATTCTAATAGAGTGTGATATGAATGTATTATGTGGTTAACTAGATTTCAAAAACGAATAATTACAAATATAAAGTAAATAGGGTGAAAATCGTATGCCAAACTAATCTAATTAATATTCTAACAAACTTATCTTCATCCCCAAAGTTACTAACGTGACTTTGTTTCAGGTGACTGGTCATTCATTATCTATATAAACAAACGAAATACATATCTTCATAATATCCCTATTTAGTCACACAAAATATAATTTCTTTTTATTTTCATACAAAAGATACATTAAAAAAAAACACGGAGATTCTGAATTTGGTTTAAACTGTCCAGTTCTTAAAGAAAAAACATCATTCACAAATAAAAGCAATAAAAAGTAAATATTTAATCACGGCCTTTATAAATACGAAAGTTGTTTTGGGCCCAGGATCCGCTGAGCAAAGCTTATTAACGGAAATGAAATTTTCTAGGAGAAAATTTTCTGCGACTTAAATAAACATGATAATATATTAAATAAAGGATCCAACTCGACCTTGGCTGCTTTATGGATTATTCCATTGTTCTTTATATGGAGTCTAAATATCGTTTCTCTATTTATAGATTTAGGTATATTTATTTTATAGACCGGGAGATACTGACACAAAATTTCGAGTCATTTGTAACAGGATGGCGGTTCTACAGGGTTCTTAGTACGCAATGACAAAAAGAAAAATGATGGTGTGAACGCTGGTACTGGCGGCTTAGTCGCGTGGGCGTTAGTCGAACTCGTCGGAAAATAGCGAAAGTCAAACGATTTGTAACAGTATGGCACTTATTTTTCCTGTAAGTTTGAGGATCAACGAATATAAATACAAAATTTCAAAGATCTAGGTGTTGGAAATCTTCACTTATATAAATTAATAATAAATTTATTTTTCAAGTATGACAGCACTTTTTCCCCCTACTAGAAGTATGGCAAATATAATAATGGTCACATTTTATCAAATACTCTCCAAAAAGCCAAATGCAATACTGGTACAAAAAGATAGGCGAAATAAAAAAATTTTGCAGATTTTCGGCGGTATGGCGACCATTTGGAATCGTCCGAAAAGTATGGCATGGCGATTTTCGTAAATGGCTGCACGACGGTGGTTACCTGTGCAAAAGTTAGCTTGGTACAAATGGTTGAATAATTGTTTTTTTTTAATCAACACATTCGCGTCGGTATGGCGGGCTGTAAGTCATACCGGAAAAGTATGGCATGACACTACCGCCTACTTCTTTTTTATGGGCTATCGGTAAATTCTAAAATTTTTGTGTTACAAATCGTTTGACTTTCGCTATTTTTCCGACGAGTTCGACTAACGCCCACGCGACTAACCCACCGGTACCAGCGTTCACACCATCATTTTTCTTTTTGTCATTGCGTACTAAGACCCCTGTGGAACCGCCATCCTGTTACAAATGACTCGAAATTTTGTGTCAGTATCTCCCGGTCTATTAGTCCTAACCATTCATAGTTTCTGAGATGCGTGATATATACATTTAGCTAAGTCTGTCCGGAAATAGGTTCTAAGTTAAAAGATTGCATAATTTTACCAAAATTTAATTGAAGTTCCTCAATATGTAGTATCTACTATTTACACCTATAGAATTGTCTACATAATCTTCGTATTCTTAAGCCTCCTTAATATGATAATAAGAACAAAATAATGATTTACTAAATTAAACCGATAAAATAAAACACTCCAAACGTATTTATACCGTTCCCGCTCTTGACCTTTGCTAGCAAGCTGCTAAGCCCGCAGCACTCAAATTTAACATGTATTTATGCTAATATTAAGAATTATTTCGGCTCGAAATGGATGGCGTCGTGATTACCGCGTCGGAGGCATAAAGTGGCAATTTTTCCATATTTATGACTCTGCTCAACCTAGATCCGGCCAATGCTTAACTTCAGCGGAGTTTTCGTGCAAAAATCGATAATTTAAAACCCTATTCACTTTTAACGGCGTAATTTTTGTAGCTGTGCCATATTTTATGACCTTAATATGAAGCTTTACGGTTCTATATTTTAAATAATGAGGCAACCGAACCAAAGTTTTAAAAATTACTGAGTCGCGCGGTTTTACTTGCAGACGAACCCGCGAGAAATTTAAGTATATCTCTCAATTTTTTATTCTGATCTATAGCGAAATTCAATTGGAAATATATTTTTCCGCATTATAAAATACCTCCTTACTTCAACGAAAAGCAAAGTTAGAAACCTTAGATATAATTTATTAAGAGGCTCTTATACAATTCACAAAAAGGGTATCAGTCTATTTCAGTTAGAGTGATAAATTATGTGTATGGGCCAATTGGATTGTCCGTCAATTTGTTGGAAAGTATAAGCACGTAAAGGTCAGTTCCATTTATAAGTTCTCTACTTCCATATAGAATTTATAAAACTATAGTTTTTATACCTACCTACGAGTAATTAAAAATAAGTAGGTATTCCTGTAGCGGAAGAATTCTAACAAATACCCGCGGCCCCATCATTAAAGCGGCTCGACGGAACACAGTGGGGTTTTAGTCGGTAAATAATATGTAGTTTAAAAAAACTAAAAAACACGCTTTTTATAGAAAACCGAACTAAAAAATAGAAAATTTTATCAAATTAGTGTATTGTCATCGGTCCTCAATAAATCTACAAAGTTTGAACGAAATCTGGCCGTTTAAAGTGGGTCAAAATCGCGCCCAAAGAAGTCGGTTACAAACATACAAACATACAGGTGAAGCTAATATAAAGCGTGTAAAAATAGAATCCGACATAACCCACGGCTCCTTCCCCGGGGGCCGTGGGTATCTTTGGAAGATTTCCCCACTATAAAAAAAGGTATTTCTTCTATTATATTAGATTTTGGATTAAACCTACTACAATAATGACTAACAAGAAAAACAGTTTATCTGCTCGTATCCAAAGAAAAATCAATCAAAGTTACGGAACATTTTGCACCGGGAGACAAATTTTAAAATTAATATTTATACGATTCAAATCCTGCTGTCAAGTACCTCCATTTATCATTCAGCTTGCACATTACTCCTTGTTTACCTGGAAAAAATAAATTTAACATTGACGATTATTTAAGTCTATTTATAGCACCTATAAAATAATCATGTCACATTTTTGTAACGAAATATTTCGCAATTCTTTGTTTTTTCATCTTTAGGCGCGTTGAGAGTAAAATTTCAAGGTCACGTCATGGCGATACCGTCACGTCATGTAGTAATGCGACGATTTTTGTATCTTTGAATCTTGCCAAAAAAGTTTCACTTCTGACACGTGTGCTCGGCACATAGGCCCTTTTTTGTCTGTATAATCGGTAGTTCTTAGAATAATTAGTTAGCAATTTTAGTCATATGGGTAGGTATATTGTAACAGTATTTATCGGGTCAGCTAGTAATTACATAAAAAGATTTACATGTTATCTCCAATCTCGCTTCACAAACAGTTTCGTATTAATAACGTTATCCGGGCTAAGTCGGATATCGCTATTCCCCATACTTGGCAAACTTAGTTATAAATGAAATGATATCTCTTGCAACAGTTCCTGAGCTCGAGCTACGGAACCAACTTTCTCAGCCGTTAGACGTAATTCACTTGGACTTATAAGATTATACAGAGTTAAATAAATCAGTTTAATTAAAAATATGACTTTTTGATGGTAATATTATGTACAACATAACACATAAGAAGAAGAAAAAGCCAAAATTAAAAATAAAACTTCAGTAGTAATCGGTACTAAAAATAGTCATAGAATTTCTTTCTTAATCAATACGCAATGTGATTGATATTCAAAACATGTTGATGAAAACATGTATTTTAATGTTAACCAAAGTACGTGATCATAAACCTCATTTTGAAATTCTTTTTTCGTTACATTCCTATGAATTTGTTTTGCAAGGATATTCCTTGGAATGAAATAAAGAAAAGTTAATTTATAAACCAAGCAATCTCTACAATTTAGGATTTCCGCATAATAAAGAATTCGTAACGTTAATTTTTTCATTTTGCCTTTGAACGATTTCCCGACTTTAATATGTCTTGAGCAGCCTTTTCTCAAACATTAAAACCGCTTTCTTATTATTGAAGTTTGAAATTTTTGTTCTATTTTATTGGTAATGTCGATAGCAAAAGTTTTCAATATTCCCCGCCTTCAGTTTATTATATTATAAGAAAATACAAAGGCATCTGTCGCTGTTTATTTTGGGAAATCGATTTTCGGGATAAATTTAATATTGTGAACTTTTATCATATTGAAAAACTTATTAAATTTATATTTGTTTCTATTATTTGGATACAATAAATAATGCCTAATATATTACAAAGAGATGAAGATGCACCGTTCTATGTGGGATAAATATTAATTTTTCAGCAAGCGGTAGTTTGCATTGCCTTTTTCATTTTCACAGTTTATTCAAACGTATGATATCAAACAATAATAAATATTAGGTACGAAGAATTTTGTTTCCAATTATATATTTCTGATTTACACAATATAAACAACAATAGCATAACTAATGTAACAACTATAATTTTATTGTGCCTAATGTACATTGTACACCTTTAGTCACGCATACTGGTTTAAAAGGCTATTATTGGTATATTGTTTCAAAGATTAAATATTTCTATGATAAGATTGCAAAAATATATAAATAACTAGCTATGCTCCGCGATTTTACGCGCGTGGTTCGCTCCTGTTGGTTTTAGCGTGATGATATATAGCCTGTAGCTTTCCACGACAAATGGGCTATCTAACACCGAAAGAATTTTTCAAATCGGACCAGTAGATCCTGAGATTAGCGCGTTCAATCAAACAAACAAACTCTTCAACTTAATAATATTATTATAGATTGGTACGTATACGTATACCAATTTATAATCTTTTTCCTCATAAAACTTTCCGGTTGATAAAGAATTAAGAAACACTGACTCTCGTTGTTACTAAGAAGTAGGTAGAATTTAACTTCTTAAATCGATATACCTAATACCTATCTCGTTATATTTATTATTATCGTATATCTCGATTCAAACATCGCATGTGAAACGAGAATCGAATTGAATAGAAAAACCCGTAGAACCTACTTCTTTGTAACCAAGATGAGATAAGATAGCCATAATCTTTGCATAATGACTCAGAACTTCCATTGAAACCCGGTTGCTTTGTCGATAGGAAAATTGGACCCTTTCTTGTAATTTGTTTGACAAATAGAGGTAATGAAATGCTTTTTAAATAAATGTTTGGTGCTATCGAGGAGGAGATAGGTTTGAATGGCAGACCGTGATTGTTAATAATTAAAAGGTGCATTATTTAGGTGAATTTATATTTTAGACTACACTTAGGTAGGTAGGTATTTTAGATTTAGAGTATTTTTCCGTCCACAGCTTTGCTCGCGTATCTATCTATATTATTACTAGCGGTCCGCCCCGGCTTCGCCCGTGGTACCTACATGTTTAAACTATCCTATCTCTCAAGTTGGATCGAACTGCACATGGTGTGCGAATTTTATTATAAACGGTTTAGTGGTTTAGGAGTCCATTGAGGACAAACATTGTGACACGAGATTTATATAATAAATATTAAGATTACATTATATTTACACGAAGGCAGTTTAAATAACTGCTACTGACTATTAATGAACACTTTCCATGCATAAAACGTTTTCTTACAAACTTTTCAAAAGACCTCAGAAATTTTGAATGGGTAAAACAATTAGGATAATTCTTTTTTATTTAAAAGTCGGTGCCTGTCATGTGCTCCCATTTCAATTTGGTGTACTTCGGACAATTTAAAGGCGGCTTAAATTTTTTGTAAAAAAAAACATTATTAAGTTTGAATTTGAAGTTGCTATTGCCTTACACTTAGTGCTGATCATCCTATTAATCTAGTCCATCCTTAACAGTAAAATCTCCCCGTAACTCTAAAGATGAAAGACCTGCCAATCTAGAACTTAGGCAAAATGAAAACTGCCGTTCTATGAAAGCTGTTAGCATTGAAAGCCAAGACTAATTGGGCGTCAGGGAAGGTTTAATCTCATTGAAGCTGATCGATTGCATGGAAATGGTTATTGACAGCGCAAGCTGTTCGCGAATTTGCGCGGGAATTGATTAGTACGATTGTGGGCGTGAGTCGAATGGGTTGGCAATAATTATGTGCGGGTAGTTGTTGTGTGTAGTACTGTCTTGTAGGAATACGTGGAAGTAATGGCACAAGCTGTGCGTTAAATCTATATATATATATAAAAGAAAGTCGTGTTAGTTACTCCACTTATAACTCAAGAACGGCTGAACCGATTTAGCTGAAAATTGGCAGGAAGGTAGTTTAGAGCCAGGAGAAGGACATAGGATACTAAATATATACCTATACCACGGGCGAAGCCGGGGCGGACCACTAGTACTACCTAAAAGTTACATTTTGAGGAAAAAATGTGTGTAGGGAAATAGGTTGGTAGGTAAAGGTAGTTGGTATGCATCAAGAATTGTTTTGTCAGAAGACAATCGAGAAAGTAATATTCTTTAAACATTACGATGTTAATATAAGCTTAAACGATTTAAACTTAGATTTCTGGGTAAAACATGGATTAATTGCAATATTTCATATTTCAAATAAAGTGAAGAGCTATCACACATCGACTTCATCTTTTGTCAGTCACTGAACAATAATTGTATAACCGAACAAATAAGTAATACACAACAATACATCATTTTTAATTGTCTCGCTCTTTCATGCTGGGAATACCCTGTTTTAATTACTACCTACTTTCTAAGTGTTAAGAAATTGTTGAAGGAGTTCAAAAGCACTCCAGGGTATTTACCTATATCTTATCGATGTTTCGTAATGAAAAGAGTCCATTAAAAGTACAGTACAGCCTATGTTTTTCGGAATAAAACGATAATAGATGCTTCTAATGCACTATTAGCCATTTTAAATTTAAAACTACGCGACCTACTCAATATGAAATATAATCCTCGTACAATAATACAGAAAGTTAACATTGCTTTAAAGGCTTAGCAATTCTAAGTCGGATTATTAGCGAGTTACAAGGCCTCGTGTCGCTTATCTACGGGCGAGGTTATGTTATCTCAATGGAATATTCACTAGCTTAGATATAAAACATCGTCCATACATGTTAATATGTTATAGAGAATACAGCGTTTGTATTGCATGAGTAACATTTTAACAAACATCCAACATTTTATATTTTCTTGATATATCTTTGAAATATTGCCATAGAGAAGAATTAAATTAAATTTAAATAGCTGTACAAAGGCTAAGAACATTTGATTCATTTATGAACCAATAGAACATCCGATGGCATGGAACAATAGGGACCACTTTTACCTCCTTTCAAGGCGCCAATTTGTTCAAACATGGGGAACCTATTGACTCGGGCATGTTAATGAGATTGAAACATTATAAGAATTTAATATCTTCAGTCTCTGAAATCATATTTAGCCATTTAGTAGCAAATTCAGTCTTGTATTTAACAGTAGACTGAGTAAGCGGCAGATTGTGGAATGTAATATTTTATATCTTACGGGATTTATGAATATTTCTATAACAATCTATACTAATATTATAAAGCTGAAGAGTTTGTTTGTTATTGAACGTTCTAATCTCAGGAACTACTGGTTCGATGTGCTTTCGGTGTTAGATAGCCCATTTATCGAGGAAGGCTATAGGGCTATATATCATCACGTCAAGATCAACAGGAGCGGAGCACTACGGGCACAGCTAGTCATTAATATAAGGTTTTTCTTCTCTTTTCTTCTTGCTCAGCCTACATCGTGTAAGCTACGTGTATCCATACTTCCAAATAAGGTATCATGACGTCACTATTATCATAATCTGAATCTATTCAGTGGAAATGTGCTATCGACTGAACATCTCAACCACACACACATCTTCCTTTCTAAGAAGTTAAATGAAAACTTAATAACGTTTTTGGTGCTGAATACTTAATGAAGTAGAAAGTTACGATAAAGAGCCTTCAGGTGTCACAGGGGAAAATTTGCGAATGGAATATTTTAATATTTAAATTTCTTGATTCTCTGATTTAATAACATGAAGTTTGATTTTGGCACGTTTCCGATTACTTTGGAATCGTTCCGTGTGGACGATTCACGGGTTGTCTTTGTTAATATTAATCATGTTTTACTTTTATTCTATACAATTAAAAAGCATTTTATTTCTTAAGAGCAAAGAGGAAGAAGTTTGTAAAGAAGATGAAGTTTATATAGATAGAATGTAAAAAATACTAAATTTTAACTTGGGGTTTCTGATTAACAACAAATACAAAAACATTTACAAACAAACACTCACATTTATAATATTAGTAGGATTTGATTATCTCTGGTTTGATTATTTCAATAATATATATTGATATATACTATTGAGTGATCCATTAACGTTTAATAGAAGAAAATACTAGAATCTAGAAGTAGGATAATTTGTGGTAAACATTGCGGATCTTTTTCTTAAGTCTGTGACGTCATACTGGCGGCAGAGCCTGAAAATAACCTCAATTTGTATTTATTTTGGCAAGACGTGGGCTTTGTTAAATGAATTGGCAAACTTCATTTCTGAATTAGGTACATTATATTGAATGAACGAAAAAATATCTAATCTATTAATAATAAATTAAAGTAAAACGAAAAGAAATTTTTATTCTGAACCACGCTTTTTAAATCTAATATCATTTGAACATCTTATAATCGTAACAGTAGTGTAAGTACATTTTTTATATAAATGGCGTCGGTAGCTCCTAACCCTTCGACATACAATAAAGAAGCAATAGCTGAACACTACTTACTTCAAACAAATGTTTATTACCATAGCAGTTAAAAGAGCAACTATGAAGTTTCTTACGAGTTCTTTTCCGTAGAAACTGCTTTCCGAATCGGTAAAAGCTACAAAAGATTTCATATAATAACGCCTTGGTTTACATATCGTGTCCAACTTAATGAATTCAATTGTGAAAAATATTCCACAAAACAAATAAATATCAATCCCAAATTAAATCATATTGGTGAATAAAAATGAATTGTATTCCATTGTAAATTGTAGCTATATTTTGCATGTAAATTAAACGTCAATAGAAGGGAAAATTCCGGTATTTCATTTTAGTAACAACGGCGCGTGTGAGCTAAATTAATTTCAAATTTCTGCTTGATTAAATATTTTGATAACGCTACAGTGTCACTTGATGGGCAAACCGTGTCATTGTAGATCCTATATAGACTAGAGTAGTTAATTTTTGAAACAAAAAAAAATCGCAGTCGGATGAAACCCATTAGAAAAGGAGGGGAATATGATAAAAATGTAAGGAAAAATAAATTACGGTCAATCCGAGTTCGGGAAGCGGGAGGGGGGAGCTTTTAAGAGAAAAAAATGGTTTCTCTCGATTTCCGACAAAACTACAAGTCCTATAGAAAAAAGTTCAATGGCAAAGTTGTAGGTAATTAAAAGTTCTACAACTTTTGTATTCACAATTTTTTCACATAACCTAAAAATTTAGGTGAAAAATTCAAAAAACCAAGTTTTTGGTCTTTTATTTCTATCTAATTCAAAATTGATTTTTTTTCTACGAAATTTGGTGAAAACTTACTTTATTATGTCCCAAATACACTGTAATTTATTTGATTGAAAATATTTATTTTTTCACCTTATTTTGAATTAATACCAAAAAAACAACCTAATTTTCAATCGAAAAGTCACCCGTCAAAATATCAGCTTTTTTCAAAAACTGAGGGTGCCTTTTATTCATTGAAATCTCAACTTTCATATGGTGTAAAAATAATAAACACCACCATAGTAAATGTTCTCAGGAAATGCATACAAACAGTCTGAAAATTAGCTTTTACTAAATCAGGCACACTTCTCGAACTACCTGAAATGTTTTTATCGACATCATTTTGCTTTTGAATATGCTGTAAAATATTAAACTTAGAACAGATAATTATTTTTCTTTTGAAATATTACCGAAAAGCCGATACAAGAGAAGATATAGAGTTCAAGAAGTGTGCCTGATTTAGTAAAAGCTCATTATCACACTGTTTGTATGCATTTCCTGAGAACATTTACTAGGGTGGTGTTTATTTTTTTTTACACCATATGAAAGTAGAGATTTCAATGAATAAAAGGCACCCCAAGTTTTTGAAAAAAGCTGATATTTTGACGGGTGACTTTTCGATTGAAAATTAGGTTGTTTTTTTGGTATTAATTCAAAATAAGGTGAAAAAATAAATATTTTCAATCAAATAAATTACAGTGTATTTGGGACATAATAAAGTAAATTTCCACCAAATTTCGTAGAAAAAAAATAAAATTTGAAGTAGATAGAAATAAAAGACCAAAAACTTGGTTTTTTGAATTTTTCACCTAAATTTTTAGGTTATGTGAAAAAATTGTGAATACAAAAGTTGTAGAACTTTTAATTAGCTACAACTTTGCCATTGAACTTTTTTCTATAGGACTTGTAGTTTTGTCGGAAATCGAGAGAAACCATTTTTTTCTCTTAAAAGCTCCCCCCTCCCGCTTCCCGAACTCGGATTGACCGTAATTTATTTTTCCTTACATTTTTATCATATTCCCCTCCTTTTCTAATGGGTTTCATCCGACTGCGATTTTTTTTATCTTTTCATTATTTTCAAAGGCTTCTACCCCAGTCTAATAAATGGATGTCAATTTTAAGAATCTTTGTTAAATTTGTTGTTTTTATGAAATTGAAAAAAAAATGCGTAAAAGAGCTTTGACATCGTATTTGAGTATGTCAAATTAAATTTAGGGATGTAATTTGATCTTGAAATGGATATTGGATCAAATATTTATGAATTTAGGTTCCTATCTATTGATAGTCATTAGCCATAGGGACATTTTAGAAGGGAAACTGAATACTAACCTGAATAGAGTATAAACTTAAATAAATTAAACAAATATTCGTAAAATTTTATTTATAAGAAAATATATTTTCTCTGTCACAGTACTCTTATATTAGTCGATATTAGACGACAAATTTGTCACAAACTCACAATCCAACCTAAGCCAGAGCGAAACAGTCCGTAACATGTGGCGGAGCAATTTTCAACCTCCATTCGACCATACATCTCGATTTCTGCTTCAAAAATTACTCCGATATTAGACATTTTTATATTTTTCTTAAAACTATGCAATTTCCACACGTTTTACGGTTTATTTCTAACATAGTAAGATTCAATTTTTAGTCTGTACAGGTTTTTTGGTGCTGAATAAGAATTTGATTGGTTACTTTCGTCAAACAAAATCTTAAGCCCCTTTACTAATGAATTAGAAAAATCTTACATTAAATTACGAAAAATAATTGAGTATAGTAAAGTACGTTTTATATTGATAATAATGTAGTTTTATAATTGGTTTTATTAAGAGGAAATAAATATGCGTAGGTATGCATGATTAACAATGGATTCGAAGTCATTTCCAGTCAATAATTAATTAAATAAATATGACTAATTGTGTTTCGAATCGAAAATAATGATAAAATAAATAATAAATTGGTAAAATAACAATTTAAATTGAACGCTATTATAGTATTGGATTCCATTACCAACGACAATTTAAAATGTTAATTAAACAATATAATTGTAAATTTTAATACTAACATTACCAATATTATATGTGAAAGTCTGTCTATTTATTACGCTTTTACGAATACATACGACTGATTTGGATGAAATTCGGAATGAAAATAGACGAATACCAAGGGAAAAACACGGTGACCCTTTTTTCAGTTCAGTCTTAAAGAAGGTATATATATAAAATACTAGAATAAATGAACTGTATCTACCTTTACTTTGACTAGTTTGAACGATATTTTAATCAAAGTGAAACCCAATAATCGAAAGGTTTCCCTCCTACGAGACAGTCTACGTTTTATTAAATGAAACATGTATGGGCGTCACAAAGGCGTCACATCTTAGGTTCAATGAAATTTGTTTCTAAAAACATGAACAATACCTATATATATCCTTTTGTAACAAAATGATAAAATAAAATTTCCTTTTGTTTCCTTAACAATGAATTATTTTATATTGTCATCGAATAATAATCGATTGTTTGTGAGTCTGAAGTACTGTCCGCTCGAAAAGTTCACGTATTCGATAAAGCTACTTAAAGCTCTTAAAAATATAAGCAATAGCTCGTGCAATTTGGAATAGCGACTAGAAATATTGAAACGAAACGACATTTTATTTTCATTTAGAACTTAAACCATGATTAGTACTCACCTATACAAATTAAATCTTCCTAAGATTAACATTAACAATAACATTTCTGAAGCTACATAATAAATTGGCATCTGTAGCATCGATGCAATTGACTTAGTACAGCAAATACAGGCTGAAATCATAACCCTCCTTACACTGCAGTTCGATAATAATTAACAAATAACAGACAAGTAAATTACTGAGATGAGATGATGTTAACAAAGATGAAATTAAATAATTTTGTGTAAGCTTAAGTAAATTTATTAAGTCAATTTACTAAATTTTTGTTGTAAGCTTTATTTAAACTCTCATCTGGCTTTCGATAACTAATATTTGTTTTTAAAAGTATATATAGCGTGTTCACAGGCGGACGGACGTGAAAGATCAGCGAAAGATGTTGGAAACGGCGGGATAAATAATAGCTTGAGAATATTTCTAAATGTATAAAATTCACGTAAAGTCATACACATAACATACACAAATACAAAGTTAAATAATTGATTTTGAAATTCTTTGAAAATTCGTTAATATTATACTTATATAATTTATATTATATAATATTAACGAATTATATATTATATAATAATTAATAAATATAATAATTAATTGATTTTCAAATTCTCTAGACTATTCTCTTGTCCATTGACCGTAATAAAAACGAACTGTTTCAAACTACAATTACTACTAAAACGTTTTATCCCCGTGGACATTATATTGATATGACTGAAAGCACTTTAGTTCCCTGTTTACTAACCTCTTACATGTACTTATAGTCGGACATCATCAAGATAAAAACTTCGTGGAATTGACGTATGGACAGTACACTGGTCCCCGTGTAGTAATATAAATATTAAAACTACCTATGTATTAATAAAAATATACTGAAACTTGAAGTTATCTCACAAGAGAATTTTAACGTGTAATACGGCGCAATAAATACTATGCTTAATGCTATATAGTAGCTTTAGTTTGCTAGATTTTAAGCCCGGGGCTCATTGAGAAAAATAACCTGTAAAAGCATGTGATAATTATGAATAAATAAATAAATGGATAAATATATGTATATTTGTAGGTAACGCTCTACTTACATAACGGACAAATATTGACATGGGCGAAGCCGGGGCGGACCGCTAGTTAATAATAAAAGGTGATCAAACAACGTAGTATTTAAGATAAAGTAATCGTTACATTATATGAACTAATTGTACCCTTTCATTTTGTCAATACGAAATAATCTAACATTACTACGAAATGAAAGTGACCGTCCTAAACTACATGAAGGTCTATCCCACTAACCCTTATCCCACAATCCCAACTTAATCCCCAATATTCGTTAAAGCTACATACTTGGGACGGATAAAAATACAATTATATTTCGATTGGCGAAATACAAGTACCTTTATCGTTATAAAAATGGAACAGTTTGTTAAGTTTTCAACGAAATGTTTCTATTTGGTATTTTTTTTTTCAATAAAGATCCAAATTTACATCAATTCTTCCTCAACGGTTATAATTTAATACTAATTTTACTCACGCTTTGATACTTTCAAGGTGCTCACCTGAAAACAAAGAAATAAAAATTAAATACCAAAAAGTCAACAAGAATAATTATAAATATTTATAAAGAATTAAAATTTTAGTATTTCAAATCCATCAACGCCTGAGCAGTTGAGTCCCTATTTGGGGACGGACTCAACTAGTAGCTAAGTTAAATACCAATGTATTAGGTATATAAGTATGTAATATGTATGTTGAGTATTGTTGGTAGATAATCAATACAACACATATCTAACTAATAACAAAATTATATATACGCTGTCCGAGTACTTGAACAGTCCCATTCTTAAGTATTGGTTATGTGTTCATTTGAGTAAGAACCTTAAATAGTTGAATTGCTTTTTAAACTGTTAAGTTAAAGTTTAATGTCCCAAATATATGCCAAATTGTAAATGTAATTGTAATTATATGTATGGATATTGGTGTCTGAAATAAAGACTTATTTATTTATTATTATTATTTATTTATAAAAGAAACTAATCATTATGCTTATTAAAAAACCATGCTCTCAATACGGGAAATTCTTTATTTAACATTCACGTCCACATAAACCGTTCTAGGTACCCGTAGTTAACAAGCAAACAACACATTTATAGAACTGAACCCACTTAGCAAACATATAAAGTGAATGAGTTATTGCGACATCAAACACTCTTGAATTATGAACACATTTGTTGATCGACTGTATGCGGGTATTTCAAATATACCTACGTTATACCTTTCCACAGAGGGCTTTGAGTGATCTCTGTACCGTTAAATTGTTTAATGCATGTGGTTATATTACCTACTCTAATAAAGGAATATATGTAACACTCGTTATAGCACCAACGATCTGGTGTAAGCGCCGTATATTTTCCAGCAGTACGTCAGAATTTCTTGCGTAAAGAATTATGTTTTTCTTTCTCAGCTTCTTATGAAATTTACTAGTCGAACAAAGACTTTAGAAGTCCGTGTCTTTTGATCCATGTGCCTGTAATCCGCATCTTTATAGACGTATTTTTAACAGTTTAGCTACGGATGCGGCATACTGGACTCTTATTCTAGAGTTTTCTAGGTTGTAACCTGTAGGTTCCATTTTTTGTAAAAACTTTTGGTTGAACTGCTAAAAATCCATACTTTCATGGTGTTAATATCAATAAAATAATGGATCATCAATGTTAATACACAATTTTCTAGGTTCATCAATTAATCCTATTTATGAGTTATTAATAAGTTCAAAAGCCCTATTTTGTGTAATCCACACATCATTAGTAGACAATCCTTATTAAAAATGTCAACTGTTTATTGAATTGTTTCAATATTTATTTTGTCGTACATTTCTCTTCACTACATAGTATAAAATAAAGTCGCTTTCTCTGTCCCTATGTATGCTTAAAAATTTAAAACTACGGATCGGATTTTGATGCGTTTTTTTTAAAGCTATCGTGAATCGCAAGAGGAAGGTTTTAGTATATAATATATATATACATATATTCTATTAGGTTAGACAAAGCGGGCGAAGCCGCGGCCGGAAAGTTAGTTATATAATAAATAAAAATAAAATATCCTTCGTGAAAGTAACCTTGACATAGCAACATTATATTTGTAAGCGCATTAGCATTTCGCGATGATCACATCAAGTATTTAGAATAACAAGATTTAAGAGCTACCTGCACGCAAGTTGAGTAATCATCGATACTCGTACAATTTGATTAAACTTACTTATAATGGTACTAGCTGTCTACCCTGGCTCCGCTTGGGTAGTTATTTTTTTCTCACAAAGTTTCCTAGTTTTAGTATGTATTCCAGCGTTGACGAATCCAACTAAAATACTTAAAATCGCCTCCGCCGTTCTTAAGTCAGTCTCAAAACGTAACGTTCTTTCAAAAGAAAAATCTTCTCATAAGCAATATTGGAAATACGAATTAATGAGAAAATTCTGATGATAGGAAGTTTTTCACTGATGCTGTTGAAAGAATTATGTTTAGTTGTCTCGAAATGCAGATTTATAATCAGCTGAACCTGAGGTTTTTAATGTCTGCTATAAGTTAGTTAGCTTTCTAATATTTTTTGAAAATATACCTACCTAATATTTATTAAATCCAATTCTCTAACTATTATAGTCTACTTATTGCCCTTTCACACAAAAACGACAGCGCGGATCAGGAATCAATTATTGTTTGGATTAGTAGAAATAGCTGAAGTCAGGACGTGATAATAAATAGAAAAACTTTCATTTAGTTCTATCAAAAGCAAAACTAATGACAACGCTTATACCTAGACGCAATTACATATTTTTCGCATTAAAATAAAACATAATAATATAAAATGAAGTACATTAAAACCAGCTGCTCGCCGTCACGTGACCCCTCGTAAATTTTCAGCAAACGTTTAATTTTTATCACTAGCTCCATTTTTATTTCGCTGTTACGTTTCACGATTCGGTTAATGTCTTAATAGATGTTTATGTTTTGAGAGAACTTTCATTATAAACAAGTTTTGAATGCGAATTGCTACAATCCATTAGGTAATATGACTTATTTATTACCCCATTTATTTTTATTTACTTAAGATTTAATCCCCTTCAATTAAACTTCAACATTTGACCAACTTGCTGTAGAAGATTGGAAGAACAAAATACATCTTTATATTTTATATAAAACCTATAAATTTTACCAATTCATATCTTTCTTAATATTAATGATTATAAAGGCGAAAGTTTGTAAGTATGGATGTATGGATGTATGGATGTATGGATGTATGGATGTATGGATGTATGGATGTTTGTTACTCTTTCACGTAAAAACTACTGAACCGATTACAATGAAATTGAGCACACATATAGAGGGTAACTTGGATTAACACATAGGATAGGTTTTATCCCGGAAATCCCACGGGAACGGGAACTATGCGGGTTTTCCTTTGAAAACGCGGGCGAAGCCGCAGGCGGAAATCTAGTTAAACCTATAAGGCTATAGTTTCAATATATTCCCAAGTGATAATTGATATAGGTAATTTGCTAATGTGCCCAAATATTATCCCGCTATAATACGGTATAAATACTACAAATGTTATAATGCGTTCAATATTTATTTTGTGTTCAGTATATCCAATTTACGGATCAAACAATCATATTTGTTGATTTGTAAACAACGATAAATTTAGTTTCATTTTGTGAAGCGAATTTGGCGACGATTTAACCACACTGTTTATATATCACTAAATCTATTGCATTATTCAAAATTGAAAAGATACACACACTTTTATAAAAAAATTGTGATATTATATGTATGTGCAGAGGTGGTGCAGAGTTTGTGTTTGTTTAGGTATGTGTACTTGCAAATCAACGGAATCAATTAATTATAGTTTTTTTAAATTTTCACAATCATTTTGAGAGGTGGGTATGATTGATTGTTAGAAAATTTAAAATGCACTCTACCTTCCACAATAAAATTACTGATCTCTCTACGAAATAATAAATAGATTCATTGATTAAAAAGTATTAATTCTATCATACATTTATTTCATATTACTGGAGACTAGAGGTCCGCGCCGCAGTCCAAAAGCCCAGCGGCGGCGCGCCGGGTGCAGCACCCGGCGCGGCGCGGCGTCGCCGGCGTGGGCTAGTTATTTTTTAAAGTTATTAGGGGGTGGGCGGGCAGTAGAAAAATCTCTCTTTAAGTTAAATAAAAAAATGTTTTTATTAAAATCAAGTAGCTTAACTATTTAGTGATGAACATGATAATTATAAACATTGCCAATAATTTTATTGGCAATGTTATGTCAGAGCAAGCAAAGGAGCAGGTGGGCCACCTGATGTTAAGTGGTCACCACCGCCCATAAACACTTGTAACACTTGAAGTGTTACAGGTGCTTTGCCGGCCTTTTATGGACAAATAAGCTCTTTTCTTGAAGGCCCCAATGTCGTAGTTGTTCGGGAACACCGCAAGTGGCAAATCGTTCCACAGTTTCACCGTACGCGGAAGGAAGTTGCGGGTGAAGCGGACAGTGGTGGAGCGCCAACCATCCAGATGGTGCGGATGGAACTGGTTTTTACGGCGTGTGGTCCGGTGGTGGAACTGTGCGGCTGGTAAAAGGTGGAACAATTCCTCAGAGCACTCCATTTGTACAGCTGAAGTCGTTGGGCTGGCTTGAAGTACTGTCTCGATTTACTGAGCACACCATGTTTTTTCGAGGCTAATTTAGCCTTCGCTTCCAAATGACTGCGGAATTGAACGTCACACGAGATTTCAACTCCGAGGATTCCGATTTTCAGCGATATAATAAGGGGAGTACTCTTAAACCGATGTTCTACGACAAATGGGGTCTTTTTAGCGGTGAACGCGCAAACCTGTGTCTTTAGGGGATTGAACTCGACTATACTGTCGTCTGCATAGCAATGAATGTTACTGATTTGTAACAAATCATGTTTATAATTATCATGGATAAAAATAATTTTGTTAATTTTTGCAGGATTTAGACGCGATCTCTTCGCAGTTAAGACTAGCCCAGCTACAGAAAAAAACCCTTTCATTTGGCGTGCTTGTAGCTGAGATAGATAGAAGCGATCGCGCTAATCCGGCAAGCCAAGGAAAAACAACTTTTTTTTGTTCCCAGAACTTAAGAATGTTGTCCTCTACATCTCCTAAATCTGAAGGGTTAGCCGTAGCCAAATATCTCCAACACTCTTGAGCGACGTCGTCATCCTCATCAATAAATCTATTGGAGTGTTTTTTGTCTAGCTTTTGGAGTAAAACATCTGGCATCGATATAGTAGACATTGTCTACTATATCGATGCGACGTTGCCGTGTTGTAGACAACAACGCGTGCGTGACACATGGTTCGCGCGCAAAATTTGAACACGGCGCCAATTTTTCTGTGACCCGGCGGCGGCGGCGGCGCGCCGGGGTCTCTCGGCGGCGGCACGCCGGCGTGGCGCGGACCTCTACTGGAGACACAGCTTCCCGGAACAGCTGTGTACAGATCATTTATGGGATAGTGTTGCTATATGTAAGCGGATTATACGATATGTGACACTGAGAAACGCTGGCGTTTACAATTTGTCTTGCTTCTAGTGTGCTTCTAGTGCAATTATGAGTAACTGTCATAAATAATTGCCGCGTTTTGTCTTAGACGAGTGTCAATTAAAGTGTGATATATTTAGAAAATAGGTACTTTTTTATCATCAATTATTGTCTTAAAGAAAATATTTAATTTAAGTCTATGGGGAAATGGTGTGGGGATAAAGGTGAGAATTTTCCCGGATTTCTCACCTAGAGCAACTAGGGTATACGTTTGAGGTAATTAACGATGGTTTTTCTCTGTAGAAATGCCATCGATAGATAAATTACTTTGTTTTCGAAAAGAAGGTTATTTACGTCCCGAAATCTCATTTATTATTAAGGAACAAGTAGGTTTATCAATTGTAAAATCGTTTTCTTATAACTAGAAGTCACAATAAATCAATTTAATGGATCGATTCAATTGCGTATTAACTAATTGAATATTGCTTAACACCTAAAGTTTTGATAGGCGTGAAATGAGCAATTCTATTAACACCTGCATATTTAATACCCAGCAAAATTAAAAATAAGTATGGAAAGTTAAGGAATCAAATGCGCATTATACCATCGAATATTATATATGGGCATATAGTATTGTTGAAAACTAAAGATTTATAATAAAACATTACGCTTGAGATAAACTTTAGTTTTATAGCATTATAATAGTTGTGAATATTGCGTCTGTATAAAAACTATTGAACTGCAGTTATATACTTATATACGATAAATTGATCACCATCCGCATAATTCGACTGGACATTTGCCAGATTTTCCTTTAAATGTACATGCATCAATAATTTCTCAGATTCAATATATTTTATATTATATACATACGTTCAGTATTGTATTGGGTTCACTTTATTTCATCCAAACAATTACTTATAAAAGCGACTTCATTTTTCATTGACGTCATTTAAGCAAATAAAAACTAAATCGAATACATAATACACACGTACCATTTATCAAAGTAAGCATTCTTGCTTAACGAAAAAATTTCAAATTGATAAAATTTAAAATAAACATCCATCTCAATTACACAAAGAAACTTCAATAAATAAATGTACATAAATACATCGTTATTGAATTGAAGGCTTCAATCATAAGCGACGGCAAGCAATTTCCTATTTACAAGTGAAATACAGAATATTTATTTCCAACAAACCGTGGAACATTCCAGACGTTGCTTTGACATATTCCGACGTGCATGTCGTCTGTTGACAGCGTTCGAGCACTTGCGAACACTTAATAGGAGTTTTCCTTGAGTTTTCTTTTAACCGACTTCAAGAAAGTTGATTTCGGATGTATTTTAGGCTAAAAACGCGAATATTTTGTGCATTACTATACCAAGCAGTACCATTTAGAGCCTTTAGAAATTTATTGGCCCTTTTAAAACCATGTCCTTTTGATTACAAATCAACGAAAAAGAAAAGAGACGATTATGTGAATCATATTATGTATATGTAATTGTTATACCTACTATTTTAATTTATTTAAAAGTTTTAACACATTTTGCGATATTATTACATATTAATTATTAAGACGCATTTACTCCAAAAGATACGTCTTCACCAAATCTAGTAATAAAAAAAAATCGCATTTCGATACGAAAATATAAAATCTTGATTTACCGAAATATACGCACGGATAATGTATACCTTCTTTATCATAGAGGCTTAACCTTTAAGTCATATTATATAGAAGACGTCATATTATAATAATAAGGCTTCTTGGTTTATGCGTAGTCTACGAGTTTTATTTTTAGTTAATTTTAACAACATTGTCTTAATTATTGTCTCGGTAATATCGTCTTAGCATAACGATATTAAATTCTGTATACGGCGGCTTAATTAGCTTTTACATAATCAAGTTTAAATAAAATAAATAAAAACACTGTATTGTACACACAGATGAAGTTGACAGAAAGACAATAAAAATCAGCACAAGAGGTTAAGGTACAGTAGGCGGTCTTATCGCTCATGAGCGATTTCTTTCAGACAACCAAAAAGCAAAGAACTGAGAAGTAGGAGAGTAGGCAAGTTTATTGATTGATATTGAATAAGATATTCAAGTTAGTATAAACAGAGTTTAATTAGAATCATACTAATAATAATTAGCAGTGTTTGGAAAGTAGCAAGTTCTTTTGACGAAAACGTTGATTAAAAAAAAGTTAAAAATATAAATTATATCGATATTAAACACGATTAAATTATTAGAAAATTAAACATGTACCTATAGCATACATTCTACCGAATACACAAATCATATTAAAATTCGTTTATGAAAAGATAATCTTCCGGAGAAAAATGTAATATCTTCCTGTCCGTGATCCTGCTTTGTCCAAAAGGAACCGTATCATGTAAGAATTTAATATCACAAAATTGTTATACATCACTCCATTGCGTTTTAGTTAAAAAAACCTGCCATGTACACACTTACTAATTACATATTTAGATAGTAACGCGATTGTTGTTATCTGAAACTTGTTTACATAGAATCGGCAACATAACACGATATGTAGCCGTTCATATGCAATATTATCTTTAATTAAAGCCATTGTTTGTTCATACATTCGATATATATCTAACTAGCTTACCACCCGCGGCTTCACCCGCATTGTCTAAGTTGTTCATTGTTCATCCGTTAAGAAAGGATTTCCCGAAATTCTTGCGGGAACGGGGAAAAACGGGAATGCACGTACAAAGTCGTGGGCGGAAGCTTGTTATAGGTATACTAAAAACTTCCTCATAAACCACTCTATTTAAAAAATCGCATCAAAATCCGTTGCGTAGTTTTAAAGACTGAAGCATACGTTCATAGGGATATAGGGACGGAGAAAGCGACTTTGTTTTATACTACGTAGTGATAGTGATGATAGTGATAAGGTACTTCGCTGGTATCAACCAGTCACTTTCACTTTCACTTCTATTAACTGTCACGATCATTGCCAAATTGCTCCTCCAAAATACCTAATACGGAACCTACGTACTTCAAAAGCGAACAAGCAAGGGTTTTACAAGTAAAATGAGCGCAGGCTAAATCCTGAATATGCAGATGATGTATGTCAGTCTTGGATCAAAGGATGCTCTAACTAACGGTTTAAATTGCTTGGAAATGCGGTTCGCGATTTCTTTCGAGCATTATATTCTTGGCGCTCGTTCGTATTTTATTTAAAGCGACTTGCTGGCTTTTAGTTGCAACTTGTATGGGATTGTGAATGTGACTATACATTTCTTTCTAAGATAAAAGAAGAGAAATAGAGCATTTATTTTTTTGGTGACCTATTGACGTCGAATTCATTTTATTGAAATTATGATAATCTTGAATGTAAGTTAAGTAATTGAAATAAAAGTTACAACACATTTATTTTACTAGATTTATTTTTATTACATTATAACACAATTCCGATAGAGTATGAAAAGTACAGCTTTTAAAGGTAAAACAAAAAATCAAGTGCTCTTTCACTATTCAAATTAAGTTTGTACAAAGCCAAAAAAACTAACAACGCTGTTACCTACCCTATTAAATTACTTGTAACAAAATTAAATGCTTTTGTATTTAACTCAAACCTACTACCTACATTTTAAATTAAAAATTAAAAATTACAATACCTACTTATCAGAAAGGCATAAAACTTACCCAAAAATGTATTAACAACCAATTCAAAAATCTACTCAAAAGTCAAAACATTTCTTGCACAATAACAACGCTCCAACAACTAAATAACGTCTTACACAAGATCCATACAATCGTCCAATTTCTTCCGAGAGTAAGAAACGCGTATATTTCTTTAATCGTGCTATTCCTATTGGCCCGAACCCAGGACGTTGACAAGCCAATATTTACGAGTTCGAAGGAGCTATCCAATCCAGACCAATACTCGTCCTTTACAACAATGAGCTGACCTACAACTTAGATAAACATTATTTACGTGCTATAGCTATTCACTCAAAAGCTTTGTATTTTTAATATCGTTAACTATCTTGCTGCTAGAAGCTTGGCTCGTATGATCATAAAATATTCCCATGGTAATGATATATTTGATCAGAGTATAATGTAGCCCTTATGTAGCCTATATTAGTCTCTAGATTTCTAACTTTCCCGGCTTAAAAATCATACCCTAAAATTGTCAGCTTCGTATATTATTAGTATGAATTGCAGCTCAAATGCCAGAAAATGCACTTCCTAAAGAAGCAATCATAGTATAAAACTAATGAATCCCAAAATAGTATGGGATAAGAAGAAAAGCGCTAGGTATTATACGTTAAATAAACTTTTATTTTAATATGTGGCAAGGAATCAATCTAAAAAAATACGTAACATAAATTAAATGTTTCTTTACTTCTACTTCTTGTATGAGAAAAAAGTATTAATATACGAGGGTCTAATATACAATATAAAATATATCAGACCCTGATAATAGGATGAGATTAAACAAATACCTACAGAAGACGAATTACACGAAATTACAACTGGCTAAAGAATCCAAATAAACAACTTACAAAGCTCACGGAAATTGGAGAAGTTTTATGCCAAAGACTGAATGAATGAAGTAAAAGAATGAGAATAGATACATCAGTATAAGGATTTCATCGAACATTCTATTATATATTTCAGTACACAGTATAAAACTTTTCCGTATGTAAATATAATTAAATCAATTATCATCTACGTAACGGATTTTGACTTGGTTTTTATTTTTATAGGTAGAGAGCGATTCAAACAGTAAGGTTTTTAAAGCGGCAAGGGGCAATGCATTGTTATCAGGACATTCATTCAGATTTTAATCCTTCCCTTCCGATCTATTGCAATCCATTTACCTATTGAAATAGATCGTTATCATAAGTGTTTTAAATTAATAATATTTATCAAGACTCTCTTAGGTCGAGGGCAAGACGCAGACCACTAATAGTCGTATAAATAATGAATTTTTATCTATAAGTTTGCATTAGTTTCTTACTCATCACATTTTTACTAAGAATAAGAACAAAATACTTTATTATAGTGCATTGTTATTTTAGTTGGATTATGTTGTAACCCCATACTCTGTTATACTTTACCAAATCCTTATTCCAGCTAAAAGATATCGAAACGCTAATAATTATGATACAAGCTCATACACTTTTGTATACAAATTGCTGTTTTACTTGGAAATATTGCGGAGTGTAAGAAAATCCCAGTCATCTATCAAGAGAAGTTTCCCAGAAAGTTTTATGTTGCGAACAAATAGCGCGTATACTCACGAAATACAGCGGCACTAAGATACTCGTTATATAAGGATAAATGGAAAATATGAATGTCAAAAAGCTTAGAAGAGTTAAGAATGGGATTTTTAAATAAAATGCTTGTGCTTTTCAGTAAAGGAGTCTTTCGTTCATTCATATTTTACACACAATAATGGTTCTAACCTAACCTTCTAACTAAATAAATTGTTGCTAACCTATTATTCATTCCGATAACCAATAAATTTAACATAACGTAGTTTTAACATAGTAACGATTTTTTATGAACTCTGTAAAAATAAATAATAAAAAATGAAACTTTTCCCTTTATTTCAATACAGGACACTAAAGTTATAGTCGGATATCTGAAAAATAGAGATTAGGATATAGGTACCTATGTAAATAGGAAAATACTGATTGGATCGACGAGAAAAAAGTCCATTAAATAATGCAAAGCTATACGACGCATGTCTTTATCATTAATTCTGAATAGACAGATTTTAGTATCTAATTATGCGTATCAATTAAAAAAGAAATATCACAATATAAGTAACTCCATCCTCTCCACTGATCCGTATCGAGTACAAAACAAAAGGATTACAAAAAGTACTAACAAAATCACTTTAAAACTCCTCGCACTATAATTTACGTGCACTACAGTTTTAAAGTTTCACAACAATTTTTCGCAACCTCTTCAAATTGCTCCGATAACAATTAAAACACCCGGAGTTTTACTCGAGAATCCCTTCTCGCTTACAATTTTAATCCGATAAATTCAAGCTTAGTTCTACCCGCATAAAGAACAATTATACAAAGAATTCATTAATCTTTTATGACGTCTTGGAGCGTTGCACAGTGGATCCAAATTCAAGTTTCATGGACCTAGGATTCAATATCGGTCTATCGCGCTGATTTTTTTTTTCAAGGCAGATAATTGAACACCGATCAACTTTTTCTAATGGTAAAAATCCCCTAGGCGTATAGTTTTTGAGAAAAAAAATTGTTGAGTTTTTTTTGTATGGAGAAAAATCTTTATTATTTTTTTTCTCGCGTTGCTTTAAATTACGAATGCTTATATTCATATATTAAGTAAGTCCGGATGATATAGTATCCAGAAAAAAATAAAATATCTGCATCGACTTGCAGCCCCGCGCAGGAATGATCGATAAAAATTTCAATTTTCCTATGCTCTTTTCTCTTGTATTACCTGCGTTTTGTTGCTCAATACTTGCTTATTCGTACTCCTTACATGACATTAATGAATATTGAGAACATTTCAGCCCACTAAATACGTTAAGTTATATTTTTATATCTTAAAAATTTTCAAAAACAGGCAATTATAAAATAAGTCACAGTACAACGTAACCCGTGCCTAGAAACCAATTAGGTAAAAACAACAACCTATCTGGAATGCGGTGTTAGTCCCAGTTAGTTCCGAGTATATAAACAACCTCGTTAGTGCCCAATCGTTAACGATGTACAAGTACATAAACAACCTCGTTAGCTTTAACGAGGTTGTTTATATACTTGGAAAGATTAAGAGATGTTAAAACAGCCAAGGATTTGTCTTCAGGAATGTCTTGCTTCTTTTTAATTAACAAAAATTCTGATACACTTGGTAGTATCAGGGTATTTTTCCAAATGCTCTAAAATTTTCGCAAAAGCTGCTTTGCCGTGAGCTTTTAACTTTTCAGTAAAGCAATAAAAAAGTTCCTCTTCATTTTTTTCACTCATAGTAGAGTCGGATCGTCGTTTTTTTTTTTTTTGTTTATTGCTCAAATCTTGGAATGAAACTCTAGATATCTTTTCAGTGGATGTACTTGCTTCAGCAGTGGACGTTGATGGAACTGATTCAACTATAAAAGAAGAAAAGTTGGTCTGAGTTTCTTCATCTACATCCGCACAATCACCAAACAAAACATTTAAGTCCACCGAATCACAAGTAGGCCACTGGATGTCAGATTCCAACCACCTTTTATTGTTTTCCCGAGTCAGAAACGTCTTCAGAGATCGGCTTGACTCAGACCATTTTTTCGTTATAATGTATAACTACGAGAAAAATCTTTGTGTTTACTGCGATCTTCTTCAGACAGTTCATATGGGATTTTTGAGATGATAACTTCAAACAAATGGTTGAAATTCTTCAAATCACCAAATTTCCTCATAATCAGGAACATATCCAAATTAGTACTCAAGCCAGCCATTGTATAGTATTCGTAAATGTCGGAAATATAATGGAGCTCAGTTTAATGTGCGGCTTATTTATATAAATTAAGAGTACTCAGGTACTAAGGGCATGCAGGATTAAATGCGACCGAGTATATAAACAACCTCGTTAAAGCTAACGAGGTTGTTTATGTACTTGGACCTCGTTAACGATTGGGCACTAACGAGGTTGTTTATATACTCGGAACTAACTGGGACTAACACCGCATTCCAGATAGGTTATTGTCGTTACCTAATTGGTTTCTAGGCACGGGTTACGTTGTACTGTGACTTATTTTATAATTGCCTGTTTTTGAAAATTTTTAAGATATAAAAATATAACTTAACGTATTTAGTGGGCTGAAATGTTCTCAATATTCATTAATGTCATGTAAGGAGTACGAATAAGCAAGTTTTGAGCAACAAAACGCAGGTAATACAAGAGAAAAGAGCATAGGAAAATTGAAATTTTTATCGATCATTCCTGCGCGGGGCTGCAAGTCGATGCAGATATTTTATTTTTTTCTGGATACTATATCATCCGGACTTACTTAATATATGAATCTAAGCATTCGTAATTTAAAGCAACGCGAGAAAAAAAATAATAAAGATTTTTCTCCATACAAAAAAAACTCAACAATTTTTTTTCTCAAAAACTATACGCCTAGGGGATTTTTACCGTTAGAAAAAGTTGATCGGTGTTCAATTATCTGCCTTGAAAAAAAAATCAGCGCGATAGACCGATATTGAATCCTAGGTCCATGAAACTTGAATTTGGATCCACTGTGCGTTGTCGCCGGGTGGCGGGCGAAAAACGCTTGAAAAAAGCCACAAAAACACTCCGTTAAGTACCACATCGTATATTAGCTTAGAAACTGAAAATACATCTACCTAATTTATCATCAGATTTAAAATTGTTTCGTGTCAAATCTCTTTTTAACAATGAATAGAAACAACGACGCGTACCACCTATGTTAATTCATGCAAGGAATTTAGAGTTACGTGCAGTTACGTTAGTACGCCTGCAACTGGCAGAATTAAAAAAACATTAAAATATTAAAATCCCCCCAATTCTTAATTCTATAAATACAAAACATTCAGACAAAATCAAAGACCACAGTGAAACTCATATTGTACAATGCAAGTTCGAATCACATGAATAGGAAATGGGTCCCTCGAGCCAGCTGCGGCTGGCTGAATATCAAATGTGCGGTTATAATCAATATCATCGAATATTCCACAACTAATAACATCTAGAATATTCTAGAGGCTTCGGTCAAGTCACGATTTGAAAGTAATGTGCGAGATAATAAGTTTTATAAACGAAATTTGATGCAACATTGTGGGTAACGCCAATTTTTTTAGAAATCATGTTCATCGATGTTTTTGATAAACAAGTCAAAAGAATTCACTACACAATAACAAGAGAAGTAAGATACAGAAACAGATAATATAAAAAGATAGAAAGTAAAAAAATATAAAGAGATATCCTTATCGCACATAACGGGAAGGCAATAGAGATTTTCCAGGTTTGTTCAAAAAAAATTGGACGCTTTCATATTGAAAAGGCTTTGGTATTATTTTTGTGTTCTCTAAATACACAGACCAAAACATTTCTATTCAAGAGATATCGTATTTTGGAGCTTTTGCGTTTTTATGTTATCCTTTAGAATCGTACGAATATGGAAATAAACAAAAAACATTTGCAAATAGGTACGTTAATATCGATATTTACACGTGTTCTAATAATATTTTTTTATGAACACGAGGCTGTACCTATCTTTGTACAATTTTGCACATAATTTTGTTAAAAGAGAACATATTGTTTAATAATCTTTATTGATTGATATCACTTACACACTTTCACACCTAAAACTCCAACCTAAAGACCATAACACATTTACTGGTAAATATAAATCGCGCTTTACACAAATCCAAAATAAAAGTAAATGAAATCCAACAAAAATTCATTCAAACCATAAAACATTATGCATTCACATAACCCATAGCCACAAATACTTCGTATTAGTTACATATATGAGTATCAAAAGCACCTCATAGGGCCAAAGCGCATAAAAGCTTACGTAAGCCGGTCGTTGACTGCTGTTTTGGTTGGCTATGAATCTTTATGATGCCCTAAGGTCGTCGAAGTAAAAGAGAAAAGGTTCACCGTAGGGTTCGTTTTAAAACAGGAAAGGTTACAAAGAGGTTTGTTAATCTAAATAACATGTTGGATGCGGCACTTTTGAACTTATGGAATTAGAAGAATTTTAAATAAACAGCAAAAAGAAAAATATATTCTATTTTTAAATAATGGATTTCATGCTATCGAGGGCAACGTTTTTATATTCTTCAAACATTTCTAAAAATAAATTTCGTATTCGGATTACAGTAAATATTCAAAGTAGAATTGGGATTTCTGACGTTTTCGCCTAGTAACATAATATTTGGCGATTCATTTTCATTTATCCTGATAGATTAGTGACCCCATTCTAGGATTTTTTGTACAGCACCCGTTTTCAATATCCAAACTACAAGTCATTCAAATACAATAACAAGTTTCCTTGAGATTTTTAGTTAAAAATCATACTAACAGTATTTAAATACAGCTAGCTTTTTATACGCGAATATCAGGACTTGGTTTATCTAATTTTAATATATCATGTATTTTGTCTTCGATAAAGGGTCTTTGAAAACTTAAAAGAAAATTATAATCGATTCAAGTATAAGATAAAACTACTAAACATATCTTAGTAAATACCGATATAAGAATACCGAAGTACATGTGTCAACCGATATGTTGTACATCGGTTGTTTACTTACCTAGAAATAAAATTGAAAGAAAAAACCTGGATAAATCACAAATGGTTAGGGAGCCAGGTGCAAATTTGGTTCATTATTTCCTCTCAAGAGATAATTCGTCAGACGCATGAGAGTATAGTATTATAAAGCCTCGTGAACGTCAGCTGGCGCTCGGTTGGGGGGGTGAGCAGTTGTAGCCTCCCACGCACATAGGAAAAAAAAATACATTCATTCATTCATTTCCTCTCAGCTAAAAATTTGTCAAATTGTAGCTAACCCAATATCTCAACGAAAAAAAATAGTCAGCTGGTTACAACATGGTGTATTATACGTCAGCTGGTGTCTCGAACATGAAAGTTAAATTTAAAGAAAAATTTATTTTCCGTTATTTCCTCTCAAACAAAAATTTACCTGATGATAGCTTATATGTAACTGTGGATAAATATATATGTCAGCTGGCTGTATCTTGGTGGAAAAACCGTCAGCTGATACGGGAGGCTACAACCGCTCTTCCCCCCAACCGAGCTCCAGCTGACGTTCACGAGGCTTCATAATACTATACTTTGATGCATTTTACTAATTACCGCTTGAGAGGAACTTGGTCATAAAATCTGCTGCTGGCTCCCGGACCAAAATATTGTAGTTTGATATCACAGACAGAACTTTATTTTATGAAATAAAGCACACAAATACGTATATAATATAAATAGATTCTTTATTGCTATTTACTTGTAATATTGTACAGATATATATTTGGTTTCTCAAGGTCGGACATGATTGTCTGGAAAATATCACATATGAGTGAAAGGACCGACTTTCTTTTATTACATGAAAGTTTCTCATAAAATATCTATTTTCGCACGGTAATATGTAATATATTGTACCTACCTATTTATACAATTCGTCTTTGTGATATTAATATATCGTTATATATATTATGTTATTGGCATTTTGCTTACAAAACCTTTATTCCATTATCATTTCTTTGATAATATATGGTAGATGTAAATCAGATCTACTAACGGTTAAGTTTTGTATTGCAAAACATCTAAGAAATAATGCAACCGTCACGTGGTTACTAATTTTCGTATATTTTACAAAATGTATGAAAACCTACCTAGCAAGTAAAATATTTATTCCTGAAATTTTTTTCACAAATACCACAGATTATGCTATCATTCAGCTGTCAATAAACAGACAATAAACAAAAAGTCGACAAAATGGCGGCAATGCATTTACAACGAACTGTCATTTCATAACTTAACATCCGAATGAAATGGTAACCCAAAACTTGACATTGGCAGAATCCGTCCTCACTGGGATCGGGAGTTGCCATTTGCTAAAAAGAAGAAGAAGAAGAAGAAGAAATGGTAACCGAATGAATTGCTCTAAAAGGATTGAAATAGTGCCTTTGTTTACTCAAAAAGGAGTTCAGAGCGATCTAAAGCCCATTATTGGTCGTACATCAACGTCAGAGAGGATTTTTCTTTCGAACGTGACAATTTTCATTGTTCGCGAAACGGATAGAATCGTTAATGAAAGTTTAACGGTTTTTTGAGTGCTTTCGTGAAGATTAACGGGCCTCGGATTGTAATATAAATTGATTGGACAAAATCATTTGGGATGGTGTTTTAATCTTTGCTAATGTTATGTAATTTTGATAATGGATGAATTAAAGCGGTGTATACCAGTCGACTTTATTCATTATTTAAAGACTGGTTGGGATATTATTTTTGAATAAATATAAATAAAACCTTTGTTTCCAGTTTAAAATATGTCACATATAGTTTCATTAGATACAAATAAATAAGGGCGTTTTATTGTAATTCTAATAATATACACGTAGTTCCTACGATATTCGTTTCTGTCTCCAGTTGCCTATTCATAACTAGCAAAATTTATAAATAGGATAGAAACGCTTGTACATGAAAATTAAATTAAGATTACATTATCAAAGAAAACGGTGATGAAAGATACTCAATGAGTATTTAAGCCCCAAAAGTGTGACCCATAAACCACCATATTTTGAGTTTTAGAGCGCGTTCACACTGAGCGAGCAATTTAAGTTATTGTATATATATAAGAAAGCTCCGATAACTCTGAAATTGTATACTATATATCATTTAATATTATCTTGTCTTGTCGGCTTTAGTTCTCATGCCTTTAAAATATTAATTCGCAAGTCATAAATTGTTAACAAAAAGTAATAGTTAGCCTAGTTAAACCTTTTTAATTGTATTAAATATCTATCCTAATAAAAATTAGTGTAGCATTTGTTGTAAATATAAATGAAAGGATTATTATTATTTATTAGTATTTTATGAAAGATGATATTCTTGCAACGTAATATAAGAGCTCCATTTGTGCCCTAATTACTAAACTGACCCAAAAGACCCTATTAGTTGTTATCCATTATGTATTGAGAACTTAACAAACTTTCACCAGCTTAGGAGTTAAGATCCTAAGTCTAAATTGAACTTGCCCAAATTCTTAAGCCGTGTTTGTCACTACCTCTCTTCTACTACAATTACGAGCATCGAATAACAGGCGGGTGCCCACAGAGCAAGTAGGCTCGCAAACAATTGCTGGTCAAAACAGCTCGTTTTGTGTGGACATGGCTCAGACAATAAAAATGACAGCACGAGTTTTTTGCGACTAAACCTTGTCCACATAGACCGAACGGCTTCATGTAGCAATCGATTTGCGAGGCTACTCGCTCTGTATGAACGCTGCCTAACCACCAGCCTATCCAATTACCTACGTAAACAAACTTTAACTTTGGCCATATTCTTAAATTATTACAAGCTCTTTCGCTATTAATTTTATCCATTCATGAAATTTAATATTCAGTAATTGAAAATTCTTTCCGTAAGAAAATAATTACTTTCCTTGCTTTTGTTATTTATGAATGTTATACGTCTGTAAATATCTGATGTTTCTTTTAAAAATATACTGGACCGAAAGAAGTAATCAAGAATCGATTAGATAGACGTTGGCAATGAAGTTTCTTTTCAACTATTTAGCAATACAGCTTGCATTTAGAACTGATGGAAAACTGTTTGGTCCATTGAAAAGTTACATTTGGGGTCGCATTTTTTAGAGGACGCAATTTTATTTTTTTGATGTGTAGGGGGGGTCAGTGTGAAGCTATCACCAAGTTTGTGGGGTCGCCACCCTTGTCCCACGGCCGCCATCTTGAAAATAGCGGTTGAAATGGTTTTTACGATATATCTCTTAAACTATTTATCTGATAATAAAACAATGTTAACATTATTCGTTGCAAATTAAATTCTCTACAACTTAGGTTCAGTAACTTTTTGTCGTAGAACTATAAACAAAAAAGTTATAAGCGAAAATTTTCAGAAATTAGAGATGTTTATATTTTTCAATAAAACTTTTTTTTATAAGTTTACGAAGAAATTATATCAGACCATTTTTGTAGATTGTTTTTCGTAGAACAACTTTTATTTACAACATTTTTTCATTAAGTAAATAGCTAAGGTTTTACAGCCATCCGAAGTGAGTACTATTTTAAGTACTCTTTACTATACAGAATACGATATATTATGTGTGTACTAATAATAATTTGTCACCAGTAATTATTTTATTTTTGTTATAATAATATTTTTAATAATTAATTTTACAATATTATTAATAATTAATTATTGAATCTTTTCCCCACAACCCAGGAGGTAGAGTCTGGAAGTGCGTTTTTTTTTACGTCAAAAAGCAGGGCTGAAATGTTCTGCAGTGTGCTTCCATTGTTGTGGAGTCTGGGAAAAGAGCCAATAGCCAATTTATTATGTATAGTTACGACTGAAAAATAGTACTCACTTCTGAGCGCTGTAAAACCTTAGCTATTGACGTAATGAAAAAATGTTGTATATAAAAGTTGTTCCTCGAAAAACAATCTACAAAAATAGTCTTATATCATTTCTTCGTAAAATGATAAAAAAAGTTTTATTGAAAAATATAAATAGCTCTAATTTCTGAACATTTTCGCTTATAACTTATTTATTTATAGTTCTACGACAAAAAGTTACTGAATCAAAGTTGTAGAGAATTTAATTTGCAACAAATAATGTTAACATTGTTTTATTATCAGATAAATAGTTTAAGAGATATATCGTTAAAACCATTTCAACCGCTATTTTCAAGATGGCGGCCATGGGACAAGGGTGGCGACCCCACAAACTTGGTTTTAGCTTCACACTGACCCCCCCTACACATCAAAAAAATAAAATTGCGTCCTCTAAAAAACTCAAGGTCAGGCCTAAAAAATGTAACATTTCAATGGATCAGTTGAACATTCAAGACTTAAAATAGACTTCCTAACATGTTCCTGTTAACTAATATTGATACTATGTAATAATGACAGTGACATAAAAAATAGCATTAATTATTTCATTAACAAATATCAAACGCGCATATATCTTATTCAAATTTTGCTTTCAAAACCATTTTCAAACTTACAGCATAAATAAATGACTATTATGCTTCATAAACATACGGGTTCAGCCGTGAGATACAGATACATCTATATTTCTATACAGTTCACAGTAAATATGAGAGGCCTCGCATGAATTGCGTAAAGGTGGGTAATTAAAAGTTTCTTGAATGAAATGCAAAGAGTGGCCCTCAGAGTGCTGTAAAATAAACGTGCCTACTTACACTCATTACTCCAAGAACAGACTTGATTTAATGAGAAACGAATTATTGTTTTCTTTGCGGAGTGATTAGAATAGAAGATGAATGTGGTACATGTTTAATTTATCGATTATTTATGACTGTTTTTCGTTCTGGATTAACATATTTAGATGATGTTTGATTTTATTGTGGAATAATTTCTCCAAGAAAACAGTTAGCGTCGCATGATATAAATACAATCACTTGAATAAGTAAGCTTTTGTGTGAAAAAGCGAATTAATATTAGAATCGTAACATATAACATAGAGTTAGAGCAAGAGCATTCCTTCGTGATGTGACGTGATGTTCAGTGTTCAGTATTAGAACATTGAAACACAAATAATGCTCTACGCCTGTTTGCACTAAAAGACTTTAACATAGTGAGGTTCGGTTAGAATGAGCATTCACTCGTTTGATGTAAATGCACCGTAATATTTAAAAAATCAAGAACAATACGCCCTGACTTACCTATACATGTAACAATGATACTTACATATTATTATCCTTTATAAATAAAAGATATTGTTCCGAATGGAAATATACCTGTGTAAATTATAATAATGTGACGTTCAAACATTAAATTGTTCCATACACACAACTTGTGGTATTTTCCATAATATGACCACATAACCATGAAGCTAATAATGTTATTTATTTAAATTTTCATTATTTACAATTTATATTAATGTCTTATTTTTATAAACGGTGGTCCGAGTCTACGCAGTAAGGAAGTCACGAGGAGCTGGGCGCCATCCTCGCCTGTCATTCAACAACACTATCTTTCTGTATGTGTTCGAAAACATCAAAAAAATTACATCCTAAAAAATAACATCTCCTCTATAATTTATTCAAAACGATAAATAATACTCGGATAAAAAGAATTTCAGTCGCAGAAGTAAAACTGCGGCATGAAGCTTGTGAATGTTTTTCCAAGATAAATTGTTCAAAGTAAATTATAGTCATTTATAACACATTTTAAAATAGCCCTTCCTGAATATATTGTGATAAAATACAAATGTGTCATTGTGTGCGGAATAAAAACATTTTTTATACTAATGTGTATTTAACTGCTCATTCTGAAAGCATTTTCGAGATTTTTCTCCAACATTGTCATTATGATAATGAATGCTTATTAAATTTATACAGGATCATAATAATACGTATTAAATTATGTTTACATTTGCGTAAATAAGTATGAATATGAAACTGTTTTAAATCTCTGTATATTTACAACTTATGTACCTACACATATACCTACTGAAAACCTAATTAGTCATTATTTTTTATAAGTCATTGTGTATATAGGAAGGTAACCGATAGAGAACACCAATAAATCTAAAAATTTTGGCCACATTTTCATTATTTCTAATTGATTTAAATTGAGTATTTAGTTTTCATAGAGTTTTGTTATATCCGGCCAGAAAATTATCTTATATAATAATTATTAATACAAGATACACACCCTCATATACTTAGAAGGTACATACAAGAACCAAAAAGGACATGAAACAACAAACTCAAAGCCGAAACAACATAACTTTCCCACGTGACTCCAGGAACGCACCTTGAATCCAAATGCCATCTATTCGTAATTAGATTTACATCGAACTCAGCATAATGTATTGGACGGAGATCACGAAACTTTTTATCTTATTTTATTCTTGCAATACGATCCAATTCGATTAGAAATGAGAAGTCGAACCTAGAAGAGAATACAGTGCAAATTCTTTGTATTTAACATCAATATTTTTAGTATCGTTTAATTAAATAGATATGATCTTCATTTCCCAGAAAAAATAATATTTAAATTATTTGATACGGCACAAACATCGAACAACCTTTAAGCGTAGTATCTATAACATACAGTATTTATAATGGTGGTTCTACATGAATATATAGTACGAGAGTCTAAACTAGGCTACTAGAATTCTATAAGTAGCTTCGCTTGCATGTTAAATAGACATTTTTATCGCCGATAGAGACAGCTTACCAATATTATCTTTAAAAGAGATTATAATCTGTACATAGCTGATTATTTATAACATAAGAATTGTATTCATCAGGCTTTACACACGTTTTTATACTATAAGTATCAAATACCAACCACCGATTCATATAATCTATGAATCTATTAAATAATGGATACATAGATTATAATTTTTATTCATTGTCTTTTAAACGTATCTACATTAATTAATATTTATACAGGTATTTGTCTATTTTCATTCCACCTCAAGATAACAATATAAAAAAGATTAAATAAAATAAACCACCAGGTATTAACATATTTGCTCGTACTAGATGCAGACATACATTGAAACTACCTCAAAGGCTCGGTTCGTTCAAACAGAAAGTTCACGCTTGGCAAGTTGAATGTATTTTGTTTGCCCTATTCCTGTATACGTGTATTGGAAATAGTGGAAATATGCTGAACCATTGACCGAAAAACGTCTGCGGTCGGAAACCACTTTTAAAAATTCCACTTTCAAAGAATTTCGTATTTTACAAATCGCCAAGGGAACGCTACGTGTTTTAGTTTTTATGATTGCAACAAAGTTTACGTTTTAGGTACGGTTTGGCTGATTTTTTTTAGATGGAATTGAAAACATGTTTAGAACTTAATAGTAGGTATATATTAGATAATTCGAAATTCAATTTAGTCATTTCAATCTAGTTAAACACGTGCCTCATGTAATTTAACAAGTCAATATTAATTATTTGCAAACTCTCTCATCTCAAACTCATGTACTAATTATAACATTTCAGGGTAGGTAAAGGCTATATTTAAAGTATTACATTAGTAATAGATACATCAAAAATAACAAAGTCAAAAGTGAACCTGCAATTTACTTTCGTAATATTAAAATAAACGATAAAATCTATACCATTAACAAACAAACAAATGCAAGTAATAACGATAACGATCAGTAATTACAAAAAAATGACAGACACAAACTCCATTGTTTAATATTAGCATAAATTCTATAAATACCGAGCTTAATGGTGAAAGCAATTAAGTAACACCCACAGACATCATAAACCTATTTATTTAACGTCGGCTCGAATCTTATTAGACATTTCACTGGAGGTCGGTCCAAAATAACGCTGTAATAATTCTCATCAAAGCATTATAAGCCTTTACTCGATCGGCAATTAGAATTCAAACTGGGTACCTTAATAAATGACAAATCTCATTAATTATCAAAATTCCCTGATGGAATTGATTGCCAAATCTAACTTATTTATCTGTTACTAATTCCGTTTTAACGAAGTTAATTTATTCGTGCCGCAGTGGTCTGGAGCTCCACAAATTTGCTAACCGGGGAGGCTACCGCCCTCCTAAGAGGTCGAAATAGTAGCGCAAAATCACTATTAGTATGGTGTATACACCCACCTCTATCCTCCATTAAATTGATATTATTGTAAATTATTTGTGTAACGTGTACAGCAAATCCACTTCTATTACTAATCATCAGAATATTTCCTCCGAGAATTGACGAAAAGCTACATCACATGCAAGCTCATACATGGAGGAAACCAATAAATCAATTACCGTCATATCGTACAATTTAATTCCCAAAACAATCCAAAAATAAACCTTATGTCAATTATACACAAGTAACATAAATGAAATGCGATATCATCAATCATTCCATACACGTGAACTCTTTTGTGTTTCATATTGAAAAATGAATCTCAGTGGCCCTCTGAATATCCCTCATATGATATGAAGAAATGTAAATATCCATAGACTATATTTTTTGTTGGGCGTTCCATTGGGATGGCACCTTAATAGACAGAATAATGGTATAATTTATTGTTGTTTGGTATTCCAAATCGAATTCTTGTATAGCTGTTTATTTGCAGTGTTTTTTACCGAAGATAATCATAGACATAGATATTATAATAGTATCACCTATTTTTATTACAACTAGCGTATTGTAGAGGCACCATTGTAATTTATAAATTGTTCAAATGCAAGAAAGAAGAACGTACTTATATGATACAGTTCAATGCAGACGAATAAATAATATTTTAAAATTTCTTACAGCTTTTAGATAAAAGAATACAGAGTAAAACAAAATATAAGGCTTAGTATCGATATTAATACACCAACGCCTCTATCTAGTCCTTAGGATCAATAGAGCTCATTCTTAGAAAGAAAACAGAACTTTCTCACAATAAGGTATTGTACGGTCTGTAGACAGTACAGATAATAAAATCGAAAGATAATAACAACACTGTAGGCAATTTTAATTGGCTTTATAACATTTTTATAATGAGACAATTAATGTGTTTAAATAGGAACATAAGTTAATCAATGAATTAAGCGTATTAAGGTTAATTATGTACTTACATTGCTTTTAATTTATCTTACATTGTTGGTGATATGGTCAGTTTCAACCCTGTAATGTTACCTGAAAAAGAAAAATAATTTTAGTTATTTACGTGTTGTTTCAAACATGAAAACGTACGTGTCTAAAACATATTTTTTCAGATACTTTTCATATGTAGATGTTATACATAAAATCTTTTGTATTTATATTAACTGTTTTAAATACAAATACTCAAGGCGAAAGTTATTTTGTTACAAAATGATACCTATAAAATTCTTGAAAAATTATAGAGACCAGAATTTAGACTAGTAAGTTCAAATTATTCTGTTATCAAAGATAAACATAATTTTCACAGTAATACATACAAAGATTTTCAAATTCGCCAATTCAGCGAAAGCTCTAATTAACCTAGAAACAACGAATTCAGATCATAATACAGTAAAAGCTGACGCAGATTCGAGCCACGAAGATTAGCGAGGTAAGAACTAAAGAAGCCCACAAAGCCTTATAAATAAACAGATTATTCTGCTTCGAATAATTAATGTGCATTCAATTGTGTACCTTAAGACAATCTGTACACGTTTCAAACTCAAACTCAAACTCAAACATTTATTCATTCAATTAGACTTCTTATAGAAGCACTTTTGAAACGTCATTACATATTTTAAAATTTACCACCGATTCGGAAAGCAGTATCTACGGAGAAGAACCGGCAAGAAACTCCATAGTTGCTCTTTTAAATCATGTCAGTTTTACAATTTTACAAAATAAATATAACATTATAATATATTATAATAAGTTTTAAGTTTTTGCTTTCGCGGTTTGGATGAATATTAATCCGAGTCAGTGATACTTAGTCATGATCGAGACAGTCAAAATAGAGAAGCCTAACCTTAACAGTTGAAGTATATAAAACTAAATTATAACATTGACGTGGTTAGGTACAATATTTAGAAGCTGAAGTAAACTTTGTAAAACTTTAGAATCGAATCTTCTATGGGAATAAGAAGATAAAGCATCCAGTTATTCTAGTGACAGAAGTAGTCAATTCTCAAACAGTTAATGTTTCTTCGATTTTACTTATTACAGATAGTAAAAAAAGACTTTGTTAAGAGGGTCATCTATACGAAGTCCAAAATTGTTTAATAAAGATAAAAAATGTTTTGAACTTTTTCAATTATATTCACAATAGGAAGCTTTTGTATTCCAAAAATGGCCTTTTTCTTTTAAGATACTTCTGAACATAAATAAAGATCTAACCTCATATTATACTCTATAAGCAATTCATCGTTAGTTGAATAGTTGTATGAAATTATAGTGTTACGCTACGAATAGCGTGTAATTACGCTACGAATGTGCTACGATGGTGCTACGACTCCAATAAGTTCGAATCATTTAAAATTTTAATTTTAAACTTGAATTTAAAAATGTACATATTATCTATTTTAATTGTATAAGAAGAAACCACTAAAATATAACTAATTAGCTAATTCTTCAACGCTTTATTGGCATGTTTAGCATTTAAAGTAATCTTACTGCTTTCACAATTTCAAATTTGTATTTAAATCTATCCTCATTGATATCCAATGAAATACTTCAATAAATGGCACGCAATTGCCAAACTAGTCCAAACACAAAATAGCTTTTGAAGCGCGTTAGGGTGCTTTTCCACCAATGTGCGAGGGTGTGTAGCGAGGAATGGTTTGTAAATAACGAATATTACTACTTAAAACGTTAAACGCTTCAAACTTCAATGTAAATGAAGCGATACGATTGATTATTTACAAACACATTCCTCGCCACATATCCACGCACATTATTGGTGGAAAAGTACCCTTAAAAGCCCGTAATATCATCTAAAGAGGTTACACATTTGATTTCATTAAGCTGCGTCTAGGATACATAATGTATAGGAAACTTAGGGCAATTTCACGTAAATAGCGCAGCAATTAGGGAACTTAGTTCTCTTAGAACCTGTACTACTTAGTGTGTAATTAATCTTCGTCGTATTATGGGGATGTATTTATCTCTATGCGGTTTCATTGTTATAAATAAAGATGCAATAGATTTTTGTATGTCTTCATACTTCGTAGAGATGAAATCTGCTTCAATAACAGGTGAAATTTTTAACAAGAAGTATTCATAGCAGATTAAGACTTAGCTTTGATTAAAGTAATCCTTGGAAAGGATGAGACAATTACCTCTTTTCCAGGAAGGATATAAGGGCCACCTAAGCTTAAGTCACACCTAGTAAAATGAGCTTACTCTCTCTATATCTGTATGTAATTTGTTACCATATATAAAAGTAATTTTAAATAGAACTTAATCATTTTAATACAGAGTCTGTGTTGATAATCTTAATACTATTATAAAGGCGAAAGTTTGTATGGAATATGGATGTATGGATGTTTGTTACTCTTTCACGTAAAAACTACTGAACCGATTACAATGAAATTTAGCACACATATAGAGGTTAACTTGGATTAACACATAGGATAGGTTTTATCCCGGAAATCCCACGGGAACGGGAACTATGCTGGTTTTCCTTTGAAAACGCGGGCGAAGCCGCGGGCGAAAATCTAGTAATTAAAATAAATTAAGAATTAATGTTAAATTCGAGTCTATGCCGCATTGTATAAAAATATACGAGAAATATGTATCACGCTACACATCATAAAATTTTACGATAATGTATGCTTTATATTCTACGGCTTTTTTAATAACAGCACCGAATTGGAATCTATGTCAATTGGTCTGTGCGTTTCAAATCCAAACATATTCACAAAAGCTTTGACTATTTTCAAAAAATGATTATTGTTTATCATATTATGTAGTTACGACACAAAATGGAATTATAATTTTAAAATTTCAAGGACAAATTTAAAATTACAAAACTAACAAACTACTCGTCTTATTAAAAGCATAATATATGCTTTACTATAGGTATAATAAACACAAGGTCTTCACCAATTTTTATTGTGTACTCGAAAACGATATATACCTATATCTTATTTATTTATTTATTTACTCTTTATTGTACAACATATAACAATGAAAGTACATAAAACAAAACCATTTAAAATGTACAAACGGCGGCCTTATGGCTCAAAGCCATCTCTGCCAGGCAACCTTCAGATCTTGTTGAAGTTTTTTTAGTACGCGTGCCAAGCGACAGTTAAGTCTACGTTTTTTAACGACTGTGGGAAGGTAGAGAGAAAAGTTTCCATTAAATTAAAGTTTTAAAAAAATATTCAAATTTATATCTGACACGGGTTGGTGAGTTGAGCTTGCGATATGAAAATGCAAAAATTTCAAAGAGCGTTTAATATTTTTGTTTTTATTATGTTTTAAAATATTTCCAGAAATATTATATGCCATAAATAATAATAGACTCACCGCTCGATACGAAACACAAAATAGATAAAATGGTGAGCTGTATCTATTGATATCGGATTTCTAAATATATTTTTTAAGTACCAGCTTTCCGAGCGCAGCTTCGCCCGCTTTGTAGACAGCTTAACAAATTGTATAGTGTCCTTCCTCCATAACCACTCTATCTATTGAAAAAAACCTCACCAAAATCCGTTGCGTAGTTTTAAAGATAAAAGCATATAGAGATGGACAAACAGTAACAGCTTTGTTTTATACCTACTATATATAATGATAATATATTTCTTTTTCTAATACATAACAGAATCAAATCAAGGGCAAGTCCCATACCTTAATACGTACCAAAGTACAGCTTAGAATTAAGAGCTCTCAGCTTTCAGGGACGTTTCGTGAAGGGTTCTTACATCGTGAGTGTCGTATTACCGACACGCTGGCTATTAGCGTGACGTCACAATTCGTATAATCTTTTACCAATTATCACGTAAACGTTTGCCTTTTGATAGACATTAGGAAAATTGTTAAAACTGAATATGGCTTAATATTAATATATTGTGATTTTTTAGTGAGAAGGTTACCTATAGTAGATTGAAAACGTGTCAAAGGTCTATATTTTAATAACAGACAAAGCTTACCAAGTATTAGCTAGTAGGTAGAAGTACTGAAACCAAGAATAAAAAAATATCTGAAACATATAATAAGTATGATAAAATTCAGTTTTTAGACGTAGGTAATCTATTGTTCTATATTGTAAAAAAAATCAATACAATTTCACATTGAACGAAAGCACTATTTGACGCAATTACCAATCAGTAAAAAACTCCGAAGGCGTGTTCCCATAAGAATACGAACGAACGTTCCGATTTCATTATCCGTGCCTACAATGAAACCTTTGTGTAATTCCTTACAAAGAATTATGTTCAACCATCAGCGAAGCCTCGAAAGATCGTTCATTACAGGCTCATTAACATTAAGAAAACGGTTCGTGGCACATTTTTCAAGCCCGTCTAGATTAAGCGAGCAGTAATGTATGCCTGAATATTGCTATTGCACACTGGAGTGTAATTTTAAATGTTTAAATGCAAATGTTTAAAACGTTTTTTAAGTACTGTAAATAATTTATGTGTAGTTGAGTTCAATGGTCAGAGATCAATTGAGTAGGTATAGTTATAAAGAGATAGACCTATGCTATGTTTTTATCATGCTGAAGTTAAAAGGCTATATTGTGTATAGGTATTTTAAGAAATATCGAATGGGGTAATTTATATTTTATAATTATTATTCTACATTAACAAAAACATATATACCATTCTGTTATAAGTTTTTCAGAAGGGGTCGTCGTATAAAAGAAGCAACCGTTGCGCTCATTCCTATCATTAATTCTGGATTATGACGGAAGGGAAAGCTGTTTAGAATTAAAAATCCCTTGTACATAGGAATGGTATTTAAGTAATTGAAAATCTTTATTTGTACCTTACGTTCTAACTAATTCTTATAGTTTCTATTATTTATTTTAAATTAACATACCTATATTTAATCCAGTGTAAATACCTTGCAAGGAAAACTAATAAGTAGTCATTACCTTGACTAACTTACTACTCGCTAAGAATACTAATTATATTCAGCTCCTTATAACTTTATAGTTCATACCCTAAAGGCATAAAACAATTAACAAGATTTTCAGATAACATTTAACGTAAAATTTATCATTGAACGATGGCCATGTTAAGAGCTATTACGCACTGTCGACCAGTCGCTGGCGACTCAGTCGCCGGCGACTGTGACTTACTATAGTTTAAATAGGGGCTTGCGCACTGAGTCGTCAGTCGTCCCGGCGACTCGGCGACTCGCCGCGTTGTGGCGACGCACAGGCGACTGGCGGTCGCCGGCGACCAATAGAAGCACGGCTTCAAATGGGAGCGTTCGCACTGCAAGCAACTGTCGTAGCGACTCTTGTATGGACCGGATTCAGCACGAATGTACTTAGAATACTGTCGCTCGGCTTGGTTTCCTGCCCCTAGTTTCTCTGTTTTGGTCGCCGAGAGATTGAGTCGCCGGCGACTGGTCGACAGTGCGTAATAGCTCTTAATGTTATGATGATAAATAATATTTTATTAGCATTAAATTGCAACAGTAGATTAATCATTCAAAACACGTTGCTATAGCAACAAGGAAACTTCTGTTTCCATTCTATAGAACGAATTTTCCTTCAATCCAAAAGAAATTGCTCAAAAACCTAAATCACTGCCAAATGCTACCGTCAGCTTGTTTGTCCCACTATCAAGGCTTAGCCCTGAACCGATCTCAATAAAATCTGACAGGGAGATAGCTTAGATTGCATGGGAGGATTTATTCTTTCAACTCAAAAGCTGGTCCACAGATATGCCAATATCAACTTTAATGGTAACCATATAAAATCGTAATTTCCTCCCAAAGGTTGGATAGTATGATAAATGATATCCCTTCTTTCCCTCCCTAACACTTAACCTAGCTATTGTTTGGATAGAAACGCTATGCATGCATTTATACGGAAAAGTTTTTTGTACGGAAGCATATTCTTGTATAAGCATCACTAATATGTTTACATTATCTCTATGATCTTTCCTTTGAAATAATTATCGCAGTATCTAAATATTAGAATTATCTTCATAATATGTTCCTACTTATAAAATAATGATAATATCTGATATCTACTATCAATTTGTAATTTTTGGAAAAACCTGTATTTCACTAAAAACAAAACACAGTAACTATTACGTGTTAAAAGAGAAATAATAAACCTGACCAAATAAAAACGAAAAACAAATTCGCATAAATTGTTTCAACTGAAATAAAATATATTTACAATTTTAACAAAATAGCAATACAGTTCCAGACAAAAAACAGATAAATTATACAAGTCGGGCTGTATCAGATCGTTGCAGCGCCATGTGTCAATAGTTTAAAAAAAAAACACAAAAGCGCGCCCCGCAATCGTTCGGTAACACGTGCGGGGCTTTGCCGCGAAAATATTTATCGCTGCAATAAAGAGATAGTCTGGCGTTATTGATTTATAGTTTCACAGATAAGTAATTTATTTATTATCTGTACCTACGTTAATCATTTTTACGGATATTTTATGGTGAAGTGCCGATTTAAATACTGTCTTTAAAGTGAAAAGAAAAACAGGAGAAAACCGTATAATTAAATTGTATTGTATTCAGTACATTTTCTTGATACTGTTACGCATTATACGAAACTAATGTTCTATATACATATCAGTTTATGAATATTGTATTATGCAGAATAACATACATTCTCAGTGCCAATTCAAGCATAAGGAACATAAATTACGAGCTCTGAGCGCGTTCTATTACATTATATTATCTGAGCTCCTAATATATACGTAGAATATTGTAAAATATTAGTGACTGATAATTATTTTACGGATCAGAAAGATAGGCAATATGTTTTTGCATGTATAGTTCATGGAAAAAGTAATCTCTTGGTATTGTAGGCAGATAATAATTTTTTGGTACCTATTCTCCTTTCTACCATTTTCTACTCCCTATAAAAACAATATGGAAAATCTAATGCTCTTGAAGACATTGAGAAGAAAAATCTATGTACCTAGAGATTTCTATATTAAGGTATGCCAAACAAATATTATAACAACTTTATTTGAATTTTTCTTTAACAAACTTCATTACGATGAATAAAGAATGAAACAGCAGGTCGAAATTAATTTATGAAAATATAGAACGAATTTCCTACGACTCGAAATTCCAAATGGCTGACTTCAGCGACAATATAAGCGTGCGTTAATAATTTAAAGAAAATTTAAACACTGAGCAAGCGCTTAATTATCTCCACTTAAAAGAACAAAGAGCTGTTTTCTTGAATTTTAACGCAGTTCTTTAAAAAAACTGCACATTGCGGAATTACCGTTGTAAACTTTTAATTGCATCGTGAATGATGAAGTGATACGATATGAAAATTCGCACAGATATTATTTTCTCTCACAGGGATTTTTCTTACTTACTTATTTTAGTCTCTTGTAGAAAATTACTTACCTTTTCAGAAAATGAAGGAAATTGTTAGGAAAAGCGATGCTTTCTAACTACACCCACATACAATGAAGTCATTAAATCGATTTTCCGTACAGTTCAACGACTTTAAAAGTGCAACGAAGAATACCTTGTAAGAATCCCGCAGCTCGAAACAATTAAACTGTAATACCCTTACCGTTTCCTTGAGCCCTAACTCTAAAAGCTTGAGAACACTAAGTTTCCACCTGGCTTCGTGCCATATTCTACAGACTCCAAGGCTTGCCAAATAGAACGGAGTGTAGTGTCACATACAATAATTTACAATTTTGCGTATTGCGACTGCATTCTTTACATTTTTCCTTCATTGCATAAGATGGCAGATCTTTCTTCGTTACTACCCGCATAGTATTAAAATTTATGTTGGTGGTTGATACTTTTTCACAGAGAAATGGATGGATTTGCATAGACTTGTTAAATTGGTGATGTTTTTCAATCCCGTCCAAATCGAGATATAATGAATTATGATTAAAGAGTTATCATTAGCTTTATGTTTAACCACGAAACTTATTTTAGGAGTTTAAAAATTATCTAAGCCGATTTGGATTAGTTTGATCAGAAAACAATAAATAGGTAATATTAACTAAAATTAAATCGATGTTGAAAAGTTCAACCTATAGATAGTCATTCAAACGGAAACCTACCATAACATGAACCTAATATTGAATAAAACATCAACAAATATTACACACGCAATTTGCTAAAATATCAATTCATCCGTAACCTAATATAAAAGTCAGACATTATATTCGTATTCCTATCCATTTTCCACGTGAAGCTGTACCAAGAAAGCTCCAGAGAGCCGTTTTAATATCAAACCATCGCAGCCTTTATTATCACATAACTACGGGATTTGCATAAAAACTGCGAGGTGGAACGAGTTTTTTGCCAAATATGAACGAATACTCAGGGATATGAATAAGTTGTTTGTTTTAGGATAGCTCTGTGTTTTTATAGAAAATTATATACAAAAACACTGCAGTTTCAATATTTTTGCTAAAACAAATAACGCTTATGCAGTTTTGCGAGATTAATACCTAAATAAAATATGTAGAAGAAAAATGTTGTGAAAAATATTGTGGATTTGTGAGCTTTCAAAGTATTTTAGTGAACAGGAAATTTGTTTTTTCCAAGTTTTTTCATTCATATCTATTTCCCTCATTTTGTACGGCTTCATTCGTTTAAAATGCGCCTTTTTGTTTATCGATTTTGAAATGTCCATTTCAATATTATACTTTGACTGCACTATAATTTTATTTCAACTATTAACAACATGTATTTGAAGGTTCGACGGGAACGGAATGCAGTTTCAAAAAAAATCAATATTGTTATAAAAATATAAACCTATTATAATTTATAGCATCTTATGTCTCTCTGAATTTTTATTGCTATTTAAAGCTCTGATTAATAAAATAATAGACTTATTAAGAAACAAAAGATAATACTAAAAAGCTTTTAAGCTAAACACGATTATCTCAACGCAATACAAAAAGCGAAAATTTATAGGAACATTAAGCAAAATCTCTGGATTTGTCTCACAGACAATAATTCACTAACTTTGTTTAATCTCGGAAAAGTTGAAAAAATGCTTAATGAAACTCGGTAGAAGCCAAAGTCTAATTAAATACATTTGTATAGGATTATGATCCTTTCAAAGCATTCGTTAGCTCTGTCCTAAATATTTCACGTGTCAACTAGGCTCTAACATACCAATTTAAATAATTTGTCATACATACATTTTAAAAGGTTTGAAATCATGAGCTAATTTTGAAGATGGATCCAGAAGGTCATGCGTCAACCAGAAAAACATTCTAAATTTGAAGCTTTACGTATATTTAGAACTCGTGTCTCGTGTCTCGTGTCATAAGTATTTTTACGCCTGTTTTTTTTTACTCGATCGAATAAGTTAATTTGACAGTCCACAAACAACTTCATTAGTTATGAATACCCTTCCTACAACTGTTCATAAAACATTAAATTACAACAAGAAATACCTTTCATCCAATTCCTTTAATAATAAACTTACCGATAACCTCTCTACATCAACTGATATTAAATATGTACAGAATTGTCAAGCGTCCTTGGGGTCACGCCTTGTACTCTGAGTTTTCTCACAATTACCTTTAAGTATTCATGTTGGGAAATGGGAACCGATCGATACCAATTCCATATTTATTATTGCAATATGTGTTATTTCCTCGAAGAAATAAAAATATATATTTGAAAAATGTTAGTCCAACCCGCGCTTTTTTTTTGCGCAATAGTCATATTTTGTATTGTTTAGCCTTTTTCATACAAAAAAGCATTTTAATGCGTCTAGTAAAATTAATATTTACATAAATTAAGTATGTACCTATGTACGATATTCAAATAGACCCACCGCAACGTAACGTACCTACGTCAAGTATAAAAATTTTAGGGACGAAGTGGAATCCAAAATTAATAAAATATATAATATGACAGCTAATAACAACACACACACACAAACAAACAAACGTGTAGTTGTAATGTTACAAAACAATCCCAAAACATGATATCTAACCACAAACGTATGCAATGCGAGGGATTCAAATTAATAAGCATTTCAGTATTAGAGCACTCCAGAGATTCGAATGGAGTGTCTATTCGTATTAGGTATATAGTCTATAAACGTTTGTGAAATGTAATGTGCTTTCATACAAAACATATGGAATTGCAGACGCAATTATTACGGACATTGCAGTACATTCTATTGGTAATATCGAAATAAATAGATCTAGGTACATATATGTATACAATCCTGTTTTATTATGAGCGAATTTTTTTTTTATTTAAGATGGAGGCGATATAGCAAGTTGTCTTTAAAAACTGGCTGACGCTCGAGATTTCAAGCTCGATAAATGAAAATTTTGCTGACGATCAAACTCTTTCTCCAAGGCCAGTCCAAGGTCTTGGCTCGTGATAAAATTTATTTAAATTTCAAACAGAAAATTGTTCAAATAACATTTGAAAAGAACATGTATAATAACTAATTTTATTATTTACACAAATGTTACAAAATTTTAAACAAATTGTTAGTTTCTACGTTCAAAAGGAATTTATAAAGCAAACTTCAATATTTTTATGATACAAGGCCTTAACCGCTCACAACGAAAGTTAAAAAGTTTTATAAATAAAACACTAAAATAGTTGTAAAGGTTGTCGTTCAAACTTTCAGGGACCATTTTGTTTTAAGAGCATCGACTGACACGGAATATAAACGAAACTTTTATTCAACTACTAGCTGCTCCGCGCGGTTTCACCCCCGTGGCTCCACCCCTGTTGGTCGTAGCGCGATGATATATAGCCTATAACCTTCCTCGATAAATGGGCTATCTAACACCGAAAGAATTTTTTAAATCGGACCAGTAGTTCCCGAGATTAGCGCGTTCAAACAAACAAACAAACTCTTCAGCTTTATAATATTAGTATAGATTTGCCGAGTAAAAGAAAATAGGAACGGCAGCTTAGCATGTAGTAACAGGACGTAAAAGCTTTTAATTGTTAATGAATGGAAATACTAAATAAATATTAAGTCCAGTAAACTGCTTTGGTTCTTATTTGTTGAATAGCTAAAGATGAAAAGAATATAATGTACCTAATTTTTACAATAATTGATGACTCACCTATTATCTGTATCCTCTTTTATTAATAGTATTTTACACTGTAAAACACTTAAAACATTACTTTAAAATACATAGTTAGATTTTGACATATTTCAGTAGCAGTTGCAATATTAAAGTTACGAGAAAGTTACACGACGATTCATGTATAACAAGGATTTAACGACAAATTACTGCAATTATAACAAACAATGAACAAAGCTGCACAATCCAGTCACCACTTCAAACTTCAGAGAGTATTAGTAGTCCTCGTAAACTTTGGACAAGTATATTAAACCAATTTCGAGTGATAGGACTAGTGTAGAATGACATTACTTCAACAGCTTACTAGTAAGTTGTAAACCCAAGAAGCTTATATTGTAAACCATACCTACGCTTTGGCGCTACAAATCATAGACTACAGACTAAATTATTCCACAGATACTCGTAAACATTAATTTGTTACTTTGACAGCTTACGTTAGAAGTCTATTATTGTTTTATTATTGATTTTATTGGATTTGTTTTGTTTGTGTGCTCGACGAAAACTTGTTATGTATTTGTTTTCTGAAAATTGTAATAACTTCTAAATTAATGTTAGCAATAACATAATATTGTTCTACGACAATTTAATATATAATTTTCTAGCAAGATAAAGATTAAAAAATAACTACAAGTAGAGTCGTAGAGAGGCTTACCAAATTAACAAGTTCAGCAAACAACTATTAAGTATTCCTTTTATTTTCTGCTGCTTAATAAAATGTACTACTATTAAAGGAAATATTCTTTGGCTGATAAAAGGCCAAAGTACATCTACATAATATGTTGTAACATGATATTATGTAGCTAAACTTCCTCATGACTTAAGCTATTTTCAAAAACACAACAACACAATATCGCTTGACACACAATGGTCTAACTCGAATTTAAATCCAGTGCAAGCTTTGTTTGTTCGTGCACTATATTATTACAAAGATACGTATCAAATACATTACACTAGACAATTTGATAGAACGCTGTGTATCGGAAAATTAGATCTACAATCTACGAGAACGCTCCTGGTGCAGCCTTTGAAAGAAAATCTAGTTAAAGCGTCCTGAGCACTTTAGCATTAATACATTTGTAAGTTTTATTAATGTATCTAATACTATACTTTTGAAAACATATGTAACACTGTTTTATAAAGAATACCTTAAATGAAATTTAAAATTGGAAAGTTACATCGCAGTCTTAATAGTGACAATAAAAAAATATCAGCATATTATAGAACGACATCCTCTAATTTATTCCTGACTAGAACTATACACAATTACAAGAAATATATTATATTGACAAAACTACAAATGTATTGACAATACAAATTCGTTCGGCCTTCCAATAACTCCTAAATAAGTAACCAATAAGTCACTTGAAACTATTTATTTGTCGCCCACGCTGATAAATGAATGCTGAAATATTCCAATGTAAATAGATCCCGTCTGTAAGATGTATGGATCAATTTGTAAATACATTTTGTTGCTACAGAATCTATACTTATTATAAAGCTGAGGAGTTTGTTTGCTTGTTTGTTTGAACGCGCTAATCTCAGGAAAGACTGGTCCGATTTGAAATCTTTCGGTGTTAGATAACCCATTTATCGAGTTAATCTATCAAAAAATGTTAATCTATCACGAAAACGCATTGCCTATTTTGCAACAGGACTTGTAGTCCTTCTTAAAAGTCCTTCTAATTGTCATATATAGATAAAAAAATGTATCGAATCATAAATCAAGAGTAACGTTTGATTTCTATCGAACATAATATGTTATAAATTATAATACTTACTATAACTTAGTAATGCTTTCGTTACCTTAACTTTAATCAATATCGATTATGTAATAAATAATTCATTCTGTTTATAACAACGATGTTCAAACAAATGATCATGTATACCTTAGTTTAAGCAAATCTTCATAAATATTTTATAGCGTCTTTCTTTCATATTACAGCTTGTACATCATTAAAATTCAGGTTAAATTTTCTGTAGCCAAAATTTACATCTTTTAATTTATCCGTATTGACTATATAAAAAATATAACCAGCTCTGAAAGCAGCTTCGCCCGTGTAAAAGGAGTGTTGTAAACGTCATTAAGAAATAATGGAGCATCCTAATGACGCAAAAAGTTGTTGTGAGATATTCCAGTAAGACAAACAAAAAATCTAGCCTCTAAAAATCTCTTCATAATATTGGTGTAAAAAGTTCATAGCACAATACATCTGAACCTTAATTCAAAATATATTATAAAATATTCCACGATTCGCAAAAACCACGAAGTGGGAAGCAATCTAAGTCAAATAACACAAATATATTGTTCATATTTACTCTATGCAAATAGCATGTATTGTCTATGCCATGTTAGTTTGAAAATGTGTATTTGAAAATCAAATGCAAACTAGAACAATTGTAGTACAATATTTCGTAGTTTTAAAGCACTTTAATTTATACTTCGAAAATATAATACAGTGCAACCTTAATATAACGTACCTCAATATAACGATTTCCTCGATTTAACAAATTTTTCGTAATCCCCTTGAATTGTCCATAAGATTCAATACAAAATATCCCTTTACATTACGAACATATTTTGCGAACCACCTCTTTATAACAAATTTTTAACTATCAAGAAAAGTATAAATACCTCTAATTAACGAATTTCGTCAACCCAAAACCTTTATATAAAGTTCCAACCAATGTAATGATTCTTAATCTCATAGTATGTGATTCATGTCGCAACAGGTTTCGACATGCTTTTGCTCGTAAAACGATCATTTTTTGTTTAATTTAAATTGGAAAGTAATGTGAACACTGCTGCTCGTCACTATTGTTAAAAATTCAAGTTGAAATGGATCAGAAACGTAAAAGACCTCTTTATAACGAATTTTAGACCAACCTAACCTCAACATAACGAACCTCAGTTCAACGAATTACTTGATATAACGAATATTTATTTGTTCCCTTCAGATTTGTTATATCGAGGTTGCACTGTACCTCGAAATTACTAATTTAAATACCGATGAGAATTATCAAGCTCGTATTTTAATTACTGGCCGTTTATGTTTATCTGGTATTTGTACAAACATGTGTTGTTATACAGGGTGATTAAATTTAATATGTAGCGTTCTGTATATCATGATCAATATTATATTGTGTACAGATCACGATTAAGCATTTATGTAAATAGTTATAATTTAATGGGAATTTCCGGCATCGTTTTAACGCTGTATATAATTACTGGATGGTTTTCACACAGATTTGATGTTATCTAGTGTTTCCAAGGGGCATGAAATTAGGTCTACAATCAAGATAAGTAGTATTATATAAAAAGTGCCAGTGTAACAAGTAAATATCACGTCTGCCAATAAGTTTTATAATCTTTGAAAATATTGAAAGTATCTCGACTGAGTTGTTATTTTTTGGATTTCTGGCCAGCTGCCACTCTTCTTAACTTTGTTACGCACTTTATTTTGAAGTTGTATCAATTTAGAAAAATTATTTTACAATTTTGTATAAATATTTAATACTAGGTATAATACTTTAAGACGAAAATAAGTACCTATTGCGTTAGCTGACGCTGTATCAATTCTTTAAAATATAACAAAAAATGTATGAAAGAAAATCGTCGCTGCCGAAGTTAGTTCAGCTCATGTTTCACGCATATCGTTGTAAGTAAAGGACACATACCATAACCAATTACTTATTATTTTATATTCAATTGTTTCTCTAAAACAGACTTCTCTGTAAATTCTCGGAACCTCCGTGTAGTACACACAATATAAAAATTTACAATTCTTCACGCTATAATTTCCCAGGGTCAATGAATAATAAGAATGGCTATAAAAAACAGAAACGGCATCATGTTTCAGCGGGTAACGGCCCGCCCATAAGATTTTACGTTTACGTTTATACGGAGATTAGGAAAAAGCAAATAGGTATATTAAAAACACTTTTCGTAATGTATTTCGAAAGAAGCACTTAAGCTTGATTATATACCTATAATCTACTATATAAACATAAGTCGGGTATCCTGACGCTATAACTCCAGAATGCACGAACCGATTTCCACGGTTTTGGATGTTGGAAAGGTCTCGGCCTCCGTGAGGTTTATAGCAAAGAAAAGGTGTCTTTGGTGGCGAAACGGAGTTCGCCCGCTTTGCTATTCGTTTCCGATCCATTGTCTTTAGTAATTAAAAAGTAAATGAAATACAGTCTTAAATGAAAACAATAACATCAAATATGCATTAAGGAAACAATATACAAATAATACGTACTACGTAATTATATGTATCACAGCCGCATACCATAAAAAGTACAATGGTTCGATTATTGCATACCTGTGCACAAACTTCAACCAGATTCCTCGCATACCGTTTAGGGACATATTGGACGATAGACATTGTATTGCAATTAATATCGTAATACATAAGCGCATATTACATAGTTACAATTACTTAATCCATTTACCTAAAGCTCTCTCAATTACTACAATGCACTCGTATGAATTACAAAGTAGGTATTTTTTGATAAAAATAAAATGAAAACTGAGTCAATTTGATAATTGGCTCAATTTTCAAACACATTCTCATTTTCAAACACTGCTGTATTTAGCCTCTAGGGATCAGAAACGGAAAAATAAATCTAATATTGACAAACAATTCTTATTAGAATCGAACATTTATATGAACTTCATATTTTATTTATACTTTGCCTATTTCGTTGGTTGTTGTAGAATGAAAGGCAATTTAAGATAATAGATATACCTATATTTATATATAAATAATACTTTTATATATTATACCGATGTTTCTCAATATACTAGTAACAAAAAAACCTTTATCTGAACTTCTTATTTTATTCATATAAATAAATACCAAATGATGTCTAAATTCCGATCATGGATGAGTTACTAATACGAATGGCTTTGATTTATCCCCGGGTGTAACGAATCGTAGATTTCGACAAACCCTTTGATTCAAATCAAATCGAGTCGAGATAATGCCAAAAATGTATTCAGTATTCAATTACTGAAATGTTTTATTCATTAAATCAGGTCATAAATCATATGTATCTTTTATTCGATATTTTTGAAGCAATCATTCATATACGTAGCTACTAATGTACTTATATAGTCTAAGCCTTTATTTTAATGTGACATTTATGGTAACTTAATTTACAAGTATTTGTATGAATGTAAAACCACTTTATACATGTATAGAACAACGTTAACCCAGCTTCATCCTACTAAATGCCTTACAAAAGAAAAATACAATCGAGTTATATCTAAGACGTTAACATATTAGCGTATCCTTTGATAACAAAAACGGACATGTCTGCAACCCTTGACCCATCTCCCGTATTTAAGAAAGAACGAACTTTTGCAGTCACTAACAGAGCGATTTGTAGAATAAATCGCGTATTAATAATTTAATGACGTCATATTTTTTATATGATTTTATTGATGTAAACAGCATTTATATCATATAAATGCTACACATCAAAATATAAAATTGACAAACGTTAGAATTCATGTTAATTATAAAAAACTAGGTTTCCGCCCGCGGCTTCGCCCGCGCAGTCAAAGAAAAACCCGCATAGTTCCCGTTCCCGTGGGATTTCCCGGGTTGCGTCATTTTCCCGGGATAAAAAGTAGCCTATGTCCTTTCTCGGGTATCAAAATATCTCCATACCAAATTTCATGAAAATTGGTTCAGTAGTTTAGGCGTGATTGAGTAGGTAACAGACAGACAGACAGAGTTACTTTCGCATTTATAATATTAGTATGGATTATATTGCTTCTCTCATAAACAGGTATAACAGCATCTAATCAAGAGTAAAAATGGTCAAAACAAATAAAAGCATCTATTTACAGAAAGCACCAACATTTACGTTTACATACACGTACATATTTCTACATTCGTTTGGAGTTTGGACTTTGGACCATTACGCGCGAATCGCGTCCGCGTTAAAAAATTTTTCAGCCCCGCCTTAAATCCTTTGAACGTAAAGGAAAATTCACTCTCTTGTAAAGCATTCGGCTGTCATCTTTAATACGATTTGTATCCGGCCAAAGTAAGCCGAAGAAATAAAAGATTATTCACTGTATTGTTAAAAGATTTGAGTGAATTTCGGACTCTCCTTGTTGAAACAATAAAATGTTGAGTAACAAGGATTACCTCCTCCTGGGTAACAATAAAGTGTGAGCGTCAAACCGAGAGGTCTTAGGTTCGAATTCCAGTGAAAACTTACAAAAAGCTCATCATGCAAGTAATGCGTGATATAAAACTAAATAAAAATATGATCGACGTTCATTACACATGACATTTAAAATTAATCCGAATTGTAGGTATAAAATACCTAGGTACCTTGATTATTTAATATGTTTAAAGTTTACAATTTTCGTGATAAATATGACCATAAACATTTTATGGTCATACCAACCACGAATTCCTTAATCAACAGACCAGATACACATATCTATAATTTATTATTATCTAATCTGTTCGGATTTACAAAACCGTAAATTACATGCGATATTAAAATATATCTCTTGTTGATAAGATTAGCAATCACAGTAATATTTACCGAAGCTATCAAGAAATCATTTGCTTGCTATCATGATAAGATATCTGGTCACTTCATAGATATTTATAAAGAAATGGTCACTCGAAAATATCTTCACGTCGCTCTTTTAAAATACCATGCTAGAACTTGTTAAAATTGTATTAAAGTTTTCATGGTTAAAAGTAAAAATGTAGTAGGTACGTACTAGTATTGGAGCGAAATCATTTTTTAATCTATAGTCAGAAAGTTGTCAAACGTTGTCGTCCTTATTGTGTTCAAAAATAGAACATGACGTAATACCTGTGACAGATCCAATTTATTAATAAATTCCGAACGAAAACGGAATAAGACTGTCAGCTGCCGGCTCCTCGCATAGTAATCGTGACGTGTGACCTCATCCGGCGGAAATTAAAAGTACCGCCATAGACATTATATTACACGGATCAAAACCGCAATGACACTTTTTTATTAAAAAATATTAGACATTTTTGTAGAAAGCGGATCAATATTTTTATTTTATTTAACCACTTATCTATATGTAGGAGGACGTTCAATATTTACAGCTAATAAGAATAGCATGACCAGCATAAATTATATCTAAATGATTCAAATGTAGGTTAGTTAGGCTTTCGTATCAATTGACAATATAATTAATAATTTATCATACTTATCATTAATTCACAATCTTATCAGTATCTTACTAGAACCAACGAATATTAGATACAAATCATTCCTATAAGCACACCAATTTCTTGAAATTTCAAAAACAAACAGCAAATTATCTTATTTAATCTGAGATACTGACCGACATTGTTTTTGCGAAAGTTGTTTTGCTATGACAATAGAAATGTTCATTTCATTTTTAATGAAAAAAGAAATTATCAAAATAATAATTGGAAACACATGACATCAAAAACTGCACACGTCAAATATGTCATGTGTCAGTGTCATGTTCAATTTTTAAAAAGGCACAGTTTAATTATCTGTGGTTTAATATATCACGTGTCGCACAGATGAATGAGAAACTAATCTGAGACAGAACGAACATTGCTTTGTATTGCACTCGCAGCTTCATTACAAAGTCAAGGCCTGCGCTCCGACAATCATTTTATAATGCACGAAGTCTACCAAATTTCAGCATACTGTTTCCGAAATGCGAGCAACAATATTTTACGTGCAACGTTTGGTTTACATAACTATAATACGGATTTGTTTAAAACGTTATTCAGTTTCTGTGATATTGCTTTGATTTGTGACGCATGTAAAACGTTTGCTAATTTAGGTCAATTAGACATTAATTGAATTGCTGCTAATTTAACATATGTAATTGCTTTATAAAATTATTTTATTTTTTGGATGAACATACGCAAAACTAATCTTTAGATAACAGTTCTCAGTATAATAAAGGTATCATATCATTTTTATTACGAATAGATATATGTTTGCCGATTATATATAGATGTATGACATGATAAAAGATAATAATCAAGTGCAAAAAGTGACAAAAACATAATAGTCGCAACAAATGACTTTATTAGGATAACAATGAGGCTAATATCTAATATGAAGATATCAAATATTAGTAACGTTTATTTTAGACTTTTTTCTTTTAACATAACTCACCTACCTATATCACTTACATATAACTACGTACATAAGTACATGATAATAAAACATTTTGAAGTTAAAACTTCCTAAGGTTATAAAGTTCGCATAATTTATTTACATAATCACTAACTTGAGTAAAACTACGAAGGTTTTAATACAACAATGTCAGTCGCTTTTAGGTCATACCATGAATGTAATCTAAAGCCGGGTCGTCAAGGTTTTGTTTGAAATATAACTCAAAAAACATCGATACAATGGTACTCCTCTACATCCCCTTATTCATAGACAATTTTTGTTACACTATACGCTTTGTTCCACGTATAAAAAACTAACATAAGCTCGAACGAGAGGTGTCACATATTATGATAACTCCGACACACTTATAAAATCGGAAAACTGAATCAGGAAAATCTTCACCACTTGCTTAAGACACTGATGTGTATGATGACGACAGATAAGGCGCTAAGGATTTTATAAGAAAGTCCGGAAAAAACTTCATGGATAGAATTGATATACATTTACAATGAAACTGTTTCGTGTCTTATTTATTTAATTAGATTGTCTTTCCGTAGATTCTTAACCTTGATGTCATTTCGGTGTGTTCTTTACTTGGATACCTACTACTACTATTTATTTCGTGTTTGAGGTGTACAATATATATACAATATAAGTTGCTCAAGCTGTATTGCATTCAATTTTACCTGTTCAATTTCAGAAGGGAATTTATACATACTAACAGGTTTATAAATTGTTTTATTTTTTTTCAGCACTGGAAAAGCAATCCCATCAGGAAAAGCAGTTTGCATTCTAAAAACTCGCCTACAACATGCCTTCAACATGCATACAACGTAATAATATATCGTCAAAATGCAACTAGCTGTCATGCCTAGAACAATAGCTTAATATTTGCGCTATAGCAGTGTATCGGAGCTTCACGGGAATTACTCATTCTGCAGCGAAAACCTCATGCAGAATACAGCGCTTTATTAATAACAATAAATTACTGCAGTTACTCCTATAGTATTATGAAAATACGAATGTTTAAAGCATGTGCTGGTGAACTTAGATTAATTTTGAGATATAGATAGAATTTAGTAGAGCAGAATGCTTTATCGCCTTTAACTATATCTATAGTCACCAGTACACCTCATGCCTATCTAGGCATGAGGTAGGTACGGGACCTATGCTTAATACAATGAAATTGAATACAGACACATTACAAAAATAATGTAATATTGAATTGTATGAACGTTGAATTCCTATATACATAGTATATTATGTATAATGATGTTATGAGGTTGATTTAGTGGATAATGTAGTTTTTTTTAACGAAAGTCGAAAAAACATTCACAAATGTTTTATTTTGTAGTTTCCGCTTTTTAATTTATTTCGTTGAGTGACTTTATCAAAGTGACTAATCAACGTTTCAGTAGCGTAAATACGGGCACTTTAATAAGTTTTTTAACAGTATTGAAGATTTAAATACGTTTCTATTAATTGTTGGTATAAATTAGAAAGCGAAACGCAACCATTTAAAATAATATATACCTAACAACAAATTAATATTTTTATAACCTTACTATGCATATTATATGAATACGAAAGAAGAACACAAATCTCGCAGTTCACAATCTATGTTTGTATTACAAAATCTACATAACTAAATCCCAATTGATCGGATTACTAATCGTCGAATAAGCTTTTTCACAGATTAAAACCGACAGTGAGCACATGACACACGGCTCTTAAAATCTAACAAGACGACTTGAACATTGTTCTGGTAATACAAACACAAAAAGCCATTAAAAAGACACTAAAAATAAACCATAAATGCAGTCAAATATGGACTCTTACTTGTTTACTGCTATACTACAGATGACAACTAAATTTATAAGTTTTATGCCTTTTAAGTTAGGTTGGGTAACATTTAAATTCTTAAAAATATTAATTACACTTTCCTGAACTGCAAAAAAGCCCATAAAATGATTCATTTAGTAAGCTAAAATACTTTTGTAATCATAGCCTTAGTCAAAATATAATCTATGCTGATACGATCTATAAAACCCACAGACTAAACATAACTTTCTTTTTATTTATATTGACTGACAGCACATAATATTTAGCTTGTGCTGTCCAAAGCAAACAAATTCAAAATATACCATCGACGTAATTACTAACACGCGATCCAGTTGTTTATTCAATATAAATTGCCGCCAAAACGATTAAACATGCCCTATAATTCAATATAAAAATAATTAATAAATATAACCGCTCGTGCTTTACCCTTTTTATTGTGTTAGGCCCAATTTATACCATACTGTCGTGATATGTCTATATTATGATGCGTTTTTAAACATTTAATTGTTCGCGTTATCATGCAACAGATGTATGTAGTCTGTTGTATAAAAAATAAGCATATTATGATATCACTCACTTCTGTAAAGAGTGGATGAACATAATAATTTGACATCTGGAATCGTAGCTACTTTCAATTTTAAACTTTTATCAAAAAACTCCTCACGTACCGTAATTAATTAACGCCCCCTAATCAATCACCACAATTGAATTTAGATTTCAAATTTTGATTTTCCATTTTTCCTTTATTATAAGTTTATTATTTCATTACAATTACGAAGGTACCCTTTATTTACAGACTGTGGAATAGGCTTAAAACAAAACCTTTTTGGAGTACAATTGTACCTGAAAATGTTTTATTAAACCTGATTGTTCAGGACGAAAGTTTACTGAAGCCCTTGCATTGTTTTCTACAGCTCTTTGAAATATATTGTACAGCTCCCGCTGTATCGTATTTTCTAGAAGCTAAAACCTTTAAGCCTTTGATCTTTGAGCCGCTATTTTTAAAGTTCATTCATATAGTTGTATGGTTTCTGCTACAAGGTTGCTGTTAAAATGGGTTTTTAGGTTATGCTATTTGTAAAAACGAAAGCCGAGAAATTTTTCTTACTACATGAAAGCCTACAATTTAAAGGCGAGCGAAATGGAAGTAATAATTTAACCTCGTTACACTTCCATTCTGTTAAGTATTCCTAGGAAATATCTATATTCGTTTCCTAGATCTAATGTATCGGGGTTTAAGAATTGTTATTTAAAGTATACTATATAGAACACACATTTTTTTTCATGTTAAAAAACGAATTATTATAACTTCAGCGCTTAAAAATATATTATTATACTGGATTGGCAGGTAATAGATACGATAACGGTTGATATTAGTATTAGGTATTGAATTTAAATTAATAATTAGAAATAATAATTATTTATTTCACTTGTTCACTTTTAAATAATGAAACTATGTTAGGATATTAAGTGTTGAGTAGGTAGACAAAAAGGTGATATAGTACGAAAGGATTTAAAACGTTATAGAGAAGAAAATCTATGCATAGGTACGTACGAGGATTCAGACTATTATAGTTACGTATTCAATTGATGTTTTTAGTTCTACTTACCTCAAATACAGCTCGACCTATTTTTATTTGTTTAGTTCGCCCTAAATACTACCTAACCTTGTGCATTGAAGTAATTCTGCTCTATATACAGGTATATTTTCATTTCATATACCTAATGCTTTACATATTTTGGATATATGTATATAACTTTGCAGCAGCTTTCTAGCTTGTTTAGCGGTTTAATTAAGAGCCTAGTCTGTTTATTAAAATATAAATAGCACCTTAAAAATTGCCTAATCTATATTTCTAGCCGTATCGTTTATACATTTATATCATTGACTGGCTAGAAAATAAAATATAGAAGCACTTCTTCTCTTTTCAACGTATTTATCAAAATTTTCATTCATTTCGCGTAAAATATTTATCACAAGATAATTGTTTTAATTGGAATTTGGTTATCCGTCAATCAATTATGTTGAAAATATGATTTTTATCATGTCAATTTTTATCTAATCATTTCCGGACTGAAATAAAATGCACATAATATTATCATGTAGAACAAGCACCTAACATTCACAAAAAAGTTTAAAAAAAATTGCTTTAACTCGACAACAACTATAAAATATGTATGGTTTACCTTCAAAATACATTTGTGAAAAAAAAATCTTTTAACAATTAATCTAATGTACGTTAAACTAGATAACCCCTGACTTTCGTATCACTCTATTTTATCCAGATAGTGTTGTGTTTGTTATTAGCGAATCATTTAGGGATTATTTACATTTTACTTCGATAAAACTAGGAATGTATAGTTAAGTGTGTACCAATACACTATAGTCCTATAGATACATATTATATATTGATTATTGAGTTCAATGTACAGTTCGACTGAAAAACAATACTTTTAGGCACGCTCGAGGCAACTCCACATTTTACCTACCTAAGCTAAGTCTACGTAGTCATATTATTTTTATCAAAACACATTTTAAATATTGATCTACGCAAATACGAGCACAAACAAACATATCTCCATTTCCCTCTAACCAATGCAAATAGAATAGGACGCAAAACATTTGCTCCCATTCTTTCAATGCTACGCGAATTAATTCAGCTAGTCATAATTATGCACTTCCATTAATGATTATGGTGCATACAAATCGATAAACGTTCAAATGTTAATTGACCCTTTAATTCGTTTCATAAACTCATTACATTCGTATAAATGTAATAGCATAGAATATGTACTCTAAAGCGACGTAATACGTTAATACTCGGACAACGTTATCCTTAATGTACTATCCGGTATCTATGCAAAAAAAAAACACGGTTGGCCCAAGGAAAGAAAAAACAACACGACTTCTAACAAACACAGATTTAATTATAATATTGTATGGAATCGTTGAACATCATGTCTGAACCGCAGCCCAGTAAATACTGTTTTCAATCGTCTATTTATATTATTAATACGACGCTTTTTTGTAAAAGCAATCTATAAATGTTTAACTATGGATATGTTTTAAATGTTTAACACTTAGATAGATACCTACTCGTGCGTGGGGGCCTGGACTCTCAGCGCGATAAGCCCGGTGCTAAGAGAGTGGGTAGAGAGAGGGTGGGGGGCACTCAGCTACCGACTTGTGCAGGTCCTGTCGGGGCATGGATGCTTCGGCAGCTACCTGCATAGGATTGGACGTGAACCGGCCCCCTCTTGCCACCACTGCAGCAGTCAATTAGACACGGCCCTACATACGTTAGTCGAGTGTCCAGCCTGGACATCCGAAAGAAGGTCGCTCGAGGGCTTGCTGGGAGCGAACAACGATCTAACCCTGCATGACCTTGTGAAGATGATGGTCGCTGATGACGCGAAATGGGGGATGGTCGCAGCCTTCTGCGAAACCATAATGAAGGCGAAAGAAGATGCAGAGAGGGCCCGGGAAAATGACCCAGCGGCGGATCCTCTGCGTCGACGGAGACCTGGTAGACGGAGGCGTCAGTATGTCCAACGTCTGCCCTGAAACAAGAGCTAACAACTAAGCACAGGGGGAGGTTTACGTAGAGACGAGCATACTGCAGATATGCTCGCTGCAAGTAAACCGGCCCCCCCTGCGACAGAGGGTGGATAGCCCGGCAATAGGGCAGCGTTATCATTATGCGATACCGTCGCCTATTGCCAAATTAGGGGCTTGGGCGAGTCGCCCAGTTGCGGCACTCACCACGTAGGCGGCAGGGGTACAAGGCCTGGCTGTTAACCCCTGTCGCCGAAGATGAACGGTGGCCACCGTTGGGTTTTAGTGGGTATGGCTTCATGCGAGTCCCACATACCCCCTCGGGCAGTAAAACTGTAGAGGGGGATGCGTAAATGCATTTCCCAACGATAAAAAAAAAAAAAAAAAAAAGATAGATACCTACTATTAGGTATTGGAGATCAAAAGAAAATATTTAAAAGTATCGAGATCGTTCAAGGCATACCTAATACCTACACTATGATTGATTTTTACAAGCAATGATTGATAGTTTTTATCACTAGTCGTGTCTGACAAAAACCGTTTGCAACGTAGAACTAGGAACTTTACTATTAGATAATATTCGGTAACTACAACGGTTTTATACAGACTAATGACCTCATTGATACATCCTCACCGTGCATTAATTCTAAAATAGCCCAGTATAAATATATAAACACTAGCTTTCCGCCCGCGACTTCGCCCGCGTTTTAAAAAAAAACCCGCATAGTTCCCGTTCCCGTGGGATTTCCGGGATAAAACCTATCATAGGTATGTGTTAATCCAAGTTTATTTATTTATTTATTTATTTATTTTATTCATAACAAGTAATTGACAGGTTTTACCCCAAAGCATTACATGTTTAGTTTTACACAAAATATTAAAAATAGGATACAGTTTTCATTAAGGGCTTGGTCTAGTAGTGCAAACAAATGCATCCTGTCTTCCTATATGTAAATAATACAAATGTACTAAGGGAAAGTTGCTCCACTTAATTTTTAAAAATTAAATCATTCGTATGCATAATTTAATATTCGTAATAAGTACCAAAAATGACAATTTGAAACAATTTTCGTGAAAATTACACCGGGTGATTTTTTTTTATCAGTACACAAAATTTGCGAATACTTTCTATTGATATCTTAAACTTCATGTTTATCTATAACTGATCAACTTTTACAAAGAAATTTGGACGAAATATAAAAAAAAATAAGCTTTCCATACAAAATGCATAACTCTATACATTTTTTTCGACCTAAGTTTCTTAGTGAAAGTTGTTCAGTTTAACTAATAAAACGGATAAACAAATTTTGTATATATTAAAAAAAATGTAATGTTTGTTTTTAAAAAATTATTAAATAGAAAAATACACAAATGAAAACAAAAGATATTTATTTCTGACTAGCTTCCGCCCGCGACTCAGTCTTCGCGTCTTCTACAGATTTATTATATTATGTATAATATATAGATTTATATTGATAAACCTAATAAATCTTTTGCTAGCATTCTGATGCTTTATCGGTTGCACTGGATTTATCTCTTTTTTTTCAATCGCTTGAATGATATAGGATGGGTCCTTGATGGACATCGAATGCTGAAGTCTCGAATCAATCAATTCTGACAGTAGGCAATTTATGTAAAATCTTGATAATGGTCCATCATTTTATTTTGCCTAAACGTTACATACTTTTTTATATATTCTATTTTTAACGAATGATTCACTCCAGTCCAAACAGCAAATAAGCAGACTTCTGCTTCTGCAACGTTTAGTTGTCCCTGAATTTGGAAAAAATAGTCATGATTCTTATCTATGACAAAAGTGTTATTTTTTGCATTGTATTTCAAATATTAATTTTTATTAACCGCATCTTCCGCATTCATGTCTTTTGCCAGAATTAGACATTTAACTTCTACTAGTCCCATTTTCCCTTTTTGATATGGGAGTGTATAAAGTAATTTTTTTAGATATTTCTCGTTATACTTTTAAAAAGTTATTATTGTCATTTTGCTCATTAGGTAAAGTAATTTCGATATCAGTTTTAAGTTTTTTGATACCTGCAATAATAACGTCATAATCGCCTGTACATACTAATCGATTACACCCTGTATATAATCCACCATCCAGATTCATAATGTTTTCCTGTCCTCCTCTCCTTTACGCTGTTCACCGATACATTTTAAATGAGTAAATCTGCTACCACTGAAGGATGTTTCATTGTGATCAGCAAATTTTCACCACTGTTGTCGATTATTTATTTTCATTTTTAATCAGCAATTGGGAATCATCAGTTTTGTTTCTTGTAGATTGGTGATGTACCCTAACAATACGTTGAAAAGGGAAAGCATCAACGAATTATCGTTTTCGTCCTCTTTTTTTATTCTTCGCGTCTCTGTTACTTCTGTTTGCTTAGTTCTCAACACCCACTGAATTTTCTATGTTATTGTGATCTTCCATTACATCTGAGTTTTGATGATGCGATGATAATCCATTCGATTTAATATTGGTACTTAGAGTTGGTAGACTAAACTAGAAATGGCGGACTATATTTGTCAGCGCGTCTGTAAGATCAGAATATAAAACCAACATCCTATATTTAAGTTACAAAATTAATAATCAAACAAAATGCCGCTACGTTGAAAATGACTAGAAGAAAAAATTAAAACACCTCGGATCAATTTTGGAGTAAACAAATCATTTTCCCCGTATGGGGATTTCCCCGGATGAACTTGGGAAGTTCAAGTTCTCAATACAAGTTTATATTATATTTCGTATTTCTCAAACGAAAAATAAACATTTTTGGAACTTCAAAAAAATTATATTATAAGAAAATTTATGAGCTTACTTTAGTTTTAAAGAAATATACATCTCTGACTGAATTTACTGACACCCCGTAAAATAAAGAAATTGTTGCCAATCACCTTTGCAATCTATTTGGTTTCATTAACTTTATGTTCGAAGATAATTTTTTTTCTAGTAGTTACACGCGTATTTTTTTCGTTTATTTTCCATATCGAAATCAAATGTTTAAAAATACGAATATTTGCACAAAACTAAGATAAAAATAATCAATTAACAAAAATATTAAATTTAATGAAGTAGAGCAACTTTCACTTCGGTATGAAGGAAAATCGAGCGTAGAGCACACGTCAGAACGCTCCGGCCCAAGGAGCGCGACTAAAGAAATTCGCTAGGATTTTTCCTAATTATTTTAAATGTTTTTTTAATATTTAAAGAAATATCAAAATTAAAAAAAAAAATTTTTTAAAGGTTTAATACTCATTGGTTTTCAACCAACTCGAATGAATTAATGGAAAAAATAACTTTTAGCAGTATTTATCAATAGATTTTGTAAGGCAAAAAATGGGAAATTTAATGAATTTATAACGTTCTAATTAAGAAAATCATAAGTTTTTCGGCAATTGTATTCAGCAGTTTTTAATAACGACTATATAAGGATAATAATGTGCTGATCAGATTGTGTAAATTGTAATCGGTTGCAACGTAGTGAGTGCACAAACTTAGCTCGAAATGTCTTTGGGGGAAAGAGACTTATCTTGAAGGCCTGATTAAGGTAACATAAAGTAACTTTATAAATGTGAAAAAATTCACGCGCATTGCGTATATAACACTAATTGATAAACAAGAAAAAAAAATTCAGTTTATCATTTCATTAGCCGGGAAAAAATTGTCAAATAACTTGTTGAAAACGCAATTTTGCTAGACTGCAGCCTTAACTATCGACTTAAGAATTTAAAAACATTGGATTTATATGTATTTATAGACGTATTAAATAAATCTGTCTCGGGTAGCAGAGCGAGCAAGTCGTTTACTAATTTTACCGAACGCACCAAGGGGGCGTTACGGCCAGAAACAGTTCTTACACCTTGCTGCACAGCAAGGAAATCACGACCCCGACGCGGACGTAGTCCCAACCCAGAAGGAGCCGCTACACTATAAATAAACTTCGGAGGAATTTTAAAAGAAATTCGTTCAAGACTAAATGGGTTATCTATACCACCATTTAGCACCTGATAAACGTGTACTAGTAAAATGTATTTGCGCCTTGATTCAAGACTGAAAAAGCCTGTCATACCATACACATAAAGAGACGGGTACATATATGGATAGTATCCATACATCTGCCTAAATGCAAACCTACAGAACTTTTTTTGAATTTTCTCTAACATAAGAATATTTTTTTTTTCAAGCGGATCCCACCAGATGATACAATTATATTCCAAACTACTTCGAACGTATGCCTGGTAAAGAGAAATAGTACATAGTAGTATTTTAAGAGTATAGTATATTTAAGAGTATAGTAGTATTTTAAATATATACTAACATATCTAATCTCACACATAAGAACAAAACATCTTAAACATCATTAGCAAGGCTATGAAATTCGAAATACCTCGTCATACAAGCTCTATTTACTGAACACAGCCAAGGTAACGTTTCAAGCTGTTATGAAACAATTTACACACTCCGTCGTGTTTAACTAATTTGGCTTTAATTTAAATATGAACAAGCAAAACCGACCTTTGTAGGTCACCTATGTAGTTACAGTCATTTGATACATTTTAGATTAGACTTGTTATGTGCAATGTAGGTGTTTACGTTTGTCGAAAATCCTTTAAGTATTTCGTGAATGAAAATTTTTTATTCTTTAACTCTTAATTAATTTTTGAGTAATGAGTTTCAGTTTATTATAATTTTTTATTTCTTACAAGACAGAGCTACCTATTGTTTAAAAAAATATCGATTGTAACTTAAGTTGTAACACTAAGTACCTACCTATTAATCAATTGTTTATAATCACAGCGTATTTACATTTAAACACGCAACCGGTTACAAGGTCAGATCATAATACTACAATACAATTTGAGAAATCTTATAACACATTTGCATTTTGCATTTCAATCTTCAAGATCTTGAATTAATAAAGTTGTTTTTAAAATCTTTCAAATCTTATATTAAGGGCCGATTTTTCAATCCTTGGATAAAAATTATTCGTCGAATTATATATAAAACTACCATTTTAAAAACGTATTCTAATTCCCCGTATTTGACAGTTTACGTGACATTTTAATATTATCGTGTAATACTTTATTGGACGGATAAGTTTTAACCAAGCATTGAAAAATCGGCCCTAAGTAATAGGGAAGTCTAAAAGGGTAAGTAAGTATAATGAAACTGCAAGTAATATTCCAATGACTCATTATTTACATATTAATTACTGTAAATGCACAATGCAATTTGAATAAACCCATATAAAATGTTCAAGTATTACGTAATATAGTACCAACACCGTTCCGTCGTAGTAAAATAGGGTAAGAATATTTTATTTTACTTTAACTTTTAATGGGAACACTCGTGTTACGTAAAAATTCGATCAACCGAGAGGACTTGTTAATTTTCTAGACGACTGGACGCGTTCATTGTCAGAAATCCCGTCAAATGGTCCAAATCAGGGGAAAATATATTCAAATTTTGCGAACAAACGATACAGTAAGAGCCTTTAATATTTTCTACATCATAAATATAAAACCGGGAAAATTTAAACTATTCTTATTGTGATAATATTCAAAAATGTATAAATACATACTATATATTATTATGCAGGCGAAAATGAATGAAAATGATATCAATAGTTTATTTTTAAAACCAGCCATTAAAAAGAAATAAAGGATCTTGAGGGACTAGGAAGGACTTCTTCAAAGCAGGATAGGATGAGGAAAATTCTGGAAAATATAAGAAATATTAGTAACTGTTTGAGTTTAATATACTTACCTAGATATAATTTATAGAAAAATGTATTATGTAATTAATGAGAAACTTAATTATTTGGTACAGTTCACAGCATTATCTATACCTCGATAAAATAAAATAAGACCGCAGTAAGATAAAAACCGTATTCATAGTAAGGTTATAAATACAAACACAAATTTAATATTGACACAAGATTTGGAAGCAAGTGCAAATAAAACCTTATTGAAGTTTGTATCAATGTTCACACATTAGATAACTGGATGCTCCTTAAAAAAATATTGATTCTGTAATAACAACTTTTTTTTAACATGTTTTTAAGGAAAAAACATTCCTGATTTATTTTGTACTAGTTCGGCTTTTATCGGAAAATAAATAAAAAATATTATATATGTATGTAGTTGGACTATCTTTTAGTTATATTTAAAAAGTGAAAGTTATGTTCGTAATGTTGAAATCTGATACTTTTATAACCGCACGGTCAATAAATTAGTACCGAGGCTAGCGGCTATTGTTTTTAACATTAATTTAAAAATATTTACTGAGAATTATTGACAATTATTTTATACTTCAGTTCAAGGTCATGTCAATATCATACATATAGTGGGATCAATTGGCAGGGACATGAAAGTTTTCTTCAGAGGAGTTATTTAATAAGCAGTTTTTCATTGTAATAAGTATGATGTTTACGCCTGGCTGATTACAAAACCATCCTAGATAGGTATTTCATTTTTATAGTTAACTAGAGCCCCGGCTTCGCCCGTGATACATATTTCGCAATAAAAGGTAGCCTATGTCCTTTCTCGGGTATCAAAATATCTCCATACCAAATTTCATGCAAATTGGTTCAGTAGTTTAGGCGTGATTGAGTAACAGACAGACAGACAGAGTTACTTTCGCATTTATAATATTAGTATGGATGAAAGATACAATGGACAATAAATTTCTAATATGTGATAAAGTTTAACGATAAGTATTTATAAAATTATTTTATTATCATAATATATTTCAGGTCTCCTGACAATGTAGGTATGCCATGTATGTATTAACACTATGATTTATGTTAATAGATAACATATATTTTTTTAATAATAAAACTTGTTCCTAGCAAATTAATTCAATAAAATAACAAACCTAAGACCAACAATAGACAATCATTTCTATACAATGAATAAAACACCTTCCTTATCTTCTTATATATAAAAATGAATCGCAAAATGTGTTGGTAAGCGCATAACTCCAGAACGGCTGAACTGATTTCGATAATTCTTTTTTTATTATATTCCTTGAAGTACGAGGATGGTTCATATGTAGAGAAAACGTAAATATTATGTACCACGGGCGAAGCCGGGGCGGACCGCTAGTATTGTTATAAACTACAATGTAAGTGTGTCAGAGCCATCATCCCATTACATGATAAGACGTGGATAGTTTAATACACAATACAATATGCCTTGTTGATAACAGGTATACAAGTAAGGTCAATTTAATACAGTTTATTGCTATGTCAACAGATATATTGTGATGTCACGGGCTCTAACAATAGTATATTTTTAGGGCCGATTTTTCAATGCTTGGATAAAACTTATTCGTCGAATAATGTTTAAAACTACCATTTTAAAAACGTATTCTAATTGCCCGTATTTGACAGTTTACGTGACATTTTAATATTATCGTGTAATACTTTATTGGACGGATAAGTTTTATCCAAGCATTGAAAAATCGGCCCTTAGACTACTTATTTTATTAGGTGAATAATTTATGGTAATAATTTAGATATTATACTATAGTACTATACATTGGATAATAAATATTTCCTTTTATGTATGTATGCAATAGAGTATATAACTTTGATACTATTTCCCTTATTGTTAATTAAGTGTTCTAGATAATATATTTACAATTATGTTCTGCTTCTAAATCATTTGTTTGAACTGTTCTCGATTAATATAAGGAAGTCTATTATTACCTTATACCATTTTATAGTCACAAGGATAAACAACACCATTAAAATATCTGTTTTTATAATTATTTTTTTCTGTCTTAGATGTTCACCATTTGGGTAGTTAATTTTTAATGGGATTTTTATTAAATAAATTTCGTGCATTAATTAAAAAAATAGAATTTAAGCCATGTTTTACTTATTAGAATTTTTTTCTTAACATGACACATTTATTTTGCAATTTAATAAAGCTGAACATACGATGTTATGACCTGTTCCCTTGAAGAATGTCTAAAATTAGAACAATGTTCAAGATGTTTAGCGTGCATTGTTTACATCAGTTGCAAAATAAACAAATTAATACAGTTTCTCACTGACCTTTTAAATTGTTCGCTGATGGATTCCAAATAACTCGTGCCAAAAAGGGGGAAAATTAGCACAAAAAACCAGTCTGTCCAGAAAAAATGCACTGCCTATTATATTACCGCATGCTCACGCAATCAATACTGTTAATACAGGTCGACAAGAATATGAATGTTAAGTACAAAATATTATATTTAGATTAAACACGAAAAACGGTGAAAGTGCGGAATTACAAAATTTAGCGGAAAGTGCACGACTGTTCACCTTCTACCGCAAACCGCAATATTCAACTGACGTTTCCTAGGCTGTCAATTGTCATGGTCGACAGTCGACTGTCGAGGTCGACTTCGTACATTGTGTTGCTACATTTTAAAACCTTGTTTATCAGATAAAGTGCAGATATACTTGTTAAATAATTAAAATATAAATTAATTGAAACATATAAATAGAAGTGGTACTTTTATTTAAATTTTACCTGTATTAATACTTGTACAACTATGTAAATGACTATGCTTTAACATTTTCCCTTAAAATTGTATACTAAAATATAACTGAATTAACTTTATAAAGAGTGAAGGTAATTGTTAAGTGTGCACAGGCGATTATTCCGTAACTATTGCAGATATCAAAAACTTAACTGATATTGAAATTTGAAAGTATTTAACTTTATGAGTAAAATGACAATAATAAGGTTTCAAAAATAAAACGAGGAATATCAAGAACAACATAATCATGCTAAGAATCCTGTGGAATCCTACTCCTATGTGTTATCATTTATGTTTATGTGTTTTGAATTAAAGCTATAAATTATATAGGTAACCTATTTTTCGGGAAATTATTTTACGTTCCGTTTAATGTTTGATAATCGTTTAACGTAACATAATATGGATAAATGTTTTATAGATAAGACTTGATTAAATTTTGTTAACTAAGAATTCCTTTTTAATTTGAAAATGAAAAGACTAGTCATTGTAATAATTATAATTAAACACGATATTATTAAAGTCACAACTTTTTCAGGTCACATAAATAATTATCTAGGTACTTATTAATAAACTATTTCTTTCGCATTTTCTTTGTATGGATTAATATCAATAAGAAAGTATGTATAAAGATGATGTAATGTCAGCGAAAGTACTTTATATCGCAAAGTAGAAAGTCCTTCATGTTTGTACCTCTTGATAGCGTTGTGCAGTAAATTAAACCTGTAAAAAAATAAGACGTTTATATTTTGTGTATAGATTTAACTTTTTCTTGAGTTGAGTAGGTATTTATTCTAAATATCGAGGTAGAGGCCATAATTCTCCATCTAATGATCTAATAATTAATGTTCTACTGATAACGCCCGTTTCTCAGTGATAACCTACCTTAATATGGGCGATGATGATGCTAATGATGATGATCAATGATGAATAATATATGAGTACAATGTGAAATTTAAACTATGTATCTGGCTCAGTTTGATAATGGAAAAGGAATCCATATAAAATTCGAAGTTAAAATCTGCGCAGGCGCATATTAGGTATTGTTAATACATGGTTAATACCATGAATTCTGCAGATTTTTTTGCATCAAATTTTAATTTTGATATAATGAAACAGTTTTCACTTCACGGTTGTCTCTACATTTTATAAGTACTGCATTTTTACGTGAAGTGTAATAAATACTGAAAAATATATCTAAAAAAAAATTGTACGGTGTTATGTGTACGTAGTTAATGTGTTCTTATTTTTCGCCAACACTTTATTTATTAAAAAAATCTTAATCTTAATCTTAATCCTAATACTATTATAAAGGCGAAAGTTTGTAAGTATGGATGTATGGATGTATGGATGTTTGTTACTCTTTCACGTAAAAACTACTGAACCGATTACAATGAAATTTAGCACACATATAGAGGGTAACTTGGATTAACACATAGGATAGGTTTTATCCCGGAAATCCCACGGGAACGGGAACTATGCGGGTTTTCCTTTGAAAACGCGGGCGAAGCCGCGGGCGGAAATCTAGTAACTAATATACTAAACAAATCCTCAGAGAACTGAAGCAAACAAAATTACGTCAGCGGTACTTGCATATGCTCTATTTGCACACACCACTTACGAGTCTGTACACTTAGAAGAGAAAGAACTAGAACCCCAGTTTTATTCGATTACAACACTGAAACATAACATAATTTAGTATTAGGAATCAGTGACCGTACATCTATCTGATACCTAAACCGTTATCACAACACGCTTCATGTCATCCATCAACGTTTCAAATTGCAGATAACTGGCAATATAGTGACTGATATTCCCATTATTATTGGTGAATGGCATATCACAGATAACATAAATTTTATCTATTCATAGCGCGAATGGTCAATGGTTGACTTTATATTACTTACATGACAGAGATCACTGATGTTGAAAAACACTTTAGAAATATGTAATTTCGTTTTAATAAATAGGCCGAATAGCACCATGTTGGTGGCTATGAAAATACATATTTATATGTATATAACTTGTTTTATTTTATACTACCATTGATCAAAAGCAATATATGTAATAGGATGAGAATGAGATCGGAGGTAGGTATTTTTTCAAAAAGAAAAAAAATGTTGTGTGGTTTTATGAAACCACCGTAAAAGTGAAACTTTCCGAACACTGCTTTATACCTACCTACTCGGCAGCCGACCGTCACGCGACATGCGCTACACAGACCAAAAAGTTTGAGACGATGTAATAAAAGTTTCACTTTAATTAAAATAATATCCAATATCTCGTTATTTCAGTGTCCGGGCGTTTTTACACCTAGAATCATCTCTTATTCTCGGTTACCTAAGTGAAATTTGAACTTACCTGTCTTTGTTTCGACTTTGTCCAAGATGTGGAAGAGATGTGTAGCGTGCAATCTTTTTATCGTATTTAACAACTGGATAACCGAAGTCTTGTAACCTAGAATACAACATAGAATAAAACATATATTCAATACACAGCTACATGGTAAATAGGTAAAGAATGTATAAATTTTTATTATTCAAGTTTATTTTACAGCAAAAGCAAATCTTTAACATCCATCCTAATCCTCCTTAACCGCTTCATAACTTGCTAAAATCATTTTTTTAAGATAATTCAATCAGCATGAATTATCTCTCTATCAGTCATGCATGAATACAATAAAATATTCATTCGTTGATCCATCGCTCCGTAGCTGTAGTAGAAGAAAATTTATTTACTTTTGTTTCTATTTATCTAGTATAGTATAATAGTAGGTATCTATGCTTTTACATACCTTCTAAAAAGGTCGTTGTCCTCGCCACCCCAGCCCCAGTAATCATTGGAATAACCATTTACTTTCTTAAATTGCTTGACATCAATAGCAGAGACACCACCGAAAAGGGTGCGGGATTTTGGGCTAAAAAATTGTTCAAAATCGTGTTCTATATCTTTCTTTCAGAGTTTAAAATATGGTCTTCGATAGACAGAGGCATAATAATTATTATCCTAATTCGATAATCTAGATTTGGCAGAATGTAAAATGGAATATGAATAGAACAATAACTTCTTTAGAAATTATATTATACTTAGTACTTACCTATCATTATTTTGTATAGCGCCACAGTGAAGTCTGTAAAGTTACTATACCTAGGTAGTTATAGGTACCTATATTACATTAATTACATATTAGGTAGGTATCAGAAACGCTAATTTACATACTTACATGAAATAAAATAACTACCTATTTAAATAAACAATAGACAATCTATTTAATTACACACGTGCCGAAAAAAAATTGATACGTTCAAATAATTATTCATAATATCTACTTATAACTTTTATCAGTAACAACTGTGTCCTCGTTCGGAAACACCTACTTTACATAATAATGGTTATTAACTTAAGTATACAATAATATATCAGTCCACATAATTTTTAATAGCACTATAAATACTGTAATTATATACCAATTATCCATACTTTTGTCAATTTGTCTGTTACCCTTCACAGATAACAAATGAACCAATTGAAATGAAATATTATTTAATAAAAAAAATTAACCTTGGGAAAAAAGGGCTTCTTTTTTCAAAAATCAAAATGTGGAGATAGGAGAGAAGGAGATGAAAGTTTAGGTTATTGTTCTGCCGGCGATTGTGGTACCTTAGGGGCACATCTAGTAAATTTTACCTACTTAGTTAAATGTTTTACCTAGTTATATTTTAATATCCTTATTTTCTCTTCACTACATAGTATAAAACAAAGTTGCTTTCTCTGTCCCTATGTCCCTTTGTATGCTTAAATCTTTTAAACTACGCAACGGATTTTGATGCGGTTTGTTTTAATAGATATAGTGGTTGTCGAGGAAGGTTTTAGTATATAATTTTTTAGGTTTTAGGCAAAGCGGGCGAAGCCGCGGGCGGAAAGCTAGTAAATACATACTTGGTCTCATCAACGATATTCGCACACATATTCCGCGGCCAAATTGGACAAGTGTACAAAATCTCTTCATCCAACGGAAGCAAATCTACGTCATGGAATATCACACAACTCCAATCACCAAGTTTCATCATTTCTAAGAAACCGGCATTGAAAAGTCTTCCTCTATTAAATAAATCTTCACCTGAGAAAAGTAACACATAGAAAACCTTACTCATTAGATATTAGTTTTATTCATAAAATACTGAAAAATACCGCACGCTTTCGCTTCGCTTCGCTTTAAAACAAAGCTATGATTTTATAACGATAACATTTACATAAAAGAAAAATATTTTTTATAAAATTTGAACAGTAAAACAGTAAATAAATAAACTTATTCATATTAAATCTGGCTTCTGCATATTGCAATAGTAACTGGGACAAAATTGCTATGTTGAAACTACTAATTCAAACTCATTTCCATATTAAAGTCAAAGCGCTTAGAATCATTTGGACACTAGTACACATTTAAATGTGTTATGGAATGTTCTAAGGAAAGGGTAAAAATTCAAGACTTGTACTGTATTTGTTAAAATCTTGTTTGTGATGTAAGTAGGTATTATTTTTTCACGAACCGTTTAGTCGGCGAAGTCCGTAAAAATCAATGAAACGAGGTAAACTTAGGAAGTAAGTAATGTACCTGCTTGTTCTATAATGAAAATTCTGTATTCCAGTTTTTGTTTTATCAAAAATGGGTGGATGTTGTATAGAAAAATCGGAAGATGCAGTGCTCGATCTCTAGAAGAAAATAAATTCGCAATTATTGCTTTAATTTTGTTTATAAAATGTATTTCATTAATATGTTCATTCCTCACCTATAAGGAACCAATATGCCAACTTTATTCCTAGTTTGGCAGTCTTTAGGCACATAATATCCTCCTTTTTTAACGTCTGGATAAACTTTCTCCAGAACATTTTCCGTTACCAACTTTTTAATAGACACTTGACCTATAATTTTATATACTTAAACTACATTAGGTAAGAGAAAATCGGAATGAAAGTTTTATGTAAAGAATTTAAAGTACCTAAATGCAAATAGGTAATATGAATGCAGCTATTTCAGAACGATGTAGGTACGTAACATGAATCTAAGTACATAGGTAGTGTGAATTATTTTTTCATAGCTTTCTTAATTCAAAGCAATAGATAATCCAATAAATATAATAAATCCAAAATAAATTTACTATAATAATTATAATTTTTACCCAAACTGGTTGTGTTGATGTGGCAAATTGGTAATTTCTCTGTAGGCTTTGTTTCTGAAAAGTGAAAACTTAACTTTATTTAAGGACATACTTAACTACTTAGGTATAAATGTTTGAAAAACGTAAAAAAAACAGTTGGATTTTTAAACATGTTTACAATTAACAGTTAGATGGGTAGGTATAGGTTCTTTCTTTATAATCAAAGTTTTAATATTGGTAGGGAATACGATAAAGATCCATTTGGTAGGTAGGTAATAAATAAATGCCTATTTAATTTCCTAATTTGAAATATACGTCATATAAAATGTTTACTTACTATTTTCATTACCAATATTATCAGCCTTTTGAATATTAATTACATATTTTTTTGAATTTATTTGAACCACAATGATAAGCAGAGCAATGATTAAAATCAATAAAATTATAATAAAATATCTATGCTCATTAACATCACGATCATTCGATTCTTTCAGTAGACATTCTGTTAGAGAAGCCGGTATTCGTTCTTTTTCTAAAATAAAAATAACAATATTGTTTGAAAACTAACAGTTAATAATAATTTATGTGAAAATCTTGTCGTTGTAAACAACGTTATATATTATGTGCGGCAAAAGCAAAAAAAAGTACATAGCTAGAATTATAGGGCCTACTACTTATGTAGTTTTGATACTGTAAAATCATCGTATACATATTTGCGAAGGTGTAAATTATTAACTCCTCCACAAAGAAGTTATTATTATTGTTAAATGATTGTTAATATACTTACTGGCAGGCTTTCTTTTCCTCAATACAAACTTGAAGAACTTTCGCAACGGCAAATATAGCATGATCGTTATTTCTCATATGAAACTAAACTGCTTTACGTATAATAAAGTCGAAAGAAATGTGGTTGTTGTGTTTTCGTATCCTTCCTTGCAATAAACAAATATTTTGGCGAGTGTTTTCCTGATCAAATGCTTGCTTCCTATGCGATGACAAAAAAATTAAATTACTTAATTAATTAAGAATTACATTTTACAAATTACCTTTTTTTCTTCAGTTAATATTTATTTGCTGAAAACTTTGTTATTCTCTATCAATATTAAGTTATATGTTGAGTACAATTGGGCCCTTGTAACATAGGCTAATATAACTGAATACATAAATAATAAAAATTACTAACTCACATACTTAATAAGAATATAATATCTAGGTAGGTACCTTCCTTTCTACTAAGGATGTAACGATTCCGATACCGATATATCGGTATCGCCGATAATAAAACAACCGATACCGATATAAAACAATTCAAAAAACCGCGCCCAATGAACGATGCGGGAGGCCGCCCGCGCGTGCGCACTTTGTTTTCTGAAAAAACTCTACCAATAGTAAACTTTTATAAGGTACTGATTGTATGTGTATTACCTACTTAAAGTATAACTGACTTTGTAAAATAATACTAAAATAAATGGTTTTGTTGTTTTTTGATTTGGCATTTTTATTTAAAAGAATACGATTAACAGTTGAGTCTCTGTTAAATGTTGGTAACTTTTTATGCATAATTCACTATTTATTTTTCTACCAAGCCATCGATATCGGTATCGGTATCGGTATCGCCGATACATTACTACAAATATCGGTATCGTATCGGCAAAATCATGAATCGTTACATCCCTACTTTCTACATAAGGTGTGTTAAGGTTCTGCAATATTTCATCAATTTTGAATTTAGGTATACAAAGTATTAGAAACCTAGATTGTCTAAATTCAATTTCATTACTATTACATTTTGCTTCATATATTATAATAATCAGCGTTACAACAATTAAATTATAACAATGCTTTTCCGTTACAATGTCTGCTCAATTACGAACTGAAATATCTTACATAATTTCACTGCTCCAAATTGTAAAGGCGTTGTGACTATGAAAACGCTAATCACGGTAATTTGTTATTGGGGTCTACAAATTCTACAATAACTGGGGTTCATTTGTAATTAGACAGAGAATTTAGGTACAATAGTAGAAGGTAAGCAACATTCCTGCACGACTAATAATTTTGTTTAGAAAAGGTTGAGAAACGTAAAAAAAGATTAAATAAATCATTATTTCTGAACATGTTCTAGGTAAACAATATTACTTTTTTTTTCAAATAATTATTATTAAGTTTATTTTTTTCAAATTCTTAAGTTGTTTTTTCCTCCGTACCCTGTATCTGGATGTTTTCATACATCAACAGTAAAGAAAAACAATAACATGGATTTTTCTTCTACCTCACTTGCATAACGTTTTAATTACAATTTTCATTCACAACGCGAACGCGCGTAAATAATACGTGCTAAGTATCAATAAAAGAAAAATGTGTAAAAACGAAAATAAATTCGTGTTTAAGTTTAAAATCTTATGCGTGTGTCCAAAAAGTTCCAAACGGGCGGGAAAGAATACATTCATTTTTGTTTTATCTGTATTTTTAGTACTCATGATTTATGAGATGAGAGATTGTTCAAGGAAAATAATCCCAATATATGCCACGGAAAGAATTCGTAAGTATTATTTCAGAATAACTTTTTATATACTTAGTATGTAAATATTAAATTTGTTAAAAAATTAACAACTTTTAAATCTTGTGATATACTGAGGTATTAAAAAAATACAGCGAGTATCCTCTTCCAAGTAAAATATAATTATGTATATGTAAAATATATAAGTTGCTGAAACACTGCAGCTAATGTTGTTTTCAATTTTAGAATTCGTGATGACCTATAAAAAATTCAAGACTTATAAATACTTTTTTGGAAATTTGGGTAAGAATTTTTTTTATAATTATTCTCGAACTACCTCCAAGTACTTTTTTCTTTTGTATTTATTATTGCGATTGTTTTTCAGGTGAATCAGAAGCCGTTCATTATTCTATTGGTACACCCATGTGCATGTTAAATGTATCATCTTTAGGTAAGATCTGTTTTTATTTTTGTTGTGTTACAACTTACGTTACAGAAAAGAAATTTTATTCACCTGAGACAGTTTAATCGCTTCGTAATTTATTGAATATTTATTTATGAACTAACAACTTAGTTGATTAAAACTTTCAGACAATGAAAATAATAAAGAAACACCCAAACGAATATCCATAAAATTGATTTCCTTCCCTTTCAAACAAGTTTATCGTACTTTATTTATATTTCATTACAAAGACCGGATCCAATCATTGAAATTGCGTTTGCATAGCAACTCCGTGAATGGACCTATGCCTAATCCATCAGCTAACCCCTTATAAACGTTCCAACACGCAATTCTGACTGCTTACACCATTAAAACATTGTCGATAATCGTGTGAAAGGTGAAAATTTACATATCCGTTTGCCTAGGTTCCATTTCAGCAAATAAAACCGACTTAAAATTGAAATGGGTGGAAAAGCAATATCGAGATATACGTCCGGGGGGCTTTTATGCGCCCGCCGACTGCCGAGCCAGGCATAAAGTTGCCATTTTAGTGCCTTACAGGTAATTAGGTTCTATGTGTTGGTACTTCATGTTAGTGCTGTGTTACAAATGTATGAACAAAAGGTTTATTCACTTTGATATGTTACTGTTTCAAACGGTTTTCTTGCAATGTCTGAATGGGTAGAAGTAATACGTATGTTTTCAGAAATCGAGCAACAAATCTTGCAATTTTTTTGAACCATATGCATCGGTTTTTAATGAAACAACTTTTGGAATATAGAATTTTTGTTATAGAACAATTTGGTATGTATGAATACTTTGTTTTAATCGCATCAGTATACCTAGTCGCAAATTTGGTTGTCGTAGCAAAAAAGGAAAGACAGATAAAGAAATAAACAAACACACTTTTGCAATAATAATTAGTAAAGATTTGATATCTTTGAAGCGTTAGCTAATAAATTATATTAAAAATTCTGTATCAATAATTATAGGCACTGAAAGCTTCAACAAAGGCTCCTTGTTCAACGTTGGGTTTCTGGAATCCCAACGTTTCGGAACATGGCGGTGCTATGTGTTCCACGATGTAGATCTGCTACCGCTTGACGAGAGGATATTTTACTCCTGTCCAAGGAAACCCACTCATATGTCTTCAGCTGTGGAAACCTTTAAATATGAGTTAGTTTAGTGTTTTTCGTTGTTCCTATTTTAAGTCAGAATTACAGGTATACCTACACCTACCATAGGCACCATCTTTCCACACCTAAAGCAACTGTAATTTAATAACCACAATTTAATTATCTACATGTAGGTACGTATGTTGAGAAAGATCTAATGATTTATTATTATTTCGGAAGGCCTAGGCCTAAGCCTTTCGAAGGCTTGATTACCTACATATTCAACCGTAGTATCTATTTCAAAATTTAATTAACTAACTGAAAGAATTAGACTATTCATGTTATCGGGTTATCATTTAACAATAATTAATTTTAAATTTAAATTAAAATAAAAATGAGATATAATGATGTAGAGAAATTAAGTACCTATAGGGCGGAGGCGGTCTATCGCATGATAGGTAACATTATTATGTACGCAAGCGAAGCCGTGGGCGGAAACCTAGTAAGTACCTATATAACTTCAATTACAACTCAATTTGTATGTCGATGGATTGAATCGAATGTTCATCATGTAACTCTTTAAAAAAAAAGCGTAGGTAGCGTACCAATAATTTGGTATTAATGAAACCTTAGGAATTTTTGTGACTAATGAATTATGAGTATCTCGCTTATTATATACAGTTATTTATGAAAATAATTCACGTACTCGGGTACTTTCAATTAAAAATACGTTCTTTATAAGGCTTAAAGAACGTATTTTTAATTGAAAGTACCCGAGTACGTGAATTATTTCATAAATAATTTAAGCGCACTTAATTCCTACCATTTTCCATTAACGACAAAGCATGAATAACTGGATAAAATAAATGTGAGCAGTTGGTTAGAAACTGCGCTAAAATTACAGGTTGCCATATCCTCAACTCTTTGGTGGTGTTACATCAATGACTTCAGATCAATTTAAAGCTGTAAATGGATATTCCAACCGATATACTGGCTGGGGAGGTGAAGATGATGATATGTTTATAAGGTATTTGTCATCATTCTATATATTTGTAAATATGAATGTTCGCTACGCAAAAGGCGTGTCTACATAGAGCGAGCAGCCTCGCGAAGCAGCTTGGTATGTGTGAACCCGCTTAATCACGCATAAATAGTCTGATCTTTACACATATATTATTATTTTTGGCCAAATTACCTTGATTATACCACTATTATATTTATATTGAGAGTATACACTTATCTGGATTTGCTTTTTAATCGTGCTTTTGCAATAATGATACAGTTTAAAAAAAGACGGGTTGCTCCGGGAGTGCCGGCAGAAGTGAAAACTTGATTATTAACGTTGAGCATGTTTGATATTTTGGAATGGTATCCGTCTTACGCTTTTTCGATCAGGTCACGTGTCCTGACGCGAGTTTAAGATTTTATACCCATTACAGTAAAAGTGCTCAACGCCGCTAAAGAAGTTTTCACTTCAAAATTTTACTTTAAATAATATGTACCTATGTTACAGAATACAGGCGTCGAAATTTCCAGTTTTAAGATACAATAAAACAATTGGTAAATACGCAGCACTGCCTCACGAGAGGAATAACATAAATAGAAAAAAGTAATCTTTATATTTTTATTACCTACACTTACGCTTCCTTGCCATTGAGCCTTTTATTAAAAAAAATTAAAAGCATTAATGTATACTTAGAGATGAATTCATTTATAGTAGGTATATAATATACCTATTAGCGTAATCGCACATAAGATTTGGACAGCTTTATTAACTTTAATTTCATGTAAATTTAATTTTATTATTTGTTTCAGTCCAAAAAAATTAATGAGCACACGTCGAAAATTTCGGTCAGAAGGTCTCAACTCTATCAAATATGTTTTGGTCAAATTGAAGAAAATGAAATTATTCACGCATATTTTAGTTGATGTTTATCCTGAAAAAGATAATAAACAATCAAACTAAACTTTTATTATTTATTCCATACGAATGTAATTATTTTAAAACAATATCAATGCGAATTGACGACGAAAATATCACAAATACACTTTTTTAATTTCTTCACCTAAATCGATAGCGGTGAATTTGTGAGCCTTGTGCAATATTTTACAGATGTTTGGCTCACTAACAAATTTAGCTACATAGATGTCTTTGTTATCTATATCTACTTCTAACCTAGCCATAACCTCCTTCACTTGTGCTACATAAGGTGTAATTTTTTCCTCTGGCAACAAATTAAAATGCCACGGCAGACAAATTTTCAGAACATTCCAAATGACTTCTTGACTCACTGCATAAGCTAAATTAGGATCAGGTTGAGGTTCAATTTTTTCCTCTTCTTGAACCTCTTCTTTTTCTGGCTCTTTCTCTTCAACCTCTTCCGTTTCTTCTTGACAGGGTCTACAAATGTACGTCATTTTTACATCAGTTGCAGACTGTGCCACCTTGCTACCGTTAGTAAGACTTTTTTGAGCTTTCGGTAGACGAGCACTTTGAGAACTTTCAATTTTCTTGGCTTTAGAACCTCCCGCTTTGGCTCCCTTTTTGCCCTTCTTATCTTCAGGAGGCGGCTCAGTATACTCTAGTTCTATCAAAGTCGTACCCTCACATGTATTTATAACATTTGTTAATACTGTATCTAGGAATAGTGCAGAACATTTCAAAGCGCATGCTAAACATTCATCTCGATACTTTTTGTCTCTAATTAACTTACAGATTACTTCTTCACATTCTTCTAAAGAAAAACATATTTTCTTTCCAGTAGACATTGAAAGTGCCATCGCAAAGCCTTCAATTGGATTAATACTTTTACTAAAGGCCAGTAAAAATGCGGAATAATTCATTAAATTCTCTGCGGTCTCAAAAAGTTCAAATAAAAAATGTTTCACTAAATTATTTCGCAATTGCGCACTTTTATCCTCGGGGTCCAATTCTGTTTCAAACCATAACTTCTCCTTAATAAAATCACCTCTGTCAATTAATTCTTTTGATTCTAAATCTTTACAGCGGAATTTTTTACGTACTGTTAATAATTCCTCTGCCTTCGGGAATTTAATATTAAGACAATAAATTAGAAAATCTCTCCAGTCAACATAAGCCGTTTCACCAAATAATAAAAATGTCAATTTAGGCACTTGTTCGGGGTCTATGCAGCGCCAGCTCTCAGGAAACATAGGACCCTCACAATTTTCTTTTCCGAAAATAATAAAGTCTTGTAATATGTATATGAAAGCTCGTTGAAGGGCAATACCTGTTGGTGCTATAATTTTTAGCTGAGATCGTAATCGACTCAATTGTGCAACTCTAAACTGGGTTCCTCCAGTATCAGTAGGGCCATTATCTGTTTCAATTATTTCTTCTGGCATAAATTGTAAAAGATTGGGATCAATTATAAATTTATCATGTTCTAAAATTAGGCTTTCAGGAATTTTTTTACCTGCCTCTACTGCCATTTGCAGGTACTTACAGAGACGATCAACTGATTGTATTTCATTTAAATAATAATTGTTGATATTATTTTGTATGTCCATAAATGCTCTATAAATATTATCATTAAATAATTTCATGTCCTTAAAACATTTATATTGCAAAGCTAAAATGCGCAAATTTGCTCGAAACATTTCACCATTAATGGCCATTGTCCATTCTTCAATGCATTTTAAGCCGTTTTGTTTAAAAATTTCTTCTTCATTTATGGACTCAATTGACGTGTTTTCTTCTTTTTTCTTTGCCACTGGTACAATTTTTGCTATCTCACTATATTCTCGACTAATTATAGATCTATAAGAATCGTTTGTATCTTTAATGACTTTCAAAGCAAATTTAACATTATTTTCTATTATCATATTGAATGGATTATTGCTATAATCAATTTCAATGTTTTTTAACTGTAAATCTTGAAATGCATTTTTAAGTTGGCGAAACATCTTATCTTCCCCTCCCTTCTTACTCCCTGATGTTTCATCAGACTCCCTGTATATCTTAATTAGATCTTTAGAAGAAAGGCGATCAGTTGGAGGCAAACGCTTGAGCATAGCAAAATAAAAATCGTGAAATGCTTGAAAAGTAAGTATGCACCTGAAAGAAAAAATACATAATAATCACTCTCCGTGATAAATCTTACTCGAATAACGCCTAAATTTATTAATATTAAAAACAGAAAATAGTAAATTGTTATTGTACCTATTTAATTCGGTTTGCATACAAGATATGTATGTATTCACCATCGTCGTCAACTCTTCCAAAGTCCAATTTTCGCAAATAAGAGCTTGTCTTTGTTTCTCAGCAAAAACTTTTCTCTCGTCACATATTTGATATAACTTAATCTGGAGTTCCTTCACTCGACAGTGCCATTCGTTTTTTGTTAAATTAACATCTCGCCAATCATTTTCAAACTCATTGTATTGTTTCTGAAAACTGCTAACTAAATCTTGTTTACGAGAAGGTAGTGTTATTATTTGTTCCATTTTATCTTTAATAAATCTCGTGTAAGGTACTACACAATTCATTTGTAAGCGTATAGCTAAGAACAATTGCTGCATATCGTGTATGTAAGTTTTTTCAACTTCTTCCCAACAAGTCGCTAATGCAATACCAATTAATTCAGAAATAGGTATTTCTCCATAATCCCAGTCTTCTTCTCCCGCTGCTATGTTTATTTCCTCTACGCTCACATTTGATTTTGAAATAGAGCTCTCACTAGCTTCATGAATATTTTCAATAGAAATTGTTTTATCATCCTTCAATTCTTCTTTAGAATCAGGAGCTTTAACAACTGCTAATTCGCTAGCCAATGACATTTTGCTAATTTTAGACCCATGCCGCATTTTTTCTTTTGATTTACCGTTCATAATTTCAGATTTTACTATTTTTGACTTGGTTCGTTTATCTTCAGAGGAGGGGAAATCTAACTGACTCATTACATTTTCTCCGAACAAATTATCAGTCGACTTTAACGGCAATGAATAATCTCCAATTATATATTTACATATTAGTGCAAGTTGTTCTTTTTCTATGACTTCATAATACATACTGTAATTTATACCAAGTGCTGCATAAAATCGATCAATAAATTCAGAATTTTCTTCGGTTAAGTCCCAAATCACAACTTCTTGAAGAATATCTTCAGTTTCCTTTAACCTCAAGTAACAGGTAAAATAGCTTTCAAATGGTTTATCCATCCTTATCTTATGTGGGTCATTAACGAGCTTAGAAACTCGAATTTCTTTGTAAGGATCTTTCTCTTCTTTCCTATGTTTCCTTATACTTTCTTCAAGATATATATCATCACTATCATCTAATTCAGCTTCATCTGGAGGAGCTTTGCCAGAGAATGTTTCTTCGAGTATCTGCGCCTCTCGGTATGTATTTGGATAATTAATGATGACAATTCCATTAATATCGTCTTGATCTTTTACATATTCCACAATCATAGCTGCCAATAAGTACTCAGTTAAGAAATCTCCACTACATAGAGCTTTATACGCATAGTGGCCCAAATCAGCAGCAGCTGATAATGTTATTTCTTCCTCTGGAATGGTTTTAGGAGTTTGTGTTTGTTTAACATTAGCAGGAACGGGTCCTGATATCAAGGAAAGATTTGCTTCACTACTTTTACTTACTATTTCGTCTTCTGCTTTCATCAATTTAATAATATCTTTACTTTCCTCCTCCAGCGCCACAGCCATGAATTTATCGAAAGACAAATCTATATCAGTGCAACCAATCATTTCTGTTTTAAATTTTCTGAGGCAAAAATTAATCGCAGCTTCAAGTCGAACAACATGTATTTTTCTAGCATTAAGAAGAGTTTGCATATGAATAGTAATAGATCTATCTGGCAATCCACGAATTATTGCCTTAGAGCTAAAATCGGGAAGATTAGCAGGAGGTCTTTGAGGTGGATAAGGATATTTAATTTCAAGTAATGTGTAAACCAAATGACCAAGTATTCGATTTCCTAAATATTCATATTTTCTTTCTTCTGATTCTGGTTCAAAATTTGGTATAAGGAGTTCCAGAGTCCAAGGATATAAATAATTATGATATTCAATAAATTCACTTTCATTCAATGCTTCTTGACGATCCAATTCAAGTCTTATTACTTCTTCCTCTTCAGGTATTACTTCTTCTTCGACAGCAGTGTCCCTTAACATATCTTCCAAGGGATCAAAAATGTCAAAGATAGGTTGTTGCTTGTAATACAATGTTTTCCATTCATGTATAAAATGTTCTGGTATATCGTTTTCAAGTAAACGTTTAAAATAAGCATATTTTGTAGCATAATCTATGATTGAAAGAACAGTATCATAGCAAATTTCACGGTAGTGTTGACGTTTTCTTTTCATTTTCTCAGCATATAGCTTTTTATGAAGCATATTTTGTCTTTGCTTTTCAAAATCAATTTCTACCAGACCTAGATTTATTTCTTCTTTCATATTATCTAGAAATTGATTAAATTGCTGAGTTCTTTGCTCAACAAATTCTGATTCACCAGCGATCCTGTTTTTTACTAAGTTACGTGCTTGTTGACGAGTTTCCATAATTTGAGTTCCCATTTGTTTCTCAAATTGAGAAATTTTCATAACCTTCTTGGCAAATTCCGTGTCTAGTTTTGATTCTTCTTCAGCAACAGATAAATCCCATAGTGAACCACTAATGACGTTTCTTAATTGTTTTTGAAATTCCTCTGAATCTGCCTTTTTGTGCATTCTTGTATACAAATTATCCATGTAATTGTGAGCCCATTCAGAATCAATTAAACCTTTCTTCCTTTCAACGAATTTTTGATCCAATTCTAGCAATTGTTCATAAGTATAATTTTGAAATTTGCAAGGATATTTCAAGCAAAATTTATCCATATCTCTTTGGTCTTTTTCGGATATTTTTTTGGGTTTCTCTCCCGGTGCCTTAACAGGTGATGTAGCTCGTTCTTTTATATCGGCTATGATTTTGGAATACTTGTGCCTTACAAAATCATAGGTATCTTTTACTTGCTGAGCTTTTTTTCTTTGCCATTCAATAAACAATTTCTCGTTTAAAAGTGGCCTAGAGAGATCATCCACAGACACGTCTTTTTCTTCTGGGACTATGTCAACTTTAAAACGGTGGTCCATTTTTTCGACTAAATTAGAAACCATTTTTCGTTCTTTTTTAATAAAGTCAGTTCTATCTTTTTTGTCTAAGTGAAGAAATAATTGATAAAAAAGGCGTAGCAAAGTGGAGCCCCTACCATCCATTATGTGGTTTAAATCAGAATCGGTTATATTTATATCGATAAAGTGCAACCATTCTCTTAGAAGTTTCCAATTCGTTTTTATTTCGTCTATATTACTACTAGATCGTATATAATAATATTTTTCCTCGTTAATAACGTGGTAACTTAGAAGAACAGATGCGATGATATAGCCATCCTTCATCTTTTCTCCGAATTCCGCGGCTTCCCATTTAATTGGACGTTGTAAACGTTGTGATAGCCATTCTTTTAAAACTTCTGCCATTTTTATGTGATTTAAATTCCAGCAAAGTATTAAATATCATTAAGATTAAGATGAAAGATAGACATTTTCGTGGTAATAGGTATTAAATAAATTGTTTTAATTTTTGACATGTGTGATCCTGACATAAGCAGTACCTATTTAATTTAAACAATTTTAAGTTTACAACTTTGGCGTTGCATAATAGGCAAGCATTGTTTTTGTAACATAATAATAAAATGTACCTACTTATTTTAATAATAGTACTTTTAAATATTATAGAACCTCGAATTCAAACATGAAAAGGGCAGAAAGATCTGTAGCCAGGGCATTGGAATGACTTTTAAAAATGTACCGCTTATTATGACATTTTTTGTGATGTTTATTTTCACACGGTTTTTGCATTATTTATAAATTCTATTGCAATCGCACCATAATGAAATGCAACGACTACGATAAAAGTGTATGTTGAACGAGTTGAATGTTTTTTAATATTTTCAATTCAACACAAAGAAGTTTATTATCTTGATAATTCATCGTTTTTCAGAAACCCTGCAATCATACGAATCTGGATAATTTGGATAAAGCATTACATGATTTAGGTATGCTCAGTGCAATAACAGAGGCACGTCGGGAATATTTAAAGGAAAGTAAAGGAAATTTCAGCGTAATGCGTCTCAACACGAGGTACGTTTCCAACGTGACAGTAGGGTATTGTATGAAGAGAAGTACAAATAAGAGCAGGCTTTGCCCATATGTCCTGCCAGTGCGGCATCGAACTAAGAGTGAAAACTCGGACGCGATCAGTAGTGACATGAACGATGTCTGCGATTTTAAATATAGTATACTGGAACCCTCCACAAGCAGCATGAGGGAGAATATTGATATAAAAAGTACAAAACGATGTCAATCCCTCGAAAACCTGAACCTGGTGATAGAGAACCCACCGAAGCCAGAAATATCCCCCGATATGGACTGTGTGTCTACAAGGATCCAGAAGTTGCAGGTAGACGAATGACACACAAAATAATTAAGGTATGGCTGTATTGAGATGTTAATATGGTATGAGAGGTAGCTACTAGTTTAGTAAAAGTGTATTTTCAGTGTCCGTTTACCATTTGATATGAGTGAGTTTATGAGATTTTTGTTCCTAAAGCATAAAGTTTTATTAGTTTTAATTTTGTTTATGTTGAAAGTTTTGAGTGTTTTAGTAAAGTTGATAGAAATATTTTGTACCATATTTGTAAGCAATGTGAGTTTAGAAATGCAGTATTCATGAATTATATGAAAAACTATTTGATAAAAAGCAGCAATGTTTTTAAATTTTGTCAAAAATGTTTCATGTTTTGTCAATTATTACCAGTGTAGTAGGTAAAAATAATATTCACAACCAAATCAATATCAGAATAACTTGTTTTGTTTAATCAAAGAAGCTGTTTCATGTATCATCATTGCTTACATTTTCAAACAATGTTAAAGCCATAATAATTTTACAACAGAAGTAAATTTATATAAAGTTATATTTATTGCCTATAATTAATAGAACATGTGGTTACCTATAATTAGCAGAACATGTTCAATTGTTATATTCTTATGCTGTAAAATATTTACTTTATCTTCTAGAAAATATTATAGATAAATATTTAAATAATTTAACAGTATAAGAATGTGACATAATGAACAAAATCTGGAAGGCTTCCATTATTTTACTTTTGAGCTAGTTTAAGTTATCAATATTTCATTAGAAAATACATTTGTCTTATATGTTTTAATAGGATCTGATAAAAATAAGTCACTCTTGAAATCCATACTTAGTTACAGTTCGATTCAAACTTTATGGCAGTTCGGAAGTTGCTGCAAATGTATATGCGTGCAGGTATCCGACCCTTAACATTCCGGTAATATAAAAAAATTGTTTTCTGCGCATCAGATCGTTCAATGTTCCGAGCCGCCATTAAGTTTGAATCATACCTGTACTCTAAATTTGAGCAACCATTGTAAATTACTGATTTTTTGTTTTATATTTAGTTATTTCAAACAAGATATCTTGCATGTTGTTTTTCTTTAATGCTTTGTTTTAACATGAAGCAATGAAACAAGTTGAATAATAAAAGCATTCGCCTTCATTAAGTTTATATTATACAAATACAAGAAAATTTGTATGGGGAACCATACCAATTTTCTTTATACTTCTAGAATCCATTTCAGTTTTCTTAAACATGTTGTTTATTGTTTATTAAATAACACTAATATTGCTTGGATTTGCAAGATTTCTTCCTTTTTGCATCTTTGGTAAATACAACACTACAATTTTGTTTCTAAAACAACCAATGGCAAGGTTACAGTTTTAGTTTTTATATGTTTAATAATTTATTCTCTTAGAAGTGCAGTCCTCATCAAGAAAAGATTATTGTTATACCTAGGCAAAGCTGGCTTTAACCAGGTATAATTAGAGTGAAGAAACTTCCTTGAACACAAGGAAATATCTCAATGCTAACAAAAATTATATTGTTACTACATTACAAAATGTAGACATTTGAAACAATGTACTCATACTCCCTAAAAATTTAAATATAAGTTAAAATTTTATAGTTTTAATTGATAATAAGTAGTGAGCAAAACTTTCTCACGTTAGTTTGTATATTATTCAAGACACTGATTTATGTCTGTCTATGTGTCTTTGTTGGCATATAAATGCTCGTTTTTTGAATGTTCATTCAAATTTTAGTGATATGTAATATGTATTTTAGATGCTATATGCTTTCAAGGCAGTAGACATGTGTGTAGGGTTGCCAACTTATAGGATTGAGGAATTTTAATGAAGATTTCTTTACATTTATATCTTCTGTAACTGTTATTTCAGGTTTAAGTGATAGCATTATTTTATTTTGCGCGTGCGCATGTTTCTCTCTTTGTCTCTCTCTCTCACATAAAATGCAAGCCAATTATTTTAACTTCCTTACATCTGGGTGAACCTTGACACCTCAGGTTTTTATAATTTTTCAACAAATATAAGTCAGAGAAAACTGTTGATAATTTTATATTTCTCCAAAATAACATAAATAAATAATGAATAAAGAAATATTTAATACTAGGTATAGTGATTGGCAACCCTTATTGCTAGTGGCATAAGCCATAATATGAGATCTCACATCACAAAATATAATCAGCGTTATTTATTTTAGTGAGTTAGTCACAATGTGACTATTTGATGGTTGTTAACATATTTTGTTACTCTTATTTAATTACGAGTATTTGAAATAGGGATGTAACGATACCGATACCGATACCGATATATCGGCCGATATATCGGCAAGCCGATATATCGGTATCGCCGATAATAAATCAACCGATACCGATATTTTTTTATTAAATTCTGTCTTTTCTTTTATGTTTTTGCATTGTATTCATTCATATTGTTTTATTTCTGTTTCTGTAATAGTGTTAAGGAAGAGCGGAACCTCCTGACACAAGCATTTTATTTGCTTACTAGGAGTGTTCCAATCACAAATTTGTTTATGTAAAGGAAAGAAATAAATAATTTTGAATTTTTTTAATTTTTAACGTGATAACGTTTTTAAAATCGTTTTAGTCGGGTGACATGTTCATAAACTTGTGTCACACCAAAACCTCACGAGCGCGATCGCAGGTATAACGAGAGAGAGACGGACCGATCTCCCGTTTCATCTCGAGCGCTGCCACTGCATTATGTTATCACGTAAACATCTCGATCGTAAACCTACTTTACAAACAACCAATTTTTTTGATATCAAATAATTCCGCATAAAAAAAAATCCGCGCCCAATGAACGATGCGGGAGGCCGCCCGCGCGTGCGCACTTTGTTTTCTGAAAAAACTCTACCAATACTGCCGTCCTTTAACTAAAAAGCCGTTAACCCTCAAATGGTCAATTTTCAGTTTTAAATGTAGGGTGATAGAGTTCAGAATTCTCTATCTTTCTGTCAAAGAATCATTTCTCTAGCATTAATAGTTATAAATATATGAAAATATTGTAAGCCGTTAAGTAACACAATTTTCAGCGATTCCATCACTTGAAAGCGTCTAACCAACACTACTTCGCTAAATTTCCTTTAAAGTACCTTAACCGCCAGATTTAATAATCATTTTTTAGCTTTTTACTTGACTAAAAGTACGTTATCAGATTATACTTGACTATAGGGACGCAAAAGGACTATAACTGCTTTATGATATGCTTTCATATAACGATTCTAATGGAAATCCTTACCTTATTTGCAGTTACTCGCCCTTAACGCTTTTTTAGTTAAGTAATTTTATTTAGGAAAAATTCTAATAACACTTTTTTGCTTAGAAAGCGGCTAACCCTCATTTTTTAGCTAAAAGGCAGTTATCCGATTCTGGTGATGCATCAGTTTTGGGGATGAGAGTGATGATGAAATAATGTCGCTCCCAAGCAGAGTACCGATTGTTTTTGATTTTCTTTTACAAGACGTATTGTTTCTGATCAGGTTTACTTACTAAGTTTTAAACAATCTAGCAGCTAAATTACGGAAAATATAACAAGTCAAAGTTACGAAAATTTGGTAGGTAATGGTTACGACAGTGCGAACTTTCAATCGTACTTCTCTGTTTAGACTCTGATTTGTCTCTGTAACCGAGAAAGAGAAGAAAGATAGTCTGTACTATTTAATTTTTGAAACTATTTATTAATTATGTAATTTACCCCTTGGGAGGAATTAGTAATCGACTGTCAAGCAATGTACTAGAGATGGTGATACAAAAATTGTTAGGAGTACACTACCTTTGACCCGCTGACGGGGAGTCCATTTTGCAACTATTGCTATTTTTTCTTATCTTTATATGTATTAGATTATTAAGATTTGTATTTTTTACATTGTAGCAAATAAAAAGTTTTCTACCTCCTGCTATTTTCCACATATTCTGGTATATTGTATTTTCTGAATGTGGATGAAAGAGTCTTCTAATCATTTGATAAGCGGTTCTACATTATTTATTAAGAGCATCCCACATGTAAGAGCTTGAAGCCCTATTGAAACCAGGGTGTATTTTTTCAAAAACCTTGTCATCCGTGACTCGTATGATGGCTTCGCAGAAGAATATTTATAAAATAACGTTAAAATTGCAATTCTAAATGAATATACGGTTCCAAAAAAGAAAAGCGAGAAGATTTATCTCAATCTTAACCCCAAAATGAGCCACTGTAATGAAATAAACGTGAACATGACGAGAAATAAAGGTTAATTTTATCGAAAACTTAAAAGAGTCATTTAGTAAAAGAGTTTAAAATACTTGTTACTCACAATAAGACGCTAAAACCATTAATTTAGATAGTGTTTAAATCCTTAATACTTAAACCTAAAAGCTTTTGATCCTTTTCCTTTCCATTGGTTGACCTAGAGGATGTAATTCCCGAGAGCAAAAACTCAGACAGCAGCAAATTTTTAACATTAGTAAGATTAAAATTTAGTACAACTATATAGAATCATAGTACAAAAGCATCCAAAAGCCCTTAAACGCTGATTATAAAGTTTTTGAAATTTAAATTAAAACGAAAGTCATAGCTTAAAAGTAGTTATAGTAGCTTAACGACGTTTTAGGTAAGCATTTTATTACTAAATAAAAAAAATCACAAAATGAAAATAAAAATACTAAATTACTTAGCTAAAAAGTCGCTATGGTATGTGAACGGCCGTCTTGTCCAGTAAATACATAGTTAAAATTTTCAGATTATATGCTGAACTAAACGAGAAAAAGTGAATTTAAAAATAAATTATAACAGTTTTGTTGTTTTTTGATTTGGCATTTTTATTTAAAAGAATACGATTAACAGTTGTTTCTGTTAAATGTTGGTTACTTTTTATGCATTTATTTTTCTACCAAGCCATCGATATCGGTATCGGTATCGGTATCGCCGATACATTACTACAAATATCGGTATCGGTATCGTATCGGCAAAATCATGTATCGTTACATCCCTAATTTGAAATAAACATTGCCTTTAAGAATACATATTTTGTTTTATTAAGAACCAATCCACAAATATTAATCACTAATTTTTATTCTAGACGTTTTTATACACGTTGTTGTGTCAAATAGATAAACTATTTCACAATGTGTATGCCAGATGTTCACAGGATTTGAGAAAAATATATTTAAACAACAGAAACATACAAAAAATTGGTAAAACAACTACAGAAATTAACTATAACATCTCAGTAATTGGAAAAGGAAAGCTTTTCAAAATAATATACTTTATTTTGAGAAATAATTAATTCATGAAATCTTACTCAAAACTATTAATGTATATGTGGAGATCGGGATAGTGTGAAATCAGTTTGGAATAAAACCAAAAAGGTATGTTGAATTAAATTATTTATTTGCTCTGACTGAGTATGCATTAACACTTAGATATAAATTAACAAAATCGCTGTAAATAATATGTATTGAATTTATTGCTCTGAGGTAAGTTTACATTGCTTTCACTTTAAGTTGCTTCATTTTCGGCGCCTTGCGTTTGGCCTGACGCTTCTGCTCCTTCAACTCCCAACGGCGTTGTTTCTCTGGATCGTTTTCCTGTAAAAATAATAATATATTAATCTTTAGAAATAATACTTGCCGTTATTGAAAGTTACACTAAAAGCCAAGTTAAGTCTATTCTAATAATGTGCAGCTGAAGACTGATTGTTTGAATACGCTTATCTAGGGAACCATAAGTTGTATTTGAAAAATTATTTCTGTATTAGAAAGTCCATTTATAAAGGAAATTTAATGGCCATATAATTGTAGCATGTGGGTGAATCCCAGGGCTCAACTATTATTTGACATAATGAAAATATACAATCATAGCGTCATAGACCTTTCTGATAACGAAAGTTTCCGATAAACCGAAGTCGTCTTATTGGTTTTATATAGAGTATAGACAATACTTTTTATTGTTTTATTTATCTACAACATAAACGTCAATGAACAAAATATGTACAAAAAATTGGTTGTTTGTAAAGTAGGTTTACGATCGAGATGTTTACGTGATAACGTCTTATTGGTGGCAGCGCTGGAGATGAGACGGGAGATCGGTCCGTCTCTCTCTCGTTATACCTGCGATCGCGCTCGTGAGGTTTTGGTGTGACACAAGTTTCTGAACATGTCACCCGACTAAAACGATTTTAAACACGTTATCACGTCAAAACTCACAGCCATAATCCTCTCTTTCTCTTGCTTTCTCTTTTCTTCTTTCTTCTGTGCAGCCAATTCTTGTCTTGCCGCGTGTGCGCCTCGCATCCATATCTCGGTGGCTTTCTGACGACGCTTCTCGCATTTTGCGAGTGCCTGAAGTATGGAAAAGTTTATTTTTGTTGAAATATGTGGTAAAGTTACTGCCTACTGAGCCGACGGTCCCGGGTTCGATCCCCGGTCAGGGCAAATATTTGTGTGATGAACTCGATTATTTGTTTTTGGGTCTATATAAGTATGTATTTATAAAATATTATATTAATCATCGTCTAGTACCCTCAACACAAGCCTTAATTGAGCTCATTGTGGGACTAGGTCGATTTGTGTAATATTGTCCTTTAATATTTATTTATATATTATTTATTTAATTAATGATGAGTTTGGGGTGGTATGTATAATTCCTTGTTGTTTTATGTGATGATTAACTGAAGCGGCCAAAATTTATTTAAGTATAGAAGCATTTAAAATAATAATAAAATTAACTTAACCAGCAAACACATGATTTCTATACATTTCTTATTTTCTCGGCTAAATTAAACCATTTAATATATTGCGAAAATAAAGCTTCAATAGAGTACTAGCTTTCCGCCCGCGGCTTCGCCCGCTTTGTCTCAAACCTAATAAATTATATACTTAAACCTACCTCTCGAATCACTCTATCTATTAAAAAAAACCGCATCAAAATCCGTTGCGTAGTTTTAAAGATTTAAGCATACAAAGGGACATAGGGACAGAGAAAGCGACTTTGTTTTATACTATGTAGTGATCAACAAAAAAATGTTTGTAATAGGAAAAAAATATGCGATTAAAGTTCCTAAAAAAACTAGTAAAACCTACCTCCTTGCTCAAATGTAGCCGCTTAATCTTATCCAGCAGATAGAAGACCAGGAGCAGCAAAGGTCTAACTTCCTCACCACCTCCATCTGGACCCAGCGCGAGGCTGATCAGCATCACCTTCTCTGTGTCCGGCGGTTTGGTCACTGTTGTCTCTCTTTAAATGTTACATACATAAGTAATACAATAAATATAAAGAGGTGAGACGTAATATATGTGTGTCTTAATTCGAAAGGATAAACAGTTAAATCACACAATGTTTATTAATTTCATTTATGAATACGTATTTTAAATGTAACATAATATAAAATATCATCTATGTGACATTGTTAGTAAAAAGATCTAGATAGGTTATAAGCATTCTGGAATAGGCATGTCAAAATATGGCTCATTAGCCACATTTTACTTTAGTTGTCTCTTTCGCTCACTATAATTGAATCATGCCATCTTACTTTTACGTCTAATTTACGTCTTTTTACTTATAATATCATTGAGTGTTCATTTAATCAAAAAATTGAATTGAGTGTCCATAATACAGTCACTTGACCTCTATTAGGATTTAAAATAAAAAAACAGCCTTTTTTAGATGAAAGAATGTTGTGTTAACATGTAAACACAACATTTTTTCCATCTACCCGCACCACCATAAAAAAAAAACACTCACTCCATCTGCTTAGGCCCGCAGTACTTATCCGACACGTGTATGAACTGCACGTGCTTGTGGTACCGCTCGAGCGCGGCGAGCACGCGCGAGTCCAGTAGCGCGCCAGTCGCCTCCGCGCACTCGGACATCACGCACATGCTGCTGGGCAGACCGTGCTTGTCGCCCGGCCGCCGCTCCGGGCAGAACATGCTCTGTGTAAAAAAAAGACGGGTTGCAATCCGGGAGTGCCGGCAGAAGTGAAAACTTGATTATTAACGTTCAGCATGTTTGATGTTTTGGAATGGTATCCGTCTTACGCATGGAATATAAGGGCTAAAAAAAAATCCGTCTTACGCTTTTTCGATCAGGCCACGTGTCCTGACGCGAGTTTAAGATTTTATACCCAACGCCGCTAAAGAAGTTTTCACTTCAATAATGTGTGTAATAAAAATTTCTATAATGTATCAGATTATTTAAATTTGTGACATTGAATGTTTAATTTGGCTTATGAATATATAATATTATAATGTACCCTTTATGATGTGACAATGAAATAATGTACTTTTTATATAAAATAATGTTGCGGAGCTGATAGTATAATTTGCACGCCATTAATGGCTAATGTGTTGATTCGACCTATAATGTAATTTGTTATCTTTGTACACACATTATGCAAATAAAGAGATTCATTTATTTATTATTTATTTATTTATTTATGTGATATGAAATATTATTATTAGCACTGTTTTATAGGTCTAGTACCATGAGAGTCTTATTAGGAATGTGTTACAACTCGAGTACCATGAGAGAGTGGTCGGTAAATTCTAAACAAAACCCGCGCCCCTGTCACTAAAAGACGATCGATTGATTTGTAATTGATATTTTGAATGAAAAATATATATCAAATTTTTTGTCAATATCTATACTAATATTATTGAGCTGAAATCATTAATTCCTGTTTTTAAAATACTAACAAGTATATAATTATATCTTAGTTACTAACAAGTAAAAAAGCTAAATTGAAAATTTATTGCCAGTAAATTTTAAATGTCTGGTACATTTCATTAATAACATTGAAATTTTATAATATTTTATCCAAAATCTCACCAGATCCTGCATCTCCTTAGCGAGTCGTGTGCCCACTTTCTTCTGCGCGATACACAGCACGAACGGATCGCTGTCGTCTTTGCCGAGCTCCACTCGTATGTGCAACGTGTCCGGACTGGGACGGACCACGCCCAGTAATACGTGAACTAGGTCTTGGCGCTGGAAATTTTTTTATTAGCTTTAATTATTTGGGGAAAATTAGAAAATTATGTGGATTGTGGATAGGGAGACTGTAATATATTCATCTTATTGTGTATGAAGTAAAAATCGTCTAACTAACATTGATAAAAATATGTTTGATGAGAGCATTTTTGCTTATTAAAAATGGTTAGCGGGGTTGTCTGAAACGTACATTTAATACCTTATTTCGCTGCAATAATGTTCAAAATCCATTGTTTCGCCCATTAAAAAACTCTGCCTTGGCAGACTTTTGCATCGGCCAATTTTTTAACATAATTGTGAGTTGAATTGTTTATTATATATGTAAATATTGTCTTGTACCTTGATAAGCTTGAGTGTGAGCAGCATCCCCTCGCAGCACTGTCGGCCACTGCACCACATGGTGAAGCAGTGCTCCGCCTCCCGGCGCCACCCGCGCTCGTCACTAGCTGCCACTACGTCTAGACCTGTCTCACCTGGAAAAATATAAAAAAAAGTTATGTTAAAAAGTTGCGTAGAATAAGCTGTTTCTATAATAGCCTAACATCAATAAACAGCATTGTTTAACTAACTTTATTAAATGTTGGGTGGTTGGGTTGTTATATGGCTGAATATAATTCAGATATTTAATTTAACAGCACTGTTTAAACAGGAGCCTAGGCAATTAATGAAACTGCTGCTTAAACCAGCTGACTGCAATATATGCTTAACTACATGTGATTACTGCAAAAATGAGTTTGTAAAATTTTTTTAGTAGATGTATAAGTGAAGTAGTTTGGTCAATAAAAAATGTATGTCTAATAGAAAATAATAAAGTACGCTCTTGAGAACCACGCGGTTTAGAAACTACACTCACCGACCAGAGTAAAATTATCATCGAGCAGTGGTTTATGCAGTTTCAGGAAGTTTGTAGCGATAGAGGTGTTCTTTGCGCGTCCCACCGCATATGCGAGTGCATATGCAGCCAACATACAGCAGAGAATGCCTTCCAACCAATAGGCATCCCATCTTGGCCTAACTACAACAGGAACCTAAAAAATTAGTAAATTACATGAAAAGAAGTGAAATGATTGTATAGTGAATAAAAGATTCCAATAATATTCTCATATGATAACTTATTTTATGTATGTGAGTATTGGAATACAGACGTTTCAAAGGCAAGTTATACTCTCAATGGTCTATTTTTCATAGGAAAGAAAGAATTTCAAAAGAAGAAAGTTTTCTATATCTAATCAATTTGAAATTTAAAGGTAAAAGCAGTTGTTAACTGTCAGAAAAGAAAAAATACCTTGGAAATTGTAATCTTAGGTTGTTCAGAGGTCTTAGGAATGCTGTCTTGGAAACCTTCAAACTCTTCCGGATCTTGGAAGTGTTCAAATTCATTATCCTCATCCTAAAAAAAAAATTACACTCATGAAATAAAAAAAAGAGTTTGAAACAACCAGATAAGTATATTCTATATTCCTTATTTTTTCCTTTAAAAATATTAATTTCTTTGCAGGAGTTTGTCAAATTCTCGTTAAAATTATGCATTTTGAATGGTAAAAAAATAAATAAATCTCTTCTACTATATATATAAAATTCTCGTGTCACAATGTTAGTCTGCATACTCCTCCGAAACGGGTGGACCGATTCTCATGAAATTTTCTGTGCATATCGGGTGTGCATATACAGGGTTACTTGTAAAACACCGGCAACCTCGCAGGACAAGATAGCTAACATCATAAGTAACAACATTTGTTCTACGACTTTTGATAATTTGTTAGATTTTATTTTCATACAAAAATAAATATTCATTTAATTTTCCGTCTGAATATTATAAACTCTACGCCTCCCAAAAATTACGTAAACAAAAAGCGAACGAGAGGGGGAAGGGGGCGTCGCGTCGTCCATCCGATAATTAATAGAACATAGACTTACAAATGTAAGGAGAGTACAATAAAAGTTTAAAAAATCATTTAAAAATAATTTATTGCGTTATGCCAAAAGTCGTAGAACAAATGTTGTTACTTATGATGTTAGCTATCTTGTCCTGCGAGGTTGCTGGTGTTTTACAAGTAACCCTGTATAAGTCTGAGAATCGGCCAACATCTATTTTTCATATGTACCACGGACGAAGCCGGGGCGGACCGCTAGTATAAATAAATAACAGACCTCCACAACCATATCATCCTCTATCTCCACATTGGAAACTACAGGTTCTTTAGTAACTATCTTTGGCTTAACTGGAACATCATCTTCATTTAAGTCTGAAATATAAAAACTCATTAAAATATTGTTACACTATTTATTTTTACAATAGTAATAATACACACAATAGTAATACACACAATAGTACAATAGTAATAGTAATAATTGGTAGACATAGAAATAAATTCCTAGAGATATTATAGAGATTACTTAGAATTTAGACCGAATGAATTGGTATAGTAAACAATATTAATTTTAAAAGATTCTTCTCTTGCAAGATAACATAAAAATTAATAAAATATTTACCGACAATTGGTGTATCATCGTCAGCATCAAACTGCTCAAACTCAGCAAAATCATCGTCTTCCAGCGTGGTGTCTTCATAAGCATGTGCTAGACATAGACCACTAGCTAGAAGCACTATGGAAAATAGTGCAAGACGCATCTTACCTGTAAACAAAGATATTGTTTATTCCTTACTGCTATAATTAAGCAGAATGTTCAGTCTTGACTAGCATTTATTAAACATTTAAATGAATTATAGACATTAAATGTGTAAATAATAATCTTGTAAGTTTGTTGAACACAAATGGGATAAAATTTTTAATACAAAATGTCAAATTGTAAAATGATAAGCCAATATCCAATACATTTAATAAAACAATTTAGTACATACTTTTACTAATTTTGCAGGGAACTGTTATTATTTGCACATGAAATTATAAAAATCAATTGCATTTGAAGATTTACTAAATAGAAATGTATTATTTATGTTTCAGATTAGGTATATTCGCCACATATATTCAATGCTATGTCAATAAAATATCACAGTTACTATATCTCAGATAAACTAGTTCTTTCTTATCAGATATGTTTACACACTGATAATTTATAATTTAGCATTCATCTTAAAACCTGTTACTATAAGAAAATATGTAACCTTCAGTTATTAAATTACTTATTACCCATATAATAAAAATTAAATTATCTTTGAGGATTGACACTTAATTAGTTAATTTGTTATAATAATTGCAAAAAACTTTAAAATTCATATTTATTTTATTAAATAAACCAAATTAAAACAATTACAGTAATCTTTAATTACTATTACTACTATTACAGTATTCGGGAAACCATAGTTTCAAGTGTCTCGTGAGTTGTGAGTTGTGAGTTGTGACCTTAGAACATTTACCGTGGCCTAATTTCAACTACCGCTTACAAGATTAAGTAAATTCCGTCGAAAAGGTTAAAAAAGGGAAATGTATATGTATCAACTATTTCTAAAAGTACTATACGCATGTATTTATAGTTAGAATTCTGGACTTAAACATCGCAATACCCCGCAATCTTATATCACTGGTATCTTTGTGATTTCCAGACATTTATTAGCAAGCAATACTTACTTATTTTCAACACTGCTTAAATAACTTGTATACTTAATTAGAAGCTATCAGTTCATTTATTTAAATTAAAAATAAACTAAATGTACAGAATATTACCCTAATCTCTATTTTTATTACACAGCAGAAATGACAATCACTAAGACAATGTGAAGTCGATTGATTTGTTTTAGTGGCTTGACGTTTACAGTCATGGATAATCCTATTGGATGAATGTGGAGTTATATCTCATATTACCCAATAGGAGGAGCCGATAAATATTTAATTGAGAAAGGTTATTGAATACGTCATCCACCAATGAAAACCTAAATGCTGTGACATTGACATCTGACACAAGTACAACTCATATGACAAGATACATTTTATGTTGCCGCTATAAAATTAATTTTCAAAGGCCGTTTTATAAAATGCCGTATGAATTTCTCCAAGTCTCATTGAAAATATGACAACGTACTATCATAATATATACTGTGCATACTGTGATTATGTGCAGCAAATATTTAAATTAAACTACAATAATGCGAGCCTGTGCTGTATTTCAGTATTTATATGCAATTAAGTATAATTTATAGATTTTTAAGTATCACAATTTATTGGGTTCGAACTAAAGACGCATACTTACTAAATTTCCCAAATTCTACCGTGTAGTGTACCTACATCAATTTATTTAATACACAATGTATACAATGGTATATTTTAATATTTTTTTTTTTTTATGCTGCGATAGGGGAGCACTTGGCCACGATCTCGCCTGATGGTAAGCTGAGATGTGGCCTAAGATGGAGCGTGCTTCTCTAGAATGTACCTGTTCACTCTCCTCTTGAAGACCCCCATATTGTACTCATCGGGGAACACAGATTCAGGAAGCATGTTCCAGTCCCTAGCGGTTCGAATGGAACGTCAACCATGTGGCGATGCCTAGAATCTGTGCGCCTCGATGAACGATGGAAAAACGGGGATGGCGGAATAAGGTCGTGCAATTCCCCAGCGCACTCTCCAAAGTGTATCCGGTAAAAAACCGATAGACTTGCCACTCTGCGACGATGAGCGAGGCTCTGGAGTTTTTTGCCTACTAGCACATCGTCGTTTATGAGCCTCTTGGCACGCCTCTCTATCGCCTCAAGCGACTCCAGCTGGTACTTGGCAGATCCATCCCAGAGATGAGAGCAGTATTCCATGCACGAACGGACTTGTGCTTGGTAGAGATTGAGCAACTGTCCCGGGCTGAAATACTGCCTCACCTTTGCCAGTATACCAAGCTTTTTCGAGGCTACTTGGGCTATGGATTCAATGTATGAACCAAAATTAAGAGTAGGCGTTAGGGTGATTCCAAGAAGCTCGAGGCGGTCAGTTATCGGCACGGATACACCTTGGTTACATATTAAATGGTTTGGTATAATAAATAGAATAATTGCAATTTATTAGAAGAAAAATTATTATGATTTAGTTAAATCAATAGTGGATTGTTTTAAATCTCTTCTATATATTATAATGCTAGCTGTGCCCTGCGATTTTACAAGCAGTAGGTACTCCGCTCCTCTTGATCTTATCGTGATGATAATACAGTAGCACCTCGTTAAGTCGAACCTCGATAAGTCAAAAACCTCCAAATCTCGAAAAAATGTCTTGTTCCCTTCCCTTCAAACCCGAAAACCTCTATTACTTGAAATTTTGTCCCTCTGTTAGTCGAAATAATCACCGAGTCCCTCCAAGCCATTTTGGTACATATTTTCACTCTATAACTCGAAAAATCAAATTTGACCTCTGTATCTCGAACATAGCAACGTTTTATTTTACAAGCAGTACACTGTTGTTTCTTAAAAAACATTTTAGGAGTATACGATAATTAATTTATGACTCACGAAACACGTGTTTGCGTTAAGTATCTGATGACGAAATTATCGATTCAGCAGCTCAGAAAACCGATACTAATGATTAAGATGACATAGAAGACGTGAATAGTACATATTGCGCTCCATGGGTTTCCATCAAAGAGGCAAGAACCGTATTGAATACCTTACGAAATTTTATAAAGCAAACCAGTATCTTTGAAAAAGAAGAATTTTCTGCTCTTTATAGATTATAAAATGCTAGAGAACAACCAAATTATCTAAAGCAAAAAAAATACTAACATTTTTAATGCCATATTTTTTATTGTAAAATGATTTGAAATAATATTGATATAAATAAAAACATGTTTGTGACCTCTGCAAGTTGAATTTTAATTTATTTTACCTCTGCAACTCAAAATTGATAAGAATAAACCTCAAACTCTTTATGTCGAATCAAAATCCACCTAAGTCGAAATCCTCCATAAGTTGAAAACTCTATAACTCGAATTTTTTGGCGTCTCCCTTGATATTCGACTTATAGAGGTGCTACTGTATATAGCAGAAATAATTTTTCAAATCGGATCAGTACCTAGTTCCTGAGATTAGCGCGTTCAAACAAACAAACAAACTCTTCAGCTTTATAATATTAGTTTATATTATATAAAATTCTCGTGTCACAATGTTACTTACCATACTCCTACGAAACGGTCGATTCTCATGAAAGTTTGCATATCGGGTAGGTCTGTGAATCGGATATCTATTTTTCATACCCCTAATTAGTGATAAAGAGTAAGGCAGTAGGTACAATGTTTGCACATTACCGGGACAGCTAATATAAATGAAAATATTACTAGCTGACCTAAAGAAATAAAACTAAACCACCCACAAAACTATTACCGATATAAAAATCCGTTCGTAGATTATTTTTTAATTTATCACGATTCACGAACAGACAAAAGAAACACAGCCTTCGAAAGACTTTAGCGATATATCGATATTCGAGACCTTTAACTTTTACAACAAGGATACCTAAACAATCACTATACCACGTCATTAGTTACATGAATAAAAAAAATCGAATAACTTTTTTTTAGGTATGAATAATAATTATTAACATCCAATTGTAATTTGTTACGTATACAATATACATAATATACTTCTTGGCAACACGAAACATGGGAATTCCCTCCCGCATAATATTATTTATCGAGATGTATCAATAGTCAATACCAAGAATCTTATTTGATCGTATCAAGTGCATTCATTATTTCATAATATTCGAAATCTTGGAAAATATAAAGTATCCAATTTATCCAATCACATATTTTTGCAATATTTGTGGCTAATCATTTTAAAATTCAATTTACTAATTAATCATTCCATGAAATTAATATTTACAAGTAAGTACCTACATAATAATAATCTAGAAATGTCTAACCACCATGAACCATCGTAAATAATAAATATCAATCCAATAAACAGTTTGATCAATATTCATTCGTATTTTACAATCGTACGGTTAATATTTTTGTTACCGTTACAAAATACAAACTAAACGATGCTGTCTGATTAAACTTGTTTAATTTATAATCTACATGTTATAATTTCATACATAAATTATGCAAAATAATATTTGACAATCGAATAAAGCAAAGATTATAATATTTTAGGGTACCTACTCAGATGTAGATGAGATGCCTATTTACTTTTTACTTCTTATTAAGTATGTACTCATTAACTTATATTTTTAATTGAATTCTTCCAACAATATTTTATCCATTGGCTATTATTTAATCGATTATTAAATTAATGTATCTTATTCATTCATAATAGATACCTACACCTTTAGTTGGGTCATAGTTGGGTAGGTAGATTTTCATTTATTCATCCGATGAGCGACCGTAAGCTTTTAAAAATGTGCCTAAATAAATTTAACGCTACTTTTGACTGTAAACAAAAAAGATAATCAACGTTACGCAACTTGGAAGTTAAAATTTTGACTGAAAATTGATTAAAAATGACTCTTTATTCCTGCAAAGTAACAAATTTTCATATGAGATATTCAAACGAACCTTCTTACGAAGAGATTTAATTTTTAAGGTAGGTAGGTAACTTAAAATCCCTTCGCAAATAACAACAAACGACTTCAGATTGCTTTTAGCAAAACAACATTTGTTTTACCTAATAAAACCTTTATTAATTAGTCTTAATAGCCTTATGTCTTAGCAGTTAGCACCCCCTTAGCAACAAAATAAGTTAGGTCGTTCCACCTGAAAATAACGAGCAAACCATAAAATTCCAATCTTTATTTACATTGGGATATAAATAAAAAAATAAAACCTAACATTTATTTACGGAACCCGGTGATTCAATGTCCAAACGTCCATATAAGCTGACTAAAGGCCACAACCAATGTCAGTCGAAAGAAGTGCGCGTGAGCATCTGACGCTTTACTATTTATTAAAATTATTTATAAGTTTTTTTTTCCAAAATGGCTTCAGCCTTAATCAAGTTCAGTGCCTTGTTGATGCTGGTCGGCGCCTGTGCAGCTGATGTCGGTTAGTAACGTTATAAAAAAATTCAAACTATTCATGTTTATATATAAATAAAAAATAAATTTTGCATATATGTATATATACGAAAAATACATCTCTGTTGATAAATCCCCTTATCAAAATATACACACAGTGCAGGTCAAAGCCAAGCAAGCCTAGATCAATAAACTTGTTTATAAATATAAAATAACAATGCCAGCATATCAATAATATCATGATAGCATTAAGATACCAAACAAAAAGTGTATTTCCAGTAATTGCTAGCCTTATATTCGAAGTTCCAAATCAAACTTCGTTGCTGGATAATTACTTATTTAATTTGAACCAATTAAATAAATACAAAATTCAAGAGCTGATCTGTATTTTTTTATATACTTATTCAAACTTTAGGAATACTCATAATTCTACTATTACAAGGTACCTTCTTTAAAAATCAATAAAAAATGCTATATTGTTGCAATTTAATCCATGGACAATATAAAAACTATTAGGTATCAATAACAGTTCATGCAATATTACAAACAATTCATAGTATAATTTTACCATTATAGATGTTAATTACATTACACTACCAGCAATTAAATCTTAATTAAAAGAACTGCTATTAAACCCATCCTTAATTATTACGGATATTGATAATAAAATAATAATTATCTTTTAAGAAACAAACTGTAACAATCATTAGTAGATAGTCAATTATCAATGACTATAAGAACAGCGACTACTCACAAGTCACAATTTATTATGATACCTTTGAATTTTTAAATTAAAAGGAAGGAAAAAAACATTAATTCGACGAAAGAGTGTGACGCAAAAAATGAAACATATCCAAATAATAACTAAAAAAGATAAGTACAAGGAACTGTAGGTATACATATAATATTTTTGATCCCAAATTGTGAACACTACACTATAGTTACTACAGTTCAAACTATCCTGAATAATTCAAATAAAGTGCGTTCTAGAATTTATTAGAGGTATCACGTATGTTATGCATTTCTATAAATTTGTAAACACAATGCAGGAACAAAACGACATTTTATTTAAATCAAAAACGATAAATATCCCACAGCATATCTGTGTCAAGTCCAAGATGATTCAATTGGTACAGGTATATGAAGGTTATATTGATGACGTGTTACATAAGCAAGTAATATTTCATTCATGTTTATGTCCACAGTGAACTCTGGCCAACATCGAAATGTTTCTAGAATCTCTAAAAATATGTATAGGTATGTAACTTTTAGGAACTTAACTTTTCATACAAATAAATAAGAAAATATGGGCTTAGCACCTAATAATACACGTACCTACATAAAGATCACAATAAAAATGTTTAACTATAGTAATTTGATAATGTCTCTACAACTCTATTAGAGATGCAAAAAGTCCAATTTTATAATTCAGTCGTGATCCATCTGAATGCAAAAGTTCTTCGATTCCGTTTAACCGTTATCCATTGATAAAATAATATAACCGATGCTACATATTGTGTATAAAGTTATCCTATTTTAATAATAGTCTCATTCATAAAAATAATCGAAAACATTGGAAACCCTTATTTCTTTTAACTGTTTTCCACAGCTAATTCAAACTTCCTCCTCTTACAGCCTACCCTTATAATTTTAATTTTTTAAGTTCCTGAAAGATTGGATTTAAAAAAGGTCGCAATCTTCGACTCATAAACTTTATTTATTAGTAGCCGAAGAAAAACGTTTAGGTATATGTAATTTAATACACCTCGTTAGTAGCTATACCATTTTAATATTATGTAGGTTTCGTCTTGATCCGTGTTCAACCGGTCCTTTTCTATATGCCCTAACTCGTCAGGTGACATGCCAAGCTTTGACACGACGTACTCTAGGAAACTAGCTAGAAAAATAGCAGAGCGATGACTTTAGTTTTTCTTTTTTCATAGCTGGGAATAAGGCTCAAGCTGTTATTAACAGGATTCCTTTTGGCGCCAATCATATTAAGGGTATTTTGCTATCCTAGCTTTTATACAGGACAAAATATTATAATATTTCAAGTCATTACATGGAGGATATTTTTTCGCGCCATCCAATTAACTTTAGCTGTCATAAAGCTTGATTTATGACGGTGGTAACACTATCGGGTGATAAGTCAGTTACTTTTATTTTTTAAATCAGGCATTAAATCCTTTTTGTAACGGGATTTATTCGTTACGTTGAGGATATGTTCTCAAAAATCTTTAAACACAAGGTTTTAATGGGTGGCCGTAAACATCTTAAAATATACAATCTTAATACAATACAACAGTTATTTGTGAATATGTTATCATAGTTTTCTATTTGCTTCAAAAGTTGAATTAAAATTTGAATCCTTGATTGTAGAGTCAAGTCGAAATACAGACCTGCATATTATATTCTATTCAGGATTCATTACTTATTATTCGCTCTTGAATATGCTCAATACCCGTATTTAAGAATTACTTAATCTTAATAATTTTTTAAGCTGTGTTGCACTAGTGGATATAATAACAACAAATATTGTTATTATATTATCGATATTGCAATACACAAAAGTGAGACATATTCAATACTTTAATATTGAAATTCATTATTATGAAAAATATTCATTTAGCTAACTTTTGTGTAGATTATCAGCTAATCTAGATAAAATTAATTAACAATTATTTTATGAGTAAGATCATCGGAAGTTCTTATATTCAACCTTCTTAAGAAGATCAAGGAGGAGCCTTCATCCACAATATACAGATACATACAGTAAGGAAACTTCATACAAAATGTTCGAAATGGCTCCCCCCCCATCAAGCGTGTTTACAAGGGTATTGAGGGGGATCGATAGTAGCGGGTGACACATCCACAGATTTTGAATATAGTATGGAAAAAAGTTTAAAGTGATGTCAATTCACATTAAATAAATATCGATTGTTTCAGTTTGTAGCCCTTTCAATAAATATATTTGTAAATACCATATCTGACTACAAGTTAAAAAGAGACTATTTTTTAATTTCTATAGATATGGCAGTAAGTATGAGTTTTATATTATGTTGACATATTTTCTATCAAAATGATAGCTACAAATAGTACCTATTAGGAGTCCAGTCTGTTTAAAGATCGCATCTATTTTTTACGCAATCTAGAAGAGCACGAAAATATAAAATAAAACCGGCCAAGTGCGAGTCGGGCTCGCGCACAAAGGGTTCCGTAGCAGCAAATATAATAAATTACAGTTAAATCAACCTATCTCAAAAACTATAAGAGATACTTTGATCAAACCAAAAATCGTTGAAAGAGTTAATTAGCATGCATCACCTCTATTTTTTTTAGAATTTTATACCCCGTAGTTATAAAAATAGAGGGGGGGGGACATACTTTTTACGACTTTGAGAGCTGATATCTCAAAAACCGTTCACTTTAAGAAAAATGTTTTTTAGAAAACTTTATATCATTTTAAAAGACCTTTCCATTGATACCCCACACGGGTATGTACATCGAAAAAAAAAATTTCATCCCTCAGTTACATGTATGGGGGGCCCCACCCCCAATTCTTTTTTTTACTATTTAGTGTCATATTTTTGTAGCGGTTCATACAACACATATTCCCATCAAATTTCATCACTGTAGTACTTATAGTTTCCGAGTAAATCGGCTGTGACAGACGGACAGACGGACAGACGGACAGACGGACATGACGAAACTATAAGGGTTCCGTTTTTGCCATTTTGGCTACGGAACCCTAAAAAGGAAACCTTAAAAAAATCTTGTTTAAATTTATGTGCATAATTACGTAAATATTAGGGAAGAAAAAGATAGATATTATAATTATTGTATTTTTATCGATACGTGGCGTCTCCACTTTGTCAAGCACAAGCCTGTCAAACTATTTTCTTTTTCTTCCTAAAACAAAAAGGTAGAGGTTCTATGCTCGTATAATAATAATTTTAATTTATTTTTGCATATTTTGTGTTTTTTAATTTAATTTAATTTATCGTTTTAAAAATAATTTAGTAGGTATACCTACATACAAGTATTGTAAATTCTGGTTTAAAATAATTATTGAATATATGTAAAATATCAAGCATTATAAATAATTTAGGTACATTAAATATCAAGCATCAAGCATCAAGCATCAAGCATCAAATATCAAGCATTATAAATAATTTAGGTACATTAAATAGCCTTCGGCGTCCATAACAAAACTAGATTTCGAAATATAGCACTGATAAAAACGTATTTACTTTTACAAGCTGTATTAATTCGGATTGTTTCTTCTTGTAAATTCATATTTAGGCTACACCATTTTTGTATTTTAACGGGTTTTAATCTCCAAATTACCACAAAATCAACTGTGAAAAAAAGCAAACAGAAATATACAGGCCGAATTGATAACCTTCTCCTTTATTTTTCAAGTCGGTTAAATATCAAAAAGTAACAGCCCTATAGCTATACGTCATAATTTCATGGGGGGGGCTTAGTTTCCTAACTGTATGTACGTAGTATATATCTGTCAACTGTGCTTCATCCGTTGTTCTAAAATGACAAAAAGTGCTAAATTAATTTGATTCTACGTAATATCACAGGATATACGTAATATAATTTCCATCTTTATACCAACCCCACCGTGGCTACGCCCATGTTATACACTAAAAAATGGGCATTCAAAAGTGAAGCTCTTCTTAATTTTATATGATGCTAGCCAATAATTTCAACCAGAGGTGTATGAAAATAGTAATAATATGTAAAACCCGGATACACTGTGGAAACGGTAACAACCCATAATAAGCAATTATTCGAATTATCTAAATCTCCATACGATTCTAAGCAATTGTGGAGTAAATTACAATGAATCATTACGGATCTGTCTGGGCTTGATCCAAGAACCTATTAGGCCTTCGACGTTAAATCATCTAGCATTTACGTGGAAATATATTGTTTCCGGTCTCCTTATTACGATATTAAATACAGTTTAAACACAACTTGAGTATCTTTGTTGTATCTTTTTTTTTTTTTTTTTTTTTTTTTATAAGGCACCCGTCATCACAGGGTGTTCGCGCCACCTCTGGAATATTGTCCAGAGACATTATTTTCATTTTTTATTTGTTTACAAATACATAATTTTCAGCCACATAATAAATTAAAAATAAAATTATTACTAAATTAAAAATATTACAAATACAAAGTCAAAGATATTAAAATACTGGGTAAATAAAATAAATGCTACAAAATTGAAACTATCCTAATACTAATATCACAGAATCACATCACACGCCATTGTTACGCTTATTGACTACTTCTACAATATATTTACAATATTTAAAGAAAGTATCCCTACACTTGTCCCCCAGGGCGGAAGGCAGATTCTCACCCGTCATCGCCATGCCCAATTTTTGCTCAATAGCATATCTATTGCTTGCAAAAATCGGGCACTCGAGTAACAGGTGAGGAACCGTCTCCTCTACTCCGGGCTGACATAGACACGACGGATTCTCCTTCAGCTTGAATCTGTTCAAGTAGAAGGCGAATCCGCCGTGACCAGTCAGTACTTGTGTGGTGTGGTGTGTGATGTCTATTTTCCCGACTACCTTGTATGCAGCAGCAGCGCTTGGGAAAAAGAGCTTCGTGACTCCAGCCGTTCCTCCTACATCGTATCTCCTATCCCATTCGCTGATCGTATCCTGTCTCAAAATACGCTTGACGAATGAAACAGGACACAGATCGTAATCCGGTTTCTTCCTCAACCCCAGAGCGGCCTCCTTGGCTAACTCGTCTGCCCTTTCGTTCCCCCTAAGCCCTGCGTGCGCCTTAATCCAAAACAGGGAGACCTCCCGCCTCTGCAATGCAGCATTTCGGAGGGCCGCCCGTGTTTGCACAGCCAGGGGATGACGGGAACTCAGGGTAACCGCCTGGAGCGCCGATCTGGAGTCGCTAAAGACACCGACCTTTGCCGCTCCGCTCTTGCAGGCTATGTCTACTGCTCTTTTGAGCGCTAGGAGCTCAGCCTGATAGACGGTACAATACGGTGGCAACGCAAGCTTAACGGCCTTTGTCTCGGCCTCACCTTTCCATACGGAAAGGGCGGCTCCGACGCGACCCTCAATCTTGCTGCCGTCCGTATAGACCCTGTGGACGTGGCTGTCAACCACGTCGGCATAGGTGTCCTCATCTACCAAGCCGAACCCCAGCTCTACCTGCTCTGCCGGATGTGGGTCCTCAATCGCGGGTGCCATTCGTTCCACCTCCCTGTCCCTCAACACCGCCGGGTGCGACACACCCCTCCCGATCTCATAAAGCCTCGAAGCTTCGAGTATCCTGAGATCAAGAGGGAGAATCCCAGCCAGCAGCATCGCAGAGTTCAGGGAGACAGTCCGATATGCTCTGCAGATCTTCTGGGCAAAACCCCGTTGAACGGTGTTAAGCCTCTTTTGGACCCCCATCTTTTCCGCTGTGGGTGCCCACGCTGCTGATGCATACAAGATAGTCGGTTCTATAACGGCGATATATATGGTCTTAACTACTTGGGGGTTAAGCCCCCAACTTACTCTGGCTGCTCTCGCTAACAACTTGTAGCGGGCGATTGCCTTCTTGCAAACGCTCCCGACATGGTCGTTGAACGTCAGGCCGCCGTCAATAATAAGGCCCAGTATCTTAATATTATCGTAATACTGGATGTCCACACTACCCATTGTAAGTCGTGGCTTGTCATATTTTAGTTTTCGTGTCGAGAGCAGGGCACATGTCTTATGTGGCGCGAATTTCAGCTTATTTTTGACATGCAATGGCTTGTGGTAATGAAACACTTTACTAGACTGTAGGGTGTATAATAATGTATTCACAACTGTTATTACAAGTGCACAACTCCTCTTAAACTGTAGAACCTTAGGACTATATAGTATGACGCACACATACAAAACATACATGATACGTTACACACTACATCTCCCCTCATAGAAAATAAAAAAAAAATAGTAATTTATTAACATTTTTTTTTAGCTGAATATAATGCAAATTTTTTCTTCGTTTTTGGTTACATATCTTAATACCTATCATATAAACGAGTAAATAAAATCAAAATTAAAATTGAAACAATAGCATGGATTTCCACTTATTACTAAGTACTTATTTTTAAAACTCCAAAAAAGAACATTCTACACGATTACACATTGGCTTACACACTACATAGTAACTAATACTAATAGATTAAAACAAATAATTTTAATTAACTTTTCATGTACGAAAATAATGGAAAAATTATACAATATTAGGAAATATTTTATCGTCATATCCGTATTTAAAAATGTCACATACCGTAATTAATTAATAGTCATATCCGAGTAAAATAATAATTATCTTTCAATAAATCTTACAATATATTCTCATAGAATACGTTTATTTATGTGCTTACAGTTTACACATCATACTTAGAAACGACATAATATTCATTATCTGTATTCAATTTTCTTCATATATTTTATTCTTTATGTACTTCCTGATTCCTCATACGTACAACAATATCAAGATACACAATTTCATTTAGGGTAATCTTCCCTCATAATTATAATTAATAACACCGTCGTGTCTTATATTATTCATCTTATTATATTCAATAATACAAGAAATATATTTATTTATTTATAACATTAACATTAATTCAGGCAGTTCTTTTAACACATCATTACATTATCATAATATATTTCATACCTTTATTCATACCATGTGTCCAAGTTATCTTCACGAGTGGTAGCTCGACCTAATCATGATCAGAATTACAAGGATTCGTGCCTGTCTTGTATCCTGGTGTACCTTGTTTCTAACAATAAATCATATCATTTCACTTTTCAATTGTAGCTCTCAGGCTTACATATTAATTTATTTTTATTTTTCATACAATATTAATTCTTATTTCTTCGAGTAATTCAATGTCACATTATTATAGGAATATAAAAGAAAAAACTTAGGTGATCAAGCTAAGATTCCGTCTATATCCTAATAAAAAAAAACAATCTGAGTAATTTTTTTTGTATTCATACAACGACAAATATTTACTTTTTCTCTTCTTCTATTCTTCACAAATATCATTAGATATTTATCATGTTAATTCATTTAATCAAATAAGAATACACTTCTACTTTAGTCTCTTTAAATCATGTTTTAAATATTGAAATCTTATAAGTTTCATTATAATCATTATTTATGAAATTAGTGTGACCCTCCGAATCCAAAATGTTAATTAAAAAAAATTAAAGTTTCACACTCAATTGAATTGACAAGATCGTATTTCATTACGAACATTTTATAAAATGCACAGAACGATGCATTGTGACTACCTAGTTAGCACGGTAGCACGAAATATGAGACGAAATTACAGACGCTGCATACCATTTCCCTATTTGGTAGCGCTTTATAAAACAAACAATGAACTAATAGAATTATCTGTTACTAAGTACTTTGATTATACATAGCATAGCTAAATTTATGTATAATAAATATAACATAATAATGGTTTTTGACAAAAAAAAAACATATTTTAACTAAAATAATTCGTTACCTTACGTTAATGTAAAATACACTGCTTGAACTTTAAATTTCACTTTTAGCTTTTTTTTTTCACGAAATTAAACTTTTATTCCGTCGTCACTTGAATTTCGGGACATTCGGGATTCTGGTCAATTTGGGAAAATGTCTGCTATTCACACTGGCTGATCTCCCGGCTCCGGCTGTATCCTTCCAAATCTCCATTTTCGTTTAACAATTTTCTTCATAAATATTGACGATGTTCCAAATTTCCAGTTTTTTTTTGCTTTAAAAAACTTTCTTCGTCAAATAAATTATGTTCTTAATTTCCATATTCACGTTCGTCGATTTTTTTTATTATATTGATAAATTTTCTATCCGGTACATTGCGATTTGCGAATACGCATAAAAATTATTTGTTTAAATTTTAACTTTTAAAATATTATTTTTCAAAAATGATCCATAGCTCAGTACTGCCGCGAGGCAGCACTGGCAGGGTCGCCATGCATTGCATGCAATTGCCCCATTCGTCAATTATTCCTAATATGCGGTTTGCCTTGACCTCTATTTCTAAACCCGTATCTCCATCAAACACTAACACTATGTCGTCGGCAAACGCCTGACAGAACACTTTCATCTCCTCTAACATCCACAGCAGGGGATCCAACAAGAGGTCCCACAGGAGCGGTCCACCTATGGACCCCTGTACGCACCCCTTATTGGTTTCCCTACTCACTTCCACACCTGCATACCTTACATTCACTCCCCTTTCACTCAGGTAGCTGCTAATCACCCGCCTCAAGTTCACCGTATACCCAACTTCGGCCAACCGCACCTTTATGGCTGGCCACCAGGCGCTGTCGAAAGCTCCCTCTATGTCCAGCGAAACCACAACAGAAATCTTCTTCTCCTCCCTCTTATTTCTGATATGGTTCACTAGTCTATAGAGGGCGTCCTCGGTGCTCCTCTGTGGCATGAAACCATACTGATGGGGGCTTATTTTGGGCAGCAAGTAGAACCTGAGTCGGGCGACCAACATCTTTTCGAAGATTTTGCCGAGAACAGGTAAGAGACCGATCGGTCGATAGGCTTTCGGTACCCGGTATGATTCCTTGCCCGGCTTTCTCAGGACCACCACAGTCGCCCACTTCCACTGTTTGGGGAAGTAGGCGACAGTGAGGCACTTGTTCAACAGCGCAAGGAACCACTCCGGGTTACAATCTACAGCGTGCTGGCAGATGTCGGCCGTGAGGCCATCCGCCCCGGGGGCCTTCTTGGGATTGAAGGACCTAACGGCTCCCTTCAACTCCTCCATGATGAAAGGAGGATCGTCCGGACCCATCGGCAGTTCGGTGTCCAAGGACTTCGCCCGCCGGCGCGTCAAACGATGCTCTTCACTTTCACCACTCTCCAGGTCCACGGGGTAGAAGGTCTCCGCCAACAGTTCCGCAGAGCTTCGGGCATTGAGGGTTTCACCGCCCCTCGTAAGGGGCAGATCCTCCACTCTCCCTGTGGCCCTGTTCAGCACCCTGTAGATGCCCTCCCAGACCCCCTCCCTATCCTGTTTCCGGCAAAACTCCTTCCAGCTCTCACATTGCGCATCTTTCACCGCCTTTTCATACTTCTCCTTTTGTTCCAAATACAATCCAACAACGCGGTCTCTGCGTACAGGTGCTGCGTTGCGGATCCTGCGTCTCCTCGTGGCAACTTCCTTTTTCATCTGCGCGAGCTCATCATTCCACCACGACAAGGTGTATTTCTGTGTGTGTTTTTTGGTCGGCATTGTGTCTCTGCATGTGTGTGTGATTGCTTGTGTGTATCTGTCTATTACCTCGTCTATTTGTTGTGTGCTGTGTATTGTGTCTATGTCGTGTGAAGTCAATTGTCCGTCTGACATCAGCTGGGTCAGTTTCTCATGAAACTGAGTCCAGTTTGCCTTGCGTGTGTTAAATATGCGTGTAGTTCGTATTATGTTCGTGCCTGTGGATTTCTGTTGTCTGATGCCGAATGATATGCCGTTGTGGTCCGAGTTCGTGAGACCCTCCTCTACTCTCCAGTCGCCCACTCGGTTCAGCAGATCGTCGGAGCATGCTGTCACATCCACGTAGCTGGAGTATCTTTTCCCCCCTCTGATGGTATCGAATGTCGGGATGTCCCCGGTGTTGAGTATGTGCATACCCATTGCTTCCAGTACAGCAGACACATCCCTACCTCGCTGGTCTTCCTTGTCACCACCCCACCACGGGCTCTTTGCATTCGCATCACCTCCCAGGACCATCCTATTGGAACCTAACTTTCTTCCTATCCGCATAAGATTGTCCAGGTAGGGCCCTACTGGCTTATCGGGCTCGAAGTAGAAGGACACTACAATCATCTCCCATGCTTTGGTTCTGAGGGTGGCCACAACAATGTTGTTGTTGCTAAGGCGTGCGTGTAGCTCGACGTCCAGTGAGTCGTCGAGTACCACAATACACGCCTTAACTACACCGCCCCCTTCGCCATCGCTCTGGAAGACCCTCACTCCATTGTATGTCCTCACACTCCGTGCCCCACCTACGTAGGGCTCTTGAAGTAACGCTACGCAGGCCTTACGCTTGGTGGCCTCGAGCAATAGCTCCTTAGTGGCGATTTGGCTCCGCTGGAGGTTGGCCTGCAATATTCGGTACTGGAAGTACTCACCTTGGACAACCTCAGCAATACGCTACCGCCGACCTGGCTAGAGCGTCCCACCTCTTTCGTTCCACACATTCGCGGTCAAAGGCACTGTGCTTCACGCTACCTTTCTTGGCCTTCGTGCAATTGATGCACTGAGGCGCTTCTCCCCGCAGCCACTTGTCGCATTCAGTCCTCATATGAGGACCGGCGCAGTGGCTGCATCGTACCTGCTCTTCACTACACACGCGCTTTGTGTGCCCATACCCCAGGCAGCGGGAGCACTGCACCAGCGGACTGTGGTCCATCACTTTCACTCTTCCCAACCCTATGTGGGCGTATCTCTCATTCATCCATCTTCTCCATACCTGTGGGCTCGCTCTGACCACCACGTGGTTCTGGAGGGGGTTCCTCGCTCCCATCACATACGCTACTTCAACCTTTCGCTCATCCCCTTTCAAGCCCTCAAGGATGTCTGCATTCTGGTTCTTTAGCGCAGTGATGAAGTCGCCAGTGTCACACTTCATCACATCCCTGAAGACCAGAAGAGGGCTCTTGTTTTTCACTTCTTCCACAACTAATCCCTCATTCTTTCCCAATCTCTCTTTCACCTTATCTCTTTCTTCTTCGCTCACACAGCCGACGACTACTTTTCTATTTTTCACCTTTCTTACTCTTTCCACTTTTACCCATCCATCTTTTGCGTCCACAGTCTTCCTAACCTTCTCCAATACTTCTTCTCCCGTTTCTTGTTCGTCCTTGGAGGACACCATGACCGAATGCAGGGCCCTTGTTTCGGGGAGACGCTCAGCGACTCCTCTCGAAGCAACGGCCGCATAACTTGCCGTTTTGGCGACAGTCATATTGCTCTCCAACAACGAGCTTAGCTTTTCCATTCTTACTTCACTCTCTTTAATACTTCCGCTCATCTCTTCCATCCTTTTCGTCATTTCTTTCATTCTCTCATTCATGCTTTCTTGTAAATTCATGTTCCTCACCAGTACGTCGTCAAATATCGTAGGACTTGCGTTGGACGGCTGGGGTGGATGTAAAGAGTCCCTCCCCTGTCTTCCAACGCTCCCAGCCCTAGCACTGGTGAGTTCTGCATCTAACTCTTTAATTATTTGATAGAGTCTGTCTACCGCTACGATGAGTCCCTCTTTCCTTTCTACTTTCATATTTCGGGAGTCCCTTATGTGATTTTTTGCTTTTTGTAGACAGGCTTTACCCTCGATCAACTTTGTGCTTTTTATAGCGGTCGTTGCAGATGGGCTTCCCTCCTTGTCCTCAGCTTGCCTCTTACTGAGTTTCTTTTTCAGAGCTGGTGGCTCTCGGGTGGGGGGTGAAACGATAGAATTCAGAGCCTCCAGTTTGTCAATGCTTTTCCGCACTACGGATGCCTTAGGTCTTGTCGTAGTCGTTGTCTCGTCATTCGTGTCGCTTATACGTTTTTGGGGTGTGTGGAACATCGTTATGAGTTGAGTCAGAACTTATAATAATAAAAAATGTTAAAGAAATAAAATAAAGTTATATTACTAATAATATAAGTAAATTGTCAATATGTAATTGTCACGGAATAAATAAAATAAAATTATATACAACACTAATCTAAACAATTGCTCCAATAGGGAGACAGTTGTATAAAATAATAATATAATAATTATGTCTCAAAAGAGTAAAAAGTCAAAGATAAAAGTCATAAAATAATTATAATACTTAGAATAATTATTTCTAAAGGGTCAAATAAGTAACCTAACAGTTGCCCCAATAGGGAAAAAACTGATCTAACCTAAAAATAAAATAAAAAAGTATATATAACACTAATCTAAACAATTGCTCCAATAGGGAGACAGTTGTGTAAAATAATAATATAATAATTATTTCTCAAAAAAGTAAAAGTCAAAGATAAAAAGTCATAAAATAATTATAATACTTACAATAATTATTTCTAAAGAGTCAAACAAGAAACCTAACAGTTGCCCCAATAGGGAAAAACTGACCTAATCTAATAAAATATTGAAAAAAAAAAATAATAATATATATATTAATAAATACTTTGTGGTGTGTTTATAATATATATATATATATATATATATATATATATATATATATATATATATATATATATATATATATATATATAAATATATATGTAAATAAATAGGGGATATTCCTATGCTCTCCGATTTACAATTACACTTATAGCAATTAAACAGTAGCTTCAATAGGGGCTACTGGTCTGTAAAACAAATTATTAATTGAAATAAATGTACAATCCCCTTAGATTGCGGTCTTCCGATCTGAATGCTGCGGTTGCGGCGGTGTCTTCTAAAAAATATTAATAGGATGATTTTTAAAATTCACATATAATTTCAAGTTCGTGTCGATTTGTTCACTATAATCGATGTTTTATAGCAGGTAACCTCTGTTTACGCAAATAAAGTAGATTGGGGCTACTGGTCTTGCAATATCCCTGGCGCGGTGTTGCGGCAGCGTCTACTTCTCGTCAGAACTGATTTGCGTAAAACTCAGTTTACAATATTATTATGTTTTTAATCCTTTGAATACACTGGTCAGTGTTATTTATCGCCTTCGAATTCAATTGAAGCGGCAGTCGGGTGAGACAGCAATTATGACAGCTGTCCTTGTTTCGCAGAAGTGAGTATGGGCCGCGGAGAACTTCTCGACTTGTTTCACGCCACTTTATTCACAGTTATCACTGATTTAAAGGTTATATTTGCGTATATGAACTTTTGAATAATAATTAAGTACGCGACCGCTTGCGAGCACTGCGTGAACGGAACTTCCTTTGTTGTATCTTATTGTTACCCCGATGAAGTCATAACTTATAATGTCATCGAGAATTTTATTTTATCTTTATAATGAATAGCTTTATTACCTCCATTTTATAATAATGTGAATTGTGATAAAGGAAGCAAATCACATATAATACCTATATACCTACCGGTTCTCTTTATACTATGTACCTAGTCCCTATTTCTTCAATGAATGAATGGATTTCTTGTCGGTTCTTCTCCATAGATACTGCTTTCCGAATCGGGGGTAAACGTTAAAAATATGTAATGACGATTCAAAAGTGCTTCTAGAAGAAGTCTAATTGAATAAATACATTTTTAAGTTCGAGTTTGAAAATTGTTTTATTAGGTTGGCAACACTAGGTATTGTTGTGTGGGTAAAGGCGTTTACCACAACACACGGCATTTTGTACAAGTAGCAAATAAAGCTTATTAAATTGCCTAAAAAATTATTTAGATTTTAGAATAAAATGAGACAATTAAGAAAAAATAATTAAATATTTTTAGGAGGTACGAAATGTTGGCTTATTACTCTATTGGAGAGAAAGTTACTATGTATCTTCTTTACTTATAAAAACTAATATTTTAACTTTTATATTGTTCATTTATTATATTCAAACTAATAAATATCAATAGAATGAGTAATCTTATCGGTAATCACATTATGTTAGGATTTAAGATATAAAATACCAAGGTCTATGACATTCGACATTTGCACTTAGTCATATTTCCGATAACTTTTGCTCTATTTATTTCGCATTAATAACAAAGGAGGAAAATAGTGCAAACCCTCTCAAATTAATCCAACTTAAGTAGTTACTCCATCGATCTTTATTTTCATTAAATTAAAATCAATACGTTTTAATAATTTCCGCTATTCAAAGTATATATAACTATGTATAATCATCATACTTTAGGTCAGGCACTCTACCTAAAATTAATTTTCACGTGGATACGCTACATATAAAGTTACGGTGTATAGGTACAATCACATAATTATGCTGTATTGAACTGCCGGAAAACAAATATGATGTAGACGTAATTTAAGACAAATTTTACGCTTCGTTATATATTCAAAATAAGCGTGATTTTAACAAGCGGATGCTATTATGTTTTCTTCACTGTAATTGAGAATATAGCCAGACCCCAGTTACAATATCCTAGATACGAACACAAAAGAAAATCGATACTCTTCACTGTTCACCGGTTCAGCATAATATTATAAATAAATATAATGTAAAATGATCAATATTGGGTAGGAAAATTTATATTCGAAATGGGCTACTTGTAATCTAAGACATTTATATCCACATCAATGTAGAAAAATATTGCTTGAAAAGTCATACAAAAACAATAATTTGATGATTAATTTCATAACAATGTAAACGGATCTGACCAAGGTTCAAACCTTGACCCCATCCAGGACAGCATTTCACACGTTGTGCGGTTATTATTACCATACATACATACACATAACTATTTACATATATTATGTATAATATGTGGGTGTCACATATAGCTGTAAGATTTCTCTATAGTAAACTAAACTAACCGTTACGAAAATAACCTTTGTTTTATATTTCTTAACATTTTTGCAGAATCTTTGTCTTAGTACATACATATTATTTGCCATCTAATTTGCATAATAAATAATTCAATTAGTACCGAGTCAATAAAAAAATGCGTCAGCCGCTGCTTTTTATTCAAGCTGAATTATTTATTTTACAAATATAAATTAAATCTTCATACCGAACAATCAAACCATAATCAAAGAGAATATTTTTGTATACTAATCATAGACTATCTATTTTTTACAGGTGAAGTACTAGCCCAGAGCCCAGTGACAGAAGTATGCCTTGGCTGTATATGCCAGGCGGTGTCGGGTTGCAAGCAAGGCACACAGTGTGATGGAGACGCGTGTGGGCTGTTCCGTATCACATGGGCGTACTGGGCTGATGCTGGGAAACCAGTTCTACCTGGACGCACCATTGACTCTCCTGATGGTAAGCTTATGCATATTTACGTACTGAAGATAAATGCGTATTTGAAAAGCTTTTAAACATATATGTTATGTCTTGATTATAAGACTGCTGATTGAAATGTACGTTTAAACTATTTGGGTATCGAGTCAAAAGTACAGAAAGATCGATTTTCAAGATTGGCTCGAGTCTTGACTCCATGATTTCATATAGATGAACAAATGTGATGTGATTTCTGATAAACTCATTTATTACCTTGATACTTATCCTGTTTACGCCGAAATATAGGTACAAAGAAAATAAGATAGATGTGATTCCAATGAATTGTATCGATAAGGTATTCCCAATATGAAAGGTCAAATTCTCAGAAGTTATCACCGAAAATGTCAGTACATTTGGCAATGAACTGAAGGTGACCGGTGGTACCAAGGTTCATCATTTTCTATACCAAATTATTTCCTCACTTATTATTTTACGTCACTGGTATATTGTTTCCTATATTTACAAAAAACCGCAAACCGTATTAACTTAAAAGTATAATTACAAACGTTGAATGAATTAAATTAAAATTCAATGCCGATTATATTTTTTTGGCTTAGATTTTACTATATTTATTAAAATATTCTCATCCCGGCAAAACATTATGCACATTTTAATAAGTATATAATAATAAATTTATTCTAATGTCTTTCCAGCTTACGCCAGCTGTGCCAACGATCCTCAGTGTGCTGCTCTCACCGTCCAGGGCTACATGAGGCGCTTCGGACAGGTAATCTTATTAAGCTATTGTATAGCTTCTATCGCGGGCCTTGAGCGCGGGGACCGAATCCAGAAATTTAATAACGAAAAACCTCACGCTCCCCACTCCGACGGGCGCGGAGGTGTGGCTTGAAGGCATAGCATGCAATAGCTTTACCGCGGCAGTCCCCGAGAGAGTCCCACACGTCTTTTTTTAGCCTAAAACTTTATCGAGCTTTTTTCAGAAGAAATAGAGCCGAGCTCCATAGCTTACATGTAAAGTATATTGCCAATTGCATATCAATATAGGATATATATGTATGACAACAATGGATTCTTTATTACTTATTAATGGTTACTTAGTAATATCAATTATCTCTTACTTAATATGGTATCTCAAACAATGAGGTGATACGGAAATTACATCATTCGATAGGTACTAATTGCAGTGCAATTTTACCCTGATTTATGAAAATACATTAAATTGCTGCTTGCTTTTATTTTCGTATATTTTAGTACCTACCTAAGACTGTTCATTTATATTAAAGAGTAAAATAAAATAAATAAATAAGTAGGTACATAATCCTTTCCCCAGTGACTGATGACTACTGAACAATAAATAACATATAAAACGATACAAAGAGATAATTAACATATTCTACCAGAATACCACATCGCTATGACAAATACCAACATAGAGCTATTTTTAAATAATTATTTCATCTTAATAAACTTAGGAAATCCCTAATTATAACCCACATCCGTGTACGAAAACGTAGGTGTGTACAAACCAGTAGAATTATTAACATATCTTGGCATTGTCATTGAAATTTGCATACAAGTCGATCAGTGACATCATCTGTAAATATAATTGATTCACGCGTAAATAAAAACAATCCAGTTTAACTTTTTATAACTTCATTCAATACCTGATGAAGTTCATATCCTGGTTCTAGAAACCTTTTATTAAACCTAAATAAAATGTCAATCAACAATATAGCATACTGAATTAAGTTAAACAACTTATGAGGCACAAATATTTATGAAAGTACAATTTTTATTCTTCTTAAAAAATAAGAAATAGGTTATTGGAATAATCATAAATATATCCAATACAACGAAAAAAATTGTATCGATATAAAATAAAAATAAGTAAAATATATTTATTCAAAAAGCAAGCATACAATCTCGTGGATATAAAATTTTCCTGATCGTTAATCAAGTGTTTATTTTCCAGGACTGTAACAACGACGGTGTGGTTAACTGCTACGATTACATGGCAATCCACAAACTGGGAGGTTACGGATGCAAGGGAGACCTTCCCTTCCAATATGTCAACGTGTTCCAGCAATGTATTGCAGCGGTTGCAGCTCACCAAGGATAAATGTTGCCATATCAAAAAATCGTACAAGATGAACTGTAGTCTATAGTCATAGTTGGTCATAGTCATGTCAATATAAAAAAGAAAGAACAAAATTGGCGCCAAAAATAATGTGTCAAATTAAATGATAAAAAAATGAATGTAGAGATTATATTGGACTGTTGCGATACGAGTCTGTAAATTTAAGAAATGTATTTGTAATTAGTTATTAAGAAAATTATTTTAAATAAATTAAAATACTTATATTTTTGTAGACTTCTATTTATTCAAGCTTTTATTGTACTTAATGGCGATACATTTAACTTTTGTGTCTTCAAACGAATTATACGTCTACAAGAATAACCATCTTCTTCAAGTATTTATTATTTTATCCCTCCCCATTAAACAATAATAAGGTGATAAGTGATAACTGATGGTTGGTAGAACAAAAGCTATTTAAATTGGTAGAAGTTAATGACGAAGTTAATAAATATATACTATTAAATATCTTTACTTGACTGATTATTATTATACTCAACTATGTACTTCGATAGGGATTGACGGTATTTACTATAATATTATAAAGAGGAAAGGTTTGTATGTATGTATGTATGTATGGTTTTCTCGCATAAACTACTGGACCGATTTTGATAAAATTTGGCACAGATAATCTTTAGACCCTGAGAAAGAAGTAAGAACATATAGGCTACCTTTTATTGTGAAATATGTACCACGGGCGAAGCCGGGGCGGACCGCTAGTCTGCAATATATTTACACAAGCAATGCCTATTGGCATGAAAGCTTGCAAAGACCAATAGGTCTTAATCAGTTCGAAATTTATTTAATCTTAAGTCTGTCATAAACAATAACTCAAAACAATTGAAAAAATATCAAACAGGCACTACAATTCGCTAAGAACTGCGGTGCATGTTAATGCAGTGTTACGGATATATTATATTCCGTAAAATAAATAAATTATATTATGTACCTACATATACTAAAACCTTTCGTAAGATAAACTCTATCTATTAAAAAAACTCCATCAAAATTCGGTGCGTATTTTTATAGATCTAAGCATACATACACACGACAGACGACTCTATCAATTAACTCTATATTTTTTTGTCAGATACCAACGGCTACTAATTGTAATATCCGAAATACACTTGAAATACTCCATAGTACAGAACCTATTGTATTATCTGCGTATGAAGCACTCAGGACACTGTTTGAATATTATCATGAAAGGTGTATTGATATGTACTTACGTGCTTCTCTAAAAAACCGAAAAAATACTGAAATCCGGAATTATTTGTCGAAGAAGCAGTCTTATATATTTACTAAACCTGTATCGAAAACTACCACGAACGTTATTGCAGAGATTAGCACATAATTTCGTAAATAACTAACATAGAACACTTCTTTTAAAATTAAATTGCCAGAAATTTGAGTAGGTATATATATATACTTATACAAAAAGCACTAAACACTATTACAAAAAATGCATTTTTCATCCTAAATAACGTAATTTTAAAAGCAACATAATATCCTAAGATGAGAAGAGAAGAAAAAAGCAACGATGATTTGCTCTACAAAATTGCCTTTAGTACCTAAATAGAGCGCATTCTATCGCTCTATAATGTCTTGCATTCTTTATAATCAACACTGAAATCAAACATCATAATATGAAATAAATTTACATAATATCTACAATGAACTTTAAATCCTCAGAAACAAATGCTAATAAGTGCAATATTTGTCGTCATTTTTAATCCGTCATCTTAACGACCTTTGTTAATGAGATCCTATAGCAGACGGATGTTACAATTCGATTGTAATCACCTTCAATAAATTATTCTTAGAAACAAACGCGTGCATTCGTTCTTGTTCTTTATTTATTAATATTCACTTGTATAATATAATTCAGTATTGATCGATCGCCAAACTACAATAGGGCGTTACTGAACAGTTTTTACTTACATTTTTTACATCTTCCAAGAACCATAGTAATTGTTGTTTTTGTTACGCGTTTTGGGAACATCTCATTATGTCATCAGCTTTCGATGAAATCAGTGCTCAATTTTCAATTACTATGTAGTCGTCAGAGTGTATGTGTGTATCGTGCTTTATTATATAATTATTAAATAAATAAGTACAAAATGCATTTACAAGTGCCAGTGTTAATCATATTTTTGACTCTATGTCACAGTGTTGTTTTTGGTAAGTAAATTTTTAGTTGCCTGCTTATTTGATAAATTCATAAAGTCCATAAATCATTTGGTCAAAGGTAGAATTCAGATATAAAGTATTTATTTTATAAATGTCAGCGAGGCTGCACAAAGTTAGTCACTTAACAAGGAAAAAAGAAACATAATAACATTACTTAAAAGGTTTAAAATATTTTTATTAAACCAGTCAAAGAGTACCTAACTTGCGATACGACAATAATAAATTATTTATTTCTCACTCGTTGTTTTTGATATTATGCATTGATATTCCGACAAAACAAAGGAATTACATATTATAAATAATAGTAAAGATATTGCAGAGACCTTCAACTTAAGATTCCATTGATAATTTTTCCATTGTACCACTAAAGCATATGTTATTAGTGTTACCTTTGTAAAAATAATACATAATGCATTATCATCAATATGTTAAAGTTTTGTAATCCCTAAAGCATCCATTCATGCTACGACGTATGTTATCGTATACCATTCACGCTCCTAATGCAAATGGTCCATTTACTGCTTTTTTGAACATATTCAGGTATTTACGTGACAAACCTCAATGAGTCCTGTGTTCGCTGCCTGTGTCACGTAGCTGGTTGCGATCTCTCCCACACTTGCTCTGGGGGTTATTGTGGTCCATTCTATATATCCAGAGTATATTGGGTGGATGCTGGGAAGCCTACGTTACCTGATGACAATCCTGATAGGAAGGAAGGTAAGGACGAAAATGACCAAGCTGGAATAAGGGCCTAAACCTTAGTGCTAACAAAACATTTTTTTTAAATGAATGAATGAATGAAAATTCTTTATTGCTTAGAAATAAATAAATACAAATGCAAAAGCACACAACACATAATATAAAACAAGGAAAAGGCGGCTTTATCGCTGGGTAGCGATCTCTACCAGGCAACCCTTAAAATTTTTTGTAGGGACGACAAAAAAAACAGCGACGTGATTTCAATATTGTTGATTAATTTTGTTACTCAGAACAATAAAATGAACTGTAAATATGATATTGGTTAAGGATTTGTATAATGATATTCTATCCAAATGAAATATTTGTACATAGAAATAAACCTTCCCGGGACTTTAATTTTAAAATTATAGGCGTTCGAATTTAATAAAGACTATTTTATATAGCGTCGTAACCTTAGAACGTAACAATATGTTTATTGTTTAGTTTTGACTTTTGAGTTTATTTATGAATTGTAATATTATTTTCAATACAACTTCTTCTACAGCCTACGAGGACTGCGCCAGGGACTACCATTGTTCCGTGAAAATTGTTCAAAGCTACATGGCCAAATTTGGAACGGTCAGTTTATATATTTATTTTACCACTAAAATATTACACAGTTTACTTAATTTCTTTATTGTACATCTATAACTATTTTAAATAGATATCACCATCGGTCATCAACTACGATACGTAAGTACCTTACTACTAAAGCCAGTTTATCAAATCGATTGATTGAAAAAAAACCAATACTTACGTGATTTATTTCCATATAAAAACTTGTTATTGTATAAGTACAAACTGGAGATGAGTGTGTTTGTAACGCTATTAGTTTCCAGTCGCAAAAACTTGCTCTACACATAATAAAAATCATCTGCCGTAGACAGTAATTTCAAAATTCTCTTCTCAATTTTCCAATATATAAATGCGAAAGTGTGCTTGCATCTTTCACATCGCAACGGAGCGATTTTATGATATGATTTTTTATGATTACACCTACGTAGGCTATTTAGAAGCACGGGGAAATATCTCATTGCAAGCTAGTTAAACCACGCTAAAAGAATACGAGTATGTCATTTACTATTTCAATATTATAGCCATCACTTGATATTTTATACGAGTCTTTTGAAGCTTTGTCACAAACAAATCTCACTTCTGTCGACTTCTTCTAAATCTTTGTTTTTTTTTCCAGGATTGCAATGGAGACGGTGTGACTGATTGCTACGATTACATGATGATCAACCACCACGGAGGCAGGGCGTGTTCCGAACCTCTATACCTCACACCTCTTGGTCTGCAACGCTTGAAGCTGTTCCAAGAATGCCGTTTTAAATAACCATGTACTGAATAAAATAAGCTAATAAAGAGTATCATTTGACCGATTGTTTTATTAAAAGAGATGAGAAGACGCGTTATGTGATATTTTTAATGTTTAAACTTTTAGGAGGCGTTAAAAAAATATGTTAAACATTATTTTCCTATAAGATAGTTTAAACGTCAGTAATCTTGATTTTTTACATGTATGTGGCAAATTAAAACTGTAATGAATTTTATACTTTTACAAACTACTATATCACTATCATATTATCTGCTACGAACTGCCCGCACTAGCAAAATTTGACTAGCCTATTTTAATAAGAGGACGAATAAACGGGATAAATAACTACGGGTGTAGGTATTATAAATTATTTTATTATTTACATAAAAACTTAACAAACACTTATTCGTTTAGTTAGAAACTAGAGATCGCTCTAATTAACACTATGTTTAAAAACTAAATATAATCATTTTATTGTATACTTGTGTATTATAACAAAATACCTATGGCTTAATCTCAGAAACCTTACAAATTATAAATTTATGAAATGAGTAAATAATTATTTCCCGAACACCTAATTATTCATTTACATAATATTATATGTACTAACTTTTGGTTACCCTAACTTTTTCCTTTTTTACATTTTTCCAAAAATATATTATGTAGATCAAAAAATAATACCTACGCGTATCCGGTATCACCTACGTTTATAAAAATTTGTTTATTTTTGTAAAATTATAATACATAACAAAAATAAACAAATTTTAGTAAAAGTAAACCATAACGATATTTATTTTATTACTAATCATGGCTCGTTAATTTTTTCAAAATTGGCACAGTTTTTACAAATAGGTATCTATAATTAAATTAAAAAGTTACAAGCGGCTCTGGAGACTGCCATTGCTCAGTGTCTGTATCATCATCAGATTCGCTCGAGAAATTAGCCTGTAAAATAAAACGATTTAGATAAATAAATATTTTTGGATGAGCGTGGTGTTTCTAGAGTTGAAAATATGGAACTAACTTATTTTACTTGCTTATTAACTACATAATAAAAGATAAAAGACGAACTTTGGAAATTTAGTACCAAGCTTTTGTTTTAGTGTAAGAAGGCTCTCCAAAATATATAGAGTATTTTTTTTTTGTAAATTTCTTTGTAAGTTGTGAGTCTTTGTAAATTTTTCTTCTGTTTCTCTATCATTTTAGGTAACTTTCAGAAGGAAAAGTGAATTAAGCTTTATAAAACTTACCCATGGAGTCACTCTACGCCTTCCACCGGATTGCAGTGAAGTGGCCTCAGTTGCCTGCCAAGCCTAAATAATTTTTTTATTAGCGACATACCATATTTTCTTTGTGATTTTTAAGGAAAACAAAAACTGCAAGGAGCAATTATATTGTAAAAATGCACCTCAAAGATATAGAGCCTATGCGACAAGCTACAACGTATTTTTAGCGTTTATAAGCGTAGAATCTCAACTGAAAAATTCACCATATTTTCACCTATTTTCATACAAAATAGTGACTTTGCAATTACTTTCTGAAGTAATAAGTTTAAACCATGCTATGTGATGATTTATTTTGAAATACAAATTTTAAAATTATTCCCAATGATTTTTAACGTTGTAAGAAAATTACAGAAAACCTGAAAAATTCTTACCTGATATGCGTCATTAAAAGCATGTGCAAGGGAGAGAGCAAGCGCCCTCGCCTGTTTCCGTCTCGCGCACACAAACACGTGCACTACGTGCGTCTCGCTCGCACCTCCCGCTGTTTTCCCTTCGACAACTGCGAAGACTCGAGCGTTTGCGGCATCAGCTGAGCAGTAGGAAATCCTGAAAAATGATTCATGATCTTAATTATAGAATAAGAACATTCTAACCTGCTAATATTATAAATGCGAATGTTCTTGAGGATGTATGTTCGTTAATCGTTCAGGGAAAATCCTGTGGATTATATTAATACTTGGCTTTTACAGAAGTAGATTATGTATCAGAATAACTAAATAATTACCTATAAATTGACACACTCAGCACATTTTCCTGTGTATCAGCATCAGACACAATGATTCCTTTGGAACTGATGTCCAGATTTACTTTCTGGAGCTTTTTGTTTGCAGCTGAAAGAATAATTATTATTATAAAACAAATATTATTATGAAACGCAAAGTAGTATTTTATGACCTATCTGTACGCGAAATTTTTTGTCGAAGTATATTACTAACTACTTAGTCGTTTGCCTGGCTCTACCCTGGTTGACCCGAGTTAAAAACATAAATAAGATAGAGCCTATCTCTATCACTCAGTAATAAAGCAATAGCAGCTTCCTAATTATTGCTCTTGGAAAAAAATATAGTTTAAAAAAATGTTGGTGATTCAAAGCATAATAGTACATACTCTTAGCGGTATGCAAAGCGGAGCGAACAGCGAGCGCAGTAGCGGGTGCGGATGCGGCGCGTTCCACAGGCGCGACGCCAGCATATCTCACGTCTATCTGTCCCTTTCCGTTGGATGCGTCGCGCCACCAGCCGTCCCCTTCGCACTCGGCTAGTGCCCATTCTTCGCATAATTCTGGAAAAATATTACATAGGTCCATTGTATAAGGGAATATGTTTTATAAGACTATAAAAGGCTATACATAAGCAGGGCTACTTTGAACTTCCTTTGCCTAGATCTAGGTTTTAACATCCTTTGATTCATTGTTTTTATTCTACCTAGGTAATTATATTCTATTTTTTATTTTCATTCCAAATCAGAGCCATGGTGAAGCCGGGATAGTGATGACAGTCGACAGATAGATTTTCGCATTTATAATATGTATGTATTAAGTATGGCCATGTATGGCCTATGGATTCCAAGACTTTGCCCCGACTTAATAGGATTAGGGTTAGATAATCATAATGCTCATATAACTTAATTTAATGCTGGATAATGAATTATGGAAATATAGGGTAATTGCGCTGGTTTGCCGTCCAGTTTCGGTTTTCGTCCATTTGACTGACCTGCTACAATCACGTGCGTAAAACTTGAATACAAACCTACCTTCCCGCGCAAGTTTGCACTTTTTACGGTCCTTAATGTGTAAGCAACAGTACTATCAACATCAAAATTTGATTTGACAAGAAGAGAGTTCAAAAAATTAACGTAAAAGTGGCCGCTTCCCATCCGTGCCTTGCAGATGTCATCGCGCGAGAGAAAAATTTGCCGGCGAGAAAAGTTCATGGTAAGTTAAATCACTGTTTTAGCTAGTTAACGTAATGTTTTTGGTACGTATGTTTAGTTATAAGCCTATTAAACGCAATTAGAAGTGTTTATCATACTTTTTTTATAATACTCTTCGAAAAATTAAGTGGACGGATACTAGGTTACCAAATTCTCAAAATATTTGGTTTTCGTCCAAGTGGACGAAAACTCAAACAGCTACGTGAATATTTGTTAGGTTCTTTTTACTGTATCGGACCTTTAAAATACTGAATAGTTGCTCCCGAAGTGATCTTTATTGCTATTAGTTTAGATTTTTTGGTTTCCGTCCACTGCTTTGTCAGTGCTGCCAAAATAAAAAAATATTTAAAGAAGTGGACGAAAACTAAATTTAGCTTTAAACGTTTTAGTTTTCGTCCATGAATGAGTATTGGAGTGGACAAAAATTAAAAATGGCTATTCTTTTGCAGTACTTTTCGTCTTTTTTACGTATTGAAAAGTTTTCTATTCAGTATCTTCCTTATAAATAATTGGTGAGGGCCAGAGTTTTGTAGGTACCTAATATTGTCATTCATTCAGTCATGTATCATTCTCCTTATGTGAAGTAGAGTCAATTATTCGTGGCATAAATGGGGGTAGGTCAGACATAATACACTGTATTTTTCTTGATTATCATTCACTTGAGTATCATCTTTTATTCTAGGTCTGTTTTGCCAATGCAATATTTTTTTATTCTACTTACTCAACGTATCCTAAGAAAGATCTTATTGTTTTTAGATGGCCTCGAAGGAGTCTAAGAAAGCTAGAAAAAAAACGCTACGTACACTGAAGAATCTTTAATAAAGGCATCAGTAAGACAATAATGCATAGTTCAGTAAGGTATAGTATATGTAGTTTATTTTAGTAGCTAAAACGTATTATTATGGCTGTGTTTAATATAGTACGTTTCATTTGATAAACAAAGTATTAGAATGAATATTTCTGTTTTTTGATGTAATTTCTCAGTCCTATAATTATTACTTTATTCATTTACATTGTAAGTAACGCATTCCTTTCTTTATTACAAATAATTAATCAGTCATCACTAACGCATATAAAGACTGCCAAGTGCTACATAGATCTCAGTGTTGACTAGTTATATTGATTATTATTAGTAAAACTAAACCTGTAAGGTAGTGAGAAATTGTGATGTTGATTAAATAAAAGTATATATTTACCTGTAATTGGTTTTTAACTTAATAGTTGACCTACCCTCCTTTTTCTACACGGTGGTCGAAAACTAGCTTACACTAGGACGAAAACCAGTTTTTTTGGACGAAAACTAGCATTTACCCTACTTTTGCAGAAAATAATTTAAATAAAAAGATACGTCAAAATGATTTATTTTCACTTAATATTATCTTAAAGAAGACTATATAAGGACTAAATAAAAATATTATATGTTTAAGGAAGGGTGCTCCAAAATATTTATTTCGCATCACAAAGTTGGCAACTCCCATAACTGGACGAAAACCAGCGCAATCACCCTATGATACTAGCTTTCCACCCGCGGCATCGCCCGCGCAGTCAAAGAAAAACCCGCATAGTTCCCGTTCCTGTGGGATTTCCGGGATAAAACCTATCCTATGTCCTTTCTCGGGTATCAAAATATCTCTATACCAAATTTTATGCAAATTGGTTCAGTAGTTAAGGCGTGATTGAGTAACAGACAGACAGACAGAGTTACTTTCGCATTTATAATATTAGTATGGATTAAAACATCAAAAGTCCCTCAATTTATCCAGACACCACTATCATTATCTCAAAACAATTATACCATCCCGATATATAGGTCAATCATTGGGAGACAAATGGGAAATACGCAATAATAATATTGCAATATTATATTATTATATTAATAATATTATAATATATTATATAATATTATAATATTAATATCAATATTCGTTATCAAGCTACGTAGAAAGCGCATCACATCAGTCGCCAGACGATAAGTTAATCATGCAGCTGCTGTTTCCACTGCTGTGATTATCTTATTATTTATTGCCGTTTAATTTCCCGTAATTTATAATTATACTACGCTAGCTTTCCACCCGCGGCTTCGCCCGAGTTTTCAAGGAAAATCCCGTATAGTTCCCATTCCCGTAGGTTTTCCGGGATAAAACCTATCCTATATGTTTATCCAAGTTACCCTCTATATGTGTGCTAAATTTCATTGTAATTGGTTCAGTACTATTTGCGTGAAAGAGTAACAAACATACATACATACATACACATACATACATCCATCCTCACATTTATATAATATTACTTACTACATAGTAGAAATAGAGCGCGGATTCACTCGCGTTATATGCGGTACAAAGAAGCTATGCTTATCCAGATAATAGTTTGCTTTATGACGTTATCTATGTCTCTACCGAATTTTGTTATAGCGAAATAGTAACGAACTGGGGCATCAATTAAAACTTAATTGAAAAGGATATGATATATCTAGGGCAGGTCTGTTAACTTTTCTAGACTGCGATATCGCAGTCTAGAAAAGTTAACAGACCTCACGTAGAGCCAACTATACCAAGCGCCTAACTACAAGCTATGGCTCAACAAACTCTACCTTCTCTATAACTAAAATATGTGACTGTTATTTTACGAAATAGGGACTTATATACTTATAGGTTTGGGACTTTGGGAGCTTCTTGAAGTAGTTTTAAATTTCGTCAAAATTAATGTTATTTTGTACAATGCCTATAGTCTTGACACCTAACAATTTCTTTTTTTACAATATTGATGCTATTGTCCTCAAACATACAGCTGTATAAAAATGTCATGATATTAATTTTTATCCCTTATAACCAAATTAGCCAATCAACAGCTAAGGTAATTTTCTCCACTCTCATTATAGGCTTGCAATAAATCAGGGGGTTTCGTAAAAGCTACGCAAGATAAATATCGATTATAATAATTGTAGAGCCATAGCCGGTAAGGGAACAGCTTTCTACCTCATAGCATTACATGAAATATTAGCATATTAGAAGATATTAAAATCTAATGTATTTCATATTTCTCAATTTTTATTTTATTAATGAACTAGCGACCCGCCCCGGCTTCGCACGGGTGCAATGCTGATACTAAATACACTACAGAAAAACTGTGAACGTTGTATATAAAAACATAGCGACCCGCTCCGGCTTCGCACGGGTATAAAATAGATAGCCGGGCGGCCGGCCGGTACCGCCGCAAACGCTACGTCCCGCAATTTTTAAATCTGTAATATCTTCGAAAATATTCACTTAAATCATACGGTGTAAAGGGCCATATAGATCTATACTAAATGAACAATGTATTCAAGGTATTTAATTTGTTAAGAATTAATGCTGTATTGGTTAAAATCGCATCGAAAATTTGCCATTATTTGTCGTAAAAAGTAAATGACAAAAAAAGTTATTGTGGGTTATCCATAAGAGATAGACATATACCATCGCGGACTTTTCTGTAGATCTTTTCAATGTGTATAATACTTAGTACATTATTTTGATAAAACTCGTAGGGTTTAGCCTGCGTTTGCAATGTAAGCGGAGAAAATGTAATTTTTTACGACATCACATTAGAAATCTCAAAAATAACAGTACTTCTCCACTATTTAATGGATATTATTATACATATAAACCTTCCTCTTGAATCACTCTATCTATTAAAAAAAACCGCATCAAAATCCGTTGCGTAGTTTCAAAGATTTAAGCGTACAAAGGGACATAGGGACATAGGGACAGGGAAAGCGACTTTGTTTTATACTATGTAGTGATGATATGCAATATGTACTGCAAAATCCTTACAGTAGGTATAAGCTATAAGGTACCTATAACTTGTATACGTAGTATATTATTATTAGTCTGTGCTATAACCTACTACAGATAAAATTTTCATTTATGGAATCAATCGCGAAGTTTTCCTGATGTATATTTTCTCTATATATCAAAAAAACTTAATTCTATCAATCTAAATCACCATGAATTCTAGAAAAATATAAACATTCCTCGAAAAGAAAATCGACATTGCCGTATTGTGTGCTTAAAAGCACAAATTAAGAAAATAACGATTTTAATAAAATAATCACCCCAAGTGGTATTAGCTGCGTTCTCCTACTAGATGCAGTTAACGTGTATTTTGACATAATAGGTAACTTTTTGATATTCTATAAAAAATAGGCAAATCTCTGTGGGCAAATCTTTTATAGAATATCAAAAAGTTTTGTAAAATTTCCTACGTATTCACTCGTCATTAATTGATTGGATTTTATTTTAATGCGTACTATTCAAAGTTCTTTATAATATTTGCGCGTTTATCGAACATATCTAGGTCAGACCAAATGATAGCATAAATAGGCCATAGGTCATATATTAGGCGCAAGCTTCACCGCCTCAAACCCGTCTAGCGATAACTCTGATTTAGTTCAATTTATAAACGCGTATTTACTATTTTATCGCGTATTTTTTTTGTCGGTGCGTCTATTTCGATTACATTATCTGAGTGCACTAGGTACATGCCTATAAACGTAATTGTTTAATGCGCAATTTGCGATTTTCGAGAAATTTTTTTAACTTATTTTCTGTTCAAGTAAAATTTTAATATATACTAGCTCACTCCAGCCAGCTAACTCCTGGTCAATGAGAAACATGGATGAATTTCTTTGAAAATCTACGATGAAGTTAGTTATTAGCAACAATGGCTATGACACACTCTCACAATCACATCAAAAAGAAGATTCACAGCGAATAACAGAGTCATACGGAAATCGGAATATGCAACTTTAGTTCAACATTAACAAATCAAAATATTTTTCTATAGTCGCTTAAAGGTCGCGATACACATACGCTATCATCTATATGACGATCTAGATTTTAATAATACCTACATTATGCGGATACGTAAACAATTGCAATTTACGCAATCCCTTTAATCTTATGGTCATCGAACTGCAGTCAATAAATCACTGGATGAAGCTCTTACAGCAGTAACTGTAACGTTCATACACCTTACGATAAACGGATAATGACATTATTAATTACGTTGTATTTTTTCCGGGTGTAATACTTAACTTCTGAACTTTTACTGTAATGTAATATGTTTGTTGCAAGAAAACAGATGTTGATTACTTTATGATATTGATTTTATGAATGAGCTAGCAAAACGTTAGTTGCGATAGAAATCATTGAAATTTATACGATGGATTAAGTATAATTTTTTAATCACTCAACTTTTAAGACACACCTAGTAAATCTGGCTCGTAAGATCCAAATATTTATTGTTTACTAGACGATCCAACCAACGTTAATCTACCAGGGCAAAAAAATTAAAAATAGTTTCTTCACGAATTTTTTAATAAAAATCGTTAGTTCAAAATCATCAAATCATAACAAAAATCCTTTCAAATTTTTCTATTTATGTATTTATCTCCTCTCTTATGTAGGTATAAATAAAAAAGTTCTTTATCAATAACGTTAGATCTTAAATAGGTATTCTGTAGAATATCTAGTTAAGAGTTAAGACTAGCGTAGAATTTAAATGATACTGGAAGCAATATAACATAAACACGTAAAGGCTATTTAATATGCAAAATAACATTTCTATTACTCGAAACTATAGGAATTTGATGCAATTATGAAAATTAGTTCTTGAAAGCTACAGTAATGTCGCACTTTATTCGTAGTAAATTACCGAGTAGGCTCCACTGCGTTTAATGTAATGATTTCCAATGAAAAGTTAAGGGGCTTAGAAGAGCTAAACGAGGCAAAACTCGAGTTTTATAATGCTTTAAAGTATATGATTAACTGTAGTAAAAAATCTCAGACAAATATATGATATTCTTCAGGATATATACTAGTTAGATATCGTGCTGAAAACACAATACAACTTATTTTACTCGATAGAAAAAAATCACAAAGGTACCTCTAAAAAAATCTTTTGATACTTAAAAACCATACTAAACTACATGCAATCATTCTGTTTTTACGGCAAATAATTCTACAAGCAACATACTAAAAAAACTTCGTTTTATTTTTTTAGTCCAATCAATAGATTTCGTGTAAATCGCAAATTCTTATTCCCAAACCAAAAACGTACGCATGTGTGCGTGAACCGCCTGTGTACCGACACTACCGGCCGAGGCCTGTTAACCACTAACCGTCGTCGATTGTGTTAATGTGTGCGCGAGTCACTCAATTTCAGCTAGCTCTTGTAATCCTCTTAATAACAAGGTTCGTGAAATGTATTCATTATATTTTTTTAATCTTTATATCATATTAAAAAGTAACAACATGAATTATTATCCTGCCATATTTTCCTGAATGGAATAAGTGTTTAATTCACTCCTCACGGCCTCACCACTGAATTACCCGTAGTATTAGAGTATTTACCAGGAGAACACTTCATGAATTTTCTCTACAATTTTATTTTCATGAATCGATCCACATCCAAGATCCTACTAAAAAAAATCGACTGGACAAAGTCCAAAAATAAGTAAGTATTAGCAATTAGCATTAGTTACCTAAGTATCTAATAAATATTGTTGGTACTTTTAAAATTATTTGTGCTTCTACTATTTTAACAGTTATTTTCGCTATAATTAAAAAAATCAATAACGAAATTTTTTATAATAGGCAGCGAGCAAAAAATAACCACTTTTTATAATAGCCACTTTCTAATACTAACTAGATTACTACCTATAATATTCTTATTTTAATATTGTAGACACTGTTAACATGTACGGATACAGACATGACGGGTTTTTTCTCTTCACAAGAATGAGTGTAAGGTGTGGTGCTTAGTGAGATCTAATTCCTAAGTAATTAGAGTGAAATCTGCCCGTGTTGTAAAGCCTTAATAAAATCTTATATGGCGCGAAGAAAATATTACCGTGAACTGCACAAGTAGAGCGAAAGGTCCTGATTTAATGAAAAATCTTAATGTAGAGTCTTACGTTAATTTATGTTAAAAAATTATCTTAAATTTTATAACGTTACTTTTTAAATAAACTAACTAAAAAAAAATGTTAACCACGAATATATGGTTTAGTTATATATTCTTCCGTATTTCAAATAACAAGGAAAATGATGATTTCCTGAAAACTGAAATACTAAATTGAAACAAATACTTACTTTTGTGCTTCGAATTATTTTTCCACATTCTTCGTAAAAGGGTTGTCATTGTAACTATATTTAATCTGTGCAAAAGCGACGGTCAACTTTTCCCGCGCACGGTCCCCAGATAACTGCAATGATGCTGCGTACTCAGTAGTACAACCCCTACTTAGCACAACGAGATCATTTACAATATGTATTACATTAAACGACTCAATAATCGATATTACATTAATCATTTAGTTAAGGTAAATGAACCATGTATTATATTTCCTCCTTAACTTCTGATTATTTATTAATTAAATATAATTAAAGTTTCCTCACTCCTGATTATATTAATTTTTTGTGAATTTTACTAATAATTTATTTCTAATTAACTATTTTGGCTCATTGGTCCAGTGCTTAGCGAGTGAACGCAGGTCCTAGTGGTCCTTCGGTTTCCTAGGTTCTAGCAGGACACAGAAGACGTTAAGAAAATCAATCATCCAAATTTCAAACAGATGAATACTACCATTATTGGGTCCATGATACTACTCACACACCTCTACAGACTACACATCAGGGGATACGGGACTTCCAAAAAAATTTTTTTTTTATATTTATAGGGTTCTATATCAATCTCCATAGGTACCTACTTAAAAGTAAATAAGAGATACATATATAAAATTAATGTTTACGAAAGCGCGTGACCTACCACACTACAGCTCTTGCCGCCTATATTGTAATCGAATGATATATTATGGATATTTTATTGTTTTCTGTCTGACAAAACGAGAGAGATCAGAGAAAGAGCCAAGAATTTGGTCAATTGCAGTCTACAGGTGATCCATAAACCGAACAAGAAAAAAAATTTAATCATCGTACCTAAGTATGAGACAATTTTCCTACCTAACTAGGTAGTTACATATATTGTTAAATATTGGAGAAGTTTTATTTTATTTCATAACTAACTACTTATGTAATGTGTTGTTTTAAGGATTTACGAACTTATTAAGTGTACATTAATTAACTTCTCCATACGCTCTTATTCAACTCGAAACATTAGGTAAAAAATTAAGAGTTGAGACTACAACGCCATCTACAAGCAAATAGCAAGCATGTTGCGTTAAACTTGAACTTGCTAATTTATTAAATTAGGAGCTCGAAAATAATCGTTTATGTTCTAATTGAGTATAATTACTGTATTAAGGAAAATAATACTCTATTAAGCATAATATTTTACATTTTGAAGTGAGAATAATTGTTAGTATACTTTTAAAAACTGCTAGAAATCTACAATTGGATAGAATCCTAATTTCATACAACATCATCTGTAAAATACTATTTAATAATTATATTACACCTACTGCAATTGTAAGAAGTTCATATAAAGTTGAATATGAACAGTTAAATTCAAATGTACTACGCAAATGTGAACCTGATGCAAGTGTCTACATTACGGTCGTCATTTCTGATGCAACATGGGAGCTTTGCTGCAAAGTCGACTGTCGAGTCACAGATTAGAGAATAGTTACTTCGTAACAGATACATCACTCCCATACAAAAGCTAAAATACCTACGCTATATTTACCTACAAAATGCGCCGCAACTCGGCTGTAGTAAGAAATGTACTCTACGAACACGCATCGAGAAGCGAGTTTCCCGCGCACGCCGCGTGATTGCGTCATCAAACGAAAACTTTAGGGTTGTACCGAGCGCGTAAATTAAACACAGAGTTGCTGAAACACTTAATTTTTTATTGTTAATTATATTTGTTACATTATACAATAAAAAAAATGAAATCTTATTGATAGTAGCTGTTGTTTCCTTCGGTTTCACCCGCGTGGACCCGCTATATGTGTCTCCTGGATAAAAAGTAGTGGTAGGTTTGTTCCTGTTTAGGCAATTGAAAAAAAGACAATTCCTTGTTATTCACTCTTGAACTCCGACACCCGTCCACATCGCAAAAACCGGGCATCTTGGTAGCGAGCGCGGGAAACGTGACGCGGGTGCGCAGTCTCGCGTGTGCCAACCAACTGCCGCTTGGGTCGGTACCGACCTACTGTGCGGTAGGCACTTATAGCGCGACCTTGAGCGAGTGACGGAGGCCTGGTCGAGTGTCGACCCCAACTCACTTTTTGCTACCAAATAATTACGAATTAATGTATAACGCCGTGTTCGGAAATGCCAATAATTGCATAGTTATAGGGCACTTGATTTTCCTTATTACACCTATAGCAATTTTCTTATTATGAATATAATTATTATTATGAAATCTATATAATATTGTGTAAAGAATTGGAAGAATTTGTTTTCAGAACGAGTTTATCTCAGATACTACATGACCAATTTCAAAAATTATTTCACCGTTGGTTATGTAATCCTTTAGTGCCACAGAGCAAGTAATTTACATTTAGTGCTACAGGTTTATAGGTAGGTACAAAGGTAGGTACTTACGCGTATTTACAAACTATACATAGCCAGAACGCAACCATAGGAAACTGCTCGTGTATACTTTGTAATGCTGTTTTTAAGTTTGTTATTACAAAATATACACGAATTTTGCGTACTGATCGTGTATAATTTGTAACGCGAATGCTTGCTTCTTCGTTCCAAACTATACACGATCCTACTACACCACTTACGCTTGAGCGAAATAATAAATAGGCGTAGGCAATCAAAGACTTGTACAGCTATATCTATCTACTTTTATTCTTCTTGATTGATTCAGTAAAATATGGAATAAAAATATTATTAGGTGAGCTTAGAAAAATAAATAGGTAGGTAACCATCGAGATAGAATGTACTACGTACTAGAGAGGCGATCGCTACTACACTCTCTTTAACACGAGCTAGAGGTAAGAATCACAAGTCTCTTTAGTCTGTGTCGGACTGTGCCCCCCGCTTGCCGCGTCAACACGTGTTATTGCTCTGTTCAAAATGCCTTCGTGTTTGCTTAGATATTGTTTTAACAGTTCCCATAATACAAACAAAGCCCGAGGAGTGACTTTTCACCAGTAAGTTTCCTTATTATGAGTAAGTCATGCATTTTACTAATATTGTTATCATTTTGCGAAAAATCACCACGCGTTCTGCGTTTCGCGCCATTTTTCATAGACTAACAGCACAGACGTGACACTATCGATGAGTCTGTTAAAAAAATGTAACTGGATTTTTTTAACTATGTATATACAATATCTACTAGGAAAGATTACCGTGGTGTAGTACCTAAATATTTATACTTTTACCCGACTACGCAAAGTAAAACGGTAGGTTATATTAAGTAATATTTATTTATTTACCTATTTTTATTTATTAAAAAAAGCCTAATCAATAGTTGTTCCAATAGGATTTATAAATTATTATGCACAACAATTACAAATAAACACAACATTCACAGAAACTAATACAGTAAAAGTTCCTTAATCGCGCTTCCTTTATTCGTGTTTTCACTATTCGCGGATTAAAAAAATGCGACCCAATTTCTATATTCACGACTAAAAATTTTTTTTATTCGCGGATTTAATAAGTACATACATAATAATAAAATTATTCCAATAGGTATCTTACCCAATATCCTTGTCAAATGGACTAATAAGAAAGTAAAATAGATCTTATAACAAGTTTGCCTAAAGTACATAATATTATGTTCTTAAATGATATCGCCGAGGCCTTTGACACAAGCCGCCTTTGTCGCAAGCCACCTCTGCAGCGATTGATGTTTTTGAGAATGTAAATAAACAGAATGGAAGCAACCTTATAACTCAATAAATAAAGTATATTTTTAAATGTAGTTCCGTTTATAGTAAAGTTACAAAAATTGTGATCGAGTAAGGGGGCGTCCATAAATTACGTGAGGTGTTTTTTAAAATTTTCTGCACCTCCCTCCCCCCCTGGTGAGATGTCGTGAGAATTTATTCAACCCCTCCCCCATCCTCGAATCTCGCGTGAGATTTTTCAAAATGTGAGTTTCTTATACGTAAACGCCATCAACATTGAATCATCGTATCCATTTAAATTACATCATGAAGCAAAAACTGATAAAACTATTGATTACTACACAAAACGACAAAAGCTTAATAAATTGATATTATTTAAAGGAAATTAAAATACATAGTTTAATATAAAATCCTCGTTTTATTAATTCCCTAGTATCAGTACCACCAGATAGTACCGAGTAAACAGATTGCACAATGTGTCGCATCTGCACGCATTGCTTAATCTTTGAACTTGAAGCCACGCCTCGCTCGTTCCACACGTACCCCACCACATCGGCCGCGCGCAATGTTTTTGTTTGGAATAACCCCTCTAGTAATATATCTCGATGTAGGTAACAGATATAAGGGTTACTTATGGGTTAGGTTAGGTTCGTGGTTTTTTTAACTACACAAAAATAGCCGTCGCCTCGCAACCGTCTTCTTCTGGACTTAATAGATTCTTACATTTTAGCACTATTGTCAATTGTAAGTCGTGCAGTATAGTCGGGAACGAAGACACAAGCATCCTCGATACAAAAAATATACCATCAGTACGCAACATTACATACACAATACACATGCATTTTAATAATAGATTTCAAAACAGTAACACAATAATATAAACGCGAGCAATGGAAAGACGCCGCGCTTACTCCGAAACATACACGATTAGTCCGCATGCGTACTGGCGCTGTATATTTTGGAGCGCTATTCTTACTTACTTCACTACAAAGTATACGCGAGTACTTGCGTACTGCTGTTGTATAGATTGGAAGAACTTTGTGAAAAAGTTATTTCCAAACTATACGTGATTAGTTTCACACCGTTGCGTACTGGCCTTGTATAGTTTGGAAAGACGCGGTACTTACCTATAGAAAGAACTGCACAATTATGATTTTCGAGAATAGGATCTCGAATATGATGCTAATATGATGAAAGTGCGTTCAGCGTTAGCTAACAAAATTAATTAAAATCGTTTAGTTACGTCTTAAATACAGAAATGCATAATACAGACTACACTAATTATGAAGTTAACCTTTTGAACGCCAATGACATCTATAGATGTCATGCGCAATCGTGCCCTGTGCGCCAGCGACACCTATACATGCCAAGAAACAGATCATAGATAAATACAAAATAAACATATTAAACCTTTACTTTTACGTGTTTTATTTATACAGTTTATGAACTGAATCCCCAGTTATTACATAATTGTACACAGTAAACAAAATTGCCAAGTAGTTATTCAAATATTTGATGACAAAAAATAACTTAATTAATGGCTAAAAAAGCATGTTCTCTCGCGCCAATGACATGTATACGTGCCTACTAGTGATGTAGTGTAATATTCAAGTAACTTCATTAAAATTTCAGCGAAATTACTCTAATTCGCTTAATTTTTGTAATAACTACAAAAAAAATATATAAGCTTAGTCACTGAGAAAAAAGGTAAATACTACATTCTTTGGTATAATACCATATTGTCTATATTGTGGATATTGTTGATTTGAATATTTTCCTTTTCGCCAATCATGCGCATCCCTAGCACAGTATCGATATGCAATCCCTTCTGCGCCATTGACATGAATAGATGTCGGACTGGTGACGTCGTAAGCGCGTGCCGTGTTGTTAAGTGCGGAAAGTTGTAAAAATATTTTATCGAGTATTGCCGAGAGTGTGAGTGCCTTTATTAGAATATTCTTATGATACAAATTGTCGCTATGTCATATCAAAATATGGTAATTGACCTAAATAGGTACCTACATATAATTAGTATTTGTAATAACTCAAGTATTAAACTAAATGATTGGAAAATAAATATGTAGTTTTAGAGCTATCCCTTTATTTAAAGGTAATAGTTGTTTTGATATTTACAAATAAACACTCCACAATAATACCTATAGTTCATATAAACTTAATAAATAAACTCGATAAGTTACAATAACATACAGCTACACATCCCTAATCAGAAGCGAGAGATTATAAAAAAAAGGATGGTTGCCCGCGCCATTGGCATGTATACATGCCAATGGGGCGTAACTGATAGAGAATAGTGCTGTAACTTGCTGCAATTTTATATGTATTTTTGTATCTCAAAAGGTTGATTTTTTTTGTTGATAGTTGCTATTTAATGTGGTCTTAAGTTTTTACAGTAGGAGATGGGGTTAAATAAATATTATTTTTGTGTTATAAGCTGTTTATTCAAATATTCAGACGTGAATTATTATGTTTATCGATAACATTTTGGAATCCCTACTATTTTCAAGGTTATCTCATTGAATTTGTGGCTTGGCGTGGAGGGCACGGCGATGCGTTTTTGCTCTGGCGGTCAAAAGGTTAAATTTTGACTTCCCTAAGAAGTCGAAGATGTTTCGAATCTCTACTATAAAAATAATGTAATTTAAATCTGTTCAGCCGTTCTTGAGTTACGAATGGTGTAACTAATATGAATTTCTAATAATAATTTACGTATCTATAGATATCTAGATTAAAGAGGTAGATAATTAGGGTATTTAACTTCCAGAAACAAATAAATTTTGAAATTTCATTGTTAGGAAGGTCTTTGTTAAAAAAATACAAAAGAAACACTAAATAAAGCGTAACATAAAGCCTCGTTAATTTTATATTTAATAAAATAAAAACATGGCATTAAATCACATTCAAAATATCAACCAAAACCAATGCAATTTCTCAATGGTGAAGCAAGAAAGGTTTTATTTATGAATAGGTACATTAATAAAACACAAATATATAAACCTCATTTATATACTTACAAATAATAAAACAACACATTCTTAGAAATTATAAAACAATATAGATTTCAAGTGACTGAAATAATCATGTTAATTGGAAATGGGAAATTATGCAGAATTAACCGAAATTTATACAATTTTAGGTTTCAAATTTTTATCCATTACATAGTTAAATTAAGTACAAATGAGTAGTGTCAGAAATGAAAAGAAAATGTGAAAGAATAAGTAAAAAAATATTTGTTACATTGTTAAAGGTTTGCATAAAGATTGAAACATGTCTATGATGATTATAAAGGGTTCATATTTCTTTTTCCAAATATTTGTTGATTTGGATAGACCTTCATAACAAACTTTTTCATGTACAGTTTTCCCAAAGAAATATAAATGGATCAAACATAAGTACACAACAAAATACAAAATATTTGAAATAAAAAAAATTGTAAGTATTGTGATACACAATGATGATAAACAATTATATTTATTTGTTTACAGTCTGAAATAGTTAATAAATCAATGAAAATTGTCATTTAGGTATTGTAATTTAAGTATATTAAATTTGTATTGTCAAAAACAATTCTTTATTAACAAAGTTTTTCATACTTACACACATAGTCTGTTAAAATCTCTCAGTAAATCAAATGTCACACACTAAGGCGATATTAACCTGATCTTATGGAAATAGATCATGATTAAATTTAATTCAAAATTTGCATATGTATGGCACTACAATTTTGCCACAATTTTTAAAGTGTCCAAATATGAAAAATACAAATATGTACTAACTTTGAGCACATAGTAGCCAGAAAATTTACAATTTTGATTTTAATTAACATGATACACAATTTGAATTTGAATATTGAAATAAGGACCAGAATTGTTTCAAGTGTTGCTTGTAAAATATATATTTAATTTATTTTTCAAATATCTTAAGGATAAATGTTATAATTTATGCTTATTTCCATAATTTATATAAAATCTGTTTTATTGCTACAATATCATAATCAATGTTAATTAGTCTTTCCATTTATATGATAACTTAACATAGATCTTACTTAGTCCTTAAATACAGGCAGCCTGTTTTATAACAATATATATAATATTACTTACATTAGCTATTCATTTTTAAAAACTAAAGATTGCCTCGGAGTGTCATACATGTTTCAGATGACATACGAGCTGGTATGGATGACAGGCTGCTTACCGTATTGACACTGCTAGATTTTAGCAACGCGTTTAATTGCGTTGACTTCGACATACTTCTGAAAATTCTAAGTTCTCATAACATGTCTGCGTTAGTATTGCAGTGGTTACACAGCTACCTTAGTGGTCGTCGGCAAAGAATTAAAATTGATGACTCTTTGTCCTCCTGGTCGAATCTCACTGCTGGCGTTCCACAGGGCGGCATCCTCTCTCCTCTTCTTTTCGCTATTTATATCAACAACATAACAAAAGACATTTTATCACAGCATCACATATACGCAGACGACCTTCAAATATACACTCAAGCTCCTATCTCTGATCTCTCATCGGCTATTTCCACCACAAACACTGACTTGGCCACAATAGTAAGTTGGAGTAAACAGCATGGATTACATGTGAATCCAATAAAAACTCAATCAATAATTGTCGGTAGTTCACAATACATCCAAAAATTAGATTGGGAAAATCTGCCGCCAATAACTGTTGATGGTGTTGTGGTTCCGTACAGTAAGAATGTTAAAAATTTAGGTCTCTGCATTGATCGTTCTCTGTCTTGGAATGAACAGGTAAAGCAGGTCAGTAAGAAAATATATGCCGCATCACATTCGCTTAAACGAATTCGTAACTTTCTTCCAATTCCGACTAAAATTTTGCTGGCTCAATCCCTCCTTCTCCCTATCCTAGATTATGCCGATGTATCCTATCCCGATCTCACCGAACTTCTATTGGATAAGCTCGAGCGATTTCAAAATCTATGCATTAGATTTATATTTGGGTTACGCAAATATGACCATGTATCCGATTATCGTGCTAGACTCAGATGGCTCCCTATCAGATTACGCCGGGATACTCACATACTCCATTTGCTTTACAAAGTTTTGTTTTATCGTAACACTCCCTCATATCTCAAAGATAAATTTCAGTATTTAAGTACTCACGGACTGAACCTGCGCTCTCATGAAACTCTATCTCTATGTATTCCTACACACAAATCTTTCTACAATTCTTCATTTACTGTGAAAGCTATTAAACTGTGGAATGATCTCCCCGTCACAATTAGAAAAGCTCAAACTTTCGAGACTTTCAAACGATTACTGAATAATCATTACAATAAAAAGTGATAACTTATTGTATTTAGGTATATATTTTTATTATGATATTTATTTAATATATGCTTTATGTATATATATATATATATATATATATATATATGTATGTGTGTATGTATGTTTTTATTTATAATAATTTGTATGTACTTATGTATGTGTATGTGTAGGTATATTGTTTTTTGAATTTGTTTTTTAATTATTAATCTAATATAGCTTTACCACCACCCTCTGTCATGATTTTATGTTTTTTTTTATCTTGTGTTTGGTTGCCTGGAAGAGATGGCTACTAAAGCCATAAGGCCGCCATTTGTGCATGTCTCTCTTCTGTATATGTATGTCTTTTTCCTGTTTGTAATGGTGTACAATAAAGCGTTTTCATTCATTCATTCATTCATTCATGTTTCTTATTTACTAGTTTTACAATGTACATAACAAATTTTTGTAGGAAGCTTTTATAAACTGTGTAATTGTGTATCAATCTATTCTAGAAAAATAATCAAATACTATTAACAGTATGTATTATGTAGTATGGAGAAATGATTTTGCTTTTACTAATACTATCTTTTCTTAAAAATACTGTAAATCACATGTACAGTAGATGTAGTTCATTAATGAAATTTTCTTCACTTTTCTATTGCAACAAATTTAAAAATCTGAGTATAAATGTACATATTAGGTCAAAGGCATATTTTATATCTTTTGGTTCTTAAATGTTTACTGAATGTAGTAGGCAGGTAAACAATATTTTAATCATTATTTGATTATTTCTAACATATTTTAAAGTTTATGTACATTTAATATATTATTATGAATCACATAATACTAAAAAATAAGTTAAATTTATATTATTTAACCTCTGTACTTACTAATAGTGAAGGACCATATATTTAATCTATAAATATCTAATAAAATCACTATATTTCAATTTTTACATTAACAGTCTTTTCAGCCATTGCTTTAGTTGGAGCTTTACCTGGGGGTTTAGCGGGAGGCTTTACTGTAGATCATTTCTTTTTCCTATCCTGTGTACATTTAGGGCAGTACCATTTACCTTTAGGTTTAATCTTAAGGTCTACGCAGGCAAAGTGGAACCATTCTATGGGGCAGTCTGGGTTGTCACAACCAATCATTTCACCATATGACACTTGATGGCAGAGGCAATATGTTGGCTCATTGGGATCGACGGGCATATCCAACACATCGCTAGGATGAGTGATACCAGCCACTGAATCCAAATCAGCATTTTCTTCTGGTTCTTTTGCCGGATTCACGGTTGCAGCAGTGCCCTTCTTTTGTGCCTTCTTTTTAGCCGCAGATCTACCACTAGCAACAGCGTCATCTTCGCTAGACGCACCTGCGCGTTTTTTCTTTCCTGTTGTTGTAACTGACTTTTCACTGCTTTTATTCTTCTTTCTTCCCTTCTTAACTGTTGTTGGAGTGACTTCCTGTTCTGTAGCAGCTTGTTGCGCTGCCCTAGAGCTCATTACTTTCTCTTGTATTTCGGACTCAAATCGCGCGAGGTCAGAGTCAAGGCGACGTATGTGTTTATCTACCAACTCATAAGTTTGAATTGCTAGCTGCACTTTATCATCGCCGTATTCTTTAGCTTTATTAAAAAGCCCTTGAATGGTATTTACTTTTTCTTTCTTCGTTTCCTCGTCCATCTTCGGAATATTTGGTAATAATTCATCAGCCATAAGATCGATTGTTCTCATTAAACCGTGAGCTCTATCATCAAGATCTCGCATTAATTTAAAGTTTCTTTGTAATTCTATCGGTAAATGCTGAAGACTATCAAGGTAGTGCTCTAAATAAAGAGCTGAAGTCATTTTGCAATATTTTGAATAACTTTTCCCTCGATTTTATAAATGATGATAGTTTGTAAACCCTATATTACTGGTCTGAAACTTTTCTATAGGCTAAGAATTCTAAGTCTAGATAACACTTCAGTAATATACACCAACTTTTTATACACAAATTAATTAAATAATTACAAAATTAAACAACGAATTTCCTATCGACTTGAAAATGAAATTGTAAGTAGACAATAGATTGCAGAGTGCAGACTGCAGAGTATAGACAATTTAACACACATACGTAGACTGCAAAACTTTTCTTTATGCTGCAAAACCACATTCAAAACAAACTCAGAAAATCATGTAGGTAGAGTGTAGGTACCTAGCCTTAATGTTAATGTTGCCAGATTATAAATAAAAAAGGACATTTTTTTTAATATGTATATTCGCTATTTTTTACGTTAATAATAATTAATATGCGGTATGCGTATCAGAATTTACGTTACGTAGGTATATTTATGATACGTAACATATCATTGAACCAAAATTAATTTCGTTTAGCATTTTCAACAACAAAGATTACTTATTATGAACTCTACTATTTTAATACATAAGCACCAATATTATTAGATCAATTCATTTAAATAAATGTTGTTCTGATTGTTTTTTTTAGGTTTTACGAAATACATATGAGAAAGCGTAACTAGATAGTGGCTGTTTTCCAATTACAGAGCATAATGCGACTCAGTGGCGCACAATGCCGAATTATGCTGATGCTTAATTGGAACGTGAAACACACCAGCAGGTTCAGTGTTGAAAAAAAAAATATTCATAGAGTTAGCAATAACCTCATTAATGTGTAAATAAAGTGTTATACATAATAATTGGTTGAAAAATATTTACGGTTATTTTAAGTAATTTGGATTTTGATTATTTCATTAACATTTTTTTCAATGTTTGTACCTTCATCCATACTTATATTTATTTTTTTAACACAATTTGAATTAACTTTGATTATTTCGAAAAAACTACAATGATACGAAGCTTTAAATTTTTTTCCAATAATTAATTACTAACGATAAATCGATTGCACGCATCAATTCACGCGCATTACTTTTAGGAGTGCTCGATTGTGCGAAGCGTTGCTGTAGTTGGAACATTCAACGTTATACATTATGCCGCATTATGCACTCTAGTGCTGTAATTGGAAAACACGGATTAATGATAAAAAAAGAAAGTCCTAGTATTTTTTTTTTTGTTTCGAATAAAGTCTATTTAAAAATTATTTGATGTTCAGATTTCAGAAAGCCTTAGAAGAAGCTATTTTTTACCAAGTACATAGGTTGTTTTTTATCCGCGGACAAAAACAGCCGAAGGTAAAGTCGAGCAAAGTGCCAAATATATCAATACCTTTGATATATTATTTAATTTTATTAAGTTACTATGTAAAATATGAAAATATTATTGATATTCACAACCTAAGTTCACAACGATGTTTTATATATTTTTTGTTATAACTTTTAAATTGGTTTAGTAAATTGGACGTTTGTTATTGGCACAGAACATCTAAATAATATTTAGTGTTCTGTGCTAAAAATGTGCTGTAAACTAGTGCGGCAACATCTAGCAGAGAAGCGTTTTTGCGGGATATTTAAATTATTGTCATTATTAATTTTATTAGAACAGACATGGAACAGACGAAATTATAGGTCTACAAAACTTATTACAGGAGTTTCCAATTCGGCTATTTGTCAAGCCCAAGGTGTACAAGTCAATTTTATAATGTGTTAATACTTACGAAAATAAACATGATTTTATTTTATTATTGTTTTATTTTATAAAAAATTATAAACAATCGTTAATATAGTAAATAAGTTTTGATCTGCATTATCATTACATCCATGTTTTCACATGCCATAATGATATATATTCATAATTCAAATATAGGTATGTGTAAATACATAATAATAATATTACCTATTATATGTATTACCTTTAGAAAAGTAATATGTATATTATACATGTAATAAGTACCTACATAATATTAGATGGATATCTCATTATTAAATACAGTATTATCCACTTGTGTAATGTGACTAATGATATTGAGGACAAAATAAAAAAATACGCATTATCAAGATCGTTTGTGGTTCAGTCCATTTTCCCTAGGGTTGCACACTCAAAATTTTGATTTCCCTTATTGCCATCAGATTCTGGTTTACCTATAATAGAACTTATTTTTTTTTTTTTATTTTAACATAAAATTTAGATTAGGGTTTATACTGCGTATGTTAAATAAAAACAGCTGGTTATTTATTTTTAATAATTTTATTATATTAGCAAATAAACAAGATATAAAATATTTTCTTAATAGAAATGACGCTAGTCCAGGGATACAAAGCACTTTTAGGTTTACAGATTGTTTTGTTCATTTTAAAAATATGAATGCCTCCACACAAAGCACAACATACAGGCTTTTTAAACACTTGTGTGTCTATTTACAAAACATATATAACAAGCATAATAATCCTATAAGCATTATTTTTAAAACCACAAAACAATTACGCAAATAACGGAACGTAAAAATTTCAGCGATTACAATGACAAACGGTCATCCGATTATTATAAACATTAAAAAATTAAAAACATTTAACTATAGATTAAAAAAAAATTGCAAATAAATAATTAGCTCGCCAACACATGGCCATTAGATGCGTTTACACAATCTACATGATATAAAACATGCTTTATTGATTTCCTTAATCTATACTTTACATACTTAGCACTAATCGTGATCGTATATGTATACTACTATACTACAAAACATACAATGGTGTATTACTGAATGCATATGAGGGCATCATTAAATAATTACGATTATACAATCTTTATTTGAAGATATTTAGATATTTTGACAAATATTTTAAATACTGATACAAAAATTTTCGACGTTACATTCTAAATAGATTACAAAATGTTAAACGTGCCGAATGCAGCGTTATAATTGTGATAATTACGTTGAATTTGACGATTACCTTCTCACTTAATGAAATATTATAAGGTAGCATTTGTTTCATATACATTATTAATTAATGAAGGTACTTAAATGAACTTAAGCCTAACTACATACATCTACATATAAATTTGGTACACATTCGTTGCTCCTGTTACCATTTATAACAAACCATTGCAGTTGCAAGAACAACCCAATACTGTGGAATGCATAAATAATTAAAAATGCTACTTTTCCTTTCTATTTATTTTTCATCTTGCTACCTACTAGGATTCCTATCTGTTACACAATATACTTATATGGAAGCTAAGGGTATGTTTTGTGAATATTGGCACTAATTACGCAGGTCAACTGAAAAATTATTAGTATAAAAAATTCTTTGTATATATGCAACATACAAATAAACCACAATGTTTTCTATAAAATCTGACTGTTTACAATTATATGTCAGATAAATTGGTTAGGGAGCCAGGTGCAAATTTGGTTAACTATTTCCTCTCAAGAGATAATTCGTCAGACGCATGAGAGTATAGTATTATAAAGCCTCGTGAACGTCAGCTGGCGCTCGGTTGGGGGGGTGGGCGGTTGTAGCCTCCCACGCACATAGGAAAAAAAAATACATTCATTCATTCATTTCCTCTCAGCTAAAAATTTGTCAAATTGTAGCTAACCCAATATCTCAACGAAAAAAAATAGTCAGCTGGTTACAACATGGTGTATTATACGTCAGCTGGTGTCTCGAACATGAAAGTTAAATTTAAAGAAAAATTTATTTTCCGTTATTTCCTCTCAAACAAAAATTTACCTGATGATAGCTTATATGTAACTGTGGATAAATATATATGTCAGCTGGCTGTATCTTGGTGGAAAAACCGTCAGCTGATACGGGAGGCTACAACCGCTCTTCCCCCCAACCGAGCTCCAGCTGACGTTCACGAGGCTTCATAATACTATACTTTGATGCATTTTACTAATTACCGCTTGAGAGGAACTTGGTCATAAAATCTGCTGCTGGCTCCCGGACCAAATTAAATAATCAAATACAAATCTCAAATAAAAACAGACTAGCAATGTCTTCATACAGCAATATTCATTAAACACTTTGTAAATCTCACCACATAAATTAAAATATATAAAAATCTGAAACATGATTTCACAACCGCTAATAAAATAAATTTTAAAGACATATTTTCAACAAGCAAAGCACCATTCATTCAGATTGTGCTCAGGTGGGACAGGTATGAACAATGGCTAGTAAAAGTAATGGAAGGAGTCACAAACAAGTATTTGTTCATGATCTTATAACATTTCAGTCAAATCTAACATTATTTAAAACATATGCAATACTTGTCAACACCAGTAACTATGTCCTTAAATATATCGGCGCAGTATTTGGTGAATACCCAGACCTAACACTTTCTTCAATTTATTCATGAACAATAAAATGGTCTGTTTAGGAAAAAAATTACTATTCATTGTAGTCTCCATTATAGTTTTTCTGTTTTAAAATCAAATATGCAAATTTTATCTCACACAAATAGCCATAAATACTATAGTTATTTGCAATTACTACACCAATCTAGAAATTCACTTCCCCATTATATATTGCATTACCAACACAATAAAATACCAATGTCGCCCAATGTCGACTATCACAATCACATACATGGATACTACACAAGTGTTTCATATTTATCTAGGACGTGGCTTTGATTATTATCATCTCCGTGTGACTTCGAGCGAGGTCTCGCTGCTGTATCCGATCCTGCGCTTTTCGATCGAGCCTTTTTATCATGTCCGCATGTACAAGCTACTGACGTTTGTCTCTTTAAAGTTTGCGACCGATTTCCGGCCCATTGAGGATCCAAAGACTCACTTCTGGCGTACATTTGACGCTTGTTGCGTCCCATAGTCGCATGCGTGAAGGAAACTTGTCCACCATCAGACGACGGTCTCATAGATTCACTTCGCATACAAAGATTACCGCCAGCGCGGCGGAATGAATCCAAAACCCTCTCTTCAATCTCTTCTATGTCCTTCTTCTTTACCAACCAGATTTCTTCTGAACCCCTCGTAAAGTAGCTCGATCCTTTGCTTACTGAGTACTTTTCTTTATTCTTCACTTTGCAAGTTTTAAATTGCGCGTTGGCATCTTCATTTGGTTTTGGATTTGATCGAGAGTTATCGGGCGCCACTACGTTTCGGAAAGCAGTTCCATGAGATGGGAATTGCTCTGGAATCTTCCCAATGATACTTGGCGAGCGAATGGTTACATCTACAGGGGAGGGCATAGGTTTAAACTCGGGTTTGATGATCTTTTGTGGCTCAGGTTTTTTGATTTTCTCTTCAACTGAATTGCTGTTGTTACACTGCCATTTCGCCATGCTTATTGAACCTTTGGTTAGACTTTGTTGTCTTTCAAGTCCTTTTGAATTTCCTGGTTTTTCATTTGCATTCTTATCTGTATTACCCATTTCAAAGAAGATGTTATCTTTGAATGGAGTGGCGGGAGGTGGTAAATCCTCCTTGCTATCGGAGCCCAATCTATCAATACGCGCCCTACCTCTAACTGAACCAGGCCGAGACAATTTTCCTGCATTGACACTAGCATCTTCAGCAGCTTTTTCGAAAATTTTTATTTTATCACCAACACCATTTGATTCTTCATTTTTAGCAGATTTATCTCCATTTGTATCTTCTACTTTGTTTGTATTTGCTTCACAATTCACAATTTTATCAGTGATATTATTTGGTAACGAAAGTTTATCGGTTTTAGGTATATCCTTTGCAGTGACAGAATCTCTTTTGACTTTAGAAGGGACAATATTTTCTTCATTTTGCAAATCATTTTTATTTAACTTCAAGATACTGCTAGGTGGTGAACTAGTGTAACTACTAACTGGGGAAGGAGAATTTATTTCCTTTTTCAGAGGAGAAACTTTTCCCCACGGCGGGGAAGCGACATTATTTCTCAAAGGAGGTGATAAAACTTCTTTGTTAATAGGCGAGTTATTTTTAGGTGGAGAACTATGTTTAGGAGGCGAACTAACTTTAGAAGGCGAATTGGATTGCGGAGGCGAATTATTTTTAGGTGGCGAAAACTTTTTGGCAATTTCTTTAGCGGGCGGAAAACATTTAACTTTCGACGGCAATTCATTTTTAGGCATATCGACTATATTTTTCGGAGGGGAAGGCAGAGGTTCTTGCGGCGGCGAGGCGTCGCAATCAATAGGCGGCGGCACCTTTTTGAGGCTGCTCTTCCTGATCGGCACGGCAACTTCGTTCCTGGGGGACGTCACTTTTTCCGGGTCATTTTTGAACGAGTTAATTTTGGGTGGTTCACTTTTTTCACATTTCACTTCGATTTTTTGCGTTTCGAATTCACTAGTCACTTTGTCATCAGTTTTATCACTGTGTGTGTCGTCCGGGTAGGGGAGGGGGGCCGCGAGGCGCGGGGAGGCGCAACGTCACGCGCGGCAGTCGGTCCACTCGTCCGAGTCGTCGAGGTCGGAGTCGTCGTCCTCCGAGTCGCTCTGTTCGACGGCGACGCGCCGCGCGAGGATCGAGGCCACGTCGTGGAGTGCGGGCGCGCCGCGGAGTGTGTCGTACTTGCCCACGTTGTCTTCGCAACGCTTCTCCACTTTGCGCAGCTTTATACCTGCGATGATAGACGACATTTAACTTGACAGTATAATTTTAAATATTATGCATGTAAATTTATACATGTAAGGGCCGATTTTTCAATGCTTGGATAAAACTTATCCGTCCAATAAAGTATTACATGATAATATTAAAATGTCACGTAAACTGTCATATATGGGCAATTACAATACGTTTTTAAAATTGTAGTTTTATACATTATTCGATGAATAAGTTTTAACCAAGGATTGAAAAATCAGCCCTAAGTATGTTAAGAATGATAAAATAAATGTAAAGAATAATAATAATTTAGATTGAGCATACAACTTATCAGGAAGTGAAATAGTGAACCATTTCCTGAAATAGTGATAATATAAGATGTAAATTAGTTTCTAAGATGTAAATTAGTTTAAATTAGTTCTGATTTTTGTACGCAGATTTTGTAAAGTTGTTTATTTAGTTAAAATTTTTTGTTATGTTACTGATTTATGTGTGTGTGGTTTATTGTTATGACAATAAATTTTTCTTTCTAAAATAGCATGAAGAAGTATTGACAAATCACGATGATAAGACTTTGTTTATGAACAATCAAATCTGCCGATTACCTTCCCGTATAGCCTTCAGCAGATCGGACCTCGGATCCGGGGCCGGGTGGTGGTCGACCACCGTCGGCTTGAGTGCTGAGGCGCCTCGCAACAGGGACGCGGGGGAGGGCGGGCGCGGTCGGTCCTCTGGCGGCGGGGGTGCGGGCGGCGCGGGGGGGAGCAGCGGCGCGGGGGGCGGGGTCGGCGCGCGGCTCTCCTCGTTTGACATCATACCTGGTACGTAATGGGTAAGCTTATGAGAATTTGTGAGTAGAGGACATTTGTTGAAAATACATTATTGGCTTTATTATATTCAAAGCAAAATACACAGACATTATTTTGTTGAAATGGTGAGTCTATAAAGATATTGAATACCACAAAAGAGTTTAAATTCAATATGATCCGAGTTTAATAATTTTATTTAACCCATTGAGCCCCAAACGGCCAGATCCGACCGCGACACAATAGATTTTCTATTGTGTCTGTGATTCCGGGGCCTGAGTTATTACAAAAGTGTATTGATTGTATTAAGAAGGTATATAACATTTTTTGTATGAAATTCAAATACAAATATAATATGTATAACTATTCAAACAACTGTACAATAATTAAAATGTGTATTAAATCTTATTCATGTTTATCTATCAATCTTAACTTTGCACAAATAGAAACACTTTTTATACGAGTTACGGCCCTGCCTTCATACGAAACTGCTGAATACGCCGTTCGCACGGGAATAGAATGTGGGTGCGATTTCCCTGAATTAGCATCCAAGCTTTCGTCTTTATAATTATTAAAATGTATAATTTCATTCTTTAACTCCGGTCTGCATCGTGCAGACATGGGTGTAAAGTCTCATTTTAGCTATTAAAAGTAGTTTTTAGTACATCTGAGTTTTTTTTTGGGGCCTCCGGCTGTTGGAAATGTAATTCATGTAATGAGTTATTTGTATTGTACGTACCTATAACAGCGTGCATGTGATCCAAGTGCGCATCGAGCGCGGTGCGGTGCGGCGGCGACGTGCCGTTCACGGGCGGCGGCGACGCGCTGTCCGGCGGCGGCGGCGGCGGTGGTAGGCTTGATCTGCGACAGTTACGCATTATTAATTTAATTAGAACTAGCGGTCCGCCCCGGCTTCGCCCGTGGTACATATTTACGTTTTCTCTACATAAGAACCATCCTCGTACTTCAAGGAATATAATAAAAAAAGAATTATCGAAATAGGTTCAGCCGTTCTCAAGTTATGCGCTTACCAACACATTTTGGGATTCATTTTTATATTATAAGAAGAAGAAGATAATATAAGTTTTAATTTTTGTAATAATGGTCGGTTTCACCACTTGCATACATTTTTGGACATTTTTCATACTTTTTGACAAATATTTTCAAAAGAAACAGAGAGAAGGAGAACATATTACGCAAAAGTGAGGTACCATCGCCATTAATTTGATAATAAGAAGAGTTTCTTTGTTTGTTTGAACGCGCTAATCTCAAGAACTACTGGTTCGATTTGAAAAATTATTTTGGTCAGCCCATTTATCGAGTAAGGCCATAGGCTATATATTATCATCACGCTAAGTTTGTCTTATCGTGATGATAGTCAATGCAGCGGAGCAATGCATGTATTATTCTATGTATGCTTTGGTATTATTACTGTAAGTACAAAGAATGATTCTGTCTCAATCCATACTAATATTATAAATGCGAAAATAACTCTGTCTGTCTGTTACTCAATCACGACTAAACTACTGAACCAATTTTCATGAAATTTGATATGGAGATATTTTGATACCCGAGAAAGGACATAGGCTACTTTTTATCCCGGGAAAATGACGCAATCCCGGAAATCCCACGGGAATGGGAACTATGCGGGTTTTTGTTCGACTGCGCGGGCGGAAACCTAGTAAATAAATAAATGCGTGTAAAACCACGGAGCACAGCAAGTAACTCATATATACCTGGTGGGCGTGTGGTGCGGCTCGTCGTGCGCGGGCGCGGGCGGCGCGGGGGGCGCGGGCGGGGCGGGCGGCGGCACCGAGGGCCGCGCGCGCCGCGGCGTGCCCGCCACACTGCCGCCGTATATCGGCTCCACCCCCCCGTACGGGCTCTCGTCGTTCACCACTGACAATTGTATGGTGTTATAGATTATAGACACGTCATGACACAAAACAAGTTTTTATAATAACGCGTTAACTGTAATAACACAGTTGGGAAAGACATAAGCGATAAAGATAGATAGATAGATAACTCGTTTATTCATAGAACACAAAAAAATAGGTACATAATATAAACACAAAACATAAAATCAATTAACAGAAACAATACACACAGTATATTTAAAGAAACGGATACATTTAATGTGCACAGTGTTCTACAAACAGGCCTTGGCTCAGCATGAATGTCGGGATTGAAAAACCCCGACGCTGATATTCTGCCAAAGCCTCTAAAGGGCCGAAAAATAAATAAACAATTGATAAATAATGTTAAAAATATAGGGAGATAAAGGAAAAATAATGAAATAATATTAAAGAGAGGTTTAATGCTTATAAAATTTAACAAAAAAAACTAACAACATGTCATGTATGTTATGTATTATGCATAACATTTTTCTCGAAAATATGAACATCATACCACTGTTACAAGCAAAAGTTATACATAAATTAGTAAACTACATACCATGTCCATTTCCAGTGAGCCTTGATGGCCTATTCTGTTGATTCTCAATTTCAATAGAATTAGGTCTTGCTGGTTGCGATGACGGTGGCCTATTTTGTGGCGTACGATAACCGCCATCCGTAACTGTAGTCGCTAGAATAAAAATACCAAAATTTAGAAATGTAATAAAAATATGTTTATTAATGTTTGTGTTTATTTCGTATCTTAACAATTTACGTACAGAATGGTAGTATGCTGTGTGTAAATTATTAAAACATGAAATAAACATAACTAATCACATAATATCGCAGAAATGGATCAATTTTATTTTTAATCTTGTCATCTTACAATATAATATAACAATAACAATTATTTATTTACAACTATTTAAAAATACAATTACAACACATTTCTTCTACTGCTAAAATCCAAGAAGTTTTCAAGTAAATCTATAATATAAAAATGAATCCCAAAATGTGTTGGTAAGCGCTATAACTTGAGATATAGCTTGTATAACTTGAGAACGGCTGAACAGATTTCGATAATTCTTTTTTTATTATATTCCTTGAAGTACGAGGATGGTTCTTATGTAGAGAAAACGTAAATATGTACCACGGGCGAAGCCGGGGCGGACCGCTAGTCTTAATATATATAAATCTCGTGTCACAATGTTTGTCCTCAATGGACTCCTAAACCACTTAACCGATTATAATAAAATTCGCACACCATGTGCAGTTCGATCCAACTTGAGAGATAGGATAGTTTAAACATGCAGGTACCACGGGTGAAGCCGCGGGCGGAAAGCTAGTATTTTATAAATGTCACCTTGGTACAGCGCGTCGGGGCGGTACTGCGGCTCGATGTTGTATCTGCGCAGCTGCGTGGGCGCCATGATGTGCTCGCCGCGGTTCACCACCTCCGCCTTCTGGCGGTCGCGCGTCGAGTGCGGCACGCGCACGCGCCTCGCGCCGCGCCCCTCCGCGTTGCCGCTGCGTGGCTGCCGCACCTGGATATTGAACTCTATTAGTATGGTAATAAGGTTGGGATTCGGATACGTGTTGGGCACACGCCCACCTGGATAATGTTCTCTATTATAGTCTGTCCACTATAAGAATTGCCTTTTGACAGCTCGACGGGTGATACCAGAAGTGATGTCCTAAAGATTATCGATTGTGATACAATTCCGATTATAAATTCAAAATATTATTATAAATCGAATCAGGTACGTAAATAATAATTACAACGTAAACGTACTAATAAGATATGTAATAATAAGACCACATTTCAATGCATTTTATGAACTCAACTAAACTAATATTTATTTATTATTTATTGGTTTCTATCTTAAAATTTGGTTGTCTTTATGTTTAAAGTACATAACATAATAGAAGAGTTTTTCTGTATGGGATATATTTATAGAGTATTTCTATCGATTATTATAATCTATCGAACCATCATTGAATAATTCTGTGTAGACATCACTAAGTGGGCGGGGCCTGTCCATGAAGTACAATATTAGTTGTATGACATTTTAACCTAAACAATACAATCCTTCATAGGCGTGAAGCTGTCAAAAAGCAAATAATATAATGGACAGAGTATAGTATAAGTATAAGGTTGAATTTTGCATACATGTTGCAATAAAACACGTCCATCTAGATATTGTGCTCTATTACTATCGTGATAGGGTGCGCATTCCACCGTGAAGCTGATTAATACGTAGCCTCACTCCTCTGCGTTTTAGCTGCACCTGAATAATGTGCTTTATTGCTATGGGTATAGGATATAGGGTTGCAATAAAACACGATCATCTGGGTTGCTATTTCGTGGCTGACGCCCCTGTATAATGCGCTTTATTGCTATGCATATAAGGCTGGGATTCGCATACGTTTTAGAATAAAATGTGACCATCCGCATTGCCACTGTGTGGCTGACGCACGTTAATCATGCGCTTTATTACTCTAAATTAGGGTTCAAATTTGCATGCATTGAAGTTAAATGGCTACTAAATAAAACTGTTAGGCCGAGGTTATACGACTCAATATGAATACGAAGCCTGTCTTTATTAGCATGGGCTAAGTAATATCATTGATTATGTGGTTACGTGACTTTAAATTATACAGCTTCTTTATGACATTGAGGCGAGATACGAAAGGCATCTAATAAATATTATGTGGATAGATTTCACATATTCATATGAGCAAATTACGTGTAAATCTACACGTAATAAATAAATCTTTTGCCTGATGTGGTAATAACATTTTTTTCAAGTGCTTTTTATCATACTGGATTGATGAAATGAAATTATTTCACAGTATTATTTACACTATATCAACATCAAAAATAATCTTTCTAATGCTTTTTATACAAACATTACTAAATGCTGTACTGGCTGATCCAATATTATCTAAATTTTTTATATGATAAACTCAAACTCAAACATTTATTTATTCAATTAGACTTCTTCTAGAAGCACTTTTGAAACGTCATAACATATTTTTAACATTTACCACCGATATGTATGTGATCCCTTATATCGGGAACATTTCAAACATATCAAGTTAATATCAAGCATCAAAATTACCTTCTTCCCCCTATCATGCTGAATCCTCTCCGTATCTTGCAGCATCTCCCTCCGCCACAGTTCGAAGAAGTAATCCGGGTCCGTATAGAACTTTCTCGCATCCCGGCCGTCATCTCTAAACTCGTTGAGCCTTTCTAACGGCGGCGGCCGATCGCAGCGGGCGTAAGTCGCCAACATGGCCGACGGCATTGTGGTGCGCGAGAACAATTGCTGTTGGAACGTTCTAGACGAACGGAACGCCTTGCGCATTTGTATATCTTGGAGGGACACTGGAAATAAGAGTAACGAAACAATTTAGATTGTATGTGTGAAAAGGTCACTGTGAAAATTTCTGAAATCAATTTATGAATGAAATTGTAAATGTTTATAATTTAAAGCATAGACGTAACATACTACAAAATGTCCTCAGTGCGAATCTGTTAAAGTTCAAGGAGCACATCAAGTACCATGTCTTTGATATTTTTAGTTTAAGGCTGCAGTCTAGCAAAATTGCGTTTTCAACAAGTTATTTGACAATTTTTTCCCGGCTAATGAAATGATAAACTGAATTTTTTTTTCTTGTTTATCAATTAGTGTTATATACGCAATGCGCGTGAATTTTTTCACATTTATAAAGTAACTTGATGTTACCTTAATCAGGCCTTCAAGATAAGTCTCTTTCTCCCAAAGACATTTCGAGCTAAGTTTGTGCACTCACTACGTTGCAACCGATTACAATTTACACAATCTGATCAGCACATTATTATCCTTATATAGTCGTTATTAAAAACTGCTGAATACAATTGCCGAAAAACTCATGATTTTCTTAATTAGAACGTTATAAATTCATTAAATTTCCCATTTTTTGCCTTACAAAATCTATTGATAAATACTGCTAAAAGTTATTTTTTCCATTAATTTATTCGAGTTGGTTGAAGACCAATGAGTATTAATCCTTTAAAATTTTTTTTTTTTGAATTTTGATAATTCTTTAAATATTAAAATATATTTAAAATAATTAGGAAAAATCCTAGCGAATTTCTTTAGGGCGTTTGTCCACTACAAGGAATTTTACGGTCCGGCATTCCGATTTTTTACGGTCCGGTATGGCACGCAATTAATCTATATACTAGCTTGTGCACTATACGTAATTTTACTGTCCGACATTTTACTTTTCCCTATTCCGGATGGTTTTTTGAGTTTACGAGTCGCTGTAGGTATAATTGTTTTCGAGTGCCCACTTCCTTGGATTTTACTCTTTTTATTGCATATGCCAATTGAAAGCAAGCTCTTGTTTTACTTTCTTTTAGCTGGCAATGAGATTTGAGAAGTCGGTATTGTTATTTTATATACATTGACCAAGCATTGACCTATAATTATTATCTAAGTAAGTGTTGGTAAGTTAAAGTTCAAGTGGGAATAGATTTAGCTCCTCGTCACCGATTAAAATAAATAAGTGAAACACGCATTTTAAATCTCTTACGGAACTTTACTTTTTATTATAACGAAGTAATATAATATTTCACCTTCTATATTTTTACTCGTTTCTTGTAAAATGCGAAAACAATCATTTATGATAGCATTATACCGCCATACTTCCTTGAACTGTACCGCACTGATCCGAGTAAAGACGGACAGGTGCACAAGCAATTCATCGGTTTTTTCATGCCACACCGGACCGTAAAAAATCGGAATGCCGGACAGTAAAATTCCTTGTAGTGCACAAGCGCCCTTAGTCGCGCTCCTTGGGCCGGAGCGTTCTGACGTGTGCTCTACGCTCGATTTTCCTTCATACCGAAGTGAAAGTTGCTCTACTTCATTAAATTTAATATTTTTGTTAATTGATTATTTTTATCTTAGTTTTGTGCAAATATTCGTATTTTTAAACATTTGATTTCGATATGGAAAATAAACGAAAAAAATACGCGTGTAACTACTAGAAAAAAAAATTACTTTCGAACATAAAGTTAATGAAACCAAATAGATTGCAAAGGTGATTGGCAACAATTTCTTTATTTTACGGGGTGTCAGTAAAGGGATTTATATTTCTTTAAAACTAAAGTAAGCTCATAAATTTTCTTATAATATAATTTTTTTGAAGTTCCAAAAATGTTTATTTTTCGTTTGAGAAATACGAAATATAATATAAACTTGTATTGAGAACTTGAACTTCCCAAGTTCATCCGGGGAAATCCCCATACGGGGAAAATGATTTGTTTACTCCAAAATTGATCCGAGGTGTTTTAATTTTTTCTTCTAGTCATTTTCAACGTAGCGGCATGTTGTTTGATTATTAATTTTGTAACTTAAATACAGGATGTTGGTATTATATTCTGATCTTACAGACGCGCTGACAAATTTAGTCCGCCATTTCTAGTTTAGTCTACCAACTCTAAGTACCAATATTAAAACGAATGGATTATCATCACATCATCAAAACTCAGATGTAATGGAAGATCACAATAACATAGAAAATTCAGTGGGTGTTGAGAACTAAACAAACAGAAGTAACAGAGACGCGAAGAATAAAAAAAGAGGACGAAAACGATAATTCGTTGATGCTTTCTCTTTTCGACGTATTGTTAGGGTACATCACCAATCTGCAAAAAACAAAACTGATGATTCCCAATTGCTGATTAAAAATGAAAAACAAATAATCGACAACAGTGGTGAAAATTTGCTGATCACAATGAAACATCCTTCAGTGGTAGCAGATTTACTCATTTAAAATGTATCGGTGAACAGCGTAAAGGAGAGGAGGACAGGAAAACATTATGAATGTGGATGGTGGATTGTATACAGGGTGTAATCGATAAGTATGTGCAGGCGATTATGACGTTATTATTGCAGGTATCAAAAAACTTAAAACTGATATCGAAATTACTTTACCTAATGAGCAAAATGACAATAATAACTTTTTAAAAGTATAACGAGGAATATCTAAAAAAATTACTTTATACACTCCCATATCAAAAAGGGAAAATGGGACTAGTAGAAGTTAAATGTCTAATTCCGGCAAAAGACATGAATGCGGAAGATGCGGTTAAAAAAAAATTTAATATTTGAAATACAATGCAAAAAATAACACTTTTGTCATAGATAAGAATCATGACTATTTTTTACAAATTCAGGGACAACTAAACGTTGCAGAAGCAGAAGTCTGCTTATTTGCTGTTTGGACTGGAATGAATCATTCGTTAAAAATAGAGTATATAAAAAAGTATGTAACGTTTAGGCAAAATAAAATGATGGACCATTATCAAGATTTTACATAAATTGCCTACTGTCAGAATTGATTGATTCGAGACTTCAGCATTCGATGCCATCAAGGACCCATCCTATATCATTCAAGCGATTGAAAAAAAAGAGATAAATCCAGTGCAACCGATAAAGCATCAGAATGCTAGCAAAAGATTTATTAGGTTTATAAATATAAATCTATATGTTATAGGCAAACTCCGAAGCTCCGGCGCTCCTAGGTTGGACTGGTCAATCCTCAGGTCAGACTGAATGACTTAGTCAAAGCCCAAACAAATGTAAATTTTCGGCCTTTGACTAAACAATTTTCGTCAAACCTGGGAGAGACTAATTTGGTCAGGCAAACGTCAAAACACAATTTTATTAAATCGGGGTTTGACGAGTCAAACTCCGATATAGGTATGAAGTGTCTTATCTTCGTATATTTGGAAGCATTTTATCATTTAAGCAGCTTTCAAGTCTTAAGAACCGCTTAACTCTGCCAGTTCTGACACCTGATTGGTCAGCTTACGTGATTTTCACTTTTATATTTGAGATGCTTTGAGAGAATGCCGTGTGGCATTAGGCCCGCCTTTTGTACGATGTGCAATAAAGTATAAAATAAATAAATAAATAAATGCTTTGGAATATACGGAGGTTAGTTTGTATAAGATTAAGTATAAAAAAATAACATTTTTAAAATTTTGATGTTTATTGTTTTAATAATTTCTTAAGTAATTAAAATGAAAAATTAATCATTTTTCTGACATGGTGAGGCATTAACTTTAATGTTAATTGTTTTAATAATTTCTTAGGTAATTAAAGTGACAAATTAATCATTTTTCTGACATGGTGAGGCATTAATGTTAATTGTTTTAATAATTTAGAAGAATTGCAGTCGCTTCTAGGATTGACTAGGCCAAAACCGAAACAGAATAATTTACTTTCGACGTTTGACTGAAAAGTTAGGAGCTCCTGGGTTTGACTAAAAATACTTCAGGCAAAGGGCGAAATTGAAATGTATTTCGGGGATTGACTGATGGCTTTGGCCAAACCTAGGATAAACCAGTCCTTCCGCGAAGAGACTGTGTATCGGACTTTGACTATAACATATATATTATACACTAGCTTACCGCCCGCGGCTTCGCCCGCTTTGTCTAAAACCTAATAAATTATATAGGTACTAAAACCTTCCTCTTGAATCACTCTATCTATTAAAAAAACCGCATCAAAATCCGTTGCGTAGTTTCAAAGCTTTAAACGTACAAAGGGACATAGGGACAGTGAAAGCGACTTTGTTTTATACTATGTAGTGATAATATAATAAATCTGTAGAAGACGTGAAGACTGACATCCGCGCGGACGGAGTCGCGGGCGGAAGCTAGTCAGAAATAAATATCTTTTGTTTTCATTTGCGTATTTTTCTATTTTATAATTTTTTAACACAAACATTACATTTTTTTCATTATATACAAAATTTGTTTATCCGTTTTATTAGTTAAACTGAACAACTTTCACTAAGAAACTTAGGTCGAAAAAAATGTATAGAGTTATGCATTTTGTATGGAAAGCTTATTTTTTTTTTATATTTCGTCCAAATTTCTTTGTATAAGTTGATCAGTTATATAAACATGAAGTTGAAGATATCAATAGAAAGTATTCGCAAATCTTGTGTACTGATAAAAAAAATCACCCGGTGTAATTTTCACGAAAATTGTTTCAAATTGTCATTTTTGGTACTTATTACGAATATTAAATTATACGAATGATTTAATTTTTAAAAATTAAGTGGAGCAACTTTCCCTTAGTACATTTGTATTATTTACATATAGGATGACAGGATGCATTTGTTTGCACTACTAGACCAAGCCCTTAAGAACATCAAATTAAATGCTTTATAAATGCGAAATTTTAAAATAATTGAAAAAAATCACTGGGCGGAATTCGAACCCGCGTTTTTCGCCCGCGATTCCGCCAGAACTATCGAAATCATTCTACTCTTTCGGTTTTGTGTCTAAGGGACACCCCGCGCTATTTCTGACATCAAGTACCATACTGAAATACTGATCTAAATGTTTACATTTTATCTTACCCTCCTCGACTCCCGAATCCAACTGCGTCACCTTGATGGCAAGTCTGTCTATCCGCGCTTGCAGCACGTTGGTGCGCTCCGCTAGGCCGGTCGCCTCGCGCGTGAGCTCACCGAACATGTCCTCCGCATGTTTCGAGAGGGATGATAATTGCCTGTAACGTTTACGGTGTATTTTACAAAAATATCTCTCTCTTATAAAACAGGATATATAAAAAAGTGTCATTTCTTTTGAAGTGAAACTTCTTTAGGCGCGTTGAGACATCATGGAGTAAGGCGAAGGTTTCAATATCTTTGAATCTTATCAAAGAAGTTTCACGTCTGACACGTGTGCTCGGAACACACGTCACACGCTCTTTTTTTAGTGTATGGTCACTACGCAGTCACAACAGACATGTATTATGCTGAAAAAATTAAATAAAAATAAACGCGAGACAATAACAGGCAGTGAATTCTTCATCTTCTCCACCTCCCTACTGCAAAAGCCACGTCATACTCCCATCAAGACTCAACTCACCTGACAGTATTAGCGAGGGTGCCATTAGTGACCGCCTCCAACTCAGACGGCACGGCCAGCCGCTCGGGCACGGTGCCGCGCGACACGTGCACCGGCTCCACGCAGCGCTTCGGCAGCGGCATTGCGACCGCGCTACCCGCTACCGACTAGCGATGGACATTACTGGAATGAATACAGCCACGTTAAAAAACACAACCCTTTTTTAGCGCAAATCTCAATTTAAAAACTTCACACGAGCACTGAAATGAAAAAAATAAACTTATCATTTCAACCACATAACAGCGAGCTGTGTTATGTGGTTGAAATGATAAGGCAGAAAAACCAATTGTTTTTAGATGATAGGAATTATAATTCAAGAAAAATAAAAAACGCGGAAACATCCTTTAGCGTTATATCCTGGATTGTTATTATACTAGCGAGAGCGTTATAAAAATAACGTACATTGAAAATCATAGACATAAAACCATTGAGAATTATGATGAGCGGAATTAGCACACTCACTTGACAAGTCGAAAGCAATTTTAATCTCTCACATCTCCTATTTGCATTTCATCCCCTGTAGGCTGTAACTATGAAAAGGTCGCAGGGGATGAAACATTGCAGCGAGCTAACATAAAATGCATTCTTATAATTTTAAACAGATTCCACACTCTGAATCAATAAGATATTATTTAAACTGATAAGTAGAGTTTGGAAATAATCATTATAATAGCGAAGATTTTACTAGTACATATTATGTCCTTACCCTTAGATAAATGGATTGGTAAATGTAAGGAATTATAAAAGAGAGACGAATATTTTGTACCTTACTATTGTAACTAAGTACATCATACATGATTTCTTTTTTTTTTGTTGAGATGGTTCACAAAGTTGAAATAATATATTACGTAGGTACCAGAAAAAAAATCTGGTATAATTACGATGTTATTGCATTAGAGATAATGGACTTTTAATGATATCAAAATCATACTCAACTGCAGTAGTAGATCAGTTGATAAAGTTTTATCTTTACATTCATTTGATTACTTTGGTGGAGTTTTGTCGAATAATACGTTTAGAAAGCAGTTTCTTATTTCGTTTCATATAAGTTATACAACTCGAATATGAACATGTTTATTGATTAGCCAACTTTTAAGTTAGAAATACATGTTAGTTTTAATAAGAGTTTTCGATGAGATTGCTGGATTTTGTTTCATTGCATATCCAATACTTTTTCGCTATAAATTTAATTATAATGTTAATTGATTGAACTATGACGCAAGTATTACAATACAATACAATACAATACAAAATTCTTTATTTAACACACACATACAGAAGAAAAGAAAAGAAAAGGAAAAAAAAAAACATATAAGACAGATACAACATGTTAAATAGGCGGCCTTATCGCTTTCAAGCGATCTCTGCCAGGCAACCTTTGGATAGGATTAGTTTTAAGAAATCGAATGAGATAGGTGGTGTTTTAATTAAATACAATTAAAAAGAAAACAGACTAAAAATAAAAATAAAAATATATTTATACAGGTATAAATACTGATATTAATACATTATATTATATACATATATTAATACAAAAATATAGACTATAATACACATACTTACATACATGCAAATATATAAATATATATACATAAGTAAATAAATAAATAAATAAATAAATATATATATATCTAAATATAATATGTCAAATATTATAGCTGATTAAAGAAATGGTCAAATATGAGTTTTTTAAATATGTTTAGTGTTTGAGCGCGTCTTATGCTTATTGGAAGAGCATTCCACAAGAGTATAGCTTGCACATGAAACGAGTTATGGTAAAATTTGGTCTTGTGAGGTGGAATTTTATTAGTATTTTCCTAATTATAGGTAAATTGCGCAAAGTTTTCATGAATCATTCACAACTTGATAATAATATTACAACTGCACGATATTGGTAACCTCATCCATTATTAACAGTTGTTTATGTTATTGTAAATCATACAGGGCACTAACTTCAAAATGAGGAAGGCATTGAAACGGAATACGTAATGAGATTTGTACAGGAACCATCGTGGTTGGCGGGGTCTAATTAGCATAAGCAGCGACTACACGATCCGTTAATTGCTACCGTGCAATTACAATAAATTGGCGAGTTAACGCGAATATCACGGAACACTTGTGACTTGTGGCTTTTCGAAAACAGGCGACGTTCACAATAGCTTCCTGACCCAATTATATTAGAGAACGCGCTGTATCCGTCGGGGTGAAATATTTTATAGACTTAATACTACCGCGACCGGGACAAAGGTCATTGCCTTTTTATTGCGAAAAGGGTATAATTTGACGATTGTTCAAGCGGTTGTTTTATCAATTTATTCGGTTTGAATTATTATTAAAATCCCACAATATTTCAATGCTATTTTCCTGTATTAGAATTAGAATACTCATACAGTGGTACTAACAGCACTGTTGAGATAAAGCAATATAATATATTTGGAGAAGAAGGAATACAGTCGAGTTACGTACGTTACACTTACACAGTTGCTAAAAAATAAAACTAACGTTTAACTAAACCGGTATCTAAACTGCTAACTAATAAATCTCTAAACCGAGAGCTAGTGACGCAATGCAGCGAATTATGCAACGTGGGAGACACTATGGTATCTGCGAAAGTATTAATTGAGGACATAAATCAGGAAGCTGGTCATGTCAGAGAAACTTTTTTAAAATATGACTTGATATAAATTATATTAATTAATATAAGGAAATCTGATAACTAACTCATTTTATTTTTTAACTGTTAGCAAACAAGATGGTTTTCGAATATTTTGCTAAAAGATAACACAAAATATATACATAGCATTTTCCTACATACTACATTTTCAATTTCTTCTAAACGTATCACCATCACCACACTTGCGATGGATTTGCCCAGATAGTGTAACAAATTTCAGATTCCATGAATAACTATGACGGCAGGGCTGTTGATTTTACTGTGCCACTTTATATGGCCAGAGCTCAGAGGTATGCAGTAAGTAAACAAATCAAACTTATTGTATACTGTAAGTCTCAAATAAACACTAGGTTTAATAGCCATGAAAAAATTTCTCTTACCCGAATCTTAAAATCCCGAAAACGGTTGTTAGAACTTTTAAAAGACAGATGTTATGAATGACAACTTTTTAAAATTCCTTTTTTAATTTCCCAGATGAATCAATTTCCAGATACACCAAAACCAGATTTTTAAAAAGTATTATTTTGTTTCCCGTATTCTCATAATCCAGATATAGTTATACCAGATTCTCAGAATACTTTTTTTTGTTTCCCATAGTACCATTTTCCAAATAAACTATTACCAACTTTTCATAATCTTTTTATTTGGTTCCCATATAATCGTATAGCAGATAAACTATTGCCAGATTTTCATAATCTCTTTATTTGGTTCCCATACAATCGTAATTATACCTTTTACTATTGCCTGAAAATAAACATTACCAGTAAGTAAATTGTTTTACTTGCCCATTATAGAAAGGTTTAAGTGTCAAATTCGACTCAGTAGGTTAGGTTAGTTTTGAACTGTGACCTCCCATGCACGAGCCGAGCGAGCGAAGCGAGCGTGCCGCGGCAGCGGCCGGCGAGTGCCAGAACCGACTCGCTATTGTTTCACTTGCCCATTACAGAAAGGTTAAAGTGTTAAAATCTATTCAGAAGGTTAGGTTAGGTTCGTGCTGCGACCCCCTGGAAGGATTTCGTTTTTCTGGATATCGTTTATTTGAATTTCAAAAATCTGGACATTGTTTGTCTGGATATCAATCAACTGTATTTCAAAAATTTGTGTTTTAAAAATCTGGCTTTCGTGCATATGGATTACGGTCATCTGGATTTTGTGCATTTAGATTTCGTATGTCTGGAACTCATTCGTCTGGATTGTAAAACGTCGTACAAATGAAGAAATGGGCAAATGAAATTCGGAGTTGCGATTATATGGCAAACAAAACTTCGAAATTTTAAAATTCGGGGTTATGAAAAAATGTCCAAACGTTTTCTGGATTATGATATTCGGAATATTAAAATTCGAGATTAAGATAGGTAACCATTTGGGTAACCTATTAAAAACTCGAATTTCTATTACCCGAATCTTAAAATCCCGAAAACGGTTGTTAGAACTTTTAAAAGACAGATGTTATGAATGACAACTTTTTAAAATTCCTTTTTTAATTTCAATTTTTTATTTTAAATTTAACAATGTAATTGTTTAACCTTCATTGATATAGTTTTTATTCCAATCTTTTCAATGTATGGTAACTTTAATTTATTTTTCACTTTTATGTTTTTTTTTTCATTTTAGCTTTTATTTATAAGAACAAGTGTAAATAATATTGTATTCTTGCAATTATTTCCTGTCGCATAGTTAAAATACACTAGCTGATGAGCTGCATGCTTCATTACTTTTTTTTATTTATACACATTATTTAATACTTAACAATCGAATTAGCGTCTGGCTAATTAATTTTAGATTATATTATGTTTGAAGAACATAATATGAAATTTACAGACATTCTAAAATAATTTGAATTTTTTATAAAAACGAAATAAAAGATTGCGTCTGGCACCTATTTAACAACGAAAAAAACGTCTTGCAATAAAAAAATTATGTCTGATGGATCTATCTAAAGGCAAAATATTAAAAATTACGCGTTAAAAAATGACTTTAAATTAAGGAAATTATCCTGTGCAGATGAGATGCGCACTAAAAAACGCAACCACTGCGACCAGCCAGACAGCCCGGACTCTAACCGAAATAGCAAGAGGAACAGTATATCAAAAAACCAACTATACTAAAATGACTTTTTTTTTAACGTTAATAGCTCCCGTACCATAAGCTATTTGCTTACACGTAAAAGCCTTGTCACGTCTTTAATCCTGGAATCTTAAGAAAACTAGAGACGAATAATTTATGTGGGAAATTCCTATTTATAGGCAAACAAGTTTCGACATACCACTCAACCTGATGCGTCCTTTTAGAGCTACAGAATGCGAGGTGCAGCGCCTGCACTATTCATTATAATTAAAATTACTCTTAATAAATAAAAATATGAGTTATGAACGTAAATTAGTACCTATTTATATGCAACTCACAAACGCTTCCATCCTGCTTTTGATAAGATAATCTCGTAATTCAACACGTTGGCGATCGTGTTAACTAATAATGCGGTCAATGACACATAAAATACACATTTAATGCAAAAATATTTTTGATGTAATATGTTTGTATGGTAGATTCTTCAAAAGTTTCATGCTTAACAACATTTTTAATTTAATATGTACCATAACAGTTTAGCACAATACATAGAAATTAGAATCCAAACAATTTATAAAGATACTATTTAGGTCTAAGAGCGTATACGCACTATGCGGGTAGCCGCATTGCGGGTAGCCGTCCGGCTGACCGCAAGCACAATTATGTACGTAATATTCATTTCTATGCGCACTGTGCGGTCTGCGGTTACGTACATAATTGTGCTTGCGGTCAGCCGGACGGCTACCCGCAATGCGGCTACCCGCATAGTGCGTATAGGCTCTAAGAGCCAGATGTGAGATAACCAAAGAATTGAATGTAACAGTAATGTCAAATGTCAAGGTTTGCATTATACAATTGTAGACATATTCAATATTGTTATTCTATTTTCGTCCGCGTACTAGTTAACAATATCTAATGGGATATTTATCGTAACAATTTGTCGTATTTATCCTGCAATAACCAGTGTAACATAAATTTTATTTTATTAAAAATTACAATATTTTTAATATGTTACTACCTAACCCTGACATAATATGCTGTGATCAGTGATGTCATCGACTTTGCTAAATAATGACGATACAAACGTCAAGTAAACAATGTTTTAATTTGAGATAAGTTTTATGGTCTTGTTATATAAAATGCTACCCACGAACATAATATTAATTAGAACACCATTCCACCATAACGTTTTTTTCCTTCTATAAAGTATAAACGTAGAGGAAACTTATGAACGGGGCTAAGTGCTGGCTTTAACAGAGTAACACGACCTTTGACCTCTTTGTCTTTATAGACACAGTAAATATAATTTTATTACGGTTGCTGCCAGTCTATGAACCATTTAACAAGTGTATCAAAGAACTAACATCAGGTGATATAACAAAATTAATTTTAAGCGGAAGTAAACTGTTACAAATCAATGAATAATGCAAATATTTTCATTAATATTGCCGTAAATCCCTAACTTTCGTATTTTACGGTATTACGAGACCAAAAGAAAGTAACAATTACATAATTGATACAAAATATAAACGGAAGTAAAGGTGAATTAGATTTCAATTCAATACTACCAAAATCTATTCGATTTTTTGTCCTCGTCTTTCTTTTATTTTTTAGGTTTTTAACGCATTTTGTTTAGTTTGTAAAATTATGATCCAAACATGAGAGTAGTACCTAATTCGTCTAGGTTTATTCTTTATTCGTGTTAAAATTCTTGAAGATCAACTTCAGACTTTTAGATTCATATAAAAATACTCACATTAAATACTAATTATCTTGTTTTTAATTGCCCCGCTTTATATATTTGGTAGTATTATTTCGGCTTATCAGTAATATTGAGTCATTTCGCGTCAGTCCCAGTCACGCAGTCTTTATACTTGACTACAACTTACGAGCAAATAATAGATGTTAGAGGGGCCCAGAGTGGTTTGCTCGCACAACTTTGTGCTTAGGTTAGGTGCTTGTGAATACATTTTTCAGATTTTTACCCCTTCTGAATGCTAAGTGTTCAAAGATAGGAATCGCCTGTTTGTCAAAACATTGAAACATGCACCGAAAATCGTAGTATATTCTGCATAGTATAAAAATAAATGTATTTTTATAAACTTGACACATATATATTATGTTGTATACCTACCTATTAATTTATTTCAAGAAACGGTAAGTAGGTATATTTATTAATTCAGCTCATATGATCGCAATAAACGCGCATAGGCAACTGTAATTCCTGTTCATTGAGTGAAATTTATGTTCTTTAAAATGTATGACCATGAAATAAATTTCAGTAAGATCTCGCCCATCGCTGAATGGAGAAGCCCCGGCTACACAATATATGAGGAATTTACGTAAATGCGGGAAATATGAGTAATTTATTCTGATACTTTCTAACTTCGTAATTATTTTTTATAATATTAGTTACGTTAATCATCGATAATACATACTAAAGTAAAGTGATAAACCATTGTACATCTCCTTACTCAGATACCTACCTTATTCGGAGATAGATTATAATGTAAGCTAGGCTTAAGCCGATAAAAAATCTTCGGTATTCCAAGGCAGTATGTAACACGCTACTACAATTTATTGCACACATACGACGCTTATAATCGCATTTTGTTCACGGTAGTTGTTAATATCATTTTTATACGACATGTTTTCTCTGCATGCGCGCACGATACGCCGAAACGTCATCAAGTGGGGCAATAGCTCTTCCGATTGCATATTTAGGGGTGCATTATTGCGCTAATTGGTTAACTACATTGAAAGGTTTGTTTCTATATATTAGAAGCCAGAGTTTAAAAAAAATTGGAATACTCTAAATAATAATAAATATAAACTAAACTAAATATAATTAATTAACAATACTACCTGACCTGGCAAACATTCTTCTGCCAAGACCCTTTTAGTTTTAGCACATAGGCATATCCAATAATACGAAATCTTTTCACACCTACTGTTATATGCCTAAATTAAAAATTGTAACAATCTCATCTTCCTGCTTTGGCAGAGTAAAAACAAACAAAAACACAAACACAGTGATATGAGAATTTTATAACTTATGGTACAGCACTTACCGCATTAAGGATAAGCAAAAAATGATTTTAATTTTAGTATTTTTAGTGAAATCACATATACTTACTAATACTTAGAAAGCATGTCAAACTCAGGAAGATTCAATGGGGATTATCTCAATGTGTGTTAAAATTTAGTAATCAATTTTAATGAGTTTCATAACAAAACATCTGAACATAAACCTTTTACATTAATAATATTTTATCGTCAATCTAGGTATTTGTGAACAGGGGTGATTGGACACAAGTAACAAGAATTGCTTTTTATATGAACGAATGCTTCTAATCTTTCACACAGCATGTTGTTAATTTTTTCCGGATGTGGAAATGATGCGCATACAGATAGGTAGTGCCTGCGGTTTTGCCAGAATTTTTAGAAAACGCTAGCGCTGATAAAAATATGGATACATTTATTGATATTTGTGGTATATGGATTTTCATTTAAAATATGGAAAATAAAACCTAAATTTTCACGATTTAAATAACACATTTACTGTGGACACCATGATTAATTATTACTAAAACAATTTCAAATAAATATATGTAAATACTTATTAATCCGGGTCTTAATCATAACAAACAATTAATACTACCAAATATGTAAAAAAGTAACCTACAAACATATCTCTCTTAAGATAAATATTTACTAAGTTGTTTCATTGTTATTTTACAATGTGAGATATTTATATGCACATATATTAAACATACATTTTATAGTTGTTAGTCACATTATTCATAATAATCCATACTAATATTATAAATGCGAAAGTAACTCTGACTGTCTGTCTGTTACTCAATCACGCCTAAACTACGGAACTAATTTGCATGAAATTTGGTATGGAGATATTTTGATACCCGAGAAAGGACATAGGCTACTTTTTATTGCGAAATATGTAGAACGGGCGAAGCCGGGGCGGACCTCTAGTATAATATAAGTACTATAAACATATGAAAGCTGCATGCTAAAGTAATACCTATCACAATTGTTAAAAAAAGAGTACAATAAAATAAATCTTTATCTATTCTTTCCAATTTTTGGTTCCGACAGAATAGTTCTGCGAATAAGCTGGTCAATGGTTTTATAATGTTTCTACAAGTTCAAAACATTTACAAACATGCAACAATTTATACTTCTATATTATCCAGAAATAATATTATGTACACTAATTTAAAGGAGGAAAATATTGTAATTATTAAAAAGTTACATTGTTACCACAAAACATAGGCTTATTATTGCGGAGAGCAGCTCATAGTACCTAGTAAATATTGATATGAATATGAGCGATTAGGTAAAAATTTAGAATGTGGACCGTCAATGGGGGGGCGGGGAGAGGGAGGGAAGGGGAGGGGGGGTCGGGGGGAACTCCTAGGTACCACCCCCCACCGGCGCAGACCAGTAGTTCCTGAGATATTCAAGGTCAAAGTTTGAGGTTATAATTGGGCCTAAAGTTACAAATAATGGATGGTAGGATAAACCTTTCCTTTCCCTCCACTCCCAAACTCCCTCCAGTTTCACTATATTGCTTCTGCTTCTGCTCCAGCGCTGCGGGAAGTGCAGCCCTATCACCCTTGCGTAGCTAAGTACAGGCACCTAACTCGCCTACGCAGCTTCAGCTGTTTGGTCGCCTTCGGCGACCAGCCTCAGCCGCTTCGGCTCGTACGGTGCCTGCACTAAGCTACAGCGGGTGAGGGCTGCTCTCCCTCCGCGCTTCCGATTTTTTAGATACACTCTAGGGGTATCAGCGTAAGGACCACATGGAGTCGGGGTTGACAGATTTGGTTATGTGACTGTTCATCTTTTGTGTAATGGATTTATGTGTGTTACATTACCCATAATTGTTATTGTTAGAATTACTAACTTAAATTGAATTAGAATGAAATGTAATTGAACTGAATTATTAATTAATAGCCGAGATGATATTTAAACTAGTGTTTTGTGTAATGTCTTTATCTTTACTAAAATACTTTATTTAACTTTGTGCGTTGTTATTATTATTTATTATCCAATATGTTTATATTTTAGAGGAAATATAATAATCCACAATTATTTTCATGTAATAAAAATTTATTGAATTCTATAAACTTACTCCACAGCTTTTAATAACTCTTCAAAAGGATCTTTGTGATAAATTCTTATAATATTACTATCAATTTATGTATTTTATAAAGTACTAGAGGTCCGCCCCAGCTTCGCCCGTGGTACATATTTTGCAATAAAAGGGAGCCATGTCCTTTCTCGGGTATCAAAATATCTCCATACCAAATTTCATGCAAATTGGTTCAGTAGTTTAGGCGTGATTGAGTAACAGACAGACAGACAGAGTTACTTTCGCATTTATAATATTAGTATGGATTATTATGATAAAAATACATTTAACTAAAGCTGTATAAGTGAATCCTTTGCTAGTGACAGGCATCTGTCAACGTCAAAATTACGAAAATTATTACAAAATTAAACAATTTTTTTTATTTTATTATAAAAAAAATAAGCGGCGTCGCAGGTTGAAACTTCGTAAAATTACTTCTCAGAGTCTTATCTTATTGCTATAAAATCGCTGAGATCCAACTCGACGGTCCACATCCTAAATTTTATCCACTTCAGGAAAATTTAAATAATCAGTTTTTATTTACACACATACATAGTTTAGCAATATTGTACTGCTATAAATGAAAGTTTTGTTAGTTATTTTTTTTTTATGTCAGATTTTAAAAATTAATTTTATAATGCATACATAGCAAATAGGGAACATAATCATTAGAGCTAATACGGAGCGGGTGACGATATTATGATTGTTGCTACCAATTACTACGCCCATTTCTTAACTTATTAGACATAAGTGATATAAAACTCAGGTTCTGTGAAAAACATTTTTGAAAACTTGGTATCGTACATTTTCTATATGTTGCTATTAAATTTTCAATAAAATACGTAAAGTAAGCGGCCTAATAAAGTGAAATATTGATACAAGGCGTACTTACCAGTTCCACTCAAGGAAGTCAACAATTACTTGGTATTAACACATAACTTTAACTTATTTGAATTTCACCAATAGATAACTATATTTATAATATTATGTTGTCTCTTTAATGAGCAAAACCAGTAACATTCGATATTAGCAAAGACCACCGCTTTATAAAACCGTGCCACAAAATGAAAATGGCAGCGCTGATGTTATAAAACTTAAAAATTGTACAATGTACATTTTGAAATATGACAACACTGTATAGTAGTGTGGTCGGGAATCGAAAGTCTTAAAATTTATCGAATATCAGTCAAAATATGGTCAAAATACATTAAAAATACCAATTAAAAAGTATATAGGTAGTATTGCATCCTGTGATTGCATCTAATTTCCATCATTCAAATATTGTATTATGATAACTGTATCAGGTATATATTATGTTGTTAGCCTACCTTATTTTCTTCTACATTTTATATTAAAAATTTTGGTCGTTATCATGGAAATATTATACACCGTGAAATACGCCAACATTGACCGCTTTTTAAAGTGAAACTTTTATTACATCGTCTCAAACTTTTTGGTCTGTGTAGCGCATGTCGCGTGACGGTCGGCTGCCGAGTAGGTATAAAGCAGTATTCGGAACCGTACGATAATTATCGTACAAATACGATAATTTTGTGCCTAAGTTTCACTTTTACCGTGGTTTCTTAAAACCACACAACATTTTTTTAGAATAATGTCAATATTCACAAAAAATTTCTATGGAAACGTTTTTTTTTTTGTTAGCATATATGTTTTTCTTAGATCATGTGCATATTGTCTACTGTAAATTTCATTATTATTCAAGACTTAAGTAATTTATTATTTGTCTGTTTTTGAAGGCGGGCAAAGTTATCTGCACTTTTTGCCAAAATTGCATTTGATTGTAGTCGGTAGTCGGTACAGCTGCTGTTTCGGTGCGCTTGCACGTCGAACGCGGTGCGTTCCGAACCGATTCCGATTCGATCCTGCGGCGGGCGGCCGGCGGCCGCGGCGCGTACGTACATCACCCAGGGTTGCCAGATGTACGACAAATCTCCATACCGTTACGACATTTGTAACAGTTTCTACTCTTAATCTGAGAGTTTCTGAGATTCAGGAATAATAAAATTCTCGTACACTTTTATACGAGAATTGTACGTTTTATAGCGGACTGTACAATATCCGATTACGATACAGTATCCTAAAATAAATCGTTTTTAGTTGGTTGTCAATGTCACTTTAACTTCAATTCAGAAATTGTCACTTGTCAGTTGTCAGTACTCAGTTCAGAAATCAGACTTCAGTCATCGGTGGACCACACATGACACCTCGGCATGACACAGTTATAAGTTGACATTTGCCCGTGATTTGCCCAGTTTTATCATAGTTTTGCTCTGAGTTGTCGTTATCTTCCGACGTCGTTACTCGTTGCCAAACGCGCCAATACAAATTTTTAAACGATTTTATTAAATTTTGAATAATAATGAGCGATATTATAAGTGTTAAAGCTCCAGTTAATATTGCTGTTATAAAGTATTGGGGAAAACGTAACGAAAAATTAATAATTCCGTTAAATGATTCCGTTAGCGCTACTTTGGATACGAAAGTTATGTGTGCTAAAACTTCTGTCTGTGCACGACCTGATTTTGTAGAAGACAGAATTTGGCTTAACGGTGTTGAAGAATCAGTTAAAAATGAACGGCTGCAAAACTGTTTAATCAAAATAAGGAGTATAGCAACTGAACAACAAAGTGTAGAGAAAGATTTTCTACAATGGAAAGTTCATATTTGTTCTGAGAATAATTTTCCCACTGCAGCGGGTCTGGCATCTTCTGCCGCAGGATACGCGTGTCTAGTTACTGCATTGGCAAAACTTTACAAAGTTAAGGCTGATTTAAGCGAACTTGCACGCCTTGGATCCGGAAGTGCATGCAGAAGTATATATGGTGGATTTGTGCGTTGGCATGCAGGTACGAAACCTGATGGCAGTGATAGTGTAGCTAAACAAGTTGTCGACTCACAGCACTGGTCAGAAATGAGAGTATTAGTTCTTGTTGTGGCAGATACTAAAAAGCATATAAGTTCATCAACCGGAATGAAAATAACAGCTGAAACATCGGAATTAATGAAACATCGCGTAGAGGTTACAGTGCCTTCACGAGTAGAAAAAATTTGTGATGCTATAAAGCAAAAAGATTTTACAACTTTTGCAGAATTAACTATGAAAGACAGTAATGAATTTCATGCAACTTGCCTTTCTGCATATCCACCATGTGTTTATTTAACAGACACATCACACAAAATCATTCAAATTATTCATTTTTATAATGAAATGTGTGGTTCACCAAAAGTTGCATACACCTTTGATGCTGGTCCAACTGCATGCCTATACCTCCTTGAAGATGAAGTGCCAAAAGTGTTATCTTTGATCAATCATTTCTTCCCATCATCGTCAAACAAAGATTTTGTGAAAGGTTTGCCTTGCCCAACATTGGAAAATATAGAATTCTTGAAAAATTCGAAAATTCAACCTTTTAATGATCTCATAAAATATGTAATATACACAAAAGTGGGTGATGGTCCAATAATTTTAAATGATAGTGATCACTTATTAAATGAAAATGGAAAACCAAAGTAAAATGTACAGATAACGGTGTATAATTTATGTAGTAATAATAACTATTAAGTTTTTATTGGAATATTTATTATGGATGTAGGTATAATTTATATAGTTAATGGATGGGAAATAATTGTGCACTCTTGTATTGTGTAAATGATAATTATTTATGACTTTTTTATTGGGAATGGTGCTTCGTAATTATTGTTAAGTCAGTATTATATTTTGAATAAATTTATTTCACTCAATATTGTTGTCTTATTTATAAGCTTGAATTCTTTTCCATTTGATTTGTACTGATTGATAGGGACTCACTCATAAAAAGTAGTATAAAATAATTACCTATCCTAAAATAATAATCTATAGGTACTAATATCATAAAACTGGAGTTTGTTTGTTTGAACGCGCTAATCTCAGGAACTACTGATCTGATTTGAAAAATTCTTTCAGTGTTAGATAGCCCATTCATCGGGGAAGGCTATAGGCTATATATTATCATCACGCTAAGACCAACAGAAACAGAGCCACGCGGGTGAAACCGCGGGGCGCAGCTAGTATAATATATATTTCTAAAATGTTAATGCATTTTAAATTACTGTTCTGTGGTATAAATGCCTGAAGGTTATGAGTTTGTTATAATTTTCTTTGTTAACTTGGTTGTTCATTTTACCTCAATTATACCTACTTAACAACAGAAAACATTTGCAAATCCTAGTGGCTAGTACACATTCAAGTAGTTTATAGGTAGTGTGAATAATTATGAATCTTGCAAACATCAATATGTATAGTGCATTAGTTTAATTACATACCTACAAAATGTGGAAAATCCAAATGTGCATGTCTCACGCTAATTGTGTAACAATTAAAATTAATGATAATTGCCTATTATAAACTTCCTAATCCAGAATTTTTCAAATCGGACCAGTAGTTCGAGATTAGCGTGTTCAAACAAACAAACTCTTCAGCTTTATAAAATATAGATCAGACATGTAAATACTACTTATTTAACTGATAAATTGTTTAGTGACTCTCTGGTCACATTGAAAATTTCCACCTTGTATATTTCATAAGCTTCTTTACTAAAAATTGTTGTATAGTTACAATGCCCAAAGTACATAGGCTGAGTTATTGTATTTTTCATACTGTGATGTTTTGAGATATGAATCAAAGAATATATAATCACTTAACCTTTTTATTTAAATAAATATACACGACATTCATTTGAATATCTTACATCTAAAGTCTAAACTTACGTCAAGGAGATCACAATTAAAACGAAGATAAAATGGTAATTCCATTTATTTTTATACTTGTTACATGTAGAGGACAAAAATAAATGAAATCAGTAGTTTATACACATTATCGTGTAGAGACTGAAACCTGCCAGACTCTGATGATATTGTCGGTATAACCAGCGAAAAGGGTTTGACCGTCAGTAGACCAGGCAAGGGACAGACACTGGGGTGGATCAGATTTGGAGCGGTTCTCGTTGATGATCTCTGGTTTGAGTTCTTCAACCATTTCCTTGCTTTCCAGGTCCTAGGAGAGAAAAAATTATAATTTTAGACAATATACATTTATCACTTCAACTTATAATTCTTTTTGAATAATTCTAAGGGAGAGCACAAGAAAATTTGAGTAATTCTAAGGGAGAGCACAAGAAAATTTGAATAATTCTAAGGGAGAGCACAAGAAAATTTAAGGGAGAGCGCAAGAAAATATGTCTCACCCAGATTTTGATGGATGGTCCAAACGCGGCACAGAGCCAATATCTGTTCGGTGAGAAACACAATGCTGTGATGATGTCATTATGGTCCAGGGTGTGAAGGTGCTTGCCGTCGTTCAGGTCCCAAAGCATGGCCTTCATGTCCTTACCACCAGACGCACAGAGGGAACCATCAGGGGAGACCGTGACTGTGTTCAAGTATCCAGAGTGACCGAGGTGGTTGATCTTCAACTTGCAGTTGGTCAAGTGCCATACCTACAAAGGTAAGAAATAAGACTTGTCAAGTTGTACAGATTACCGAAAATACAATACAATTTGATATTACTTTTAAATGGTAGTAAACGTGTAAATATCATACTAGCGTTCCGCCCGCTTTGTCTAAAACATAATAAATTACAGTATACTAAAACCTTTCTCTTGAATCACTATCTATTATAAAAAAACCGCATCAAAATCCATTGCGTAGTATTAAAGATTTAAGAATACATAGGGACAGAGAAAGCGACTTTGTTTTATACTATGTAGTGATCCTATTAATATTATAAATGTGAAAGTTTGTATGGATGTATGGATGTTTGTTATTCTTTCACGTAAAAACTACTGAACCGCTTACAATGAAATTTAGAATACTTATAGAGGGTAACTTGGATTAACACATAGGATAGGTTTTATCCCGGAAATCCCACGGGAACAGGAACTATGCGGGTATATCTTTGAAAATGCGGGCAAAGCCGCGGGCGGAAAGCTAGTAAGTAATAGCTAGCTTACCTTAACGGTACGGTCCCACCCAGCAGACACAATAATAGGGTTGGCATGGTTGGGGGAGAATCTGACGCAGGACACCCAGTCACTGTGGCCATCATCCTGGATGGTATACTTGCACTCGGCGAGGGTGTTCCACAACTTGATGGTCTTGTCGCGGGATCCAGAGACGATTTGACGGTTGTCCACCGAGAAAGCCACTGAGAGAACATCCTAAATGGAGAAAAACATGTTAATAAACAAGTAATGGTACTACATTGAAACACAGTATCACTAAACATGTATTTAAACATATGCTAATTACTTACACCTGCTACTCTATTCACATCTCTCGATCAAACAGGCACAAATGCTTGGTAAAGCACTTATTTCTTCTGCCTCGCATAGGCTCAAGACACTTTCTTCTGCCTCGCAAAGGCTCAAGACACTTATCTTCTGCCGCGCATCGGCACTTAACCTAACAAATTATAAGTTCTGTCACACCTTTGTATGGTCTTCGAAACGCCTAGTGGTTTTGCCGACAGCAAGATCCCAAAGACGCAGGGTCTTGTCCCAAGAACCGGAGAGGGCGTAGTTTCCATCACTTGATAGAACAACGTCGGAAATGAAGTGAGAGTGGCCGTAGAGACGCTTTTGTGGAATGCCGTAGTTGGTTTCGTCCCTTGTCAGTTTCCATACAATGAGAGTTTTGTCTGGAATAGTTATTACGTCAAAATTAGTATACTTGAATTAAACTTAAGTAATAGTACTTTATTGTGATAAGTTTATTCAGCCCCATATCCGCTTGCCGCTCATGAATCGCGTGGCAAAGATTTATTCATCATAATAGAAAGAAATAAACAATTAAATATTAATATACTTAAAATCATGCTCTTTAAAGAGTTGCGCTCGTATAATAAATAAAATAAACTACTTTAATTATATTTTCTAAGAGATCCAAATGGATATAAAATATTATGAACAACTCAAAAATATAACTTACCACGAGAAGATGACAAAATCATATCAGGGCATTTAGGATTGGTAGCAATTTGGGTAACCCATCCATTGTGACCGCAGAGGGTGCCTCTTAATTTCAAAGTTTCAGTCATTTTTCTTCAGCTGGTTGAGGATTTCACTCAAGAACCAGCCGCAACTCGTGCTGTACGCAAAAAGAAAGACAACTTCAATTTTTTAATTCAGCTCTATGCTGAACAGATAATGTATGAAATCCATAGACAACTATCAATATAGATAAAATTAAAGAGAAATGATACTGAACATAAAATTATATTTTTATAAAATTTTATTATTAAATACTATTAAAATACTTATTTATGTGATCTCATCTAAATTTAAATGTATTTTGAATAGAATCATTGGAGGAAAAATAATTTATAACATTATATGCAATTTGAGATTTGATTTTATTTTGAACGTGTTTTGAACATTCATGTTCACAACTTCAATGTTGTTTATTATTGTGTTGTAAATTTATATGTGTCAATTTATGATCAATCAAGTTCGATTTATTAATTTTTATATCTACGCACTTACGACATAATACTATACAATTGAAATTTGTAAATTATTAAAGTTATAATTTTAACACCCTGAAATAGTTGTAAAATACACATTAAATAAATATGGAGATTCTTATGAATTCATCTCAAGTAATTTCACTAAAAGTAGCATCATCAGCCATATTAAAATCGAAAGTAAGCACTTTATTTAAGTTATTTATTATTTATATTATAATTTCTAGACTAAACTTATTTATTTATTTATGCTTTATTGCTTAAGATAAATTACAAATTGAGACTTAACCTAGGATACATTGTAACAAACGGCGGCCTTATCGCTAAATAGCGATTTCTTCCAGACAACCGGTTGTACAGAGAGATATTAAGTAAAGGATAGGAGTAGGGCAGAGCACAAATAAACTTACTACAATACTAAATATAATACACGATTGTACGTTTCATGAACCTTTATTTAATGTTTCGTCGGATCTTTACCAAGGAAATATATAAAGTAAGCATATTATTGAAATTAAATCATAAAGTGCCCTGAATAGAGTAAACATTAATAAAAAAAGGGATTTTTATAGCCTAAAAAGGTCAATAACTCTTATTAAACGTGATATTTTGAACGCAGCTGAACTAAGCGTCATACTTAGTACCAATATGGTCCGCTTGGAGGCGATTGTCGCTCTTTTTTGAACCAAATTGACGTCACGCAAGTAGTATCTACGCCATTTTGTAAGTGTCTACCAAAGTCAGTATTTCTAGACACAGTGTAAAATATAAAATTCGCATGGTTTTGTGTACATTAAATAGTTAAAAATATCTAAAAACTAAGTTAACGTCTTGGGCGTTAATTTCACAGCCACAAAATATGGAGGACAAGGCGTCGTTAAAGGAACTGGATCAATGGATAGAACAGCTAAACGAATGCAAGCAATTGACAGAAAATCAAGTGAAAACGTTGTGCGATAAGGTAATTTTAATAAAATTTTGTTTTCACAAAGATTCATCTTTGATTAATGTATAGAGATCAGTGTTTGATAGGTTAGAGGCTTACCTGTAGTTATATTGAATGATTCATGTACTTACATAGACTCGATCCGAGAACGCGTATGTGTGTTGTATAGTGGTTACTAGTTAATCGTTATTGTAAGATGATGGGTAGTCAATTCCGTGGAAATAATTTTCATATTGGTATTCTCACTCGGTTCATAGAAACTCGCGTATTCATCGGTATACCACACCCAGACATTGAATTTAGATTTCAGTTGATATTAGCCAAATTGAACAAGATATTTTTAGACTAGATACGGAAATGATGCTAACAATTGTTTTTATTATTTGATCCTGATCGTTTCATGTTGGTTTTTGTTTGTTGTTATAACTGATCTATATGTTCAAATATTTTAACAAAATAATTTGCAGCCTAGGTATTTATGTATTTCAATGTAGCTTAATACTTATTAATTACCATATATACATATAATATTATCATGTTTATCATGCAATATATCAATTTATAAACATAATACATATTTCCTACTAGAACATTCAAATATACATACACAAAACAATATAGATTTTGAAAATACTTAAACAGTAAATCACAATAGAAACATTTAAAAAATAAACATAATTAACAGTTTTTATGTCATTTTCCTTTTGTTTTTATTAATAAAGTATTATCTGTAATCATCTGTACAATACTGATTAAAATTAATCATTACTGAAACCTCCTGTTATGTGGATTCCAGTTATTAAATAAATAATAGTTAAATCATTGTAGCCAAAAAATTACAATGCAAAACTGCATTTATTATTAAAAATCGCTTGTTTGTCTATTTTCAAAAGTAAGACAACAATATCATAGAACACATTATAATCAGATTTTTATCATAACTATTTTAATCTATACTCATTAAGAACAAAAGCACTTATGTTTGCCTTAGTAAAATAACCTTTTAAATACAGCTTTTTGTGTGTAAAAAATATACATGAGTAGCTCATATTTTTTTTTAAATTTCTGTTTAAAAAGTTGTTTTAATATGGGCAATTTGGTAGATCTTCATCCTTTAAAATGTATGATGTTTTGGTTCAAGCATACAGTTAACATACACTAATTCATGCTATGAAATACACATATATTTTTATGTTTGGTACAACTATTATTCATGGCAATATTATTTTATATTTCTATCTATGTTGTCCTTTTTGAAAAAAAAAATATTTGTTTTGTGTTTTCATATTATTTTAATGTTACAGAAATGTATTTTAACAGTATTTTTTGTTTATTGTCTAACAGTATAATAAGAAAGTAGAAGATATTTAAATATTAAATGGGTTTTTTCAAACTTGTTCACTTATAAATATTAAAATGGATGCACTCACTTCAAGGTCACTGCCTCATTTCATTATACATAGTTCAATGACTTTCATTCATTGATTTATATTCAATGAATATAACTTTTTTCAATAGTTACCCTCGAAAAAGTATATTTATACATTATTAGATGTTATTTATATTTTTAAGGTAGTTAATGAATTATGAAAATATGATTATAAATTATTCATTTCTTTTGATAAGGATAAAAACTTGTATGGCCTTCTGTAGTATTTCCAAATATTAGTAAACAATTTGGCCATGGTCACTACATCTTATATACATTGTTTATTATTATGTATTTCTATGTACATAATACATATATCAAAGTAAAATATGCGATTTAACAAATTCAGCATTTTGCACAATATTCATGCAAAAAAAATATTTAAAAGTAATTTTTCTTTTATATTTTACATTGTTTAATCATATGTTTATGCCTTAGTGTAATGGTAGGTGTGTGTAATCGGGAGACTGTGTATAGTTTTAGAATAATATACCATCTTTACATGATGTTATCACAATTGCAACAATAAATCTGTGTTTCTTTTTAAATACATACTAAGTTTTAGCTTGATTAGTCACATCAGAATCTAATGAGAATTGTTATGTTACCATCTTATGCAAATTTTTTCAAATTTTTCTTATATGTAAGTAATGTAAATAAACAAATTAGTGTTCCAAAAATAACATTAAGTTATGTATTAACTCAATAAATACTTGGATTATTTACATAAGGGACAAAATCTTGTATTATTTACGGTCACCTGAAATTATGTACAAATAACACTGATAAAATATATTGACAAAAATGTGAATCTCCCAAATAAACAACATTTATCAATTTCTAACTGAAATAAGGTACATATTATAATGAACAATATTGTCAGCATTTGAACATTTTCGAAACAAATTAAATTGTCGATGTATATTTCCTAGATATTGAAGGATAGATTAAGTATATATTGATAGATTTTGAATGAAATTGATTTTATATGCATTTTTAATTAAAATTTCCTGACTCGCTTGGAATAACATTGAGTGCGTAAAGGTTATCTATCTCCTTCATAATATACTATCTAAGTGTATATCTTAATTCTGCTTTATGCATTTTGTGCATATGTAATGATAAAACATTTTGATGAATAGAATATAGTTTACATCCGTTGCTTTTTTCCACGTTTTAATGGTTTTTCTATAGTGAAATCTTAGTTTATTTAAATAGCTTTCAGGATTGTTCTTATTATATTAATTAGATATAAAATATGTACAAACAATGGAACAGTTCATTCTATAGCAATTAGTCTAGTTGATGCTGAGATAAGCTTGTTCAAACATAATATTATTAGTATAGATAACATTTTACATCTCAAAGTCAAGGGTAATTTTTTAAGCAAAAATTTTTATGTTTGTATATTAGGTATTCAATGTATTTACATACAATATAGGTATGTTTGGTAAAATGTCTAACCATGTTAAATAATGTAATACATTTTTTGGTTCTGCTTCTTAGCCATTGTGCAACTCATGTGATGTAAATGTTACATAGTCCTTCATCCGATAAAATGCGTATTACAGTTTTATGTATGCGAAAGAAGTTTACATAACGTTCATTATGAAGCTGAAATGATCATTTAACCTCTGTGAAGCTCTTCTTAAAAGAACATGGAATATGGAATGCCATCAACATTATTTTTTTCGTTTCTTCAAAAGTAAAAATATTTGCGAGATTAATCTAATAATACTTCCTAAAAATATGACGTACTGTGTCAGTGTAGTTCGTCGTTTTGTAATCCATCTCAATTTTTGAGCCATCCCAAGAATGGCCGTAAAAACCGTATTTTACTTCGTAAACTACTGGAATTGCCAGCTGCTTCGTTCCAAGGGCGTATGTTTTTAAGCCAATAACCTCGTTGATATAAAAACCCTAAATACTTTTAAATTCTCTCTTAGTTTGAATTCGATATGGACATAATACTTTCTTTTGTAAACTTCAACAAATTCTTTATTTGGTGGACGCGTAGGATGTGCCATATTTAATTTAGGTCTCGTCTCTAAACTTATACGTTTTTGGTATAATGGAATTTCTAGCTTCTTTCTAAGTTCATCTAATAGGTACATCACTCTATTCTTTATAATATATTTATGTAGGATTATCAGACTCAGACCATTGTACATCTGTTTTACAATATTCATATTGTGCTAAATTTATGACCTTTTCTCTAATTGCAGTATCAAATTAAAATTCCCTCAAGTACATAATATTAAACAGGAAGTTGGATTTCCTGTCAGTAAACTTACATAATCTGAACTAGTATTTATTGTTAGGATAACATAGATATAAAATCTTAATACGATTAGATTAATTTTGGCAGTGCTCTTTTAGCTCAATAATTTTTTGGCATAATAATTTTGCTAATTGTAGAACTACGTTGTGAAATTTTCCATCAAATTATAATTTTTATCACGGCGGATATTGCAGTCTCTGTACAAATAATGTGTCAACTGATGGCACAGACTATCTTTTTTCATTTAAATAGGTCTATTTCAAATGTGTAAATAGTAATTATATATTCGTCTATACTCTAATAAATATCGATTTCAGACCAGTTTTTGATATTCGTAAACAGAAATTCTAAGTACTTTTATGTTTTCTCACGGGTATCATAATATATTATATAGGAATAGGAATATCGAAATGGGAAGTCGCAGGTTACTCCGCTTTTTATACTAGAAAACAAAGGAGACTGTAATATAGCTCCCTTTTGAAAAGCGCAGTATCAGCAAAAAGAACTCGAATAGGCCTTTAAATTCATTCCGTATTTGTATGCCACATTTTTGGAGCATTATTACTCGCTGGCTTGCGAGGCTGTGCTCTAAAAACGTAGCTAAAGTACACTTAGCAACAATACGTGGTCCTGTTTACAAGTGAGTTTTCGCTGCTTTGGATGTAGGGCTTTTCGCGAATCCTCAAAGTCTCGTACACGGTTGCCCCACTTTGATAAAAAAAGCCTGAAAAAGATCTAAAGACAAGACACGTCGCTCTCCAATCGCCGGAGGTCAATAGTGTTATGTAAAAGTTAGATCAATTACGTTCATCTTGTTACGATAGAACTGCTGCGGTAAAGGAAATCTTTATAAATAACCCCGCCCACATTTACATTGAACGACTTAAGGATGTGCCCGCCGCCTGACGATTCCACTCGAGGAAATTGAAGCAGCGTGACTTTTACTTTTGCCTCATATGAAAGAACGGATGCATATTTATATGTAACTTTCTGTGTATAGAATACACTAGTAGACATTGATTGAGTGATGCACATTTCTATTATTATATTTATTTCAATTGCGCTCGTGGATGCCCCCTATGCGTCTGCCTCGATCCAACTCGACTGTGAAGCGAGGGATTGAATGAATCGCTGTGTAATATTAATCAAAAGATTTTATGCTTGATTACAGAACCGACCGTCTGGTTAATTATTCTCGTATACCTACTCGTTTCACCCCTCCGCTTCTTTTTTCTTAGTGAAAATGTTTAAACATGAGACCTTCGTACAAAATATACTGCAAGTTCAACTATTATGAGCATATGAAAGTCAGATATTTTTCGCCGAGAAAGACCCTGAATATTTTATTATTGTGCAAGGCTTTGTTGCTTTAGTGATGATTGTATAAAGTATAAACTATACAAAGATAATAAACTGTATATCTGCAGACTTCATCAATAATAAAACTTACCTGAACAGAATGACCTCATGTCTTCATAGTGCTGCATTAATTAACATTTTTAATTTGTCACGCTCTTAACTAAATTAAGAATGATATATGAATATAATTATTTATGTTTTAAGTCAAGTAAGTAATTTTGAAGCGAGTGAACAAAACAAAGATTTATGGCATAAAAAAGGCACGTTACAATTTACATATGTATGTGATATGCAAAATGAATAATATAAGCTTGAGAAAAATAGTCTATCTTGTACAAAGGGACATATATTATTTCATAAATATAAATATGTAGTTTGTTAAGATATCATTAAGACATTATTGAATGTTATAAAGAGTTCACTAAAGAGAAACTTAGCACATTATTATTATGAGTATTAAATCACTATCACTACACAGTAGAAAACAAAGTCGCTTTCTCTGTCCCTATGTCCCTATGTCCCTATGTATGCTTAAATCTTTAAAACTACACAACGGATGTTGATGCGCTTTTTTTAATAGATTCAAGAGCAAGGTTTTAGTATATAATTTATTAGGTTTTAGACAAAGCGGGCGGTAATAACTAGCAATCATAAAACATTATTGTATTTTTATAAAAATTATCAATTATAGTCCCAACTCCCACTATCTAATCATCAATCAAAATATTATGTCCAATAGTTCGCGCTGTTGCAACAAGTCTATACACCGGCCCTCCGTTTTCCAGGCAAAAGAGATTCTAACGAAAGAGTCGAACGTCCAAGAGGTACAATGCCCGGTCACCGTCTGCGGGGACGTGCACGGCCAGTTCCACGATCTGATGGAGTTGTTCCGCATCGGCGGCCGATCCCCGGACACCAACTACCTGTTCATGGGCGACTATGTCGACCGCGGCTACTACAGCGTCGAGACGGTCACGCTGCTCGTTGCACTTAAGGTACGTGGATGCACACAACTCACAGACGCACGCACAAGCATACGCAAATACATACAATGTTCGCGCTCGCACACACACGCACGCACACATGCGCACACACCCACACACACATGCGTACACAGTTCCTACGTGATTGATACGTAAATCCAACTTGCAAATGTTTTTCTCTTACTCCTCTGTTTGGAAATGGTCGATTGTTATCAAAATTGAAGAATTACTTGGGAAGTTATTGTGACTTTATAGGGATATTTAACTTTGGAAATGTTCATTTTCTAAAGCTCGTGTATAATCAAAGCTATCATTGGTTTATTGACATTCAATTGGTAATTAATAAAAAATACATAAAATACACTCGAAGACATCGATCTATGCACAATGTTAATTCGAGTGACGCGCGACAAAAAGCAACAAACCTGTTAACTGTAAATGGACGAGACAAGTTCTTGATTGGTGTTTGGGAGAAACAATTGACGGTGGCAATTTTAATTCGTACATAATGTGCCTATGTTTTGTCACGTACAGCTGGAGTTTCTATACAGTTCTAAAAGAACAGTCTGACTAAAGTTTACGTGATAAATTCTTAAAGGTATATTGAAATATGTAGATTGTGTGCACAATCTCAGCTGCTAGACTCGATGCATAAGTAAATGCCGCTTTTTACAGAACATATTGCATTTTTAGACCTGAGACTATTTTAAATTTAAAACTTCTTATCCCATTGTGTTAAGTTTCAATCCTTTTTTGTAACTGTTTTAATGCGATAAAAACTATGCATTTCAATGCAAAGTTCTTTTATAAAAATTCAAACGAAAATACTCAGTTTTTCATCTCAAAATGCAATTATACTCGAGTTCAGTTGCTGCACAATTTTCAGGAGCTTCAATGTTTTTAATAAAGATGAATTTATGCGGTTGTGAAAGTTATATCATTAGTTAGCTGTGTATATTTTCCTAAAATATATAGTACCTATGTTTAAACTATAGCCTAGTGAATAGCAAATATTTTTATGAATTCATTAGATTCCTTCATACATTTTTTCCACGTGTATTTTATACGTGTATATTCCTTCCACGTTCCACGTGTATATTCCTTCATACATTTTTTATTGAATTAAATATGTAATTTAATATTAAAATAAATTGAGCTTATACAGCTTCATGATATGGCCAAGATATATCCTAGGCATAGGTACTTAACATAATTAGTAGAATTTGAGTACATTTCTCAAAGCAACGGTAAGCTAGTTGGCACTGGTCTTACAAATAATAAATATGTATCTTAATTGCTCATACAATATAGGATTATAATATAAACATTGTCATTGGTGATACGCTCCATGTGATAACAGTTCACTTGACTCATTTTCGTATGGATTCATTGTGAAGGCATCCTTTATAAGTTGTATAACTGCGTCATCTGTTTGTAATATTCGTCGAACACATTCTGTCGGTAACATGATTGCATCTATTGTTTTAATTCTGTTTCCTATATCTGTACCAGATTTGTTTATAATAACCTAATTGATGGCCAACCGTGCGCACTCTATTGGGCTTATGTAAAAGCGTTTTGGTTGCAGGTAGTTGTACATAACTATCCTCGTTTTGCGACTTATCAAAATATATGTTGTCAATGTAAAGGACATATTGTACCAGACGCTATATAAGATTGATTCGAATTCTCATCAATGTTCTTCCATATAACCATTAAATCCATAAAAGGCTAATTACATATTGTAAAAACTCCAATTCTCGATATGTAGTTCAACTATTTCACTCATGAATAATTATATATTTGCTAATTGCTACTTAATAATAGTCGTATACAAAGGGTGCATTAATGAATGAGAGGTAAATTATATCGAATTACTGTACGGGCACATTGTAACAGAAGACACGCACTAATAAACCGAGAGAAATCCTAGCTTACAAATCATTGACCGAAGTGTGAGCGCTTTCTAGGTGAGAGGACGTGATGATAAGATTTGGACGTTAATATCGCTTATCATTAGCGTATTATCAGTCAGTTTGCTTTCATCAAATATACCGTTGCTCATATCTATTTTTAATGTTTAATGTATCAAACAATAACAAGGGATTCTCCGATTGTGCGAGATATTTTAATGACTTGTTTTCCTCCGCCTTCAATTAATGAGACTGATATAATTAATATAAGTTGTTTTTTTTTTCATATTTTAAAGATAATTATTTTTAGTGGTAGCGGTTTGTAACAGCATATGCATTATGCATACTGCTATTACTATTATAGTAGAAAATAATAAGTTTCAAAGTAATTCGTAAGTAAATGGAACAATAATAATAATAAATACTTTTCCCCAAAATGGCGTTGCCACACTTTTCCATCGGTATTTTTAAGCATTCTTGATTGACATTTAGCCTTCACCGACGTGGTCACGCGACGATATATTATATTCTACGGAAAACTATAAACCATGTCAACTTGTGGGCGCTTAAATTTGTTCTTCAGAAAATGCACTTTTTTCCTTGAATTTATGGGTTGGAACGTTTTGGCTGATGTCATTTCATTCTGTTAACATTATCGTCCCTGAAAATATTTATTTAAATAATGTTTAGGCTACAAACTTCGTTGTTGCACTAGGCAGCCAAAAGTGTTGGAAAATACTCGATACAAAGTGTACACTATAATGGACATTCAATAGTCTCGTTACACTGCACTGGTACTCTGTACTGTGATGATACAAGTAACAAGTTATAGTGTCATTGCTGCCCGTCAAGACTACATGACCTGTGTCCCAAGTTCAATGTACGTCCCGAGATAAAGTGCGAATCATAATATGTAGTGTTGCCGCTCGATAGTCCACTATCGATAGTCTATCGATTAACTATCGATAGTTGGGGAAAAGCAATAGTATCGATAGCACTATCGATACTATCGATAGTGTCGATACTATCGATAGTCCTATAAGCGTAAATACTATCGACACATAGCAATACCATCGATAGTATCGATACTATCGAAGCTCAATATCGAACGAACTATCGATACTATCGATAGTGTCGATACTATCGATAATATCGTCCCATCGATAGTGACCTTTTTCTCGATAGTATTGCTTTATCAATAATATTAAACGATCCCACAAAACAATAGGAAAAAAAGAAAGTCTCTTTATTACAACGATTAAACCAAATACTAGTCTTAACTTTTAAACTGAGTCATAATATGGGTCGGTGGCACTGACTGACCCATTATACCAAGAAATCGTGAACAATACTATTGCACAATTTACTACTATCGATAGCTCAAAACTATCGATAGTATCAGTACTATCGATAGTAGGGATGTAACGATACATGATTATGCCGATACGATACCGATACTGATATTTGTAGTAATGTATCGGCGATACCGATACCGATACCGATATCGTTGGCTTGGTAGAAAAATAAATAGTGAATTATGCATAAAAAGTTACCAACATTTAACAGAGACAACTGTTAATCGTATTCTTTTAAATAAAAATGCCAAATCAAAAAACAACAAAACCATTTATTTTAGTATTATTATTTTACAAAGTCAGTTAAACTTTAAGTAATACACATACAATCAGTACCTAATAAAAGTTTACTATTGGTAGAGTTTTTTCAGAAAACAAAGTGCGCACGCGCGGGCGGCCTCCCGCATCGTTCATTGGGCGCGGGTTTTTGAATTTTTTGATATCAAAAAAATTGGTTGTTTGTAAAGTAGGTTTACGATCGAGATGTTTACGTGATAACATAATGCAGTGGCAGCGCTCGAGATGAAACGGGAGATCGGTCCGTCTCTCTCTCGTTATACCTGCGATCGCGCTCGTGAGGTTTTGGTGTGACACAAGTTTATGAACATGTCACCCGACTAAAACGATTTTAAAAACGTTATCACGATAAAAATTAAAAAAATTCAAAATTATTTATTTCTTTCCTTTACATAAACAAATTTGTGATAGTAAGCAAATAAAATGCTTGTGTCAGGAGGTTCCGCTCTTCCTTAACACTATTACAGAAACAGAAATAAAACAATATGAATGAATACAATGCAAAAACATAAAAGAAAAGAAAGAATTTAATAAAAAAATATCGGTATCGGTTGATTTATTATCGGCGATACCGATATATCGGCTTGCCGATTATATCGGCCGATATATCGGTATCGGTATCGGTATCGTTACATCCCTAATCGATAGTATCGATTGTAGTTGCAATATTCAGTAGCAATAGTATCGATACTATCGACAGTATCGATAGTATAGCAACTATTGGCAATCAATACTATCGATTTTATCGATACTATTGCAGTTCATCAATAGTATTCCATGATTAACGCTATCGGTAGTATCGATAGTATCGATAATATCGATACTATCGATAGTGCTATCGATATTCTGACTTATTTTCAAGGTCAACTATCGATAGTCAAACTATCGATAGTTCGGCAACACTAATAATATGTATCGTTGACAATACTTTTGTTGTGAGCGGGCGTGGCTTGCAATAGCCTCTGACTTTGTTTCGGAAGTGATGTCTATCTTTTATCGATAGTTATAACCTAAATAACTAAGAGCGTATACGCACTATGCGGGTAGCCGCATTGCGGGTAGCCGTCCGGCTGACCGCAAGCACAATTATGTACGTAATATTCATTTCTATGCGCACTGCGATGCGGCTACCGCAGACCGCACAGTGCGCATAGAAATGAATATTACGTACATAATTGTGCTTGCGGTCAGCCGGACGGCTACCCGCAATGCGGCTACCCGCATAGTGCGTCTACGCTCTAAGGGTTAGTTAGTATACTGTATACTTACATACTTACATCACATTATATGGGCGCAGAGCGTTCTATGTTTGTTTTTATTTTTAATCAAATTTAGGTGATATTCACTGATTTTTTTCGTGTCGTATAACTGTAAATGGAAGACACAGGCTCCTGAAAAACAGTTCTTACTATCTTAGGAGCCAGGGTCACTCTAATTTGTAAAAAAAATTATGTGAAATAAATGATTTATTTATTTATTTATTCAATTGTAGCTTTCAGCATAAATATTATGGTTTTTAAATATTATGGTGATCCTTTTAATTCTTTATGTGCATGTTTTATTCATATACATTGATTGTATTTCTCAATTTGAGCTGAAGTTGTAAATGCTCTTTGAATCCACTGGGCGGAAAATTCAAATTATCACTGTATAAAATTCTATGACATCATAGTTTGGTTTTTGAATGTTACACATTTTTTGCATGTTTACAGGGAGTTTGCGTTTCTTCTGTATAGATATAGCTTATTAGTGAACATTATCCACTAACAAGGTTCACCACATACTGATTAAACACGACACAAATTTTACAAATTGTTCGCTCTAGTAATTAGTAACTTTACATTGTGTCAAGCGTCCAAGCGGTAGTAGCTATCATGACGATCTTTGAGGAAGTCTTGAAAACACAAAAAGTGTTAAAACTACCTTTATAGTTTATAGCAAACAAAAACTTATCTCTATACGGAACAGTGACAATATACACGATAGATATAAGCGATATTCTAACTTGGTACAAATCAATATAAGCAAATAACGCTGCACATAAGTAGGTCATAACTGCAGACGTTTGACCTCAAAATCACAACGATGAATACAAATGAATGAAATAATTAATGTATAATCGATCGAAATAAATCGTTCAGAATCCGAGTTATTAAAATGTATAAGAACATGAATATTCTGTAGGTAACTTGTAAACGCCTTGCATGTTTTTAAAACCTTTTAATTTTAAAATAACTGGATATATGAACACACTCGTTTTAAAACCACACAATACATATAAAATATTTGTATTTTACAAGTATTCTCATTTAATTATCATATGAACTACTTAGTCAAGGTCGTTTAGCTCAGCCGTGACTGCGATTAAATATATGAAAGAATAAAATATTTCACTGATAGTTATCAGAATTTAATTGGTTTACGTTCGTCGGAACTTCCTTTCTTGTTCCCGGTACATGTGTCATTGCATACGCGTAATCAAATATTGGCACATACACATTGGTATCACCCCACTAAACGTAGTTTGAATGATAGCTTCACGTGCTTAAGGCGTGTAAAATCGTGGGATTTTATTAATAGCTTCTGAATGTTAAAACAAGTACATTTGTATTTGCAGAAATTCGGTAAGATTGAAAGCGTTGTATAAATATTGTTATTTGTTTACATTTATGAACATGTAAAACAATTATTATTTCAATGATCTTTGCAAATATCTCATATGATTTGATTGCACACAGTAATTGGTTTATACAGGGTGTAATCGTATGGGAGAGTTTCATGTAACATTTTTGGATAATTCTCGTTTTATTTTTAAAAAGTTATTATTGTCATTTTACTCATTAGGTTCTTTCAATATCAGTTTAAAGTTTTTTTTTTTATATCTGTTATAGTCACGAAATAATCGCCTCTGCACATTTAACGATTACACCCTGTATAATTAAATAACAATTAACAACAAAAGCAATATGTTCCATAAACGCACAATACTTGAAGTACAAAGACACTATGAATTACTCAATGATTTAACTGCAATTTTTTTATTGTCGACTACGTCAGCAACACCTAAATAAAACATCAACAATAAGTTCTACAAAACGAAACAAATCTATATTACATCCCAGTATTCTATCTATAGGACACTGCTTCTGCTTGACCACCAGGTTGTCTACCGCTACCTTAGCGATAAGGCACATCCCATGCCCTTTATTTATGTGTTTATGTTAAAATATTAAAGAAACCCGTACCGACTTCACATCATTCACAAAACATTGCAGGTCAGATACCGCGAGAGAATAACGATCCTCCGCGGCAACCACGAGTCGCGTCAGATCACGCAAGTGTACGGCTTCTACGACGAGTGCCTCCGCAAATACGGCAACGCGTCCGTGTGGAGGCACTTCACGGATCTGTTCGACTTTCTGCCGCTAACGGCATTGGTTGATGGTCAGATCTTCTGCCTGCACGGTGGGCTCAGTCCGTCGATCGACACGCTCGACCACATCAGAGCGCTGGACCGCGTGCAGGAGGTGCCGCACGAGGGGCCCATGTGCGACCTGCTCTGGAGTGACCCCGATGATAGGTGAGAAATAAGGAAAAGCAATACACACACAAACACGTTAAGAAAAGACAAATTAACACAAGTAATTATTTATAGGTTTACAAACAACACTGTCGAAAGTGTTAGAAATCATTTCGGTCACTGTAACCGGACAATTTTAAAAATTGGTCACAATAAACGACATGTCATAAACGAAGTCATTTTATCCGACTTTTTGTAAAGAATTTTATATGAAAACCAACCTTGGTCAATATAACCGGAGTCATAATAAAAGGATTCTACTGCATATGAGTCTTAATTCTTATACATATAATAATTATGGTGTTTATCCTAATCCTGGTAATAATGTTTCTGGGATATAAAGCAAGATGGATGAATTATACGAAATTCAGAAATATGTATATTGAACTTTGTGTAATGCTTTTAATGCAATGGAGCTTAATTTATGATTGATTCATTATATATATAGGATTGCAAAAGTAAATAACATCAAAGTATGAAGACTCATCAATTGCTGTGTACAAAAATATCTCAATTAAAGTGACTGGTTAAAATAGTTAGGATAAAGATGAAAGATAACTTGAGATATGCATATTGCATATGATGCAACACGTGCTAATTTTTACAAAACTAAAGCAATTATCACTCATTAGTATACACATGCTAATTTCAATGTCGTGTTCTGTACACAACTTAATGTAAAAAGAAAACTAAATACTACTTTTATGTATACGAAAATATTTTGAGTGTATTCCACTCTTCACTAGCAAAGCTGTCCTATAATTCATAAGGTGAAGAGTTATAAATAAATATTTATTTTATTATAAAGCATTGACATGCAATTTTTAATCATAAAAGTATTTAAGTGCACAAAATTGCCGAACCCTACTTATCATAAACGACGTCAAACCCAACAGCTAGTATTGTTTATCAAGACATTTCTAACGTTTGATCCAATAAATAGAAATCAGATAAAACTGCACAACATTACGGCTATATTGCACCGTCTAAATCTGGCCCACATCTAGATATCGACGGAAATAGCTGTCCACTATCGATTTTATTTATGTTAACTATTGTGATGTTAATAATAATCTTGTGAATGCTATTACTGAGTAGATATGATTGTCTTATATCTTACTTATAATGTACTAGTTTTGCTTCGCGGTTTTAGCGAAAAGCGCGTATACTATTAAGGCGAATCAGTTTGCTACTTTGAAGACTAATTGTTATAAACTTATTTATTTATTTATTTAATAAGGTGCACACCACAGCTGACAATTTTGCCTCGTTATACACAAATTTAATTACATGTTGCGGTGAAATGCCAACCAATTAATTGTATGCACACAGCATAGTTGAGGGAAAAAAAAATTATTAAAAATTACATTAATTAGCACAATTCATAGATCAAGTAAAATAATTTCCAAAAATACATGCCATAAAATAAGTTGAATCTAATTAATCATAGTACCTACAGATAAATATCACATCAATATAGCTAAGTACAGTACACTAAATCACTTAAAATATAGTTAAATCAATAAATACCTACATAACATTCAATCACATAAAATACAATTCGTTACATTCCATCACAGTATAACAATAAATTATGTCTAACAATTAGTAAAGTATCTAAGAAACTATGGCAGTCAAAGATTAAATTATCAACAATTCATTCAAACAATTCAAACAATTCATAGATCAAGTAATTTTTTTGTTTTTAAATACATGTCAAAAAGTAAATTGGATCTAAATTATAGTACAGATAAATATATCAATATAGCTACAATACATTAAATCACATAAAATACAGTAAAACCAATAAATACCTACATTACATTCAATCACATAAAATACAATTCATTACATTTCATCACAGTATAATAATGAATTATGTCCAATAAACATTAAAGTATCTCAGAACTATGGAAGTTAAAGATTAAAATATCATAGAACTTGTAGATTAGACTTGAGCACGGTTTTGACCTGATTTTTAAATTTACCCAGTTTTGGATCAAATACGTCAAGTTCTGTGTTTGGCTTACGCGAAGTTAAATCATTATACAAGCGACACATACGGACCATGGGATTATAGAAAGAAGTATTATTTTTTAAAACATTTATGCAGAAGAGAGAAGGGTGTCTGGGATTAGGTTTTATGTTAAAATTAAGAAGTGAGAGCAGAGTTGGACAGTCAATATGAAAGTGTATGATATGATGAAGAAATAAAAGATCCTGGTACTGTCGGCGCGTTGAAAGTTTCGTGACATTAAACATCTCCAATTTATCTTCATAGGATATTTTGTCTCCTGCGTTGAATCTGTAGTTTACCAATCGAAGTGCTTTTTTCTGTACTCTCTCGATACGGTCATTATGAATCTGGTAGTAAGGTGACCAAATGATTGACCCATATTCCAGATTCGTGCGTACCAGAGTATTATAAAGGTAAAGAAATGTAGATGGTCTGAGGAATTCCTTTGAAAATCTAGAAATAAAACCCAATATACGGAGCGCTTTTCCAATCATCTGGTCATAGTGGTCACGGAATGAAAGTTTTTGGTCAAAAAGTATACCTAAATCTTTAGCAACGCATTTATTTTCTAAAACATGGTCATTTAATTTGTATTGAAAATTGATAATATTTTTACTTTTATTGGTGAAAGATATACTAAAACATTTATCAAGGTTGAGAAACATTCTATTGTTCTTGCACCATTCCAGTAAAGTATTGAGGTCCATTTGTAGTTTATGACTGTCATTTTTAGATAGAATAGTGTTAAAAATTTTTAGGTCATCTGCATAAAGTAAGCAAGGACATTTGAGGGTTTGAGCAAGGTCGTTAATAAACATTATGAAAAATAAGGGACCTAAATGAGAACCTTGCGGTACTCCAGAATAGGCAATAAAAGGTGAGGATTTATGACCACCAATCACAACTATCTGACTTCGTTTCGTTAAGTACGACTTTATCCAGCGAAAAAGGTTTCCATGTATGCCAAATGAAGATATTTTGTTGCAAAGAACCTCGTGATGGACCTTATCAAATGCCTTTTTAAAGTCGGTATAGATGCAGTCGACTTGACCGCGTTTAGCAAATGAGGAGCATATAAAGTTTTTGAATATAAGGAGATTACTGATGGTCGATCTCCCCCTGACAAATCCGTGTTGATTATCGGAAATAAGAGATTTTATATGGCTATAGATTTGGTCGTAGACAAGTGATTCAAATACCTTAGCTGTTGTCGATAAAAGACTGATAGGTCGGTAATTTGTACAGTCAGAGCGATCACCCGACTTATGTATAGGAACCACATGCGCTTTTTTCCATTCATTAGGGAAAATTCCAGTTCTTAACGACATGTTGTATATTATTTGGAGAGGTTTACAGAGTTCCCCTGCACAAGTTTTAAATAGTTTTGCAGGAATGCCATCTGGGCCCATGCTTTTGTTAGGATCTAACTGCTTCAATTTTAATCTGACTTCGTTATCTGTCAGTGTGATCTCCTGAAGACAATCTGTAGTAAAACTGGTACCTAAATTTGTATCGATATTTGTCTCCGACTTCTCGTAAACAGAGCTAAAATACTTGGCCAGAAGATCACAAATTTCTTGACTGCCAGATGCCATCAGATCCTGGAATTTCATGATGTTAGGGTACGTAGTAGTGCCTTTCTTTGAATTCACAAACCTCCAGAAGGCTTTTATATTAGAACCAATCTCATTTTCTATGGATGTAATGAAGGTAGTGTAGCAAGTTTTCATTAGAGATTTAGCTCTCGTCCGCAGTAAGGTAAAAGTATCGTAATCGCGCGGATTGGCGTATTTTTTAAATAGTTTGTGGTACTTATACTTTTCTCTAAGGCAGTTTATGAGAGCAGGAGAAAACCATACGGGATGATTACTTTTGGAGATAGAAGTAAGGGGGGTATACTTTTTAATTACCTCAAGCAAAGTGTTATAAAAAATTTCCAATGCTACATCAACATTCACTGATTTTGATAATTCTGCAACCCAGTCTATTTGGTCAAGGTGAGATTTTATTTTCTGGTAGTCACATTTATTATAGTTTAGTCGTTTCGTTATTGAACTTGCAAATATACACTCAAACTAGATTAATTCTAGAAGTATTAGTTTTGATATCAAAGTAAACATAGAAAGTACATAATAAAAATAATCTTATCTCAATAAAAGAAAAGCATTCGTTTTTATTTCGCAATATTTTCAACATCGTCACAATCTTCATCATTCTTGGGAACGTCGCTGCAAAGAAAGTCAAATTAATAAATGAATGAAAAATTCAAAACGTACTAAGCGCGTGTAGTATTTTTATATACACTTCTATAAGTATGTAAATTCTACATAAAAGTAAAGAACAGATGTTAATACTTTTGATGTAGATGAATAAATATAAGCCATGTTTCCTATGCTAATGTTTGTATTATAAATATTAATTCATGATTCCGCAATTAGGTTAGTCAAGTACGTACATGTTCTTGACAACACATCCTTGGTCACTTTTATGTTTGGGGATTTTCATTCCAAACCTACAACATATTGGGGCATTTCACGCGAAGCGGACACAGATTTCAGGTTCAGGTTTCAGATTTCGGTTATATTTTAGTATGTTACAGCTGTATAAATATATCCTCGGTTATGTATACGAAATATTTTTTCATTTAGAAGCTTAGTTTTCAAAATACAGGCAGATGTCAGTAAGCGCGAGGCATGCGCGACTTCGAATGTAATTATCAGTTCAAGAAAAGGAATTTTTAAATAAATTGATGACTGAATAAAAATATTTCGTATACATACCGAGGATATATACAGGAGTAACATATTAAAATATAACCGAAATCTGTGTCCGCTTCGCGTAAAATGTCCCATATGCACTTTGTTTATAGAATTTGATGATAAATTGTTTATAAGTGGTGTGTGGTATATTATTGCTATTTTGAATGATATTGTGGTTAATATGTAACATTTGACCTTCCCACAAGGAAATTGCATATACTTAATTAAATATTATATAATGGTTTGCTTACTATTGCGCATTGTACCATCAAAAATATATTTGAAACTTTATTCAAGTGCTTTTGTAAACAAAATACACAAGCAGTGATATTATATTGTCCACATCAATAGGATCTGTGATCCTCTTGTCCTAGAATTTAGATATCATTAATTTTAGGCAAGTTCTAATCCCATATTTACGAAGATTGAAACTACATTTACAATTTAAAGGTATTTTTTAAACAAAACCAAAAATAGCGATGATCCCCGCCAACATCAGAAAAAAAATCAAATTTCGAACCCACAAAGCAAAGGCTTTCCTCCATACAGCCACGATTTGACATAATATTGCGTCCACACAGAGGCGGATGGGGAATATCGCCGCGCGGCGCCGGCTACACGTTCGGGCAGGACATCTCGGAGACGTTCAACCACAGCAACGGGCTGACGCTCGTGTCGCGCGCCCACCAGCTCGTGATGGAGGGCTACAACTGGTGCCACGACCGCAACGTCGTCACCATATTCTCCGCGCCCAACTATTGCTATAGGTAACGTGGTTTTTTGATGAATAAACATATTCTTTTTGACGTGACAACGTCTTATAATTCGATAGCGCCGGCTGCACGCACGAAAAAACATGACTCATGCGGCGTTACCTCGCTCTGAGGCGTTCCATGTAAGGCTTGAAGTGCAAGCGAGAGCGCGGAACGAACGACAAAGAAGCACAATCGGACGTTGTCACGTTCAACTATCGTCAGTTAACCGACTTTACAGACAACCATTTTTTTTTATTTATTTGGAGTTTACTTCAATGTGAAAAATTATTTAATGAACTTAATTTTAATTTAGAAGCTTTTTGATATGGAACAAACATTCTTCTGAATTTTTTTTAGAATAAAACAGGTAAAAAAGTCACTTCCTTCATTACACTGTGTTTCTCCAATTTATTTCTTATTGCTTGAATGTAGTGACATAACAGAAATCTAAATGTATTATATTAGTGATATAAATAAAAAGGTTAAGGTAATTATGGTTCATTAAGTATTTATTGAATATTATTACGCAATGAAGTAATATTTCATGGCGTGATTAAATAATTACATGTTTATTATTATAAGATTTATGTAATAGTTATTGTTTGTTTACAGATGTGGTAACCAAGCCGCTATTATGGAATTGGATGATGCGCTTAAGTACTCGTTGTAAGTATTCTAATCTGTCCTGCTAATTAGTCGATTTGCATTTGAGTTATAGTTACACGTGGCTTGTGTATTGTGATTGTGTCTTCAAGATATAGAAAGGTAAAAAATTAAAAAAAAGCTGCTTTTAATAGGCATGTTTGTGTTTAAAAAGTATCAAAACAGATACGAATTTTTGTATAAACATTTTAACTTATTTGTAGGACTCATTAATTTTTAAACAATAAACACATTTGGAAAGATTTCGCTCTATGTAAACAAAAGTATGACTGGCTTTGTTATGTCTTCGCTATAAGTATATAAACACTGAGTCACATATTGTTATCAAAGGCTAGATTTCCAAAATAAGTCACCTTTCCGACCTTATTGTGAGGCGCGTGCAATTAGTAATTGTGGTGTGACGTCACAAGACATGTTTATCTGTTTTCTGTTATATGATGAATAGTGCGTTTTATAAAATATGCTGTATTATCGTGGGACTTTAATACTGCTGTAAATATTATATAATGATGTACTAAATAACCGCGCGTGACTTTGCCCGCTTTGTATGAAACTTAACAAATTATCTACATAAACATTCCTCAGAAACCAATATCTATAAAAAACAACCCTCATCAAAATCCGTTGCGTAGTTTTAAAGATAAGCAAGGATAAAAAGCGACAGCAACTTTGTATATTATAAAGTTGCTTCTTCTTATGTTGACTATCTTGTGTTGACTTGTTATGTACTAATAACTGTACTGTTTTTACGTTGAAACTGATTGCTAATTTCCTTCAATTTTATCGTATGCAGTTTAATCATACAAACTTTATAATATTAGTCCAATTATCAACGATTCTGGAATGATTAGAAGCGCAAAGTGATGACTAATATATTTGATTTATATCAAATATATCGAACGGTAATAACCGTCAAATCTGTGGATACTTAAGTTTTATGACCAAACACTATAGTTATCATTTAATTTGGAAATAAATAAGGGTGTATATTAATATTGTGTGTGTTTTTAGCCTTCAATTCGACCCGGCTCCGAGACGCGGCGAGCCTCATGTGACGAGGCGGACGCCGGATTACTTCATGTAGGCTGCCCCTAGGTGTGTATATTCTTTTATTATATGTATTTAATAATCGGCAGATCAATACTTAAATGTTGTTGGGGACTGTTCTATCGGTTTAATGTTCAGATGGTATTGGGCAGAATTAGGGATGTAACGATACCGATACCGATACCGATATATCGGCCGATGTATCGGTATCACCGATTATAAAACAACCGATACCGAAATCAAACAATTCAAAAAACCGCGCCCAATGAACGATGCGGGAGGTCGCCCGCGCGCGGGCACTTTGTTTTCTGAAAAAACTCTACCAATAGTAAACTTTGATTACTGATTGTATGTCTATTAGTTAAAGTTTAACTGACTTTGCAAAATAGTAATTGCTGCTTGCTTTTTGGTTTGGCAAGAATACGATTTACAGTTGAGTCTCTGTTAAATGTTGGTAACTTTTATGCATAATTCACTATTTATTTTTCTACCAAGCCATCGATATCGGTATCGTAATCGTATCGGCAAAATCATGTATCGTTACATCACTAGGCAGAATATTTAAAAAAAATAATAATATAGTAGTTAAACAATTGCAGTATGCATGTCAACATTACTTTTTCGGCACGAATTCTTGGTGAAGTTTGTTTGTTAATTAATACCAAGAAGCTTATATCTAATAAACTGGAGATTTCAGTATGAACATTAACTTGTAACAATAAAATATGACATTGAATGACGCCTGTATGTTTTTTTATCCCTTTCACACCTAGGTAGTAAGTTAGGTGTGAAAGGGATAAAAAACATACATATAAAAAACAATCTACTTCTTTAACTATTTGAATCTGAGATACTAGTTTTGAAAATGCTTATTAATTTTTTCTGTTTTAACTATATAAATCAATTCAGGTGTCAAAGGCGCAAGAGATCGGGTTACTCGACTTACCTGTGCACCTTGCGATATTAATTAATACCTTGCTAATATCACCTGTACTTATATTTATTTTTTGTATCTATTTGCAGTGGCGACGTCAACGTCGCAGCAGCGCCGAGCGGGCGGCGCCTGTCTCGCCTGCGGCCCCGCGCCCGCTCGCGGCCGCAGCTCCGCGCGCGGTTCATCTTCACCTTCCGGTACTGGCGCCCGCCACGCGCCGCCCACTGACACCCGCAACCCCCCGCAACACCCGCAACACCCGCAACCCCGTCAACCTGACACATGGCAACCGCGTCGACCCCCCGTAAACCATCACATGGCAACCGTGTCGACCCTCCCTTCAACCATCACATGGCAACCGTGTCGACCCCCCGTTGATACTCGATATAGCAACCGTGTCGACCCCTAACCCAACTGCAAGCGTGTTAAATTGGATAACTACGTCGAGACGGACATATAGCAAGCGTGTCGACTCCATGTCACCTAAACAAGCGTATCGACCCCCTAGAACCTTGTCGACTTGTGCAACCCCGTCGACCCCCATCAACATAGCAACGTGTCAAACTCTAAACCAACCGCAAGTGCGTCGACCCCCTAGATCCCTAACAAGCGTGTCCACTTGGAAAACTGTGTCGACCTTGCAAATGTAACCGTATCTACCCACAAATCTTGTAACTCTATTGATTTTAACAACGGAGTGCAGCTTCGACGCAGCGCTATTTTTAAAGTGAAACTTTTATTACATCGTCTCAAACTTTTTGGTCTGTGTAGCGCATGTCGCGTGACGGTCGGCTGCCGAGTAGGTATAAAGCAGTGTTCGGAAAAGTTTCACTTTTACCGTGGTTTCATAAAACCACACAACATTTTCATTTGTATGGAACGTGTTTAACGGTTATGTGAATTTAAATATTATGTAGTAGTTATGATACTACAACGCCTCTAGCGGCTGTGTGAAGTATTAAATATTGTTTAACGTAAATAATTTCTAAATTGTTAATATTATTTGTATAATTTATCAGTTGAAATAAAAATTGTATGTTTTAGCGTGTGTATGAACTTGAAATAATATACAAAATATTACATAAATTCTAGTTTGTATGGGATGCTAATAAACAGGTTTTATTTCCATTTACTTAGGCTCTTTCAAATGTGACCTATTAGCCAAAGCTTATATGATCATCGATATGATGTTTTCTGAACAATAATGTATTACAATACAATTTACGATTGCTATTTGTATAAAAATATTCAGAAGGTTTATTATCGAAATTATTTTTTATTTTTATTTATGTAACTCACATATTACTGCTAGATACGTTGTAATGCAATACAAGTATCGAATATTGTTAAGGTCACGCAAAGTGGTTGACGCGCTATCTTCTATTAAATTTTTACCTAAATAAATGTGTTGATGGTACCAAGAAATAACCAATCTGTATATCGCTTGTGTGATCGCTTATGAGGGTAGTCTACAAAATAGTCCCATTTAGTACTGGGGCCGTATTATAACCTCTTATTTCCAGACAGTTTACGCAGTGAATTGAACTGACTGGCAAATTCATATTATGATTGCAATAACCAGCCATGGTTAATTATGGTACATATAATATGAATTTGCCAGTCAGTTCAATTCACGGCGTAAACTGACTGGAAATAAGAGGTCATAATACTGCCCCTGACAACTCTTTAGAGCGATTTTGTTCAACATAAACTGTAGTGTCGACGATTTCAAATACATATAATAAATTGAAACGTGCGTCCATTTGAGAGATTTTTTATACTTTACATGACGTAAAACGGTTGGATTAATATGTCGTCGACGGATCTTTCACACTAAAGGCTATGCGTGTGTTCTTTACGTTATTAAAAAGTGAATGTGCGTCTGTTTAATAGGACTTGTGTATAACAATATACATATGTATTACATATTGATTGCCGGAGACTTAACTTCAACAAAGAGTTGGCCTCGATAATGTGGCGTTTGGAAAATGTATGCGGCGGTTTATAGCGTTTACTTGATGAACAATTTTTTTTTTAATTTTTATTATTATCATTATGTATTGTATAAAACTTATTTATTTAGGTATATGTACTTAGAACACACGCGTACTCTTTGGACCTATGTAGTTGTCAAATTTAATTCTCACATTTTACGTTATAAACGATCTGTTGTAATATAAAAGAAAAATTGTTATTCTATAGTGCGTGTTCGTAATTATAAATTAAAGATGGTGGCTTGCTTGTAACGTGTTTAATGCGAGCAATAAAATGATAATTATTTGCAAAAGATAAATCTTTCAGTCACGCGTGTGCATCCGTGGGCCTTAGCATTCTATTGCTTGCATTGAAAAAAAAAGGAAAACCAAAATGGCGGCGGGATTCCAAATTCAAATGTCAGCAGTGCGTTGCTAAAACTTGCCTTCCGCGCGACATTATGCTGGTATGTTCATTTTCACAAGGACGGACGGCGCGAACACTGTATATGTATTACTTATGTATCAAAGACAATTTAGACCTCATTAAAAAGCGTACATTTGCTAAAAAGTAGTTTTATTTTCCACCAACTCGGAATGGACATACCACCATACAATGGAATTAGACAGGTGGCATTTTCTCATCTAAATGTTTAGTTCGCGTTCGCAATGTTCCGTTTTCTATTGGTTATTATAAATTTACATTAATTAACAGAAATATTGATATGTATTTTTCAGTTTGATATTATTTTTATGTGTTAGTATCGTATGCTTCGCTCGAGCACAATAAAATGACGGGTACATTCGTCTCTGTAATAAAAATAACAATAAGCATTTATTTTCGTGACAGAATGGCTGATTGCGCCGTATATTTAATATATTCGCGTGACTTAGTCAAAGTATTAAAAATGTTATAATATAATGAAGGTTATTATTGGCGTATCGCCTCATTCTGTCATGAGATCCGATTGCATTTTTTTGAAATTGAGTTTGTTCAAAATTCCCTCCTGTTGTGCCACAGTACCTGTATAACATGGAATAAATGTTTCACAAGCGTGGAGCTTTAATGGTTTCGTTTATTATTATAATATTCATTCGATTATTATTTTAGGTAATTATGTAAATACCTATGGATGAAGGCATTGCGTAGGTCGTTAGTGGAGATAAGCTCGAAAATATTCCCTTCCCCTGTACTCTGGCGAAACGAAATGCGAAGTGAACAACTTATCGTAATAATGTATAGCATTTTTATATGGAAATATAATAAAAAATATTAAAGAGGATAAGAGGTTAAATCTAAAGCGGTGTGGGTTCGGCGCACGTGCATTGGGCGGCCCACACCGGATCGTATATTATATCGTTGGAGCTAACTGGCAGAACGTAGCGATGGATCACTTGGAGCTCGGACGGCGTCCGTTTCTTCTGTCAGTGCCATTTTAAATAATAGACGATGAGTTACAATGTGTTACATTTCCAAACTGCACTTCGATTGATTGTGAGCGTGTGTCCTGCATACAAAGAATTTCCCACCAATCACATCGGTCGCCACACGTTTCTTTGATCTAAGTATTAAGTATGTAAGTTAGGTAAATAAATAAATATGCAAAAAGAACAAAAAAATGTACGCGCTTCATTTGTGTGAAATAAATTTTTTTAACATTGACGTTGCACTAAGTTGGTTTTGCTTTCGCTAGCGTTATTTCACACAATCGAAGTTCGTTTTGTAATATAAGGCTTTCCTGGCAGAATGCATAGGTAATAAATATTCAATATAAATGAGTTAAAGAGAACATTTGTGTAGAGCGAATGTTGTGTGACAATGAGTGCAATGTTGCGCAAATTGATAACTTACTGAAATTATACAGTGTTGGCAATAATCTAATTTCAGATAAAACGTATAAAACAATTTATTCTTACAACTGTACTATGCCCGAGAATAGGAATTAGATAATAAATAAAATTAATTATACACAATGTTTCATTGCCGGTTCACCCCATTACTCAAATATTTATATTTTTAGTAACACACAACGTCATATAATATCTTAGTGTTCGTTTCAAATGAGAACAAATTATTTAAGAATGGAAATCATCGTAGGTTTTTGGCACTTTGATATCGTAGGCTCCAATATACCTTTGCATGCATAAATAAATAAATCACACGATGATTCCTCAAATATCAGATTGATGATTACTCAAATATTTATATTTTTAGTAACACACAACGTCATCTAATATCTTGGTGTTCGTTTCAAATGAGAACAAATTATTTAAGAAAGGAAATCATCGTAGGTTTTTGGCACTTTGATATCGTAGGCTCCAATATACCTTTGCATGCATAAATAAATAAATCACACGATGATTCAAATTGGACATGCAGTACTAAAAAATGAAGTTCTAAATTATATATTTTTCCTAATTTACCATAATTATATTAAATAAAGGCCGAGTTCCATCAATACAATATTGTAATCTTTAAAACTGTTTCACTGTTTCATAGGTATTGGTCGAGATGGTTGGTGGTCAGATTATCTCAATAGATGGCGTTGATTGCCTCTTATACACTAAAACCGTAAAACTTCAATTGCTGATGTGGTATGAGGTATCATAGGTGCTGCGGCCTGCGAGCTGAATAGGCTGAGATCCACGATACATCGAAAGACGCAGGTTCAATTCCCAAATCATGATATAACTGGCCTGTTATTTAAAAATGTTCACCCACATTGTAATCGGAACCATTATTACCATCCTGTCTGTTCTATCCCTTCTTTATACATAAAAAGTACGTGACACATTTGTCCGTGATGGACTCCAAAACTACCGAACTGATTTTAAATTTTAATTGCACCCCGGGTGCAGTTTGATCTAACTTGAAAGATAGGATAGGTTACATCTCATAGATCAAGAGCCCACGACGGCCAGACAGGATCATCATGATTTGATCTATCAGTTTTGAGTTTATAGTCACAAAATAATTTTATTTCAAATTTGTGTTCGTCTATTATTTGATAGTACAATAATTATCTGTTAGCTCTAAAGTGGTTCTAAACTGTGCTCTAAACCATTCTTGGTTTAGAGCAGTTTACTTAGGGCGACATCTGTTGACGGGATTGAGTAAGTATCCAATAGATGCCCCTATTTAATTATAAATTAATTAAAACCCTTTACGCGTTTGACCGTTCATATACATTAAACTTATACTGTATACAAAACAGACAGGACAATGTCTGTCGGGTCAGCTAGTATAATCCTACTAATATTATAAATGCGAAAGTTTGTGAGGATCGATGTATGTGTGTGTATGTTTGTTACTCTTTCACGAAAAAAATATTGGACGGATTTGGATGAAACTATCGAGTAATATAGGTTATTCATCAGAATAACACATAGGCTACAATTGATAATGATTTTATTTAATTTTGGTCATAATATAACGATATGTGTCTGGTGTCAGTTACATAAGTCGGAAAAAATCTTAACTTCCATCTAAGAGCTATCTTGGCGTGCGCTGCCTAAACCAAAGGAGTTACATAATAAAGATGATGTACCGCAGGATTGTTTGTCTTAAGTTAATCTAAATAGAAGTCCGCGACAGCATATACCTTTTATGTGGAAGCCAGTACGACCAAAATTGTGAACCATAAATTTTAATAAGTTTTGTACTATTTTACAATGCTCATGAATATATTAACAAACTCTTATCAAATTGAATATATTTCTCACATTAAGTATTTAATGTAGATAAACTTTGTCTTTCACACTAAGTAATTACTAATTAGGCCGAATAGTTTAAAAATTATAACGATATGATTGACTTGAAGAGAGCGCCTAGCGGCGGCGGCAGCACGGGCGGAGCGGGAGAGAGAAAAATTAACATTATCAATGAAAATAAAATAAAATCATGGAATGTTTTTATTTTGTATTAAATACCATAAAATTATCTATAATTCTTCCATTCACAATATGACAAAATTTTTCATAGATTCGTACGAATATCTAAAATATATTCGTACAATACATAATATCCTTAGACTTTGTTGATGTGTGTATATATTTAAGAGCTCCTCTTTTTTCACGTAGATAAAATTTAGCCTCTCTTCTCTGATACCAAGATACAATATAATTATTATCAAGGGCATGAAATAAAAATACCAGATACTGTTTAATTTAAACATATATTTTCAATAAATATGATTCGATGATCCGCACACAAATCGTTAACAATACCGAAAACGCCCAAATTATAGATTACAGAGCTGTGTTAACAAAAATAAATATATATTTAATTAAATATAAGCCTCTTATAGTGTAATAAGTTACATCTTATGTAACATTTAAACAGTTAAAGCTATTCACATGGATCTCCAAATATTTTTTTTAACTAATTATAATTTAACTACACAAAGAAAGATTGAGAGCTTAGATAAATTTCATATAGTTGTGCTAACTAATAATATAATATTTAAATGCTATTTTACAACCAGGGCCTTATCTCTATAACATTACTTAAAATACTGGTTTCCTTAGTATCTACAATTACAAACATTTCATATACCGTGGAAAACAGAGACCATACTTATTCTACCCAAACCAATAATTATGCTCTTGTTATTTTATTGTAAAGAAAAATCAATTGCACTGGGGTAATTAACCCATTGAGCCCCGAACGGCCCGATCGGTCCACGACAATAGATTTTCTATTGTGTCTGTGGTTCCGGGGACTGAGTTATTAAGAAATTAATTTAGGATAATTTTACATCCTATTATTTTTTCCATGAATTAAATAATCTAGGGAATAAACAGCTGAATACAACGGAATTTATAAAATTAACAAACTTTATAACATCTACAAATGATATTTTAGTAATACAATTATAATTATCCCAGTACACAATACTTTTACAAATAACCAATTTCAAAAATTGAAGTCAATTTGTTAAATTTTTGTTAAAATTACAATTACTTAAACCTGTTTGAAATAATCTTACAAATAAATTAACCCATTACAAAATTGAAGTCAATTTGTTATATTACAATTTTTGTTAAAATTCCAATTAAACCTGCCTGAAAAACTTTGGTTATTGTATAAAAGTGGAATTTTCTCAGCTTATATGCAATTTAAAACGTGACTCAGTCAACAAAGGATGATCACATTACTTCCCTGTATAATAATGTCCATAGGTAGAACGATTATCCTATTTTGTAAATAACACATTATATTACATACAATATTACGTCCCGTGATCTTACATTCTTAAGTATTTATTTGTCGGCTTGCAATTACACTACGATATTTTAAAATAAATTCATTATAACAGAAAACTTTAAGATGTAACAAATACCAGTCTATACATTGATACAAATTGAACAGTGGTTTTATTAAAATATTTGCGTGGAATTAAAAAAATTAACAAGCTTCAAGCTCTATTCGTGACATCTAGAAAATCACTAAGTGTTTTAACAAATAGATTATACCGCTCAACGTTCGAAACTAAAACTGATCGATTACATCAAACCATTTCACAAATATTGATTACACAAACAGTTAACAGAACTAACAAGTGTTAAAAAAAATTACAAATAAATCGTTACACCAAGAAAAAATTTACAAAAAATATCGTAACATCAAAACTCAAATCGCAAGCACAACGAACATTAAACACTCATTCCCGTATCCAAGTTCAGTAATTGTTTCATGAGCTCATAAGTCGAGAACGAAGTGGCCACCATCGGTATAGCACGTAAGTAGTTGATGCTCATACCGCGGTATAAACCCTTCACTATACCATTGTCCCGGTATATGTGAGCGAGGGTTTTGAACATGCCGATACTGAAAATTTTTAAAAATGTTCATATATTTATTTATTTTTAAACAAAAAATAACACACAAAAACACAATATTTCATAAACCCTATGTGGTAAGTATACTTGTCTATTGTATGAAAATATTTTGACAAAATTATAATTTAAATATCACAAGAAATGAAAAAGAAAATTTTTTTAAGTATAATGTACTTATATAAATTTAATTAACACTTAGCAAGACGAAAATTACGTCAAATAGTTAAAACTTAATGACGCACGAACTTATTCATTTATGAATATTATAACTACATAATAAAATGAAATAAAATAAATTCAACACAAAAATAAATAAATAAAATAACTACGAACCTCCTGTTATGTTCGCCAACACCAGTGCAAGAAATATGCAATAAAATTTAGTCGTTAGTAAGAAGTGTTTATTATAATTAGGTACATAATATAAGAAAAAAAATATAATTATGATCAAAGTATAAAGAAAAACAGATATATAACCTTTTCTAAGATAGAGATGATTATATTCATAGTCATTTACAATAGGAGCCAATTATTATTGTATTCTATAGAAAATATAATAAACTACATTATGATTTAAGGAAATGCAATAGGATGCTACATATAAGTTAAAAGAGAATCTGTACAAATCAATTTGCTCAGCAAATCATCCGTGACCCCTTGTGTGCCCAATTGCCCATTCAATTGGATGCGAAATGTTACAACTTTTATATTGCAATTACGATAAAATACAGTGTATGTATTTATTTTATAACGAAAACGGGCCAGCTAGACTTTGATATTTAATAAAACGTTATGTTTGCAATGAAAAATCTACAAAATATGTCTACCATAAACAAATTTTCCACTTTCGTGTACCTAAAACGATTGTAAACTATTTCTCCTATGGTTAGATAATAAATTACTTCATTACTATGTTTTAATTATTGAACATAAAAAAACCTTGGTATTCCGCCACCAAATCCCAAGTTTTAAGTTTTTTTCTATGAAGTTATCGACAGAGAGACAGTGCATTGTGCGTGCATGCGTACGTAACTGTGCGTGTATATAAACATATAGCGTGCTCATGATACATGAATACACATATGATTTTCTGACATATTTAAATGTACACAATCGTAAGCATAACATATAGTTCAGTGTGTAAGAGATCGTGTGTGTTTTATGGAAGTATAGATTCGTGTTTTGGGTGATTTATCTGTATTTAATACGCAAGTTTTTACAGTTTTTTGTGTGTTTACGTGCCTGTGCGCTTGTTTTGTGTACCGTGTATTATTGTCGAGTCTGTATATGCGTGCTTTGCGTCATTTGTATACGAGTATTGCGTTAATTGAGAGTATTGTGCATATGTGTGTACGTATACTTTCTTTTGTGTGTTTATGTGTATTTTTAAATGCGTGTTTCGTGTAATAGTCTACTTGATAAGTTGAAAATGGCGTAAACTAGAGATAAGGCTCTTAAAAATACGTGCGATAGCTCATTTGATTCGGAATGACGTCTAGAAAAATGTATCGGAAATGTTTATTAGCACACAAAAAATTGCAAAAGTTATAGGCAAATTAAGTTTCAAAAAAGTAGGTATTTCGTTTATTGTTAATAACTCCGAAATTATTAACATTTCAGAAATTTTGAAAAAAGATTCTTAAAGAGGAGGAAATTTCCAACGAAAATCTCCCGACTCCCGGAATTCTATCTCCATTATTTATAATTTTAATTTAACGCTGAAAATAGCCCTCCGCGCGGCATTTTTAGTTAGCGCGCGCGGCTTCAAAACCGAGCACGTCACACTAATTATTTTTTTTAAGGTATTAAATATTAATTTAAAAATTTAAAAAAATTATGGTGTATTCCGAACACTTCAAAGAATTTGCTCCCGTTGGAAATTTTACTTAAAGTTAATTTTTCAACAAATTAGACAAATGTTAACTAATGAAATTTTTTTGAACTTCCGTCCTTATTGCACATTAAAAAAAATGTTTAAATAATTGTCGGTAAAACTTTTCACTTAGTGGAGCCCTTCATATAAATATCCTTAACAAGATCGCGCCATAAAAGTTTAAAAAATGTTAATACTTTGTTTATAATAATTTTTTCAAGTTAACAAAAAACTAGAAATTTCTAGTTTTTTGTTCAAATTACTTAACTTGAAAAAATTATTATAAACAAAGTAATAAAATTTTTTAAACTTTTATGGCGCGATCTTGTTAAGGATATTTATATGAAGGTCTCCACTAAGTGAAAAATTTTACCGACAATTATTTAAACATTTTTTTTTAATGTGCAATAAGGACGGAAGTTCAAAAAAATTTCATTAGTTAACATTTGTCTAATTTGTTGAAAAATTAACTTTAAGTAAAATTTCCAACGGGAGCAAATTCTTTGAAGTGTTCGGAATACACCATAATTTTTTTAAATTTTTAAATTAATATTTAATACCTTAAAAAAAATAATTAGTGTGACGTGCTCGGTTTTGAAGCCGCGCGCGCTAACTAAAAATGCCGCGCGGAGGGCTATTTTCAGCGTTAAATTAAAATTATAAATAATGGAGATAGAATTCCGGGAGTCGGGAGATTTTCGTTGGAAATTTCCTCCTCTTTAAGAATCTTTTTTCAAAATTTCTGAAATGTTAATTATTTCGGAGTTATTAACAATAAACAAAATACCTAATTTTTTGAAACTTAATTTGCCTATAACTTTTGCAATTTTTTGTGTGCTAATAAACATTTCCGATACATTTTTCTAGACGTCATTCCGAATCAAATGAGCTATCGCACGTATTTTTAAGAGCCTTATCTCTAGTTTACGCCATTTTCAACTTATCAAGTAGACTATAACTACTTTCTTGTATGTTTCTGTGTTTGTAAATTCGTATGGTTCGTGTATTCTTTTGTGTTTTCATGTGGCTGTATATACTTGTTTCGTTTGTGTATGTGTGTGTATCTCACCCAAAGTGCCTAGTAGCGGGGTCCATAGCGGCTAGTTGCATTCGCCGGCGAGTCACATCGAGCGGGTACGAGACCGACTGCGCCGCGGCGCCCGCGAGCCCGCCGCATAAGAGCTTACCCGGCACTGTTAGTACTAGACCGCCTGTGGAAACGATACTTGCTTATTAATAAATGCTTTAAACTTGATGACTATTGACTACCACGATGAATTACCGCGGTTAACATTTAGAAATAGAAAGTGTTTTATTAGCCACCAATTATTTTAGGTTTTAATTTTGATTATATTTTAGAAAAGTATTGCTAGCAGAATATTTTTTGACATGACAACGTCTTATAATTCGATAGAGCCGCCTGCACGCACGAAAAAACATGACTCATGCGTCGTTACCTCGCTCTGAGGCGTTCCGTCATCCGTGTAAGGCTTGAAGTGCAAGCGAGAGTGCGGAACGAGCGACAAAGAAGCACAATCGGACGTTGTCACGTTCAACTATCGTCAGTAAACCAAGTTTACAAACAACCAATTTTTTTCTTATTTCTATATATAGCATCATATAGGCCACTAATTAAAAATTTGATTTTGCTTATAAAGGGCACATATTGTATTTTATTTAATATGAAGCATAAATAAATAGTTGTCTGAATGATGACAACTGTTTATATCAGTAATTCTGTTCAGTGTTTCCAATATTTGCGTATAAATTAGAGTTATATATAAAAGGAAAATATTATTAACTGTATGTCAACGTAAATGTCCTCCGACCATTGTCCATACAAGTATACATGTTCAGTGTGAACAACCTCGCTTTTTATTTAAATTACAAATTACAAATATAGTCTAGACATATTAGCAACGACGCCATTTTCAAATAAACTTGTTAACATATGGAATCTTTACAATTGTACAAATTAATGTTTTTGTTTTTAGATTTCTCACTGGTATTTTCTCCAAAGAGATTTTTTTTTCATTTAAATTTAATTTTAATTTATAGCGCTTATCTCTCTAAACAAACTCCTCAGCTTTAGCATAAATAATAAATAAACAACATTTTTGAAGTGAAACTTCTTTAGGCGCGTTGTGAGTAAAATTTCAAGGTTGCGTCATGGCAATGTCGTCGCATCATCGAGTAAGGCGACGATTTTGGTATCATTAAATCTTACCAAAGAAGTTTCTCTTCTGACACGTGTGCTCGGCACACAAGCTCTTTTTGATATATCCCATAACATAAATATATTTAGCAAATTTTACGTATTAAAAAACAACTTACCCGTATTTCGATCACACTTCCGACACAGAGTAGTTGGCAGATACTTCATACAGAAATATTTTAACGATTCGAAGCAGTAGAAACTGAACCCTGCGTACGGCACCATGCCCACCATTGTGGGGACGAACCCGCGGTATAGCGCTAGTATACCGCCCTCCTGTATATAGAAATACCATGTGATGTTGATAAATAATATTATGTTGAAAAAACATTGTTCAGGCTTATATAGGCTATACTAAACTACATTTAACTACTAGACTAGGTAAAATTAGAAGAATTTTTATTTGATGCTTTGCTGTCGAACCCAAAATATTTTAGTGGAAGAAATTTTGTAGGTACGACTGATATAAATTGTACGAGAGAATGCAATATCTTAACGAATATGAGAAATATACATTTTTGTAAGAAAATCTACTTAAATATTGTTAAGTACGTTACATTGATAACATCGTTATTTTTGAGCGTATTTACATGTTTATTTTCTTCATAATAAACACAACATATAAACTGGTAATAAATATTTTTTTCATATTTAATAAGATACATCCAAGTTTTATAATTATTTATGTTCCTTATCAATGTAGGAAATTGTACATTGATTAAACTGATAATAATCCGTTATTATCAGGTGAATCAATGATCAAAAACTGTACTTTGGCAATACTAAAGGCCAATATCGCTTGCTGATATAATCCGTAATATATAACACTTTTTACGATTATTTCCATACTTACATTCTGTAATTTTTGACTGTAGAACATATGGTTGACAATACCAATAAACTATTAGATAGGGAGAGAAAATAATTATGTAAGTACTATCAAATATTAATATATTCAATTTGCTTATATTGACGACCTACATGTTACATATAATATTATAAAGCTGAAGAGTTTGTTTGTTTGTTTGAACGCACTAATCTCGGGAACTACTGGTCCGATTTGAAAAATTCTTTCGGTGTTAGATAGCCCATTTATCGAGGAAGGTTATAGGCTATATTTCATCACGCTACGGGCAACAGGAGTTGAGCCACGGGGGTGGAAACCGCGCGGAGCAGCTAGTGTTACATATTTAACAATCTATATTCTATAAAATATACAAGCTTCTATGGCTTCTTTCGTTAGCACCTTGAAACGGGTCAATGAATCTAATCCCTCATTTTATACCCATTCTAACTATAACTATGTCTGTAAACTGTTGAATCTATCATGCTCTCTAAAAGGGCATTTACATCAAACGAGCGAATGGCCATAATAATAACCCCACTATGTCAAATTATTTTAGTGTAAACAAGCGTAGAGCATTCTTTCGAAGATTCTATGCAATGTTCTTATATTGAACAATACTGAATACGAGTTTTCATTTACTCTAAAAGAAATATTCTTTCTCTAGCTCTATGTTCGTTTGATGTAAATGCACTGTAAGAATAAATACTTGCAGAATATGCATTCAATAAGTTTTTATAGATCCCACGTTTTCAACAACAGTTTTGTGGTTCAATAAGAATAGTTTATCTATTTCATGTTTGTGGGAACACAAACACAGTTGATTGGAATATCTCCTATATTCAATGGTGACCCATCCAAGTTATCATGATCCATCAATCAAAGATAGTCTTAAAGGCAAACTTTGAAATAGCCTTATCATTGTGGACAGTTCACTGGACTATGGACCCTCTAATCATTAAGACACATTTGGCATCAGGAACCTTTGTAAGCTAAATGTTCACCACCGCCCATAAACACTTACTACTGATTCAAGTAAAAATAGGAAATACTTAGAATCGGATAGTAACACTGTTTCCAATCCTACTAATATAATAATGCGAATGTATGTTTGTTCTGTTGTTCTGCTGAACTGATTTTCATGAAATTTCACACACACATAGAAGTAACTTGGATTAATACAAACGATAGTTTTTATCCCGAAAATTACATTATTGTTCTGGAACACCACATGCAGTATGTCGTTCCAAAGCTTCACTTTACTCAGAAGCTGATCTACTCACCGTTCTAAACATGGTAGACGCGGCATGCACGATGCCCGTATATCTGTGCTCTCCCGTTATTTGGAAGGCGAGTCTCGCTCTGATCGTGTCGAGAGGGTATGTGAGGGTTACAGACGTCACTCCGGCAGCCGCTCCAGCGAGGAACTTGTCACCGTGCTGGACGAGCGGTATGCTTAGCCCACTGAAGTACTGGAAAGGTTCGGTTATGAGAAGAATGTTATTTTTTAACATGGACATAGGTAGCAAAGTCATTAGAGGGTTGGCGCAAACGGGCCACACAGCCACTAGTGGCCAGCGACAGCCACTTGATACATTTTGTAGCGAGTGGTCGCCACCGGCTCCACGTGTGTGGTCCGTCTATACAAAATATATGACAAAATTTGTTAAGTGGCTATCGCTGGCCAACAGTGGCTGGGGTCGCGGGCCCCTTTGCGCCGACCCTAATAACGTAAGATGATTCTTATATGTAGGGTGTATGAAATGAGTAGGATATATTACTACCTATGCCTATACATGATAATATGGTATGATGCTATATGATGAAGCCATTAAAGTTGTTGTATCAAATATAGGTACTTATTTCAATTTATACATAGACAATTATTATTGACAACGTAATAATAATAGATCTACAATAATTGTAGCGTATTAAAGTCGTTATCTTCTTCTTATATATAAAAATGAATCGCAAAATGTGTTGGTAAGCGCATAACTCGAGAACGGCTGAACCGATTTCGAAAATTCTTTTTTTATTATATTCCTTGAAGTACGAGGATGGTTCTTATGTAGAGAAAACGTAAACATGTACCACGGGCGAAGCCGGGGCGGACCGCTAGTAAGAAATAAAATTTACCTTGAAAATGATACTTCATCATCTCAATCATCGCTATTATAAAAGTTAAAACGCAATTCAATATAATAATTAATAATATAAAAAAAAAACCAAATGATATTATAATGAAACACATTTGCATTATATTATTGATATCCTTGTTTTAAATCAATAAAGTGAAGTAGTTACATGAACTGACTGACGAGCTATTACAATGGCTCGTCGATATACTTTTTATAGACGTTTTTTGATCTGATTGTTAACAATAGAATTTAAATAATTCTCAAGTATTTGTTTGCCCGTTGTCATGCAGTATTTAGAATATCCTTTCATGTTTTTTTAACAGGATATTCTAATATGCTTTGAAAGGAAGAAAACATTTAGAACTTAGAAGTCTCTATATTTTGGATCACTAATCTATACTTCTATACTAATATTATAAAGAGGAAAGGTTTGTATGTATGTATGTATGGTTTTCACGCATAAACTACTGGACTGATTGAGATGAAATTTGGAATAGATAAGCTTTAGACCCTGAGAAAGAACATAGGCTACCTTTTTTTGCGAAATATGAACCACGGGCGAAGCTGGGGCGGACCGCTAGTAATTGATATTTTCTATTGATACTTGGTAGCAAACGTAGATAAGAAATCGTAGATAATACGGTATTTTATCTATGCCATCTTTTCCTGGTTCATTGATATTTAGTCCTTATGGTATAAATGCCACCTACTAACATTTAGACACGGTTTTTTCTTTGGAGATTTTTGAATGAAATCAAATCAAGTCAGTTGATAGATTAAACCCAGGAACCATATTAACTTGTGGAAAGGAAAATTAATGATAACGAGTTATGATTTTACATTGAATATTTTGAGCGAACTGTTTTTTTTTATAAATGTAGATATTTTATACACTTTTTGTATAAGATAATATCTTAAGCATAGTTATGTAAAGATAAAAATTTAAGTGAAGTTCGTACTTCGCACATCGCATCTAGGTACAAGGTACCTACCTACTATGAAATGCAAACGAAATGCCGCACCTACGATCCATAAGTCAACTCACGTGCTATATGGAAGCCGGTTTTTATCAAATATTTGTGGATTTACGTTTTAGTCTTTCACCTCATGATAATCTACTAAAATTTTTTTTAAATCTATTTTCGCAAATAGTCGTGCCCCGCGGTTTCACCCGCATTGCTCCGCTCCTGTTGGTCTTAGCTATACATATATAGAAAAAATATTTCAGTATTAGAAGATAGTCGAGAAGATCGAAAAAGGTTCATGCTAACTAACATGCTAACGTAACAGTATCATCCCAAATAATTTTCTATAGCTTCAGTATAGCATTACATTATATTGTATTGTCCGGTTCACGTATTAATGTTTGTCTAAGTGTGACGGCAACGCTACGCTTAGTACAGTGCGACACAAAAGAGATGAAAATAAATGAGGGCGCCACCGTCGCTCATATAGCAACACTGATACTGCGACGCAAGCGATCTTGATACTATAGAATAAAAATCCAAAAATCTATATAATATAATCTAAAATAAATACCGCGATTTAAACCGTTATAATTGTTTCATTGTAGCAATAGCGTAAAATATTTAAGACAAAAATACATTAGTATTTTAATTGACCTACCTAGGTCAAATTTTACTTAAATGTATTTGGAATTAGTTATTTTATAAAAATCGGTCAAGTGTTTAGACTGCAGAGGCGCACATAGAATCAAACATACAAACAAACAAGCATACATGCAGCTCAAACACATTACCCTCTTTCTGGGTCCGTCGGGTAGAAAAAAACAAGGCGATTTGAAAACCACATATTTTTATTTTTTTTGTAGATAAATTTTGTACATTAATATAATTCATCAAAATTTAAATATTCTACTCCTTCAAAGGACTGATCATCAATCTGTTTCGAAGTACTGGCAAGAGGGTACGCGGCATCTTCAGTATCTGTAAATATGATACAGTAAATATGATTTTTTTTCTTATGGTTTGATTGATTAATAGATAGATAGCTGTATGAAAACAGTTATCACTATACTATGTAGTAAAATCTAAACTAGGTACTTTATTTGAGGCTGGTTGGATTGGATATAACTTCTTGACTCAAATTGTGCTGGTCGCACTATAAAAACTAGTTTTTGTTTACATACAAATAACCTCAAATTAAATTGCGAAAACGTAATAATCGCCATACATACATACATTAAACACTCGTCACTAATGGAATATTCTATTTTACGTAGTACTGAGCAAAAATAAATGGAATCTCACCGGTATATTCTGATGTACGTTTGTAAACGTTTTCCAAATCAGTCAATAAATTTCCAGCTTGAAATTCGGACAAACACCGAATAAAAACTTTATACACCACATCACGGACACCGCTACGTTTAACCTTTTTCATGATGACTCCTTTTTTATTTAAATTTCTTGTTCTAAATAACAATTTTATCTCAATAATTCTCCACTTCACGAAAAAAACAAAAAATTTTTATTCAACTTGACAGCTACATTGCCAATTCAGGGTTGCCAGGTAATGAAAAACGAATTAGTTCCAAAATAATTAATTTCATCTCTTTTATGTCGTACTATATGTAACTGTTAACACCGCTACATTAACAGAATCCCGATTACATATCGTACATAATCCATACATTATTACATTGAAACATCAACAAACAGAGTAATAAATCTATTGTGCATTTAGAAACGAATTAAAAGGTATATGCCGGGAATATAAAGTTCATCTACAAATTAAAATAGATAAAAAATAACATATTATGTATTTCTTATTTTCGTCAAAAAGCTGTATGTTTGCATTTAGATTAGTCGAGACTGTACTATTAAAAAAGAAGTAAAAATAACTCAAAGGTCGAGTTTTCAAGTAACTATCAAACAAAGTACGTGGCCTTGAACGGCGAAATTTACTGATAAGGAATCATCAACGTGACTATGAGGTCAAACATATTATGAGTTTTTGATGGAGATACAGAGGAAAAAATGTTTATCTATACTAATATTATAAAGCTGAAGAGTTTGTTTGTTTGAACGCGCTAATCTCGGGAACTACTGGTCGGATTTGAAAAATTCTTTCGGTGTTAGATAGCTCATTTATCGAGGAAGGCTATAGGCTATATATCATCACGCTACGACCAACAGGAGAGGAGTCACGGGGGTGAAACCGCGCGGAGCAGCTAGTGATATATACAACCGATACAACTTTTTACATTTGCATTATAATGATAGCAATGATATTATTTTATTAAGTTAGTTCGGTAGTCGAAATTATAACATTTGATAACAGAACACGTGAAATAATAAAAAGATTTATGACAGACACGATTTCATTGATAATAAAGTAACGAAACGTGACGTATTTTCGTTGCTTTCATAGCAAGTTGGCTATAATTTAGTTTATAAGTTCATCAGACATCTTAAAATTCTAATCGTCTATAAATATTAATTTTCTTTTCATTTGGTATAACTAGTTAGATAGGTAATATATACCAATATTAAAAAGCTGACGAATTTTTTTGTTTGAATGCGCTAATCTGAGGAACCAGGTACTGGCCCGATTTGAAAAATTCTTTAAGTGATAGATAGCCCATTTATCGAGGAAGGCTATAGGCAATATATCATCACGCTAAGACCAACAGAAGCAGAGCACTGTGGGTAAAACCGTGGGGCACAGCTAGTTATATATAAAATTATTCCAATTTTATATCATTGGAAATATGATTGTTCAGCAACAGAATTAATTCTTTTAACTTGTTTACACTTAAAGAGACAATAGACCATAAATAATTATCTAAATAATAATAATTGATCAAGACCACGAGGCAAAAACAACTATAATAGCTACCATTTATATTAAACGACAACATAAAATGATGTTTATTGAATTAATATGCAATTAAAAAAACATTTTCATAGCACAAGTACAGAATAAATGAAAATGCATTGGGATGCTTAACTGGTCACTTAAGAACCTGCCCCTTTTAAATAATTTTTAATTGAATTAAAAAACTGGGATGTTCTATGTTCGACTTACTCTCTAGCTTTATCTTATATATAAAAATGAATCGCAAAATGTGTTGGTAAGCGCATAACTCGAGAACGGCTGAACCGATTTCGATTTTTCTTTTTTTATTATATTCCTGGAAGTACGAGGATGGTTCTTATGTAGAGAAAACGTAAACATGTACCACGGGCGAAGCCGGGGCGGACCGCTAGTAAGTTTATATTATCATTATTTTTTTTTAATAGTTAAGCATAATTCACACTACCAATTAATGACAAATAATATATGAATGTATAGGTAGGTAATGGGTGTATCATCAAAACAATGTTGGTTAATGTAAGCCAAACATTAAACTTGAAACACCAACTTCAATGTGATGTTACATACTACAATACACGTATTTTGAAGTGAAAACTTCTTTAGCGGCGTTGGGTATAAAATCTTAAACTCGCGTCAGGACACATGGCCTGATCGAAAAAGCGTAAGACAAATGTTTTTTTTTTAGCCCTTATATTCCATGCGTAAGACGGATACCATTCCAAAATATCAAACATGCTGAACGTTAATAATCAAGTTTTCACTTCTGCCGGCACTCCCGGAGTGCAACCCGTCTTTTTTTTATACATTAATCTAGTTAACAACACACCTGTTTAGTAGAATAGTTTAACACACTTTTTAGAAAAAAATGGAACAAACATACCTTTTTATAAATTTCGAAGCTTGTGAACTGTGTCGCGGCATACGGGAATATCCTGACCATCTGTGCTCCATTGCCTTTATATAGAGCTATGAAAGACTCCTGTTTCACTATAGCCACTAGACCTCCAAACACACCATGATGTTTGTAGTGAGCCGACTGAGCTTGTAGTAATATTTTAATCCTATCTAGTGGGGCTACTGTCGTCTTAGCACACATACCGGCCACACCTAAAAAGAAAGTTTAAGGAATTTTATTACTTATAGAAAATAATGTAGTACATATGTAGTTTTAGCTGTATCGGTTTTTGTGTCGTATTTCAAAAATAGGTTACTACTTATTGGCATTAATATAAATTTATACATAAAAATTAAAATAAAACAGACACAGATATTTCATCTTTTATTCATATTAGCTTCAATATTATGTTATTTTAGTTAAAAAAAATGCTCTAACAACAACAAACTAAAAAAATACAAAATTTAGAAAGCTAGTTTAATAAATGAAAGTGAATGACATATAAGAAAGAAAAAATATATATAAAAAATAGAACGTACCTCCTGCTAACAGGTTCCTCAAAATGAAATCGAGGTCGTTTTTTGGTTGCACTTTTAGGGCCATCTTTACGGCAGCTTAAAATTTAAGTTTGACCCAAACAAAAATGAAATCGTCTATCTGCTTAGCATGCGACGTCGATAAAATAAATATCATTAATTACATTCCAATGACGAGGGACATTACTTCACGATTTGGCACGCAACATTTAAAACAAAACTTTCACCAACCAAACACCACTTTTCTTTGAACATCCGTCATTAAGATCAAATTGTGTCAAAGTTGGACCATGGTTGGACTTGGGCCTCACAAGACACAGTAGCAATTATTCATCAGTGATATATCGATATTATTCAGACACTTTTAACAAAGCTGTCTTTTTATTTATGTTTCGCGTCTAATGTAAAAAAAAATAACTAAACAACATACGCGTCTATAATTCTCCAACGTCGAACGCTAAATAAATTTAAAAATAAACCGAACTGACAGTTGACACATGAGAAATGACAAACGAGAAAGTAGATTGCCATTTGCCATTATTCATTACAGCAACGTGTCAGAATGCGGTATGATTACAAAAACATTACTTTACAAATGCAAATATTAAATTGAATTAAACTATAAAACATTATTGTAGTAACAGATATTATTATAAATCTGAAAAATATTAACAAAATTTATACATTTAATTTCATTTAAGCTTTAGATAAATAGTGTAGATGGCAGTTTATTCAAAAATTTTAATGCTCAAAATATGAAAAGCTCTACAATATATTTTAAACCACTAAACGCTGTAGATCAAAGAGTAATTATGATTCTGTAAATAAAATCAATAAAAATAAATATTTTTATTGATTTTATAATCATACAGTCATGGTTTTTTCCGTAAAAATAAGCAATTTGATTATTTGAGAAATTGCAGGTAACGCCCTTATGCTTGATCCTTGAAAGCTTTGAAGGTCACCTTGAGGCGCGAAAGCTTAAACCATGGGGCAGTGGACACAGCACGTATTCTGTGTACATGCTGGTCTGCACGTTGCTCTTGGATAGCATATAATATGTAGAGTAAACGGTGCATACGATTTGGTATTTCAACACGTTGCGTACTATGTGTCATAATATTATTCGAAAAGTACACGGATTCATACGTAAAGCTCATCTCGGTGCCGTTGTACGTGTGACTCGATTCATGTTTACATTTTGTCGATTGTGTATTAAATTGTTCCCTAATTATTAATTTTAATCATTCGGGCATTGGAGGAAATTAAATTAAAAGTGTAAAATGGACGTGCCGGCAAGAGGAAACGTTTTAGGACGTAAGTTTTGTTTATTATGGAATTGAAATATATTTTTTTATACATTACAAAATATATTTATTTTTAAATATTTAAGCGGTTTAAACATCTCTGTGCCTCAAAAAAAATTTATATGTTTGTTTATAGTTAACTCCTGTTTAGATTTTCAGTTTTTCATAACTATTTTTTTCTGGGTTATTGGTAACTTTTAATTTAGGTTTAGAGACATTTATTTCAAAGAATTTTACAATTCACTTATTCTAACGTTTCACAATAATTTATACTAATATTATATTGTAGTTATAATTAATATAAAAATTAAGTTTTATGTACTTAGGTCATAATTATTGTGAACAAAAATAATTATTGTGAACAATATCTAAAAATGTCTAATGAATGACGAGAATAATATTATGTTGTTTGGATTGTAACTTTTATTTATTTAGTATTATTGCTTGTGATAAGAATCTGTTTCAAGGGTCGATGACCTCCCTATGTTATGAATTGTAAAATGTACATAATATATAAATGTAATGTCGGTATTTGAAATAATATGATTTTATTTTTTCTCAAAAGTGTTTGCCGCGCTATTATTTAAAAAATAGATTATATTATATAGGTAAAGCGGGTACCTATTTCTATTTATATTTTGGAACATTACCTACATCACTGGTACTGTATTATCACAATCCGTTCAGTGGTTTAGCGTGAAAGAGCACCTAACAAACTTATATCCATACTAGAGGTCCGCGCCACGCCGGCGTGCCGCCGCCGAGAGACCCCGGCGCGCCGCCGCCGCCGCCGGGTCACAGAAAAATTGGCGCCGAGTTCAAATTTTGCGCGCGAACCATGTGTCACGCACGCGTTGTTGTCTACAACACGGCAACGTCGCATCGATATAGTAGACAATGTCTACTATATCGATATAGTAGACAATGTCTACTATATCGATGCCAGATGTTTTACTCCAAAAGCTAGCCAAAAAACACTCCAATAGATTTATTGATGAGGATGACGACGTCGCTCAAGAGTGTTGGAGATATTTGGCTAACCCTTCAGATTTAGGAGATGTAGAGGACGTAGTATGTTGATGTAGTTACTTAAGTTCTGGGAACAAAAAAAAGTTGTTTTTCCTTGGCTTGCCGGATTAGCGCGATCGCTTCTATCTATCTCAGCTACAAGCACGCCAAATGAAAGGGTTTTTTCTGTAGCTGGGCTAGTCTTAACTGCGAAGAGATCGCATCTAAATGGTGCAAAAGTTAACAAAATTATTTTTATCCATGATAATTATAAACATGATTTGTTACAAATCAGTAAGATTCATTGCTATGCAGACGACAGTACGGGGGATGCTCTTTATCCCGGCCGTGCAAACACCTCAAAGGAAAGCCTCAATGAGAGTCGAAACAAACTTGTGTCTGAAGTCGAGTCTTCTCTCCAAGAAGTCTCGGATTGGGGCGAACTTAATCTTGTCGAGTTCAATCCCCTAAAGACACAGGTTTGCGTGTTCACCGTTAAAAAGACCCCATTTGTCGTAGAACATCGGTTTAAGAGTACTCCCCTTAGTATATCGCTGAAAATCGGAATCCTCGGAGTTGAAATCTCGAGTGACGTTCAATTCCGCAGTCATTTGGAAGCGAAGGCTAAATTTGCCTCGAAAAAATGGTGTGCTCAGTAGATCGAGACAGTACTTCAAGCCGGCCCACCGACTTCAGCTGTACAAGGCTCAGGTGCGACCGGATATGGAGTACTGTTCTCATCTCTGGGCCGGAGCCCCACAGTACCAACTCCTTCCTCTTGACCGCATCCAACGTCGAGCAGCTCGAATTGTCGATGACCGTAGGCTTTCCGATAGGTTCGATCCACTGTCAGTGCGAAGAGACGTACAGTATACTGTACAGTATACAGAGAGACGCTACTGTACAGTGTACAGTATCTACTATGGGGAGTGCTCTGAGGAATTGTTCCACCTTTTACCAGCCGCACACTGCACAGTTCCACCACCGGACCACACGCCGTAAAAACCAGTTCCATCCGCACCATCTGGATGGTTGGCGCTCCACCACTGTCCGCTTCACCCGCAACTTCCTTCCGCGTACGGTGAAACTGTGGAACGATTTGCCACCTGCGATGTTCCCGAACAACTACGACATTGGGGCCTTCAAAAAAAGAGCTTATTTGTCCATAAAAGGCCGGCAAAGCACCTGTAACACTTCTAGTGTTACAAGTGTTTATGGGCGGTGGTGACCACTTAGCATCAGGTGGCCCACCTGCTCCTTTGCTTGCTCTGACATAACATTGCCAATAAAATTATTGGGAATGTTTATAATTATCATGTTCATCACTAAATAGTTAAGCTACTTGATTTTAATAAAAATATTTTTTTTATTAAACTTAAAGAGGGATTTTTCTACTGCCCGCCCACCCCCTAATAACTTTAAAAATAACTAGCCCACGCCGGCGACGCCGCGCCGCGCCGGGTGCCGCACCCGGCGCGCCGCCGCTGGGCTTTTGGACTGCGGCGCGGACCTCTAATCCATACCTAGATTATATTTGTCCATGTCCATACTCACTAATTTTGACGTTTATAATACGTACGTACGTACGGTAGGGTTAATAGTTTTAATATATAAATAAGTTGAACAATTAATAATCGCTCCTTGTTAAAGTTTTATTAGACTTACTAAAAATGGCGCATTGCATCATATTATTGTCAGCAATAATTATGTACAATGTTTGAAAAACGTCATGTTGTGCAAATAAAAAGATCGATAATTTACGCGAGATTATTCTTGGAATAAATGACGAGAGTTAGAGCGTATACGCACTATGCGGGTAGCCGCATTGCGGGTAGCCGTCCGGCTGACCGCAAGCACAATTATGTACGTAACCGCAGACCGCACAGTGCGCATAGAAATGAATATTACGTACATAATTGTGCTTGCGGTCAGCCGGACGGCTACCCGCAATGCGGTTACCCGCATAATGCGTATACGCTCTTAAGAGAATCACTAATTACGGCTACATATAGAGATTAAACAACATTGTTAGTTGAAGAGAGCTAGAAGACTTCAACATTATACCTAAATGATTTATATCGCAGTCCGAAAAAGGGAACTGAAATACTTTTAATTTTACATATTTTTTTTTCAAAGAGTTATAAGTTATTGTATTTAACTAACTACCTATACTAAATTATGTAGATGTAGTACTTTTACTTTAAAAAAAATGTGTAAAAACTAAAAACTACTTATATAGAAATCCTTCATAAGGCATCACATAAAAAGGGTATTATGGGGAAAATGTGGATTGCAGTTGTATCTCAAAACTTTCGTCATATCCTTTAGCCTTTCAGAGGTCATGAGAAAGCGATCTTTAGGAACGTCACGTGACTGAGGTCCCGTTGCTATGACAACCGCGTTCGTATGGTGAACCCACAGTGAACCCTATGATCACTATTTTTTTAGGTTTCATTATTGATTTCAAAATTTCTTCATTTTTCTTATTATGATGCAGATATAATTGTTTCAAAGATTTATATAACTCAAGGGCGGATCCAGCTTTAGTGCCAGGGGGGGGTCACATAGACGTGGTCAATTTTCAAAAGCTATATTTTGGTAATTTAATTGATACGTAGGTTTTAAAAAAATTGGTCAAGTGCGAGTCGGATTGGCGAACCAAGAGTTCCGTACAAAATTTTTTATATGTTTTAATATTAAATTTATGCTTTTTGCAATTTTTCCTTTATCTGTGCTATAAGACGTAAGTTTCTATTAAATAAAAATTAAATATCAAGATTCTGTGTTCACGGGAAGTACCCTGTAGGTTTTGATTCCTGGCAACACTTGCAAATTGATAAGCATGAAATGTATGTTTTAGCAATTTTTCCTCCATCTGTGCTGACATTGCTTTTAACCAAATTTCAGTACTCTGTGTTCACAGGAAGTAGTACAATACTATAGATTTTTATTCCCTTGCGATGATGTCGAAATTTGCGATAATTTACGGCATAAACGGCTGTATCTTTTGATTGCGTTGGCTTATAAGTTTGTTTTTTCACAGCTATAAGGATCCGTAGATTTGAGTATTCGGTATGAATTTCAGATTGATACCTCCACGCGTTCCTGAGAAAAAGGGTCTTGATAGGCAGACAAACTTGAAAAATATATATTTTTTGCAATTATTAACTATAATATAATAATATTATAATTGATATGATAACTTAAATCTGTTATTTAATTCAAATTCTATGTCAACGCAATCTGAAGAAAAAGCAATTAGAGCCGCATATTCTGTAATTCGCAACTACTTGCAAGGGAATCATCAATCAAAACCTACAAGGTACTTCCCGTGAACACAGTCTTGAAATTTGGTTAAAAGCAACGACTTAAGCACTTACAAGCACAGATAAAGAAAAAAATCCTTTAAACAAAATTGTAAGATACAACTGCAACATAATGAAAAAATATGTTTGCTCGGAGTCCTCGGTGCGCGAGTCCGACGCGCACTTGGCCGATTTTTTGTTTTAATTTGACAGTATTTTCTATTGCTCATTTAAAAAAAAAATTTGCTATTTTATGTCTTATCCACGAACTGGGATATTTCGATATTTGTGGTTTTGTGTGAAAAGTGTAACAGCAAAAGTTGTAGAAAAAAAATTAATTACATACAACTTTACCATTAGGTACACTTTATTCCGTAGTTACAGTTTTTAAAAAAAATCGAAAACCTGTTATTTGTCCTTAAATTACGACCACAGGTCGACCCTAATGAACTTTTTCTATAATTTTTGTTATATTCTCTTCCGTTGCCGTTTGTAATTGATTTCATTGTTCTATATATTACTTTTATGTCTCAAAATTCAATAAAAACATCATATTGAACAGTATTAATTTGTTAATTTAAAAAAGTTAATATTAAATTTGTGGTCCACTTAGGTCGTGGACCTAGCCCAGGGGGGGGTCATGACCCCGTGACCCCCCCCCTGGATCCGCGCTTGAATTATAACTTAGCTTTGTCATTGCCCCTATTCAAATCTATTTGTGGTTTTATTTAAATATTTTGCTTTCATAAATAAGTATAAGCACAGACTAATAATAATATACTACGTATACAAGTATAAGGTAAATGCTGTACCGCAAATTGTATAATCACATATAATAATATAATTAAGTACCTACGTTATAAATATCTATAATATAAAAATGAATCCCAAAATGTGTTGGTAAGCGCATAACTTAAGAACGGCTGAACCGATTTCGTTAATTCTTTTTTTATTATATTCCTTGAAGTACGAGGATGGTTCTTACGTAGAGAAAACGTAAATATGTACCACGGGCGAAGCCGGGGCGGACTGCTAGTATTAAATAGATTTAGAAATTACTTGTTTACTTGTTTGTTACGTTTACGTAGGTACATAACTTATTAATTATAACAACACTAACACTATTTTGTACTCTTTTTGTCTCTGTCTGTATTTATTAAAGCAATTTTGTATATTGCCCTGTCGGAAAGCTCAATAGCCCAGTCGCCCGCGGCTTTGCCCGCGTTTTCAAATAAAAACCCGCATAGTTCCCGTTCCTGTGGGATGTCCGGGATAAAAAGTAGCCTATTTCTTATTCTGAGTCTTCAGCTGTCTACATACCAAACATTATAATCGGTTCTGAAGTATTTGCGGGAAAGAGTACCAAACATCCATACTTATAAACTTTCGCATTTCAAATATTATATTTACACCATTGCTATTTTTTTTTCTGTTCTGTGTGTAAGATTATTTAGATTTATATTTTTTTACACGGTGGCAAATAAAACGCTTTATATTTCTATTTCTATATTGCAGGTGTCCTACCAGCGCGGTACATTCTGGCCATCCTTGGTTCTATAGGGATGGCCATTGTGTACGGGTTGAAAGTTAACCTGTCCGTCGCTATGGTGGGCATGTTGAACCACACTGCTATAAAATTGGACGAACCTGAGGAATCAGTTCATGAAAATGTCTCTACGGAGTGCCAACCTACAAGTAACTCTACTAGTTCACAGGTAGGTCTTCTATTTCCACTTATATCAAATCAGACTTACGGGCTACTCTGTTTATCGATAGAATGGTGATATTTGTTGATGTGCAGAAAAGGTGCACTATGAATAAATTTATACTCTTCGTACCATTTAAACCATATTTTTATTTAGTTACTAAAAAGTTTGGAGTACTGTAAATGCAAATACAGCCGATAATCATAATATCAACATAGATATCATTGATGGCTATATCATGAATTATCATAGCAATTATTATGAGGTGTATCGGCCGTTATTGACAAGGGGGTAGAAGCAAGGGAGAGGCTGCCAAGGCACTCCCTATTTATGCCCACGTCTTTGTCCAACGATTAATTGCCACTTAGACTATTATTTATACTATTTATGGAATAGGTACATAAGACGATTCTGCGTATTTGAAATGTGGTAATATTTATGTCTCCCAATTAACTAGCACATTTTATTTATAGTGGTGGTGATTGAAAATTTGGACATCTCTCTGATTAAGTAAGAGCACAGAAAAAATACCTGTGATAATACTGTAGGTGTTATTAATCAATAATAATTATAGTTACCTACTCTTAAGTCTTTGCTGACAAAATTGAGTAGGTACCTACATATTATAATACGAATGACGGTATTCCACTATAAATAGGTCATCACTAGGTAGAGACAGTTAATAAACAAACGATTTTCATTCAATATACCTATTTCATTGTCAGACAACCGCCAGGATTTTTCACGCATTTAGGTACTTTATATAGAGCATCTGTTTTATATACATTTCAATTTTGTTTTCGCGCCAAAAAGCGAAGAAATAGGCACCGCAAGTTTGTAAAGTAATGCGCGATAAATTCAAAAACTACACAACCGATTTTGATAGTTCCAGTAGGAAGTTTAATAATTGTTTCTATCTCGAGTTACCTTACAAAAATAAGATTAATTGTAAGTATGTTATTATCTTAATATATCTCGTGTCACAATGTTTGTCCTCAATGGACTCCTAAACCACTTAACCGATTATAATAAAATTCGCACACCATGTGCAGTTCGATCCAACTTGAGCGATAGGATAGTTTAAACATGTAGGTACCACGGGCGAAGCCGGGGCGGACCGCTAGTATGGTTATAAATTATAGTAGGTACCTATAGTAAGCGTTAGCTAATATCTAGTATTGTCGTATAGTAGAGCGACAATGACACAGCGTCATCTTGGCGTCATTTATAAGGATAAAGTAGCTATGTTTTCGGAATTGTAATGTTATATGCATACAAATAATTAAGTGACCACGAACATTTATGATAAATTGAAATATAGGAGGAAAAGTCAGTTTCATGATATAAATAAACGAAGAGCACGTAAATACGTTTACAAATCAGTGCGTTGCGTTGATGGCATTCCATTTAACTAAATTATTTTCACATTACTCCACTTTCTTTAACCATGTCATATCAACAAGAAATATATAAAACAATTATTTTAATAACCAGGTCAGTCGTAAAATTATCAACTTTATATCAGTGTCCTGATTCTGTAAAGGACCAAGTTATTTTTGTATACGTAGTATATTATTATTAGTCTGTGCTATAACTGTTGATCTAACCTTGTAAGAGGTCAACCTATCGGGCATTATTTAACGTTGGAACGGTCCCAAATATTCGCAAATCGTATCAATTGTACTAAGTATTATAAAACTGTAAAAACTGCGTCTCTACATTAAGGATATCATAATAATTCAACAATTCAACGCAAGATTCGAATGATTCTGATTGATATAAATTAAAAATGTTTTGTTATCGTTAATTTAGTTTCGATGGAGTGTATACAGCACCTTATAAAATGCCATAAATCGAAAATCTTTCTGGGAATGTCGGTTATTAATAGAGCTTGCCTCACAACAATTTTATTTAAAGATCATTCATGTTAGTGATAGTTATAAATTATATATATATATATTATAACTTATATTATACAATATAGATCCTTATCTATACTCTATACTAATATTATAAAGAGGAAAGGTTTGTAATTATGTATGTATGTATATATGTGTGGTTTTCACGCATAAACTACTGGACCGATTTCAAAAATTCTTTCACCATAAGAAAGCTGCATCTTCACTGAGCAACATAGGCTAGGTTTTATCCAGGAAATCCCACGGGAACGGGAACTATGCGGGTTTTTGAAAACGCGGGCGAAGCCGCAGGCGGAATGCTAGTCTTTAAATATAGCATTCAGTTCTTTTAGATTTAGTTCCGAGTAATCCGCCAACCCGCACTTGGCCAGCGTGGTGGATTATGGCCTGTACCCTCATAGGAGGCCCGTGTCCCAGCAGTGGGAACATATATGGGCTGATGATGATAGTAAAGACGAGTCTCTCGTAAGTCGACGCTAAGTAAAAATGAAAATGATAATCACGTGATTCATGCCAAAGATCAGCCGAATTTCACATTAGTAAGATTAACATTATCTATACCTATAATATTGATCACTTATGACCGACGAGCATGATAATATCTATATATAGGTTATAACAGTTTAAGATAGAGCTGATCAATAATTTTTTTTACAATTATAACGCACTTTATTTTTCTTTTGCAACCTTATTTTTATTTTTCAACCTTAGCGAAGTTTATTGTCAATAATAAGTTGCTAATATTTTGAATTGCGCTTGATAGCGTTTAGCTAAGAATACTCCCATATCCTTAGCTAATATCTTCACTGAGAATCATTTCACAACTTGAGGTGACGAAGGACGAAGATATATAAAATTACAAACCCCTTTATTTAACTAGTTATACTAGGCATATCATATAGTTTCTGTTGGACTACGTCAATCGGTAAATAAAAAGTAAAAACACGTCCTTACTCCGAATCTGATAATATAATTTATGGCACAAGTCAATCTGACCTGAATTAAAGGAATATCACCAATTGAATAAACGAAAACGATAGGCGCCAACAATTTAACGGCTCTCATCAGTTATTTAAATTTTACAATTGGTGACGTTTTGAAAAATTTCCTATTACGACTCATGTTAAATGGTATCAATGACCTACTGTGATTGGAATACAAACACGAGATCTATATGAAATTTATATATCTACATGCTTTCAGGACGCAGACGGACCATTTATCTGGTCTTCAGCAGTACAGGGCACTGTACTTAGCTGCTATTTTTGGGGATATTTCGTCTCCCAAATACCAGGTATGTAAACAATATAAACATTCACTTATTTTTATTCTTCGAGTGGCGTTTTTTATGGACAAATGTAAAAGCGCATTATGAACGTAAGAATTAAGATATTTGGCACAATAAAAATATCTTCAAAAAGTTTTAAACATTTATTTTTTTTCTTGTTATAAATATTTCTTGTACTTTTGTTCGCTCTTTTAATAGAAAATTTACATTAGTTATATATAAAAATGAATCGCAAAATGTGTTGGTAAGCGCATAACTCGAGAACGGCTGAACCGATTTCGATAATTCTTTTTTTATTATATTCCTTGAAGTACGAGGATGGTTTTTATGTAGAGAAAACGTAAATATGTACCACGGGCGAAGCCGGGGCGGACCGCTAGTTAGTTATAAAACAGATTTTTGTTTGATTCAATAAGTTGAAGCGTACTAATATATAAGAACAATAATAACGCAGCATTAACGCAGTAACAAAAGTCTTAGAAAATGCTTATAAATCGAAGAGTGTTATAATATTTGAGTCTAGCTTTATTTGTGACTAGCCGCTCCGCGCGGTTTCACCCCCGTGGCTCCTCTCCTGTTGGTCGTAGCGTGATGGTATATAGCCTATAGCCTTCCTCGATAAATGAGCTATCTAACACCGAAAGAATTTTTCAAATCGGACCAGTAGTTCCCGAGATTAGCGCGTTCAAACAAACAAACAAACAAACTCTTCAGCTTTATAATATTAGTATAAAAAGTTAGATAGTTAGCTACAAATAGAAACAACCGCCTCCTCGGTACAGTGGTTGACGCGTATAAGCTTAAAACCGAGGGGTCCTGGGTTCGATTCCCGGTGGAGACGAAGAAAAAAAATGTCTTGGTCTGGTAGGACACAGAAGGCTGATCACCTACTTGTCCCTAAAGAAAGTCGATCAGTGAAACAGATGTATAATGCATCTGCCCCTTACCCCACTAGGGGAGATGGGACTTCACACACTTTTTACAAATAGAAAAAAACCTAGTTATATCAGTAAAAATTTGGATGCGTGAATAAACTTATTGATTATTCCTACTCAGGTCTGGTATACAAAAATTAATACGACGGATACTTTTTAAAGCTTATTAACATATTACATTTTATAATAATGAAGTTTAAGTCTTAAATATTATTTACAATTATCCAGGTGGCCGTGTATCGGAGTTATTCTCAGCGAAATGGGTCATGTTCTTCAGTGTTACCATAAATGTGGTGTGCACTATTTTAACTCCTGTTATGGCGGAAGCGCATTACATAGCTGTGGTGTTGATGAGAGTCGGGGAAGGTATTGGTGGGGTAAGTTTTTTTTTTATACTCAGTATCTATATTACTTGCTCTGTCAGTCTATAGGGAAGCGTGGAATGTAATCCATACTAATATTATAAAGTTGAAGAGTTTGTTTGTTTGAACGCGCTAATCTCAGAAGTCTGGACACTGGTCCAATTTGAAAAAAAAATTCGGTGTTAGATAGCCCATTTATCGACGAAGGCTATAGACTATAATATGTCAACACGCTTAGACCAACAGGAGCGGAGCAATGCAGGTGAAACCGCGCGGCACAGCTAGTCTAAAGGCCGCTGCATACGTGACGGGAAAATACCTCGGACGGGACGTGAGCGGGACGGGCACGTGATTGCCTCGTTCACAACGGGAACGTGGAGCAAACGCATACGCACCGTGACGTGATTCTGATCTAACGTGCTAGTGTTGTGAACAACGAAAGATGGATTTTTCAATTCAAGAATTGGCTTTAATTGCTATTGCTCTAGATGACGAAGAAGCTACGACCGTCAAGAAAACATTAACATCTTTGTAATCTACATTCTGCAAATAAAGAAATTTGAATTTGAATTTAAACTAAACAATACTGTTTTTGATTTATAAGCTTAAGATGTTTCATTTTTATATTTTTGGTAATAATGCCGCCATAAAACAAAAATATTATGCACTAAAATTATTTTGGCATTTTAAACATAAAATACCTACGTAATTCAGAACACGATGAAGTGTCACAGGAATCATCATAGGTGAAAAGGACTAAGTATAGTTAGGAATACCACAATATCTAAATATCTAAATATTGTTGGTTCGCTATACTATACAACGCTGGATATGAGCGAACACATTCGATTAGTTTTTCGTCGTCCATTTTCGATACTTGGAAGGCGTCACTACTAATCTCTCCGGCACGAACGGAGCGACTGTGCATACGTAGCGAAATCACGGACGGGACGGGGCACGTGCGGGACGGGACGTGCTAAACATCGTCGGCGACGATATTTTTCCCGTCCACGTTCCCGTCCCGTCGATGTTCCCGTGACATATGCGTATTTGGATACATTTTGTATGCAACGATGTTTCCAAAACTTCCCGTCACGTCCCGTCCGGGTAAAATCCCGTCACGTATGCAGCGGCCTTTAGATAGAACGCGAAAGGTACCCGTTCACTCTACGCTTGAAGATCTTATTTTAATATCAGAAATTTTCTTATACAGGGTGTAACATTCCCAGCCATGCACGTGCTTTTATCAAAATGGGCTCCTCCAGCTGAGAGAAGTGTCATGTCGACAATTGTTTACGCGGGAACGTCATTAGGAACTGTCATCTCGATGCTTATGGCGGGAGTTTTGACTGCTACTTTGGGTAAATAAAAAAGATCACAGATGTTTTAAAAATCACCTATTTTGGTATACAGGTTGTTTCTTTTTCCTTGTATGATTATAAAAAATGAACAAAACGGGTAACCTAATTGGTCACATTGCTCATTATCAAATTGTATGTCTGTTAGACTTTTATGCCGACTATGATATAATTTATAATTTTTTAAGAAATTGTAAACATTGTTTGTTACATTTCAGGATGGGAAAGTGTTTTCTACGTGATGGGAGGGTTGTCTGCAATCTGGTGCTTCCTATGGATAGTGTTAGTAAAGGACTCTCCGGGAGAACAGCCGCTAATTAGCCAAGAAGAGAGAGATTTAATCGTTAGCTCGCTTGGTGGCAAGAGCGATGATCATGGTCATAAGGTGACTGATATCATTTTTTACATGAAATTATATGGCATGGTATACTATAGTCTATACTATACGTATATTTGACGGATTTTTTAGATGTTTACTTTTTAAATAACAATCTTGTTAATTTTTCCAATCTTCTATAAAAATACACTCACCAATTGTAACTCAGAATGCATCAGTCTCCTGGATCACTAAGCGGACAAAAAAAATAAATTGAATTCATATTGTTATCAAAGTTCATATTGTTTTAATAAGGCTTTCACCACGTATTCTTCCATTTCTAGAGCGTCATTCTCCTGGAAGGTTAATATAAAATAAATAATTATCACCTCTTATTTTTATAAGTAGCGTAATCTATATTGGTATATATAGATTACGCTACTTATAAATTCATTTTATTATATTATATTCAAATATATTTATTCATTCATGTTTTCTCTACCCCAGAACGCATCAGTCCCCTGGAAGCAAGTGCTAACTTCTGGCCCGTTTCTGGCCATCTTGGTCGCACACGCTTGCTCCAACTTTGGCTGGTACATGCTCCTCATTGAACTGCCCTTCTACATGAAGCAGGTGCTCAAGTTCAACATGACTGAGGTACTGGTTTTTATTTATTTTTTGTTTTTTAATATATCATCCAGTATATCATCTGTGATCTCAATGTTATTTGTTAGATTTTGATAGTCTTTCATTGTTTTTGTAGTTTTTTACTTTGGATATTTCGATATTATAATATTATATTACTTTGATATACATAGTATGATACACAAAACATATGATATATGATAATAACAACTAATTAAGCAGATTCTTAATACTTTTATTCTCGTGGGATATGGGACGTTATATTTAAAAGGTACCGACAGTACGTCGTGAAAGGGGGCATCTAAGTACAACAAGTGAATTGAATGAAATAAAAATACTGAAAAGGCTACGAAAAGGCTTATATTTTGAGTTAGTGAATTTTTCGCCATTATTTAAATCTTATACATTATTAGTTAGTCCTCTATAAAAATATGTTCTTTTTGTTTCCAGAACGCAGTAACAACAGCTCTACCCTTCCTGTCGCTCTGGCTATTCAGTATGGCGCTCAGCAAAACGCTTGACTCGCTTCGAGAGAAACAGTATATCACCACCACTACTGCTAGGAAGATCGGCACTTTCTTCGGTAAGATTTTAGTGAATTAATTAAAAACTGATATATAATTATTATTGACGCTTATGAATTTAATTTTTTAAGCTAAATAAATATGGGAAGTAATTCGCTTATTTGTCAGTTTTGGAATTATAGCTCAGAAAAACAGATCCCTGTTAAATACATCAATCCTATTTTTGATCATGAAATTAATCAATTTATTGTTAATTTCATAATGTTTATAATATAATACAACTTACCATTTAATTCCACAAGTCAAAAAAGAGCCTGTGCCACGTGAGCACACGTGTCCGAAGTGAAACTTCTATGGCAAGATTCAACGACGGTAAAGGCATAACGCGAGCTTGAAATTTTACTTTCAAGGCGCCTAAAGAATTTTCATAAAAAAAATTGAGAGCTATAGATTTTATATTTTTATGTTCATAGCGTCCGCGGTACCAGCAGCATGTCTGCTCGGGCTGTGCTACATCGGATGCAATCGCACCGGAGCGGTAGCTCTCACTGCACTCGGCATTACTTGCATTGGTGGAATGTTCTGCGGCTTCTTGTCCAACCACATCGATATTGCACCGAATTTTGCTGGTCAGTATAAACACAGAAAATAAAGATTCAATTTCTCAAGAAGTTTATATTTTTATCAACATATTACGCACAACATGTTATGTTATATCTGGCATATAAAGAAATTAATATATGCAATACAGTTTATACATATCCATCATATCAAACAAACAAAAAAAGTTTAAATACTGTTTCCTACAATGAAGAATGTTACTAGGTATGCCAAATCCCTTGAAATTGTGTCTCAGTAAAGCCTGTATGTATACAAATACACTAGTTTTTGTCGTAGTCAAAAATACCAAGTAGTTTTGATTTTATACGCATTCAAAGTTTCGAAAAATATCGAGTCCCGCTAATAGTCACGTGACCGCTTGTGACGTCACGTCACAACGCGCCGCGCGGCCGCGCCCCCGCGCTTAGTATCAAGTCGGCAGCGCTGTATAGCTTGCGCAGTATTTTGATGGGTTTTCGTCCGCGAATTTCGTTAATAGTCCAATAATAGTAATTATTATTCGTTTAATAAAATAACAGTCATGCCAAAGTTTCATCTTTATTTAATAGTTTCTCAAAATATTCTATACGATTGCGTTTTTGCACTGCTGATCTCTGAGGTTTATCTTCATTTTCCTGTTGACATTTGAATATGTGTGGAACTATACCCTGTTTTTGTTTAATTCTTCCCCCGACCAACTTATATTTTAGTATAGTTCTCCATATCATTCTCAACTTAAAACAAGAAAAAATCTTACTAGCCATCTACCTATACTTAGCCCATACGAGCAGAGCAGAAGCACAGTCTAGTATAGATTTAAATTTTTATAGAAAACAAAGGATAACGCAAAACAGCTGCAATGTTCTCAAAATATTATAATATGTAGTTTACGTCCTTTGCAACTATAAAAAACAACTTATCCGGCGAATTGGTAGTTGTATTTTTACATTTAGGAACAAGACATGATTTTCTGGTATTTGGATTGGACATTTTTAAAAGTATGTATTTAATTATAATTTCGACGGCACGGGCGCGCGATCGCTAGCGGACTGAGTGAGCCAGATTGAGCGTGTTGTGGTGTGACGTCACACCATCACCGGGCGTTTACAACTTGTTTTACTTCTAAATCGGAAACTAATTGACGTATTGAAGTAATTTTTTCACTAGTATTATTTATTTTTGACAGAGAATATGGAGTGCTAATAATCAAAATTAGTGAACATTCTCCATTAGACAACCCTGTATTTATAACAAGCATAAACCACAGGCTTTGTTTATGTTAGTTTTTTTCTCTATTTGTGTTATCTAAACATCAAGCAATAAACAAGTTTTATATAAATACTGTAAGATTTTTCAAAGATTACATTTAACACTATCATGATATATTTCAGGTACATTGGTAGCAATAACGAACACAGTGGGCACAATCCCTGGTATCGTTGTTCCATTGTTCGTTAGCGCCCTTACACATGGAAATGTAAGTATCTAGTTATTATTTAAATTATTTAATTATAAGTATATATAGTAACTGATAAATGATCAAAAAAGTAGGGAAAAAGAAAATTCATTACAATTACCTAACTATACTAAAGACTAAAGAGCCGGTGAACTTTGTATCATCCGTAACTTTTTTTTATGGTATTAAATGTTTAAACCTTTCCTGGACTATAACTACGACAAAGATATTAAAACCAAAATCAGCTAAATCGGCCCATCCGTTCTCGATATTAGCCTTTAGAAGTTTAGAGACTAACAAACGTGTTGATAACAAACACATGAACAACATATTTTTATTTCAGCAAACAATCTCAGCCTGGCGTATCATATTCTTCGTCACCATAATTCTATACATTATCGAGATTACCGTTTACACAATATTCGGTTCCGGCGAACAACAGCCCTGGAACAACTTGCCAGAAGATAAAGATACTCACGAACAGAAACCGCTCAAAGAATTTGACAGAAATGATGCATCTGAGAAAACCCACGTGTAAAACTTAGTGAATTTATTAATTACTAGCGGTCCGCCCCGGCTTCGCCCGTGGTACATATTTCGCAATAAAATGTAGCCTATGTCCTTTCTCAGGTATCAAAATATCTCCATACCAAATTTCATGCAAATTGGTTCAGTAGTTTAGGCGTGATTGAGTAACAGACAGATAGACAGACAGAGTTACTTTCGCATTTATAATATTAGTATGGATTCTTATAATAAATCGTCTATTTATGTACTTAGAAATTTTATGAATTTCGTACTTATTGAATTTTTTGTTATGGCAATTAGCTTTTATTATTCAAATTTTAAATGTCTATATAATAATGGCGGCATTTTAATTATATTATTAATTAATATTAATAATTATCTATAAGATTTGACTTATTAGTTTAAATTAAGGCTTTGTCAGACAGGACGCGTACTTAGCGCGCGTCAGAGCGTTAAGTTGACGCCGCGATATGACGCTAAGATGTGTTCTACTACCATCGTAGAATACCGTCAAACAGAGCGCCGGCGCTAGCAGTACGCAACGCTCTGTCGCGGCGTTAGGACGCTTTAACGTCGGGTGTTGTATTTTTTTACAAATTTTATTTTAGCGTCGGCGTTAATAGGCGTAAAATAATAATAAAATACTGCATAATGACCGAAAATTTGATAGAATTGGTTAGAAAATATCCATGCTTATATAATACGAAGGATAGTTCATATAAACTATAAAGATATATCAATGAAGGCAAAATTGTGGGCACAAATCGGAGAAGAAATTAATGAAACTGGTAAGTAAAAAATTCTTCCGACTCCGGAGTTAATATCGCTGTACCTTGTTTTGTTCGTAAGTAATGATTATGTAAACAACATGCAGCTTTAATAATATCAATTATTGTGTCCTAACGCGCGCTAAAGCGTTCTGTTTGACGAAGTCTCGCGCGACGTTAAAACAGGACGCTGCAGCGCTACTACGCAGCGCTAAAATACGCGTCCTATCTGACAAAGCCTTTAACTTTCATGAAGATAAAAGATTTAGTTCTGACTAGGATCGTAATTCATGAAGTAATAATTACGTTGTTCAAATCAAATCTCGCTTTCCAAAATAATTTTTAAGAAATATTTTATTGAGTGTAGACTTAAGTTTAATCTAATAATTTATTCTGAAATTGTGACTTATCTTATGAAAATCATATCATATTACATATATTTAATCTCAATTGAAATAGTTTCACTGCCCATTTGTAATAGAGAAAACAGCTTCAAAATATCTAAATTCACTTACAACGATTTCTTTAGCACTATTGCGGTACTGCTTTAAGAAGTATCTAAATAGTAATTGCACTGGACTATATACCTCTATGCCAAGAATATTTTCAATATGAATATTTGATACTCAGAAATTTCTTCAGAATTCCTCTGTTCAATTTTAATGTCAGTTAAAAAGCCAATTTTTACATACTATGATTTTTTATCCAGTGAGAAAATCATTAATTTTTAAATGGATAAATTATCATTTATAATATATATATAAGCATTTTTTTGTATTTAAAATTTTTGTATAATTTGATCTGATTTTTTTATTGTTACTTATTAGGCAACTAAGATACTTAAGTTTTGCTAACATAGTAATTAAGACTGTTTTAAGCATTATATTGTTTTATTTAATAATTGTAAACTTACTGTAAGTTATAAAATGCTTGCCAAAGACCTGAGGAAATAAAAATAATGTATGTTTTATAATATATTTACATATTGATAAAATAAATGCTTTAAATGTGTAAAACTTGTTTGATTATTAAATACCTACCTCCATAATTTGTTTAGTCAGATGGCATTTATTAAAAATAGTGAATACTAATTCATTATTTTCTTTTCGGATTTAACACATGTCCTCACCAATAATGTTAGTAGGTTAGTGTTTTAGTTCTGATATTTTCGTAATATTTCATTATTTTTTTATAAAAAAACAAAATTCCAGTATTATCTTATATTATTTAATCAAATATTAATTTATTTTTAAACACTTTATAAATAAACTATTTAACTCTAACAAGTCTCGCGACATACGCAGGCCCGAAATTAGCGGATACATCAGGAACTACTAACTGCCCGTACTTGGGTAGTGCTTTTCCTGTGCCAAGTAACAAGGTGCTACTTAGACTACTGAATGGCACTGACATATCCCTGAAATAAAAAGATAGATTTTTTTAATACTTATAGATAACTTAATAAAATTTCAATAAAGTAGTAATGTAAAAAAAATGTGTAGAATTACAAAAAGTAGTTTGGATTTCTGATATTTACTAACATTGAAAAGAACGATTTACAAAAGAACAATTAAAATTACATTTGTTTGCTTTTAAACGTAGGAGTAGAAAGATAGATGTGGGCAATGTTTACAATATTCACTGAAATTAGCACCTTATTTCGTTGCAATAATGTTCAAAGTAGCTGTATTGCTCATTAGAAAACTGTGCCTACTACACGCGTAGGCAGAGTTTCACTTCAGACATTTTTTAAACGTGTTTGTGAGTCTAGTTATATTGGTCTTTAGTATTACACAACCACTCATTTGAGAAGTTTTAAAAGAAAATAAAAATTTATAAAGTAATTCTGAATGCTATAAAACTAAATGTTAGACACCACCAACTTCCTTTTAAAATGTCAATTATTTTCAAAGAAGCCAACCTAACTAAATTAGCTTATTATTTTTTATTTTTGCTGGTAAACCCTCGCACATTCTGGAGAAATAGGCCAAAGTTAAGCAAGCACGCAAAGCAACTTTAGGGGTATATAAAAGTACATATACGTATATATATTATCTACTAGCGGTCCGCCCCGGCTTCGCCCGTGGTATATATTTACGTTTTCTCTACATAAGAACCATCCTCGTACTTCAAGGAATATAATAAAAAAGAATTATCGAAATCAGTTCAGCCATTCTCGAGTTATGCGCTTACCAACACATTTTGCGATTCATTTTTATATATAAGATATTCAGTCCATATAATTATTATTAACTCACCTCACTACAGCAAGTATACCGTCCATCTGGAAGGCCTGCTTCAACGCAAGATGTACGACACCATCGTTTTGTATGGGACTGAGCGAACATGTGCTGTATACTACAGCGCCACCAACTTTACATAGCCGAAGTGCATTTCTGTTGATATAATACAAGAAATTCTAATAATAATTATATTACAAAATTTTGTATTGTTTTTGTATGTGTATGTATGTAATCCGTCATTGTATAAAATTCCTAGGAAATGTATGTAATTCCTAAAATCACACGGAAATATGTGAAATAAATTATTTTATACTTACACATTACACATGCCCTAGGAAATCTATACATTACATTTCAAATCTCAATAAGATCTATAATAAAAAAAAAATAACAACGTGTTTTATTACAGAAAGCATTTACTTGATACATTTCCTAATACGATACTGGAATTATATACAATTCCGAGGAAAATTATACATTCCCTAGAATATCTATGCATTAAATAGTTTTTTAAACAATGTTTTATACATTTCCTAAATGGTATCGGAATTGTACACATTTCCTAGGATTTGTATATATTTCCTTGAGTTCATACATTTCCGGTAACATATGTACTAATTGATAAAATAATTTACGAAATATTAAAGACAAATGGGAAGAGGAACACATTATTTTGATATTATTGATACTGAAAGTTTTGAGGGAAAACACACAATATTTAGTGGGTACAATGAAAATTGTAATATGATGCTATTCGTATTCACCAAATTTTTCACATTTTTTACATATTTCTTGAAAACCAGGAATATATTTCACATCTATACTATTATATTATTAAAGCTGAAGAGTTTGTTAGTTTGTTTGAACGCGCTAATCTCGGGAATTACTGGTCCGATTTGAAAAATTATTTCGGTGTTGGATAGCCCATTTATGGAGGAAGGCTATAGGCTATATATCATCACGCTAAGACTTAAAGAAGCGGAGCCACGCCGGTGAAACCGCGGAGCACAGCTAGTACTTAATATACGGAATTAATTGATATAATATAATTAAACAAATATGGAAACTCACGCAAGCAACTGTGACTGAAGTTCAGGTATTCTAAGTCTCTCTTTAACTCTGTCAGCCCTGAATATATTGTTTTCATCTTCCATGACTGAGTGTCTGTCTGTTGTACATGGAACATCGACTAATACCTGAAAATTTTAACAATATACATATAACACTTATACTAACACTTCAGAAGATATTTAACATAAGTTCCCCTTTAATTATTTATTATTTATTTAACACTTTATTGTGCAATAAACCAGATACATAAAATAACAATTTACAATAAACAAAAGCACAAAGGGCGGCCTTATCACTATGTAAGTTTAAATGTAAGGTTAAATAATAAAACATTCCTATTAGGTACTTTAAAAACATACTAGAATAATTTATAAAATATCCATATTTTTAGTTAACTTCTATAAACGCGTTGAGAGTAAAATTTTAAGGTGGCGTCATGGCAATACCGTCACGTAGTATAGTAAGACGATGATTTTGGTATCTTTCAATCTTGCCAAAGAAGTTTCACTTTTAACACGTGTGCTTAGCATACACGCTCTTTTTTATATAACTATGGACCAAACGAAAATTTAAGTAACAACAATTAGTGATTGATATATTACTTTGTCAAAACCTTGATCATCTGTGAAATTCCTTCCATCCTTTCGCGTAATCATCACTCGTTCCTGCCATTTGTTGCCTGTCTCGTAATCAATTAAATAGTTTCGTAGTATGTTCAGCAATCTGTAATTACAAAAAGTTATATGTATATTGTATATGTCGTCATTGTATAATCTGAAGTAAATCAATTAAATAAAAAAATAAAACTGCAATTATTCGACAGGATCAAAGTACGGCAAATACTACGTATAGACATCTCATTAAAAACAAGTCTAATAAGAATGGTCCTTCGAGCCGAATTAAACTTCCTATAGTTAGGATAGTATTCTACTCACCTATTCGTTCTCGATATATTTAGATACATCATTACACACAAGTACATCTGGTAGTAGTGTTTGCACGTCACATAAGTTTTTAATGAGATGTCTATAAAGACATCTCATTAAAAACGACTAAAAAATGGCCTTCAAGCCGAATTCATTAACTTCCTATAAATAAGTAATTATTCTACTCACCTATTCGTTCTCGATATATTCAGATACATCATTACACACAAGTACATCTGGTAGTAGTGTTTGCACGGCACATAAGTTTAAAAAAAAAAACAACTAAAAAAATGGTCCTCAAGCCGGATTCATTAACTTCCTATAAATAAGACACTATTCTACCCACCTATTCGTTCTCGATATAGACACGTCGTTACACACAAGCACATCAGGTAGTAGTGTTTGTAGCGCAAGTAATGACTTGCCTCCCGGCGCTTATAGACACTTCAAAAACAAGTCTTATAAAAATGGTCATTTGGTCATTCAACTTTATATAAATAAGTAATTATTCTACTCACCTATTCGTTCTCGATATAGACACGTCGTTACACACAAGCACATCTGGTAGTAGTGTTTGCACGGCACTTATAGACATCTCATTAAAAAAAGGAAATAAAAATGGTCCTTCGAGCCGGATTAATTAAGCTTCCTATAATTAGGACAGTATTGTACCCACCTATTCGTTCTCGATATAGACACGTCGTTACACACAAGCACATCAGGTAGTAATGTTTGTAGCGCAAGTAATGACTTGCCCCCCGGCGCTGCGCACAGATCTAATACTCGATCACCGGGGTTCAGGCAGAGCGCTAGTGTTGGTAGCACACTCGCTCCGTCCATTGGATAGTAGTTGAGTACACCTGATATAAATATATAAGTAAATAAAAAATAATTAACTCATCACTACACAGTATTAAACAAAGTCGCTTTCTCTGTCCCTATGTATGCTTAAATCTTTAAAACTACGCAACGGATTTTGATGCGGTTTTTTTTAATAGAGTGATTAAAGAGGAAGGTTTTAGTATACCTATAATTTATTGTTTTAGACAAAGCGGGCGAAGCCGCGGGCGGAAAGCTAGTATAATAATATTTTCATAATATAAGTAGACCAATAGGCAATAAGGATAGATAATTTAAAAAACCAACTTCATTTCTGCAATAGGTCAACATTTACAATAAATACATATTATACATTCACAAAACAGCAAAGCCATTTACCTGTTTGTGATCTTTTTGGTTCAGGGAATCTATGCATTTCACTATCCCTTTCGTAAGTCATAATTTTTAGGTGTTCGGGAAATTTGAATTCTGTTTCTGGCTCTATGGCTAATGGAAATTCTCCACCCTCTGAAATATAATCAATTATGGTTACATATTATTTATATATCGCAGACAAATTATTAGTATTTCGCCGTTTACAAATGCTGGGCATTTTGTAATATATCAAGAATTTTTCGACATCAAAAATTTTTGGTGGATAAGGGGGTGAGTTTGGTTAGGGTCCTGTTTTTTCAACTACACAGATATAGGCTCACTACCGTCTATTTGTGGATGTTTGGAAAAACAAATCCTCAGCATATTATATATGCCAAGCGTTCGACGTTTGTAAAGTGACGGATGCCATTTGTAGATTTGGAAATTGTACAATTTGCCTGTGAAATATACATATTTTTTTTACAGAAACAAGGTTAACTATGCCCTCAGACTCCATATTTAACTGTATTGTGTTGTAATATTTCACATGTATAAAACTCTTTTTATGTTACCAACTTGAACTTGTTTAATTATTGTTAAAGACATTTATTTCATATATTAAATGATAAATAACTTACGAGAAGAATAAAATGAGTAATGCAATGATTCAGGTACATAGTCGTCCATTCCCTTCAGTTTGGTTGCTGGGATATACTGATACAAGGCATCTGATGTCATTCCCATACTTGGTTCTATGTATCGAGAGTAATCAATTTCTGCGTTTTCAATTGCTTTATCAAGATTTTCAACAGGTTCCCTGAAATTATAATATGGTTAAAATTATGAAATACTGATTTAAGTAATTTTAATACTATGAAGAAGTCATATAAACAATGTTGTTGCAGTTTGTTTAATAAAGTGAATAATAAGTTCTATAATAAATCATGGTAAATATAAAAAAATATGTAATGATGATTCAAGTCTAATAGAATAAATAAATGTTTGAGTTTGAGTTTATGTTTAATAGTAAGAACATGGACGTATAAAAAAAGACGGACACCGTATTACGAACAAACAACGTGAAGCCACCATAGTAAGCTTGCGATCGTGTAAAGACAATAAACACGCACACACTCTCACCATAGTAAGCTAGTCAGCCGCCATTACGTCGTGAACTACCGACTGATTAACTGCGTCACTGTTTCACAAAAAATATTTAAAATGCCGTCTTGCGTGGTTAAATGGTGTCGCAACAGTACAATTTTAAATAACAAAACACGAGGGATTACATTCCACAGAGAAGCAAGTTATTTCTTTTATGTTTTAATGACAAAATTATTAACGTAATGGCACCGAATTCCGACCACTGATTGATACGGCTAAATGAATCCTTTAAAAGATAAATTAAATACTCTAGAGGTCATAAGAAAAAATGATATTATGAAAGATTACGAACTTATATTTTAAAATATGCACATAATTGTATTTCATAATGGCTTTTTATTACTTAAATTTGGATTTTAACTGTCACGACTGGAAATTAACTGAAAGCACCATTTTCCGACCGACTGAGTACAAATACACGTGTTTCCGACCACTGAGTAGCTAGATTCCGACCAGCCAAATATTTTCTACTAAAATCAACTTTATGATAATAGGAATACAATGGAAATTCGTAAAAACCCGTTTCGTCTTTTCACTGCATCACGCGTGGACCGATTTCGATAATTCTTTTTTTATTATATTACTTGAAGTACGAGGATGGTTCTTATGGAGAGATATTTTAAATATGTACCACGGGCGAAGCCGGGGCGGACCGCTAGTTTTAAATAATATTTGAGCATTTATTATAATAACAAAAACTAACTCTATGTTAGACTGTAGTAGTTTAAAATTACATTTACTCAAACTCAAACTCATAAAATGCCTCACTGGTCATCCACACTAAATTAGAATGTCCCATTGACTACTTTGCCCAATTCTAAAATCCATTTCACCAAAAGAATTATTTCAGCTAATGAGAATACTTCAGCCTCTTTTTTATCACTCATGATGATGACCTGAAATAAACGCATGCAATTTCACTCAAGCACAGCGCAAGCAAAAGCAACCCAGTTGGACGGAAACAGGGAAATAAATCGCACCTAGATTCCGACCAAACCTACATTTGCGTAATAAAGCCTCTAAACCGAAATTGATATTCATTTTTAGTTCATTTCTATTTCATATGTACACTTATAAAGATATCACAATTTCGTAGTTATGCAATTATGTGTCATAAACGTAAAATATAGGGTTTTTAAACCAGACCGGTCTTTGTAAATGAATAACAAAAAAATAAAAAAAGAGTGTCAGTTAAAACGAATATTACAAATAATCCATTAAAGTTAGTATTGGTCGCATACAGGTGTTGTATGTAAGCATAGCGTTTAGAATAAATAACTTAATACCAAACCTCCACAAAACAACATGCATAATAGAAAATTACCTTCTTTTAAAAAGTGCGAAATTCCTTTTACCGACCGATTCGGTCGGATTTCGGAATGTTGTTATTTTGACAAGCTCCTCATTCCGTCCATAATTATTTGTCCAAAAAAACCTATAAAAACACGCTATCTTGGCATGTATATTTTAAAATTAATAATTTAAAATACCAATAAAACGTTTAAAGTAAATTAACCACAAACTTACCAGAGTATTTAGCGTAAAAATCCAAATGTTTATTTTCACCGTTTTATGTTTTTTTCGCATTCAATCCAATACAAACTACACCCTCGCCTAGCTTTTCTTGGATTGACGAAATGTCGGTTAAAATTTGAAACCCAATTTTGGACAGATGACGTACGATAAGTGATTGGATCGAAAGCCTTCAGTTTCACGAATGTCGCGCGTATTTTAAACGTTTTATCAAATAAAAATCAAAATGGTCGGATAGAAGAGGCTAGTCGGAAACCGGTGCCGTTACGTTACGGCAAAATTTATAGAAAAAAATACAGCCGCCATTGTCAACAGGACAGCTGTTGCCATGGCAACATGGCACACACACATGGATGTTTCGCCGCCATTACTAGGCTTCACTCAATGTTTAGGCGATATACCGTCTGTCTTTTTTTATACGTCCATGAGTAAGAATATATTATAGTAAGCGAATAAACTTACAAAATAGATATGAATTACATGTATACTCACTCAGATTTCATTTCTTTAACATCTTCAACACTTTCCAATTTGCCCTCTTGAAAATCCAATTTTTCAGGCATACTTCCATCCTGAGGGTAAATCTGAGATATTTCGTCACTTTGAAGTCTGGATACAAAATTATCTATAGCACTATTGTTTTGTACTTGCTTTTCTACTTTAGCATCTTTGGATGGATAATCTTTGTGAAATTCTTGTTGTATTGACATAAGATTTTTAAGACAGTGAGCACCTGAAATTGTTACAAATGTTTTAACAGTTACTCCAGACTGCATAATTCAACAAATTAAATTTCGAACAATTTGAAAAAAAGAATTCCATTAACCGCTTACTTCATTCTAATCATGTTACACTTGGTTCATATTAATAGCAAATAAATAAAAGTTTTATTTATTACCCGTATTTGATAAATATTCCATGGTTTCCTCAGCATCACCATAGTTATTAACAACGGCTACATATTTGGATTTGCGAAGTAGAGCCTCTCTCATGGGTTCCCATTTATTTCCAAAAACAGACGCGTAAAAGTCGTCGAAATGATTCAATGCTTTGTATTTGGGACCAGTTTTCTTTTTCAACTTTGCCTAAATGATAATTTAAATAATACTTATCACTTTAACAAATATTTAAAACAATAATATAATTGTAAGCTAATAACCAAAAATCACTTACCCAATGTGTTTTTGATTTAAGCCTTATTTGTAAATACGTATTGGGATATATTGAGGCATTTTTATAAATTTTGAGAATAGTAAACATCGTTACGTTATATAAAAAACGTTTGTTTTTAATTTATCATTCGTAATAAATTTTAGGTTATTTGCTGTCAGCTGTTATGTCAATGTCTGATGTCATTTGTTATTTCTGCGGGCACCTTTTTCGTTTATTAATTGATGGAGGAAAACATTTTAATAACGAAATAACGATTAATGATTTGGTGTTTATTGAAATTTAGTTTATGCAGAAGTTTATTTTCTTTTCAATTTAAATTCTATTCAAGTATAATAGTCATTGGTTTAAAAATAAATCTTATTTACCCTTATTAATAGACGAAGGTTTAATGTCATAAAGGAAAGAGATAGAAACAGCATTCAACACGCGCGAACTCTTAATAAATCCTCAAGTATTGATTTGTTTACAAGGACTGGAATGGGAGAGTAGAGACTTGGATATTGTGTTCTATATTATGTATTATGTAGATATCTCAACCTTGTCAAAACTGAAAACGATTCGGAGATAATACTCAAGGCTTAATTACTGCTTTCCGTGTTGAGGTGTTTATCAGCCAATCGTACCAGCTAAACTTGCGCCCCTGGAAGTTTTAGGGAGCTTTAAGCTTTAATTACTGCACGAAGCGATTCGTTTTATCGATCACATAGTCCTTCCGTGCTTCGATACACTGGATATACGAGACTGTAACTCGATAAGGATCAAAAATGTGCGGCAGATCCACAATGTGTGTCAGTAGAATAATACACGCGGGTAACAGGTGAGTTATATTTTGAATTAAAAATGCGTCACTGTATATATTGAGTGGTGAATTTTCATTTTTAACGTCGTAATTTGTTAAAGATTCGATGGCACGTGTCGCACGATGGAAAACGTTATGATTGAAAATTAAGGCGTATTTTCAAGAACGACAGTCATGTATGGGACGTTGAGATTTGTATGGTTGGCGGGTAATACGGAATGGACGGTGGGAAGTTGGAGGCACTGCCTCCTGGGTTGGTACACTTGGACACAGTAAGAGCTTTGCACCAGACTGTGGTATCCCTGCGGACTGCATTGGAATTGTCTAAAAGTGAACTCAAGGAATTGAAGGAAAAGTACAAAGAGCATTCACGGTGTTTAGAACACAGTGATATTATTGAAAAGCTAACTATAGAAAATCATATTTTGAGAAGGAAAATTATTGATACTAATGGCTATGACAGTCCTCAGCATTTAGATTTGGAAGGTGCACATAGCCCTGACAAGAGTTTCACAAAGGAGAGTTATAGTGAAGTTTTAATAAAAACAGCTACTACTGAAAATGATACAGAAGAGGACCAAGAAGGTGACCCTGTGGCACCCCAAAGTGATTTAATCACTAAGAAGTTGGAAGAGATTATTGAAGAACCTTCTGTGACATCAAATCAATCAGACTCAGAAATTGCTAAAGAAGAATCTCAATTGAGATCTGAAGCTGACTTTGTACAAGATACAGATAGTCTACCAAATTTTAAGACTAAGTTGGAACTGCTGTCTAAATTTGATGTCAAAATTAAAGTAAGAACTATAAAGGAAGGTACTGTACTTTCCAGTACAACATCAGATACTGATTCAACTTTGGATGAGAAAAAAGATAATAAAACCAGTACAAAAGAATTTGAAGAAACCAGAGAACACTTTGAGAATATTGAAAACACAGGTGATACAGTTAATATAAAAACTGTTTCTAGTGAAAATATCAAAATGGCTGTGCCAAGTGAAGCTGAGAACAAAACTGATAAGTTTGATGTGCAAGTGAAAATAACATCAGAGGACAGTGTTGTTGTTAAAGAAACTATAGAGAGAGTGCGGAAGAGGGACACTTATAACTTGGATGTTGATAATCTAAGTCTTAGGTGTGTATTGTTTTTACTTTACTTTCTGTACTTTTGCCATTTTTGCCATTTTAAGTATAACTCTATCTTATTAAAGAGAAGATATTCTTTGAGAAATGTTCTTCATGTGAATAATGTTATTCATTAATATTTGTTGCCTATTAATAATCTATTATATTTTTCTTTGAATTACTTACTCCTTGTATTTTAGTCAAGCAACCATATACTGAAGGGGAAAATATAATTTTAAACATTTTTAGAACAAAGCTTTTTATAGTGTGAAATTCTATACATATGATAGTGTACATAGAAATTTCTATTTACATATAAATAAAACTTAAGACTACCCACAAAAACGTAAAAAATATTTTTTCTAAATACCAAGGTCGATGTCGGAAGGTGACAATTCAGTGTTCTCGGAATGCAATCCAAGGGAACGGAGCGGGGAAGCAGACGACAAGCAAGACGATAACGCCAGTGGGAATGAGTCGGAGGAGGTCGACGATATAGAACTTATATTTACTACAGATGAGTCGAAAGATATGAGCAACTTACAGGTAAGTTAAATAGTGTTTTTAATGGTGTTACTGTTTAACATTGGAATGTTATATTGTACACTAGCTTCCGCCCGCGACTCCGTCCGCGCGGATGTCGGTCTTCGCGTGGATGGTTTATTTCTCCATTTTGAGTAACTCTGACAATGACATCTTATAAATATATCTATTGGACCCAAATACGTCTAGGCCTATAATAATACGCAACGTGTTCGCGGTTCTACAGAACAACGTCTATGGATAAAACTGAAAAATTAAGATTAATTTTTTTTCTAAGTATTTTTCCAGGATAAAAAGTATCCTATTTTACGCCCAGGATAATAAGGTATAATTATACCAAGTTTCATCGAAATCGAACCGGTAGTTTTCACGTGATGTCTTCACATACAGACAGACAGACAAAAATTTTTTTAATCACATATTTGGGTTTGGTATCGATCCAGTAACACCCCCTGCTATTTATTTTTTCAATATTTTCAATGTACAGAAATGACCCTTCTACAGATTTATTATATGTATAGATGTTAGTTTGTACATGTATGGCGTGAGCGTAGAAGTTGGGAGTTATGGGTTCGGGATAGATGGTTTTTCTGGGATCTGGATGGTTTTACAGTCAAAAAATTATAGTTGCCAGATGAATGTATTGTTATCAGTTAGTAAGTACGAAAATTTGTGAGGATGGATGTTTGTTACTCTTTCTATACTCGCTATAGAAATACTTGAAATTTCAGGGTAAAACAGGGCGGCACAGTTAGTTATCTATATATGTATTTAAATTAAGTTTCTAATGCAGATTACTCGAATCTATGTTTTATCGCGATACGTGCACTGAATCGCAGACGAGAGCCATTATTCTGAGCAAGCGATTTTCTATTAACTTTGGAATTGTTTTGTATTGATTTTCTAAATGAGTAATTATGGACTCTTGATTGGCACCATTATTTTGCGTGATAGATATTGTGGTAAAGTTTCGATCACCAGGCTATTATTTAGTATAGATGAATTGTGGTTAAAAGTTATTAGGAGTAGCAATGAAAACTGTGGTTTCAGCCATTTATGGTGTTGCTAAATAAATTTGATATCGAGGTTTTTGCATTGAACATACACAAGATACATACATTTTCATATTCTGTACTCATAGCATAATAACTGATAATTATACCTACCAAATTCATAGATTACGTATCTATTAGTATCGTAACTAAGTATACATAAATTTTATTTTTAAAGGTATAAAATAAATATAGGGTTTCTTGGTAAACCAATATTTTAATAGCAAATAAACAAATGTTTATATAAACAATCGCAAGTAAAACTACAGAAAATTAACCTTCGTTTCTTTTAAACGCTAATGAACATAAAGTAGCTGTTAAACCACTAAAAAGTACTTTCATTAAATGCTTCGTACCTAAGTGGTATTTATCACGTAATCGCTTTTGCGGCTCAAAGCTTCGGTTTCAATTATTTGTGAAAAGCTTAGTATCGGAAATCGGTTTAATTATGTCGATATCGGCATTTCCAAACGATATTGTCAGACTCAATCATTCCACAGTTCATTTAGCTTGCTCGCTGAGTCAAATATCGCTTTGATCATGTACCGAAAGAAATATAATATATTCTGCCTATAATACTCATAAATATACCTAATATTTGCTAACAGTCGCTCGGTATACATATAAACGTAAAAATAAATATTGGTTTCTTCAATGTTTTTCTATGAAACCAATATTTTAATATTAATTCATTATATTATTCAGATTTTTGCTGACGCCAAATGCCAAACAATATTAACAAAAAAACATGCCCATTTCTCCTAATAGATAAAATCATAAATTCTCATGCCAGGCAAAGAAAACAGCGGAAGGAAAATCCGTTGTTCATTTTTAAATCACTTCGAAATAGAGTATCGAAATGCTATAACTACCCATAATTTACAGTTTTCAATTGTCAAGTGGTTAGGTTTGCGTGTGCAAACGATATCATTCAGAAGTATGTGGAACCCCAATACGCTCACGTCGTAAATTCTAAACTTCAATTGCATGTTCTGTTCAAGTGAATGCCATTGGAACTGTACGCGAATACGACTTTGGCTTGAATATTTATGTATACTCGAGTACTCGTTGTTTGTTTAAGCGTACTTGCTGAGTTCTGCTTTATTACCAACAATTTTGTTTTGTGTATGAATAATTTACGTAAGAAAGATACTGAAGGCCTTTTTGACTCATCTTGAAGATTCGAGAAGCTTTGTGTTCCACAAAGTTTCTTTAATCAAACACAAAGCTAATAAGATCGTTCAATCAATTGCCCTCTTCCCAGGAGGACCTGGTGTCTATACGAGAGACGGATCATTGGACTCCAGGGTCGGGCTCTACAACTCATTCGACACCAGTTCTTATCAAATTCCACACTCTGGACCCAGATTTCCAACCTGGCCAAAAACTAACTCCTATTAAAAGCCACGAAAACATTCGCCACCAAATGAACGACCCGTCTTTAAAAGTAAAACGGGTTTCTTTGCCCAATGACAAAGAAATAAAACACGCTGGATACAAGGGAAGTCTGGATCTTCCTGGACGTGGAATTCTGAAGAGTTTCAGCAATAAGTCGGACAATATGCTGTATAGGAGAAGTCCTAACACAAGCACTAGGAAGTTGGACAGTGTGGATAGTTTGACCGGGGAATATAATCGAGGAATGAGCCTGGATAATACGAAGTCGTCTAGTTTCGAGCTCGGATCGAGCATGGACATTTTGCACAGGGAAGCGAGTGTGGACAGCTTCCATAGATCCAGCAGATTTGATCACAGGTTCTCTGTGTTTGCTGAAACTGATATATCCAAATGCGGTATATCTGAAGATGACCTCGTTGCAAATATAAATGCAAGGAGGAATACGTGCCCTAATCCTTACCAGTATAGGTAAGAGTTATTGATTTCCTATTAAGTCTTTTTACTAATGATTCATACATTTAAAAGATTCTACCTTCCTTTTAATCTGATTCTAATAAAACAATTATCATATTGAAAATATTAAAAAAAAAAAAATTCTATTAAAATGGTTCTGTAGAGTTTAAGCCATTTTTATTTGATTCATGTATAACAATGAAATGAAAACACATTGAAAAATTCAGACGTAAGTTAAAATTAATTGTATAATGTTCATATGCTAATTATTCCTTCTCTAGGCCACTACCATCTCGTCTAGGGTCCCGCGGTCAGAAGCCGGTATCAAGCCGTATTCGGCCAATACTACGTGAGAGCTGCGGTTCACGGCGAGAGGGTTCCGCACAAACAGACATGTCCGCTTTGCCACAGAAGTGGACTTCTGATGGATATCTTGCTTATAAGGTCAGTTTCAAGAGTTTTTATACTTCCACAACGATCTGATCTTATCGTATGTAGATGCTAAATTGAATATGGTTGCAAAAAATATTATTGCAATATACTTAAAACCTGATGAATTCAAAACCAAATATATTTGTCGCAGGCAAATTGAATACTGCAACTGTAATTAAGAATTCGTCAGTTGTAGTAAATTAAATAAATTTAATTTTAAACATAATTAGGAATACAGCCATGGTTTTCGTTATAATCTGACCTGAGATATTCTAAATTAATATTTTTTTTGTTTAATTTACATTTATTCGTATTATTCATACACAGATGTCACCACCGCAAACAAGCGCGGCGCCGACACTACCGCACCGCTCGAGCGGCGCGCGCCGACTGACTGTGCCCGACACACCGCCGGTACAACGCCGCTCTGATGAAGCGAGACGTGTGCTGCTGAGCGATATTGGTACGTATTGTAAGGGCGTATTCAGAAAGAAAGCTTGAAACTTATAAGCGCTTATCGGCGCTTGTCAACGCTGGTTCGTTCTACACAAAGGAAGCAGGTTGAAGCAGACCAATACAAATTTTATATGGCAGCGCCCAGCGCTGACCAGCGCTTGTTGATGCTTGTCGGAACTTGTCGGCGCCGATCAGCGCTTATCGGCGCGTGTTCATATATTTTCCTGCGCGGGAAACCAGCGCCGACAAGCGCCGATAAGCGCTTATAAGCGCTTATAATTTTCAAGCTTTCTTTCTGAATACTGAAGGGGATAGATATCAAGTTAAACACTTGAGGATGTGGTGAGGTAATATTTTTCTACTACCTTCTTTGCTGCAAAATCTTTCAACTACCGTCATGTTAGACAGTATTGTTCATATTTGTAAAGGAAATTTTTTAAACTTTTTTTTTATAATAGAAAGTTTGATGTAAAAGTCGATGTGAAATTCCGTTTTTCGTTAGTAGAATTTGAGGGTACCTATGAATTTTATATATTGACACTACTTAATCGTACCTACCAAATTATTATAGATAGATTAATTGGCATGTTACATGATTAAAAAGTCTATTGTATTTTTTTTGATATCAGGTTTCACCTCGATGGTGCCAGAGTTATCTCGTTCAGCGGAACCGCTGTGGACTCTGCGGAGGCAGCAATCTTCTCAGGATAACAGGTATTTACATTTGCTCCATTTTTTGTATGTTTGCTTAAAATTTTATTATGTTTAATTTGTAATTGGAAAATTGAAATGTATGTGACAATATGAATGTAATTTAATCCGTCAGTCCTCGGATCACAGACACAATAGAAAATCTATTGTGTCTCGGCCCGATCGGGCCGCTCGGTGGTCAATGGGTTAAGTATAATATTGTATTGCAATACCTGCATAAGGTTTCTAATATGTAAAATGTATTAGTATGCGAAAAATTATTTGATTTGATTTGATTTGAAATTTCCTTATGTTTTTGGCGATAGTTTTCTCGGTAAAAGGTTATTAAATATCTTTCACTGTTATGTGTTTATTTTTTGCAAAATATTTGTTTAAGGTGAAATAAATTATTTGTAAAATAGCTGCAAAAGTATTATCATAAGCCAAAGTAATATATAGTTACAAAAAAGTATAATTTATTGCTTTAAATTTTTTGTCATTAGATATTCCCGTGGTTCGTATCGCTCGCCCAGTACGAGTGTGGACAGAAGCTCGGAGTTTACTCAAACTGGCTATATGCAGCCGTCGAGAGGTTTGTTTCTTATATATTAAAAATAGAACTAGTATAGGATTATATTATCTGTGGTAATAGTCGTATCATAAAAACTTGTTTTACTAAAAAAAATACAAATGATTTTGTAAATTTTTTACAATTTGTAAACATAAAAAAATCATAGCTTTTAAAATTTTTCTGAGAATTAGAAACTAATACTAACAATTTATAGGATCTTAATTGTTGGGCAAACTTGGCATTTCTTAGCTTAATTATTAGTATTCATTATTATTTTTAACAAAAAAATAAATAATTATGTATTTGTGACAGAGAGCGTATGGCGCGGTTCTTTACCGGATGTTCGACGTGACGATACAGAGACATTACTGCACGACTCGGAGGTTTACTTGCGTCGCTCCATCGACAATTTGCGCTCTACCTCCCTTGACTGTAAGTCTATTTTTGCATAGCATTTTGTAACCATGCGATTTAAAATTTTTCGATGAAGAAAATTGCTTTGAAAATTGCGAATCATCCGTACATCTAACTGAACTATGTAGTATGAATAAACTTAACATTATGTAGAATGTTGTACGATTGCACAATTACGTTCTGTTATTTATGTCAAAACATATTTCTATCCCTTTCCCTTACAGTGGAAACGCCATTAGACAGAACGGGACAGCCATACATCCCGGCTGAAGCTCGTCAATTGCGTTTGGGACACGCGGTCAAACTTATTACTCCACAGGGCAGATTGGCTGTGGGCAGAGTTCGGTAAATATGTATATCTTAATCATATCAGATCACAGAATAAATGTAAATAAACATTAATGTTTTGAAATATATGTAATGCCTTTACTTATCATCGTTTTTCCAAACTATTATTTATTTTTTATTAGCGTTGCAATACTATGACAAAATATTCAATAATCTATTGAGCTCAAATCACAATTATATCCTATTTCCACGTTTAGTTGCTGCTGTTATTTTTATTCTATTTGTATTAAATAAATGTATCATATTTTCTACCATACCAAATTTCTGATAATGTCATTCGCTAGTTTTCGTAGTAAAATAGCAACAGACATCTTTATGTCTCTTTAAATTAACCCGCTTACAAAAATTTCAACTTAATATGTAAATTTCAGATACGTAGGCATAGCCGGGGGCACAGCAGCTAACAGTGGAATAGTGGTGGGAGCGGAATTTTCTATCACAGAATATCCAGGGTTACCCCGGAACGACGGCACTTACAAGGGTCGGAGATATTTCCTCACTCCGCCACAAAATACTGCAGTTTTCGTACCTTTCTCCAAAGTGGTTATGGCTTGGGCCAACTAAAAAAAACTTTATTAACAAAAATTGAATTTTCGGCTCGAAGGACCTTTTTTCGAGACAACTATTGACAAACTATTAAATTGCACTTTTTCGGCTCGAAGGAAAATTTTTTCGAGTCAGATTGACTACATGTTAAAATTGTTCGAGAAATAATCTCGATGTGACGTGGATTTGATTATCATAAGTCGTAAGTAGTATTAATATTTTCAAGTATCTAAATGTAAATAAATGTAATGGAAGTTGTTAAAATTGATGTATTTAGGATTTTTTGCTCACAGTAGTGCAATAAGGCCTAAGGATAATCTTCGTGGTAATAGAGGAAGGAATTGATTAACTTGAAGAAAATATTTTAATAAAAATATCAATGTAAGTTTTACACTCTTTAAGGAGGTATTTGGTTGAAATAAACTGGAAAACATTTTCTAGCACACGTATTTAAAAATAACAGAAAGGGAAAAATGGTCCCTTGTTAAAATAATTAAAAGGAAGGTGTTTCAGAAATTGGTTCTTACTTTACCCATTGTACACTACGTATAAATAAAACATTATCGTTTCTTATTATAAAAATTTAATATAATCAATAAATTCAAATAACAGAAAAAAACGTCATTTAATATCCATGTTTATTTAATTTCAAAATTTTGAAACGAAAAAACATATCACATATGCGTGAAATGTCATTTTGACAGTAAATATTTTTTTTATTGTACGATTTATTTTATTTAATGTAAAAACTATTAATTAAATACAATATACATATGTGTTTATTATGAATTTGTATTATACGATTTTTAATTGAACTTTAGTGAAAAAATTACGCAAAATAAATATAAAAAACCGTTATAATTGGATGTTCTAAATAAGTGTTCAATGTTTAAATGGGCTAGTTATATACATAGACGTATGTATAAATATATGCCGTGAATTATTTATTGCGGGTAAGTGTATTGAAAAAAAGTGAATTTTATTCATTGATTTTTATACATATATTACAAAATTTTATCAGTGCTGCAAATTGATAAGTAAACTGTGTAAAAAATATGCATGTACTTAATGTAAGTTTATCGTTTTGGGGAATTTTTATAATTCTATTTGAAGATATATGAGTTAATTAGTAACTACCCGCTATAATTTGTCTTTTTCCTTCGTATTTACTGAATATGGAGAGTAAATGGATGTTATTGGTGTTTTTAATATATTTTACCTTTTACGTAGGTATATTAAACTAGTGCATAAATTCTGTGTACTTGTAGAATGAATATTAAAATTAGTATGGTTAATGTTTATATGCATAAATAGGGTAAATATAATAAGAACTCTATATTTGTGTGATATCTAGGGTTGCTCAATTTATAATATTTTTTCAATACTACCCTCATTTATTTAAATTTTTATTTTATGTGTTATAATATGTAATAGTAGTGTAGATGTTTACAGATATGTAGAAATTTGTAAAACATAAAATTTTTAACCTCTTTCTTAATGAAACTCATTTAAAAATAGTTTTATATATGCACAAAACTTTTTAAGTTATAGACGTGTGGTTGTGAAATTACATTGTTTTATACATATTTTTATATATTTTTTCCTCAAAATATTCTTCTATTTTAAGAAAAACCCAAGTTAAAGGTACGTTTTTACAAGGAACAGTTTTATATTAGAGCTGACTTATTTCCTTATTCTATATTCAGCTGTTTATTTTTTATTATTTTGTTATTATTAATACCTCTTGACTTTTTTCATGACACTACTTCATCATATCATTTTTCTTACCTTAACCCTATGAAAGTATATTTTCTGAAAATATATTGTAATATATTTTTTGCTAATCATTATACTATTGTAATATTTTTAGTACTATTAAGGTAAGATTTTGTAAGCAACGTTTTTTTAGACCTATTTGTATATTTTTTATGATTTATAGATATGTTTTACAATACGCTTCAAAACCTAGTCATTTTGTATTGTTTTAGATAAATTATAGTTTTTCAAATACATATTTTATATTAATTTATTTATTTTACAATTAACTGTGTCTTATGAGGTAACGGATTGTATGAATAAGAAGGAAGGTAGTTGTAAGTATTAATAGCCAAATGTAAATACAGTAATTATTTTTTTAAGGCCCGTTGAATGTAAAATTTCAAGTCGCGACATGGCGATGCCGTCAGGTCATGGAGTAAGGCGACGATTTTGTTATCTTTGAATCTTGCTAAAGAATTTTCACTTCTAAAAGTGTACTCAGCTTTTTTATACTCATATTTTTTGACGTGACAACGTCTTATAATTCGATAGAGCCAGCTGCACGCACAATAAATTGGTTGTCTGTAAAGTCCAATCGGACGTTGTCACGTTCAACTATCGTCAGTAAACCGACTTTACAGACAAGCAATTTTTTAATTCATGTGTGTATTCATTGTTCGTACTTCAGAATGTGTTTAATGAATAATAAGCTATTGAATACTTGCAACTATCTAGGTTTAGATTAGATTTATGGAGTAACATAGTGATCTAGAAAGCTCTAGAAAGAATGCTGGTAAGGAAAAATGGAATTATGATTTTTGTCATTTATTTATAAGTTTTTATATAAATATCAGGAGGCATATTTAACTTATCTAGTAGAATTATTTCCTATAAGGGTGTTTAGAATATTTTGTGTATATTTGATGTGAAATATATGTGTTTCAATGGACGGTAAGTGACTCGAAATTTAAATGTGGGATTATTGTTAAATGTACAAGAAATAAATGTTAAAGAACGTGCCAAATTTGGCTTCGTATATCTTATAAGGTAAGATTTCATATTGTAAAAATGTATTTTACCTCACCGCCTGTCTGCTATAAAATATGGTGAAAATGAAAATTAATGAAACTATTTGTTCCATTTTTCTGAGTGTAATGTGACTTGCAGAATTTGTCTTTAAACATGCTGCTTAAATCGTAACATTGTCTTATAATATTCAGAATGATATGTCATTTAATGGTGTTTTGACTCATAGTACAAGGCTTGCACATTCTACAATATTATAAAATAAACTTTCATATTTTAGTTTTATTTATGCGTGAAACGTCAATTTGACAATTCAGCAATGATTAAATTTTATGAACCTATTTTATTATTTATCGTTAAATAATTTTCATACATTTTCATTAGAGTGCGAGCCTAAATATGACGTTATTTGAAGAAAACATCGCTCACAAATTCGCTAAAAATGGAATTGTTTTTTCTAACGAAAACTCATGAGAACGCGTTCATGTAAAACATTTTATTTATATTGTTTCAGCAGTATTATTCATATATTTGTTATAAAAAATGTATATAACGCTATGTTACCCAAATATCATGTGTGTGTAGTATAAATACGTAGTATTTTAGATTTACTATCACCTATTCTGTAACTGTTATTCAAATAAAAAAATCTATTTTAAATATTGTATGAAATTGTATGTTAACCGTATGATAATAAACGATTAAATGTAACAGTTCTTTTCAATGGTTATTACTCGCCTGAAATATAAAGATGGTAAAAAATAAGGGGGTGTAATAAAACAGAAAATATAGTAACAAAAAATTTAATAACAATAAAAACAAGAACAACATTGTGAGTTTATTTAAATAGTTCTAGAGAGCGCCTGATAGTTCTGAAATACAAGATTAGCAAGAAATATAAGTTAGAAGTGAGAAATAAAAAGGAAACAGAAGAAATAGAAGCAGAAGGAAAGAGAAAAAAGATGAAGGAAGATAGCTCGTAATGTAAGAATAGTGATAAATGTAAGAATGTAAAGTAAGTATAAGAAGTACGTTTTATAGAACTTATTTAAAAGATACAGAAATAGAAAGAAGAAAAGAAGATAATGTAATGACGTAATAGAAGTAAGTTGCAAGAGTTACGTAATGATGAGTAAAAGAATTGAAAGAGAAATATGAAAATCAATAGATCGGAAAATGTAGTTGTATAGATGAAGGTAAATAGAATAGTTTTTAGGTATTTGTATAAGTGAAATAAGGAGAAAATGATGAAAGTGGAAGAGTTGAAGAGTAAGAAAATTTCTGATAGAGATTCATAGTTACATATTTCATCGTAGAAAAAATATAGCGATTTTTTATAAGTACATAGAATAGTTTATAGTTATACATGAATTAAGAAGAAAGTAGAAGAATGGAAGAGTAAGAAGCTTTCTGTTTCATAGTGATTTTTTAGAAATAAGAAAAGTATAGTTGATGTAAAAGTAAATAGGGAAAGATATTTAAATGTTAATTATTGTAGAAAAGAAAATAGATAATGACTAATGATTAGGTAGTTATATGCTATGAAAGAATAGGCAAGAAGAGATAAAATGAAGGAGAGTGAAATAAAAATATCAGTAAGTAGTTGATATGAAAAACAGTGAAAATAGGAAACTGAAATGATAAAGAAGAGATTCTGAAGTATTTGAATTTAAACAAATAAACCATGAAATAAGTAGAAATTGTAAGATACGAAAGTTCGAATGAAATAGAGAAATAATAGCATTGTAATAGAAAATATCATAAAATTATTTCTGAGATGAAAAATAGAGAAGATAAGAAGAGAATAGATGTTTCTTTAATTTCTTATCAGCAAGAAAGATATTTAGATAGTACAAGAAGGGTAAAATAAAGATAGAATAGAATATATCATTAGATAATTTAATTAAAAAGTCATCATCACTAAAATAAGAATAAGATACTTGATAAGAATGAGATAAGATGGAAAAATAATAACAGAGTAAAATAATAGAGGAAAAGTGATAGTAAGTAGTCGATACAACAGTAGAATAATATAGATAAAACAAGACAAAAGGTAAGGGTAAAATATAGTATCAGTCTGAAATGAATTCATTGTTAGACTAGATGTAGATAAATGACGGAAGATTTATAGACTTGAGTGTGAACATCATAAAATATGTGTTTATGTAAGATATAGTTTGAAAACGATAAAGTTAGTATAGCAATAGTAGAAGATAGATAAATGGAATAGTTAAAGGTAAAGTATGAAATAGTGAAATGTGAAATCTATAGATTTAATTATAAATGAAAAGGAATAAGAAATAATGTGAAAAGAAAAATAAAGGGAAGAAATATAAATGTGGTATTTAATAAAATCGGTAGACGAAGATGGAAAATATAAGATGAAAATACTTCAAGATGAATTGAGAGTCTCCTTATTTTGAAGTCGGTTGAAAATAAACAGTGATAGTAATGATAAGAACATAGTAGTGGAAAGAGTACCTAGATTTAAGGAAGATGAAGAGATATGTTTTTCATGGTATGCATGGGTTTCAAGTCATAATTTTCATGATATAGTAGTATGTCTAGGAAGTAGTAAGAAGGTAATGAATACTGTGAAAATGTGATATTAAAAGTAAATAGCAAGAAAAAATACGAGAATAAGAAAACGATGAAAGAGTAGGAAGTTTATTTCAAGGCATGATATTATATTTACGAAATTATATTGTGGAAGAATAAGTGAGAGTGATCGTATGATGAAAAAGAAACTCATATAAATGAAAATTAGGTTAGAATTCGTAATAGTGACGTTATAGGATATTAAGATAATAGATGTTATTATAGTAATAAAAGTAAAGGAAGAGAGATAAAATAAAATGAAGCAGTATTGAAATGAAATAAGATGGAAAAACATGTTGAAGGAAGTTAGATAAGTATTAAAGATATGAAAAAGTAGTAAGTGAAAAAATTATATGTAGACAGAAGTTTAAAGATAGAATTTTGAGAAATGATAATTTATTATTTGATGATAATTTATGTATGTTAAAGAGTAAACATAGAAGAGAAGCCATAGGTTATACTTTAAACAGTTGAAAAAAGAAATTAAAAATGAAGTTAAATAAAAAAAGTATAAGTGCATGTGCAATATGTGCCAATAGTAAGTAAATAATAGAGCGGGTGTAATAACGTCGAAGAAATGGCAAACGATAGTAGTGTAAGAAAGATAATAAAGTAAAGGCAAAGATATAGAAAATAAGTGGTAAGCGAAAGGAAGTTTAAAAAGATTTTAGTAAGGTATGCATTGTGGTGTTAAAATTATTTTAAGTTTCGAGATTTGTGAGATAGGTGACGATTTTTGTATGTGAAAAAAGAAAATGTGTGATAGGTAAAGATAAACAGTGCCGGTTATTACGCAACAACGTGCAATATTTCCCGTCCGATTAGGGCCCTTCTGGCCTCCTCCACTCAAGCGACAGCTCAAGCCGAGGTTCGTGGTCCCCGTCAAGGGGGGACGCCCTTGTGCATGTCGCTACCAGGGTGAACCTTCAGTTCACCCCCGCGTCTGCGTTAAAATGTAGAAGCCCTTCTGGCTAACATTGAGAGACACCACACAAAAAAAAAAAAAAAAAAAAAAAAAGTGCAATATTTATTTAAAAATGTGAAATTGAAAGCAAGTGTTGATAGTGAGTAGAAGGCAGGCAAGTGTGGATAGTAAATAGAAAGGAAAATCGGAAAAAAGAAAAAGAATGAACTACCAGGCGCATATCACAGTGTACTTTGTTTAAGCCTAAAAATACTTCAGGAACTTTATTTTGAACTACGATAAAAATATTTCTTCTACCAAGAGTGCACAGCGGAATTAACCGACTAAAACAAATGTGCGGTAATTCTGCTTACAAATATAAATTAATTAATTAACAGCACTCATCACAAATCGGTCTTTGGTAATATGCCCTAGTGGCAAGATTGATTTAAATGCTTCTAATTCTTTTGTCCATTGCTGAGAGGGTAGTCAGCGTACCACCCAAAGGCTCCATTGTCTCCGGTATGTGCCCCGAAGTCTACATATTCTCCAAAGTCTGAGGGTCTTTCCGCGTATTGAGAGACGGCCCCGAGGGCGGCTGGACTGTTGTCTTGTGCTTGTATCCTAGCAGGTGCTTCTGGTAAGGGTGGCGGGGCAAGTGCTACAGCTGGAACAATATTTAAATGTGATGATGATACTTAATGCTAAAATTTCGATGTTAGAAATTCCTTATTTCAGTATGAAATGGCGAATAGTATGGTACTACATAATACATTCCGAATTCTCATACGTTTCAAAAAGAGTATTTTATACAAATACTTTAGTATCTACAGAGCAAAACCTATGTGTATGCGTAATATAAAATTATATATCAAAGGTAACACATAATAAGTAATTTAACATCCATACTAATATTATAAATGCGAAAGTAACTCTAGTCTGTCTGTCTGTTACTCAATCACGCCTTAACTACTGAACCAATTTGCATGAAATTTGGTATAGAGATATTTTGATACCCGGGAAAGGACATAGGATAGGTTTTATCCCGGAAATCCTACGGGAACGGGTTTTTCTTTGAAAACGCGGGCGAAGCCGCGGGCGGAAAGCTAGTATTACATAAATGTTTATTAGTCTTACATTATACATAGGTCAGTCGTGACTTGTGATATAATTATGAGAAATTGTCAACGCAACGCGACGTAATTAAATCGAAAGTGGACACGTAATAGTGCCAATAGGGAACTGCAACCTTCATTTACATAACAAAGATCAGATATGGACAATAGATGAAAGTTCTGAATGTTATCGAGCGGAAAACGAGTTACGTCTCGGTACTCTGTGCTAGAAAGTAATCCTTTGTAGTTTGTATAGAGTACTTTCACTCAGTCCCGTGGTTATGGATAAGTATAGAGTTTTGCAATCGAGTATTGTACGATGTAATCCTTTGCACGTGTGAATGTTTGATGATGGTGGTGTTCGGATATTAAGTGGTTAACATTATGCAAAACATTGTTTGTATACGGGTGATGGTTTTGCGATGTTAAATTATACAATACTAGCTTTACACCCGCAGCTTCGCCCGCGTAGTCAAAGAAAAACCCACATAGTTCCCGTTCCCGTGGGATTTCCGCGATAAAACCTATCCTCTTTCCCGGGATAAAAAATAGCCTACTTATGTCCTTTCTCGGGTATCAAAATATCTCTATACCAAATTTCATGCAAATTGGTTCAGTAGTTAAGGCGTGATTGAGTAACAGACAGACAGACAGAGTTACTTTCGCATTTATAATATTAGTATGGATTGTTCTAAACTTCATAGTAGCGTTCAAGGGTAATGTAGCTAGGATATATTGTTACATCAAATAATACTCTTACATATTTTCAGTGCCGTATTTGAAGAGTACGGAAAGAGGCTTTTGAAAAATACAGAAACATTAATACCTATTTTACAACCACGAAAAAATAAATAAATGACTTACTAGGCTGGTTGTATTGCTCCAAGGGTATTGGTTGATAGTCATCATTGTATAGAGCCTGTGGCAGTGGGGGCTCCAAAGTTTGTCTGGGGACCCGCCTCGCTCGCAGCGCTGTTAAGTCTACGAAGGCTATTTGATCTGCTGGCACTGCTATGTATGAAGGCAGGGCTGATGCTGCCCCCAATATTGCCATGGTGATTAGTAAATGCTGTAAGGAAATTGTTGTTTTATTTATTTTGCTCTCTAGGTACACCAGTAGATTAAAGAAGAAAATTCATTAAGTTAAATACGTCAATAACAAGGCTTTAAGTCTGTCTTCCACATCACTAATTCTTGACGAATGTCGTGTTACTTGGGTATTACATTCTATATTTATTATACCATGGATGTAAATGCGAAATTATTTCACACATTTAGTTGCAATCTCACTGCGCTAAGTTAAAGCTTGAAAGCTAGTGAACTCGTTTAAAGTTAAGTAAAAAAATGTTTTCTAATGATTTCAATAGGCACTGGTTACATACCGGCTGTATATCCGGCCTTATTCTCTTTTAATGGTAATTAATGTATCAATATTCAATATTTAATATTCACGATTCATTTTAAGCATTACCTATTTTATTATGCCTGCCTAGTTAGCAGATTAGGTGGCTACATAATCTAAATTCTAAGGTATTTGTATAAATGAAGCCGTGGCAAAACCGTGTTTTATCGAGTTGTAATCTGTTTTTCTGGAACTCTGCAGTATTTGAACATTCTGTTACCTACATTGTAGACCTGGATGGCTGGATAATATTATTTTAGTGTACCTAATACTGGTTAATGATAACAAGTTGTTTCATTGTATAAGTTACATTTTGAAATTTATCTTGAAAAACATCTAGGTTATCGTGTCAAACACGGTAAAATTTGAACGTCGTTCATTGTGATAGTAACAAAACGAACATTTGGATCATATTCATAGTGATTTATTTTACTCAGTAAAAACTACTTTCTTCGCACTTGATACTATGATTTGTCTATAATAGTCAGCTATTAGGTACTGGTTTGAAAAATACAAGAGAATTTTTGGAATTCGCTTTGCCGCAGGACTTGTACTTGTAACAAAATCAAATCCGCACGTTTAAAAATGCATTGCACATTTCCTTGAGAAAATCCACTAAAGTATGTCAAATCAAGTTAAGATGTAGTAAGTCTCGTCACGGACGGTGCGCTTGCGCAAGCCGTAATTGGAGCTCGCCTGCAAGCTGACCGCGGATATATTGTTACCCGCCTTATTCTCACAGATAACTTACATTGTGTTTATAGTCACGCTAAACGTTGAATTATGAAATGTGTTCATACTTGGAGCGAGGCAAATGATAAGAAGCACGTTTGTAGTTGTTTGTATTGAATTTAAAATACACTGTACACATTGTTGTAACACGACATTTGAGATGAAATACTAAACACAATTTGTATTGTGCTGTGGCTAGTTTTATAATTATAGAGTGAAGTATATTATTTTATAAAAATAATGATATATTCGTTGTACAACAAGTTATTACTTTCTGACAAGTGTGGGTTGATACTTAGAATGTATAATTATTTATGAAATTAAAATAAATAAAAGTAGGTGAGAACATGAACTGAGTCCGACTCCTACACAGCCCTTTAACGCCTACATTATTGTATAGAATATTATGAAAAACAACTTTCCAAATTAATGTAACGGATATAAAGTTTAAAGGTCGCACTTTATGAGTACCTAACGAACATAGATTAATGTAAAATCAATCATATTTTTGTTGGGAAAATTTCTTGTTCATTATAAGTACCCACTAGTAGTGGTTTAGTAGCACATTATGATATTAATATATCATAATATTATGCTATATATAATTATAGTTAGGTATAAGTTACATATTATGTAAAATTGAATTGTTATATTGACAATGTTTTAAAAGAGCAACTATGGAGTTTCTTGCCGGTTCTTCTCCGTAGATACTGCTTTCCGAATCGGTGGTAAATGTTAAAAATATGTAATGACTAATAACGATTCGAAAGTGCTTCTAAAAGAAGTCTAATTGAATAAATATAATGTTTGAGTTTGAGTAGAAACTATAAAGTGTATAAGACTAGTTACCATACTAAAATTTAAATATTGCACCTCGTAAAAACTCTTGAATTATAAGTGGATTGCGAAAGCAATTACACGTTGTAATTGAAATTTACGACACACAGGAAAAATATCCTGTCTTATATCTATAAAAAATTAATGTTCTTATGAACTCAAGTGGCAAAATAAATGAGTAAAAGTGACATGGGACCTTGATTTTAATGTAACGACCAAAATATATGTCTTTGTTTTCTCAAAGTAAGCGGCATTGTACCTTTCACCCTGGTTTGCCCGTTGAAGGCTAACAGGCTTGGGCGTAGCCTGATCTTTGATACCTAGTTATTACTTCCTATACTTAATTGTCCATTGGACAATGTTATTTGTAGGTCCTTTTTTATATGGGCACGAGGGAAATAAGTTAAAGGGCAGACTAACACATGGCGCATATGACTTACCTACATGAATTTATATATACTTACCTAGTAATACGAATTTATAATCGAATACTTTTTTATTTGTACCTACCTATATAAACAATCGGTCGCAATTTAGGTCGAATATATGCATGATATTGGTTAATAAATTAGTTACATAAAGTCGTCAGAATTTATTATTCATCCTTTTTTATATTTTAATACATTCATTATTAATTATCTATTGTTCAGTTAGGTATTTTATCAAAATCTTGGTCTATACCTGACCACATAAACTTTACGATTACTTTGTGTATATTTTGTACCTTACATCACATAGAGACAGGAAAAATATGAAAATCGTTCGTGAATAGCGACATAGGTAACTAGCTTTCATATCAAGTAACCTTTACAATCAACTTTACTTGTTTATGTTGATATCCAAAGTGAAATCAAGAGCGGTTTCACTAATATGTATTACACAATTGTGATCTAGTACGCTTATCAAACGATCGACCTCAGTACATTTCACTTTCTAAATGTGCATTGTAAGTCGGTTCGCGTACAAAACGAATAAAAAAAAAAACCATGAAGTAACATTTTGGCGCCAAATTGTTCGCGCGATATCGGTTACGTAAATGTCACTTTTACTGCACGGCAATTGAAAGTGTCTTTTTAAATACCACAGATAATGTAACGTGATATAATAATTGACACGCCATTGATAGATAAACAGAAATTATTAATTGCTTCCGTTTCGGAAGTGTTATTGGCTATAATTGTTTAATTAGTGACGACATATCGATATCTAACGGGCTTTACCGGGTAGAAATTTTCTTTTCCTTTTTTTTTATTTGTATAGTTAAAATAATTTTACGATAACGAACACATAAAGATTTATCTAATTTAGTGCAGTCGTTTGGAAATTAGGTGTGTACAAACAATACAACCGAACAAATAAGTTTAGTAAAAAATGGTAAATCGATTGAAATGAACTAGTTTTTGTAGCCGCTATTATTTATTTATACATATATTACTTTTGATTAAATATAGAACACACAATTCAGTTTAGTTTCGTTCAATTTTACACTTAGGTACATTAATTTAAAAGTAATTTAAATGTGGTATTGATTGTTTAGCAATAAGTTTCTAATAACCTCGACCAAAAGAGTACAAGGGCCTTTAAATTGTTTACGATCGATAATCAGTAATTAGGGTTAATTTCACGCAATCATTTAATGAGGTTAATGTTGCATAGTAAAAAGAAATTATTTCGACTCGAAAGTAATTTCAACAGAATAAAACTTAATCACTAAAATATGATAAAGGAATTGTTTAAAAATATACTTAACTAATTACTTAGTTTACAATAATAATTAATAATTTATATTTTATAATGTATTATGGTTATATTTTTTGGTTAAACATACAGTTAGAGTAAATTGTAGAGCAAGTTTTTGTTGCAAGTTGCATTCTTGCTTTAAGTTCTGTGAACAATTTATTTAGATATTTTTCTTCCTATAACTTGAATAGATCGATAGATATTATCATAATATTTGAAATGAATAATATATTTTTAAATCAATTAAACACAAAAATATTGAACAATTATATTTCAATTTATGAAATATTGCGACCTTGTTTGTTTTAGAATTCACGCTCTATAAATGTAGAGTTTATTAGATTCATAAACTTGTAACAATTACATTAATATTGCACACATTATGTTGTTTCAATGTTATAATAATATATAGATTAAAAATAACAATTTAAATATTTAAAATAAAAATCTCGCTTTAATTAACGTTTTCTAAAAAAGTAATTAAAGTATAACTTTGTTTATTGTAACTTTGTTTTTTTTTAATTTGCGATATAATATCGTAACACGTGCATTAATTGTTAATTTTAGATACATATTTAAGTAAAAAGAGAGCAGAAGACAAGAGAGAGACCCATAGTATACACCATAGAATTAGTCAAGATACATACATGGAAGAAAGACTTAGACTAAGAATAGAAGAGAAGGAACAGAACAGAAAGACACCACAACACTTGATATAATAACACAAACTGACCATTTTGCAGCAACGCTAGCGCGGTCTCGGCTCGACTGAACCGGCGCTGTTCAATTCAATCTTATATCAACCTCTGTACCAAGTTTCACTTTCTCTCCCAGTCGAACATGATCTACTTTTTACTTACCTTTATTAGTGCACTACCCTGGGTCTGTATGGAATTTGGTGATTGGTATTAATTTTGTGATGTGTAAGAGTTTACCTATCAATTATTAAAAAAAAAAGAAATAGTAAGTATCATAACCTTATTTAAATTCATGTGTTTCTAGTTAAGGAAGAAAATTGTTAGAATTAACTAAAAAAATATTAATTTTAAATAGAATATTAAAATACTATATATGGAGTATAATCATAGTCGGTAACCTACTTCCTATTTCTACTGCATGATGTTGTAAACGCGAGTAAGTTTATGGAATAGGTTACACCTGGTTATTAATCAGTTTATCTGATGAATGCTTTGACGTATAGTAATTGGAAATCCTGATTCCCTATTACGTTATAGAACAATAAGTTGAGTAAACCTTACTATTCAACTTTAAATTAGATAATACAGAAATAAAAGCTAAATAAAATTGAGAATATAGAGTATCATTTTCCATAACGTAGACCAAGTCAATGGTATCAGTTAGTACTTTATATTATGATCAATGCAAATTATCTGTGAAAATCAATGGGCCTTGTAACGGAGGAGTGGCGATTTCTAGCTTTAGAGATGGTTTCTTTAGCCTTAAACTGTTGTAATTTGAAAGAATGCTGTAATTCTCCAATATATCGTAATAAATAGGTAATTTTCCGAATAATTTTCATAATTCATAATGACTGTTTTCCGATTAACAAATAATAAAAATATAACAAGGATAATGTTCATGTAATTTATTTTTTACTAGCGGTCCGCCCCGGCTTCGCCCGTGGTACATATTTACGTTTTCTCTACATAAAAACCATCCTCGTACTTCAAGGAATATAATAAAAAAAGAATTATCGAAATCGGTTCAGCCGTTCTCGAGTTATGCGCTTACCAACACATTTTGCGATTCATTTTTATATATAAGAAGATTATTCAACGGAGGTAAGTAATATCTATATATTCTAAATTTATTCCTCGTACTTGTTGAACACATACCAACAATATTAAGTATGTGAATATTCAAATATATATTTTAACTAAGTACTATGTTTATGATTTTTTTATAAGTTAGGTACTAATTACTTACTGATATATATACTTATTCTTGTTCGACCTGAAAACATTTTTCGCTAACTAATTATCAGTTAATATTTATTATACATACGTTTTTTTTAATATTTATAATTGGAACCATTATATTGTAATATTACTTGAGCACTTTTATGTTGTTATAGCTACATAATTTACATGTTATGATAATAACCTACACAAATTATATCGAGTTGTTAACTTCTTACAAGTTAACAGTTCCATAAATTAGAATTCAATAAAATGATCTATAATTACTGTCGTACGTGAAGAATAGAAAAAACGAAATTTAGAACTTAAGTAAGTAAATGTGTACTTGTAATAACTTGAAACTTGTGAAACGGAACTTGCAAGGTGTCCCTCGACCTTGACAGTAAGTATATCTAACAGAAACCAATCTATAACTAGATAATAATATATTTATTTTTGAGAACAAATAGGTAGATACTCGTTTTATTATAAAAGGAGAATAAACATGTTAATTAATTAACTCCTAAAGAATCAAATAAATATGCACAACGGAAACTAAATATAAAAACAAAAAACAAACAACAACGAAAAATTTTATTACTTCGGTGACCGATGCCAATGATTATTATAGATAACTACATACCTAAAACTATTATCATTAGACATTGGTCAATTCGTAAAAAATACATTTTAATTTGAATGGAGCGGTAATTACTTATTTAATATTAAAATTCAGCTCATAAACCACTTCACAGCCTACAATATTACCTCCGAGGTCAGTTAATTTCATGTGACATTCACTTTTGTTGAGCTTTTATACGAAACAAGATATGATCATAAAATATGTTCATCGGATCCTAATAAGGGGATAAGAATGGTAACATATATTAAAACAATGCATTATGTATAAAATATGTTGAATTTAACCTTAGAGTTCAACATTATTTTATTAAAATTAATCTTAAAAGCTTTTGACAGTTAGAAATATTATACTGCCTCTACGTTTCTCCTATGCTAACATAAATGCCAAATAAGGCTGGATAGGATGTTATACCAGGAAAAAACTATCTCAGTACATTTTGAGAAAACGTTAGAAAGCATGTTTTAATTTATTTATATAATATTTTTTTTTATTGTAACATAATCTTATATATAAAATTCTCGTGTCACAATGTTAGTCTGCATACTCCTCCGAAACGGGTGGACCGATTCTCATGAAATTTTCTGTGCATATCGGGTAAGTCTGAGAATCGGCCAACATCTATTTTTCATATGTACCACGGGCGAAGCCGGGGCGGACCGCTAGTCTTATATATAAAATTCTCGTGTCACAATGTTAGTCTGCATACTCCTCCGAAACGGGTGGACCGATTCTCATGAAATTTTCTGTGCATATCGGGTAAGTCTGAGAATCGGCCAACATCTATTTTTCATATGTACCACGGGCGAAGCCGGGGCGGACCGCTAGTATTATTATAAAGTTCACCACTTCCTAGACTCTAGTCTCTAGGACCTAGAGCATGTGAGAACTGAGCACTTGATAGAATGTCTTTGTTTTACCACGTTTTACTGAAACTTTTTTGCGTGCATTTTGTGGGTCCAGAATTTTATTTAGCCTCCGGCGGGTATCGAGGCAAGGAGTTGTTTTTATTATTAATTACACTTAATAATTATTTATTTAATTATTATTAATATATTCGAATATACCTATTAGGATTTTATTAATAATCTTAATATTTTAATTAGCACTTCTATATTAGATACGTATTACACATTCAAACAAATTGAAACAATATTAAAAGAAAAAAGAAACCATAATTAAAACGTATAAAACCTTTGCTTCCTGTAATCATCATAAAACCTGTCCTTGACCTATTTTGATTTTAAAGGTTAAATAAAGTCTTTGTATATTTATTGGAAAAGGTAGTGGGTTCTGTAGAGTGTAAATAATCTGCTAACCTTTTCAAATTGACATCGACTTTAAAATATACAGTTTTAAATTTAAAATAGGTACTTAGGCATGTCCCGTCGCATGAAGCTTTTGTGTTCTTGATATTAATTTAGCCATAAATATATATACCTATATAAAATATATTAAAATAAATATTTCTAGACCTGATAATTTTTATTATTGTATCCTGTGTAATTTTCGATTATCTTCATCCTGTTTAAATAAACGAGTTGCTTTTAAATTACCTACACTGACCTGAATTAAATGTCACAATCTTACACCATTCTGCTTCGATACAAAGAACAATTCGTAATTGTATATGAATTTAAATATGTATTACTATTAATCTCGTAAGACATTCTCAGATGCACTGATGTATACCTACCTACTATAAAACAAAATCTAGAATCTAGATCAACAAGTATGTCTGTTCCTATGTAATAAGTATGCTTTGATCTTTAAAATTGATTTTAACGGATATTGACGCGATTTTCTCAAAGGATAAAGTGGTTCTCGGGGAAGCTCGTGTATGTGAAGTTAGAAGGGTTATGGGACAAACCGGACGAAGCCGCAGATGATAGAATATATTATATTATAAACGGGAATGCCGCAGAGGGAAAGCTAGTACAGTTTAATATTGAGCGATGTTAAATAGTGTAGAGTAGTAGTATAGAGTAATTATATGTGGTAGGGTTTGAATACGGGATTAATAAAGTTTGAATATTTTAAAGTTATTGTGTTTTATTTTAAAACAGATTTCCTGTCTACCGTTTGACGATGCACTACTACTCAAATACATGGATAATCTGAGAAAAATATTCATAATAAGTATAACCTCTTGGTGTATACATAATTGTTGAAATATGTTCACGACATGCGACTTGCTCATTTGTAAAACTATCCATCCGTTGTAGGTATTTGTTTCAAGGATCTTATGGCTTGTACACATTGCACGTGTTGTCATGTAATTAAGTCTTAATTAGATTACTATCTACGTGCTGTGTTCAGCATTCGGAAATGCCATTCAAAGTCGAATATAATAAAATACCTTAGCTTTGCCAATATTTTGGTGCACATATAAAAAATATAGTTAATTTTAAGGTAATTATAATGAAAAAATCTAAATGTATGATACAAACAACATTTAATTTAAAATAAAACTATCTATATACGTTTATTGTGCCTTTTTTAAAACGTTTGTAGAAACTAAGGTCGAAAAAGCACAATGGAAATCTACTGAAAACTGACAACGGTAGATTTGGTAAATATATCGATAAAAGTTATAACCGTTCACAATCACCACTACCATATTTCTAGATAAAAATGTTTATCCACAGAGTTAATGCCGAGTATCCTAAATAGTAAGTAGGTAAATAGTCCATTCGTTCTATAAGTAAGTGAAGTCCATGTCCCCTGTAGTGGGGTAAGGGGCAGATGCATTATTTTTACATCTGTTTCACTGATAGATTTTCTTTAGGGACACGTAGGTGATCAGCCTTCTGTGTCCTGCCAAACCGAGACATTTTTTTTTCTTCGTCTCCACCGGGAATCGAACCCAGGACCCCTGGGTTCTACGCTCACGCGTCAACCACTGTACCAAGAATGCGTTCATTCGTTCTATCAGTATTATAAAAAAAAGAAATTAACATTATAACATCTACTTCACTACAACAACAATGAAACACGATATTAACGTAAAAAAGAGTACCTACTAGTTAACGTTAAAAGGTTTTGATTAATTTAAATGTGATTTTCGTGAAAATTAATTTCAAGAAAATTTTATCTTGCTAAGAGTTCTAACACACGAACGGCAAGTTGTGAACGGCAGAGGCTACTTCAGTTCAGCCTGCTGCCGTCGAAGTGCCGCCGACTGCCGTCGACATGTGGCAACGGCTGAAGTAGCCTCTGCCGATCACAACTTGCCGTTCGTCTGTTAGAACTCTAATAGCAAGTTGACAATCAATTCAATGTACATACATATAAAGTTTAAGTAATTAACTACTAATTTTTTGTTTGTTATTTTCATTTTATTAGCCCATATCATAACTAAGATTACTTAACAAAGGTAAGGTCACACGAGTTAGAGTTGAAATCCAAACAATAAAATTTTATAAACTCTGAGAATTTTACTATAATTATATTTTACAATGTTGAAATAAAAACGTAACTCACAAAATGTATGCCGTGGGTCCGAGGATGGGAACCATAAAGTCTACATTATAGATATATCTAATAGGGCAAGACACCTAATTTTAAATTGGGCGTAAAATAATAAATCTTGATATGAAATGTGTACATAATTATTTTTTGTTCAATGTGAATTTTCGTGAAAACTTTTACTTTACAGAGTAGGTATATTCAGTTATCAGTTACCTGGAGAAAACTCCAGGTCCTACGAATGTGCTTACACTAAATTATTTCTACTTATAAAAAAAATTAGGATACTATCTATTCCATCTATACCATCTAGTATCTACTATATATATAAAAACCATTGCAATTTAAATTAAACGCACCCATCTGAGCGGAGTAAAGTCAGTAAGACAAAAGAATAACTTCGTAAGCGCCGAATCTATCTACCAATTATATAATCTCTACAATTATGTCTTACGTCATTATTGTTATGCCTATTTTCCCATAAAATTTGTGGGTCGATGTTAATTATAACGGTAAATTGCCCAATTTCATTAATAGGTAGCTACAATAGGTTCTTTTTTGCAACGGAATTCACTAGTTCGTACTAAAAGCTTTCGTAAGCTTCACTGCGAAGTATTTAGTACCTATACTTCTGATTTCTGAAAGCACGATGAATACAGATCCAGTTTAGTGCTTGTGAAAGTCTAAATATTGCTTGCTTTAGTAATACTCAGTAGGTAGGTATTAACTCGTAATTCACTTAGGGATTACTAGGTTTCTGTTTTGCTGGAAAGTAGGTGGGTAAAGAAAGCCACTTAAAATCAACGTGCATTAGAGCAATTATTTGTAAATGAATACCAAATGTCACATTGTTTTTAGTAGGTATACGTTCACAGAACTATATCGAGATTTGAGACTAAGAAAAAACTTTGTTCATTAAAATATACATTCAATGTCACATAGAACTTCACCTACTAACTTACTTCAACATAATGCAGTGAGTGTCCACTGCGAGCTTAAATAAAGATATTAAATGATCTTTTGTATATTATGAAAATCGTCAACATCTGGCATTTGCCTATTAATAAACTTTTGTTGTATGTTTAAGCGATTGCCTGAAGTTCTATTTATACAGTAGGTACTTAGTTAAGTATAGCAAAATAATGTCTATTAGACTATTTCTGAAATGTTTTGACAATTATTGTATTACAGAGTGTTTTAATTTTAGTTTATAACTTTCACGGATCGGCAGTCGAGCAGTTCAAATCTGCAGTAGAGAGCAGCAGCCACCGTAACGTCTTTGCGAAACAATTGTTTACGGAAACAAATGATTAGCCATCTCATGCTCATTTACAGTTACTTTCGTATTTCATGCTTGAATTTTTGGAAAGACTAAAAAATCAATCGGCTCGGCATTATTCAACTTTAAATGGCTTTTACTGTATAAAAGTGCATTTGGTAGCTATGACGAATTTATTTGTAATTGGTATGTAACGAACTACCTACATGACGAACGCTATAGTAAATTTATGTGTGCGTTAAATCTATACTAATTACTAATTAATTTAATCTTAATATATATAAATCTCATGTCACAATGTTTGTCCTCAATGGACTCCTAAACCACTTAACCGATTATAATAAAATTCGCAGACCATGTGCAGTTCGATCCAACTTGAGAGATAGGATAGTTTAAACATGTAGGTACCACGGGCGAAGCCGGGGCGAACCACTAGTAATATTATAAAGCTGAAGAGTTTGTTTGTTTGAACGCGCTAATCTCAGGAACTACTGGTCCGATTTGAAAAATTCTTTCGGTGTTAAATAGCCCGTTTATCGAGGAAGGTTATAGGCTATATATATATACCCTAAAGACCAACAGAAGCAGAGCCACGCGGGTGAAACCGCGGAGCGCAGCTAGTCTTTCTATACTAATAGTTGTTTTGTTTGTTTGTTTGAACGCGCTAATCTCAGGAACTACCCGTCCGATTTGAAAAATTCTTTCAGTGTTAGATAGCCCATTTATCGAGGTTTATATCATCACCCTAAGACGAACAGGAGCGGAGCAATGCGGGGGAAACCCCGGGGCACACCTAGTTAAAAATGTAAATTTTTAGGTAGAGACAATTTTTTTCATTCCACTATCAATGCAGCCGGGCACAAGATGAACTTGATGCTTTATTGTGGTACTGTGGGACACTGAACACACAGTTATATATGGTGTTTTATTTTTCCTATAATTTCCATTTAACAGTGTCTCGCTCAATTATTATTTTTTCTTTTTTTTCTATATACGTTTAAAATAAATGAGGTAATAGGAACTTATAAGTAGTTTTATTTCCTGCCACCATAAAATCGAGAGTTTGATCAAAATTAATGTTATAAAGTAGAAAAAGGAGGACGAAATAATACAAAATAGTTTTTAAGAACTTATTTATTATGTCAAACACATAGAAAATATTCCACATAGACTATTCGAGTTTAAACATCTTAAAAACAATACTATATTTAAAAAGTTTTGTTTAAGTATCCTTATAATATTTTTAAAAGGCATTCGTATTTGCGTGTTCATTGCTTTTTTATTTACACAGTATAAGGGCACAGATATGTTTGATTTATAACAGAAAAATATTTTTTTGCAACACTGACGTGGAGATTGTATAAAAATTACGTATATTTTATTTGAAATTTTACTGTTTCGTATTTAAATAAGAATTTCCAAAAATAATTAACCAATACTCTTTGTTTAAGAATTAAGAATTCATCTATTTGAAAAAAGAATGCGTCTGAAATTTTATAAGTATTTTTTACGTACTCAGCGTATGCAAAACTATAACCTCCTTTGAGCTTAGTATACCAACAGTGGGACACCCTTTATAATTCGGGATCAAACATGTATAATTGTACTTTAGTATTATGCTAAAGCATTTACAACCATTTACTAAGTACATTTAATATAAAACATACATTTTACAACGATAACATCAACAATACTACAAAAAAAATGTACGCAAATAAAACAAAGAAGGATAAATAACTACTTGTATCTAATATACAAATTGTTAGCACCATATTTGTTTATTTTTTTTTTACACATACATTCACCTACTTTATTAGAAAAACAAAATGCTGTCGAACGTTACGACTACCTAACAGATAAAAAATAAAAGTGACAGTAAAAAAGGGCGCTAAACTAACAACTACAGACTATACATATAATCGGCAATCACAGATAAATTAGGACCTACGCTATTGTACACGACATAATATGCACGTATGTTTTTTTTTAATTATGTTATTTACAATTAACATGTCTAAGGTGGGTTAGTATTGAAAAAATATTTTTTTCACTGAATATATAAGTAGAAAGTACAAAATAAATAAGTTTTATTTTACGCAATATTAAGAAAATAGTAGAAAATGAAGCACCAGGTTTTGTGTTAAAGAAATAGAAAGTTAAATTACGCAACTATTATTTAAGTTTCACTATATTCGCACCATCTTACACAATAAGTTCTAAGTATTCAATGCAATTTCGTTGCATTACAATAAATAAATAAATGTATCTTTTATATTTTGTACAAACACATTCACTTTCATGTCGCGAATTAGTGTTTCGATTGGTTTTTCTTCAACATTTTTATTATTTTTTGAAAATCTTTTTCTTCTTCCAGGAAGAAATGGGCATATTTTTTAAGGTTTTCCCTTATGATCTACGGTTGCATCAGATCATTTAATATGACATTAAAATATAATTTTTAGTAGGTACATTAGTGTGCGTTTTTTCTTAGTGTACGAGTCTGCACTAGACTACTTAAATACCTCTACCAGTCTTCTATTCTTTCTGGTTTAGTTCAAGAATGACGCCATTAAAAATAAATTCCTCGCCTTTTACAGAAGTAACACTATTTTGACAGCTTTTTTTAACAGTTGCTTAAATACTATAGTTTCTTATAAGAGTCAATCATGAAATTGAATAAAGGGCGTTCTCATAGCCTCACAAATACACTTAAGATTTATAAAATTGAATTTTACAGATCATAATATTATGTATTTATTCTTATAGTAAGAGCCAATCATGTAATTTAAGTAAAGGGCGTTCTTATGGCCTCACAAGTATACATAAGATAACATTGAATTTTACAAATCATACTATGCATTTATTTGTAAAACAATATAAAAAAGTAGGCATTTCACTGGACAGACAGTATTATTTTAAAAGTACCAGAGAACATGCTTTCTATTAGTGATAAGATTTATTTTAAGAGACTAAAAATCATAATGGAACGTAATATTTATGAGTGTATCATTTTAAACTGCAATAGATTTATCATTACCTAGTAAAAAATCAACAATTTTTTCTGGTACTTTAAAAAAAATACTATTTTTAAATTAATTCTACTTTTCGTGTCTCCCTAGCGCGTCCAAATTACTGTGATGCGAGTCAATTCTATTCATATTCGCTTTAAATTCATCCCTCAAGTCTTTGCTCAAAGTCGGCGAACTTGGCAATTCCTTGTCGACATTCTGTCGTTCCGACGCGATAAAGTCGTGCGACCCGTTCACGTGCGGTCGTTCCGATATTTTTGTCGTGTCGTAGGATAGATCGAAATTCGACACAGATTTAACTTTGTCCGCTGCTTCTAACCCCGCTGACATCGATATTGATGTTGGATTGTCTGTTAATGAAAAAAATAATTATTTTGAAAAAAAAAAAATGTTAAAAAGTAGCAGCTTAACAAAAGTTATAAAATTCACTTTTGACGTGACAACGTCTTATAATTCGATAGAGCCGGCTGCACGCACGAAAAAACATGACTTATGCGGCGTTACCTCGCTCTGAGGCGTTCCAAGTAAGGCTTGAAGTGCAAGCGAGAGCGCGGAACGAGCGACAAAGAAGCACAATCGGACGTTGCACGTTGTCACGTTCAACTATCATCAGTAAACCAACTTTACAGACAACTAATTTTTTTTTTGTAAAAATATTAGTTTTTTTTCTCACCAAAGAACAAATCAACTCAAAGATATTTTTTGTGATTGAGATTACTGGCGAAAGTCCCATCAAAGTCGTTCTAGTTATTTGGGAGATTCGATAAAAAACTAAATGAATAAAGGACACTCATATATTTATAAGTAAATAATTTACCTTTAAGATTATCAGGCGTTATGGGTGTTTTGTCATCTTTGTGGTCTTTGGGCATGGACATAGCTCGCGGACTTAGCATACCTAAAACCCTGCATAAAATAAAACACTTGTAATAATCCTCAAGCTCAATAAAATGAGCGTAAATAATTAGATTTTTTTAAAACATTTAAAAAGAGCTATTTATAAAATATCAGGTAGTTAAAAATCAGTACAGTTATTTCTGAGATAAGCTGGCATTAACTGCTATTAGTTTATGAATAATACAGGGTGTCCAGTGGCAGATTTCAATGTTTGAGGGCTTGTAAAAAAAGAAGTATTATTTGTAAACAAAATATTTTTATTAAAGTCAAAAGAAGACGAGTGCGGATTTTATCTTCTGAAAATTACATTTTCCAAATGCCGCCCTTCTACTCTCACACACTCCTCAATCTATTCCGCATGTTGAGAAAAACTTGTTTGCAAAGGGAACTGGGAATTCTGTTTATTTCAGCCCGGATATTTTCCTTCAGTTGTCTTATGGTTGTTGGATTTGATTGGTAAACCACAGTTTTTAGATAGCCCTACAAGAAAAAGTCACATGGACTTAGGTCTGGTGACCTGGGTGGCCACGGGATGGTGCCGTTTCGGGATATGTGCTTTTCAGGAAATAACTGCCGCACTGCGTTCATTGACACATTAGCAGTATGAGCCGTAGCAAATCTTGAATAATCTGAATTTAGTATGGATGGAGCTTAACCTTTTTTCACATACTTAATGACCTGAAAAACGATTTAGGAATTCCCAATATCGACGAACGTGTGCGAAGAGATAAACGAGGATTTTCAATTACAGAATTCATAACAAGTTTAATGTTTTCTATCGTGGATACTGATGGTGCTGGTCCCGACCTAGGGTTATTAATGACTGAACCTGTAGCCCTAAATCTTGCTAGCCACGACTGTATCAAATTTATCGAAGGTCCATCTCTTAAACGATGAATTTGATAATGGTTATTAAACCGACGGCGTGTATTTGCCAGCGAAATCACCCGAAAAGTATGCCTCAATAGCATAAGCGCGATGCTCTCCGCTCCACTGCTCCATGGCGACTAAAAAATCCGCAGAACTCACGCGCTGAATGACACCCCCCGCGTCCCCCTCGCACGTCGCGTTTTAAAACTAGAAGCGTTCAAACATTGAAATCTGCTGCTGGACACCCTGTATTTATTATTTTACGATTATACAACACAATATTTTTGTATTACTAGATTATGAAGTCACATATATTTTATACTAGCTTTCCGCCCGCGGCTTCGCCCGCGTTTTTAGAGAAAAACCCGTTCCCGTAGGATATCCGGGATAAAACCTATCCTTTGTCCTTTCTCGGGTATCAAAATATATCTATACCAAATTTCATGCAAATTGGTTCAGTAGTTCAGGCGTGATTGAGTAACAGACAGACAGACAGAGTTACTTTCGCATTTATAATATTAGTATGGATTTCACAATCATTAGAAAAAAAAATGTATCCAACAAAAGTATCGCCAATTGTGCTAATTGTTTACTATACTCTGTCCATTATATTATTTGCTTTTTGACAGCTTCACGCCTATGAAGGATTGTATTGTCTATGTTAAAATGTCATACAAATAACTATTGTACTTCGTTGACAGGCTCCGCCCACTTAGTGATGTCTACACAGAATTATTCAATGATGGATCGATAAATTATAATAATCGATAGAAATACTCTGTAAAATTTATCCGATACATAAAAACTCTTCTATTATGTTATAGTATAATTTAAACATAAAGACAACCAAATTGTAAGATAGAAACCAATAAATAATAAAATATTAGTATAGTTTAGTTTTAAAATAAAATTCATAGATATGGTTTTATCTTAATAGTACGTTTACGTTGTAATTATTATTTACGTACCTAATTCGATTTATGATAATATTTTGAATTTATAATTGGAATGGTATCACAATCGATAATCTTTTGGACATCACTTCTGGTATCACCCGTCGAGCTGTCAAAAGGCAATTCTTAAAGTGGACAGACTATAGTTTATTTTCAGTTCTCTTTTCTTTTAAAGTGTTCAAAACCATTTATTCATTTAAACTTCAAACTACCCGCAAAAAACCACTCACATTATAATCTCTTATAATATCTAGAATACATACATACCTAGAATTAGAAAGATCTCCAAACGGCGTGTTATGATGTGGCGTGTTGACTGGTGATGTACTTGCTACAGCCCAACCTTCTGCTAACAATGTCTCACCGATATCTATAGAACCTTCTGGAATTTTACAGAACATGTTCATTAATAATAATTTGGAAGGTGGTGTAGCATCAAGCAAATAGTAATTATTTTATAAAAAAATCATGTTTTACAATATTAATTTGTTACTTAAAAAGTAATTATTAATTATTATCCATTATAAATAATTTAGTGTTAAAAATATACTTCAAGGAAAATGTTGAATGAATGAATGAATGAATGAAAATTCTTTATTGCTTAGAAATAAATAAATACAAAATGAATGAAATGAAATGTTATCAATTGACAACATTTCAAAATTTTAAGCTACTTATTTTTTTATTTTAATGAAAACTAGATCAAAAATTATGATACACGTATTTTTTGCTTTCTCTAAATATGGAAGTTTTCATTCATCTTTTTGAGTTTTAAAATCATCTCATTCTAAAATGTCGTAAGCGCCAAATGACGTCATACATACGGAGGAATACATTTTTTCCTTTGCCACATATCTAGTTTAAATTAAAAAAAAAAATCTTGGCAGTTGACATTTTGGCACATTTGTCACTTTGATTTGTCAAGCTTTGTAAATATTGTTATTTATTATTTGCTGATCCAAATTTTAAACAAAAGAAACTTATTCACAAGTACTGATGATGATGACTTTATGCAGGATTTGTTATGGGGTACTGATCATTTCTGTGAAACAAATATACTATCCCAAAAACGTTGGAAAGTGTTAAATAAATACAACTTTTAGTAAGTAAACAAAGTCTTTTATTTCAAGAAAATTATGAACATATAGGCACTATTTTTATAATATAAATGAATTGGTCCAACTCCAATCAAACAAACATCACGCTAATGAGATTAAATTAGAAAACCAAAACACAATAACACGATTTAAAAGTTTGTTTACATGAATAATTCACAAAAATGACATTAATATGAAATTTGACACATGCCATACCCTGTAAATGTCAGTGATAGTTTTTTTTTTTTAGCTTTTTTTAAATTAGGCTAAGGCGTATTTTTATTCCTCCGTATGTATGACGTCATCATCACATTTATCGTTTTTATTTAATTTCTCTTAAAATATGCGATTAAAAAATGAAATAATTTTTTTTCTGTAATCGCAAGAGCAAAATAAAGAAACGGTTTTTTTCTTTCATGGTCTTATAAAAAATGAAATGTTGTCAATTGTTAAACAGTATAAAAACCAAAAATGATTTTGAAGGACATAAGCCATAACTAAATATGTAATAATAATAAAAAACCTGATAAAGGAGTTTTACTTATACATTGAATACAAGAAAAATTCAGCAGTAAAAATCTTATTTTCACAATAACGTTTTCAAATAAATAAATAAATACACATATATTACCATCAGTAACATCATACAACTTGATGCCGGGTATCTCCTTGTCCATATCGCCTCTCATAGACGCAGTTCGCTTGTAAGTACACGTTTTGGACATCAGCGGCTTCCATCGCGCAACCTGTATGGTAATTATTTATTAATTATAAATATTCTGGTGTATAATTTATCAGATTTTCAAATTCGGTGTCTTAATTAAAATATTGTAATGTATTTCTAAATTAGGGCTTATTATTATAACAAGAAATTAATATGACCTATTTCTACCCTTTCTTTAGTCATCATCTCCTTATTCCATTTCATACCAGTAAACATACATAGTATGTCTTATACACAATGACGTATCAAAAAGACGAAAAGGTTATACACAAATAATATTCTATTTTAAAAGATCAACAGCCGTGTATACGCCGCGCTCTTTCACTCTTACATATCACTGATTACATCTCACTCGCTCACCTACACAAGACGGGCAATTACCTGACTTTCACAAAAAAAAAGACGGGTTGCACTCCGGGAGTGCCGGCAGAAGTGAAAACTTGATTATTAACGTTGAGCATGTTTGATATTTTGGAATGGTATCCGTCTTACGCTTTTTCGATCAGGTCACGTGTTCTGACGCGAGTTTAAGATTTTATACCCATTACAGAAAAAGTGCTCAACGCCGCTAAAGAAATTTTCACTTCAAAAATTTAAACTTAATTTATACCTGTGTAAGTTCTTCAAATCGTTCAACAGCTTGTGGATGCCATTTGGGCCACTGTCCCGGTAGAGGCTCTTCAGCTGAAGCCGGCTTCACACCCGCTAGGAAACACTCCATCGCCTGGGAAATGGGTAATTTTTGGTAAAAAAAGAAATATAAAAAATATCTCAAAGTATAATGAGCTATATTCATTTTATAGTATTGTAACTTTTTGTATAGTTCAATTTTGAATTAACATAATATCTGCTTCTCGATTAGATATAACATTTTGAATCGATAATTAAGCTAACATTTATAAGTACAATTATTTACAGCTAATAAGTAATTCGACAGCGGAGTAGGGTTTTATAGGCAATAACGAGAATTATATATATTTACCAAGTATTCAAGGACTCAGTGCATATATTTTTCTAAAACATCTATATGTACGAACCTGGAATCTCAATCGTAGCAGGTCAGCTCTCAGTTCGCACAGTTCGTGAGTTGCAACGTATTCGCTGTCGCCGTAGTCTAAGTAGAATACGTCAGCTACCTACAATTTTAGTACGATTTTATAGATTTTAATTATTGTCCAAATATTCCCGTCCATTATGATCCAAATATCATATTTCAAATTCTGAATGAAAATACATAAGTTTGAACTATAACAATAAATCATTGTTATGTATTGTTTACTACACAACTTGCCTTTACTTATATAGAAATAAAATATAACTAGCCTCTGTTAATAATATAAAATAAAAAAAATCCATTCAATTCATTCATTGTTTCTATCTTTAACATTGTTCATTCACTAAAGATCAGCATAACAGCATAGCACGACTCAAGTTACTTTGAACTTGTCTACTTAACTAGACCACATATTTTATATTCGTTACTAGCTTTCCGTCCGCGGCTTCGCCCGCGTTTTCAGAAAAAACCCCGCATAGTTCCCTTCCCGTGGGATTTCCGGGATAAAACCTATCCTATCTCTCAAGTTGGATCGAACTGCACATGGTGTGCGAATTTTATTATAATCGGTTAAGTGGTTTAGGAGTCCATTGAGGACAAACATTGTGACACGAGATTTATATATATTAATAAGATTTACCAATAATTCATCATTCCTTCATTCATTCATTCCCAACTCACCTGTTGGGTAGCATCAAACTCGTTCGGTCTCAGATCGTCGATGCGAGCGCGGTACCAACGACCGTCATGGCGGAAGACAGCCGCTACCACTTGACCAACGGAAACCGATTTTAACTAGAAAAGGAATAAAATAATCTAATGATCTGTCTTATTGAAGTGAAAACTTCTTTAGCGGCGTTGAGCACTTTTTCTGTAATGGGTATAAAATCTTAAACTCGCGTCAGGACACGTGACCTGATCGAAAAAGCGTAAGACGGATACCATTCCAAAATATCAAACATGCTCAACGTTAATAATCAAGTTTTCACTTCTGCCGGCACTCCCAGAGTGCAACCCGTCTTTTTTTTCTTAATGATATGTATGAAAATGTGATTAGTCAAAGGTTAATGTTTAAAATCCAATCTTTTGAAATATATTGCACATTCGTAAATTGGCGCCAAAAGTGCGTTATATATTTATTTTCTCTCACAAAATAAACAATGCAAAAAAAATGAAAGGAGAATGAAGAATACGATAGTTCAGACTACAGAGTTATTCTTAATTTAAAATGCATTAAAAATTATACTTATGCACTATGAAAGTATTATTTAATATTTTAATACACCTTACATTAAAATTGTAAAATTTTCATAAAGTTGTTTTTAACAAAATCTTTTATCTATGCAAAATAAATAAACTTGAATACTCACAGCATGTGCACTACGATTATCCTTGTTATTATAATAATCCGTCATATGCGCAACCAATTCGTCAAGTTGCGCAACTTGTGGCCCAACAAATTGCACCCAGAATCGCGATGGTGACGACACCGCTGATACGTATACTTCGATTGACGAGCTTGTGTCTGAAATTAGAATTATTATTTATAATAATTTATATATAAATAAATATTTTATTAGGTCATATTTTTGTGTATGTGTGGGTGATTTTGAATTACATGACTGTTAGCAGACGGTGTATGAATTTTTGGTAATATTTTTTCGAGGGTAGGCGCCAAAAAGTAATAACGTATTTTTTTTGCTCTGAAGTGTTTAATATTAAAATAATAGGATATTACATACTTATTTATGGAATTACAATCATAAAATATTCTGTACCTACCAGCTTTTATATCCATTTAAAATTTTCAAATAATAATAAGCCGCTTACTAATATTATCACAAGAACTAAATTGTTCCAAAACATGACATCTATGGAGTCACTGAAACAGTCCATGGTCGATTTGACTGCAACTTTCAACAAGAGGATGGCAGAATTCCAGAAGAACCTAGAAAATCCAGCCCCTGCAAGCACTGACACATCCACTCAAATTGCTGCCGAGTTCAACATGTTTCGTGCATTTGTCACCTCATCACTTGACTGTTTGCAGTCCCAATTGGATATCTTGATGAAACTTTATGATCAACAGGAAACCAGAAGTCGACGAAAAATTTTACTTATCCATGGTGTGCCTGAAAAGAGCCAGGAGAATCCATCGCTACTTGTGTGTGATATTCTTTCCAAACATCTCAAACTTCAGAATTTCATAGAAGACTCCATCAATCGTTGCCATCGTTTGGGTCAAGTACAGGAAGGCAAACCCAGACCAATTGTTCTAAAGTTGACCGATGTGAAACTCAGAGATAAGTTGTGGTCGAATAAAGTCTCTTTAAAAGGTTCCGGTATTACTCTTTCTGAGTTTTTGACAAAGCAACGGCATAATGCTTTTATGTCTGCTCGTAAGCGCTTCGGTATTGATAAGTGCTGGACTAGAGACGGCTGCATTTTCATAATTGGACCTAATGGCACCCGTCACCGTGCAACCTGCATTGCAGATGTTGATGCCATTCCTGTTCCAAATGCTGCTTGTCCTACATCTTCTATTCCTGCCAGTGAGGATCAATTAAAGATGACAAGATAGTTAGCTCTAGGCCGAAAAGACTGCATAAAGTGAAATAATTTTTATATACTTTGACTTTTTTATTATTGTTGTGGCTTCTGTAAGTAATACTGCACTTTTTAATGTATCTTTGCGATGATTATTATCCTAAAACTTTTCTTTCTCATATTATACTCTCAATACAAACTTTCTTTAAATAAACATTTATTGTAAATTATTGGATCAAAGTAAGGTAAACTTAAAACTATAGCTAACAACATTAGTACAACCTTCAAACTTTTTAATTTTTCTTATTTCACTTGTCAAGTCAATGTCACAATGACACTATCTGTCAAAGTGTACTCTTGTCTGTAATCTGTATTATCAATACTTTTTGGAGTCCTGGATACTAAGACTTTGGTTGTTTTTTTTTTTATAAATATTAAATAGTTTATGTCTTTCTTTTTGTATGATGATGTGAAGCGTTTATTATGTAATTAGTAATTATTTCCTTTTATTTTGCTGGAGGGTACAGGATAAATCTAAAAACTTCGATTAATTTATTTATAAATTATAATATTTATTTATTTTATTAGTATTTATTTTTTTAATATATATATTTTATAATATAATATTATATAGTTATATATTTTTATTTTATTTTATAGAATGTCTTTTAGCAGTTTAAATAGTAGCTCCTCGGAGCAATTAACAAGCCTGGAGAAGTAACAATTAATTGAACAATAAAGCACTAGTTTGGCCTTTTTGGCTTATGGCAAAATGTCATGCGAAAAAAGAGGACAGATATATGTCAGTTCGACAGTTTGAAATGACATGTAGCCATTGAAATTTGTTTTAGTGACCAGTCTGGTCACTAACGCATGGTGATTTTAATTATTGTTTTTGAAGTGAAAAACGTGTTTTCTAGTTTCTTATGTTATTTTCTGAAAAGTTAATTTACTAAAGATTACATGGCTTGTGTTGTTCACGGCTGTAAAAGCCGTAGTACTGGGAAATCGGATGAAGATTGGAATTTGTCTTTTCACAGGTTAGTGTTTTGATCAATTATTTAATTAATTGTATTATGAATAAGTTAATTTACGTTATTTTCATAATCATCTATGTTTTATCTAACCGTCATCATTGAAATGAAATCATAATCAGCTTAGTTTTTAGAAAAAATGCAAAATATAACTTCCATAGTGTTGTGCAATTATCGATACTTGAGTAGGTACGAAGTACTTCATTGATAATGACTGCTTTAGGTAAGGAGAAAAAAAAAGGTATTTAGGTATGGATTTTATTGTTATTTGCAGGTTTCTGGCTTGAGAAAAATTAAAAGATGTTTGGGTTAAAGCTATAGCACAGGGAAAATTGGAAGCCTTCAAAACATTCTCGGCCTTGTTCAAATCATTTCGAATCAGACGGGAAGAAAAGTAAAGTGCTTTGCAGAGATGCTGTGCCACAAGTTTAAGGTGGCATCTATTTTAAATAATAAATATTGTAATTTGTTAATTAAGTATCGAAATAAAATGTTGTAAAAAAATTAATGTTCATTTGTTTTATTTGAACCAATATATTTTAAACTTTTACCAATTTTTTCCTGTGGGAATGAGTTATTTTCCCGCGGTAAATTGTAGCCTACATGTTATTCTGATGTTTAATCTATAATGTGTATAATTGTAAAGTTCCATAAAAACTCATTCAGTAGTTTTTTCGTGAAAGAATATAAAATGTCAATTCTTTATTTTTATATATTTTTGCTTTTATAATATTAGTAGGATACGATAATTGATTTGTAAAAAGATCAACCAGGTGGAAGTCAGATTCGCGCACGAAGGGTTCCGTATAATTCTATGAATGAATCTATGAAAACAGGAAAAATACGTACCTTTTTACGAAACCATAAAAAACAACCTAAACCGAAATACCTAATAATATTTTTTTATAAATACCACTACCATACAATGCAATACGCATCGTAAATGAATAATTCCAAATTAAACGAATCTTAAAATTTGGAATTACCTATCCATAATTCAAAATTAAAAGAATCTTAAATTATCTTCAAGCAATTTTATAACTTAATTTTTTTATTTATCGATATTTTAGTATTCGATAAAGTGGCAAGCACTACCTTTTTAGAACAAAAAGTGGCTACATGTGGATTTGAATGCCAAGCCGATAACAGTGTGTTGTCTCTTTCTATCGCATTAATTAGGGTATTGAATAAAAGAGAGCCACTATATAAGAAACGTTCAATTAATTGTTACTTCTCCAGGCTTGTTAATTGCTCCGAGAGTAGCTCTGATGAATTTCTATCCATTTCATCGTCTGGTAGCTCGTGCAGTGGCGATAATTTTTACGATGCATCTTTTCCTTCTATCAGTTCCTCAATTTCTTCCGAATTCTCCTCTTACCCCCAAAATTTTAACATCGTTCACATAAACGCTCAGAGCATTCCGGCGCACTTTTCTGATATGCTGGTCTCTTTTGACTGCGCAAATCTTCACGCTATCCTGGTGTCCGAGTCTTGGCTCAAACCTAGTCTCCCTTCTTCCTTCTATAATCTTCCTGGTTTTCACTTAATTCGTAACGACCGTGTCGGGCGGGGTGGTGGGGGTGTGGCTATATACTTACGATCACACATTCCCTTCACTGTTATTAGCTCTTCACCTCAACCTCCTCCGTCCGATGCGGCGGAACATCTTCTCATCGAAATTTCTTTGCTTCATACAAAAGTTCTTCTGGGTGTTTTCTACAGTCCTTCTCTAACTACTAATTTCTTCAACTACTTTGAAAACACTCTTGATGAACACATTCCTTTATATACTCACGTTATTTTGATGGGAGATTTTAACACGTGTTTATTAAAACAGGATTCGCGTAGCTCTAAACTCCTTTCTATCACTGATTCCTTTAATTTACATTGTCTACCTTTAAAAGCAACACACTTCTTTCCGAACTCTACTCCTTCCCTCTTAGACTTAATGTTTGTGTCGAATCCTAATCATGTTCCTACGCACGGGCAATTCCCAGCTGTCTCTTTTTCCTATCACGACCTTATTTTTCTCTCCTATAATATCCAGTTGCCCCGTGCTAAAAAAGTAACCGTTTTGCGTCGTAACTTTGGTGGTATAGACATAGAGCGACTTAGTGATGATGCCCGCAATATTAATTGGTTGTCTGTCAAAAACGCTGAATCGATTGACGAAAAGGTGCAGAACTTTAATTTCCTAATAACTCAGTTGTATGATAGGTATGCACCACTTAGGCCAGTTAAATTAAAGCACGCGCCATCACCTTGGTTAACTCCCGAAATCAGACTTTTAATGAAGAAGAAAAATCGCGCTAAAGCTAAATTGAGATCCTGCAAATCTGATGCAAATCGTGAAAAATATAAGAATATTCGAAATCACTGCAATACTATGTGTAGGGATGCACAACGACGCCATATCCATGATTCGGTCGAAAACGGCGACCCCCAACATGTCTGGAAATTTCTTAAATCATTAGGAGTTGGGAAAAATAATAGTCATCAGCTACCATCCGACCTTAACGTTAATAACCTTAATAGCTTCTTTTGTTCGTATAATTCAATTCCTAATTTCAATAATCAAATAAGTATAAATCATATTTCTAGTCTTCCAACTCCTAACTATCCCCCGTTTACTTTCACTCAATTCGCCGTAGCTGATGTTAAGAAGATTATCTTGTCTATATCTTCGAAGGCCGTTGGCACCGACTCCATTTGCCGTGATATGATCATTCCTATCCTTGATATCATCGTTCCAATCATTACTCACATCCTGAACTTTTCAATTTCATCCCACAGCTTCCCTACCATTTGGAAAGATGCTCATGTTATCCCTTTACCTAAAAAGAATAATCCGACATCCTTCAATGAGTATCGTCCCATTTCCATCCTACCCTTTCTGTCCAAAGTACTGGAACGCTTAATTCATAAACAGTTAAGCCAGTTCTTGTACAGTAACAATATCCTTAGCCCTTACCAATCCGGCTTCCGTCCTGGTCATAGCACGGTAACTGCCTTAGTCAAAGTCGCCGACGATATTCGCTTAAGTATGGACAAGCAGCAGCTCACCGTATTAACTTTGTTGGACTTCAGTCATGCCTTTAACTCCGTTGACTTTGAAATCCTGCTGAGTCTGCTAAAGTCTATTAATATCTCTCCTGCGGCAATTGATTGGTTTCGTAGTTACCTGACTGGTCGACGGCAGCGTATTATGTATGATGATCAATTTTCATCGTGGTGTAATATTGTTGCTGGAGTACCTCAGGGTGGCGTGTTGTCTCCACTTCTCTTTGCCATTTTTATAAACTCCTTGACTCCTCATATAACGTCTCTCTACCATATGTATGCAGATGATCTTCAAATTTACACCCATTCAGATGCAGGGTCTCTACCGGAGGCTATAAGAGTGACAAACGCTGATCTAGCTTCCATAAGTAAGTGGAGTACACTTTTTGGCCTACAGATCAACCCTAACAAAAGCCAAGTTATTATAATTGGAAGCCCACATCTTCGCTCAAAAATTAGCTGCGCCGATTTACCCCCCGTGCAATTGGATGGAATTGTCATACCTTATAGTTCGAATGTAAAAAATCTTGGTATAACTTTCGATGAGGTTCTTTCTTGGGTGCCACAAGTCAAAACTGTCAGCAAAAGAGTATTTGGAGCAGCTAGCTCTTTAAAGCGGTTAAGTCATTTCTTGCCTATACCCACCAAAGTTATGCTAGCTCAATCCCTTCTCCTTCCCCTCTTAGACTACGCGGACTCTTGCTACACGAACCTCAGCGAAGATCAGCTCAATAAACTTGAGCGATTGCAAAATTTTTGCATCAGGTTTATATTTGGTCTTCGCAAATTTGACCATGTGTCTGAGTTTCGCAAGAAACTCAAGTGGTTACCTATCCGACTGCGTCGGAATGCTCACACTCTCCATCTCCTCTATTCCATCCTTTTTAATCCCTGTACTCCTAGCTACCTAAAATCCAATTTCCACTATCTTGCTTCCGACTCCTACTCACTCCGCTCCTCTGATAACTTTCTTCTTCGTTTCCCTGTGCATGGCACTAAATTATACGGTACATCGTTTACGGTATCGGCAATCCGCTTATGGAATGCCCTTCCGGAAACGATTCGACGCGCCCAGACGTTACGACCGTTTAAAAAGATGCTGAAAGACTACTATCTATCTATATAAGTACTGTCTATGTATATTATGTTTATGTAATTATGTATGTAATATATTCAATAAGTATGTATGAATAATATATTATTTAGTATAATATATGTTTAGTATGTTTATGTATACTGTATATGTATATATTATATTGTAGTTATATACATATAGTGTTTTATGTATTATGCTTTGTTTTAATTCATTTTTTTTTTCTTTTTTTTAACGTTATTATTGCTAATTGGCTACCTTAAGTTATAATTTGTCCTTTGCCTGAAGGTTGCCTGGCAGAGATGGCTTTGAGCCATAAGGCCGCCGTTTGTACATTTTAAATTGTTTTGTTTTATGTACTTTCATTGTAATTTGTTGTACAATAAAGAGTAAATAAATAAATAAATAAATAAAATTAAATATTTTATTATTGTATGTGTGTCTATCTATGGGCATACTGTGTTTATGACATGTATGAATGTAAATGTGTGTTTTCATAATTTAGTCGTTTTGAAACGGATGAAGAATTTAACTACTTTTATATTCTAATTAACGAATTCTGTATAGAAATTGTAAAAGCATATTGTTTTTTTTATTATGCATATGTGGTACAATTATTACTAGTGTATTGTGTGTATGATTTTCATTACTCATTTAGTATCACTTTACTTTCTGTAGTAAAAAACTATTAAAGATTAGGAATAAGTGGTATTGTGTAAAATGTATAGATAATAATAATGTCAATAAAACATTATCCCATATTATATTCTACATATAACCCCTAATAAACATAAGACAATATACATAACACTGTAACACGTAATTACCCTGTACCTCAAAATTCAAACACAAAATCTAAAACTAAACTAAAACATGCAAAAATAAACACACAACTAACAAATTACCACCAAACAAACAAAAAATAATAAAAAAATACCTTTAAATAATTTTCTGCTATTCTATTTAAGTGGAGTATAATGACTAATGAGACACGAACTAGATGCAATAAAAACTTGTTAAATGTTCATTATGTAACATTTTTAATAAAAAAATAATAATAATTGGCTTTTTCGTCAAGAATTTTTTTTTTTGGATTTCGCATAATGTTTAACTTAACACAGTACTACTAAAAATGGTTATAAATATAAATCCTTTGCCTCATTTCTGTAAACTTATGCGTGTAAAAATGAGGACAGCGGGCAGAGACGTAGCCACGGGGTCTATTTCGATAAAATCTTTAAAAAAAGGAGAACTGGCCACTACATCTGTCAACCTACAAAAAAAAAAGCTTGAAACATCTTCATCGGCCCGCCTTACCCACATAGCACACGATAGCGAGATGAAAAAAAAAAGTAGTACTGGCCACTAAAAAAAGTAAAGCTGGCCACATTACAAAAAAAAGACGTGTGGCACTCGGGGACTGCCGCGGTAAAGCTATTGCATGCTATGCCTTCAAGCCACCTCCGCGCCCGTCGGAGTGGGGAGCGTGAGGTTTTTTCGTTACTAAATTTCTGGATTCGGTCCCCGCGCTCAAGGCCCGCGATAGAAGCTATGCAATAGCTTAAAAAAAACATCTCCATCTTCCCGCTTCACAAAACACACAAGCATGCTCACCCGTGCGCCTGTATCGCACGCGCTTGGCGTCACCTGTGTCCGTGGCGGTGGGCGCGGGCGAAGCCGCCGGTATGCTGATCGGAAGGCGAGGGCGCTTCGCCTGTTCGACTTCACGACGACATTTCTCTTGGGCGACCTGGGAATGTTTTGTTAGTGAAAAAATATTTTTCGAGTTTATAATACCTGAATGGGATTGATTGATATTAAAGAAGTGGAGAAACATAATTTAGTTTCATTATTTGGTTTATGCTTAAATAAATAATATAGTAATTTTGAAAAAACTATAATTTGAAATTTCTTTCAACTAAAGGTATCTTTAGCAACATGTTAATCTTCACGCTCAATTCTGTGCACAATGCTTTAATCATAAATGTATAAATCAGAATTTTCACGGCTTAGCATAAACATAAATTAGTTTGAATCTTGGAAAATTTCATATTAGTTATTTTATTCAAATTATCTAGGTAGGTACATATTTATTTCAGCCATTATTGCCATATACCTAACCTATTAGAATTTACATCATAAAGAACTTCATATTTTTTGAGGATTAACCAACCAAAATCTAATAAAATGAACATATTCTAAAACTCAAAAATTATTACCCAACACAATCCGCAAAAAAATCCAACTTCTACAATCTACCCACAGTAAATTATAAAAAAAAAACTCACACAATTGTCAATAAGTTTCTTCGCTTGTTCGATCTGCTCCTTTGTCCCCCGGAAGGTGATTCTCTTCAGCTCGTTATTGTTACCACCGCCTGAACTCTCGACCTTGACTCTCGCGCCGCTTAAGTGACTTATATCGTTTATGTTTTCACCGCCTGTGCCTGCAAAATTTAGATTAATTAATTGATTTTTATATTTACTGTATAGTTCGATTCAAACTTAATGGCGGTTCGGAAGTTAGGTGCAGGTGCGAGTGCGGGTGCGCATAGCTCCCTTAACGTTCCGCTAATACCTAAAATTGTTTTCTGCGCATCGGATCGTACGATGTTCCGAGCCGCCATTAAGTTTGAATCGTACTGGTTTAAATGTGTGCCAAATAGATTGTGTAGGTATGTGGATATGTGTGTTATAACTTCTTTGAAATTTAGTCTTATTAGTGTGGATTTCATCTACATATGGCATGTTTTGCACGCCTCATAAGCGAAGCGTTGAGGTGGGTACTACTGTCACTTCGCGCAAAACATCTGATTTTTCAAACTTAAAATGTCTTTATGTATCATACATTGTTTCAAAGTATTATCATTCCTGAAGGGATATGAAAATTTTCTTAAAATAATTATTTGTAGCCTTACTTACCTTACTTTTTATGGTCAAAAGTTACAATAACTTACTATGTTTAATGATGTATGCTTTTTTCATAAATATTATATTTTAATTAAATATTTTCTTCGTCTTCATTTAACCACATTGTTGTATTAATTAATTACAAAAGAGTTTGTTTTACCATATAAATAAAACTTACCAATGATTCGTCCAACCGACCACCCAGGTACCTCCATAAAGTCTTCCACTATAGTAGGCTGCTGTTTAATAAAGTCATGAACCATAGTCTCCGCGAGTTGGGTTGCGTTTGTCCGTCCCCTGATTATACACACATCATACTCTTTGTCCGTAAACTTCTTGAAATGTATTAGAGCACCAGATTTTTTTTCGATTTCTTTTATGTTTGAACCATTTCTACCTGAAAATATTTAAGCAGGTTTGTTGTTTCAGTAGAATATGATAATTTTTGATATGCAAGGCAAAAGACGAGGGTTAGAAACCCGCCGTATGATCAAATATTTTCTATTCTTTAAAAATTTAGATTTATATTTCATCGCTTCATTCTTCAGATATTATTTACTATGTAGTTCCCTTTTTCAATGCTAGCAACCACGCACGCCTTTAGATTTTTTTTTTTTTTTTTTTTTTTAATTGAGGGTATTACGACCTGACAATTATTTGCTCGCTTTGTACGATATTCATTCCTTTTTCGTGCGCCGCAACATACGGACGTCCTAAATAAGTGCAAGTGTCGTCATGCCGAAAAGAAATTCTAAGGAGAAAATTGATTATTATCGTATGAAGATTAGGAAGTTGGAGAATAAACATCGTCGTTTATCTTCGGAATCCGAAGACGATACAAGTAAGTACTTTAAAGTGTCTCTATTTCGATTTGTAATACGACGCATCAAAGTTTCATAAGATTACTCAAAAAATCGAAGCGTTGAAAAATATTCAAATATTTTTCGTTTAAACCGGGAGGATGTCCGAGATGGCATCACGAAGGTAATTTAACAACTTAATACTTCGAAAAGTGAAATATTATTTAAATATTACTAAATTTATGCCGGGAGGATGTCCGCGATGGCATCACAAAGGATAAATAATTTTTAAGTTTAGACTTCAAGGATATTAAGTATTTATGAATTATGATTTACTTATTGCTAAATTTATACCGGGAGGATGTTCGAGATGACATCACAAAGGTTAAAATAGAAAATTTATACCGGGAGGATATCCGCGATGATATCACAATGGTTATTTTATTGGTATATAATTGTTTATTTAATTATTTAATAATTACCTGCTTATCCAGGAGGCTATTCGAGATAATAGCACGATGGATTATTAGTTGAATATCAACTTACCTAAACTTAATTAATTTTGAGTAATTTTATAAGTACCCTCGATAACAATACTTTTTGTTGTCAGGTCGAGCAGATTCAAGCATGGAAACTGCGTCCATTAATCCGGATCCAGATAACCCAGTAACTGACCCACCGACAAATTTGCCGGGAATAATTACAAACAATACGACTGATCCAGCTGTGCTTCAATCAAATGAACCAGTAACAATTGATGCGTCGCCTTCTCAACCGGAGCCTGTTGAATTAGAACCCGATATCTTAGCAGCATTGGGTGAAGCTAATGATGAGATCCCTGAGTATGGTGAGAAGATTCACGAAAGTCTCGCCAAAATATGGTTGCCGATCCTCAAGAAAGGGTTGATAAAGGAATCAAGAGAAAGTTTTCTAAAAACTTACTTGATTCCCGATAATTGTGTTTTACTCCAGGCTCCTACATTAAATCCGGAGATTCAGGCGGCAATTCCTGAATCCGGTAAATTCCGGGATAAGAAAATGGCTGTTTCACAGCAACAATTAGGGGCCGGTATAACAGCTGTTAATAGGGGCTTAAACTTGCTTATTAGCAACGAAAATAAGATGGAAGCTATTAAGTTTATAAGTGATGGTTGTCGCATACTCTCTGACCTCCATCATCAACAAACAGAAACAAGAAAAAAGTTTATTACGCCTTGCTTAGACAAAACTTTTTTGCAAGTTGTCGATCAGTCTGAAAGGGATAATACCTTGTTTGGAAACAATTTATCTGACAAAATAAAAGCTTCGAAGGTTATAACAAAGCAGGGTCAACAAATAAAGAAAACACCCTCCACACCAAAACCTTCTAGTTCACGTGTCCATACAGCACACACAACTCGCAGTAGTTTCCAGGGAAACTGGCAGACACCTTCTCGCTTTCAGTCAAACAGGGGGGGGCGAGGAGGTTACAAGAGGAACATTCAAAGACCAACCCCCTCTTCGCAGCCAAAGATGACCAGCTCGAGCAGATATCGTGCACCAAAACGACAATAAATCAGGTACATGCTGGAAGAATTACGTTATTTTACAATTGTTGGCGTAAAATTACTAATAATACAACCGTTCTTAAATGGGTTAAAGAAGGTGTTGATATACCATTTTCTAATCCGGTTTTTCAAAATTCTGTGCGTACCCAACTTTGGTCGGGGCAAGATAAAGCTGATATGAGTTTGGCAATACAAAACCTCATACATTTGGGAGCTATTAATGATTGTAAGCCAATAAAGGGCGAATATATCTCAAATATATTTTTAGCAAATAAATCAAACGGTGGTAAAAGATTCATACTTAATCTTAAGAACCTTAATACATTTATTGCAAAATGCCACTTTAAAATGGAAGATCATAGGACAGCGTCGAAACTCATTCCCGAAAATGGTTTTATGGCTACTATAGACCTCAAAGAAGCTTACCTTTTAGTGCCAATCAAGCCGGCATTTCGCAAATTTTTACGTTTTCATTTTAAAAATAGCAAAGGCAATAATGTAACTTATGAGTTTCAAGCTATGCCCTATGGTCTTTCTATTGCGCCAAGAGTGTTTACTAAATTAATGAAGGAAGTTATAGCATCTCTTAGACGCCGAGGTTTTAAATCAGTAATTTACCTCGACGATATTTTATGTATTGGTAAAAATTACACAGAATGTCTAAATAATGTAAACGAGACAATAAAACTATTGTCATGTCTAGGGTTTGTAATCAATTTTGAGAAAAGTTCATTGATTCCAAGACAAGAATGTAAATTCCTTGGGTTTATATATGATACATGTAATTTAACATTGTCTTTGCCGGATGATAAACGTAATAATATTGCACATTTAGTTAAGAAGTTTTCAAAATTACCTATTTGCACAATTCGAGAATTTTCACATCTAATAGGTGTCTTGGTTGCAGCTTGTCCTGCTATTAAATACGGGTGGCTTTATACTAAAATGTTAGAAAGGCAAAAATATTTATTTTTAAAACAACATAATCATAATTACGATTCCAAAGTTCAGTTAGAAAGTTATATTCTGGATGAACTAAATTGGTGGTCACAACACATATCTAATAAAACGAATTTTCTGAAAACTCCAAAATTTACATTAGAAATTTTTTCAGATGCCTCAAGGACAGGTTGGGGAGGTTTTTGCAATAATAAAAGAGTACACGGCTCATGGAAAGAATGTGAAAAAACCTATCATATAAATTATTTGGAGTTAATGGCTGCCTTTTTAACTTTAAAAATATTTGCAAATAACTATTTTAATTGTGCAATATTATTACGAATAGATAACAACACTGCTGTTAGTAACATAAATAGAATGGGTGGAATACAATTTCCCCACCTGAACAAAGTAACGAAGCAACTTTGGCAATGGTGCGAGCTTCGAAATATATGGTTGTTCGCGTCTTATATTAATACTAAAGATAACGTTCACGCTGACAAAGAGTCAAGAAGAATAAATCCTGATATTGAATGGAGTTTATCCAATAAAACATATCAAGAAATTATAAGAGCATTAGGTAAACCAGATGTTGACTTGTTCGCTTCTCGCACCAATGCTAAATGCAAAACGTACGTCTCATGGCATCCCGATCCGGATGCATCTTGTGTCGACGCATTCACCATAAATTGGCACAATATAAATTTTTACGCATTTCCCCCATTTACTCTTATTTTGAGATGTTTACAAAAAATAGTAAATGATGAAGCGTGTGGAATACTAGTTTTTCCGTGGTGGCCCTCTCAGCCATGGTTCCCTCTCGTCAGAGAGCTAATATCTTCAGACATTATGTATTTTAAAGCAGATACGAATCTAACGCATTCTCATTCCAGTCACCTGTCGCGCCCACTGCACTCACACCTTACACTGGCTGCAGCGAGGCTCTCCGCGAAGCCTTCCTACGGAGAAACATCCCATCGGAAGCTGTCGAACTAATGTTGGCATCGCTTTCCAGTAACACTAAGAAGCAATATAACGTAACTTATAAATTATGGTGGCAATTTTGTCTAGATAGAAATATTTCCAATTTTGAAAGTACAGTAGCGACAGTTATATCGTTTTTAACAAATGAGTTTAACAAAGGGGCTTCATATGGTACTTTAAATTCGCACAGGTCTGCCTTGTCTTTAATCTTGGGAAATAATATCGGGTCGGATGAATGCATAAAACGACTCCTAAAGGGAGCATTCAAATTGAAACCCAGTAAACCTAAATACAATTATTCTTGGGACCCACAATTAGTTTTGAACCATATTTCAAGCTGGTTTCCTAATATAAACATTAATTTGGAGCAGTTGACTAAAAAATTAGTAATTTTACTTGCGCTGTGTACAGCACAGCGGGTCCAAACTTTATCCCTTATGAAGCTTAATAATATTTATTTCTCAGACAGTGGAGCTAAGATTTTCATAACAGACTTAATAAAAACTTCGGCTCCGGGTAGAGATCAACCCCTTCTTATACTTCCATACTTTAAAGAAAATATAAGTATTTGTCCCGCTACTGTACTTTCTGATTATATCAATGTCACAAAACATTTGAGGAATGAAGAGGACAATAGATTAATACTAACTTTTAAGAAACCTAATAAACCCGCCACAACTCAAACAATCAGTCGTTGGATCAAAAACGTGTTATCGGAAAGTGGTGTCAACATTTCAATATTTAGTTCACATAGCACAAGACACGCTTCAACATCTACTGCTTGTGCTAGTGGTGTATGCGTTGATAATATACGTAAAACTGCTGGCTGGACTAAACATTCCGAAACCTTTGCAAGGTTCTATAAACTTAATGTAGTTAATGAAAACGAATTTGCAGAATCAATTTTGCAAGAATAATGTTTGATTATATTTTTGTAAATTTACAAAATAAAACTAATAATATCTATATATGTTTTATTCTAAACTTGCACCCAAAAATATGATTCTTACAAAACTTTTATCTCTTAACATCTACATAGTAAATAATATCTGAAGAATGAAGCGATGAAATATAATATATGATCAAACGAACTTCAGAGTGAAGTTCGATCATTATTATATGAATCGCTTCATTCGAAGATATTAACACCCACCACACCCTAACCCAAAGTTTTGTAAGATTGCAGACTCTAAAAATAATGAATATCGTACAAAGCGAGCAAATAATTGTCAGGTCGTAATACCCTCAATTAAAAAAAAAAAAAAAAAAAAAATCTAAAGGCGTGCGTGGTTGCTAGCATTGAAAAAGGGAACTACATAGTAAATAATATCTTCGAATGAAGCGATTCATATAATAATGATCGAACTTCACTCTGAAGTTCGTTTGATCATATATTATAGAGCATTTGAATGCGATAAAACCCAAATATCAAGTTCAATAATAAAGTAGTTAAATTTACTTTTGTATAATGGCAAATATTCTTAGTAAAAACAATATGACAATCGGCAGTAAGTAATATTATATTTAACTTTAGATGACCTCAAATGTAAGAAACACAATCTGCAAAAACAAGGTCTGTTGATTTTGTAAATTATACTTCAAAAAGAGTGGATAACTTAACATGTCCATTATTTTTAGCCTTAAGATTTATTAGAATATAGAGCATTCAGCAAAGAAAGACTCATATTTTATTTTATATAATCACTAGCATCTATTTCTTTTTATTCAATATCCTTATTTCACAAATATCCCACTTGCATTTTCAAATATGCAGTAGTAGGAAGTAATAACAGTAACATTTGCTTGTACAAAATAATGTACAGTTATACCAAGGCTTATCAGCGGCAAGCTTAAGAGATCAGTCATCACAGACTACACAATGATAACAGTTACAAATTTACAACATAAACTTCCTCAGTATTATTCATGAATTTACGCTAAACTGAGTTATCTGTATTTTGATACCTCTCAAGGACTTATATTAATATAAATGAGACTATGTATGCAATACAAATTATGAATAAACCGACATAATAATATATGTTTGTTTGAAAAATAAATGAATGAGCTCATTTTCTATTATTTTTCATAATTTGTAAATATTATTTTTGAGATGAATTAACCGGAAAAAATCTTTGTTGTCACTTATGAGTTCATCAGAGTTATGAATTTTTGAAATTCGGAAAACTAAAAGCACAACAGGACAATAACTAACCACAAAAAATGTATGCCTCTCAACTCGACGTCCATTAAAGTACAGTTTAACCAAAATATTAATGACAAACATTGTGAAAGGTTATCTAGACAAATTTACCATTAGTTATGTGAAAATTCTTGAATTTTGACTCAATGCCATGCTTTATAACTTTTCTTGATTACTTTATTAACATTATTGTGATAGTAAAATGAATGTTTACTCAAATAAATTTAATAAACAATTCACTTGTATCCCTAAAAAAAAATCAAGAGAAACTTAAAATGTATATGGCAGCTTACCAATCAACGCAGGCACAATACTTTTAGGCACATGCACTTCAATCACATTCACTCTTGATGTTTTCACAGATTTATCATTTTCCTCATCCTTCTTGAACACATAGTAGACAACAAATGCTGTTACAGTGACTATGGAGAAACCAAGAGCCACTGGTAGTACCAATTTAGTGTTAAAAGGCATGTTGCTGTAAAAAAATATTATAAAATCTTAATAAATTATGATATTATGTTATTTTTATTTATATATTGTAACTTGGCAACTATTTCTAAATATCTTATTTGGGCATCTAATCTTTATTGTATTGCACGCCTCATAAGCGAAGCGTTGAGGTGGGTACTACTGTCACTTCGCGCAAAACATCTGATTTTTCAAACTTAAAATGTCTTTATGTATCATACATTGCACTTGTAAGATAATACATACACACACATATTAAGAAAAAATACTATTTTTAACATTCATGATATTTTTGATGTCATTTTTGTTATTTAAACTAGTTAAAAAACAGTTTAAAAAAGTTCTTTCTTGGACGTCCGTGTGTCTGTATGTGCGGAGGATTTTCTTGTTAACACAATAGCGACCGAAATACTTTACTAATCGAGTCTTTTTTTTCTCTTACGCTTGAGTATGCTCAGGAATAGAACCCTTTCATTTTTCAGGGTCTTATTCGATGTGGTTTAATTGTTATTAAATAAACAAAAATAATAATTAATAAATAATTATTAAAAAAAAATTATGAGGCGTGCACTTTTGGATTTTCCAAATTATCTTTAAAATTGCATATTGTGTGAAAAAATTCAAATAGGTATATTACTACTACAACTAATGTACTAACAATGATGGTTAATTTTAATAGTGCTTATCTTGAACGAATTTTTCTAACGTAAGATATATCTTACTTGAGAATAAGTTAACAAGAGAACAAGGAGACTGGTGGGCTAACCAACTCATACATTAATTTTGTAAAATCCAATATATCAAAACAAAGTTAACCAACATTTGTTTTTTCTCTAATTACGTTTTCATATAAATTTAATCAAGATTCATTCAAATATACTGATAAATCCATTTTTTAAATTTTTTAAAACAACAAACAAGCTCCTTTGTGTTATGGGTCCAAAGTTTCACTCAAATCACAACTTTTCCTTGACCTAATAAAAGCCGTTATTTTTATACCTTTAAACAAAAGTTATTATAAAATATAATTATCACAATTCAATGTAGTAGTACATTCATGAAAGTGATACAATATCTATTAGCAGCTATGACATAATGATGAAAGAAAAGTTACTTCATAGGTAATCTGATACTAGGTAAGTACGATAGAAATTTTAATTTATAGCACTTAATCGTTATTATAGAGGATTTTTAGGAATTCTTATATATTACCTGACCTGTACTTACTTAGATCGTAACTTTTTATATCCAAACAATGTATTTATCTGTTATTTCGTATCGTATTTAAACTCGTGCGAAGAATTCGAACGAATATTTATATCCAATTTGACACATGTCACATACCATTCAATGTCACATCACGGCTAATGGCTATGTCAATAACTTTTGATATATGTGTCGTTCCACGCATGTAGAATAAAGGTAAAATTTCGAAGCAAATCTAAATCAATACTATGCGATATTTATTAAAGACTTTATTGTGCAAGAAACAAAATATACATAAAGGTTTCAATAATAAATTAAAAGCACAAAGGGTGGCCTTATCACTATGCAGTGATCTCTGCCAGGCAATCACGGGGAAAAAGGCAATGTGACATTTTTTGTAATTGGATGATTCGGATGTTTGTGTGTTAAAAAATCCATCTATCTAAATAATATCACAAATATGACGCCTACGCGGATGCTTCTCTCATAATCTATGTACGTTTGTGCTAATAATGGATCATGATTGGATCACTTTGAGACATATTATTGTCATTTTTGAGTTTTTTTCAACACACGTAAGTAATATTATTTTTAATGAAATGAAACAATTTGTTACAGAATAAAATATACAAAGGTAAAATGAAATACAAATAATTTCCTGGCCTTAAATGATAAATTTTTGATTCGATTATGCTATATTGGTATCAGTCACTTGACACTTCATCATGTGTTTTTAATGTATGTAATAAAATTAATATCATAAAAGGATTAATACTATGAGACCTTAGTATGAGACCGAAAGTCGTGATGAATGACTGAGGTGATTCATAATGAAAGAGAAATCTATAAGTTGACATAAATAAACACACGCAACTACCTATTTATCGTATAAGTATAACGTATTATTGCTACTACTTCTGACTTCCGTCACCTACATGTTCTGAGTAGGTACCTATAAAAACTTCTAACACGGAAGATGTTCAAGATGAGGGAGTTATTTTTTATTTGAAAATTGCATCTCTGCGAAGGAACTCACTAAATACAATTGGACCTCGAAGACTACTTACTGAAACTAATACGAAAGCTGAAACAGACAAGTACTTAAGTATATTATAAGATCTCGATACTAAAAAAACAACACTGATTTAACGTATTTTTTCATTCCAGGAATCTATAAGTTTACTTATATTTTGAAAACAAAATTGTGCCTCCAATTGATCTTGTTAAACATGGCCTGGGATTTAACATTAGGTTTGGTCTTTACCTCATTTATGTTAAGTATTTTAACCTTGGAAGTTTTCTTACAATTTCATGTCATACAAAAGTTATGAAGCTTTGTATTCGTAAACGAGCTTCAGTCACCACACTGCATGCACTAGGCGGGATAATTATTTTATTTTAAAATTTCAATGACATTTAACTAGTTTTAGAATAATTCATTAGAGAAATACTAAAAGCTCAGACTAGAATGTAGGTTGCAAATTTACAGACACTTTAAATTAAATAGGTATTTCGGTAAACGTAGTTAAATGACTTAGTTCATTATGAAGTAATGCTAACTAACATTTTGAATAGTTGCTATATACTATCACTAAATGCTAATAATATTTCGGGATGTTGCTTGACTATCTAATAATAACTAAGCACCATAAAAAAAGATTAAAATACTAAATAGATAACTACTACGTTAGACCTTACCCCAGCTGAGGAAGTACTTACTTCCGTAAGAATTACTTATTTCAGTTACTTATATTTGTATGTGTTCTTTATCATTAAAGTATTCAAACAAATCCAAAATCGTATTCACCCTGCATAACAACGAGCGTGCGGATCGTAATGGTGGTTGTATCATATTTTTTTATTGTCTCCACATTTCTACAAGCACGAAAGCTATTGCCAGTCCGCCCATCGGATTGACTGTCGCGTGTAGAGCAAAATGTTGCGTCCATACAAACGACGTTATTTACACCCTAATAATATGCAAGAAGCCTTTCATGGGGGTAATGTATTAAGTTTATAGGGTTAAATGTTTGGAGTATGTAATTATGAGTTAATCGATATTTTCTAAATTAGGTTGGGTTAGTTACAGTCACATTTTCTAATCTGATAAGATTTTTTTTTAATCGGTAATGATAGTAATAAATTGTGGTTTAATGTATAAGAAAATGATAAACCTATTCAAGAAAGTAAAAATAATCATAATTATTATTTAACTTACTCATAAATTCTTGATAAACAGATTTCGAATACGTTGTAACGAAAAAGGCACCACCTCGGATGTGCTTTGGTACTACTCTTGATCGGGAAGTTCTTCCAACAAAAGGACCAAATTTAAGTCCGTTTATGAGAAGAAACGCGGGTGAAGTTCGACAGAATTTAGGTCCGGGATCTTATGAGAATGACCGTGATGCGTTCTACGATCTTACTCACAGGGTATAAAAATTAATGCATTTTAATTATATTATGCAAAATATTTCTTGCTCGTTTTTCACTGATATATCACTCTACTTAATATTATTATCTCAATGATAACGTTAAGTCCATAATTATAATCGATAGAACTTAAGAGCGCATATAAAAATGTACTAAAACTTGATGCGCAAACTTCCCCCACCATGCTACTTTTTGGCCAAGAAGTTTGCCGGGCGCTATACCTACAGTAATGTTAGCTCATGTAATTTATACGTTTGTTTGTATGATTGCAGATTTACAGCAAACTATACTACGGACCAAAATCACCCCGTTGGGTCGTTAAACACGAATACCAACCGCCGCCTAAAGAACCGACCCCCGAAAAGCCAATACCGAAAAATTGTGCTCCATTTAATTCCACATCGAAGAGAAAAGGACTATTTAAAGCGAATGATTATCCTGCGTATGTGAAAATAGTACTTAATATTAATTTAATGTAGTAGAAAAACTTTTCACACAAACTTAGTTTAGAACTTGAACGTAGTTTAGAATTTTTTGCAGTGAGATTATAATATTTTGTCTTAAAGCTGTATACCTATAAAAGTATACATAGGTAATGTTTGTCTTTTTTAAATTTTAGAGCCTGTGATTACTTACCAATATACAAGAAAAAGGAAATGAAATTTGCATACAGCTTTTCAGGAAAGAAAGTTTTGAAATGTGCTGTTGAGGTACATTATACTTTCCACTTTTATTATATGAGATATATGCAATAAAATCGGGGAGTGAAAACATAAATACATAGTCATTTAGATTTTTATTTATTTATTTTAATCGCTCGTTGTGTCACAGATAAAATGCGTTCCATATAACTTGGATGCATGTGGAGTCTGCGGCTGTTCGTGTTCTGCTCAAGGAGATTATTGGCAATTTGAAAATAGGATATTCCTCTGCAGAAAACACTATACGAGATTATTTAAACATTGTCTTTCCAAATTTCAAGGAGCTAAACTAGCTGAATTTAAGGTAATTTTAAGAAGTATTAAGTGACTATCTACAATTAATATTAAAATAATATTTCATCGCACAGCGAGCTCAAAGCTGCTTGTGCCCATCATAATTACTGTTTCTTCAACATCAAATTATTTATAAGTCATAAGTCTAGAAATTAAAGATTTTGAACCGATTTTAAATGCAATTTATTAGTATTCCTGTGACCACGCTCTCTGCAAATTGTGCGAAACGTCGGGGTAATAATATAATGAATAAATCGCGTTTAAAATCCGTTAAAATCTTTAATTTCTAAAAGAAATATGTGGGTATCATAGTATCATTATCAAGATACTTTCGAAACGAATCTTATAGTAAAGGGAGAATTTAATGTTTAATATAAATAATATGGTATAAAATATTAAATAATATAATTTATGTTTTAGTCCATACGAGATTGTTTCTTCGCACACGCACACAATAGCTGCAAAGCTGCACTAAAAATTATGACTGTTGAAGAGATTGAGAAGAAACTTAGAAAAGAAGCTTATTTAGATTTATATTTTCCACAACGTCGTTATTGTAACAATTAGATTTCAATATTTTTTGGAGATTTACAGTTTATAGTTTAAAATAATAAAACAAAATCTGAAATATAAATAATATTAAATATTATTTGTTTAATTATTTTCCACAACCTTTATTCGTTGCATCGTTGTTATATTTATTTTGACTGGCAACATTCTAATCATCAATCATCTGACTTCTGATTAACACGGCCAGTGCTATTTATTTACAGTTTTATTTTATCTGATTGAGAATTTTGTGAAAACAAACAGCTAACATGAAATTAGATTCCAATAATAAGATGATAAGTGGTGATGGTGGTACCGAGACCCCAGAAGAAGTAGTGGACCCACGACAAAATGCAGAAGATTTAATTGACGAGATATTGGCCGAATTTACCGAGTCTCGTTCACCTGATGGAAGATATGGCAGTAGTATTCCAGAGAATTTGCTGAATATGATGCAATCCCCACGAACTTTAGGCAATGCGTTTAACATAATTCAGCCTCCTCAAACGCGAACACCTGCGAATTCCTTTTCCGAAAGTACATCTATTGAAGATATTGACCCTTCTTCGGACCTTGGTACATCGATACGAAATAAGTGTATGGAACTTGAAGAGATCTTACAGAGTTTGAAATCGCGACTTAATCATGTTGTTCTCGACGAAAATATTGTAATAAGCCCTCAAGCTAATTCTTTGGAGGCACAGCTTGAACATGATCTTGATACTGATTGCCAGGAAGATCTTTCCCTGCAGGAGTTCCTTGAAATCTTACATTCCCAAAACAAAGTAACAAACAGTGGTGTTCAATAACTTTTACTGATATATTTTAAGCCTGAATGAATTTACTATGTGCAAACTTAAATTAGAAAATAATTATATTATGGAATTCAATAAATCCTCACAATTATGTATATCTTTTATTGAAAATAAATGTATTTTTTTTGTTATCTAAGAATGATCAGGTATATTGTTTCAAGACAATGATTAGACTAAAATTAAAAAATGAGTCAGGAAATTCAAAATACATACATAGTAGTCTTATACCCTTATAACTAATCAAATGATTTATCACATAGGATATGTTGATGATGTACATAACCAAATTTTTATTATGTACTAGCGGTCTGCCCCGGCTTCGTCCGTGGTACATATTTACGTTTTCTCTACATAAGATCCATCCTCGTACTTCAAGGAATATAATAAAAAAAGAATTATCGAAATCGGTCCACCCGTTCACACGTGATGCCGTGACAACGCGAAATGGGTTTCATTTTTATATAGTATAACTAGCGGTCCGCCCCGGCTTCGCCAGTGGTACATGTTTACGTTTTCTCTACATAAGAACCATCCTCGTACTTCAAGAAATGTAATAAAAAAAGAATTATCGAAATCGGTTCAGCCGTTCTCGAGTTATGCGCTTACCAACACATTTTGCGATTCATTTTTATATATGTATAAGAAGATATAGATGACAAATGTTAAAGAAAATAGCATTTATAAAACATTAATTGTATTGGAACAATTTTTGTCAACAATGGTGAAATAATAAAACGAAACATACTAATAAATATCACAAACTTTAATACAAAAATAACAATCGTTTTAAACAAAATAAAAACAGATCTACATCCCTTCAAACATATCATTTACTTCTGTACTAATACTGACTTCGGTAAGCGTTGGCATGGTTTCCATGTCATATAACTGACTATCTTCATCTGCATTTTCAAAGGTACTTTTATCATTTTCTTCTTTCAAAATGAAATCAACTTTACGGTCACTAAACATATTCAGAATATTATTCTTTTTCCGATCATGAAGTTCCATTTTAAACTCTCTCAGCCAGTGATTATAGAATGAAGGATCCGATTTAACACATTCTGTTCTGTAATATAGCATCGCTTTGAAGGCATTCTCATAATTACCATCAAAGTTGCTAAAAATCATATTTTCTATGGCTTCACCCATTTCTTTGTAGAGTTCCTGTAAAGGTTTACATTCAGTTTTCAAAGTGTTGAAATCATCTATAGGATCAATTGTTCCAACCCTATAAACTGTGTTTGGTTTTTTGTAAACATCTAAGTTTATTTTTGGCATATCATCCATATCTTCATTATTATCAGATTTTGCAACATTTTCAATATCCATTTCAGGAACAGTTTGCTTCTTCCTTGTTCTTACTTCAACTTTCTTCAACTCAAATAAATTTTTAAGTTTTTCTAATGGATCTCTTGATCTTTTCTCAATTAATGGTGGCACTTTGAATAACATCATAATATCATCTCTAGGTGGGGGTAACGGTTTGCCTGGATTCATTGCTCTGAACGCAATGCAATCAAGTACATATTGTGCTGAAGGGCTTACACATTCTGCAATAGGAAATGCTTCAGTGTCATCAAATTCCTCTTCATCGTAAGCGTTAGTCAAATCCATTGCTCTAATTAGTTCTTTGAAAGCATCAACTTGTTCATCTGTTGTAGCAAACTTCTTCAAATTGAGTGGTGGGAAAGATATGCTTTTTATATCTTCCTTGAAGCAGATCCCAACCATAGACAAACATATAAAGTTGGGATCTATAACAGGCATTAGAGCATACATTTTGGGTGCATTACCATTATTGTACACCCTTCTCACAATACCCACTAGTTTCAACTCATGGAGACACTCAGCAAGACACCTGATGGCATATTGAGCTTTCTTATCATTTTTCTGACCAAAAACATATGATAAACCATCCCCATTTAAGCATTGCCATGTTATGTTACTTTCATGGGTAAAGCCATATACTGCAAGTGACTTGGCACCTGATTCATATAGCATACTTTTATCACATTCAGAGAAAGGTATAATTTCTTGGCCATAACAGTAACCTTTGATTACTTCAGAGTGCTCTACTACACTTTGGTTCTCTGAATTGACAAATATTTTATTTTTCATTATACCCTCTGTTGTACTGGCTGTATTTGTTACTGGGTCTTTGACACTTGCTAGCCAATGCTTAACGACAGGTTCGTCTTTTAGCCTAATATATGCTGATACAGGTATCTTGATATTTGGACCGATACTAAGATCTACATTCCAAGGCGTTGGGTTAACAACTTTCTTCTTATGGAATAATAAATATTTCATAATGAAATCGAAAGTTGTGGTAGTACCATTAGTTCCTTCAACTAGTTCTCTTGCGAACTCCAGATCTTCATTTTTATTGTTGTCTGAATAAATATCTGGACCAAAAACATCAATTTCCAATCCTGATTCCTTGAAACCAACCAAGACCTGAAACAGATTAGATATAGCAAAGGATTAATCCTATAACAATTAAGATTTTGTGTATGTTTTTTTTTTGTGTATTTTAGATTCAATACCTTCTCTATATCTTCTCTGTCAACATATGAAGCAGCTTCAAAGTTTGTCATCAGAATAATTTTTTTATTCATTATTTTGATACCACTCACATCATTCATATAGTGATTGGCTGCCACTATAATTGCATCAAACCAATTACCCTTAGCTTTTGTCGGCTGAAATTAAACATTGTTTGTCAATTAACCACAGTTTATGCTTTGATAAGTTAAACCTTATTAAGCATTATTCATGCAATAATATAAATATACCTATCTAGGAAATATTCTTATTGGAATTATTGTGGATTAGTCTCAGTGATCTATACTAATATTATAAAGAGGAAAGGTTTGTAATTATGTAATTATGTGTGTATGTATGTATGTATGGTTTTCACGCATAAACTACTGGACCGATTTTGATGAAATTTGGCACAGACAATCTTTAGACTTAGAAAGAACATAGGCTACCTTTTATTGCGAAATATGTACCACGGGCGAAGCCGGGGCGGACCGCTAGTTATAAATAATACTCTATCAATTAAGACACACTGAACATTATTAAAGGGTAAGAATATATATAAATGAAACAATATAATACCTGATCTGGAAGACTTCGTATCATTTGCCAAGTTGGTGTTTGAAGTTCAGAACATACTTCTATGTATTTAAAATCACCGGTACTTTTCTTAGATCCTAACAAAATAATACCAAGGTAATTTTTTCCTTGACTAATTATTTTACGTTCAATAATACGAGCAGTGCATTCCCTTGCACTTTCAAAAAAACTCTTTTCGCCTTTTCCCTCCGTTTTCGAAACATTTCTGCCGATGTCCAGGATAATTAATGTTCCTTGATCTATTTTTGTAGGTGCCATATCATGAATTTAAACTTTTTATCGTAATTTGTACTATTTACTATTGAATATTGATACAATTATTTTAAAACCGATCGCTATTCACAACAAGTTGAGACAAGTTTTGATTTCAATTTTCAAAGTTTGTTGATATCACGTCATTGTTTGTGAGTGATATTTTTGACATTGACATTTGACGGCAGTCGGCATGTATGCTGATTGATGGTGCATTTACACCGTATTTACACATTCGTGCGAATAACGAGGCGATAATAATAAATGTGATCGAAAAAAACAGTGCACTACTATATTACTTGCTCTGTGGTGCACTCGCTATTCGCTTTCTTTGCAATTTGCGTATTCATAGGGAGGGTTTTTTCGTAAGTTACCAAAGAGTTTTGAAAGTAGCCAATATTATATTGTGTTCATTATTCGCCTCGCCGCGCCAATCGCCCACCTATTCGCGTGATTGTCTCCGTTTTCCAATTAGGTACAGCACTAGAGCGCATTATGCGGCATAATGCTTAACGTTGAATGTTCCAACTACAGCAACGCTTCGCACAATTGAGCACTAGAAAAAGTAATGCGCGTGAATTGATGCGTGCAATCGATTTATTGTTAAATAAATAAATAAATATTATAGGACATTATTACACAAATCGACCTAGTCCCACAGTAAGCTGAATTAAGGCTTGTGTTGTGGGTACTAGGCGACGATAAATATAATATTTAATAAATACATATATAGATAATAACACCCAGACCCAAGAACAAATAATTGAGTTCATCACACAAATATTTGCCCTGACCGGGGATCGAACCCGGGACCGTCGGCTCAGTAGGCAGTTACTTTACCACTGCGCCAACCGCGTCGTCGCGTGTTAGTAATTATTAATTGTTGGAAAAAAATTTAAAGCTTTCGTTTCATTGTAGTTTTTTCGAAATAATCAAAATTAATTCAAATTGTGTTAAAAAATAAATACATATATAGTCAACCGGGGCAAATGCAACTAAAAAATAACAAGTCTCAAGTTTGATCGGTTGCAGTTATCTCCTTTTATATTTGGTCATTTATTTGACCCATTTATTGTTTTTTGTATTTATTCAAGATTATTTTAAACCAAACAAGCAATACAGTAGTCTTATAAATAACTGGTAGTGAGAATATTTCCTAAAATTGGTAGAAAAAGTTACATTAACCCCATGTCGGGGGTAAATGCAACTAACTGCCATAGCTCTTCTTCTATTTCATATAAAACAACGAATATAGAATATATTTATGAGATTTCATGTTATTCATAGGATTTTGAACTGGATTACCGTGTAGCAAGGACGAGTTTTCAGGAAAAATCTTATTTTTCTAAATGTGGGGCAAATGCAACTATTTGTTAGAGAATTAGTGTGGGGAATGCAAAAAACTTATTCATCGATATTTTTTTATTATTCTGCGTGTGATTTGTATCGTACTATTGTGTATAAGGGAACTATTGCTACAATAACGTTGCGATCGTAGATGGCGCCGCATTATTTAGAGGAAAAACTCATGTAGGTACTTTGATTTACCACTTTAAATCGCAACAAAAAAAAATTACAATGCCCCTACCTACTAAGTCAATTTTAGTTTTTGGTCAAAACAAATAATATTCTTTGTGTTAAATCCTATTAATATTATAAAGGCGAAAGTTTGTATGGATGTATGGATGTTTGTTACTCTTTCACGTAAAAACTACTGAACCGATTACAATGAAATTTAGCACACATATAGAGGGTAACTTGGATTAACACATAGGGTAGGTTTTATCCCGGAAATCCCACGAGGACGGGAACTATGCGGGTTTTCCTTTGAAAACGCGGGCAAAGCCGCGGGCGGAAATCTAGTATTGTTATAAACGTAAACCAAACAAAATACGTTTATTAGTTAATCAACCGTTTATTAAAAATTACTTGGACAATCACAGAACTATCCTACTTAGTTTTACATAAGAGATTCACAACTTTGGTTTCGTAAACAATGAAAAAAACAAATTCTTATCATCTAAAATAATACCCTGGCTTACTTATTTAACAGTCTCTACAAAAAAATCGTACACAACAATCATTTTTTTAAGAATACCTATAAGGTTTTAACAATATGTAAGTCTCTAATAAATCTAACACACAGCAATCACATTTTTCAGGAATATAAAGTTTTAACAACATTTAAGTCTCTAGTCTCTTTATAAAAAATCTTACACAGCAATCACATTTTTCAGGAATATACAGTTTTAACAGTAATTTTAAAAGTAATTTGCAATTTTTTGTTCCATTTCTTTGGAAAATACACCTGGTCTGCCAGGTTTCGGCATTTTAGCACCTCTCGTTCCATATATACGATGTACAATAGTTGATCTCGGCACCCCATACTCTGCAGCGGCTGCATAACTATTTAATTTTTTACTACGCACAGCTTCCAATGCTTTCATAAGATCATCTTGCGAGTAGCCAACTTCTTTTTTGCGTTTGTAATTCCTCACCATCTGAAATACCATTGAAGTATAGTAATAAACACTTACTACTTTGACTGCAACATGCCGTTACGGCCTGCAGCATTAATATGTTAAGCAATAATAAATAAATAAATAAGTTAGCATTCAATTAGAATTCAGTTTATTGATCATTTGTTTTACACGTTCATTCACTGCTCGGTAGTTAAACATTAAACATGTCTACCTAATTTTATGATTTAGATGTTTCTCATCATACAACTATTGTTTAAAATATTTAGAGGCAAAAAAGACGACCTCGTTTTTAGTTATATTCTTTAACCACGCTGGTTTTATCTAATTTGAATTTTACTTACGAACCCGTCTCTGGGTATAATATCGAAAAAAAAAATCGATGGTTCTTCTTTAATTAATCATAAAGAAAGTATATTTTGACTACCAAGAAGGATACATAATAAATTAAAAATATCGACACTGTCACATCACTAGTGTTTTTAGTTTCATACAAAAATATAAGGGGCTATTGTAACTAACCTCACAGTTGCAATAACCCCATAGTGAAATTTTCATGGGGCAAATGTAACTGCATCAATAACACAAAATAGAGTCAACTAACGCACTTAAAATATAAATGAAATAACTTACGGCTTGTGATAATCGTGTCCAATCAAAAACACCTGCAAAAAATCACTCCTAAACAATTTTTTTGTCTGCAAAACCCGACACCTGTTTTTACGCACACCAACTTCAAAATGGCGGTTTGACAAAATGGCCTATAAATCAAATAGTTTTCATCGTAGTGGCGCCATCTATTATTTGTAAGATTTATTAGTCGTTGAGTTATTGAATCATAGATGGCGATATATTACAACAACTCTAATAAATGAGTTATGATAAGTAGTTGCAATTGCCCCGTAGTTGCAATTGCCCCGGTTGACCCTACAAGTATGTACATTATAAGTATGGATGAAGGTACAAACATTGAAAAAAATGTTAATGAAATAATCAAAATCCAGATTACTTAAAATAACCGTAAATATTTTTCAACCAAATATTATGTATACCACTTTATTTACACACTAGCTTTCCGCCCGCGGCTTCGCCCGCGTTTTAAAAGAAAAACCCGTTCCCGTAGGATTTCCGGGATAAAACCTATCCTATGTCCTTTCCCGGGTATTAAAATATCTCTATACCAAATTTCATGAAAATTGGTTCAGTAGTTAAGGCGTGATTGAGTAACAGACAGACAGACAGAGTTACTTTCGCATTTATAATCCCCGTTTTTCAATTACAAAGCATAATGCGACTCAGTGCCGCACAATGCCGAATTATGCTGATGCTTAATTGGAACATGAAACGCACCAGCAGGTTGCGCTTAGTTCAGTGTTGAAAAAAAATATATTCATAGAGTTAGCAATATTATTTTTTTCAACACTGAACTTAGCGCAACCTGCTGGTGCGTTTCATGTTCCAATTAAGAATCAGCATAATTCGGCATTGTGTGGCACTGAGTCGCATTATGCTCTGTAATTGGAAAACAGCCTGTAAATGCACCTCAACAATCATCTTTAGATTATCTGTATCTAAATTGTGACAGTGACATTGACGTATATTTGTTGATCAATAAACTTACTGCAGCATAGTAGACCCTTGAAATTTCATCAAACTTATAACTTTTTGTGATATAAAGATACCAATAAAATGTAGAAATATAACTGTTACAATGAGGCTTAACCAATTCTTCAAAATGTCATAAAAATTCATATCTTTCCATTGCAAAATGATCATCTATTTCTCGCAAAAATGAAGTTCTCGTTTCAACATCGAGCTTTTTACTGCTATATTGGAATGAGCATTTGGATTTTCTTCCTAATAACAGGTAATATTAATATCATTATAACATTTTTAGTTTATTTTACACGTTATATTGCAAATATCTTGATGATGATCTATTTTTCAGTTGTCTACAAGTACATTACAGTCAGTGATGATCCAGTTGCAATTAAAGTTGACCATAGTGTGTATATATCTAAAATTGATACTAAATACAAGAAGACATATACTAGAGCTTGTAGTCCACATGAAACTATAGTAAGAGGATCAGAAGGTATTCAGAAACTTTATTTTTAATTCTTATATGTTTCTTTGTTTGAGAAACAGATAAAAATATTCATACAAAATCATACTACTCATCAATTGTAAATCACCATTCATAATATTTCAGTTTGTTAAAAATTACTATTTTATGTATCCAGAGACTCATTTACTATATTGTTTTATGATGTAACTACTAAAAATACTATAATATTATTTCTGACTAGCTGCGCTCCGCGGTTTCAACCGCGTGGCTCCTCTTCTGTTGGTTTAAGCGTGATGATATATAGCCTATAGCATTCCTTGATAATAATGGGCTATCAAACACCGAAAGAATTTTTCAAATCGGACCAGTAGTTCTTGAGATTAGCTCGTTCAAACAAACAAAAAACTCATCTTTATAATATTAGTATAGATATACTGAAAATTATATATTTAACCTTACAGCTGCAGTGGATAGCGATACATGGTTATTGCAGGGGGTCCTGGTGATTACCAGGCATGGTGATAGAGGACCCCTCACACATCTGAAGGGGGGTGATCAACTACCATGTGATACTGTGCCTACATCTCCTTTATTGAAAAGGTTTAGTTGAGATTGCTGATTAATGTTAATATTCTAACTTAGTTTAAGACATTGACCTGTTTGCTTAAGCATATTATTTCCTTTTTAAACCAACATCATTTATCTTTGAAATTGATGAATGTTTTTATGTCCAGTAGACTGCTATTACAGTAAATTACAAGTGTTTAACAAGGAGATATAACTAATCTGTCTATAAAAATGTGATCACACCAAGCAATTGAAACAATTTTTGAGTGTATTGCTTGAAAATCTAAATGAAAATAAATTTAAATATTGTTGACCAGTCTCCAATCTTCATGAATTTACAAATTTTACATTTACTAATTTGTATTACTCCAAACTAAAACATGTGAATTTTAAAAGTATTTTCATAAATGTGATATTTTAAATACGTTTTTATGAACTTTTAACCAATAATATATCACCACCAGCTATGAAGAGTTTGTGTTAAACGCAAGTTCATCTGGTCGCGCGTGGTGGGTCGCCGGCCCGGGGCCATTTCATAACTTTCCTTCTCTACCTCGGACTGCAACTACGCATTGTGCGTTGGGACAGCTCACGCCGAATGGCCTGTTGCAGATGATAACTGTTGGTAAGTGCGATTGTCAGATGTAATTGATGTATTTGGTTATGTTTCATTTTTTTTTACTCTGTCCATTATATTATTTGCTTTTTGACAGCTTCACGCCTATGTAAGATTGTATTGTCTATGTTAAAATTTTATACAAATAATTATCGTACTTCATGGACAGGTCCCGCCCACTTAGTGATGCCTACACAGAATTATTCAATGATGGGTCGATAGATTAAAATAATCGATAGAAATACTCTGTAAAATATATCCGATACATAAAAACTCTTCTATTATGGTATATAATTTAAACGCAAAGACAACCAAATTGTAAGATAGAAACCAATAAATATTAAAATATTAGTTTAGTTTAGTTTTAACATACAATGCATAGATATGTGGTCTTATTATTACATATCTGATTAGTACGTTTACGTTGTAATTATTATTTACGTACCTGAGTCGATTTATGTTATTATTTTGAATTTATAATTGAAATGGGATCACAATCGATAATCTTTTGAACATCACTTCTGGTATCACCCGTCGAGCTGTCAAAAAGCAATTCTTATAGTGGACAGACTATAAAAGCTTATTTTTTGTTCATTTATATGAAACTAGTGGTCCGCCCCGGCTTCGCCCGTGGTACATATTTCGCAATAAAAGGTAGCCTATTCTCGGGTATCAAAATATCTCCATACCAAATTTCATGCAAATTGGTTCAGTAGTTTAGGCATGATTGAGTAACAGACAGACAGACAGAGTTACTTTCGCATTTATAATATTAGTATGGATTTTCTCATTAAGTGTAAGACATTAGTCAAAATACTTTTAACCCATTGACCACCGAGCGGCCCGATCGGGCCGAGACACAATAGATTTTCTATTGTGTCTGTGATCCGAGGACTGACGGATTAATAATGAAAATTGAATATCTACATTATACTTATGTAATTTTCAGGGAACATATTACGAGAGGCTTACAGTGAATATCTCGGCATGGAAAGTATGGAATTAACTGGAAAAAAAGATACAGGTAATATAAGTTTCTATCTACAACCATCTATTTCTAATATTGTGCTAAATATTTGATTTGACTGACCGGTTGGCTTGGTTGACAGTGGCCCTGCCTTCCAACCCAGAGGTCGTGGGTTCGATTCCCACCCGGGACAAATATTTGTGTGATGAACGAAATGATGAATGTTTGCTCTGTGTCTGGGTGTTAATTATCTATATAAGTATTTATTTTAAATTATATATGTATGTTTATCAGCCATCTGGTTTCCATAACACAAGCGAAAGCTTAGTATGGGATCAGATCATGCCGTGTGTGAAAATTGTCTTGAAATATTTACTTGTTTCAGGTGGGTTAGCATACAGTACACGGTACCGTCGTACGTTCCAATCGCTACAAGCACTCGCGTGGGGTGCCACTCGTAATGCGGCTAACGCGCGCGAAGCTCACAGCGTTGCCTTCTGCTTTCGCCATTGTGCCTGCAACGCGCACCACGCGCTCGCCAAGTGAGTGCACACACACGCACACACACACACACAAACACACACACACAAACACACACACACACACACATGGAAACGAACACGCACACACGTACACGAGACAAGCGTAAACGCGTGTATGTAAGGGTGCGTTACCCATACATACACGCGTTTACGAACAAATATGTTGTCCACTAAATAAATAAATATTTCAGGACAATTTTCACACACGGCACGATCTGATCCCATACTAAGCTTTCGCTTGTGTTATGGAAACCAAATGGCTGATAAACATACATATATATAATTTTAAATAAATACTTATATAGATAATTAACACCCAGACACAGAGCAAATAAATATGTTAATCACACAAATATTTGCCCCGGTTGGGAATCGAACCCACGAACTCTGACAGGCAGGGCCAACCAAACCACTGCTGGACATAGCCCTCATGACACGCCATTGAGCCCGGTAATTCGATCGTTGTCGCCAGTTTAGCACATACAGGCAGAAATATATTTTTGGAACGAAGTTCCTTATCGCGCGTTGTGAAAGGGGGCTAGACGGAAAAAATTCTTACGTAAAGTTGGCATGAAACTTTTTGCTAGAGTTGTAAGCCGCGCGTGGTTCTCTGTCTGTCTCTCTCTAACTTAACACTTCGTTTCATCCGGATGTCCCTTGACATCGCTCAAGTTTTTTCGATTGAGTCGCTAACTTTACAACAATAACTCGACTGCTTATGAAATATGGATCGCAATAAACATTTTTACGAATATAAGGGCAATGTTTATTTAATAAGTGCCAAATTAATTCGCAACTTACAAATTTTTAATTTCAACTATCCGGAATTTAATTATTTAACATGGTTTTTTCATTTTCAGAAGAATTAGCATACAAGCAAAGAGTCGGCTAGATTCTCATCCAGCAATCAAGGAATTGATTAAAAAGCTATCAAGGGTCTTATTCGAATCTCAGGAATACACAGATGCAGATGTAGTACGGGATGCGCTTTTAGCTTATATGTGCCATGACGCTCCTATGCCTTGTTTTGAACAAAAAGTTAACAAGAAATTATCTCTAACTAATAAAAAAAGAAAATTTCGGTCAGATAGCGTCCGATCACGGAACATTCTCGAAGTTGACATCGACACTTTGAATATGGAACTCGATTACATCAACAACCAATTAGATTTCAACAACGAGATTGGCAGAAAAGCGCGGGATATTATCAAACCGTTCGATAAACAAAAACAACCTTTAGACTTCGACGCTCAAATGGAAAGAGAAAAACTTCTCTATTACCAACAGAGATACTTAGACAGCGCAGACAATTACGACGATGTAGTGATCGTTAAGAAAAATTTAGACGCAGATTTCAATTTTCCGAACGACGCTAGAATAGACGCTGATTTCGACGAAGAATATAAAGAGCCCACACCAGATGTGACTGAGAGTTTTTGTATCAAAAAGGACCATATTATGTCCCTATTCGCGTACTTAGAGTGGAGTTATCGGCAAGACGTGAAAAATATTAATAATAGGCGTCGAAGTTTGTTAATAGCGTATGGGTTGATACACAATATAGTGCAGAATATGATTCGAATGATATCTGAGAATAAGCCCAAATTTGTTGTGTACTCTGGACATGATAAAACTTTACAAGCGTTGATCTTAGCTTTGGGGCTAAACAACTATCAGCATTATAATATACAGTACGCAGCAAGGATGATATTCGAAGTGTATAGAAAGAAGGATTTGCGTGATGAATTTAAATTTACGAAACGAAAAGCGGTAGCTCAAGATTTTTACTTCCGCGTTGTTTATAATGGCGAAGATGTGACGAATAAATTGAGTTTTTGTAGGAATAGACAGATCGTAGAAATGAAAGTTGTAGACCCGAACGATGATACGAACACATTCAATACATATCTATGTCCAATTGAAAATATTGTTAGGTTTATACATGATGATTATTTCGCTGCTTTTAACGTGAGTAACTATAAAGACGCTTGCGCTACGTATGGACATGGTAAACATATTGTATGAAGAAATGGTATATTACTTTAATTAAGGATTAAGGAACCAATTAATACGATAAATATGAAATGGAGAAGATCGCTCCGTCTGTTTGGAGACAGTTTCAAAGACAAATGTCTACGGTTTTATAGCTTTCCAAGTTGTTACAGTGCCACAAACTTAACTGATCCGGTGACGGTGTCACTGATGCCGCTAAATAGTATTTCCCGGATGCAAGGGTAAAAATAATGTCATTGCCAATGTTGTAAATTAACATTAATAAGTTACTTTTTATTTATACAAAATATTCCGTATGAAAAGTCTGTGAAAATGTGACATTTCAAAAAGGCGGCACGTAGTTCCAGTTTTTGCCACCGGGTCAGTTAAGTTTGTGGTACTGTACAATATGATGTATGTATTGTAAAATTTGACAATTAGCAAAAAAAAAATAAGTTTATTAATCTATGATTTTACAACTACAAGTTTAAGGAGTTTATCTACTACATATATAAAATATAAGTCGGGTTTTCCTTCCTGACGCTATAACTCCAGAACCCACGAACTGATTTCCACGGTTTTGCATTCGTTGGATTTATTATAGAAATTAGAAACACTAAAGCAAATTCTAAAAGAGGAATTTATTTATTACAAATGCAATTTATTAATTATAAATGTTACTACTAATTTTATTTACTTTAAACATATCATATCGAGATTAATATAGTTGTAATTGTTTGTAAGACTGACATTTAAAATGGTTTATATTATTAATACTTTATATTAATTTATAGTGTTTATTTAACAATAAGAACGATATCAAAACGTTATTATTACTTATCAAACAATCGGTCACAGATGATGTAAGAAGAGGCATATATTTCATCATATAATTTAATATTAAATAAACAAAATTTTATGCGTAATTTATATTCTTATATTTTATGGTTCGTTTAAGCTGCATCTGTTTTGAGTTTGCACAACTCACATTTGGTTTGTATAGACGCATTATTTAAAAAAATATATTAAAATACATAGTTATGTATTTAAAAGTTATATTAATGTTTGTAGATACCGTGAAATTTATTATTGTAAATCGATCAGAATCATTTGCAGGTCTATTATAAAAATTAAGTCTAGGCACTTATCAATACCTACATATTTTATAAGTAGTGAAAAATGAAAATTCTCTTAGCTATTGTGAAATTATTTTGTTAACTCGACGGTGCTTATTATATTAATTAAAATTAATTTAAAATTGATACAAATTATAAATCTTATTTTATATCTTAAAGCTAATTAATTATGTTAAACTTTTTAGCGGATCTCAAACTGGCAATGTACATTAGTTTATTAATAAAAAGTACAAGTTAGAAATCACTTAATTCGATCTCATATGAATCAATTTAAAATATTTATATAAGGATTATTTTGAAGCCAAGCTACGTTTTACATTTAATATTTCTACAGTAGTTTTAAGCATACATGTACTTTTTGTACAAAATTGTTTGGTATGTACTTATAATTTTGATAAGTTTTGTATGAGCCATATTATTTATTGACAATGTGTATAAGTATTAATATAACGATTAACGAGGTGTCATATTGTAACCTGCAAGTAATTATTTATAAGAAGAATGTAGCTAGTAGTTTTTATAGGCAAAGAGAAGAACCTGTTAAGTATGTCACTGCTGAAATGAAAGGTCACAAAAATAATTTGATGAAAGCCTCTAAATTTCAATGAACTTCCTCTTCTAATATCACAGCGTACTTAAATAGATTTATAACTGCTAAATATTTTCATCGCATCTTCCCTCCAATAGTTATTTATAATTTAACAGACAAGTTAGAATAGAATTACTCGTTTCTGTATGTCTATGGTAAATTGTTACGTCAACTGTCAACATTTCATTCATTTTGAACGCGCTCATTTCAAAAACTACAGGTCCAATTTGAAAAATTCTTTCGGTGTTAGATAGCCCATTCATCGTGGAAGGCTATAGGCTATATGTATATCATATGGGCGTATTCAGAAAGAAAGCTTGAAACTTATAAGCGCTTATTAGCGCTTATCGGCGCTTATAAGCGCTGGTAACCCGCGCAGGAAAATATATGAACATGCGCTTATAAGCGCTGATCGGCGCCGACAAGTTCCAACAAGTTTCAACAAACTTGTCGGCTTTTTCAAGCTTTCTTTCTGAATACGCCCTATCACTAAGACCAACAGGAACGCAGCCACGCGGGTGAAACCGCGGAGTACAGCTAGTATATCATAAATATGTAATCTGAATATTTTGTAGTGTTTTGGTATATGTACTGTACAGTGTTGAATTTAGTAGATAATAATATTATTGTATCCTTGTTTAAAATCATTATACACCTAGTTCAAATATTATTGCCATATCAGAAGTTCAATAAATTATTGTTCAAATATGCGTTTTTTTATTTATAAGCTTTTAAATATTGGGTAACTAACTTGCGGTTACCCAATATTTAAAACATATATCCGGTAAGAAACTTATAACTTAAATGATAAGTAACTATAATAAGTTTAAAAAAAGAAATATTTCCAAAATAAACTTATCGACTAGGATAATAAATAATACTTAGTTTGGGAAAACAAGGATTTTCTAATTCTTCATATGCCTAGCTGTCTACGGACATGCAGTCACTTATATACTAAAACGTATATAAATTAAAATTCCATACATGTCTGTAACATAAACAAATAATGTAGAACCAATCTGTAGTAACCTTGGCAATGACCGAAGACATGTGCCATTGCATTTGTCCCGCATTGCTGATCGGCTTCGGTTGTAAAACGTGAAAATTAAATATCATACAAACGTGATACGATAAAATAGAGAATGTATTGTACCTATAGCACAGATTATATAATACTATAATGGTACCTATAGACTATTTTATAGTAATATTTTAAAGCTGAAGAGTTATCTGCGGAATAATCGCACGCACTAATCTCAGAAACTACGCGTCAAATTTGAAAAATTATTCTCGTGTTAGATAGACCATATTTTATCGTTAGAGTAAGTATGTGTCTATAATATATTCTATGGCTATATGTCATCATGCTAAACCCAATGGGAGCGGGTAAAACCGCGAGGCACAGCTAATATGGTTTTCAGGTGGGGGCACCATTACAAAGATGTGCGGTGCGGTTATTTTACTTATTCAATAAATTCCATAATAAACAACTCAATAATGAGCAATATATTCTGTGTACCTTTTTTAAAATTAATTACAGATAGCGGCAATTTCTTTATAGTTGTATACGTAGTATATTATTATTAGTCTGTGTTTATAGGCAACAAAAATTAATTTTATAAAAATGCGTGCAATGGGATCTTAATCTTAGGCTATAAGCATGCAATGATAATATACGCAACGAGTTTAATATTCATTTATACTTATTATTTACTTATATTGCGTGAAAAAATGTACATAATCATAAAATTATGCACAGGTATATATTTTATTTTTCAATTATTACCTAACTTCTTCTAGATGAATCATATCAAACTAGTTTTGTCAATTTATCAGAAACTTATGTTTCTGATAAAATCATCATTTAAATCTAAAAAAAAAACAATTAATTAACTAGCAAAGAAATCTCAACACACTTTTTGTTTACTTCAAAAATAGAACAAAGCATTTACACAATAAGCCTGAAGAATTTCCTCGTACAGTTTATGGCTGACGTCCAAACCGGTAAAAAATAAAGCCTAGAAAAATTTTTTGTAACTAATTTTGAACGTAGATACCTAAGATGCCTACTGAAAATTGTGCGTCTACAAAAATAGTGAATTTTAAAAGATATTGCGATTTAGCTGACGCAAGTCTAGTAGAAATTAGAATTAAAATAAACATGAAGATTTAAAAGAGGGGACTATACGTATTTAAAAAATAAATGCTTGGACGATTTTTAACGATTCTGAGGGTACTAATGTCAACCTAATTATTTTACGAGTGTCATTCAAATATAAATGTCGCGTTAAACGAAGGAACAGAATAAAAATGGCATTTGTAAAGTATTTGCGTTCGACAGTCGACTTATTGATTCCGACTCGTAACTCGAGACGCCTCGCCTTGAGAATATTCAAGTAGTCATTGCCATTGTTTGAGTTTAGATGACATTCTTATTAATTCACACATTGAAGGAATGGTATATAATGTCCATATAGGTCTGTCTAAAAAATATTTACTCGGTTTATTTATTTTTATAAGGCTTTTAAATCACAACTGGTTCCTATCACCAATGGTCTAACGCTAGCTCTTCACTCTCGTCGAGGTTAGGCGAGGCGAGGTTTAGCGAGGTTAAGCAAGGCGAGACAACACGAGGTTGTATAGGTAAACCAGAATCTCATGGCAATTAGGGAAATCAAAATTTTGAGTGTGCAACCCTAGGGAAAATGGACTGAACGATCTTGATACTGCTTATTTTTTATTTTGTCCTCAATATCATTAGTCACATTACATAAGTGGACAATACTGTACTTAATAATGAGATATCCACTTAATATTATGTAGGTACATACTTACATGTATAATATACATATTAAGTCCTTTTATACAGGTCATACATATTATTATTTACACATACCTATATTTGTATATTCATAATCAGTATGCCATGTGAAAATATCGATATAATGATAATGTAGATCAAAGATAGACTGCTTATAATTTTTTATAAAATAAAATAAAAATAAAATAAAACGATGTTTATTTTCGTAAGTATTAACAGATACACACATTATAAAATTGACTTGGACAGCTTGGACTTGACGAATAGCCGTATTGGAAACTCCTGTAATAAGTTTTCATAAAATTATATTCTAATCAACAAACAATATTATAGTTACCTACATATAATATTTTTTAATTTAAAGTATCAAAATGGGTAAGTCCAATTTACCAATAAAATCTTCAAAATTGAAAATTATGATGTGTTTGACCCTTCTTCATCAAATGTTTTTCTATACACATTATAAACAACACCTCTTGCTTGTGATCGCAGCGGCTTTTTCGACATTTTCGAAGATTTTTTAGACAAAATCCTAAAAATTATTCATCAACTGCAAAAAAGACAAATAATTTGACAACCAATTTGATAGTTGTCAAATAAGTTGCCACATGAAAATCTTTTATTTCTTAAATATAAATATGCCATCAGATTCTGGTAGACCTATATCCATCTTCACTCTCGCCTTTGTTCAGTTCTCTCTGTGTCGCGAGCATAATGGACGTGCTTGAAGTGACAATAGCCGCAACTCTATGCGTCTTTGCGTATATTAATTTTATTTATTTATTTATTTATTTTAGAATTTCCGACAGAGGATACAGATTCCATTCGTTACATCTAATCCAAGTACATGATCTTCTGCACATCTAATTATAGGAAATTACAGCGTTCAAAATGTTAATTACGATTACAATTCGTCAATTTATTAATTTAAATATTAGTTTAAAAAAAATTAAAGAAATTTAATAAAATTAATTATATAGGTAAACCAAAAAAGTATTACAATTACAAATTTAAAATTACAATTATATTCGTCAAATTATAAAAAATATGATATATATGTAATAAAAATTTAATGAGTAATTAATTATATACAGAATTCAAATAATTATTATTAAAATTGCAAATTTTATTCAATTACAATTATATTAAAATTTATTAAAATTAATCACTACAATAAAAGTATTTTTTTAAAGTATATCACACTTTATAAAGTTAGTTAGCATTGGAGAAGAAGGCGATGGTGGATAACGAAATATTGATTGATAACGAAAAGTCTTGTGGCATACTGATTGACTGAACGCGAGAATGTGGACGCCGCATCTCGCCTCGTCTGCTCTCGCGCCTCGCGTCCTTTGACTCGCGCCCAAAAAACCGACTCCAGGCGGAGACCAGACGAGGCGAGACGAGGCACGGCGATGTGACGCGAGGGCTCCGACTACACTCTCGTGCTCGCGTTCCCTCGCCTAGCCTCGACGAGAGTGAAGAGCTAGCATAACAGTTAGTGCAGATAATTATGTGGAATCTATATAGAGAAACATAATACATATTACCGCAGATTACAGTGCGACACAAAAGAGATGAAAATAAATGAGGGCGCCACCGTCGCTCATATAGCAACACTGATACTGCGACGCAAACGATCTTGATACTATAGAATAAAAATCCAAAAATGTATATAATATAATCTAAAATAAATACCGCGATTTAAACCGTTATAATTGTTTCAGTGTAGCAATAGTGTAATTTAAGACAAAAATACATTAGTATTTTAATTGACCTACCTAGGTCAAATTTTACTTAAATGTATTTGGAATTAGTTATTTTATAAAAATCGGTCAAGTGTTTAGACTGCAGAGGCGCACATAGAATCAAACATACAAACAAACAAGCATACATGCAGCTCAAACACATTACCCTCTTTCTGGGTCCGTCGGGTAGAAAAAAACAAGGCGATTTGAAAACCACATATTTTTATTTTTTTGTAGATAAATTTTGTACATTAATATATTAATTCATCAAAATCTAAATATTCTACTCCTTCAAAGGACTGATCATCACTCTGTTTCGAAGTACTGGCAAGAGGGTACGGGGCATCTTCAGTATCTGTAAATATGATACAGTAAATATGATTTTTTTTCTTATGGTTTGATTGATTAAAAGATAGATAGCTGTATGAAAACAGTTATCACTATACTATGTAGTAAAATCTAAACTAGGTACTTTATTTGAGGCTGGTTGGATTGGATATAACTTCTTGACTCAAATTGTGCTGGTCGCACTATAAAAACTAGTTTTTGTTTACATACAAATAACCTCAAATTAATTTGCGAAAACGTAATAATCGCCATACATACGTACATTAAACACTCGTTACTAATGGAATATTCTATTTTACGTAGTACTGAGCAAAAATAAATGGAATCTAACCGGTATATTCTGCTGTACGTTTGTAAACGTTTTCCAAATCAGTCAATAAATTTCCAGCTTGAAATTCGGACAAACACCGAATAAAAACTTTATACACCACATCACGGACACCGCTAGGTTTAACCTTTTTCATGATGTCTCCTTTTTTATTTAAATTTCTTGTTCTAAATAACAATTTTATCTCAATAATTCTCCACTTCACGAAAAAAACAACAAATTTTTATTCAACTTGACAGCTACATTGCCAATTCAGGGTTGCCAGGTAATGAAAAATGAATTAGTTCCAAAATAATTAATTTCATCTCTTTTATGTCGTACTATACATTAATTCTACATAATATCACAAATACTGGAAGTACCATATACATTGCTGATTAACTTTCTGTAGCGTTAGCTGCTATTGTTGTATTCTGGATAGATTGAATCTGCACAAGTAAATCATCAGAACTAGGTATTTAAAAACAAATAAAAATAAATTTTCATAAACTGACTCATTCAGTCCACCTACGCTGAATTTAGAGCGGAATAGATTTTATTGAATCTAATACATCCTTTTTAGTGAAAAAGAGTAATTGTTTCCTGGTTTAAGACTTTTTAACAACTTACGCGTGACTTAGAAAAATAGTAACTAACGTACCTAACTAACTACAATATATTATAAAACATCAGCGTAGGTAATATGTAGCATTTTTAAAATAGCCCAAACACCACAGAGTACAATAATATAACCAACAACATGGTCAATTAATTTGGCACTTCATAATAGATAACAATTAAAAATTAAAAAAACCGGCCAAGTGCGAGTCGGGCTCGCGCACAAAGGGTTCCGTAGCAGCAAATATAATAAATTACAGTTAAATCAACCTATCTCAAAAACTATAAGAGATACTTTGATCAAACCAAAAATCGTTGAAAGAGTTAATTAGCATGCATCACCTCTATTTTTTTTAGAATTTTATACCCCGTAGTTATAAAAATAGAGGGGGGGGGACATACTTTTTACGACTTTGAGAGCTGATATCTCAAAAACCGTTCACTTTAAGAAAAATGTTTTTTAGAAAACTTTATATCATTTTAAAAGACCTTTCCATTGATACCCCACACGGGTATGTACATCGAAAAAAAAAATTTCATCCCTCAGTTACATGTATGGGGGGCCCCACCCCCAATTCTTTTTTTTACTATTTAGTGTCATATTTTTGTAGCGGTTCATACAACACATATTCCCATCAAATTTCATCACTGTAGTACTTATAGTTTCCGAGTAAATCGGCTGTGACAGACGGACAGACGGACAGACGGACAGACGGACATGACGAAACTATAAGGGTTCCGTTTTTGCCATTTTGGCTACGGAACCCTAAAAACGCACCATATAACAGACCACTACGCATTCTTTACTTGTGCAAATTGATTATATTGTTATGACTCATATTTTGTAGGTATATAACACCGAACACGTGTGATGATGTAACATTCGCTCAAGTGTAGTAATTCGTTTGTATGTGTGTCTGTAATAATAATATAATTAATTGTCTTGTTTATCAACACGGTGGTTGGTTAGCATCGCTAGGTACCTACCTATATTAATGAGATGAATGTACGTAAAACGTAAACAGAAGGGATCACGCCACATTGTTTTTCTTATCCGAATCATGTAGGAAAAAACCGCTAATAAAAATATGCGCAGAAATAAAAACAGGCACCGATTGCTTGCAGATAAATGTTTATATCCTTACCTAATTGATCGGGTTAGGCTAATCTCTTTAGTAATATCATGTAATATATTCAGTGGACTAGAAATTCGACAAAAGAAGCATGTCGAATTAAATATCTGTCTGCGATTTGATGTAAAGCTTATCAAATTGCTTAAATTAGTTTTATATTACTCATCGTGAACGAGTTTTAATGAATCTACAAGGTGAGACGTACAATGCATTGGCAAAAATGATGGTGAAAATGATCAGTAGTTTAGAAAAGACGAATAATTTAAAATTACTTATTTAAATACTATATTTTAACATAAATCAAGGGTTGTTTCATTTTTAAGTAATTTATTATTCTGTAACAAAAAATCGCGAAGACATTCACATGACATTATAGACCTAAGTAGGAGATAACTTTCATAAGCTTTAAAAGCTCGTTGGCTAATCTTCTTAATTAACATACAAAATACTTAATAAACTGCTATTAATATGCCGATACCCTCCCAGTTTCATGAAAAACACCCTATTAGGTATGCAGTATTTTTTGGTTTTAGCATAAAATGCACTGTAAAGTGAGCTTTTAGCTTGTCTCTTGCACGCTGGTCTCGCCAAAAAGGTAATTGCATCCTTTACACATGACTCAAAGTGGTTAATTATCAAGAGCAATTATTATTATTACGTATTTCCTCGTAAACATAATGTTTGTAAACACGGAGGTGTGTCTGTTACGCGGTTTGTGACTCACGTCACGTGGGTTTAGATTATATTGTAAACACTTTCAAGGTTATGTGGTGGAGTACGAAAGAACGTAGTGCTGATTGAAAGTTCTAGTGGAAAAAAGATACGACTGACCTATTATTTTGTTTGTGTAACGTGTGAAGAAATAGAATAACACATACAGCGTCTAAAAAGATTGTTTCATAGCTTTTCAAGTGTCATTCCATTCTGGAATTGGTGTAATGCTCTAAGCCCTAAGGGAATACCTAAGAAGCTATTGGAAATGTATCCTATTGATTAATTTTGAAACAGATTATAAAGCAATAGTGAGTAGCGTATAAAATTTCAAGTATTCATCGGGAGATCCAGGTGTGAATTCCGCGATGATGATATATATTTTTTCAAATTTAGGTACTGCTAATAGGTACCTTACCGGCATTCAAGAATTATTCCGTTTACATTTACGATTGTTATTTAGTTTTTATGCAAAACCTACCTATTTATTTTTATGCAAAACTAATTGAACCGGTGAATTTCGTATCGCCTCATGTTTCATTTTCATTATTTTTGTTTTGCGTAAATCTATATATGTTATGTACATGTACAATGAAAAAAATACATATTAGCATATTAGCCCCTGACCCTGACTTCACATCCGAGTAAGATTAACATGTTATAAATACGAAAATAAAACACAAGTATACGTATAGAGTATTCCTAATTCCCGGGAAGAAGTGACAAATTATAATGTGTTTAGAATTTAAAACAGATAGAGATCTTAAATATTCAAAAGGAGTGAGGATGTTATTGTATCCTTCTTAGAAATTTCTTCAAGCTTGCCATGTCGCGACGCGTAGTGTTGCCACTTCACGCAGATCAGAAATTATTCAATTTATTCAACATAATATTACGGTGTTCGTTTGTTTAAAAATTATCTTTATTTTATCACTTTAATTGAAAAGAAATCTTTTTTTCAAATGTTATTTAAGTATCTCTTTCTCTTCTCTTCTATTATCTGCCAAGCATTGTCCAGGTCCAAGGCCTGAAATTTATGTACCTATGTTTATATTAACTAAACACATTTTAGATATTTTTATAAATGAATTGAGTAACTAACTACCATTTAGATAATACTTATATTTTGAATCATGTTTGAGTGCACTACTACAGTATCATATATTATAAGTATTATGCATTGTTTGTTCACTGTCAATTGCACTGTCGTGCCCCCAGATATAATATTATACATATCTTTATTGTTAGATATTGTAATACTAACCTCTGTTGTTTGATACTAACACGTGTAGAAATATAATAACTGCAATGCTGTTCCAGGTATGCAGACAATGCATATAATAAGCTTGATTTATGAATAAGAGTAACATAATGCATTTAAAAATACATACTAAGGCATCATTTTCTCAATAATTTATGGCCAATGGCTGACATTCGACTTTTTTGGGCGGGAAAATATAAAAATCATATATGTATGTATCTACTAATAATAATTAATAAATAAATAAAAACTTTATTGACATAAAAAATAGGCACAGCTTATATGTATACATATCTATATATGAATCCATATTCCATAGGCTTCTGAATTAGCGAAATACTGTCTCAGAAATAATAATTATTAGGCTCTAGCTAATTATTATTTCAACTATTCATACTAGGTTATTACTGTTCTTCTTGAAGTAAATTAATTCCACATATCTGTGGCCTTGGGTAAGTATACACACTTCCTTGTACATACCATGAAGGCGGTCAAGGTTACACTGTTCACCAAAATAACACAATTTGTTAGGCCACGTTCACATTATTTGGTACTCTAGTGTTTTCAGAATCGAAGTTGTAATGAAATAGGTTACTATCGTTTAGGTTTTGCAAAAAAAATATTTCCTTTACTTGCTGTTCTGAACATCTGAGAGTACATTACAATTTTTTTCTAACATGCTAAATACGGTAAAAATTGCTGCTAAATGAAAGCAATGCAGCGAACATTTTTTAAGCTATTGCATAGCTTCTATCGCGGGCCTTGAGCGCGGGGACCGAATAGAGAAATTCTGTAACGAAAAAAAACCTCACGCTCCCCACTCCGACGGGCACGGAGGTATGGCTTGAAGGCATGCTATGCAATAGCTTTACCGCGGCCGCGGCAGTCCCCGAGTGCCACACGTCTTTTTATTACATAAAAGTTCACTATTGATGGAAACTTTGATTTCAGGTTAACTGTCGTAAATATAAAACCGTTTACCGCTGGAAGGATTATCAAATTACATTATACAACTGCAATATGAACGAAGCTTTATGAGTATCGTTAATTTAGCCAACCGCTAGCAAAGAATACGTTGAGTCGGGCTCTGATATTATGGCAATACGAATTTGTCCACGTGACTCTTTATTCGTTGTTTAAAACGTGATGGAAAATTTACAATTAGCAGATGCTTAACAATTGTAACACAATCGGTTTCGAGCTCTGTTTTAGATTTATTTTAACAATGTTTTAATAATGGTTCGCCTTCGGATTTATTTGAAAACTGAGATAAGTTTTCTATAGACTACAGAGTACAGGTCCATGTTGAAAAAGTTATGGGTAATAAAATTTGAACCACCGGGTGACCTATCTAGAACGATATAAGAGCATAAATAATAAGATTGAGCACTATGCTGTCACTTGTAAGCTGTCCACATAAGTCATCACATCACATCACATCAGCCTATTCCCGTCCACTGCTGAACGTAGGCCTCTCCCAGATCTCGCCACTTCTCCCGTTCTTCTGCATATCGCATCCACCCAATGCCGGCCACCTTCTTTAAGTCGTCAGTCCAACGCGCCGCAGGGCGTCCTACACTACGCTTGCCTGTACGTGGTCTCCATTCGAGTACATGCCGACTCCATCGACCGTCTGTTCTTCTACACACATGGCCAGCCCACCGCCACTTCAACGTGCTTATTTTGCGAGCTATGTCGGTTACTTTGGTTCTTTGTCGAATAACCTCGTTGCGAATTTTATCAGACAAAGAAACTCCTAACATAGCTCGCTCCATAGCCCGCTGCGCAACGTTGAATTTATGGATGAGTCCGCATGTAAGGCTAAGGGTCCACGTTTCGGCTCCGTACGTCATTACAGGTAGGATGCACTGGTTAAATGCTCGCGTTTTTAAGCTCTGTGGGTCCACATAAGTGCAGATGAGAATTCGAAAGTACAGGTAGAGATTTTTTCCCCTTGTCTCCATTATTTTTGTACGGCGTTGTGGAATAATGGATTAAAAGCAGTATAGAAATAGTATGACACAGATGTCTTTTCTCCTTTGATCTCCTAATTTTTCTTATTATAGAGGTAGATCAAACTGATACAAGTTTCAGTTTAAAAATAAAAGGAATGAAATATTCTTACATATTTTTGGTAGAAGTTTGTAATCGAATAAACCAAACACAATAGTTTTGTATTTCTAAATTTATCGAGAGAATCGTAATTTCGAAGAACAACAAAAAGTTCTTAACGTAAAATCAGAGAAAAACAATTCCGAAAACAACCTTGAATCTGTCACTTGTTTACGTACAAGAAAAAGCGAATTCTAATATATTTATCAAAATCAGAAATACGCAGGAAGGTAACCAAGGTTTTATAACATCGTTATAATACATTGATAGAAGGTATGAATGATGTCGCCAGGCAGTTTAACCTTGCAGATTCAAATGGTAGATAGGACTACTTAAGGCATGGATATTATTCCTGCCTATTGCACGCCTCATAAGCGAAGCGTTGAGGTGGGTACTACTGTCACTTCGCGCAAAACATGTGATTTTTCAAACTTAAAATGTCTTTATGTATCATACATTGCACTTGTAAGATAATACATACACACACATATTAAGAAAAAACACTATTTTTAACGTTCATGATATTTTTGATGTCATTTTTGTTATTTAAACTAGTTAAAAAACAGTTTAAAAAAGTTCTGTCTTGGACGTCCGTGTGTCTGTATGTGCGGATCCTTTTTCTTGTTAACACGATAGCGACCGAAATACTTTACTAATCGAGTCTTTTTTTAGGGTTCCGTAGCCAAAATGGCAAAAACGGAACCCTTATAGTTTCGTCATGTCCGTCTGTCCGTCTGTCCGTCTGTCCGTCTGTCACAGCCGATTTACTCGGAAACTATAAGTACTACAGTGATGAAATTTGATGGGAATATGTGTTGTATGAACCGCTACAAAAATATGACACTAAATAGTAAAAAAAAGAATTGGGGGTGGGGCCCCCCATACATGTAACTGAGGGATGAAATTTTTTTTTTCGATGTACATACCCGTGTGGGGTATCAATGGAAAGGTCTTTTAAAATGATATAAAGTTTTCTAAAAAACATTTTTCTTAAAGTGAACGGTTTTTGAGATATCAGCTCTCAAAGTCGTAAAAAGTATGTCCCCCCCCTCTATTTTTATAACTACGGGGTATAAAATTCTAAAAAAAATAGAGGTGATGCATGCTAATTAACTCTTTCAACGATTTTTGGTTTGATCAAAGTATCTCTTATAGTTTTTGAGATAGGTTGATTTAACTGTAATTTATTATATTTGCTGCTACGGAACCCTTTGTGCGCGAGCCCGACTCGCACTTGGCCGGTTTTATTTTCTCTTACGCTTGAGTATGCTCAGGAATAGAACCCTTTCATTTTTCAGGGTCTGATTCGATGTGGTTTAATTGTTATTAAATAAACAAAAATAATAATTAATAAATATTTATTAAAAAAAATTATGAGGCGTGCACTTTTGGATTTTCCAAATTATTTATGAATGTTTTTCTAAAATGTGGATATGCTTTGTATGCCAGCCAGCAAGATGTAATTTATATTGTCATTACGTGTGAGTAGAAATATAAGATTAGCGCCTGAAAAGATGTTTGAACTATGAACGCAATAAACAAAAAATCTTTTTAAATATTGCAAATTTCAAATATTGTCTGCAAATGGAAAGATAAAGTGACACATACCTGTTTTAATAAAACCTGATTGAATATAGAGGAAAATATGGCTAGTAATCCATTAATATGACACACCCATTCGCATCGATATGTACCTATAAGCCTCTAATGGAATTACATAACTGTAAATTCTATGTTCTAGAAAAAATGTATACTATGCATCTATACTAATATTATAAAGCTAAAGAGCAGTGGTGGCTCAGTGGTGAGACCTCGGACTTCGAATCGATAAGTCCGGGGTTCGAGACCGGGCGAGCGCGCAGGAAATAAAAATGATTTTTCAATTTATCTGCGCATGTTGTAACATCACTACTGCTCGAACGGTGAAGGAAAACATCGTGAGGAAACCGACATGTCGAAGAATCAAAAGTTCGACGATATGTGTCATCCGCCAACCCGCACTTGGCCAGCGTGGTGGATAATGGCCTGTACCCTCATAGGAGGCCCGTGTCAGTGGGAACATATATGGGCTGATGATGATGATGATGATGAAAGCTGAAGAGTATGTTTGTTTGTTTGTTTGTTTGAACGCGCTAATCTCGGGAACTACTGGTCAGATTTGAAAAATTCTTTCGGTGTTAGATAGCTCATTTATCGAGGAAGGCTATAGGCTATATACCATCACGCTACAAGAGAGGAGCCACGGGGGTGAAACCGCGCGGAGCGGCTAGTACCTAATAAAGAGATAATAGAGATAAATAATTTGGAAAATCCAAAAGTGCACGCCTCATAATTTTTTTTTAATAAATATTTATTAATTATTATTTTTGTTTATTTAATAAAAATTAAACCACATCGAATCAGACCCTGAAAAATGAAAGGGTTCTATTCCTGAGCATACTCAAGCGTAAGAGAAAAAAAAAGACTCGTTTAGTAATTTCGGTCGCTATCGTGTTAACAAGAAAAAGGATCCGCACATACAGACACACGGACGTCCAAGACAGAACTTCTTTAAACTGTTTTTTAACTAGTTTAAATAACAAAAATGACATCAAAAATATCATGAACGTTAAAAATAGTGTTTTTTCTTAATATGTGTGTGTATGTATTATCTTACAAGTGCAATGTATGATACATAAAGACATTTTAAGTTTGAAAAATCAGATGTTTTGCGCGAAGTGACAGTAGTACCCACCTCAACGCTTCGCTTATGAGGCGTGCAATAACAGCGGCCAGGTAATAAACTATAGAACATAAAAGCGTTCCTTGTTAGCTCTTTATTAATGTTCTAAAGTCGTTGAAATAAAGAAAATTCTAATTAAAAATCTAAGGCAGTAAATTCAACACGAATATTAAAATGAAACGAACACAAAAGTATGTAAGCTAGTTTTATATTATCTGTGGTGTAAGTAAGGTAAGGTCGTGTCGAAAATAAATAGAAACACCTCGACACCGCGGGAAAGATGAATAATTATGTACCAGAATTTAGACGACTGTTAGAAGTAAGCACTGTGTCAGTAGGTCACGAAGATTACCTTATACATGATGTGTGAATTAAAAAGATATTTATAAGCGCCTTTGTATGCATCTACTAGGTATAGCGGATATAGAGTGTGGAAAAACTTTTTCGCAGCGTAGAAAGTTTTCTTACGGTTCACTAGTTATTCGTTTGTAGAAGACAAAATTATTGCTCAGAAAGTTTTAAACTGCAATAAATAAATATAAGAGATTTTAAAAATTAATATTAGATAATCATTTTAACTTCACCTAACAAATGTTTAATTACCGACTAAGTAGGGTAGACTGGGTACGATTGAAACAAAGGACGGTTGAAACAACACGAATATCTCGCAAACCGTTGGTGGGGGGGTTAGGGGTCCAAGGAGAAAATGAAGCGCACAAATGTTCTAAACACGAACCACAATGTTGCGTTGATCTCCGCGCGCTTCAGCTGATTTTATAAGACCCTATTGTGTTTTTATGACCAAAAGTAAGTATTTTTGCTTGGAGATTTTTCCAATTATTGGCGTTTCTATTTAAGTGACAGTATTAAGTGTGCGTTTTTATTTGAAGTGAATCTTGTGGAATATGACATTGTGACTAGTTTTTGTGTATCATTGTTGTTACAATTACTATAACTGTATTTTACCTAAAGTAGGAGTTGGGGACGGTTGAAACATTTTTTTTGGGTACGGTTGAAACATTGTTTTAATTATTTTTTGTTTTTTTAGATGCCGATAGTACGTGTAAGAGAGATTTTGGGAAGACAAATAGACTTATCGAAGTACAAAGACGCATATGAGGAGGTGAAAACCGGAAATCATTGTGAAAAGCGGCAGAGAAGCATGATTATTCGCTTCTAAGGTAAATTCGAATGCGAGATGACTCTGACGAGCAAGAAAATAAAAAAATGGGAGTTAATAGAGGATATAACAATAGAAGGTATAATAATAGAGGGCGAAAAATCAGTAAGTCTACTATTTACACTGACACACCAGATAAGGAAGAGGTAAGAAAAGAGCAAGAATTAATATTGAAACGAACAAGAGCTAAGCAAGTGAAGAAGCGATGGATAGAGGAAAAAGGAAGAAATTTGATGGAGGAAAATGTAAAAGAAACACCATAAAAGCAAAAAATAAAAATGTACAAGAGGAGATATCATCAGAAGATGAGGAGTAGGTTCTTTTGTCTTGTTTGTATGTCACTATATTTAGAGAGCAGACCTTATTGTAAAAGAGTTACTTAATTATTGTTAGATATAAAATAAACAATCAATAAAACATATTTTAATACTATATTTTGTATTATTCGCATATTTTTCAACTGACCCAATCACTGTTTCAACCGCCCCTGGTATGGGGACGGTTGAAACAAATCGGGTATATTTTTTTAATTTGATCTACTGTTAAAAATAATGCACATGGAACTAAAAACATAGCGCCTATTAGTAGACAGATACATGCTCTTTTATTTAACATATATTTTTCATCGCTCGGGTTATAAAAAGCAAAGTTATGGTCGTTATAAGTGAAATTGTTTCAACCGTACCCAGTCTACCCTACCTACTATTTCTGAGATTCAATGTCATCAATATAAGAGAAAATCTTTTTTTAGTAGCAAGAATCTGAACTGTATAATGAATAAGGTCATTTGAAAAGATCTCATAAAGTTGAAGATTTTTAACCTTTATTACATTTGTTAATTGAATCTCATTAGTGAACATCCCACACAATCTTTATTTACCTACGTTTGCGTCTTTAAAATGCTGAACTTGAAAATCTCATTGTTAATGGTTATTTACTTATTTTATTAATGGAGAGAAATTATTTAATTCTCGTAATTTCAGTAATTTGCTCATCTACTCCACTAAATAAATGAGTAGACTGTGGAGTAGACCTACCAAAAGCTTAAAAAAGACGCAAACGATTTTATTGAAGTTTTTATAATAGATATGATTCTTGAGGAAGGTAGGTATGAAAGGTTTTCTTTCTTTCTGTTTTTATAAGAAAAAAAATGCAGTTAAATGACAATATTAACTAATTTAAACAGCGGGCCACTTTTGTTTATTATACAAATTTTAATGCGCACATGCTTTTATTTCTTTTACTGTGCATTTTAGGCTAAACTCTATCACAGTTCTCATTACGATAATACAGATAATATTATAATACTGTACAGGATAATACCTAATCATTTTGCTTATGTACGTGTTATAAATAAATGGTCTACGTGCCTAGCGCGGCAGACGTAGAACTATGCTCTATAGTCCGGGATACATCGCCCATTTTTGCAAGTGATTACTATCAAGCTAATTTTTCGTGAGTAGCCATGTACGAAATGTAGTAGATGCCCAATAATTTCATGTACGAAACTCTCGAGTGTGGTAGCTTACAGAGGTAACAAGGATAAAAATTTTTGATTTGACGGTTCTCAAATATTTATTACGCAATTTGTAGGACAATATGTCTGTTGAACTATATAAGTATTAAATAAGTGAAAATAAAAAAATCAGCTGGTTAGTAATCATTTATGATGACTTCGTTATCGATACACATTGGAAAGGGGGACTTTGATCAAACCATAGATTTTGTAGGACAAATATTTTTTCGAATAATTTAGATAATTATCTTGAGATTGAACAAAAAAAAAAACATTCAGTTAGTAATTAATATTTGAGAACCATCAAATCAAAATATTTTATCCTTGTTTCCTCTGGTAGCTACCACAATCGAGAGTTTCGTACATGAAATTATTGGGCATCTCATCAAAATAAAGCTACTCACGAAAAATTAGCTTGATAGTAATCACTTGCAAAAATGGGCGATCTATCCCGGACTACTAGTTATCTAGTACATAATTAGTTTGATAGGAATTAGGAGGTTATAGGCATGTTATATCCTTGTAATTATATGCCGATTATACAGTTGTATTTATACATTATTAGTATCTGTAAACAATGGCAATATTGATACTGCTTGATGGAACATGTTTAAAGTTTATACCAATTGATTATAAAAACATATTTCAAATACATTCTCATCATATTGTACATAAAATTGTACACATTCCACTTACTAATTGGCCTTATTTTATTCATTTGTGGTGAGATTTTATTTATTTCTTATATCATTCATATAAATATTTTTATTGAATTACAGATATAGCGTAGATACATATACAAGCGTTCACAGTTTTAGCTAAATTCACGTGTTTCTCTAACTGCGCACTTGAAACTGAAAACAAAACAATTCCACGTAATTTCGTAGTTAGTAGGTACTTACTATTTAATAATTGCTATAATGTTATGATGAATTTATAAACCTACTAGTCATGATAGGTTATCCATTAATTTAAATAAATAAACATTTTGATATTTGCATTATTGCAACTAAATGTAGTTTGAAATAAAATTTATGTTTATGAAATTACTGCTAAAACACTTATTTTGTATTAATCCAAAGTGACACATCAAAGATTAAGTTTTTGGTAAGTATAAAATGTTAGGATAGCAAAATACTTATTGTAATTATTTCACCTGAAAATAATAATAATCTATGCATTGAAAATATCATGTATTTTATTTTAATTTATCCATATTACTCTAAAAAAGGGCCAATCACTTACAATAGTAAAATAAAATCGTGTTCAATAATTGTCATTTTGTTCATACAAAGACATAAACACGAAGTTGCTAAGAAAGCTGACTAAATACCAATAATACTCAATATGTACTTGTATCCAATTATCCCTTCATCTAGAGAGCAACGTATTTTCGAGATGCACTGAGCTTAACCCAGTTTGCAGGACAATAGGATGTAAAAAGAAACAATATCCCCATCGTCTTAGCAATTCTTGGATTTCTTAAAGAGCTCTTGACAGTCTAATTTATTTTCCTCTAGAAGACACTAAAGATATCTAGGTAAGATTAGATAGACCCGTTCATACAAGTTGCCCGTTTTTATCTATACTAATATTATAAGCTGAAGAGTTTGTTTGTTTGTTTGAACGCGCTAATCTCGGGAACTACTGGTCCGATTTTTCACCGAAAAATTATTTCGGTGTTAGATAGCTCATTATTTTATCGAGGAAGGCTATAGGCTATATATAGCCTATAGGTATACCATCACGCTACGACCAACAGGAGTGGAGCCACGGGGGTGAAACCGCGCGGAGCAGCTAGTGATAATTTTATAGATAATTTTAATACCTAAGTTATATCTTCAAACACTCAAAACTTTAACTCAATAGTGATATCGTTTATGAGACACCGACAAAAATATAGAATATAACATAAAATACCTGTCCATTGATAAATAACAATCATTGATAACACATAATAGAATATGTTACAAAACCTACATAGGCTACACGGCACCGGCCCTTGCATACATACTATGCGATTAGCACGCTCCAATTTCATATCAATCAATAAATTGATTGATTTCCATGGCCTTTCAAACGAGTTCACATAATTATGCATTACTTATGAAAAGTTGTTTACTTTTCATAAGTAATGCATAATTTGGTTATGGGTTGATGAATAATATATCTGCGACATTGATCGATTCTGTTTAGGGGTAAGTAGAAACAATAAAAAATTGAACTTTTTATATAAATTAAGATTTTAGTTTGAAAGGTTAAAAAGTCAGGATAAAGAAGTTTGAATTCGGTAATTAAACCTTTTATTATTTACTAGCTTACCGCCCGCGGCTTCGCCCGCTTTGTCTAAAACCTAATAAATTATATACCTTCCTCTTGAATCACTCTATCTATTAAAAAAAACCGCATCAAAATCCGTTGCGTAGTTTTAAAGATTTAAGCATACAAAGGGACATAGGGACATAGGGACAGAGAAAGCATTGAGTGAGAGAAAGCGACTTTGATTTATACTATGTATTGATAGTGATTTCTGAACAGATAACACACATATATATTATATTTTCACTAACTTTTTGAACATTACTTTTGGACCACACACATAAAGCAGATCATATTATTTTCTATTGCCTACTTATACTATCTACTTACTCATAGCCATGGACGTATAAAAAAAGACGGACGGTATATCGCCTAAACATTGAGTGAAGCCTAGTAATGGCGGCGAAACATCCATGTGCGTGTGCCATGTTGTCATGGCAACAGCTGTCCTGTTGACAATGGCGGCTGTATTTTTTTCTATAAATTTTGCCGTAATAATTTTGTCATTAAAACATAAAAGAAATAACTTGCTTCCCTGTGGAATGTAATCCCTCGTGTTTTGTTATTTAAAATTGTACTGTTGCGACACCATTTAACCACGCAAGACGGCATTTTAAATATTTTTTGTGAAACAGTGACGCAGTTAATCAGTCGGTAGTTCACGACGTAATGGCGGCCGACTAGCTTACTATGGTGAGAGTGTGTGCGTGTTTATTGTCTTTACACGATCACTAGCTTACTATGGTGGCTTCACGTTGTTTGTTCGTAATACGGCGTCCGTCTTTTTTTATACGTCCATGCTCATAGCATAATCGGAATTCTAGAGTAGTCGTAAAAGTGTAAAAAATTGTCTTTATTAGGTCATCTATCGTTAATCTATCTTGTACATCGAAAAACGCACTCAATCAATAAAGCATTTCAAAATAGTATATACATTTTGAAGTTGCTTATCTTTATGATATGCATAGAACCAAAATATTTGTGGAAATGCGCCAATACATTTTATCAGCTTACGAACCGATAGGACTAAATCTCTTTTTTTTATTATGATTTTTCGATGATGATTGCAGAGAACAGAATCAAACAAAATAGATATTATTACGATAGAAGTAATAATAAATATAACCTCTATCTAGACTTAGAACTAGTAAAGACTGGCATATAAAGCCATCAGATAATAAAAAAAGATTAGAAATAGATCTGAGTAAGTATATTATCAATGATTGATAACTTGTAAAACAAACAGATTTCGTATAAATCGTATAGCTAAAGTTTTACAGTGAAATATTATGATAAGATTAACTATGCAATCAAAACATGTTTACAAAATATAAAAATCTGGTTTTATTATTTTCTATATAATACAATGGGTATGTAAGATTTTACGCAAAAAAGCATACAATTAACAACGTCAATTTTCTATCCGATTATTATTTGAAAAATGTTTGCAATTTGAAATTATCGATAAGTAGTGCTTAAGATGCAAACATTGTTAATGATTACTGAATGTACTTAAATAAATTAAGGTTAAGTTTTTTTAATGCAGATGTGACAAAGTACCTACATTTATATTTGTTGATTGAACACACAATGACACAAAAGCTCTACATGTTATTCGTAATACTTGTTAACGTATATTATGAACTAGCGGTGCGCCCCGGTTTCGCCCGTGGTACATATTTACGTTTTCTCTACATCAGAACCATCCTCGTACTTCAAGGAATATAATAAAAAAAGAATTATCGAAATCGGTTCAGCCGTTCTCAAGTTATGCGCTTACCAACACATTTTGGGATTCATTTTTATATTATAGAAGAAGAGAAGAAGATAGAAGATAGAAGAAGAAGATAAAAAGATAATATACGTTGAATAACATATTGTAGAGCTCCAAAAAAACAAGTTAAAAAATTACAATATACATACATATTTTATTCGTATGACCCATTGCACTAATAAAGGTAAGCCTATCTAGATATCATAAGATAGTAGATTTAAATTATTAAATCCTTATCTATGTGTTTGTTGTTTACGAAGTTTTTTTATTGTATTTTAATGCATATTATGTATTTCTGTTAGAAATTTTGTCATTTTTTTAATGATATAATACTTTTGCGTTATATCAGGATGAATCATATTTTATATATTTTTTTTAAATAAATGTTTAAATAAGAATCTATGAGCGGGCCTGAGACGTTATTTCAAACAAACCTTTTTATTTTAACCTTTAACTTCCCAAGTTTTAATTTCAACTTAATTTCATCAAAACTAGAGCAAAGTTGAAGTTTCAAGGGTCCTTAAGTATGTTAATACAATGAGTAGCTACTTAAAACTTTGTAACGTAATAGTTTTGTAAATAATAAGTCGTAACCATAACTACTAGAGTAATTATTGTAAGTCGTAAATTGTTCTAAATGAATTCTCAGCGTTGGTAGCGATGTTATTTGAAGATCAGGTACTGGAGGTAAAATATTTTTACCTAAGAATAACTACCATTAGTCCCACAATAAAGTTTATGAGTGGGATTGTTATTGTAGAGAATGAAAGGTTATTTTTACGTTGGATGCTTATGAACTATAACTATGTAGGTATAAGTAGTACTTTGTGGTAACTTGGAATTACCTAACTAAATATACCTAAGTAGGTATATACTATATTATGAATTATCTTTGGTTTGTGAAATCTGTATGTATTTGCATTTGAAGTACTTTCATGAATCGAGTGTTGTTTTGTACCACTATTAGCGTGAAAGTTAGTATTTATCTGGAATGTATGTTTGTTACTTTTGCACTCAAAAACCACTCAACGGATTATGATGATATTTGTCACTTTTGTACTTTATATACAGTAGCACCTCTATAAGTCGAACATCAAGGGAGACGCCAAAAAATTCGAGTAATAGAGTTTTCAACTTATGGAGGATTTCGACTTAGGCGGATTTTGATTCGACATAAAGAGTTTGAGGTTTTTTCTTATAAATTTTGAGTTAGTTAGTTAAGTACATTAAAATTCAACTTGCAGAGGTGACAAACATGTGTTTATTTATTACAAATCAACATTATTTCAAATCATTTTAAAATAAATATGTCATTAAAAAAGTCAGTAAGTAGGATTTTTTTCTTTAGATAATCTGGTTGTTCTCTAGACAATGGTCTCATCTATAAAGAGCAGAAAATTCTTCTTCTTCAGAGATACTGGTTTGCTCTATAAAATTCCGTAAGGTATTCAATGCGGTTCTTGCCTCTTTGATGGAAACCTATGGAGCGCATGTACTATTCACGTCTTCTATGTCATCTTAATCATTAGTATCTATCGGTTTTCTGAGCTACTAAATCGATAATTTCATCATCAGATACTTAATGCAAACACGTGTTTACGTGAGTCATAAATTTACTATCGTATACTCCAAAAATGTTTTCTAAGAAACAATAGTGTACTGGCACTGACGGCAAGTTGTTAAAGTCGGTAACTTATTTTTGTTCGAACAATAGAGGTAATAAGTTCCAAATGATCAAGTTATAGAGGTAGGAAATTTTTCGAGTTATAGAGTGAAAATATGTACCACAATGGCTTGGTAGTTAGGTAGGCACCTCTTGAATTAAATTATTAAAAGCAAATTGATAAAGGATAAATTAATAACAAATACCAAACAGTAAACACACTTCATATTTATTCACCCATCTTACAGATAAAATACAAGTTGTATAGAATAAACAGAAATAAGACATTCGACAGCTCAAAATACAATCTAATCTGAATTTAAAATCTATGTAAATAAGGGCGAGTCAATTTGTACAACCCAACATTCTACAACTATTTTTTGCTTGTTTGTAAAAAAAAATCCAGGTAGTTGTGACGGTATTTTATTCAATGGAATACGTTTTATAAATTCGAAACTTAACGCACGGCCCGGATAGCTCAGTCGGTAGAGCATTGGACTTTTAATCCAAGGGTCCAGGGTTCAAGTCCCTGTTCGGGCGTCTACCTTTTTGTATAATTGTTTTATTTTTATATGTTGGGAATGTAGTTGAAACTTGTTAGTCGTCTTACATACATGCATAATCATTGCATAATGTACATAAGTATTTTAAAAATTATAATATCTTTGATTCTTTACGTGACGGTGTATAGGATGAAAGAAATAATCATAAAAATCATAGATAAATAATTTAGCCTGTGATATTAGTCAATAACATTTATTCATTTTGTAGTATTACATTGTTTTACAATTTACTCTTATAAAAATGAATATACTTAAAAGTGACCTAAGTCTATTTTTTTTATTGTTACGTTAACGCACGCACCAAATAATTTTACACTTTTTATTACAAGGGAAAATGAAATGAACGTCGCGTCGTGAAGGTTGCCGTCGTCATGACTTCATTTTCACATTTAAAAGTGTTTAAAATGTATTGCGGTTAAAATTGGAAAATCAAATTTCGAATATTACAAAAAAAAAAACAATATAAAAGGTGCCTGTCATTTTTTTCATTTCACAAAATTCACAGATAACAAAAATATTTTTAACCTGTAGCACATTGACACACTAACCGAATATCGAGCACACATCGTTGCTATGTGCCTTAAAGATCAAGGCTATAATACGATACTGCTAAATTTACACAGTTTGATAACACGTGACTCTACGGCGTAATTTCGCGATTTAGATTTGCAGGTTATAAAAGTGCACATGTGCTTTTAATTAAACTGTAAATTTAAAGGATATTTTGCATTTTCTGTTAGCCTATTAGCTCCTGTACATATATCTAGTCTATCTCCTGTATAGTAGATGTTAAATGTTAATCTAGGTATATCTTTCATGTTTCATACACATAATATTGTGTATGATAAATTATTATATAATACTTTCGTGGCACTAATGACATTGTTTCAACCTTCTGTACAAATATTATGTTTTTTTATGTGACAAAGAAATGAGTAGGTAAATAAAATAACACAATTAAAAATGCATTGCATAATTTTGTTGAAAAATATTCTAACATTTACTTATTATTTTAATTTTTAATATAACAGTTGCGCTCTATCTCTTATTATTGAAGAATAAAATATTATAAAGTGTCCAACTATATTATATAATATGAAAACGGATAAAAACTAACGTGCATGTTTATTTTTACATAATATACATAAAATATCATATTGATTATTAGTATTATTTATCTGTGTTATTGTGTTTTACTCAAGGCCAGGCAACCAATTAAAAAAGTAGCTGCAGTATTATGTAAATAGGTAACATAATTTATAGGATAACAGTTTCCTTATTAATTATTTAAAATAATAAGTATGTATTATTATATGGATTGGAAGTATTATTTTTATACGTAGACGGTAGAGAATATTTTTTGGTAGAGAGTGGTACGAAGTAGAGTCATACTATTTACTAATTTTACTGCTAAAGTTTAGATTCAACAATGAAATGTTTTTATTGGAGCTTTCAACATTAATTATTATTATATTATTATTATATTATTATCAATAAAAAATATAGGGCATTTTAAATATTAAAAAATTACGCTTACAATTTTGAATGATTGTTTAACCTTTTTAAATCAATAAATAATTATTGATACTGTAAATACATTACAATAATTGGTAGATACCTACAATACTTTTTAATTTTTATAAAGTATTTTTATTAAAGTTTACTCATAATTAAATATTTCTATGGAGAATGAATATTGAATACCTCAATATTGTGTACCAGTTGTACCACTGTCTGTAGACCGTTAGACTATCACATAATCTGATAACAGATTACTAAATTTTTATCTTTAAATAAATAATAACAATATGTGTAATCTATAGATACTTATAACAATATTATAATGTTTAAGAAATATAATTATTATTTTTTTATTTTTAACTTCCTATGCACTTTGATAAAGCTTGCAGTGTGCTTTTCTTTTAAAATGTCAGTAGTACCTATAGTAAATATTTTATTCAGTTAAAATAACTGAATTTCAATGAAAACTCAGAAGATACTAGACGTTATTTGAGTAAACATATTATTATCTAATGTTTATCGTTTTTATAATTAGATAGGATGTAAATTTTGTCGCCATAACAACTTTTGTAAAATAAAAAATACTACGCATTAGTTTTTGTTTGCATGTGTGCGTAAGATAACCGATTGCTGTCAAAGATTAATCTTTGTAAACGTGACAAGAGGTAGGTAATCGATGAGAGTTTGAACCAATTTTGATAGATTTAAAATTATTGTGAAAGATCCTGTGTCTGTAAACAATTAAATTTATCATATAATATTATATCCTATATTAATTTGCTATAAGTTTGAAACTATTAGTGAAGTATTATAACTAATACCTTAGGTACTAGTTTATAAAATGAATTCTGCTCGTAGGTAAAGCTTTCAGATACGAACACCAATATATTTATTATGCATTCAGGAGTTTTACAAACATTATAAAAATGGAAATTGAACTCATTTTAATTCTACACTATTCCATTCGTCTAGACTGGAGGCTACGCCGTTGTTCTTTTATTTAACTTGGTAATGAGAAATCAAAATGTCAATAACAACCTTTGGAACTATTAAATTATAATTTTATGACATTGAAATAGTTTTTTTTATTACGTGTTTTCTTTGTTGTTGTAAGTCTATAAGATATTGTTTATTGAATAGTAGATTTTGGTTCTATTATTGAGGTTCAAATATTGTATTGCATTGTGTGACGCCTGTGTTACCTGTAATGTAGATTTTCAAGTTTGTTTTAATAGGTTAATGTCTCAGCATTCCGTAAATATTAATATCATAAGTTACCACCTACATTATTTAACCATTTAAAGACAAATTCAAAATTCAAATTCAAATTGCTTTATTTGCAGAATGTAGAATTACAAAGATGTTTGTAGATACAGATAATATAGATCCTTAAACATTCTGCTCGTAGTTGAGCGTGTAAATATATTACAGCTTGTTTCATACAAGTATTTTTAGACAAAATGTGCAATGAGGTTAGATCTTAATATGTATTATTATCTATTGCTGATTATTTCGACTACCTATACGAAAACATGTATTTTTTATACAAGAATATGTTACAAAAAATAAGAAAAATAATACTACAAAAACATTTTATTCTTTGAATGGTTCGATGTACACAGATTATGTATGTGTTATGTGTGTGTAGCGTGTTAACATTAGCGTGTGCTTGTGTGTGTGAGGACCGCGCGTCCGTATTTATTTTAGTCGCCGGCTTTACTCGGCTCAGTCTTTCATCAGATCAACAAGTTGTGTTTGTGTATTGTGGTTGAAAAATTAATAAAAAATAAAATAAAATGTCTGCATCACCGATTGCGAGGCAAGCTACCCACAGCCAAAGCATCCCGACTCGGCGGGTTCAGATATCAGATCCAGCGCAAATGCCTGATGTGTATTCCAGCACACCTGGAGGCACAATTTATTCAACGACACCTGGAGGTAAATTGAATTAAATATCTGCAAAAAATCTTAAATATAAGTCACTTTAAAATTCAATTATATTTAAATTTTAAAGCGCTCTACAATTCTACATAAATTGCTGGTTAATTAACCACAGGTGTTATAGTGTAAATAGAATAATGAGCACAATAATCTCATCATGAACTTATAAATAAAACCAATACATAACAAACACGTGTCATCAATTTGTTTTATCTGTTACGTAATGCAATGCCGGTGCTTGGCCACACATAAATAAAAACGTACCTACATAAAAAATTGTAAGTGCTTTTGAATTTGGAACAACAATACAGAATGCTAATACAGACAATAGAGAATAGAATTATTGCGATCTCTATAGCTAATAAAAAGTAATAGGTTTTATCGATTTAATGTTATAAAAATACTGATTTCTGAGTAAAATTAGATTCGACCGGTGGAAGCGAAACACCGCATGGTAGAGCTAAGTGACCTTGTGCATGTAAATACGCAAAATAAATATAAACGGCATGGTTTTAGTAAAACCACGTGTTTAAAAAAATTCAATACATACTTTTCTACATAAATGTTTAGTAATAAACACGATTATTAGGGATAATTTTAAATAATTTGGAAAATCCAAAAGTGCACGCCTCATAATTTTTTTTTAATAAATATTTATTAATTATTATTTTTGTTTATTTAATAACAATTAAACCACATCGAATCAGACCCTGAAAAATGAAAGGGTTCTATTCCTGAGCATACTCAAGCGTAAGAGAAAAAAAAAGACTCGATTAGTAAAGTATTTCGGTCGCTATCGTGTTAACAAGAAAAAGGATCCGCACATACAGACACACGGACGTCCAAGACAGAACTTTTTTAAACTGTTTTTTAACTAGTTTAAATAACAAAAATGACATCAAAAATATCATGAACGTTAAAAATAGTGTTTTTTCTTAATATGTGTGTATATGTATTATCTTACAAGTGCAATATATGATACATAAAGACATTTTAAGTTTGAAAAATCAGATGTTTTGCGCGAAGTGACAGTAGTACCCACCTCAACGCTTCGCTTATGAGGCGTGCAATAAAACATATTTACAATTGATAAAATACTAAATAATAAACATATACAGTTTTGAACTCAAGTGCTTTGAATACAAAACTGTATTCAATTCAAAAATTTGTGAAATTATCTCTTCTTTAAATGTAGAATCTTCTAGAGGAAGTTTGGAATGACAAAACATATTATCTATTTATGTAGAGTAGGCAACATTATAGTTTCGTAGGAACATATCCAAGCTCGTGGCCTGTTATTTTTATTCAGTACATTATCACTAGTATTCACGTTTAAGATAACAAAACAAGGTCACTTTTAAATTCACATAAAAAAATACAAACAAGATAAACATAGACGCTATCAAATTTTCTACATAAGAATGATTTAAAAATTTAATCTTCTGATGTAACTTATCAGTTATATTATACGTATTTTTCAGCTGCATGATATTTGCTTAAATGGATTAACAGAAATTTTCATCTTCTTATATATAAAAATGAATCGCAAAATGTGTTGGTAAGCGCATAACTCGAGAACGGCTGAACCGATTTCGATAATTCTTTTTTTATTATATTCCTTGAAGTACGAGGATGGTTCTTATGTAGAGAAAACGTAAACATGTACCACGGGCGAAGCCGGGGCGGACCGCTAGTTGTTTATAAAATCAATCGCAATACATTCAAAACGATTATTCACTACTTTTTAATTTTTACATCTGGCAATTCACGATAGCATTTTAAGAAAAAAGTAGAGCAATTTGTTCTACATTCGTCATATAAATAGTTAAGAATTTTTTTAATCAGTATTTTTATTTTTACTTTCATCCTTAAACTCTATGAAGCTTTTACGTTTACCTTGTATTTTAAGAAAATGTTACTTCTCTATTTCATAGTTATTAAATGGAAGAAAGAAGATACCTTTAAAATGCGAATATCGAGGTCAATATTTCATCTTTAAATACTATTTTAAAAGGATTGAGATATGGACGTCATCTTATTTTTATTAGCTACACTTGCGTCATGTCTTGTTTACGTTCAAGCATCCAAAATCTATAATCATATGCATAATCGGTTTTGTATTACAGCTTGTAGCTAATAAAAACAGGAAAATTATAGCCTAGAATTGTTTACAATAGCATTTATCACCTCTTATCTATGGATAAATATAGAATGATGATATTATTTACATTATAATATAGTTTTCATGTAGTTACACATTTACTTACGAATATTATTTAATATTTAAATTGTTTCTAAACGCCAATAAAACGAATTAATTTTGAACTATAAGATAATTATAATTAAGTACAAAATACTTAGTAGGTAAATAAAAATAGAGACACAAAATCTAAACATTTCTTTTTTATTCTTTACAGGCACAAGGATTGTGTACGAAAGGTCATTCATGATGTCCTTAAGTCAATCACCTATTTCAAGGACGCCGCCCAAATGCCCCTTACCAGCTTGCATGATGAAGAATCCCAACTCGGGTCCTATTCTGAACACAAAAGCACGCTCGAATTCCATCTCCTTCGATGAGTCACAAGAAACATTCTCTATGGATCTCTAAATAGAATAAGGCTGTATAGGGTATAAGCCAACGTCAACTCGGTTTAAAAAAAGAACTGTCAAATGTTTTGGAGGGAACAATTTAAATTTTTCTGGATTTAAATTTACGAGCTTTGATGCATAAATTTAAACATTTTTTTAAATTAATGTAAATGGATTAATAGCTGTAATTGGCCATGAAAGACTCCGAGGTGATGTTGTATTTATAGTTTTATATAATATTGCTAAGTCAAAATAATCGCAAAACCTCTCTAGTCACAGACAAAAAGTTACTTGAATGTGTAAAAGTGGACGAATATTAGATGTTTGTGTTATGTGAAAATAAATTCCTATTTTTGGTAGCACGTGTCACGTTAATTGTTGCCGAATGCTAGTAATAGTTTCTCAAAAAATATGGACTTAAGTGTTTAAGTGTTTTGTCGACTGATTATGAATTTTGACTTTAGCATTTAGGTTAGGAATAGATAGGCGTGACTGAAACGTATTATAAGCGTTGGAAACGCAATCCTTTGCCAAAAAATCAAAATAAAAACTAAAAAATCAAATATTATAAATAATTAAAAAAAACTACAAAATCATTTAAAATTCATAAAAAAAACCACTCAATTATTAATGGAATGGCTGGAATTGTAATGTTGTTATTGTTTAAAAAAATACGGCAAAGGGTTCATTAGTTTTTAGGGCGTTTGACGCATTTTCAAGGTGCTTTAAAGTATTTTGAACTGTGTGCCATGTGTGTAAAATGATATGTTGTTGTGGTATTTTATTTCGAATGATGTAAGATATCAATGTTATAAAAATGTTAAAGCAATAATTACCAATGTTGTAAGAATATTATCTTTTGTATGTATATTACAAGAAGCTTTATAATTTTTATATTTCTATGCAAATCTCTATGTTTATGATTCATAATGTATATTCATAGCTTTGATGACTTTTAAAAGTTTTGATATTAAAGTTCCTCAATTCTGAATTGAGACAGATTGCTCTTGTAAGATTTTTTAAAGATATTATTGTAATACATGGTATTAAATTGACTGCCAATAAAAAAATTAAAAATTAATTTGATATATTTTATTGAATATCCTTAATAACACTTTTTCCTTATTATAACTTTTACGCACAATGTTACCTATATTCGTTCGATAGTTCGTATCAGCCGTGGGACGTCCACTGCTGGACAAAGGCCTCAGGGCTTTCCACCACGCCGCGCCCGGTCACTGGCGGCCTGCATCCAGCGGCTCCCTGCCACTCAGTCTATCATATAACATTAAAATATAACCTACCTAATGTTACCTATATAACAGTAAAATATTTTTGTTCACACAATTGAATAGAGACTAGAGTCTAATGTTTCTACATTTTCATACGTAGGTAATCTATGAAAATGAAATTATATACTGATGTCTGATAGTCAATATCAAAAACTATTGGGCCTATAAAGATGACCGATGGAAGTTTATAGAAAGAGACGATTTTTTAAATAATAAATATTTCAAGAAAGAGTTGACTATAAAAATTACATTACTCATTTTAGCGCATCTCGCATCTTGCATTTAGCAAGTTCTGCTGAAATAGCAAACTTGGAGAAAAAAATTGTACTGCATGTCATACTGTATCGTATATTTTAATATATGAGCAGAAGTATAATTAAAAAAATAAAAAGCTTTACTTTGTAGCTCTTATTGGACAACAAACGAATGAAAGAGAATATCAAAAAGAAATGGCACCCGATTTTGCTGTGCAAGCAAAATGTGAAAACTGCAACGCCTGCTAAAAAGACAACGGCAAATTTATATGTCTACTGTTACTGTGTTCCTATAACACTTCTGAAGAATTACATAAAGCATAGTGTACATATTTTTGCCTCTACTTATAAAATCATTATTCAAAATGCTCAATAATTATAAAAAGTTTATAGTGATAAACTCTATTTAAATGATTACAAATTTGACATTTTATTCGAAATTTGGAGTATGTATCTACTTCGTTGTATAATTTTATTGTTTTTTACGTGATAGTTTTTGGCACAGGTCAATGACACCTAATGCTGAGGAATTTCACAATACATCACGCTATTCTGGGCGACACATAGCTGATCCTTATGTCCTTATAATAAGGTTCAATATTCGTAATCAGTTATCCTTGCATTTTTCACCCTCTATAACCCTCACCCTTCGACACTGTCTGGGTCTAATCGCAGATATGTACTGGGACTATATTAGGATTACGATTGAAATATCAACGATTCGTTTATTTGCATGTGGTAAGTAACAATTCTTAGTGGCAAAACTAGTTGTGAATCTGCTAGAGAATATATATTTTTTAAGATAGGACAAAATGTAAAACGGGCGTTGACCTTTAAAACCGTGATATAAACAAATTAAAGTTGAATAGTATAAAGTTCGACGAGTCACCCATACCTATTATATTTATTCTGAAATTGAACAAAAAATGAATGATTGCGTTAAAAATTTGAAATTAAATGTATAGGTACTTAGAAAGTATATGAAACTGTATAATGTCGCTTATGTATATTATAAAATAAATATTCCAGAGTCGCAGTTGTTGGAATTTATGAGATTTCAGTGAAAAGTTATCCCCATTTTGAATGAAATAAATTTTTAATTCTCAGTATTTTATACAATATCAAATTTCATTCTCAAACTGCTGAAATGCACATAGTTTATCAAAACTTCGAGTAAACATTCGTTCCCAGGTCTAGCTTTTTGAATAAAACTTTCAGTTTGCTCAGTATCGTTAGGAAACAATTAAGTATATTTTCGTTTAATTAATAACATTCATTAAATATTATGCGTATTGAGAGTTATTTATTATGTTTACAATAAATAAATCTTTCTTATTCTACCACTTATTGTTCTAAAGAAGGGAACCCTAAGTCTGCAGTTCCTATTGATAATCTCCTTAGCTATCAGAACAACCCTTCTTGTATGTACTCGTATGAGTTCTATTTGCGGTTATAGTGTGAAGTCTTCATGCAGTATTATATTGCGGTAGGCAAAATGGCCATTGATAACTAAGCTGCAATATACAGATACAACCAGTAGGGAAACTTGAAAAAAAGGAGAACGCGCGAGAATCGTAAGGGTATTATCACAATTGACAGATATGTATAAGAATACCCTTACGATTCTCGTAACACGCTTGCTTGTGTACGTGAGCCTTTTCGAACGTGTTGTATGATTTTTCCCTACTGGTTGTATCTGTATATTGTGACGCCTTCAGGCTTCAGCGTGATTCTGTAAATTTCATGTAAATGAATTACGTGTGACGTTTAGAAGATTATCATGCACGCATGTTATGGAATATAGCTTCGTCTTTATAACTTTGTAGATATTAATAGGTTATAGTTAAGATGACAATCGATAGAGATAATAATAAACTATGTGGTTAACAGTTATAAATTTTAATCGTACTAGATTTTCAATTTTTCATTTATATTTGAACAAGTTAAATGATAGAAGATGAAAGATGCTCTAAAAGATTAAGATTGACTATATTCGTACTACTATAATCTCTTCATTACTCATTTAATATTGATAGAATTCGGTCTCTTGATTTTCATGAATTTCTTAAAACTTGTTTGAACGGCTATTAATAGTTCATACAATGTAAAGTTGACATTGAAATTCCCATTTTATACTTTTAAATCTTTTTTCTATTTAATAATGAAATAGAGAAGTTAAATTTTCTTAAAATACAAGGTAAACGTAAAAGCTTCATAGAGTTTAAGGATGAAAGTAAAAATAAAAATATTGATTAAATTTTTTTTAACCATTTAAACAACGAATGTAGAACAATTGCTCTACTTTTTTTCAAATGCTATCGTGAATTGACCTCAAATTGCCAGATGTAAAAACAAAAAGTAGTGAATAATCATTTCGGAATGTATTGCGATTGATTTTATAAACAATGAAAATTACTGTTTATCCATTTAAGCAAATATCATGCAGCTAAAAAATACGTATAATATAACTGATAAGTTACATCGGAAGATAAAATATTAAAATCATTCGTATGTAGAAAACATGATAGCGTCTATATTTATCTTGTTTGTAATGAAGAGATTACGAAGAATTAACACATTTATCAATGCCGAACTTTCTTTCTTTGATTCTAGTACCCTCCTAAGATTATAATGATTAATTCTAATATAATTGCTAGACTATAAATCGCCTAGGACAACTAAAATGTGAGTGATATAAATAAATATAAACACAGGCTTATGTATGGTTGGGGGACTGGTAGGGCTTCCAATAAACTCATTAGCAAGGTTGGCTGGTCACGTGACGTCGGTTTTCTTAAAATCGTTTGATGTGCGAATATTTTTGCGATTTATTTTATAACGTGATTAAATGCATGCAGAACTTGTGTTTAATTAGACCAAGTAATACTTATATGTATAAATGTTAAATTTTTTAATAATAGCACACATGCAAATAATAATAAATACCTCTAGCTAGAGTTTATATCGCGTATTAATGCTAAGAAAATTATTGATATATTTTCTCCTGTTAAGTTATATAAGTAATGACGCTGTCCACTGTTCTCTTAATTTTCAGGACAAACTAATTTCGTTTTACGTTAAAAGGGGAATTTCCAAGTTTCTTGCCGGTTCTTCTCCATAGATACTGCTTTCCGAATCGGTGGTAAATGTTAAAAATGTTATGACGATTCAAAAGTGTCTTTTAATAAGTCAAATTGAATAAATAAATGTTTGAGTTTGAGTTTCCTACCTCAGACACATGTAGAGTAGATACACCACAAAATATAATGAGAAATAAACAATAACAATAGTAAATCATGATGAATAAAAGACACGTGTAGATTTAAATTAACGAGAGGCATGCAAAAGCGCCATCCCACTTCGTGAAACAAGGGTGTATTTGGAATGGCGCCTGGCTGGCTCGAAATAATTTATGCCGGAATTTAGTATCTCAGTGATTATGGAGTTTCGTATGTTTAATGTGACTTTGTATTTTAAAGTTATGTTGAGATTGATAGTGTAAATAAATAAGATAGTGAGATTGATAGTTGAGATTGATAGTGTGTCCTCAAATCAGAAATATCGGCTGAAGTCTATATTTATTCGTTAAATTGTATTAATATATTTTATATTAAAATATTGTAATATAAGTGATGATAATGATGATGATGATGTCCATCCCTGATCGATTACAATGGCTTTAGTGTTTGTTTTGACTCATTATCTATTGTGAGAGTTCCCTTGTACACCAATCTAATGATAAGGAATAAATTTTGCTAAAAACTAGGGTTGAAGCACCCTTCTAAAGCAAATGGGTTAATTAAGATAATGTGCTCACTGCTCTAGCATTTCAAAGCACGCCAAAATAACATCATCCTGTTGCTTTTAATATCGATATTTTAAAGACAAAATAATTAAATAGAAAGAAGCAAGAAAGAACCAATAAATAAATAAGTTTCATGTTATTTTTAACTTAACTGACTGAAATAACATGTAGGAAATATAAATTTTCATTAAATTATAATAAGAATTAAAAAAAAATTACTAACAGAATAATTTTAATTTAGTCTATAGGGAAATCAAACTTATAACACAAAGTAAAACGTACCTGTATTTAAAAATTTGTGGTAAGTAGGTTATGTATTTATTAATTATGGTTAAATTTTAACTTGAGGGTACTATACTACTACAGTACGTAAAGCATTATTCCTTGAAGATACATAGAATAGGTACGAAAGTTATACTTCAAAAAGAAAAGACGCAACTCTATAATTCTTACGTTATCTTATAAAATTAGAAACATAATGATGGTACCATATTATTCTCTTAATTTAAATGCTACGTAACTATATATGTTACACACATTGAATAAATATTATGTTTCGTATATATGAAAAGCGCAGCTGTATTTCAGATGAAAACACCGTCGTGTTAACTATCTGCATGAACTTAAGCATCGTTGTTGCGAGCTTTCGCAATGATAGCGGCATTTTTAATGAAAATTGTATTCAGGTCAGCCGCTGCAGATCTGGGTTGATTTTTGACGCAGAAAAACCACCGGGAAATAACTGGAGAGATTCAATTATAGGGAAACGTCGCCAGCTACTCCGCATTATTATATAATGTTTGCGGATCTCTTCTAGAGGCGGTTGTGTAAAAAGTTAATTCGCAAGGAAGACGTTACACCGGTAGATCGGAATAAGATCAGTTAATTGGAATCGGTGATCGGTAATTCCGTGATTTAGTGAGGAGTTGTTTACGGGCGCGGTCGGTGGTGCCGGTGGTCAGCTGGGTGCGCGCGCCGCGGTCGATAGGGCCAGGCGCGCGGGGCGCATGCGCGGGCGTATCGAGCCCGCAAACGGGCCGCCGACACCGCGCGCCGCACACGCGATGCATGCGGGCACCTAGCGGACAGACGTGCGCGGGCCTGATGGGCACCGTGCTGAGCTTCAGCCCGCGAGAGCGGCGACCGCCCGCCGCCGCCCCGCCGCCGGACCGCGCCGCACTCGCCTACTCCTACGAGCGCCTCAACAACGCCAAGAACAGAGAGAACCGCGACCTGACCCGCGACGAAAGACGCGCCACCCTAGACGATGCCGCCAAAATCATCTCCGAGAAAACGGCCCTCGAGAAAAACCTCAAGAAGCATTCGCTGTTCATCAATGCGCTGTCGTGGAAAAGGTTCTCGACGGCCAACAACAACAAGAAGAAGCTCGAATGTAAGAGCAAAAGCGTGACAACGTTCAGAGCGCCGCTCACGGACAATGCCCCGCTCGATAGGAACAAAAATGTTAGCGTGGGGGGAGCGATATACGCTCGAGCCCCGGTCGCGCCGCTGCCTCCACCTACGGAGGTGGCCAGGACGAACGCGCTCAACAATAATGTGTGTTACACGGAGAAGTTGCCGACGACAGCGGTGGGGACGGCTCCGATCGTAGCGCCCAGGAAGACAGTGATCCAGGCGTCCACTTCAGAGCTGCTGAAATGCTTGGGCATGTTCCTGCACTCGCGTTGCCACCGCTTGCGCGACTTCCAAGCTGGCGACGCGGTCATGTGGCTGCGGACGGTGGACAGGTCGCTGCTACTACAGGGATGGCAGGTAAAATCTGCGCACGCATTTTTCTTGTATCGACAATAATAATCGGAATTGCGTGACTATATGCGCTACAATTTTACTGCATAATGAGTCACAATATTATAATACCTTTGATTCCTTAGGTATAATTTATATCCGTAATATTTCACGTAGTTACGGAGAATGACTCTTGTTTATTGTTACGTACCATCTCCATCTTCTTATCGATTTTACTCACCCATTGTTTAACTCCCCTAACTTAAATTATGCATACTTTCGTATTCGACAAGGATCGTCATAAACATTTATACAGGCATTATAAAGGAAATTAAACTGAGACCCTTTGATAGGTATAGATTGGAAGGTTTACTCGAAGAAGTAGAGTTTTTTTATATGTAATCAGAGTAATAGAACTGAATCACGAATCACCTTATACATATACCAAATAATAAATAAAAAGGATAATACCTACGACTATGATAGATAGATTTTTAAATACTTATAAGAACAAAATATTTCAGTATGTTTACCTGCATTGTTTATATATAAGTGTAGGGTAGGCCATATATGACATAATGACGATTTCATCAACATCATAACTATAATGGATTTCGTTTATCTCTTTGTGAGAAAATAAATGAAGTTTAACAGCAAGTGCAATGTTTACCTTACAGCTAATGATATTTTATTCTAAGATAATTGAAATTTTAATCGATTTGTCTGATTACATAATTATCAATAGATAGTCTATCTATTTTGTAAATTTGTATAATATCTCATCATCATCACCAGCCTTAGTTCATTAAGTAATCATCAGCCCATTACCCATTGCTAGATACATACCTAAACCAATCAAAACTTACAATAGAATATTTTGTTAAAATTGATGAAAAGAATAAAAAGAAAACTACATATAGACAAAGAACATGTTAATACATAATAGTTTGATAAGAGACAAAAGCTACAAACAACACAAATTGTATTCTTATTTTACGTCCTTACACGACTCGGATCGATATCTTCTATTAATTTTTAAACAAAGTGCCGAATAAATGACCCTTTTTATTTTTATTTTAATTCTGTGATATTGCGAAATACTTCTGAAGTAGACTTTCTAATTTAAGTTTATTAAAACTATATTTTATTTGAACTAAGAATTAGTTTACGTAGATGAAGAAGCTGATTATAATTTTGTTTAAAATATACAATATTTTGGTACTACATTTCATAATGCAGTATCCAAATAATCCAACTAAAATACATACGTATCTGTATATGTTTGAAAAATTGTTTTCGACTTGTTTTATTTGGATATGAAAGTGTTTGTAGTATTTTAGGTCAAATATCTTGCACAAAATAGGTTAAACATAAACACTTTCTCGGCTCTTAAAAAAGAGAGGTCGCTTTTAAAATAATTGTAGGAAGAAAACTTTGTACTTTCCTATTTATAGTTGCGGTAAATAGTTAAAAACGATAAACTGTTTTAGAAAGTCAAGCGTAGTCTGGTATTATCTAATTTAGAGAAAGAGAGTGGGTTTTCTTTAATCACTATACATAGTATAAAACAAAGTCGCTTTCTCTGTCCCTATGTCCCTATGTATCTTAAATCTTTAAAACTACGCAACGGATTTTGATGCGGTTTTTTTTTAATAGATAGAGTGATTCAAGAGGAAGGTTTTAGTATATAATTTATTATGTTTTAGACAAAGCGGGCGAAGCCGCGGTCGGAAAGCTAGTATAGTACATAAATAGAATTTAGTATAAAGAAGTTTAAAACGAATCTTAATGTAATCTACATTTTGTTATACACACTCTTCTATCAATATTATGTTAGTGGCATGTCTAGAAATCTTCTTATATATAAAAATGAATCGCAAAATGTGTTGGTAAGCGCATAACTCGAGAACGGCTGAACCGATTTCGATAATTCTTTTTTTATTATATTCCTTGAAGTACGAGGATGGTTTTTATGTAGAGAAAACGTAAATATGTACCACGGGCGAAGCCGGGGCGGACTGCTAGTTTCATATAATTATTGCCTTCAACTTCTGAAATACCCTTCAATTCTTTTAATACAGGAGCTTTGGCTATGCCAATAAAAATACTTCTAGCCGGCATTGGGAATAAATCCAATACAAATAACCTTATAATAGTAATACATAAATAAGATGGCATTTCTAAATCCACGTGTCCCTTGAGAGCCGTCCACGGTCAAGGTGTTTTATCTATTTTCTCTCAATCATTTGTTATTTTAAATACACCTTTAAACGCTTAAATCGATCATAGTTTTGTATATTTTGGTAAACATCCAAAAAATAATAATAACTAATTCATAATGATAAAAATGTACGAGACAAAAATTAGATTACGCAACACAAAAAGCACTAATAACAAAAAGATACACTTAAAAACCGTGTTATTATGTACTAATTTCTGTAGTTGAAGTTTACATTTATATTATAAAGTGTTTTAATACAAAGAAAACTCTCAAATGTTAACGGAGAGGCGTCTGATACTATTCAAGTATTCACAACAAAAATATGCGCATGCTCAAAACCAGCTGATATTATGATTTAAGAATGAAATCTAAATACTGAAGAGTTTGTTTGTATATGTCCTAGGACGCGCTTAACTCAGAAAGTAGTGGTCCGATATGAAAAAATCTTTCAATGTCAGATTGCCCATTCGTGGGAAGCTATATGCTGAGAACATCATTAGGTACGCTAAGACCAAAAGAAGTAGAGCAATATGGGTAAAAACCGCGAGACATAGCTAGTAAATCTAAAAAGTTAACATAATATAGTACCGTTGCTGATACGTATCATAGTATCTTTGTCATAAAACTCAATATTTAAAACATCAATATGTGATCAAAAAATATCCATCATAAAGACGGCCTGTTTTCTGTACATTATATCTTTTTCCGTAGACGGCACGGACGTAGACCAAGATTTAATATTCTCTAGTTTCTTAAGCCCTTAATTCCATCATGAATTGTAGAACTTTATCACAGTTTAAAACTCTAAATTAAATACAAATTAATCAACTTAAACGACAAGAGAATAATAGCGCTTTTGAACAACGATTATATTCAACGCGAGCGTTTTAATTTTTAGAAAAGTTCCATTGTTTTATCGGATCATTATTAATTCATTAATATAGCCTCTTGTAAAGAAAGTCGGTAACCTACAAACGTCACGCAACTAAAATTGTACTTCCAAAACGTTTATGTAATCTATATTTTAATTGCCTCACGAACTGTTTGGAATGATAAAATTAAAATGTTGCTATGGTTATTAGTGAAGTATTTCAGAATGAAATTGTGACAAATTCAGTTGAAATTTTTAAAGCGTGCTCATTTTATTTTCACAGAAAAACTTGTAGAGCTGTACATATTTTTTGGTATTTTATATTTGATACGTCCTTTATCACACGAGTTTATATGTGGTAAACTATCCAAAAAGTCATTTATTACTTTATCTTAAATTGCGTTTGTCCAATATCCTCTCAGATTACAGAGCACACAACCACTTATCTCTTTTATGTCTCAATATCAGGAATAGTATTTACCCCGTAATCGTCTTGATGGGGTAATATTTTAGTAGAGGGTAAGAAAGTTCATTCAATATGTATGGTCTATATAGTTTTTACTCTGTGGAGGCATGGGCCGCTTCCACAAACGCAATCAATATTGTGCGTCTAGCTTTATGAATAAGGGTTTGTTTAGAAAGGGACAGAAATATGCGAAAATATCTGTATGAAAGAGACGGTGAGATTGTGACGTAACCACGGATTATTTCCATGCAAATTGCCTTAATGCTACAATGTATATTTTTGAATGCTAATTGTGATGTGGAGTTTAATCTTGTTTTATTAAGTTGGAAGGAAATACAGAACCCACATAAAATAACCGGTCTACAGAGAGTTAAAAAAATAAAACGTTAAAAATATAATCGAGTCAAAACTTAAAAAATTGGTAACAGCTAAAAACATTCCTATATAAAGTGATAGAGGAAAAAATCCCAAATCCACACGTCAAAAAGTTTTTGTTATTCCTGAGATTAGTGCGTTCAAACAAACAAACTCTTCAGCAAATGTATATTTACAGATTAACATATTTTATTAATAATATTTTGGGCCTTATTACCCCAAGGCAGGACCCAGTGCTCATATAGTTACTAATGTTTATTTTTCGGATCTACCTATTTCACTGATATATAGTACTAGCTGCTCCCCGCGGTTTCACCCCCGTGGCTCCGCTCCTGTTGGTCGTGGCGTGATGATATATAAGCCTATAACCTTCCTCGATAAATGAGCTTTCTAACACCGAAAGAATTTTTTAAATCGGACCAGTAGTTCCCGAGATTAGCGCGTTCAAACAAACAAACAAACAAACAAACAATCAAACAAACAAACTCTTCAGCTTTATAATATTAGTATAGATTATAAATATATTCTTGTCATACCTATAGTGAAACTCATATTTAAATTAAACCTATTCAAAGAATTGTTCATATATTTCAAACAGCTTCAAAAATTTCCACAGAAATTGCTTTTTAAGCCACAATAATGTTTTGCAAAGCTTCTAATAAAGGAAAAAACAAGCTAGGTATTGTTTGAATCGTGTTGGTTTCAAAATATTCTGCTTACAAAATTGTTTAGCTTCCTTTTATTTCCACAAAAACGTTATTTTCGTAAGTAACAATAACAAAAAATCTTACTGTTTTATAAGGAAACAGAATTTCTAAGCCTCTTAAACGAATAAATACTTCTCATGAATCATAAAAATATTTTTATATGGTTTCTAACAAAATATTTGTATTTACATATTTGTCCTATCGTTGACTTTTCTTGAATGAATCTTTTCCCTACAATCTAGGGCTAGATAGTATACTTTCCCCTTTTCTTTTATTCACATCTTATTTTTTAATCTTTTATGTATCGAAATATACCTGAAGCTAAAGAATCCTTCAAATTTTTCCTCATTTATCGTCCACTCATCGAAAATCGAATCGCTACACGAGAGGTTTCGTTTTATTTTATGTGTGAAAAAATGTATATTGAATACAATTTTAACCATTACAAATATAGTTATAAATTAAAAGACACTCTAAAATTTTCAAATATATAATGCCTACCTGCACCCAATTTTCAAATTGAGCTATCCTCTAGCTATGCAGTAAATTTTAACCTTATTCATTTTATTGTGAAAAATCTTCTAATAAACACATAAATGTATTTAAAAATACATTTTCTAATCTAATGACATTTTTACAATAATATATCTCGCCTACGGCTCCGTAGCAAGTATTTCGTAGGCCGTAGCCCGTAGCACTCCAATTATACGTAATCATTATAATATTGAAGTATTTTCTATTTTTAGTTGAATACAATTTCTTTTTACTTCGTTCGTGATTCGTATAACGATGACGTGTTTTATTGTGATAAATACGAAACTATTCTATTTCTTTTGCAGATATTTTTGGTCACGAAAATTACTAACGAAAATTGAATTCAGGAATACAAATTTAATAATACATTTACAGCATTAGAATGGAATTACAAAGAATTGTTCTACTTATAATAAAGTGAGACTGCAAGTGAAATCTAATCTGCATGGATATCATAGACTATAAATAGCCCTGAGTTAAATTATCAACTTTCAGTTTTATTTTTAGATAAAAATAAAAGTTCTAAATTACACTGCAGTCATAATGGCGCTTTTCATGCGTAAATGGAAAAACTAGTTGACATAGAAAGCTATTGTGGAACCAGGTCATAATTTATTCGTCGTATAAATATATTTTTTCGTGGTATTAAGGTCTCTTATGCATAACACACATTAATTATTATAACGTAAGCCCTGCGATACGAAGTGGCCCTTGTTAAGCCCATCACAAATTTTTAATCACTCTTTTCTATATTTCATAACATTTTTGTAGATATGTAGATCCTACTAATATTATAAATGCGAAAGTTTGTGAGGATGTGTATGTGTATGTTTGTTACTCTTTCACGCAAATACTACTGAACAATGAAATTAAGCACACATATAGAGGGTAACTTGGATTAACACATAGGATAGGTTTTATCCTGGAAATCCCACGGGAACGGGAACTATGTGGGTTTTTCTTTGAGAATGCGTGCGGAAAGTTAGTATTATTTGTATACGTAGTATATTATTATTTATTATTAGTCTGTGGTATTATCTATACTAGTATCTTACACAATGCCAGAATGTCAATATCTTCCACATATAAATAAGTTATTCTACTGATTATATATTATGGTTTATAAAATAAACAAAGAAGTCACTAAAAATATCTACGTGATACCACGTGATACGTTATACCCACACAAACAGCTAACTGCAAAGTTGTATTTCTGTAATATGAAACTAATTTAAGCCTTTTATTGTCTAAGGTTACAGTTTGGCAATTCAGACCCCTCTTTGCAATGCATGTTTAACTTTAGGGCTGCGAAAACGATTATATTACACTTGGGTTCAGTTTATACGACGCAAACAATCATCTTGATAAGATTCTCTTTTGTTTATATTTACTTTTATGTTCATGTTACCTTTTTGTGACGTAATTGCCCAGACATTGATGTCAATCAATAGTCATTTTATTGACCGTTATCGAGGTATTTCATTTACCTTGAGTCACAATTCTATTTCCAGAACTTTCCGTTAATTAAGGAAATATTTGCTGATTGCTAGTTGATTGACATTTTTTGAGATATATATGTAATAACATGACTGTATTTCGTTTCAGGACGTGGCGTTCATCAATCCAGCAAACGTGGTCTTCGTGTACATGCTGGTCAGAGAGCTGGTGGACGGCGATAGGATAGGACGGCCGCAGGAGTTGCAAGCTGTCGTCCTCACGTGCCTCTACCTCTCGTACTCCTACATGGGCAACGAGATCTCCTACCCCCTCAAGCCCTTCTTAGTAGAAGACTCCAAAGACAAATTCTGGGACCGATGCCTTTTAATCGTCGATAGACTGTCCTTTAACATGTTAAGAATTAATTCCGAGCCTGGTTTCTTCACGGAGGTGTTCACGGAGCTGAAGGGGTGCGGGGCGATCGAGAGCCCTCCCCCCGCGCCGCCGCACCCCGCGCCGGCACCCCCGCACGCCCTGAGTGCCGCCTGACACACGGAGGTCGCGGTGCTGCGGCTAGCCTTGACAGACCGCCCCAGCCGCGTGTGATGTCGGCTTCTGACTGCCGAAAGTCTTGGTCGGTCGTCTATTGGTTATGAATGGTCTTATAATCGTGTTACTAATATTTAGGTCGAATAATGATTGTTTCATGTTTGGTGGTTAATCTTCTTTTAAAATTTTTTCGTGTCACAATTGAAAAAATGTCTATCTGTTTACATCCCATATAACTATAGCTATAGATTGACGATTTTACGATCATTGGCGTATTTTGTGTTGTCAATATAATTAGTACTTACCTTGTCTGAATCGAAAGGCCTACCTACTAGTAGTTTTATGAAGATTTGGAAAAGGTATGAAAAAACGTATACAATAAATAACAAAAAGAGCATCTGACTTTTTTGTTTATATGACAATAAAGACAGATATTATTTGTGCAAAATTGTTCCATAGTCAACAATAGTCTCACTTTACAATTGAGAATAGACGAAGTACATCGAAGAGTTAAAATTCATTTTAGTTCAAACATCATACGTTAGCAGAAAACGCCAATGTAAAACATTATTATAACGTTTAAATTAATTTTTTTTTCAAGACCTAAAAACCGAAAGATATAAATACCAACGGCAGAACAAGACTTTCGATGCAGAATCGTAATTTAAACACAATAAGTACCCGCGGAAAGATTTCAATGTCTGGCGTTGGTTAAATTCAAGTCAAGTTAAATGTGATAAAAATTAAAGCAAGAGCTAAAATTATAGCGAATTTATATAAGCGAAATTGTTGCGGAGATGAAAGTTGATGTGTTTGAGAGGAGTGATCTTAAAACATCCCAATACAAGTGCATTAGTATCGATCTTCAAGTAGTCAGGACATTTCAGTATAACTATAATGTAGGTAATGTCTGACAATTTGTATAACTGCTGAAGTGATTGCAGTGTTTAGTCCAATAGATCAGCGGTTAGCTAGTGTGTAAGAGTTTCGTAAATGTAGTAGAAAATCGTATTGCAATGTAGTTAGATGATATTAGAGAGTGGCAGGCGGGGGGGTTGCAATATTGGCTCCGGCGGACACCCGGTTAGGTCCTTCAGGAAAAAGTACGTAAAATACGACCGGCTCAAAGCACGCGGTAGCCTCTTTGGGATAGAGTGCAAATCGGATACTTCATAGGGACAGCTTGGTTAGAAAATTTCTTCGGGCGATCGTGACAGTGTAATAATTAACATTTTTAATCATTCCTCAAAATATAACCTTGAACATAGGTACAGCATTACCTTACTACCTACAATTATTTAAAAACGTAAAAAAAAAATTCAATAACCTCTACCTAATGGTGTTTAAATTGCTTATTTAAAGATGTATTACCTATTAAACATATAGGTAATATAATCTTTATAATAGTAAAGACATTGAAAGGGCTTCTTTGTGACAATCACGTAACACATTATTTAACAGCCATGAACATTTAATATGTGTCTTAAGTATTAAACCGTGTAGATATCTGGTAAATACCGCTAAGGCTTAAAATAATTCTTCAAGAAGCAATAAATAAAGGTAAATATTATCTACCTATGTGTTGCAATGTTAATATTGTTATCAACTCGAAAAGTTTTCAGACAAAAATGTCTCTAATATTTTTGCGATATCAAATTAAATGTTTTGTTTTTCAAATTAAAATTGAAATTGTATGTGATATTTATTTGGAAGAATGAAGTTACTAATGACAGAATTCAATGTTCACAGTTCAAACAATTCAACGCTCTACCTATAATCTGTAAACATAAGTTTCTAGATTTGCACTCTAAACGGAGGCCTAAGTTATATTATATAGGTCAAATTTTGCGACGTTTTGTACAGATTACAATAAAATAAGTCATAAGAATAGTCTAGTCTAATGAATGGCAAGTAAATCTTGTGGCACTCGGTATGAAATACTCAGTTTAAGTTAGGATTATTGGTATAAGAAATGTTAACCTTTGGATAGGCGTTGATAAAGAAGGGGTAATAACTATCTAAAGTCCAATATAGGTATCTATTTTATTCGAAGAGTCTTTACGGTGGCTTTAATTTTGTTTCTATGTCCCATGTTAAGCATTTCTTGAATATTGTAATAAATAAGTGCATACACCGTATTTATTATACTTGTTCGTGATCAAAACGTTCACTAAACAACGTTGTTTGAATGTTACAAGAATGACGTTTCTTTTCCCCATTATTTTTTTTCGATACATTAGGTACCTATCTCTAAGCACCGAGTGCCAATAATCTAGCCGTTTCAATTGCCATATTTACGAGTAAATTAATTAGGTATCTATTTTATTTTCTAGAATCTCGATTATATTCTAACTCATTATTGTTCGTGTAAGTAGATGTCTGTGATGTTTTTGTAAGCTTTGTTTCGTGTTATTTATAATAATTTGTTATATTTTCATTTCGAACAACTCTTTTGTTATTAATTTATTAGCAATGGGACTATAATAGTGCTTGTAGACTATGATAAATAATAATAATTAATTTATTAGGTGTAATGAAAAGTTCATTGATACCGTCTGCGTCATGATGCATGTTAAATAAATATAAGAGTCTTGTTAGAATCAGTTTGAGCTGGCTTCTAGATAGTGTAATACTATGAAATTCAAAAATGTGTAATTTCTCTATTTTCGTGGACTTCACTAAGATAGTAAACACTGGCAGCACTAAAGCTGTTTTATTAAATAGTTTAAATTAATTAACAATTGTACTCTTGTAATAATAGTAAGACAAAATTAATTATCTATATATGTACCTAGATGTAATTTGCGTGCGTGCAATTTTCTTTAAAAAACCCTAGTCTGTTGTTTTATTTTGGATAGCTGGATATAATTTTAATGAAGTTTAAACACACGGTTTTAAATACGCGTAAACATTATTTTAATGAAAATTACAATTAGGTAATATTGTTTTCTCAAAATAAATTTATTCAACCAGATGTAAGTAGAAATTAAGATAACTGTACATTCCAATTAATAAAATGATTAAGTCGGGTATGAACGCAATAGGTATTTGTCTGTAAAATCAGTCATGGTTCGGGGTCGTCATGGTTTTTACTCTTTATATACCGAATTCATAATATAAACTTATATTTTATGTTTAAAGATGTAAGTATTCAAAATAAATATTTATTGGCACAATGTAGAAGTTATACGAGTTAAAATTTAATCCTGATTTATGTAGGTACCTACGTTTTTAGTATTAACAAATTGTATACCAACTTTTAACATAATATTATTTACAAAAAAATGTAAAAAATATTATTTCATACACTTTCATCGTACTTAATATGTGATTCTTTGTAAAAGCCTATGAAATCGACCCTTCGTGAGACATTGATATTGTGTGGATATGCGTTTACCTACTTTACGAAAGGTATTATTCGGGTACCTCTTCTAATAACTATGTAACTCACGTTTGTTATCTAACGTATTGTAAATATACCCAATTATTAAAAAAGTTTCGTATATATACAATCCTGTGTTTTATTTGAGAGTTGAATTTAAAAAAATTAAAACTCGCAAAGCTTCCCGAGAATCAGAAAATAATATTTGGGGTTATGTGGTCGTTGTACCTACTTACCCTTGACTTACGACGTAATAAAATTAGCTTCTTACAATCCCCATATTTAGGATAAGGAAGGACTAACATCTCAATTATTTACATAGACAACTGCAATAAGTAAATAATAACCTATGAAACTCCTGAAATAATTTGTGGCGCTCAATTTAAAATTCTTCCACTTGCTACTGAAGCGCCACCTTAATTTGCTCCCCTTCAACGGACATTTTTAGTACCTACAATAAGATGGTCCTCCTTACTCGTAGTCCTTACTTCTCCCCTCCATTACACGAGTCTAAAGTATAACCACAGATAATATATACAACTCTACCCGAGCAATCGAAAATTGCTTTCCTATCATATTATATAAAAATTACGCCAATGAAACCTTGTCTATCTATTTTCTAAAATAAATATCTTTTTATTATTACGATTGTGGACACCATGTGGACACGAATAGTTAATACAACTACATTTTTTGTTCTGTATGATAATTTATTGGGAAGCACCACGCTAAGCACTGTGGGGAAGCATTACGGTCTACTGGAACAAAATGTCATATTAAAATATCATTGGGAAGCAACGGTCGGGACAAACTAGTTGGATTTAAGAATGTTTGAAAATCCGCCTTTCCGTCAGCATGTTAATTATAAATTACCACTCCTGGTGCTTAAAAAAGCGGTCAGGAAAATAAAAAAAAAATGATCAAGAAATATTATACCGCCGCGAGGCGAGATACTTTCCCCCCCCATTGTAATATTACGGATTTTTAATTATTACGGACATCTGTGAAATCCTGTGGTGAAATCTGTGTACAAAATCGTTGTCATCAGTCATTTGCCAACAGCTAGTGTCAAATGTCAATTTGACGCAAGCGATTGCCGGCTGCCGCCTGCCGGCAAATCTGTGGCGAATTCCATCTATTTTAAAATTATTCACAATAAGTTAACTACATCATAATCATAAATCTATTATAAAAAATATACAATGGATGATTATCCGGATCCAGACGATGAATATGAGCTTATGTACGCAGATGAACTAGAGTTGATGCGAGAAAGTGATAATCGAGCAGGTAAACAAAACATTGTTTATTTTAGTTTATTTTATTATATTAAGTTAATTATTTTCGCATGGTTTTCATGTTATTACATGATTCACTTTTTTTGTTCTTTTTTAAACTTCATTCATGTGTTTTTCCTAATATAAAATGACTTACTTTTTAGATGCAAATCCAGTCAAGAAAAAACCAATTCCTACCAAAAGGAGTCTTGATTTCTCTAGTCCTGCATCTTCACAAACACTACAAACCAGTCAAGATGTGAACAAAGCATTAAGTAGCAGTTTAGTCAATAGCACACCAAACAGGCAAATAAATTCACAAATATTGGATAGTATAACGACAACAACATCTAATAAGCGTACAGCAGAAGAATTATTTGGTGATATAGATGATATTGATTTTGAAAATGTGCAGTTACCGAGTAAGAAGCAGAAAACCGAAGAAGAAAATGATATGGATTTAATTAACAAGATTATTGAGGGCAGGAAATTGAGACAGATGTTGACGGAGTCTAGTAATAGATTGCAAGTGGATAAGAAGGCTATTTACAATAATAAAGAAAATTTGTCGCTGAATATACCAAGGTATAATTTTGGTTAAATGATTTGGCCATGACTGATGAATTTTTTTTCGAATTATTTACAATAATTATGTACATGTTAAATAAAATAATGTTTAAAAATTTTAGTGCACCTGTACCAGTCGGTTTTAGATATTTTACTTTTACATATAAGAGTACTTACAACTGTTCAGGTTTGCTATGTGTATAATAAAATTACCCAGGTATAAAGTTAATATCTAACACATATTTTTGTCAACTTTCAGATGGCCATTCATGCCGTTAACAAATTCAGATGGTGACCGTGTGTATGTGCGGCTAGAGTCAGAGGAATCTTGGGATAAATCACTGGATGCATGTACCAATGAACTGTCACTACAATCTACTTTTGCCCCTGTGTGGGTAGAAGCTAGGAAGATAGTAAGTAGTAAATAAATAAAATAGTTGAGTTATAATATGTTAATAAATAAATAACTTAATGATATGAAAGCAGATACTGGTAGTTAAATTAAAATGAGTGTACTTTATTAGATTATTTTATATTTATATTTAGTCTCACAAAACTTTAAAAAAAAAACACCCAAAAGTATCTTATAGGTGAAAGAGGTGATCAATAAATGTGTTAAAAATAATAACTTTTTGTGTAGTGTATGTTAAAAAATATTAAATTAATTTTTGCCTTTTGGATTTCCATATACCAGTCATTCTGGTGCTACAATTTTACTATTCACTTTAATCAATATCTGTTGAATTTAGACTAGGATTTACTTAGGATAATTATTTAATTTCAGTTAGAGAGCAAAGAAAAAGCAGAGAACACAGTACAGGAAACAGAAGCAGATATAATAGCGACCCAGACCATAGAGAATGCAGATCTATGGGTGGATAAGTATAGACCCACATCATATGTGGACTTACTGTCTGAAGAGCCAGTAAATAGGGCCTTGTTACATTGGCTACACTTATGGGATAAGGTAATGTACTACATATAAATTAAAAATTGGTTGTCTGTAAAGTCGGTTTACTGACGATAGTTGAACGTGACAACGTCCGATTGTGCTTCTTTGTTGCTCGTTCGCTCTCGCTTGCACTTCAAGTCTTACATGGAACGCCTCAGAGCGAGGTAACGCCGCATAAGTCATGTTTTTTCGTGCGTGCAGCCGGCACTATCGAATTTTAAGACGTTGTCACGTCAAAAAGAATAAAAAAAAATTCGATCATGAGGCGGGCAGTTTTTCTATTCTTTATAAATTTATATTTATAAAGCATTTGAAGGCCATAAAACCAAAATATCAAATTCAATGTGAATACATTTTCTTTTTCTAGTTAAATTATGGCTCATGAATGTATTTTTAAAGAACTTTTAAAATTCACTTTCTTTTTTTAAGTAAGTAGCATAGGTAAAATTCTTAGTGTAATAATAATGTTTTCACTAAATAATCTTCTGAATAAATTAGAATAGTGTACAACCTGTTTTACTAAAAAACGTTTTTTAATTGCAGATAGTTTTCAAAAAGGAGGTCAAAACGAAAGACCCTCACGAGGCGAACAAATTCAGCAAACGAACCGGCCAGTTTCAACTCACAAACAAGTGGAAGGGTAAAAAGGATACTGAGGTCGAGATAGATGAAGATGGCCGGCCTCATCATAAAGTAGCGTTGCTATGTGGTCCGCCTGGGGTGGGGAAGACGACATTGGCTCATCTGTTGGCTAGATTAGCAGGTAGCGTGTTTATTAGTAGTTGTATGTTGACGTTTTTGGAAAATAAAAATTGACACAAAGTATGGAGGCTATATTTGTAACGTTTTATGTATTTTTTACATTTTGAGTTTATTTTTGGAAAAAAAAAATATTGATATTCAAAAGTGTATTGAGGTTATATTTAGTATACAATTTTTTTTGACAATAATAAAGTACACAAGAAAAAGAGTGATCCAATTTGGCGATTGGTGCACATTTTTACTGGTCAATGTTACAGAGATCTTATAATTTTTTCTATAAAGCAAGGAAAATCCATTTAAAAAAATTGGTTGTTTGTAAAGTAGGTTTATGATCGAGATGTTTACGTGATAACGTCTTATTGGTGGCACCGCTCGAGATGAGACGGGAGATCGGTCCGTCTCTCTCTCGTTATACCTGCGATCGCGCTCGTGAGGTTTTGGTGTGACACAAGTTTCTGAACATGTCACCCGACTAAAACGATTTTAAAAACGTTATCACGTTAAAATATGTATAAAGAGTGGACGAAATGGTTAACAAGTTTTATTTTTAGTATTATTTATTAGCATTATCTTTAAAAAGATTTACAAATTGGTGAAGTATTTCACCCTAAAAATAAAGTAGAATGTCAGGTTACAGGCCAGTGGAACTAAACGCATCAGATGAAAGAAGTACTGAAGCTTTCCAGACAGCTCTACAGAGTGCAACTTTAATGAGATCAGTGCTGGATGCTGATAAACGACCGAATTGTCTTATATTAGGTATGTTAATATTTTACTAAGAAGTTTTAATCGAATTGAGACCTTATTTGACACGTTTTTCAAATTCACGGTTATGGTTCAATTTCGCTTCATGACAATCAAAAATTTGGATTAAATTCCTTTTGAATAATACAATCATTGGTTCGCCTTTTTTTCATTTTGATATGTTATGTTAACATTTCTTGATTATATAAATGAACAAGGAGGTAATAAAACCAACCTATAATTTGGCAAAATAATAAAATTTCCCGAATTGAATTTAGGATCGAGAGATGATAAAATTTGCAATGCACAAGAATTTAAAATTACTTATTCTTATTAATAGTTTTCTTTCTATAAAGGAAAGTTATTATCCCAAAATAATAGCGCACCTTAATCATTTAATTAAAAAAAATTGTGAATACATGATACATAATTCTCACTTCTGAATTATATATTTCAGATGAAATAGATGGTGCTCCAATACAAACGGTAGAACTTTTAGTCAAGTGGTGTACAGCAAGTACTAAGAAAGAAGACAGCAAGAAAAAGAATAAAACACATCCGTTAAAACGACCTGTGATAGCCATCTGTAATGATTTATATGCGACATCTCTAAGGCCGCTAAGGTATGTGGTACATAATTTTCTTTGACGTGACAACGTCTTATAATTCGATACAGCCTGCTGCACTCTAGAAAAAACATGACTCATGCGGCGTTACCTCGCTCTGAGGCGCTCCATGTGGCTTGAAGTGCAAGCGAGAACTCGGAACGAGCGACAGAGGAGCACAATCGGATGTTGTCACGTTCAACTATCGTCAGTAAACCGACATACATACCATGACGATAATACATACCATGGCCATAATGAGACCATGAGAACTATTGTAGCGTTATTACTTGTCAAGATTTGTTGCAATTATAGTCGGCACGGTGAATCTTGGATCCAATGACAGTTCGTGTTAGTGATTGCTCGTATGATGGGTCGTGTCGATACTTCATTATTTTATAGGCAAAGACGTGGCTTGCATTCGGTCACGTCGGTAAACATGTTTTGACAAATATTATAAACTGCATTATTAGCAAAAAAATTTAACGTGTAAGTAATAGGTTGTTGTTGTCTTAATTTAAGTTTTTTAGCATATATTAAGTAGGTACCTAAGTAAAACGAAAGATTTCCAAAAAATAAAAATGCACCTTATCATTTTCTCGTAATTTTTAACCAATTAAACACGTATTCGCTAGTGTATATTTTATCATGAAAATAGCTTTTCTTTTCAAAATTTAGTTTGTCTGAAAAACATTTGTTATCATAGGTAAATAGATATTTTTCAGGTATAGTCTCACTATTTGGTAATAAAATTTTCCATGCACTCATTTCCATTATCGATATTTGTTTACCGATACTTTCCGCACTAGTCGATAAATACCAAACGATGTTAGTTTTGCAGGACGTAAACGAAAAGACAGATTGAAATAATTTCTCGTAAATGTTAAGAATTGTTATAATTCCAACGGAATATCAGTAATTACAAGGTCGTGTCTTGGGAATAATATCAGTGTCTTAGGGATCATGTTTCGCCGTGCCGAGTATAGTGTAATAATATTAAAGGGTGTGCGTTTTTTTTAAATCAATGGTTTTGATTATTTTTTAAAATTCAATCATGCAGTTTTAATTTCCATTAAAATTGGTAAATTCAGCAATAATTTTTTCTTGTTAAACACTTTATAACAAGAACGATGAAAATGATAGAAACGATTTTTTTTGCGATTTTAAAACTGTTTTTAGAAAAGCTATAAACACTTTTGAAATGAGAAGAATGAATCTTTCCATAATTATCTTCTGGAAACTAAAGTCGCTTCTGGCAAATTCGGTTCGAAGGACCAAACTACGAAACGGGAGATTTTTGTTTCTCACAAATAAACGTTTTTATTATTATTATTACTTTATATTAGTGGCGTGCCATGACTGAGGCTTATGTCCAGCAGTGGACAAGTGTAGGCTGACAATGATGATGATGATGATTATTATTACAGGCCAGTAGCTCTAATAGTGACCGTGAGCGGTGTAAGCGCGTCTCGCTTATCCGCTCGCTTGGGCGCCGTGGCCAAGTGTGAGCGGCTGCGCGTGGCCCCGCGGCTGCTGTCCGCGCTGGCGGCGCGCGCGCAGGGCGACGTGCGCAGCGCGCTGCACGTGCTGAGCTTCTGCAAGGCGCGGGGCGGGCAGGTGAGCGGGGCGGGGGCGGGGGCGAGGGGCTGCTGTCCGCGCTGGCGGCGCGCGCGCAGGGCGACGTGCGCAGCGCGCTGCACGTGCTGAGCTTCTGCAAGGCGCGGGGCGGGCAGGTGAGCGGGGCGGGGGCGGGGGCGAGGGGCTGCTGTCCGCGCTGGCGGCGCGCGCGCAGGGCGACGTGCGCAGCGCGCTGCACGTGCTGAGCTTCTGCAAGGCGCGGGGCGGGCAGGTGAGCGGGGCGGGGGCGGGGGCGAGGGGCTGCTGTCCGCGCTGGCGGCGCGCGCGCAGGGCGACGTGCGCAGCGCGCTGCACGTGCTGAGCTTCTGCAAGGCGCGGGGCGGGCAGGTGAGCGGGGCGGGGGCGGGGGCGAGGGGCTGCTGTCCGCGCTGGCGGCGCGCGCGCAGGGCGACGTGCGCAGCGCGCTGCACGTGCTGAGCTTCTGCAAGGCGCGGGGCGGGCAGGTGAGCGGGGCGGGGGCGGGGGGCGGGGGCGAGGGGCTGCTGTCCGCGCTGGCGGCGCGCGCGCAGGGCGACGTGCGCAGCGCGCTGCACGTGCTGAGCTTCTGCAAGGCGCGGGGCGGGCAGGTGAGCGGGGCGGGGGCGGGGGCGAGGGGCTGCTGTCCGCGCTGGCGGCGCGCGCGCAGGGCGACGTGCGCAGCGCGCTGCACGTGCTGAGCTTCTGCAAGGCGCGGGGCGGGCAGGTGAGCGGGGCGGGGGCGGGGGCGAGGGGCTGCTGTCCGCGCTGGCGGCGCGCGCGCAGGGCGACGTGCGCAGCGCGCTGCACGTGCTGAGCTTCTGCAAGGCGCGGGGCGGGCAGGTGAGCGGGGCGGGGGCGGGGGCGAGGGGCTGCTGTCCGCGCTGGCGGCGCGCGCGCAGGGCGACGTGCGCAGCGCGCTGCACGTGCTGAGCTTCTGCAAGGCGCGGGGCGGGCAGGTGAGCGGGGCGGGGGCGGGGGCGAGGGGCTGCTGTCCGCGCTGGCGGCGCGCGCGCAGGGCGACGTGCGCAGCGCGCTGCACGTGCTGAGCTTCTGCAAGGCGCGGGGCGGGCAGGTGAGCGGGGCGGGGGCGGGGGGCGGGGGCGAGGGGCTGCTGTCCGCGCTGGCGGCGCGCGCGCAGGGCGACGTGCGCAGCGCGCTGCACGTGCTGAGCTTCTGCAAGGCGCGGGGCGGGCAGGTGAGCGGGGCGGGGGCGGGGGCGAGGGGCTGCTGTCCGCGCTGGCGGCGCGCGCGCAGGGCGACGTGCGCAGCGCGCTGCACGTGCTGAGCTTCTGCAAGGCGCGGGGCGGGCAGGTGAGCGGGGCGGGGGCGGGGGCGAGGGGCTGCTGTCCGCGCTGGCGGCGCGCGCGCAGGGCGACGTGCGCAGCGCGCTGCACGTGCTGAGCTTCTGCAAGGCGCGGGGCGGGCAGGTGAGCGGGGCGGGGGCGGGGGCGAGGGGCTGCTGTCCGCGCTGGCGGCGCGCGCGCAGGGCGACGTGCGCAGCGCGCTGCACGTGCTGAGCTTCTGCAAGGCGCGGGGCGGGCAGGTGAGCGGGGCGGGGGCGGGGGCGAGGGGCTGCTGTCCGCGCTGGCGGCGCGCGCGCAGGGCGACGTGCGCAGCGCGCTGCACGTGCTGAGCTTCTGCAAGGCGCGGGGCGGGCAGGTGAGCGGGGCGGGGGCGGGGGCGAGGGGCTGCTGTCCGCGCTGGCGGCGCGCGCGCAGGGCGACGTGCGCAGCGCGCTGCACGTGCTGAGCTTCTGCAAGGCGCGGGGCGGGCAGGTGAGCGGGGCGGGGGCGGGGGCGAGGGGCTGCTGTCCGCGCTGGCGGCGCGCGCGCAGGGCGACGTGCGCAGCGCGCTGCACGTGCTGAGCTTCTGCAAGGCGCGGGGCGGGCAGGTGAGCGGGGCGGGGGCGGGGGCGAGGGGCTGCTGTCCGCGCTGGCGGCGCGCGCGCAGGGCGACGTGCGCAGCGCGCTGCACGTGCTGAGCTTCTGCAAGGCGCGGGGCGGGCAGGTGAGCGGGGCGGGGCGGGGGGCAGGGGCGGGGGCAAGGGGCCAAGTGCGAGCGGTGCGTCGTGTGTGGTGGGGACAGGAGGCAGTGAGGCCAAGTGAAATTTTCAGCCGGAACAAAACCAGGAAAAAATGAAACAAATAAAAATCTTCAAATGACGTTTTCAAGCGAATGCCACGTGGCCGTGGTAAACGAAATTTGATGAAAACTAAAACTGCAGTATCAGATTCATTTTTATAAAATTAAATGATCCAATATCCTCCTTTCCCCGCCCATTTAATAATAATTTTCACCTCTAGCTATCTATAGTCGGCACGGCGAATCTTGATTCCTATGACAGTTCGTGTTAGTGATGGGTCGTGTCGATATTTTATTATTTTATAGGCAAAGACGTGGCTCGCATTCAGCCACGTCGGTAAACATGTTTTTTTACAAATAATATAAACTGCATTTTTAACTAAAATTTTTATCGTCTATTATGCTGTTGTTATATTAATTTAGTTTTTTTTAGCATCGATTAAGTAAGTAAGTTATAATAAGTAAAACGAAAGTTTTCCAAAAAATGAAAAGATGATTATTATTTTATCGTAACTTTTAACCCGATAAACACGTATTCGCTAGTGTATATGTATATTATCATGAAAATAAATGTCCCCATATAATTTGTCTAAAAAACTAATGTTGTCATAGGTAAACTTTATTTGGTTTGATTTTCGGTTGTAAAAATATGCACTCATTTCCATTATCTTTCCGACATTTGTTTATCGATACTGGCCGCACTAGTCGATAAATACCAAACGATATAAGTTTTGCAGGACGTAAACGTAAAGTCAGATTCAAATTATTTCCCGTAAATATTAAGAATTGTTATAATTCCAAAGAAATATCAAGGTATTGGCATAAAGCTTCATAAAAATTAATTAATGCCATTTTTAGACTCCTCCAATACGTTTCTAATTTAATGGTGACGCCATTACAAGGTTTTGTCTTGGGAAAAACTGTCAGTGTCATAGGGATCATGTTTCGCCGTGCCGACTATAGTTAACCATAACAATTCAATTAAATGTAAACATTGTTACAGTTAAGTATAGAAGACATAGAGAACACATCAGTGGGCATGAAAGACTGCAATAAGACCATGATGCAAGCGCTACAAGCGATCTTCACTATTAATGATAAGGATCCCAATGCAGTGTTGAAAGTTATACAGGCTGCGGGGGAGTATGATAGGTAAATACTAAATAATAATAAAAATTGGGTTATAAAACTAATTCTAATTTTTAGCAAATGATGATATTAAAAAGAAATAAAAATATTTGTATGCAAAAAAAATGAGCTGTACAATTTTTAATTTACAATTTTTCGATGAAAAGCATATTGTTTAAGATTACAATTTCAATTCCAGATATTGTTATGTTTTTATCAGTTTATTATTATGTTCTTTCCAAAATAATATTCTTCATTCGTTTACTTTCTACTCTTTTTTAAAGCTATAAAACATCGATTCAGTCGATTAACCATCATGCCATCTGTCCCTAATGTCATCATTATAAACATTTAGATTTGATTGTTTTTGGTAAATAAAACAACTTTTCCAACTTCCATTTTTGAGATCTTTGTTTGACCTCTTATAAAAATGTCAATAAAATAAATACAGCTTTTTCTCGCTACCCAAGTATTGATAATTATGTTATATTCCCCCTATTAAACATAACCTCAAACCTTACAGACTAGCGGACGGAATATTCGAGAACTACACAACCGCCCGTGTAGACGCGCGTTTACACGCCGCGTGCGAAACGACGTCCTGGCTGCGTTTATACGATCTCATATATACGTGGACGTTGAGGAAACAAAACTATTCGTTATATGGAATGTTGCCATACTGTCTGGCACGGTGTTACCATATATTGGCGTCTAGACAACCTATACGGGTGAAATTTCCTATGCAGGCGCAAGAGGTGAGCGGTTTTTTGTTATAGCGCCATCTAGTGTCCGTTTTAATAGAACTTTCTTTATGTACTTACAAACTGTACTGTGTATGGAAAAAAATTAATCTCAGGGGCTACATTTTTTGGAATATAATTATATATAGTAGTTCATTTGTGCCATTTTTTACTTCTAGTAATTATTTGTAATACATATTTATGTTTTAACAAACAGGTCTTAAATAAGGATTAATAGCTACAAGGTAATCTTTGGTATATCCCGTTACAACAATTATTTAATATTAAACATATCCTATGATAAACTATTACAACAACAAAAGACTAAGTTTTTTACTATATTTTTTTTAACTAGTATTAGTTTTTGATTAACCAGTTCAAAATATATTCCTTTTTGCAGATGTCACGTAAGAAAACCGAATTAGAAAGTATAGTATCGTCAGTGTGGAAAGGCAGTGTCCCCGCTGTACAAACAACAAAGACAGCGCTGACTCTGGATGTATTACCTATATTACCGTATTTATTGTCACCCCAGCTTAGATCGGCTAATGTTCAGGTAAATATAAACATCGATGTTAGTTCAAAATAATTTGTATCTACATGAATATGTGAAATTTATTAGCAGAAATTATAATTTTGAAAGTATGAAACTATATAACTAGAGGGCGTTATATTAAATTTGTACTAGAGCAAGATCTCAGAGCCGTCAGACATTTTTTAAATTAAAAGACAAAATGTACATCTTATAGTTTTGGTACATGTATAAACTCATATATTCATTCAATTAGACCAGTTGTAGAAGCTTATGATGGTCAAAGTACATTAAAAATATTTACCATACATTTTTATATTAAAAGTCTGCATACAAAGTTGGTTAGATGGTTAATTCGCATGTATGAGGCGAAAAATAAACTTAAAAATAACTTTCATGAAGCATTTTCAACGCTGACTCGTTGACTAATCGCTGACAAGCTACGAGATGATAAGCTACGCGCTGACAAGCTACGCGCTGACAAGCTACGCGCTGACAAGCTACGAGCTGATAAGCTACGCGCTGACAAGCTACGAGCTGATAAGTTACGGGCTGACAAGCTACGCGCTGACAAGCTACGCGCTGACAAGCTACGCGCTGACAAGCTACGAGCTGACAAGCTACGCGCTAACAAGCTACGAGCTATCAAGCTACACGCTGTTCAAGCTTTGCGCGTAGCTTACGCGTTGAATTGTTTGCGTGGATGGTTAGCTTTTTACAAAAAACATCAATGCTTTTTTTTGAAGTGAAACATCTTTAGGCGCGTTCAGAGTAAAATTTTTAGGTCGCGTCATGACAATACCGTCATGTCATGGAGTAAGTAAGGCTCCAATTTTGGTATCTTTAAATCTTGCCAAAGAAATTTCACTTTTGACACGTGTGCTCGGCACGCACGCTCTTTTTTTATTTGCTAGATGTTTTACGGTCTGTCTGTATAATTCTATTATTGACGTGACAACGTCTTATAATTCGATACAGCCGGCTGCACGCACGAAAAAACATGACTCATGCGGCGTTACCTCGCTCCGAGGCGTTCCATGTAAGGCTTGAAGTGCAAGCGAGAGCGCGGAATGAGCGACAAAGAAGCGCAATCGGACGTTGTCACGTTCAACTATCGTCAGTAAACCGACTTTACAGACAACCAATTTTTTTTTATTTGCTAGATGTTTTACGGTCTGTCTGTATATTCTCTTTACAGCTATGTACCGAAAACGAGCGTGCAAGTGTATCTATAACAGCGGGTGCAATGTGCGACTACGGGCTGCAGTACATACAGCAGCGGGCAGCTGACGGGTTATATGCGTTCGTGCTCGAGCCCGACGTGCAGAGAGTGGCCTTCCTTAGTGAGATATTGTATTTTATACACATCACAATACACAATTCAGAATAAACACAAGTTGCAATAGTGACCCTTTATAGCTATTCATCGACATTGAGCATGCACACCGTATCCCGACTACGCGTAGTGCAAGAGCGCGCTTTCCGTATGCAGCTCAGATCCAAAAGCTTATCAAATCCAAACTCAAACATTTATTTATTCAATTAGACTTCATGTAGAAGCACTTTTCTCTCTAGAAGCACTAGAGACACTTTAACATATTTTAAGTTTTAACATTTACCACCGATTGGGAAAGCAGTATCAATCATACACATATATTAAACTAGAGGTCCGCCTCGGCTTCGCCCGTGGTACATATTTCGCAATAAAAGGTAGCCTATGTCCTTTCTCGGGTATATATATATCTCCATACCAAATTTCATGCAAATTGGTTAAGTAGTTTAGGCGTGATTGAGTAACAGACAGACAGACAGAGTTACTTTCGCATTTATAATATTAGTATGGATGATTTCAGTTTTTAGAAATTGATTTTTTATGATAAATTGATTATCAAGCTGTGAATTTTTTTTTATCTAAATTAGAAATTATCATTTAATCGCTATTTTTAGTATATTATAATTAAATCTACAGGTAATGAAGACAGAGTAAAGCCACCGCCAGCAGTTCGACAAGCGATAGCAACGGAACAGCAATTGGAAATGATTAGGAGGAATGATCAAATGGTATGGATTGTTTATACTATATTATTTAACTAGCTTTCCTTCCGCGGCTCCGCCCGTGTTGTTTAAACCCTAACAACTATCGATTTAAAAAAAATCACATCAAAATCCGTTGCGTAGTTTTCAAGATTAAGGGCCGATTTTTAAATGCTTGGATAAAACTTATTCGTCGAATCTATACTAATATTATAAAGCTGAAGAGTTTGTTTGTTTGTTTGTTTGTTTGTTTGAACGCGCTATTCTCGGGAACTACTGGTCCGATTTGAAAAATTCTTTCGGTGTTAGATAGCTCATTTATCGAGGAAGGCTATAGGCTATATACCATCACGCTACGATCAACAGGAGAGGAGCCACGGGGGTGAAACCGCGCGGAGCGGCTAGTAATGTATAAAACTACCATTTTAAAAACGAATTCTAATTGCCCGTATTTGACAGATTACGTGACATTTTAATATTATCGTGCAATACTTTATTGGACGGATAAGTTTTATCCAAGCATTGAAAAATCGGCCCTTAAGCATACAGACACACAGATCTCGGAAAGCGACTTTGTTTTATACTATGTAATGATACGATATTGTTTTTGTTTGTTATAATTTTACTCAAAAATAATCGATTTTAACTTTTTTTTATTTACAAATCTACGTCTGCAACTATTATTTAATAAAATTATAAATAACAATTTAATTTTAGATGACCAGAAACTCCAAGAATCAGGATACAAATAAGGCAAAAACAAAAGTCATCGATAAAGGAAAACTGCAAATGGACACCAAATTACCAAATCACTTGCAGAGATTGCAACCGAGGGTAGTTGAGAAATCTACACCACAAGTAAGTTAATTTAATTATTTTTAACTTTATTAGTAATTGTTATAAAAATTGATTGCCTGATAATGACAAAAGCTATATTTTTTGGTGTTTTCAAAACTGAAATAAAAAATGAGAATTAATTCAAATTTGATTACCTAAGAAAAACTTAATTGTTTGATATTTTCAATTTTTTGTCACATTTAAACTCTCTCAAAATTATGAAGTGTAGAAAAGAGAGTAAACGACACGACTTGTCTTCTCTTAAAGTTATCAACGGGTAAAAATGTTACTATCAAAGATTGTAATTACTCTAAGAAGTTTTTTTTACTATTTCTAATTTCCGATTTAGGTTTCTCGCTCTGTGTGGACCCGCCTTTTTTTAAGTGTGAAAATTTGGCAATTTGCATAGATACCCACGACCCCGGGGAAGGACCCGTGGGTTATGTCGTATTGTTATAGACTAAAACCCCACTGTGTTCCGTCCAGCCGATTTTATAACCGCGGGTATTGGTTGATATTCTTCCACGGCTCTGTGGATCTAGTAATTTGGCCATATATTCATGTGTGTCGTGAGATTTAAAACAGTGTCTCTATTATAGCACATATATTTGCACATTTCCTTACAGTTTTAAACCTATGAAACATTGTCTCGATTCGTTTCCACATTACACCTTTTTATCTAGCGTTTTCCATACTACAGTCACACCCCGGACACTCCATACAAAATTATCGTTTTGACAGTCACACTGTAGAGACTGCAAATGTGTGTGTTAACGCTTTATGGTTGGCACATTTGTGACTAGCGAAAAAAAAATTCGCGTTTTTCTGATAAAATACATCCGTAAACAGCACAAAATTTTCTACGAAAAACGATAATCACAAATCCAAAATAATAAATTACTTTAAGTCAATTTGATTAATGTTGTCAATCTTCGTTGCGTATCGTCCTTGCAGAAAAATGTGGACCATTTTTAGACTGATCGTGCGGGGTGAGGTAAGTGTTTAATTTTGGCGGGAGGCGGAGAGTGTCCGTTGTGTAGCGTTTAGCTACTATTATGTATTCTGTGCTACAGTTTTAAACCTATTTTTCAAAATCATTAATAAGCCTCTCTGACCCAATTCCACCCATCTATACACTATCCCCATAGCAATTACACGTTCACATGACACAAGACAAAACTCATTCCGTGTCGAACAAAACGGACATTCGTATCGTTCAAATGCTACTAATATATTCCATCAAGCGCGCAAACAGCGTATTCAACGTGTAATGACGAAACCACTAGAGGCAAAACTAAGACTGTGTTAGTTATTGCTAAGCTGCCATTCAGTGGTTAATTTGTTTCTGGAGATACGTGTCTGGCGAAATCTTTTTTAGGGTTCCGTAGGCAAAAACGGCACCATATTTAAAAGACTTCGCTTTTCAGCGATGACGCTACTACTATAGGCGGAACTAAGACTGTGTTAGTTATTGCTAAGCTGCCATTCAGTGGTTAATTTGTTTCTGGAGATACGTGTCTGGCGAAATCTTTTTAGGGTTCCGTAGCCAAAAACGGCACCATATTTAAAACTAGAAAACTAGGCTTAGCTCTTTAGACATGATGCTACCGCTAGAGGCGGAACTAAGACTGTGTTAGTTATTGCTAAGCTGCCATTCAGTGGTTAATTTGTTTCTGGAGATACGTGGTTGGTGGAATCATTTTTTGGATTCCGTACTAAAGGGAAAAAAACACCATATAAAACTTCGCCAGCTCTACAGAGGCTTTCTGTCCTCAGGTGGTATCATGAACTGTAATAGTTAGACAATTGTAATTTAAAATTTCAACTATCGTGGTACTAATAATAGAAGCCGAGGTTAGGCAACGGTTGGTGGGGCCATAAATTCGATGGGTGATCATTTTTTTGCCATTGCTCTCTAGCGTGTTGCTAATGATAATTTTCCATTCATTTCAAGATATTTCGTCCCAGTTCAAATAAATTTTACAATCTGTTTCTGTCTCTACAGAAATACAATTGCCGTCCTAAAGTGTCATTTATCACATTAAAAATTGAGCTGGAAAAATGAGCGAATTCTTTAAAATCTCGTCAGAAATCGTGGAAATTCAAAGTTCAAAGGGGACAAGTTTGAAATTGTAATAGCCATTAAAAGCTGAGAGCAGTGTGGCCCCCGTAAATACAATAACTAATCACAATAAAAGGGTTGTGGCAGACTCTATTAAAACTCACAAAAGAATTCTCTTGCAAACTGGGTTAGGGTTGGCGTACACTGGAGCAAATGCTATAAAAGTTTTTTTTTTATAATTATAAGATGAATTCGTTTTTCATAGTTAAGACTTCTTTTGCATTTAATAAAGAAGAAATGTTTGAGAGAACTAAATCATGTAAAGAGCGTATTATCCAAATCAGGCTGTGAACCCAATGAACGCCCAGGCTGCATTAAAATTGATTATTATTACGTTAATTTCAAGAAAGCTTTAAAATAGTTGTCTTTTATTTTTTACAACTTAGCATTCTAACAGACGAACGACAAGTTGCAAACGGCAGAGGCTACTTCTGCCGTCGCCACTATAGCATTCTTCTCCTGTACGACGAACCTAACATTTCCTTGTAGATTTTTCGTTTCCGTTAATGGCGAGTTATTCGACGTCAATTATTTTTGCAAGACCCTTCATAAGCAATGATGTCAGTGTCAATTTTATAAAAATTACGCAAAAACAATGAAATTAAGATATTTATAACGTTTTGGATTTATTTTTTAAAGTTTCCATTAAATCATTAAAATATAAATAGAGTTTTAGTGAAATGACATACATAGTTTGATTTAGTGTACAAAAAATAATGTGTGTGCCGAGCACACGTGTCAGAAGTGAAACTTCTATGGCAAGATTGCCATGACGCAACCCTGATATCTTACTCTCAACGCGCTTATAGAAGTTTCACTTCAAAACAACAAGCAATCACCTTACCATTAGAGATTTCCTTTATATCCGTTTGCCCATTATTGTGATTTTGCTGACCCTTTCACGATAAAAATAAAAACGCTGTAAATTAAGAAACACCGCTTTAGAAATCAGTTTCGAGTAATTAATTTTATTAAGTTTTTCATGGACTAATAGTTTAGAATTTAGACACAAAGTAAGTATACTGTTTCTATTGCCTACCTACATTTTTTGTTAGACATACACATGACATTTCCAGACGTTCTAACAATCAAATACCCAATAATAATAATTCAATATAAAAATTAAATATAAATACCCGCCAATAAACATTAACAAAACAACAACACAAGCAATAAAAACAAGAATTAAACATCTATATCATTAACAAATAGTCGTGGATAAAAGCTAGAATGGTTTCTAAATTTATTATCTGGGCGGTACGGGTAATGGCCGCTTGAGTGCAGTAATAGCGGCTAATAGAGCGGCCCTCTCGGATTTTTTCTTTAGGAAATAGACGGACCTCTTAAATGCCTTTGTTCGTAAGCTCTTTTGCGAGGTTCGATCTGTTTTTGTTACCTAATGGGTTTGGACGGTGGTGCGATCAAATTTTTTGTGATTTTTTGTGTTTTTTTTATTGAACTGACTTGATTTTTTTGCTTTTATCATATTAGTATGTACGTCATGTTCATTTATATATTTGTATACCGATTATTTGTAATTGACCAGATCATATAAAAAAAAAATAGAAAAATAAGCATTTACGCTTACTAAATGTAACGTCGACTGATTTTGACAAAATTAATTATAAGTGTAAACAGTATACTTTGATTAACACTTAAACCATGATTACACAAAATGTCCGCATTAGATAAATGTAAGGCAATTAGCAGAACTGTAAGTATATCGTGTGTCCGTCCGTGCGGGCTTAATTACACCCGCGTCATTACCTCTAATGCTATCCTTTTGTTCGCTGAAACGTTTGTGAATGTCTGCTAAATTATTGTGATTTGCTACAAATATTGTACTTTAATTTTATGTAATAAAAAATAAGGTCATGAAAATTTTAAAAATATTTTTTATACAATGCAAGTAAAAATATCAATCAATGTAGTCAATGATAAAATAATTTATGTTTAACTTACAAGTACTTGGCTAATGATGTCGTTAAATATAATAAAAAAATAAACTAATGCATAACAATATGTGTAATGAGGTAATTAAATCACACAAAAACATGACTCACTAAATATCCTTAACAACGATTAATCAAAAAATGTTAAACCATTAGCAAGAACAGTAAAAGCAATTCGCCTCCCATAAAATCAGTGAAAGCATTAAGCTCATGACGCAATACGGCAATAACACTCGGAAGGAGTTGCCATAATGCGCTGGGTAAACGAATATACAGCGGAATTGCCCCAGCAGATGTGATTGCCCCGGATGCTGGCGATCGTCAATCTGCCCCCGGCAATATAAATCAAGCTCACAATGTCAGGGGAAGTTCTTAAGAAGAAAAACTATAGGTCATATCCTTCCGGGGTGGCGGCCAATCGGAAGCGGGCGGGCGACGGCCCCCCGTTATTCGTTTAACGCTAGGGTTAGAGAGTTGGATGAAATTGATTTGGAGTGTCTGGTGGTAGTGTGGAAAGTCAATAACATGCAGTCTTTGACTATAGATACGTTATTATCTTTCGTCAAATTATAGCGGTATAGGATTCTTAGAAATTTTGACGAGGAGTGGCAGTGAAAATTACAATACAATAAGACTTTATTGTTACGTAATATTAAATGGAATCAAAATGATAAAATCGGTGATGAAATGAGACTGTTAAAAAATAAATACATAATATGCCATGCTTACAAAAAATTAACTGTTCTAAAAAATGGTCTACGTTCCTAATGGTAAAATCCAACCAAATCGTTTTAATGGCTAGGTATTTATTGCCAATCAATCTTACCAAAAAATTTCTGAACATAACCTTATACCCCTCATACCATATAATATCCCTTATCGTATATAAAAGTATTAGTTATTAATAAAACTCCACTAACCCTGCCTTTGCACGGTAGAGAGATTTTTCCACGTCAGCCTTGCAGCGGCGAACCGTTCGTCATGCGAGGATTATGCGTAAGCCCCGACCTATAGATAGACCCGGCCTGAATTATTAATTTTATTTCCATCAAAACGAATTGATACGGGAAGAGTGATTTTTGTTAACGAGATTCAGTTGGGAGTACCTAGTGGTGTGGTTGTGGTGTTTCAAATGTGTATTATGGTAAGCTTGATACTTCAGAGACTTTGAAAAGGGAGATTTTTGAGTTGTTATTAATTTAATTTCAAACAATCTGTAGATGTAAACAGATTATAATGGCTCCTAAAAAAATTCTAAGCATGTTAATATAAATTACTAGCGGTCCGCCCCGGCTTCGCCCGTGGTACATGTTTACGTTTTCTCTACATAAGAACCATCCTCGTACTTCAAGGAATATAATAAAAAAAGAATTATCGGAATCGGTTCAGCCGTTCTCGAGTTATGCGCTTACCAACACATTTTGCGATTCATTTTTATATATAAGGAGATTATCGTTTGTAAGACGGCCGTGTTTTTGACCAAAAGATGATGTTGATAATAAAGATAATAAATAGGTATATAGTAGTGATAAGGAACAAGCAATTTTATTACATGTCCACACAAAGGTACCTATACCTATTCCTAGATTAAAAACAAATGCTTATAAGTAGGTAAATGAACCATCTAATACAGATATTTTATTTATTTCCTCAGAAAAGGTTACATAAAATAGATAGCACTTTAGGTTAGGAATAACCGCATACACGATACACAAATTGTCTTTTCCTAACGGATTCATTTGCAGTGTTGAAATTTGAATTGCGCTCCCGGGCGGGTGTGCAGCAAATTGTGAATTAGAGTGAGGCCATGAGAATAGCGGAAATGTAATCTTACTGTATAATATAAATAAATGTAATTTTTTATTACTGTTATTAATCTTTTAGATTGGGTATTGCATATATTATAGTGATAGATGCAATGATCCAATGAGTTTATGTCAGGGATAAATATAGCGACATATACTAACACTATGAATAAACGGAACAAAGATTATTCAAAAAGTAAATACAAAGTATATTTATAGCAATGTACAATCAATGTAGATCCTTCTTCATCAAATGATATGTTTGTTTTAGTTTGTTAACCGTTAGCTTTTTTATATAAGCATAGAGGTGTACATAAAAACAATTTAAAAGCATCTGTTCACTATAGGTCACTATCTAGGTAATGTTTGACGTAGGTATCAATCATAATATGAAAGTTTAGGTACATTAAAAACCCTACTTTCGGGTAATCTGCAAAACAGTTCGTCCTTATGTCAGACTAATTTTCCACATTTTGACTGTGCTACTTTAAAATTAATTATGTAACAATCTTATCGAAACAAATATGTATTTAAATATTATACATTTTAATGTTTACCGCCTCTTCCATGGCCTGAGGTCGGAGCCCGTAAGCGAAACGGCTTGTTAGGTAGTTTTTACCCACACCCTCTGTAGATCACATCAACGCATTTTCCTACAGCCATGAAGCATGTCTTGTTTTACTTCAACGTGGTCAGTGTTTATAATGGTACATAACATTTTTGTACTGGGTATTTATTTATTTAGGTGTCCAAAGTTAGGCCATTTTGACATAAGGTAACCAATCTATAACTAGTAGTGTCCGACCGAAACTGGTTTCCAGGCCGAAACCGAAACCGAAACCGAATGTTCGGCCGTGGCTTCAGTTTCGGCCGAAACCGAAACCGAAACCGAAACTCACGTGGTCAAGTATGAAATTTCTAAAAATACTGAACTTTGGTGCATTTTACCTATTATTTTGCCTTAATTAGGGCATGAAATGAAAACATAGTATATTAAATTTGTTGTAATCATTTATCTTTCTTATATATAAAAATGAATCGCAAAATGTGTTGGTAAGCGCATAACTCGAGAACGGCTGAACCGATTTCGATAATTCTTTTTTTATTATATTCCTTGAAGTACGAGGATGGTTCTTATGTAGAGAAAACGTAAACATGTACCACGGGCGAAGCCGGGGCGGACCGCTAGTTTAATATAAAATAAAAAAATAATATTTTTCAAATCATATCTAATAATAACAATTTTAATTTTTATTACTTTTTCAAATTAAGTTCTCAGTAAAATCAGTCATCTAAATCAAATCAATAATTGTTACTGTTACTTTAAATACTTAAGTTTTGGTATTTTGAGATCTTTCTCTTTATTAAAGAGTCTTTAATACTTTGGATTGGTATTTGTACTTAGAAGACTTTAGAAGAATAATCAGTCTCTTTTAGGTACCTCTTATATAAAAATAATAATTATTAATTACTATTACACCCAGTTCCAATCTCAACATAGATAATCAAAAATTGTTTCCACCAGCGTGGGTCAACCAACGTTTTGACAGCGTCCGTCAAAGCGTTGCCGAGGAAAACGAAGTTAGGCGAGCGTGAACGTGTGTGAACTAAGTTCACTGAACTTGCGAAATAAGTTTCGGTTTCGGCAAAAGTTTCGGCCGATTTTGGCCGAAACCGAAACTGCGGCCGAAACTTGATTTTTGGCCGAAACTCGGCCGAAACCGAAACCGAAACCGAAAGTTCGGTCGGACACTAATAACTAGCTGCACCCCGCGATTTCACCTCCTGTTCTTAGTGTGATGATGCCTTTAATAGCGTTCCTCGATAAATGAGATATTTAAATTGTAAATGAAACCTTAAATTCGGTTCTCTATTTAGGTCTATATTAAAATTTTATTCTAGTTAAAAAATCATATCTGGCATGAAATAGCATGGTGGTAAAATGTAACTGAAATTTTTAAAGGCTAGTTAAGTCATTATAATGGAAAATATAAAACTTATAACTACGTTATAGTTTTAAAACCTTTAGCTATGTGCTTATGGCATGTTCTTCTAAGGTATAAATCACATTATGGCGTAGATATCAGAAAAAGAAAGAAAAAATAGCGATTGGAAATGATTATTAATTTAACGACACATTTTATTAAACTGTTGACTAAAATTCATTTGATATTGCTATTGTTCTAGATAATTATTTCTCCATGTTATTATTCCGACGTCAATAATCACAATTACACGTCGTCTCGCGCACCCCTGTACCATTATCGTAACTAATCTTGTCACAAATCCTAGTCCGATTACTTGCGTTGTAAATTCAAATAGGCACGCGGTTCCAAATTAAACATGCGTATCATTTTCGAATTCGAACGCGCCATGTGCGGTGCCCGGGGCGTTACTTTTTTCGGCGCCATGACGTCTACCCGTTCGGAAACAGAGCTGCTAAACGAGCGTAACGCGAATATATTTGGTCGGGTTGCACAGATAATAAATGCTTTTATTGGTTTCATGCGGTCGTTGGAATGGAGCCGAGACTGGATATAATTTTGAGAGAATTTTCGTGTAATATCTTTAGGGGTATTTTTGTGCCAAGAATTACGGATAGACTCGATAAGTAGGTATGCTGTATTTTGTTGTTAAATCAGTTTGTCAAACAGATGCTCTATATGCGGCTTAAATAAATGCCCCTAAAACAATGATTTCACGCAATTCAAACGTGATTATTAGAAACAAGACTGACTATTCTAAAATATTTCTAAAAATAAAATAATATAGGACTATCAATATTCAAATTGCAGATAATGTACAAAAACTTTTAAATACCAAATGATACTACCGCTTAACTGTGTTAACACATTACTCTTAGTTCAGTGTTTACGAATCCATATGGTATCATCAAGTATATCAAACATAGGCACATACTAACTCCTGTCTATATTTCAAAGATCAATAATTAAAAAGTAACAGTTGCGTTGCGGTAATCGTCCACAAAACAAACATGTGGCATATTGCGGTGCGGTATCTGATTAACGCAAACACCATTCAATGGAAGCTCTTTGACCAGAGAGCCCGGGGCATAATGACTCGCTCATAATGCAAGGGTTAATGGCAATTTGTTTGGGGGTAGATTTCTTTTATGCGCGCTTTAATAGAGTTCCTTACAGGCATGAATAGTGGTCGCTTCATGAATACGCTTTAGTGGAACGGTATAAGGGAAAACAGATTGCCGTTTTGTTTTTGCGTTTAACGTACTTATTGCGTTTTTTGTTACGCCGAATTGATGGTTATATCGTCGCATTGCTAATGTATTATCTTCTTTCTTATTATCTACAATATTAAGTTCGTAATGAAGTAAATAAAGTATTGGCCAGTTTAGAAAAGGCTGATCAATTACTCGTCCGAAAGTTCATATGATTGTGCATGGGGCATGTACTTGTAAGTCATATCAAATTATAGCTACCTACCTATTATTATAATTGCAGGCTTCTGTTGGCATTCTTCTGATATTTTGTATGCAATGCATTGAAAAATATCCTACCCATAATTGAAGTAACTCCAAAGTAAGCAACCTCGACGTTAATACAATTTTTAAATTCTATATTGAATCGCAATAGACGTTGATAGCCGATCGATCATTCTCCTCGGGGGAGTATCAATTCTCAATTTTAACTCCGTTTAGAAATCGTTTGCACAATGTAATCTACTAGAGAGCATTAAATTGGTCTTCGAGGAAGCTAACGAAGCTGTCACATCACCTGCCCCCATACCATGTTATAGCAGTATTATTTCCAGTGTGGAAAAAAGACAGCTCTATATAGGTCGTCTAGCGCCATCACTTTCCCGCACTGGAAAAAATATTGTTATAAGACATCATAGTAATACCCTGTTTAGTTAAAAACTGATAACTATTAATGAATCTTCATCTGAAGGTTGAAAATAGGTTTTGAGATATCTATGTTTATGGTTCCACCTCCATTAGCTCCATATGTAGGTATAAAGTGATATAATAATTTGGATCGTTTGTCACAAATATAGCAAAAATACACATTAACTGGACTAAGTTTCTAATATTGTGATTATAAGCATCAAACTTGGGTATTTAGATGTATCAAAATAAGATATAGAACGAAGTTCACAACCCTGGTTAGTTACCTACTTTAAATAATCCTTTAGACCACAACATCGTCAATAAAAGTTACCTTTACTATCGCAGTATTGAAAATCAGTTATTTTTTGTGAGAGAAAAAGGGTTGTTTAAGTGAAAGTGAATTTATAAACCACTACTTTCGGACCTTTGTGAATTGGTAATGGTTAATGGGTATTTATTGACCATCTCTAAAATCACTGTAAAAACAATCTGACGTACAATATTTGAATGTTTTTATTTGAATAAATTATTTATTCGTTTACGTAATAATATGTACTACGAATTATCTTTCAGCTCTGTAAAAAGCTTTTTAAAATCAACACTTATAAACGCACTGAATTATCTGTAAGTTTTCAGGCAAAGTATTACCAGCACATTCTTCCAATAGATATAAATAAGGGCAATCTGCAAAATAACCCATCACGCAAAGTTATTACCATAGAAATAGAATCGAAATCCACTCAACCCTATCGCCGCGGTTTGTCAATTTATCTTGCTACGTTCCCGTAAAAAGTTTCCAAATAAGGCCGGCTCGTAAACACAATGGAGGTTATATTTACGGCGAACAAATAAGTATCGGGGTGTGCCCGGGGCCTCCGGGAAACAATGAAAAATGACCGGCGGAAAATTGCGCGGATTGGAGAAGATCCCGTTCGATACGAGACGATCTCACTTGAGATACAAGTGGGGGACGGACTCGCCATGTTCAAGAGATGATACATTTGCTTTTGACTTGATATCATTTGGTATTATAAGTAGTCGTTAGTATTGTAGACTTCGTAACCGGGACCTGAGTGAAGTCGTTGGAAAAGTATAACCTTTTGTGTTTTTATTTTGTAATGTGCTCCAAAAATATAAATAAATAAATATAATATTTTTGATAATTTCAACTTAAACTTGAAAAGTTATTTATTTACCAAAATCCTTTTACAAATATTCAACTGTACTTCCTTTTTATATGTAACCTTTAAATCAATGAAAACATTCAACACAGATTCATAATCACCTATAGATAGAAAGTCCAGTTAATCCAGCCAGTATCTATATAATCAATTTGAACGCAATGTATCGTGTAATATATTTATTGTATACTGAGTATTTTCCTATACGTATTGATAATTGCGTATTTAGTCTCCCATTAACAAAGCAATTTCATATACCAATACAAAACATCTCACATTAATTACCCAATGATTGCTTTACCGCCCAACCATCTGACAATCGTCATGCGGGGAGATAGCACATCACACGAAACATCATTAAGTCGCAGATAGGTGTAATACCGAGAAAATTCCATACGAGAGGTCGCCTGCGGCCCTGTGCCGTGCTACTCTATTTTCCTATTTGCGCGGCAGATTGGTTGTGATTGTATTGTTTAGGGCGGGGCCCACCCCACTGCAGCGAACCGGAAAAATAGCTGTTTGTGATGAGTGCTTGAGGGTTAAGAGTTTCGAGTATTGTCAATATTGAAATGAACGCCGAGCAAGTAATTGCTTTGTTATGTGCCAAGTTATTTGTTTTAACTGATTTAGGGAGGGTTTTAACTGATTCATGTTTAATGGTAGGTACATTGTATTTAATTTTTTTTGCACTAGATGATTTTTTTATAATTGTTGTAGGTAATAATATGGAATATTAACTACCAAAAAGAATCGAAACCTATAAAACTTATAATATAACTTGTAATTTGTCCAATTTTTATATAATATTACTTGTAACTTGTCCAATTTTTAGGCTACTTCAATATCGTCAATCTAAACGTGAAGATCATGTGCTAAAAATTCATACACCTACGCTTATGTAACTACATAAAACCGCTCTTAAAAGATCACATCCCGTCACCCATGTAGGTACAAGCGAGTATATTATCGTTAAGCGCCATCTAAATCAGCACATGATTGTCAATAAGTACACGAGTATCGCTATAAAGGTCGTATCGCGTGCGATAACTTTTACGAGCGCGAAATTGTGTTTATGCGCTGTGTTTCGCGATTTATCGGCACCAAAGACGAGAGTATATCGGAAATATTGCGACCGAACGAAATTACTCGCGGCGTGCGGGAGCTTCGAATGCTTCATATTCTTGACAATTTTCTTTGTATTTTTTATACTTAGATTAATAAAAGTGTTATGATTTGTGCCCGCTTTAATTGTTTGTCGTTGATGTTATAAGACGAAGAGTATCGATAAAATGCAAATTGAAAATTATTGTCTTTGAAATTAATAACGTCTGACTGTTATAATAAAACTCATAATTTTAATTTAGTTTTTTTTATATACATATGTATTAGATAAAAATACGGACCTAGAATGCTACCTTGGATAACCCAGCAACAATCACATAATCAAATTAAATAAAACGAATAGGCTACTTGACCACCGTAGTACGGTAATGTATTTATACATGTACCATCTGAGCAATTAGTGTTATCTGTATGAAAAATTGTCAGCAAGCGCGTGTCGAGAAGTTGCCACTCTACATAACAACATATTGCCACCACAATCGACACTAACGATGTACTAAACACTCCTCTCTAACAAACAAAACTATTGCAATTTCTACTTTTATTATTCGCGATTAACCCATTACATTATATACCGTAAGTCACAGGAGTTAGGGCTAAAATCGTTCGCTTTGTGATTGTCATACTCGCTCCATGTGGTCGGTTGTACGTCTAATTGGAGTTTCTAAAAGAGAACGCCGCAAGCGCAAAGCTGTGTAGATATAGAAATGTTTTAATTGTTTGCGACGCGGCTCGTGTTTAAGTGACATATTCGTAGTTATTCAAATCTCCTTATTTTTTGACACTCGTATAGACACTCTATTAGATTTTATGAATGCCACTCGTTCAAGTTCAACTAATGACATTGATAACGTGAAGCAATTTGCTAATTACGAAACCAATTAAGAGCTGGATCACGATGTTGATATTTTTTTGTTTGGTAGTATATAATTAGATACGAATGTTACTTATTCGGGAAGTCCGAGTCTCTATCGTGAGGTAGGTAATGTACAGCCTACATCTCATGTGTTGGGTGTGATGGGAACTGATCGAATCCCATCCCACAGTGCAGTGATGCAGGTCAGCACAAGAGTATGCGATACTAGGTATCACATACTCATCCCTACCAGCATCCCTGCACTGTGGTCCCGAGGCAAATCGATATCAGTAGGATTACTGTATTTGATTAACCCCCCGATACAGACGCTGTGACTTCTTTTTTAATGTATGATTTCATGGTTATACTTTATTCTCAACGAGGGATATGTTAATCGGAAAACATAATATACACGGTGACTTGATACCTATAGGTGTATATAGTTTTAGAGGGGTGAAAATATTTGCGAGTTTAAAAAATATCATAAACAAAGTATATACAATGTTGAAATTTTCGATGGGCCTTGGAGGGAAAGTACTTGAAACACTGAAAATAGCAAATATTGCTGAAAGGGTTTATTCCTTTATTTTTAAAAAGAAAAAAAAACTGCATTCAAAGATTTTCTCAAATTCACTTGCTTAGACCGGGAATCGAAATAACTCAAAATTGAAAACACATAATTAAATTTGTTATTTCATTCTCATAACTTTTACATTGTCATAACTAAACCAAATTTTAACGGAATCACTATACCAACTTTCGAATAAAAAAGAATTATCAAAATCGGTTCACTCTGTCGTGACTTCCGATGTAACGAATCCAAATTGTCAAAACCATTTTTCGGTGGAAAAAAAATCGAATTTTAAAAAGTTATATCTTTTACAGGTACATAAGGATTTCTTCGGTCGTATAGTGCCGCTATCGCAGGTTCATAAAAATGGTAAGTGCTTTTTGTAAACTTTTTGAAAAGAAAACGCTACTTATTTTTTTGGCTTTATAAACAGTAGTAAAAGGGTTTGTTTTAAAATAGATTGTAGTTAAATTAAATATTGAGTTGTCAATAATGATTATAAAACATTTATTATTTGAATAATTATCATCATCAGCATCTCCTGTTTTAAAATAATCCGAATTTGTGACATCTTTTAAAATAATTTACCCCGAAATGAGTTTTCCTCTTATTTATCAGCGACATCTTGAAAATGTGATTAATATCGAGATAATAACAGTGAAAGCTAAATGATATATTCGTTAAAATTTAATTCATCATTACAATTATTATTACCTCGATAAAAGCCCCAAAATATGTTGACGTAACTCTATGAGCGCGTATAACCAGCTATTATTTTCAATTATCCACCGGCAAGGGTTGTTAATATTCATTGTTGTCAGCCGACGGGAATCGAACACCTGATACTCGGTAATAGGACCGATTGTGTGCCATTTAGATATTAATCCGGCGTAATTTGGGCACGCGTTGTGTCCAATTTGGGCGCATGTTGCTTGCGGTCCAATATATTGGACACTTTTTTTCGTATGTCGACTGCTGAATTTTAATTTACAGAAGAAAGGAATATGCCCAATGCCTATTTGTTTGGGCCGCGGTTGCGCAATAAATATTTATGTGCCTCAACATGAAATTGATATATGTTAGGAAAAACTTTTAATATCAATATAGTTTGTGAGGTTTAGAATTACCAATCTTAAACAACGTATTTTTAATCGGTTTCTTTTTTAATAGATTGAGTTGTTCTCGTAGAAGGTCAAGTTTTGGTCAAGTTCAAGTTTTACGCAAAGCGAGCGAAGCCGCAGGCGGAAAGTATTCATATATGTACCTTGTACATCTTCTATCTATACATATAATAAATCTGTAGAAGGGTCAATTCTGTACATTGAAAATATTGAAAAAATAAATAGCAGGGGGTGTTACTGGATCGATACCAAACCCAAATATGTGATTAAAAAAATTTTTGTCTGTCTGTCTGTCTGTCTGTCTGTATGTGAAGACATCACGTGAAAACTAACGGTTCGATTTCGATGAAACTTGGTATAATTATACTTTATTATCCTGGGCGTAAAATAGGATACTTTTTATCCTGAAAAAATACGAAGAAAAAAATAATCTTAATTTTTCAGTTTTATCCATAGACGTTGTTCTGTAGAACAGCGAACACACGTTGGGTATTATTATAGGCCTAGCCGTATTTGAGTCCAATAGATATTTATAAGATGTTATTGTCAGAGTTACTCAAAATGGAGAAATAAACCATCCACGCGAAGACCGACATCCGCGCGGACGGAGTCGCGGGCGGAAGCTAGTATAAAATATGATAGGTATACTTATTCAGTCTGTGATGGACACATACGATTTTAATAAACATAAATAAATACACATGAGTAAGTCGGTGTGTCCTTAATATATTTAAATTTCAAAATCATTATTTTAATGAATTAAAATTATTTAAACTTTTAGTAGATATAATATATCTACAATGTGATGCAGAATGTCGTCATTCAATGAACATCGTCATTGAATGACGACATTCTGCGAGTTGTCATTTAGTCATGCAATTAAATATCTTCATTCAATGAACGCGCTAGTCATTCAATCAAGGAGCAGATTCAGCCAGATGACTGTGACATATTATAGGTAGTATAGGCCACTTGCAAATGTACTCCCATAAACATGAATATTGGATACATAAGAATTACATATTCATATCTCAAACGCGAGACTCAGAACGATTACATAAAGCCGATGGAACAAAACAACGGGGCAAGTTATAATGAGCTGCTGTAAGCTAATTGTTCTCGGCGAAATTGACTTATTGTTTGATTTAACGGGGCCGTTAAGGTCGCCGTGTACATGCTGCTCTGCTAATTTTACTAATAAACGCGAAAATTTGTAAGAATGCATGGATGAATGTATGTTATTCTTTCAAATAAACTACTGAACCGATTTCAATGAAATTTTGAAAGGTATGTAGGTAGCTGAAGACCCAGAATAGGACATAGGCTACTTTTCTTATCCTACAGGAACGGGAACTATGTGGGTTTTTCAAAAAACGCGGGCGAAGTCGCGGGCGGAAATCTAGTCACCTAGGCAACGTATATCATGAACTAGCTGTGCCCCGCGGCGGAAAAATATTCAAATGTATACGGTTCTGATTTTCCCACGATTTTATTACTGTATAATATGTATAGATGTAGGTACAAAGAGTGGAAAATACGTACATAAACACAAGTCGTACATAAACACAAGCGTATAGCGTAGCAATTCTTCGTAGCGATGCGATACCGTAGCAGTTTTTAGCAGTAAATCGCCTCGCTTTTAGTGTGTTCCGCCCTTATGGATCTCATTATAATACCCCGGCTCCTTACTTGATTTTAGTTAAATGCTATTAATCTGAGCTCGGATAATGTGCGTCTATTCGGTTTGTTCTTAATAATAAATTGCGCCTTGTTTCAGCGAACCGACGAAGTTATTGATTAGTTATCATTTGTTGAGTTTAATGCGCTAAGCGGTTTATTATTAAGCTATTGCATAGCTTCTATCGCGGGCCTTGAGCGCGGGGACCGAATGAGAAATTCCGTAACGAAAAAACCTCACGCTCCCTTTTGGCTTGAAGGCATGCAATAGCTTTACCGCGGCAGTCCCCGAGTGCCACACGTCTTTTTTCATTTATTTGAACATTCATTTTTTATTGGAATAATCACCGCGGCGTTCTTAATTTAGTACGAGAAAAATAGTAAAATTAGCGGAAATAAATCGTGTAGTTTTGAAAATAGCTACAGTTGTTCGTTGTCCCTCGACATGTCCAGATGATCATATCGAAAGTCCTCGAACCAGGACCTTTTTTTTAATTTTGCTCATAAGTCTAAACCTGCACAAATAGCGTCACGGTTATTTCTAGGAAAATATTCTACATAAAATGTCCTTTAAATTATGTTCTATTCTATTAAGTCAAGGGTTTTTTACATTTTTGCTCATAAGTCTAAAACTAACCTAACTAACCATCTAAAAATAAGATAAGACCAATTGTACTATAAGAATGAAGGAATAAATAAATTTATATTATTTTGTGTTTTGTTCCAGACGCAGTTGCTGACGTCATATCGTCGAGTAGCATTTTCTACCAATACAGGGAAGGGTTCAACAACGCTGTACGAAGAAATGTTCGGATGCGCGATCTTTTGTAATTAAATTGTAATTAAGCTTGTAAAGTGTGTAAAAGACAATAAATTATGTACTGTGATCTGTGGTTTTTTTATTTTGGAATGTTACCCAAGAAAATATAGAAGAAGAAATATTTATTTATTTATTTAGCCCTTATCTTCCATGACATTTAAATACAATTTATAACAAAAGATACATAGTACATGAAAAAAAATTTATAGTGCAATTCGTTTAAATGTCCTGGCCCCTTTCGGGTATAGGCCTCCTCCAACTGTCCCCATTTCCTCCTGTTTCCAGCTGCCTTCATCCAGTCTTTGCCTGTCAGTTGCAGAATATCATCAACCCAGCGAGCTCTTGGTCTGCCTTTCTGTCTCTTGGATCCTGGGCCTATCCATTTCGTGACCTTTTTTGGCCATCTATCTTCGGAGTAGCGGGCGATATGTCCAGCCCATTTCCATTTTAAGCGCTGTGCATGTTGTAACACGTCTATTACTTTGGTTTTTGCTCTTATTTTTGTGCTGTTGACTTTGTCTATGGTCTTGATGCCAAGGATACTCCTTTCCATAGACCGTTGGCACGTGCGTATTTTTGACATTGTAATATGGTTAAAGATCCAAGTTTGGGCACCGTATGATAAACAGGGCAACAGGCACGAGTCCATTACTTTTTTCTTTAGTTTCATTGATAGTTTTGATTTTAGTATTTCCTTGTTACTCCAGTATTTATTCCACGTCAATTTGATTCTCCGGTCTATTATAGAAGAAATATAGGTACTTATAGGAAATTCAAATTAATGGACTCGAATTTTCAACTTTTATATTTTCGAAATTGCAACTTGTTCATAAAGCAGAGTCTAGCGGAAGATCTAGTAAAACCTGTTGAATTTAAAAATTAAAATCTCGTTATACTCGAAAAGTCCCATTTAGCTCATTTCTATGTGTTTTAGATATTATTAGATATTTGATTTTAATAATAAAGAGCAAAAGTATAATACTTATAGCACACTAACTTCATAAAATAAATTTCCTACCAACAGTAAAGCATATCATCAATTATAATGTATACCAAAGTCCAGAGCAATCATTTGTCAATTTATATCGATATTTAATTTTTATATTGAGAGCCAATTTATGCGCCAATTGCCTGATTGAATATTTTGCAAAAGTCAAAGAACAATTGAAATTAATAATAAAATAATTATTGAACACCACTTAAAACTCACTCAAACTATTATCTCCAAAACGTTAAAAAAAATTGGAATAAATCTTCTTCTTATACATATACAATTCTCATGTCACAATATTAGTTACCATACTCCTCCGAAACGGCTAGACCGATCATTAAATTTGGTGTGCCTATTGGGTCTGAGAATCATCTATTTTCACATCCTTTTTTTTTTTTTTTTTTTTTTTTTTTTTTTTATAGTGGGGAAATCTTCCAAAGATACCCACGGCCCCCGGGGAAGGAGCCGTGGGTTATGTCGGATTCTTACCGACTAAAACCCCACTGTGTTCCGTCGAGCCGCTTTAGTGATGGAGCCGCGGGTATTTGTTGGAATTCTTCCGCGACTATTTTTTCACATCCCTAGAGAAAAGAGTAAAGCGCGTCACACACGGTGAAGATACTATAATATTTTATATTACATTAATATAATATTTTATATTACAGTATCTTAAGGTATCCGGTATTAGCGTTCTGACCATCATTTTTCTTTTTGTCATTGCGTACTACGACCCCTTTTTTTTTTTTTTTATAGTGGGGAAATCTTCTTAGATACCCCCGGCTCCCGGGGATGGAGCCGTGGTTATGTCGGATTTCTACCGACTAAAACCCCACTCTGTTCCATCGCGCTGCTTTAGACGGAACTGCGGGAACGGTTACGACTCTACCGCGTGTCCCGCCCAGCAGATGCCCGTTTCCAGGCCCACCACTAGAACCCCCCTCGCTGGCGGCTGGTGGAACGAAGGCTTACGCCACCAACGCGCAGACAATGGATCTTTCCCCGCTCCATCATCCGCGTTCCCCTGAACCACCGACCCCATCACCATCCGGCCGGAGGGTGCACGCCGGAAGGTCCTCCGATGTGTGAAATACACGTCGGGGGACCCTCCGGCGCACTTTTATAGAGATTACCTCGCAGCCCCCACCTCACCAGAGGTGGCGGCCCTCGGTCCGGCCCCACGGACCGGATTACGAGTTGGCAGACGGCCGTTTTACAGCGACCGCCACCCCACACCTCTCTGCAGGAGTCTCCGCGCGTCATCACAATGACGCGTCGGGATCCCGCCCTCCGCTGCACGGCGTGGCTTGCTAAACCAGCGAGCCCGCCGCGCCGCGACCTCTGGCCGCCATCCACCGCCGCATAAAAGCCGGCTCCTCTCTGGCCCACAAAACAGGACCTCTGCCGTCGGGTCAGTCGAGGCTTTCCAACCCCAACTGCCGTTCAGCGCCACCTTTGCCTATTGGACACGGGGTCCGCCAAGCCACGACCTCTGGCCGCCATCCCACGCCGCACACAGCGGCCGCTGGGCCACACCTAGCCCTGGCCGTCGGGCCGGTTGAATCTCCCCGACTCTAAACCAGCCGTTCAGCCCCTCGCTGGTCCAATTTCGCTTCACTCAGAGGGCCATAACTCTGAGCTACTGAGCCCCTCCGCCGCGACAAGGCCTGGACCGTTGGGGGGCGTACTACGACCCCTGTAGAACCGCCATCCTGTTACAAATAACCCGAAATTTTGTGGTTCAATTTTGTGGGATAAAATATTATAGTATCTTCACCGTGTGTGACGCGCTTAAGGCAGAACAACGTTTGCCACGTAGTACCTATTCATATAACATACAGAAAACCACATAAAACATAACTAACACTATTGTCTCCAAAACGCAGGTGTAGTACAAAACAAACATTTACATTATTTAACGGCTTCATTATTTAACCACTCCATTACCATTTACCATTCATATAAACTTTCCTCATAAATATATCGCATTTTCAGCCGGTTTCTGTGATTAATTGCTTTAGTTCTGATCTACGATTGTTGTACGACTTTGTAAAGGATTGCCGCGAGTTGTTAAATATTTTATGAATCTTCCCGTTGCGACGAACATTAAACTGATATTTTATTGTTTAAGATATATTCACACGACTTCTGTAGCGACACATTATTTTGTAAGAACATATGTTTTGTGCACAGGCTTCCTTTAATTGAGATTGCTTTTAAGCTCTTTCGTAGGTATAAATCCATATAAATCATCGTTTAAAATATAAGATACTATAGCATTGTTGGTAGATAATTAACTATGTAGGTTTTACTCTAATGAGTAATGACTAGGTCCACCTGTTTTCTTTAAATTAGGTCCTTAGACTGTTCAATTATTATTTTCACGTTTTCTTTTGTTATTCCGTTACTGAAAGAGGAGTGAAGGAAAATCGGTCGAGTCGTACTTCAGATAAATGCTTTTAATCATGTAAATGTTCATATATGAAGCCCAAAACTAATCATCATTAATCATCTTCATGAAAACATTTCGGGCCCCTCTGCAGGGATAAGCCTGAGGCACAGAATAAAAAATGTTTAAGTCATAATCTTTACTAACCACGGAGTCAACAGAAGCACAGATAATATAATACAAGAAGGAAAATAAAAGATGTTTATGGTTTCATTCGCGATGTTTTTTCGTTAGACAAGTAAAGAACAGCAAAGCAAATTCCAATCAAAGGTATCTAACGTAACCTAAGTCACTTACTATTTTGCGTATAAATAGCTAGTTATATACAACAAAAACAAAAACAGGAACAACCTAATATAAGATATTAGTTTTGCGTGATTTGTTTTTTATAAATGCTATGAATCCAACAGTATGAGAAATATACATAAACTGTAGAATTAATTATAGAAAATTCTGTACCTATTTGTTATAAATTAACCTAACTAACCTCGTGTAGATAGGTTTAGGTAATTTCTGTCATGAAAAATAATATGATATTCAATGATATTGTAATACATATTATAGGATTGTATAGACTACAGGCCCATGTTGAAAAAATTATGGGTCATTTGACCCACCACCTGACCTATCTAGAATGATATAAGAGCATAAAATAATAAGATTCAGCACTATGACGACACTCGTAAGCTGTCCACCTGAGTGCAGATGAGAATTCGAAAGTTCAGGTAGAGATTTTCTCCTCTTGTCTCCATGATTTTTGTACGGCGTTGCGGAATAATGACTTAAAAGCAGTATAGAAATAGTATGACACAGATGCCGTACAAAAATGGTGGTCCACAAAGTCGGAATTTATTTTTATTTTTCGACAGTTGCCGGGGTAAATTTAGTCATTTGATTTTGTACGGCATCTGTGTCATACTAGTTCTATACTACTTTTAATCAATTATTCCGCAACGCCGTACAAAAATCATGGAGACAAGGGGAGAAAATCTCTACCTGAACCTTCGAATTCTCATCTGCACTCAGGTGGACAGCTTACAAGTGACGTCATAGTGCTGAATCTTATTATTTTATGCTCTTATATCGTTCTAGATAGGTCACCTGGTGGGTCAAATGACCCATAATTTTTTCAACACGGGCCTGTAGTCTAGTAGGCTGTAGCGTCCTACCTTTCTAGTTCCTATATTTTTACAGTCACTGTAGTTGAAAATTCTTCTTGTTCTTGATAACAATTCACGATCCATTGTGGACTGGTTTGTTTTGCCAATGTAAGGTAAGCGACAAGATGTGTGGAAAATGTTGTTTTTCTACGCTTTGAACATAGCTTTTGTAAGAAGCTATTGTGATATTTTTAACATTTTTTCACTAGTTTAGATACCTGTGGGTGATATTCAGTCCTGTATGGTATGGTACTCAGTCTTGTGGGAAATGCACCATAATTTATTATGTCAATACATAATGATTTATTCATTTATTTTTACTTTTGTAAACATAAAGGTGCATAACTTTCCTAGCGTTCTGTTTTTTATCATATAAATACGTAAAAGGTAAGATTAACCTTATTTCAATTCTACATACTTTTTAATTACAGCAAAAGGTAGGTACTGTTTATAGTTCGAATAATTTTTTTAAGTTTTTATAGTTCACTAACGTTCGGCCTGCGGCTTCAGTCTTCACCCGCGTATTCCAGCCCATATATTCCCCGTTCCCGTAGGATTACCGGGATAAAACCTATCCTTTCTAGGTTTCAAACTATATTTTTACTAAATTTCATCCAAATTGGTTCAGTGGTTCAGACAGCATCAATAATATAGGTGTAGGTCTATGTGTAGGTTTTTGAATTGTGAGTTCGTAGCGTACCTACCTATTAACTGACCTACACAATATCGTTTGTTCTATAAAGGGTTTTTATATATAAAAGTAACCTTTTTCTGAGATATTATATCGTTCAAATAAACAACAAAAAATTCCAACTTCAGATCAAAATTTGATGTTCAATAGACCGATTATAGAGGTACACAGGTTTGATGATAAAAAAGGAAAGAAAAGAAAACACAATAAATTTCATAAATGTTTTATTTGATAATTAAAACAACTAGCCACGTGTGTCTAATAGTATCTACGTGTATTTATATTACATATTATTAATAATTATTAACTAATTATTATTTACATCCGGCGCCAATTCCCTTCTCCGTGCATCATGCAGTTGAAACATCCTCATTCATATTTACAAACAGTCCGCCGGTTTTATTATTTTATGTATATAAGTAGATTTATTATGTAACTCTTATTTTTTGATTTTCAATATATACGAAAACTTTTTTTGAGAAATTTTTAAAAAATATAAAAAAAATAATTATCTATTGTTTAAAAATTTCTCATTTATAAAGCATTTGAATATAAAAACTAAATATCAACTTATTTTCATTTTTATTTTTTGTGTCGAAAATAATTTAAACTTATAAAATGGTACTGGAAAATAATAAAAACAATAGATATTTAATAATTACAATAATTATTTGCTACGATCTACCTATTCTTATAACAGTTGTAGGTACTAACAATTTAAAAGCGTATACCTTATCGCTTAATTATACTTAAGATAAATATTATATATAAAGGTATATACAAATAAAATAAAATAATAAGTAATTAAACGGAATAATTTTAAAATATTATTTACAGAAAGAAATTCATTTCACAACAGTTTTTGGTCGAAAATACTGACATGGGTAGGTAACATTAAAAACTATTACATTGGTATTTATTATTATACTTAAACTACAATATTATTACATTTAATTTTAATACTGATCTACTAAATACGAACATTATATAATCGATTTGAAATATTTAAAACATAGCCTTGCAAAAGCTGGTGAAAAAGAGTCACATCTTTCGACAATATGATAAAATAATATTAAATTTAAGTCAAAATTAAAATTTTATACATATTATAATATAACTATTTTATAAATAAATGTAAATAAATTCTAATAACAAAAGTATACATGGCACAAATATTGGCACTTTAAAAAAAATGGCACTAAAATAATTCACGTTGGTGTAGGTAGAGGCTGGAAAATAACATTATCCATGTTTTTATTTAGGCCTCTCTGGAATTCATTCTTAATTTCAGGAGATATTTCTGCTCATAAAAAAATCACCCCATATACTTATTTCCAAACATACTTCTTACAAAAAACAATAAATATTTATTGCTTGAATATTTAAACAAACTACACTACATTAAGCAATTTGCCGTATCCAAATTATTCTAGATGTTTCGGTGGTTCTGATGACGTGTTCGTCTGTGAGTCATGGGGCAGAAGCGATAGGGGCAGAGGGGGCAAGTGTAGGGGCAAAGGGAGTAAGGCCCTAGACTGGAAGTTAGCTAGGGACTGTAAAAGGGCCGCGGAATGTTCGTGGGCCTTTCGGCGTAATTCTGCCACGCTCGAGGAACGTGCCTCCTCTTTGGGGCAACAGGGGCAGGGCGCGCCCCAACCTGTAATATAGAATAAGTTTGTAGATAGCTGAAATTTAAACGTAAAGTTTTTATACAAATAAACAAGACAAAGAAATGAAATAAATAAATATAGTTGGGTAGAGCTTCCCGTAAAAAAAAGATACGTGTAGGTACCTACATATAATATAGCTCAAGTTTTAAATAGCGTTGTATCCTGCTTTTTATTAAATAGCAGTAAAGTTAAAAAAAAACATTATTTGCTTTTACTTTTTAACAAACTTACAGTCCCAAGTTAATTTTGCAAATTCATATAATTACATATATATAATTTATAATATCCTAAAATAATATCCACCATACCTTTGAGCGGAAAGAATGGCTGCGACAGATGGTTGAGATGCTGCGAGAGATGCGACAGGTGCGGCGGCAGGAACAGCGGCGGCGGCTCCGAGCCTGTACTCGACGAGCGGAACGCGCCAGTACTGGAACAATTATATGATTAAAGATTCTGATATAGTAATATCTGATAGAGTCATAGACACAATCATTTAAAAAAAGGTATTTCAATAAAATTTAAATAATCAATATAATTTATATCTATTTATATTAACCACTCCACGGTAGGTACTCCACGGTTTTACCCGCAGTGCTGCGCTCCTGTTGGTCTTAGGGTATATATATAATATAGCCTATAACCTGCCTCGATAAATGGGCTATCTAACACCGAAAGAATTTTTTAAAGCGGATCAGTAAAGATTGTTAACCGACAGGTTCTATCTTATAAATAAATATCGTGTCACAGTGTTAGTTGCCATAGGTACCTACTCCTTCAAAAAGGTTTGAGCCGTTTTTATATAGAAAGCTTTGTGTATTACTTATTTTTATTTTTTTTTCATGGTTGTTGATCGATCCGATCAATCCTTATGTCATAAAAATAGAAATTAAAAATAATATAATCGTGATAATACGATTCCAAACAAATATAACTTATCAGAAGTAGTTTACAGTTTACTTATTAAAACAACAAAGATAATAGCAGAGTCTAATCGGTTAATTCATTAATTATTTATAAGTTAAAGTGGGGGTCCTTAATTCAATACTGTAACCGAGTTTGTAAGAATTCAGGCCGCTTCTGGACGGTTGGTTGGTCACAAACGAAATTTGTTTACGTCAAAGTCACTACAGAGAAGGTAGGTACTCTCACAATTTGAAAAGCTATTGATTGCTGCGTATTTTTAAATTTTTGAATAAATTTTTACTGCATACACTACCAACATTAAAAAAATTATCGACCTTTTCTCTTGAAAAGTACTACAATAATTGAGAAATTTAATAAAAGAAAGAAGTTTTTCCATGTCACCTATCTTGGTGTAAAAATCTAACAATTAATTTTAAGCACTTATTTTCATAGAGCTGTCAATATCGAATTCCCGTTAATTCAATTAGAAAGCTAAAATTAAAATGGCGAACGGCACAGCCAATGCCGTGTCTTCTTCGAAGCTGACATATTCATGGCTCCGTGCCAACCAATCACGTCGCTCGATTAAAGCGAGGCTTTTGAATTAGTCTTCCCACTTAGGTATTAGACCTCATTCACACGAGAGCTTTTTTAACGTCCGTTAAAAAAGCGTCCAAATAGAACAAATGCATTCCCAAGTATATGTTCACACGTCAGCGCTTTTAAAGCGCGACGCTTTTTTATCGCGCAGTGTTCTATTTTCAACGCTCGGCGTTGGGCGTTAAATAAAATAGACCATAGGAAACTTCTTACTATTATTCAGACGAGCGCTAAAAAAGCGCCGGCGCTGCGTTCAGTATGCCGCACGCTCGCTCAGCGGTAGCACGTGTTTGTTGTGCTTATAATCATCAGAAAATCGATACGATGTCGTGGATTGTTGATCCCGAACTATTAATTATAGATGTGGAGTCTCGTCCGTTCCTGTATTCAAAATCGTTATAGACATTTGAAAATAATTAAAAAAATTCCGGGGTATTGCCTTAACTCTTCGTACAGTGTCACAAACTGCCCTTTTAAGTATCTCTGTTCATTCAGAGGATGTACCCAGAATGCCTTTTGTTTTCTTTTTCGTCTTTTAATAACACAAATCGCTAGTGCCAATCTTTCTTTCTTTCTTTCTTTCAAATATACCTAACATATAAAAATTAAAACAGTAGGTATTTTTATCATATTCCTTTAAGTAACATGTTTATCGATGACGAGTTTGAACAAATACCTACCATAGGTACCTACAAGTGGTTTATTAAGAACAAACTTTCCGAGGAATTCTAAGCAAATATAATAATATAAATATGTATCATAAAGATATTACGCAACTGACATTACGTAATTATTTTAGCAGAAACCATTTCCACGTCTTACTGAAGCCAGAGACGAGACATGAGTGATTTTAAAGCGTTAGTATGAACAACCACAGAGAGAACGTTTAAAAAGCGCCAACGCCGGGTTTTAACGCAACGCTTTTTTAACTCTCGTGTGAATGAGGTCTTAAGAGTTTCCTTAATTAATACTTTTAACGAAAATGTGATATGCTTTTGATATAAAATTCCATTTATGAATGATCAAGAATGGCCAGTCGCATTATGCCAAGGCAACTATAACGACTAGGTATAATCTAAAAGCATTTCACAAAAAAGCGTTTGTAACACAAATTACTCGAAATGACTTCGCAAACACAAAGAAAGTGTCAAGAGTGTGTCGTGCAAAATTCAGAGCACTACATAGTCAGAGATTGGAGACAATGAAATGAACGCCGGCCGAGGTGTCGCGCGCTCCGACATTCTCTTGGTGCATAGTTGATGTGCCGGCGAGGGCGGTCCAACGGACGGGAGATCGCGATTCTTTAGATATCAATAGAGGTAATCAGACATTAATCAAGCCTTTCGTTTGCTAACGTTTGGTTACTCAAAATTACGCCATTACGGCAATACCTTATACGAGTCCTACTTGACTAGATATACATTTATGTCAAAGAATTTTACAGTTGAAATTTGACAATTAATGAAGTTTGCTTGGAAATTATCAGTAAGATATGAGTAATCATTGCTGAGAAGACATTATATGGGAGTTTATTTAGTGCTGAACATGTTTTATAATAAATAGCTGTACACATTTAGGAATAGATAATGTACATCATGAACCAAATCTATTATAAAACAGGATTTATTTGCGAAGTTTGCTCGAACATTTCTCGAAATAACTGAAAATCTATGAAATAAGTGTCACAAAAGTGTACAGCAGATGCTTGTATCTCCTCTAAGACATCGCTGTTCGCTCGTAACTTAAACCACAAATTCCCCGAACACTCGTTCAATGGAATCAAAGGATTTGCGTTCATTACGGGCGCAAATAATTGATGACTGCGCATACCGGCCACCGCACCGTGACACCGTAATTCTGTACTCCAGCGCTGATTGCTCTTATATTATTATTGCATTTCGATTTTGATTATTTTGAAAACTTTATCATAATTCCATGGACCTAAGTGCTAATTTTAATTGCACTACTTTGGTAAATATTATTTTTGCATTTCTATTTTGTAATGCTAACTGCTTGAAGCATGCGACCATTAAGATGAAGTGCCGATGAACATTGCACATCTTTAGTCAAATCATAGGTACATAAATTTATGGTACGTACTTCCGAGCGCTTTTCAAACTTTTACATTGCTTTAAACATAACTATTTTAAATTCATTTCTTTATTTATTGTTTGCCGTTTCTTTTTCTATATTATGCACGTAAGTAACATAAATATACCAAACTATCAAACGTAAAATAATATTAGTTACAATTGATTTAAAACTACAAATCATACAATCAAATAACAAATTACCCAAACTCAATATTTAAATCACTACAAGTGAAAGATCGCAAATGATTTTATACAAAATGAGGAGTCAGAAGTACAAATTCCATTATCCTGCTAGGGTCAACCCGAGGGGTGGTCTAACGAACCGTACCTCTATTAATTGGTTTCTCCCGGGTGGAGGGAGGGGGAGCCTTCAGAAAATGTCCTCCAAGATTACCTAATATGAATATTCAACTAGAGAATTGAACAAAGGGAATAGATGTAACCCGTAATGCTGTAAATCATTATTTTGATTGGTGTATTAATTTACTTGAGTTTGCGAGTTAATTATGCGCTTTGTTTTGAAGAAGTTATTTATACATTTTACGATAGCATTGATACACTTAGATTACAAAATAAAAGATACACTTTTCAGCTTCATTTGATCAATAGTATCAAACAAAAATCCTATTCTCTGCATAAAATTTAAAATCTTTGTCTAAAAGACGTCCTACAGACGTCATTTAAACGAAGATTACGATAGACATCATCCTATATAAATAGGTATCATACCTGTGTCTTTGTATCTTTCGGAGTGTAAACTAAATTAATCTAAAAAATATAAATTTAAATAAAAAATAAAATGATAATGCACACTATGTAAACAAAACTATTTAGGTAGGTAGTATACCTAGTATGTTAGGCTTTGTAGGCGTTCGTTTTGTATACGTTTCCAATTACGTACCTATGTTGTGGAAATAACGTATAATATTCCAAAGTAAACAAACCACGCCGCTATCACAAAACCAACTTATCTTCAATATGATAATTGCTCCATTTGTATAAGCATGCTTGCATTAGCCGAAATATATGCATAAACGCATAAAATATGCTCATATTCGTAGCTGTACTATAATTCATGTAGTGTAGATTGGTATCAGAGCGTTAGGTGTAGTGTAGGTAATGAATGTTCAATTATTCATGCAATTAACTGATTATAGCGACACTAGGGGGCCGGCGGGAGGATGTCACCCTTGTCTACTCTGTGCTTAGTGCTGACTGCTGATACTTCTACCTAACATGTTAGATACTAACGAATTCATCAAAATGTGTTTATGAAATTTTAAATTTTTTGATTCCTGTATTATTTTTGGATATTTATTGTTTACTAATAATTGCTATCATAATATTTACCAATTTATGATTTAAAACTTAATAATTTTTTAGCGTAAGCTAGTCGAAATGGGAAAAGAAACAAAATATTAGTTAATTACTTATAACCTAGGCTTTTACATAAAAGAAAATGCTTCAGAAACTTACACTACAGACACAAATAAAAACCCGCATAGTTCCCGGGATAAAACCTATCCTATGTGTTAATCAAAGTTACCATCTATATGTGTGCTAAATTTCATTGTAATCAGTACAGTAGTATTTGCGTGAAAGAGTAACAAACATACATTCACATACACAATACACATACATCCATCCTCACAAACTTTCGCATTTATAATATTAGTAGGATAGGATTACGAAGACACTAAACCCAAAATTAAAAGACCACTCCAAAAGCGACTTAATATTTCTTTCATCATCCTTAAAACGTTCTTGTGTGATAATTAATAATTACCACTTACTCGAGCACCGGCTGTATCCACGAATTACTGTCAATTTATATCTTTGCATAATTAATTTTCATTTTGTGAACACGCTGTATTATGTTACAACTATATTTTGATCATTTATTCATGTTCGTTGAATATCAAAGGATACAATTGGATAATGTTAGGGGAAGGAGGTGCACACCGCATGTGTTTAAACTTTTTGATATTTTATTAGGGCAAATTTAAAGTAAAGTTAAGGAGATGCAAGTTAAGAAAGTACGTTCAGTAGATAATACAGGGCTTATAGTAAAAAAAAAACGTAAAAAAAGCTAATATAAGCTACATATTTATTGATAATATAACGGTAAAATAAAGATGTAAAATAACTTGAAATAATAAATTAATTGATTCTGTGTTTATATACGATTAATTTATTAAGGAACATAATAATTGTTCTGTTCTGCAAACAAGTGAATTGTTACTGAGCAATCATTCATATTTAAAACTCAACAATTTAATAATTATTTAGTTACGAAAAGGTCTACAGCGCTACGGTTTCGTAGCACTATTTCGTAGCATGCCGTCACTACGAACCTACGAACTGTAGCGATCGGTCTAAATTGAGAATCGGCAATTTATGTAAAATGTATGAAATGATATAACCCTCTTTCGTATCTCACTCGATATAATATTATTTAAGAATAGTTATTTTTTTTAGGAAAAGATAAATGGAATGTATGGAAAAAGGCCATTATAGAATATAGACTTTGAAAATGACATAGGTAACTTCTAAAATGTGTTCTGTTTAAAATAAAAAAAATCTTGTATAAAATCGAACTCACACAGTCATACAAGTTTTTAAAATGGCAACACTAATTACTTATTACAAGTAGTCTAGTCGAGATACATAATTCAAATTAATAAAAACTTTTAACACAAATAACAAGCCAAAGTTAACGTTAAAATATAACACCATTTCGTGTATCTTTATGGAGTAAATTTAATTTTTAGTGAAAGGTGGAGGCGGGTCTAATTGCCAATTTTCCTTTACAGTTTTTTCAGCTTTTAAGGAGAAAAATTCGTTAATGCATATTTAATCGCTATAATCGTCTCTCCCTCACGAAATTACCGAGACGAAGACGTTTTACACTTTTACCAGCCTTCTGTTTTAATGGTACACTAATACTTTTAAAAATTATACAGTTATTTGGAGGGAATCTTCTTTGGTTAATACTCTTTGTTATTTTCTTTAACGTTCTTTAAGTTATTTATTTTTTATGAAATTATCAAGTGAAATAGCCGCTAGAGTATTGAAATTTCTGGGGCAGGCCTATGTCCTACAAAATGGAAAATTTTGGAAAATGTACTAAACATCATTTCATTTTCTCTTATGTGCGATGTTATCCGCATTTTCCACCTACCTTAAAACTATACTGAAAACATCTTTAACAAACGAATTATCACTCAGACAAAACATTTTTAAAAATCTCAATTTGTAATCTCATGTCACAAGTTAAAAAGTGAACAGTATTATTTACACCATACGACACGTGTCGCGATGTCGCATCGTATCCGTGTGTAATCCACTCGCATTACTATCGCAGTCAACTATCCAGTCTCCAGGGTGCGGGTCCACAATCATTTTCTTTGAGCCATAATCCCGCCTCATGTATAATGCGTGCATATAAATTTCAATTTTAAACCCGCGCGGCTCGAGTTACAGCCATTTGCGGAATTACGGTGGGGTCTGCGGGACGGATGCGATACGATAATCGGGATTAGCTGATGGTTGCTGTGTTTTTTGAAATTGATTTTTTTTAACTATTAAATGGATGAATCGACAATGTAAGTTGAGTAGTAAACGATGTTGTTAATCGTATTTTATGAAATTCATAGTCACTAACGTGTTTATTTTCATAAATATAAGTAAGATTTAACGTTAATCTATTTATCACATAACTAATGGTTTAACTAACTATAACCTATCCAAACACTTATTTACATTTTAGCCACATCTCTTTACTTACATACGAATCCTCTCACCCTTTTCGAGTCACAATATTGACGAGTCATCTGCCCAACGTATCGTATCATGGTTTCCCGTGCCGTGCCGTACAACGGGAACGCGCTCGCTCAGTAATCAGGTAATGTGTCCGCTGCGGAGCCATGAAGGAGATAGTATTTCAGCCAACACCTTCCATCTTCTATATTTCGAGTTATGTAATTTAACCATTTTGATATGTTTGGGTTATTTATTATCTTGCAAAGTGAAATATTTCATTTCAGTTTGTTTGATAAGCGCTTTTTACTATATAAAATTGTTGCCAATGGCTAAGAAACTTTATTTGTTAAAATAAATGAATCTGTATTTTGTTATTTAGTAAAATTTAATTTATTTGGAAGAAAAATTCAAGCCCGTGATAAAATGAGGAGGATTTGACTTTATGTAGTTTTGTTTCAAATATATTTTACAAATAATATGACTTCATGTACGTAGTAGTACCTAGTACATATAAAATATTATATAACTTTTAACAACTATGAAAACTAAGCACAGACACAGATAATATAATACTAATCACAGACTTACACGGTATATATTCCATAATATACGCAAAGTAAACCTATTAACACATTGAAAAACCGGGAAAGCTTTCAAAGCCGTATGAAATAAGCTAAAATCATAATATGAATAATCTGCTAAAATAACATTTGCGTGATCCTCAACCGCTAATGCACTGTGTCTTGCCTCCCGGCGGACTTTAAACTGCTTACCGTGTTTTAAAACATCCCGGTTTTATTCCTAAGCCGCTGACGGAAGATGCTTTGAGGGGGTTTAAAAGTACACACAAAAATCCTCTTTTTGCGATTTTGGAAGAGTTGTTGTTTGTTTATTAAGAGAGTAAATCGATTTATGATAGATATGAAAATTAGGAAAGTTATTAATATTATTTCGTAATTCATTGCTTTATTCGGTTGCGTAGTTACGGTGTTTGTATTCGATTAATATTCGCTAATTAATCACTAAACTACCGAATATCTATGAAACTATAAGATGTAAGATATAAAGAACGTGTGTGCTGAGCAAAAGTTTCAGAAGTAAAACTTCTTTGGCAAAATTCTAAGATACCAAAATCGTCACTTTACTCCATGAGGTGACGGTATTGCCATGACACGACCTTGAAATTTTACTCTCAGCGCGCATAAAGAAGTTCCACTTTAAAAAGTAACTTTCCCGTTTCTATGAAAACATTACATTTACACACGCATTTAATCTAAGCTCTATTCAAGATGTCATAGAAAAATCTAAATTGATTTAAAACGATTATTAATAGCGCCCCGGTTCAAACGCATTTGTTCAAATTACGCATATAAATTGATACAATAATTACGTGAAGCCGACTCATAAGTCATAAATTTTAATAAAAACAACGTGTGACTTATCAAATTAGACATTAAATGCGACGAATAAAGTCCAATTACAGGTTATTGCGTAAAAAATGTATAAATTAATGATTTCAATGAGTCGGTAGAACGACATGCGAGCGACAATTCGCGTTATTGTTAATTGTGTTAGGGCTGTCACTTTTCATTGTGCGTTTGTGATAAATTTGTGGAATATTTTCCATTACAGCAGAGAATAAGTGAAAAATAGGGTTATACTTTCTTCTCAGTTCGCACTATCCTATTTTACTAATTATCCTAATTAACAGCCATATTTACGAGAATTTTAAGAATTGGAATTAATGCTACACAGGAAAATGTAAGTTTAAAGATGCACTAACGAGAATAGTCCTACAAAATATAGTGAGTTCATGACATTTTCTTCTCGACAATGTCTATCATCGTCCGCAAAGAAACTGGTGCAGCGCCTACTGGTAATCGCTACCACTTCCCATAAACATTTGCAGAGGCGTAATTCTGAACTTATTAAATTCAATACTTTGAGAACTAAACAGTTTCAAATATGAGAAAATATCTATTTCAGTGTAGTAAATACCGAAATAACAAAATAATATCATGTTCATCCCTATTACGCAGCAAGTCCAGTAATTACGCGTTTAATTGTATTAATTAGAGATACTCGAAAGGGTTCCGTCGCAAATTGAATAACACAAAACGCCTACATCTAATATGATATCATACTTACTTATGAGGGTTATTACCATAATATCATTATTCTTAATGACTAGTTTCTTTGTGGGATAATATTCTCATGGATATTTAGTTTTATTTTCGTTTTGAATTTAGAAAAAACGTCGTTACAAAATTATCAGTTTTAACTTCATGGGCAGAAGCTTTTTCCTAACTTATTATTCCAAAAATCACACAATAATACAAAAAGAAATTGGGAAAAATGTAAAACAGACCAATAATAATATCTATACTGCGTATACAAGTAAAACTGTGTTGGTGGCTGTTCTAACTATTTTCATGGTAGGTATATAAAGAAACACTGAAATTATTAAAATTGGTAGAAACGTATAAATTAAAATTATTTTACAGGAATATATAATAGGTATAACATCAACTTAACAAAAATATGTACGCAAAAAGATTGGTATTGCGGTTAATTGAATGAAAAAAAGACTTGGTTATTGCTCTGAGTACATTATTTTTTATTTAGTATCTAGCATATGCTTAAAACATTAGCACCTACATATTTAGAAGGCAATTCGTCACACTTCATTTTTCTGAGCGTAACACACACAGAGCAAACAGGCAAACTTGTAACATTACGCGCGACGTCAAAGGCACGACCGATTCCCGGCAAATTGTATTTACGCGTCCCACGGGAGCCCCTTATTGAGTTTGCTCTCAAAGAGCAGCCATTTTTAAAACTTCCATCGACTCAGGTAGATCGTTTCGTATGGCCAATTGTGGTCGCGCTTTGTTCCACGGATCCTTTATAGGGTTGACGAAGTTACCGAGTTTCGGCGCAAGAATAATTTGTGTTCCCGCGCGATACGATTACGCGAGTTACCCGGGAATCCGATACGACAGTTCCACGAATTCAATTCTCGGGACCGCTTGAGTGGTTCGGGTCGAGCGAAAACTTCGTTTGTCTGCGTTACAATTAAACTCGAACGACTTTATCAAAGGAAACGGCGATGCAAATCGCCTCATTCCACTCCGCTAACGAAGCTCACCGCTTATTTATGAGCGCATATAAATAAAGAATATTAATCTGGACGTATCGTGTAAATGAGCTCATTTCTATTCCGCTCGCAAACAAATTCATAACTCGCCGAAACTCATAAAATGATCCGCGAAATAGAGTTTTATTAAACGAAAACACAGCTACCGCGGTCCGTGCATAAGTTAACATAACATTCCATTCGTTGTTAAAAGATAAATTAGAATGTTCTCGTCGGACGTGGAAATGTATTCGGATCCAATCTCGCGCTCCCCGAGGCGCGCGCGTAATTGCTTAAGAGAAAAATCCAAATGAGAAATGAAAAGGGATTCCCTTTTCACAGAGAAAATTATATAATTGAATATCTTTTTCGTAAGTATTATGAGGTATAAAATATGATAATTGAGTTTTTGCTTGCGAGCGGAGTGCGACGGCTTAACGGTTTAGCGCTATGTTTTGTGACGAGCAGAAATCGTAAGAGATAATGTAATGACTCTCGCTGATTCCCTTATTATCTCTAAAGAACATTAATATTGTTTTTAACGTAAAAAAGACGAAGAATAAATAAATGAAATCATTTTAATTTGAGTGCATGTAATATCTAGCAGGTCACCAACAGATCGAAACAAAAATAAAATTCGTCAGAAATTGTAAAATTACGAAATTTTACATCCAAACATAATCAGTTGCGATGTTTACAAATAAAGTTTCAAATATAATTAAAAAGCAATGAAGCAAGAATTAATCCCACAAAAATCAGTGAGATTTGTACAACAAGGATGCGAGGTTCAGTGCAAAATAAAATTTGATAGCCCCGTAGCTCGCAATCAGGAGTGTTTGCGCGGTAAAGTCGTTATGTCGTGATGTCGCCGATTCGTGACTCGATTTCTTATGCCTTTGAACCTTTGATATTCAGCCGTCGACACTGATCGCGATTGGGGACAAATTCAATCACTGATATACACTTGGGCTGCTATTTGTATTGGTGTAATACAATGTGTAGATTGGAGTTAGGATCATTGGAATGTGGGCAATTGTGTTTTAAAGGTATCCATCGTTTCTTTTTTTGTGAAATATGAAATCATGGAATAAGACTATGCACCTCATTGAGTAACGATTTCGTCTTAAAACGGAAGTATATAATTTTGAACAATGCAGAAAGCAAAACAAATTTAAATATCATCTAAATTTCAATCTTTCTACAGCAAAATATCTAGGAACAATACAAAGTATATCTTATAACTAGCTTTCCGCCTGCGGCTTCGCCCGCGTTTTCAAAAAAAAAAACCGCATAGTTCCCGTTCCCGTGGGATTTCCGGGATAAAACCTAGCCTATGTCACTCAGAAATGATGTAGCTTTCCAACAGTGAAAGAATTTTTCAAATCTGCCAAGTAGTTTCGGAGCCTATTCAATTCATACAAACAAACAAACAAAAAATCAAACCTTTCCTCTTTATAATATTTGTATAGATAGAAACACGCCCAAATCCAATTAAACTACATCATTCTTTCATAGTATTTTCTCAAGTAATTAGTTCTGTAAAACTTCTCTTACGAATATTCGCGTATACTTTTACAAGGACGAGTATATAATATATAGTCGAGTTGTTATGTCATACGCTAAGAATATGCTTATCTCTTACATACTCTTTCAATACTAAAAAGAATAAATAGAACCTACTATCCTAGTCCTATCCAAGTACTAACCTATACTTGGTTTCCAGTACATCTAATCGGCAGTATGTAACCGATAACCCAATAACACGAACGGGCGTGGCCGTTTATAAATAACATTCAGGTGAATAGCGAAGCGAATAGCAATTTCACTTATGAATAATTCAACAAGGTCCGCGAGTAAATGCGTTACGATTTTTCATAATAGCTCCCTTTGATGTTTCCTTCCTTCGCGTTATTTATCTCTCGCGTTATGCAGTTTAGTTTTATCGTGGAGGGTGTGGAATTGATGTACATACTTAAGTGTTATATCGTTTTATGTACGTTATGATATGTATCAAATTTGTTATGTAAAACGTACAAGGGTTTTTGGGCTTGAGGGGTTTTAAGGTTATTGTAAGATTATGTAAGTGTAAAGATAAATAAAAGTAAGTATAACCAGTGGGTGAACAACTTTAGGCAAATATTTTATATTGTCATAGATTAAAACTATGTATTACCTATGTGTAAACTAAATAACCTATTATGAATGTGTCCAAGAAATTGTAAACAATATATCTATGTAATAAAATTTGCAAAAATTGTTTTGACTGCGGTCGTTATAAGGTTTTAGATAGTAAGAAATAAATTAGAATAAAAAGCGTAAAAAAACTACGACGTACATAAGCATAATTTACAAAACATAAAATATAATCTTGATGATAGAGAACTTGATAAAACCTTCGATGACGCTAGCGTTTAGCTACTATTATGTATTCTGTGACGACGCTTCAAAGACAGATGAAACCCTAAATTAAAAGAAAATGCTGATTCATCTCCAGAAAAACTACTCTATAGCAAAGCTATGTTTTTCCTAACACTTGTAAAGTCACTGTCCCTAACAAAAACTTGAATGCAAGCCATATTGGATATTAGCATAGTAAAGTAAATAAGAAAGTCCGCTACAAATTGTGGTTGCGGGAAATGACGAAAGTTATAAGTGGATCAGCATAATAATTTTTATTAGGTAAATCATTTCCAACGAGCGAGGGAGTTATTTCAGCGTGCTAACTTCACTGGCTCGCCTGGCTGTAGGGATTCTGTTATTTAGATATTTTGTGGACTAGATTTTAGTTTTATACCTACTAGATTTTTTTTCAATCTATCTGCTCCATAACTACATCACAACTGATCAAATCGGTGGAGCAAAACATCTTGAGGAAACTGGCATGTTGAAACATTAAAAGTTATATAATGTAGATGGCCTGTGCCCATGCGGTACATACTACATAGCCCTCTTATGTCTAACATGTTCTACGTCGAACATTTATAGGTTAAAGACATTCTTGTCTATCGTTGATATTTTTTAATCATATTCAAATTCAAATTACAGAATATCTAATAACAACAGACATACTAATATTGTAAATTATATGTACTCTATTAACATATTTTCTAAATAACTTTTTCTAACAAAAACAAAAAAACTGGTCACAGCATGAACCATTGCAATGCAAATGACGAGGAATGATACCGCAGCTCCGAACAACTTGACGAAATTTTAATTTGTTATTTCGGATCCCACCCAATTAGACATTCGCTTGGGCCAGTGTGATAGATGATAAAAGTTTGCCCAAATCTACATAATCTTGTTTGTGGCGTTTGCTTTTATTATCCTATTCGATTTTGTAACGTGACTGGTTCTTTGTGTTGAAATGGAAATGTATTTGGTAATTGTATGATTAACAACGTAAAAAATATACAATATGTACACAATGAGGAGGACGGAAAGCCTTTAAGTAGGTACCTATATAGGTAGAAAAGTAAAAGGTGCAGCTTTGCCTGAACCTAAGCAATCAAATGAAATGGATCCGACAACTGCAGCAGCAGCCGCAGTTAAAAGTAATGTTAGGATAACGATTAAATCTATTGTACGCTCTGGTCACATTTTAAAACCAACATATATCTTGAACGGATCCAAAACGCATTATAAGCTGGGTTTCTCAGAGAACCTTAACAGGAGATAGACCAGATATATCTTCTGTTTACTATTTTTTAAAAAAAGCTATCTTCTGTTTCTATATAGCATACTAAATAGCTGGGTTTCTCATATAGAAACTTAACAGGAGTCATACCACCTATGTTCTATTTCTATATACTAAATAGCTAATGAGATAGCTCATCAGCACATGTGTTTAGGATAACAAGATTGCTATCGTTAGCGGGTCAGCGAGTAGATAACGCGATTACACTCGTTATTCCTCTCGCGCCAGTTCTGCTGTTCACGTAATTGTGAGCTCGTGTTGGCGAGAGTAGCGATTTTATGTTCTTGTAATTGTATAACCGGCTGTATTGATTGTAAGTTTACATTATATTCTATAGATTGAAACAGGAAATCTCTTGATAAGTATCAAGAGAATGATTCATATTTGTTACAATGAAAAATTAATGGAATAAATAGGGCAGGGTGTAGAAACATTAAAGAATCAATCCTCTTATATTGCTTGATTATTATTTACAGAAGATTGTAATGAAAAAGGCTTAAAGCTTGATAAATAATTCCAAACACACATCAAATCCTGATGGTGAGGTGAAGAGTAAGTGGAAGAGTTCTGTGACCCTCCTTTCCACATATTCTATATTACTTGGAAATATTCGTAACTAACAAAAACTGTCTCTAATTTTTTAGCTGTTTACAACCACTTCTATAAGAACGTTCTTCTGAAGTTATCCCATCTCTGGTAGGTTAATATAGGTATTGAAACCATTGGTCAGTCGCAATTCGCAAGTCCAATACCATAGTATAAAATACGATGCCTAAACGTCGCTTCCTCCACCGCTAGCTACTCCTGTGTTCACTAGCTTACTCGATAACTAGCTAGCCCAATCGAATCAGACCCGTTAGTTCAGTTAGGGGTTGTACTATGTTGACTACGACTGTGCTATTCAATTTTTGCGAAAGTGTTTTTGTAAAAGCTATCATGTAAATACTATGGTGTTTGAGCTACGGTTCTAGTTTCTCATTCATTCTACAGTGGAATATTGAAGGCCGTTGACAAAAAATTACAGACACTTTGATGCAGAAATAACTCGACATTTGTAAAAAATGTTTTTTATCTGTAATCTCAACAATGTTTTAATCCAATTGACATTTAAGCGTCATTTATAATCGGCCTAGCGTTTTCGCCGGCCCGCATAGGTGTCATTACGGAAGGGGTAATACAAAAGGTCATTGCTATAAGCTATTAACTACTCAATCCCTGCGACCGCGGCTATCGATTCATTTGATTTATTTTTTATAGCTTTAAACGTTGTGGGTTATGCAGGCGTTGCTAATTTTTGTAATGGGTTGTAATTTCTGTTGTTTTATGGCTCATAAAATTGGTGTATGGTTTGGTAATGTAACAGTGTAGTATTTGATTTATAGTTTTGGTGTAGCCGGCGTGAATAAGACTTTAAGAAGAAGATTTTCTACCTTGACTTTATAATGGAAAAGATCTTCCAAATATATCCTTTGGTTCTACTAAAACATTTAAATTGTATAATTTTTTGCCTTTTTAGCATAAAACATTATCAACATTAAAAAATTACTCTAATTTTAAACCGTATGTGTAATGTATCAACACGAATACGAAATAAACGCGTAAACACAAAAACTATCACTTATTTAGATATTTTGACTAAGCGTCATTGACTCCGCCACGCGCGCGCTCCATGAGGCCTCAATATTGAAACTTAAAGACCGTAGCGCGCGCAGCAGGGAGCCAGCTATTATATACACATTGATTTCAGAAGCTGGGTTTTGTACCACTAAAGAATATATTTTTGATGTGAAACATCTATAGGCTCACTTGTTTGGGTATTTAAGATCAATTACTATTATTATACAAGGTACCTATATGCGCGATTTGTTTAAATTTTATGAAAGAACTTTTTGTAACAGCAAAGATTGTAGAACGATAAATGAAGAGATATTGATTTTACGTTAAGAATAAATAAAGACGCAACGTTAACAGTGAAACATGACGAAAAGATATGTCTAAGAAATATCCGGTAGGTACTGCAAGGGTCGAAACTGCAAATGTCACTACTAGCACAAACAAAAGTCTAATTCAGTTCAAATGACTCGACAATAGTATGAACCAGGAAATCCAAGATCCAATTACGGTACATTTAGCATGAATGGTGGCTCGTGCAGACACGTGTTTCTAGCTTTGTTTATTCATCGGCTTCAGCTCAATTTAGCGTTAAGTGATCGACGATTGCTCTTGGGGCGACACCCTAGGGATATAATGACCAGCTTTTTGCTTTAAGGCGCTACGGGTTCAATTGTTTACGGGCAGTCTTTGTCCAAGTTGTGATTGAAATATGTTACGCTAGCTTTTAATGGTGATTTTTATCGAGGGTTTGCTGGGTTTGATTTATTGGTTTTTATGGTTGATTGTGGTTTGGTCACAACCGATTCACAACTTATGCACACCCTTTGACCACGAAATGATGTGCGACTGTAATAATTTATGAAATTGTCATTTAATAAACATTGATAAATACATAATTAAATCATTTATTTCTATAAACATTTTTTCACAATTGCGGGAAAAACGTAAACCAATATTTTCAATCATTTGGTACATCCAAAAATTTATATGTTTTTGAATTTTCTGCCTTGTTTGTTGTTAAAATGAAACAACGTACTTATATTAAGTAGGTACCCAGTGGGTATAACATCGCGTCAGGAAGCATGATCCAATTGTCGTCCGCTAAATTGATACTCTATTTGCTTCAATTAAACATTAATTAATGCCACTAATGAACATTGAGCCGCTCTATTGTTCACGATGACATATCTCTTTGCCCTATTCATGGTTTTCTTTATTTTTCTATGAGTGTTTTTATTGTTATTTAAATGGAGAATAAGCTATAATTTGATATATTTCATATAATTTATTTATTTTCTATATCTGTAATCTGTATGTACAATAATTATTATGAAAATTTTCAAATTCTACTTATTTTTGATATGTTGTTATTGTATCTTGCCTATTAATTTAATATTTTACTTAAAAGAGGACAGGCATTACAATAGGTATATTATTTAATACTTAGACTACGGCTAAATAAAAACATTGTTCTAATCATAATATTACACAATTCACATAATAAAAACATACTTTTACGCATTTTTTCAGCTATCTGTTTACTTTAAATATTGACCTAAATAAAATCTTGCATGAAATGTCTCAAGCACATTAATTAACATTTTTATTTAGTAGCAGATCACTAAAAAACAAATGACGTCAAATGGTGTATAATAAAGTGCGTCATGAACTTTGTTACTGTTTCATTAACGACATTACGGTTGATTGACTTAAATAGTCAACAATTAGATAGAGGGACCAAGACGAGGACTGTAAGGGCCACTACATACGAGAACAGTAAACAAATGGTCAAATGGTCAATATCTTCCTAGTATTAACCATTTTTTTAAACAGGCTCAGCCTCAATGTTTATCAAATATATCACCTATAGAGACATATGATTTTAAAATGTCATATCTTTCTCTATTCTTAGGTTTTACAATCTACAGAAACAGGCTGCTTACATCGATCATATTCAATGAAATTAACAAACATGTTGGTTGATAGAATATTAAAGAACCCTTTACTTCGGGCGACGGGCACTGCACACTTTTATCTAAAAATTGAACTACTTACATATTAAATTACCATTCAATGTGTTTTTTATCGAGTAAATACAAACATTTATGCAAGTTTAATGAATGAAACTCGTACCTACGTGTTTTTCCATTCTTTAAAAAAATAATTTGTTTTAATTTAATAATTTATTAAAAATGTCCTTATGTATTTTATATTACTTAACTATCTCTTACCTTATTTTTCGGGACATAAAATATATTTTTTTCTTAATTTTCATTAATATTAATAATAAAGGATTGTATCAAAACTCGGTCTTAATTAAAAGATTATTAAGCTTAAAAAGAGCGACACAATGGTGAAACGCGGTGAAACAGGCCGATGTAAATAAATCTATTTGTCGTATTAACGGCCAATTAGGCAGCATGCGGGCAAGGGTTGACGCGCATCGTAGGGTTACGTACTCTATCGTATTACATGTATGCTAATATTTATTGGAAAAAAATGTTAATTTATGCGTTTGTTAGTAATTTTACATTTTAGTCGTAAGTGTTTGAATTAATTTACGAGTCTAAACGCTACGCTACGCTTCATACCCGACATAATTACTACTCAAGAGTCCTTGTTGTTACTTTAAAATAAGTAATAATTTCACATCTTGCTTCCAAACCTAACCTTCTAATTTAAACAATAGAATGTATTTTCCAAAAATTACTAGAGTTACTGGGTTTTGACAACCCTATATTAGGTTCATTACACTATACAATTGTGTCACACTTGCAGTGTTTAATTGCGTTTATTCGATCTAGCTGCAATATTGTTTAGTTCCCGAATAATTAAAATAATTTAGCATTTTATAAGGTTAGGGTTGAACAACGCATAATTAAAACTGTCATTCATTTTATAAAATTTATTTAAATCATCATTTTTTTTAAACTTAATAACTAGAGGAAAGTAACTAAATGTGGGCTAGTGCTTTAATATGGGCTAGTAACATTTCTCATAAACAAACAATCGAAAGCCGCAACTAATGACTATCTTCTGTCGCATTCATTTGTCCTATGAGCGCAATCACTCTATCTCATCGGTGTGGCGCGAGTTGCCGTTGGGGTAAGAGGTGGTCACTGCACCGCTGCCGCAAAATTTTGTAGGGTACGTAAAAATAATATGTTGTTTTATCATTGAAAATAAGGGATTAGTGTAATGACTATATGTTTTATTCGTAGGATATGAGTTAATTTCTTGTGTTTGGAAGTTTTACTTATTTGTTTTCTAATATTTAAAAGATGCAATGTTAAGTTTGTTTTCATTAAGAATTTCGATTATGGGCTATGTTGGTGATTGCTGAAGATGAAGAGGATATCCCCTTAGATTCGGACACTGATCCTGGATCCTATAATCGGCGAAGAAGCTCCTACTTCTGCAGATGCAGAATGTATGTTCTGCCAGCAACTTTTTTCAGAGAATACAAGTGGAGAACTCTGGGTTCGGTGCTTGAGCTTTGGGCACATAATGATTGTGCTAGGCCAGAATTTGATACATGGATATGCGACTTTTGCAAGTAAAACTATTAATTTCTTAAAATTACCAAATTTCTTTGATCTCTACGTAGATATTAACATAATATAATTGTTTTTTCTTAAGAAATACATAGGTATATATTTGAGGGTCTGGTCCATATTTGGTGCCTTTTTTCTAATTTTGTTTTTTGTTCAAATTTAATATTATAGTTTATCAATAAAAAAATAAGACTGTTACGGTGTTATGAAAAAATGTATGACTAATTACTATTACATAAACAAAAATTTATTTTTCAAAAAGTTTTTTATTTTTGGCCCAAAAACAAAATGGTAGCCCATATTTGGTTACTTTCCTCTACCACTTTTTCAATTAAATGTATTTAGTTTAAAAACTTAATTCAATTTCTCTATACAAATTTTCCGATTGGAATCAATTTGCGAAAATGAATGATTGAAATAAAATGTTAACTTTTTTATTACAGTTATGATAAATCAGATTATCATATTTTTATTCTATTTGTTGATTACAATGTACTATAGACCGGGAGATACTGACACAAAATTTCGAGCCATTTGTAACAGGATGGCGGTTCTACAGGGGTCTTAGTACGCAATGACAAAAAGAAAAACGATGGCGTGAACGCTGGTACCGGTGGCTTAGTCGCGTGGGCGTTAGTCGAACTCGTCGGAAAATAGCGAAAGTCAAACGATTTGTAACAGTATGGCACTTATTTTTCCTGTAAGTTTGAGGATCAACAAATATAAATACAAAATTTCAAAGATCTAAGTGTTGGAAATCTTCACTTATATAAATTAATAATAAATTAAGTTTTCAAGTATAACAGCACTTTTTCCCCCTACTAGAAGTATGGCAAATATAATAATGGTCACATTTTATCAAATACTCTCCAAAAATTCAAATGCAATACTGGTACAAAAAGTTTGGCGAAATAAAAATTTTTTGCAGATTTTCGGCGGTATGGCGACCATTTGGAATCGTCCGAAAAGTATGGCATGGCGATTTTCGTAAATGGCTGCACGACGATAGTTACCTGTGCAAAAGTTAGCCTGGTACAAATGGTTGAATGATTGTTTTATTTAAATCAACACATTCGCGTCGGTATGGCGGGCTGTAAGTCACACCGGAAAAGTATGGCATGACACTACCGCCTACTACTTTTTTATGGGCTATCGGTAAATTCTAAAATTTTTGTGTTACAAATCGTTTGACTTTCGCTATTTTTCCTACGAGTTCGACAAACGCCCACGCGACTAAGCCACCGGTACCAGCGTTCACACCATCATTTTTCTTTTTGTCATTGCGTACTAAGACCCCTGTAGAAGCGCCATCCTTGTTACAAATGACTCGAAATTTTGTGTCAGTATCTCCCGGTCTACTAGGTACCTAGTATGCTAATCTAGTACTGCTATAGATTAAATGTTTTGTTTAATTTTTCTTTGGGCATTGATTACAGGTACCTATCTACTTATTTAGGACCATATTATAATTAGGTATGTATTATTTTAATAGGGAACGAATGACATAGCTTTAAGTTTAAATTATTCACATAACTATATTTCAAACTGACTATACTATATCATGATTTTTTCATATTAAACCATTAATTTTACTCTTTACAATGCCATGAATAATAAATATTATGATCTGGGCCAGCACTCGTATTAGATTGAATGCTCCATTAAGCCAAGTATCAAATTGAGGTGTCAATAACGTCGCGGTGGTCCAATTTAATTTAGAGGTCAAAAGAATTAAGGAATTTTATTGATTTGACTGTATCAAGATAATGGTATGGAAATTATTTTAAACTAGCGGTCCGCCCCGGCTTCGCCCGTGGTACATATTTACGTTTTCTCTACATAAAAACCATCCTCGTACTTCAAGAAATATAATAAAAAAAGAATTATTGAAATCGGTTCAGCCGTTCTCGAGTTATGCGCTTACCAACACATTTTGCGATTCATTTTTATATATAAGATTACCATAATTTTGATTAATCTATGAGGCTATTTTATTCTTTGTTGACAGGATTTATGCCGGGATGCAAGTACCTACATTACTTCGGTTTCATAAAAACAATGTAAAAATTATGTGTACCGGTACGCTTATGATTATTTTAAATGATGCCATGATTTTGATAAATTCAGTTGGATTCAGTATACTTTTCGTTTCGCTTCGTTCTCTTTTCGTCTTTTTTTAAGCTATTATCGCGGGCCTTGAGCACGGGGACCGAATCCAGAAATTCTGTAACGAAAAAACCTCACGCTCCCCACTCCGACGGGCATGGAGGTGTGGCTTGAAGGCATAGCATGCAATAGCTTTACCGCGGCAGTCCCCGAGTGCCACACGTCTTTTATTTTTTAATTTGGCGAGAATCTCATACATCTAGGAAACGATATAATACTTTTTAGAGACCTAATAGTAAACCGTGTAGAGTCTTCCCTATAATCCTAATACATAATTAATTATTGTAATTCCAAAGTAGACAACAATATCTATCCATTTCCCCAACAATATACTATTTCAATACAAACTTTATGAAACTCAATTAGTTCACATTACGCGAACTCTGTCCGAAGATTCGTATAATTGAGTTCGGTCTTAATTACCGATAATGAGTTGGGGTTAACTCTGTTCCACTTAACTTGAGTTTGGCCTAACGATGCGGGGTAAAGAGTTGAGGATAACAATTGCTATTGTATTTACATCTATACTAATAAGTAATACATAATATAAAGCTGAAGAGTTTAAACACGCTTATTTCAAGAACTATTCGATAGATTTCATAAATTATTTTACCGTTGGATATGTATTTGATACTAGAGCGCTATAATCTTTATATTATATACCACGCGTGAAACTTGGGTGAAGCAATAAAATGAAGCAAATAATTTATTCCGACGTTTATTATTGGACGACAAATTAAATTTTATACATTTAATATAAATTTCTCGATTTTAAGAAGTTTTCAGAATTTGATGTTTGGAGTGCATTAAGCAGATGGTATATTTTCGCTTGAATAGTTATGTTTACATCCTTATATACAAAAATATTATTAGCGGTTGGTTAATGTACCACATTTTGTGCATGATTTAATTAAGTATGAAAGTTTAATACTTAATATTCTATGAAACTTACTTACCTACTCAAATAAAATTTGGTAACGATCACAAAGATATTTAAAAATAAAATACACTGAAGAAGAAGCCTTAAAATTATCGTACATGTGTAAACCCATAAATAATTAAGAGCAGTCTCACATCGCTGACCGGAAGCTCCTAACAGCCAATCCGCGATTATAGCGCTGCTTACGTCACTGTGCCGATTTATATCGCATTTCCTTGTGTTTGTTTACTTAGGTATAATCATATTAGGTATCAGTTTAATATTAAATCAAAATATCTTTTATTGTTCACTTAACATAGCGTTTATAATGTAAATAATTTATATTTTAAATAATATATATTTGTTGTCTAATTTTTTTTGTATGCTAAATGAAGGATAGCAAGCGAGCAGACGCGTCGCCTGGTGTTAAGCGATACACGCCGCCCATAAGCATCCACTGGGAAGAGGATGTGTTGCTGTCCTCAAAAAGGAAAGAGAGGGATATCACGGGAATTAATTTAATTTATTTATTTAGTTTACTGCCGGTTTTTCAGGTACTCAAAGGCACTCTTTTTGAAATTCTCCATGTTGTAAGAATTCCCTTAATGTCCTTTTTTGCCCAATAACTAAAGCCTATATTTAGTTTTAAAAAATTTAATAAACCAATGCAAAAATTGCGAGTAATTTGATGCTTGTTAGGAATCGTCACACAACTCCTGTTTTGTGACGAACGGCCCGATCGGGCCACGACACAATAGATTTGGGCCTGGAAGGCCTTGGAAGGGGCCTGAGTTATTAAGTCTGTTAGTTGGCCACATAATAAAATTAATATGAAATTTTCTTGCCTCAAAATTACGTTACTTAAGGCATGCTCCATCTTATGATGGTTAAGCATAAATAAACAAAAACTCTTTTATTACGTCCATTAATCTATTCTAACTCGCACATTTATGAGCGACGAGAGCGCAATATAATTACACTATACTAGATGCCCAACCCAGATGTTACTGAAACAATTTTTGTTATCATATTAAGGTGAAATTTACATATTGTGTCCATATTGCAAAAAGTTTAACTGGAAAAATAGTATAAAAATTTTATCTATCGTGGAAATCTCGGAAAATGGTGTCCTTTTAAAAGGACGGTAGTAATATGTACTACTAAGTAGGTAGACTATGATATTAAAATGACAACATACTTTTCATATATATATTTATGTAGCAATATGAAAGTTTTCAAAACATAATTTAGGATGCAAGGTTCCATTACACTTAGGACAATAGAAATTGGCTTTCTTGTGACATTCTATACACCGAAGCTGCTTGCCTCTGTACCTAATGGTGTGATCTTTTCCATCAAATCCAGAGGTTTCACGGAAACTCTAGCACCTTTACGTTCCTCACTCTTATATGTTTCGAGCAGAGCAGTCCCAACACTTCTACGAATGTGGAAATAATCATAATGACCCCCTTTTACTTATATATTTGCCAAGAATTATGTTTTGCCATATGAAGTCCATGACAAATCAAAGAAAAATACCACTTCTTGCCTCTGATAGATGTCTTATACAAACCGATGCTCTGGTCAGATCTGTCCACCCCTCCCATTTTCTCGTACTTTTTTTACGACAAGTATATTTTTCTTCTGTTGTTGTGAAAATTGTAAAAATTTCCGTTGTAGACACAGGCTGAATCGTATCAAAGTTTGATGCAACAGTCACAACACTGTTATCATTCCATTTGCAAAATAAATTTGTTCTGCTCAGGTCGATTGATGCTTGAATGTACCTCGTGGTGTATTTTTCAATTCTCAAAGGCAGTAGGCAAAGGGCATTTCGCGACGCGATTTTCACGTACTGTGCCAGTAGCCTTTATTCCTCGTACTCGAAGTTCATCAATGAGATGAATGGACGTAAAAAAGTTGTTAAAAAATAAATGGGATGCAGCTTTGCCCTATATTTGTCGCAGTACATCGGCATACTATAATACAACGCTTGCACCAGAGGCCATCCCAGCGAGGCTTTTGGTATTTGTTTTGATTACCAACATCATTCGATTGTCCTTGGTATGGATCACACCAAACTATGCAACCTAACCGTGTCGCTCCGACCCAAAATTCATACCCCCCATCTTATTGGTTTCCCTGTTATGAATTGCTTGCATGGATGGCCGCCATAGTAGGGCACCATGGCTTCGCCGATGCTGTGATGCTCTTCAAAGAGTGCAAGCGCAAAAAAGTACTCTGTAGTAGTACATATTACTACTGGCCTTTTAAAAGAACGGCAATTAAAACTGCATAAATATCACAAATAAAATGTAATCTAATAGTAGGTAATATATATTTCTGATAAAACACGTTTCAAATTACGTGTATTTAAAATAAATCAAGTAATTTGTTGTAATTTATTGATAATACATTTAACTTGATTTATCAATGGAAAACGGCAGAAATTCTAAAATAATTTAAAAATATACCACTGTTATAAAACGACACAACACTTTAATTTTCCAATTCCTACAACCGTGAGGTGCCAAATGAATATAATTTTTTTTTTTCAAAAATGCCCTCATTGTTAATAATAATTTTATTTATGGTGCGTCCTTTTAAAAGAACGATAGTAACAACTGGGTTAAATGAAGTAATTGCTAAACACGGACCAACTGAATTACAACAACTCCCAACAAATCCTTCAAGCCACTCTAGACCGTATTACGTTGTAATAGAATCGTAAAACCCGTGAAATAATAGAACATCATGACGTAATGTTGATAGCAATCCTTACTAAATGATGTCTTGTTGAGGAATTTCGTGTTAGTCACAAACGAAATAGTAATGCGAACGAATTGTGTTAATGACATGAAATAGAGCGTTAGAATAATTTTTATATGATTGTTTTATGTTTAAATTAATAATGATAATTTTTTTTACAGCTTTGGGTTAACTAAAATACACCGATGTTGTAGAAGAAAGTATCTCAACCTTAATTAATCTCAGTTGCGTCAATATCCTATGTTCTTTTCTCATCAGAATCTGCAGAATTATCAGGATTACGAAGTTTTTTTGAAATTATAAGATTAACATACCAAAATCTAAATTTATTATATAAATGTATAGGTACTTACTGGTCAAACGGCGAAAAGATGTTATGGTGAGGCGGGCGGTGTTCAGGCGGCGCGTCTCGTGACCCCGCGCTGCCTACAGAGGGCGCTGGTGATGGACAACTCGCTTCCGATCTGTTTTTGTGCAATTGTTTTTTGTTTATTTCAGACAATTTGAATTTGAATTTGACAATTAAGTAGTGAATAGTAGGAAGGAATAAGAAATGTTGATAGTTTTTGCATTTTGTTTACTCTATGCAACGTGTTTAGGCAAGGGTTTTAAATAGTTAGGAGGCTAGAGAGTGAGATAGGTTATTTTCGACCATGAAGCATAATATGATTCCCTTGGGATTTTTTTACCACGCGGACGGGAGCGTGCGAAGCGTGAACGACTAGAAAATTAACAATAATATTGGAGAGAATTTCATTAGCTATAATTTTTTTTAATTTAATATGTTTTATAACTTGAACTGTTTTCAAGATAAATGGCTTAGAGCGCGCGGTCTAATAATCCCAGATTTTCAAACTTGCGAACATCCAATTATTATATGTGAATTTTGAGAACAGTTTCAGGATGTCAAGATACAAGTTTTTTCGATGTAATGCACCCATAGACCGGGAGATACTGACAGAAAATTTCGAGTCATTTGTAACAGGATGGCGGTTCTACAGGGGTCTTAGTACGCAATGAAAAAAAGAAAAACGATGGTGTGAACGCTGGTACCGGCGGCTTAGTCGCGTGGGCGTTAGTCGAACTCGTCGGAAAAATAGCGAAGTCAAACGATTTGTAACACAAAAATTTTAGAATTTACCGATAGCCCATAAAAAAGAAGTAGGCGGTAGTGTCATGCCATACTTTTCCGGTGTGACTTACAGCCCGCCATACCGACGCGAATGTGTTGATTTAAAAAAAACAATTCAACCATTTGTACCAGGCTAACTTTTGCACAGGTAACCATCGTCGTGCAGCCATTTACGAAAATCGCCATGCCATACTTTTCGGACGATTCCAAATGGTCGCCATACCGCCGAAAATCTGCAAATTTTTTTTTTCGCCGAACCATTTGTAACACCCTAAATTTTTTTTTCAACAACTCCTGAATGATTATAAATAGAAGTGTGATAATGCCATACCTGTGGGAGGTGGCGAATGTGTGTAAGATTTTTTTTTATTGTATGATTTTATTCGTATTTTGAACGATTTGTAACAGTATGGCATTAATCTTTCCTATAAGTTTGAGGTTCAACAAATATAAATACAAAATTTCAAAGATCTAGGTGGTAGAAATCTTCACTTCTATAAATTAATAATAAATTTATTTATGAAGTATGGCAGCACTTTTTCCCCCTACAAGAAGTATGGCAAATATAATAATGGTCACATTTTATCAAATACTCTCCAAAAATCTAAATGCAATACTGGTACAAAAAGTTTGGCGAAAAAAAAATTTTTGCAGATTTTCGGCGGTATGGCGACCATTTGGAATCGTCCGAAAAGTATGGTATGGTGATTTTCGTAAATGGCTAGACGACGATGGTTACCTGTGCAAAAGTTAGCCTGGTACAAATGGTTGAATTGTTTTTTTTTAAATCAACACATTTGCGTCGGTATGGCGGGCTGTAAGTCACACCGGAAAAGTATGGCATGACACTACCGCCTACTTCTTTTTTATGGGCTATCGGTAAATTCTAAAATTTTTGTGTTACAAATCGTTTAACTTTCGCTATTTTTCCGACGAGTTCGACAAACGCCCACGCGACTAAGCCACCGGTACCAGCGTTCACACCATCATTTTTCTTTTTGTCATTGCGTACTAAGACCCCTGTAGAACCGCCATCCTTGTTACAAATGACTCGAAATTTTGTGTCAGTATCTCCCGGTCTACCAGTATGGGTAGGTATCTCAATTTTCCGAGATTTACCTTACACCTAATTTGGCCTAAAATGACTGCGTGATAGTCGTATTATAAACATAAACCGTAACCTGTAAGTTGGGCCTATATTAATATGTTTTTGTAAATATATTTTGTTTGCTTTGAATATGTTTTATGTTTCTTTTTACCTCTCCAATCTGGGCGATCTGTTCGGTGATCTGCGCGGTGAATGGTGCGGTGAGCGGTGCGGCGAGCGGCGCGGTGAGCCCGGCGTCACGGGCGACGCGCGGGGCGACGCCACGCCTGATATTGGTGACGCGTCGCCTGAACCGCGCGACATGCATTCGGATGAGTTCTGCAATGGTGTTTATGGAGACAATTGACTATCAACTACATATTTTGTTTAAAATTTTTAAACATTGTGCATTAAAGTGACTACCGTATTTGTCAAACTTATTAAATAATATGTTTTCTATACACTGCGATGTAATGCGAGGTATTATCAAATTAATATCCATTAAGAAAACAAACGAAGTTTCTACATTTTGTAGCTGTGTGCTTACAAAATATAACAAAATTCCACTCGAAAAAAATCATTCGTCTAAAAAAGTTTAATTAAAAAAAATGAACGGTGGGTGCTGGGCACACGCGTCAGAAGTGAAACTTCTTTGGCAAAATTCAAAGATACCAAAATCGTTACATTAATCCATGTCGTGGCGGTATTGCCATGACCTTGCAATTTTTTTTCTCAACGCGCCAAAGAAGTTTCACTCCAAAAAAATTACAATTATCCACCTTATCATCACTAGGATCCCGTTTTGCCATCACTTCAGCTCCTTCTCTTTTCCTTTGTTCTTCCTTTAACCGCTCCGCTTTCCGCCATTTCGCGCGTCGGTTTTGAAACCATACCTTTTAAACAAAAATAAATTAATTTATTAAAACTGAATTATATACAAAAACTTATTTTGTGTAAAGAAGTTAATAATTTATATATACATTTTATAAACCATAGACATACTACGCAGTCTCTATCGTGTTATACTTCTAAAAAATTAGAAGCTAATTATCGGATTTAAAAAACGATTTATTTATTCTAATAATATATTATATGGAGCAGCGAGCAGCAGGAGTCACGGGGAGACTGAGATGTTATGCCATGTCTTGATGGTGATACAAATATTTTTAATTGTAAACTACCTTTACCTAACAATAACAATTTTTTGTGATTTGATTATTTTGCATTTAATTATAATTTTGATATTTCAAATTTCAATCTAAAAATGTTGTAAGCTAGAAACATTTGTTTACTTTCCCAAAATATTTGCCACCAAAATAAAACCAATATTTACATCGAAACAAGCTTAGTTTGCCATTAATACGAAATCGTATTACCTAAGCTTTAAATACCCCAAACTCCACATTTGGCCAATATCTGAAAACCTATAAACGGTAATCCGCTCTAACGATCCCGTCGACACTACTAGTCGTTAATAATGCACTGCAACCCTATTTTGTTCTATTATAACTCAAAAGATTACACACCATTCCATAAGGGACCTCAGCCTAACCATAAATACATGATCCCCGCTATAATATCCCAATAATACAATGTCTGGCTCTTAATAAACTGGTCGAGTATCGATCGACCAGTTGTAAAGAGCTCTGGTGGCCAGTTAAATGTAGGCTACGCGGTGTCTTCGTATCTGGTGTATGTGCTGGTTTGCTAAATGCGCCGAGGCGGGCCACATTTGCTGTGCAATTTTCGCAATTTACTTTTAATAAGCCCTCTGTTAGGTTAGAGTGCTATCACGTACAAAGATTATTGTAAAATATTGTGCAGATGTGTTAGAATTGTTTTCTTTATATATTATCTGAGAACAGTGATATTAATTGTTATATTATTTATAGATGCATTCCTTGTAACTGTTTAAGTAATGAAAAAATGTTCTTAGTTGTAAATGGCAATGCAAAAGGAGTTTTATAGTCTGAAATTAAGTACAGAAATAACCTACAAACCATATCAGTAAGATTGCAATAGTTTGTTATTATTTACACTAATAATATTTCGAATAATTAGAACTATCATTTAAACACTATCATTAGTTTTATACAAAATAATTATCACATCTACATATTAAAACAAAATATTTTAATCTTTGACGGGTCCGATAAGAGCCCCTTAACTATAGTAAGCTAATTTAGTTAAAATAATAATCCGACCATAATCCGACGTCCGCCCTAATAATTTTTACGTCTTTCGAGGGTTGAATTAATATTTCAAGCTACCCTTGTGTTATCATTGTCAAATTGTTACTTGTAACATAATACTATAATGTAATACAAATAAAATTACTACCGTTAATCATAGTGTAATAGACTTTTATGGCAAATTGCTATGTGGACTTTTCTTTGTGGTGTGAACAATTTTTTATTTGAAATTTGAATCAAAAGACTTTTCAAATTTACATTGATACCTAATACTTTATTTAAAGGACTTAAAATACTTATACTGTATATCTACATTCTACACATCAGTATCATATGGTATTACAATTTCTAAAATTAAGGACAAAATCATATACATTTTCTAAAATTAAGGACAAAATCTTTTAAAGTAAGGTCCCCAGATTTCCCTTTAAAGTTTGCAGTCTTTGTTTTAAATTGCATTGTGATAAACTGTGTTAATTAATTATTATATTATTATATTATATTTTAAGCAAACACCGTTTGTGGTTATATACCGACATAATATGTATAGAAAAAACTAACATTTTAAGGGAATGGTTGATTCATTGTGCAAATTTCATACGCAGCTAATTGATTGTTATATAACAGTAGAATTAAGAAAAACTCTTCTAAATAAACTTCATTTTCCACATAACTCAACGTAAGATACATCACTTAAATCTGACAAATGCCTACCTCTAAAACACATGTCACAACATACAACCCTGTCACATTTCATTCCCATCAACCATTATAAAGAGGTCCCTCCAACCCTCCAACCTGCCACTTAAAATATGAAAACGGGGAGGTATAACAAATCATTGGGGGTCAATATAAATTGGTCGCATCACACGTCTATTACGACATCCAAGCCATTGTCGCTTCAAAATTAAGGCAATAGAGTTGAAAATTGTTTGAACAGCTGTTAATTTAAGGGTGTTCCACACGGCAGGGGCGCGGTAATTACCTACTGTTCGGTAAAAGTTGATTGTTTGCATTTGTTAGCGAAGTGTTAAATAATAACAAATATTGTTTGGTGTGAAGAGGCCGACTATAGCGCGGTTAATTGCATCTTTTGTATGGCACAATGGATTGCGGAATAATGACCTTTTATGCTCTATAGGAGATTGTTGTTTGAATGGCTATCGTTTTGGGTAAGTACCTTGTAACATTTGCTTTATTTCAAGCATTATTATTAAAAGGTATTTTATAATGATTATTCAGAAAATATAGCTGTGTAGACACTTTATTGATTTAGTGAAAAAGAATATGAGTTTGTTGGAAATAATAATGTGATGAAAGGACACTTCACATTCATTAATTACTTTACAAATGCATAAATCATGCATCACAAATCTGAAGTTCGGAAAATAAAGAATTTCAGCAATGCATGGTTTAAATTTTTAATTTTTATTTCCATGTACCTAATGCATTTATATTTATTTCTACACATATAAAATTAATGAAAACAAAACACCCATTTCCTTCTTATTCAAAATAAGATATACAAGAAATAAAATTGTTACATACTCGACTAAACGGTAGCATAAAACAATTTCGCTGTAATTCACTTTCAAAGTCGCGAAGACATTAGCCGTCAAGTAACTTGGAAACAGCTACTAATTACACGAAGCTGTGATGTTTAAAAACCTCATACGGGAGTTCCCCGAAGTTAGCGTTAAGCCTTCCATATACTTTGCGGGCAATGAGATTATAATATGTATGAAATTTTGGAAAAAAACATTGTAATAAGTACCTATAATAACATGTCGTGTAGATTGTTGAGTTGAGATTTTAAATTGTATTTATTATTAGATGCAAACTTGTATTTTGAATTTGTGAAAATGTTTGTTTAAAGTGGTATTGCGATTAGATGAGCAGGTATGTCAGAATATCGTGAGAGCAAACCCACAAACCGACGTTAGCTTACATATAATATTATTGCTAGGCTATATTTCGGCCGTACTGTGCATCAGGCTATTTCTTTATACCGTTTGTACATTAACATGTTGTTTTAGAAAATACTTAAAATGCATTTATCATTTATGTTAGAATAGTATCTACTTATTTGTTATTTCAAAAACATTTACTATTTACGTGTATTTACAGTACTTCACAATATAACTGGAACCTTCTTAAAGAAAACATTATTCCTTTCAACACCAGCCTCGCGAAAGTTCACCCTAATATGAAATATTAAGAAAACGGAAGCAAAACGCGTCTCACTAAGTGACAGGTCATATGTAGGAGTCGCGGTTAATGTATTAAACCGAACGCTTCGACGACTTTAAAGTTGACACGCTCAGTTTAAAATTGACACGCTGTGAATTTAAAGATGGCACGCTTGACGCTGTGAGTTTAAAGTTGACATGCTTTGACATGGCACGCTTGTGTATAAATAAGGTTTTTATACTACGTGGATTATTTCAGACATGGACTGCTCTACGGCGTAGCTTAAGATATATTATAGTTGCAGACATTGCAATTTGTAATACTAGTATATTAGTTTGTAATATTCAAGCTCTATTATTCCTTATTGAAATAATGTTATTTTAATATGTAAATATTATATCAGTAGATTGAAGGAATAGTTCTAAATTGTAAGTTTGCTACGGCGTACAGGTAAATTAGCTTGGAGAAATTTTTGCGTTTGTAGTAGTGTATGGTCAGCAAATAAAATAAAACAACATTTTATTTTTAGTTTTTATTTTATATATATATAAGGGATTTTAAATTAAACTATATGTGTTTCTCCTCTGAAAAAGATGAGACTTTATTTTAATATTTGCACATTTAACATACGTATAACTTTTACATTAACTAGACCGGGAGATATTGACACAAAATTTCGAGTCATTTGTAACAGGATGGCGGTTCTACAGGGGTCTTAGTACGCAATGACAAAAAGAAAAACGATGGTGTGAACGCTGGTACCGGCGGCTTAGTCACGTAGGCGTTAGTCGAACTCGTCGGAAAAATAGCGAAGTCAAACAATTTGTAACACAAAAATTTTAGAATTTACCGATAGCCCATAAAAAAGAAGTAGGCGGTAGTGTCATGCCATACTTTTCCGGTGTGACTTACAGCCCGCCATACCGACGCGAATGTGTTGATTTAAAAAAAAACAATTCAACCATTTGTACCAGGCTAACTTTTGCACAGGTAACCATCGTCGTGCAGCCATTTACGAAAATCGCCATGCCATACTTTTCGGACGATTCCAAATGGTCGCCATACCGCCGAAAATCTGCAAATTTTTTTTTTCGCCGAACCATTTGTACCACCCTAAATTTTTTTTTCAACAACTCCTGAATGATTATAAATAGAAGTGTGATAATGCCATACCTGTGGGAGGTGGCGAATGTGTATAAGATTTTTTTTTATTGTAAGATTTTATTCGTATTTTGAACGATTAGTAACAGTATGGCACTAATTTTTCCTGTAAGTTTGAGGTTCAACGAATATAAATACAAAATTTCAAAGATCTAGGTGGTGGAAATCTTCACTTATATAAATTAATACTAAATTAATTTTTTAAGTATGGCAGCACTTTTTCCCCCTACTAGAAGTATGGTAAATATAATAATGGTCACATTTTATCAAATACTCTCCAAAAATCCAAATGCAATACTGGTACAAAAAGTTTGGCGAAAAAAAAAATTTTTGCAGATTTTCGGCGGTATGGCGACCATTTGGAATCGTCCGAAAAGTATGGCATGGCGATTTTCGTAAATAGCTGCACGACGATGGTTACCTGTGCAAAAGTTAGCCTGGTACAAATGGTTGAATTGTTTTTTTTTTAATCAACACATTCGCGTCGGTATGGCGGGCTGTAAGTCACACCGGAAAAGTATGGCATGACACTACCGCCTACTTCTTTTTTATGGGCTATCGGTAAATTCTAAAATTTTTGTGTTACAAATCGTTTGACTTTCGCTATTTTTCCGACGAGTTCGACTAACGCCTACGCGACTAAGCCACCGGTACCAGTGTTCACACCATCGTTTTGCACGCCTCATAAGCGAAGCGTTGAGGTGGGTACTACTGTCACTTCGCGCAAAACATCTGATTTTTCAAACTTAAAATGTCTTTATGTATCATACATTGCACTTGTAAGATAATACTGTTAAAAATAATATCTAATATGTTATATGTGAACTTCTTACTGTACTGGCTGGTTTGGTGATATAGGTATATATATATGTTTCAAATAATAAAACATGTCAGTTCTGTTCTGCACTTCATTCTGTTGTTTTATTATAGGTTATGGGCCCAGAGAATCAGTAAAAAAGCAGTTTTTTTTAACAAGAATTTCGTTTTGGTACGAGTGTTAAAAAGCTTTTTCAACACGTTTTTTCATTGTGTTGTTGGATATTCGTGAAATAAAATTTTTATTTGGAATTACGATGGCGGCCAACTACTTGATAAATGTACCTAAATTACGTGGACGGGAAAATTACAGCGAGTGGTGCTTCGCGGCAGAGAATTTCCTAATCCTTGAGGGCATGAAACATTGTGTAAAGCCAGAAGGAGCGAGCGTAGGAGCTGCAGATGACGAAAAAACCCGGGCAAAGCTGATTATGACAATCGATCCGTCTTTGTTTGTACATGTAAAAAGTGTAAGAACATCAAAAGAACTCTGGGAAAAATTACAACAGTTATTCGATGACAACGGTTTTTCAAGAAGGATAAATCTGTTACGGAATCTAATTTCGATAAGACTGGAAAACTGCAGTTCAATGACGTCCTATGTGACTCAAATAATTGACACGGCTCAAAAATTAAGTGGCACAGGTTTTGAAATAAATGACCAGTGGACAGGCTCATTGTTATTAGCAGGATTACCAGAGCGGTTTTCACCGATGATCATGGCAATAGAGCATTCAGGCATTAACATAACGGCTGATTCTATAAAGTCGAAATTGTTAGACATGGAGTCAACCATAGAGGAACATGATGAAGTTGGCGGAGCATTCGCAGCTCGTTCGAAGTACATGAAAAATAAAATGGCGTCAAGAAAAAATGTCAATGTTGGTAACATTGTCGATCCGTCAAAATCAAACGTCAAGGTGAAGACAGTGACATGTTACCGATGTAAACAAAAAGGACACTATCGAAATCAATGTACAAATAACGAAAACGCGTCGAACTCCAAAGAAAAACCCCGAATGCAGTCTAATGCTTTTAGTGCTGTGTTCCTAAGCGGGAATTTCAATAAAAATGCATGGTATATTGACTCTGGAGCCAGTGTACACCTTACGGCAAATGAAAGTTGGGTTATGAATGCGTCTTATGATCAGAAACAGGAAATTATCGTTGCAAACAGTGAAAAGTTGTCAGTTTTATGTTCTGGCGATGTGAAGATTACAATTACAACTGGGGGTTCAGCATATTTATGTTATTGTACACTTATCAATATAACATTGTTAGATATAGTGGGGGTGTTAAAAATAATATCTAATATGTTATATGTGAACTTCTTACTGTACTGGCTGGTTTGGTGATATAGGTATATATATATGTTTCAAATAATAAAACATGTCAGTTCTGTTCTGCACTTCATTCTGTTGTTTTATTATAAATACATACACACACATATTAAGAAAAAACACTATTTTTAACATTCATGATATTTTTGATGTCATTTTTGTTATTTAAACTAGTTAAAAAACAGTTTAAAAAAGTTCTGTCTTGGACGTCCGTGTGTCTGTATGTGCGGAGGATTTTCTTGTTAACACGATAGCGACCGAAATACTTTACTAATCGAGTCTGTTTTTTTCTCTTACGCTTGAGTATGCTCAGGAATAGAACCCTTTTATTTTTCAGGGTCTGATTCGATGTGGTTTAATTGTTATTAAATAAACAAAAATAATAATTAATAAATAATTATTAAAAAAAAATTATGAGGCGTGCACTTTTGGATTTTCCAAACTATTTCTTTTTGTCATTGCGTACTAAGACCCCTGTAGAACCGCCATCCTGTTACAAATGACTCGAAATTTTGTGTCAATATCTCCCGGTCTATACGTAATAATTATAATTTTTGAATGAAATGTGTGCTTTATGTTCACGGTACCAAACGACTGCACGTGGCACCTGCGGACAGCGTAAACTGGTTTATTCTGGTTTTGTGCGTGTTTCCACTTTCCACTATCAAGTGACGATTTATTTATTTGTTTTGTTTCGTAATTATTATGGTCAAATATTAATTATGAAACAAATTATTATGGACACGATATTTTATTGTTTCACGGTAGTCGCCTTGTCGTTTGCTCAAGGACGTGAAATTGAATGATATATTTTTTTTTATAAAGTCAAAACCATTTTCTTTCAAATAAAAACTTGTTTTTATTGAAAACAAAAGTGTTGCTAGGAATAAGTATAAAATTAAATAGTAATGTTAGGATATCGAAACATTTTTGTATAGGCCAGAAGTCAGAACGATATAGTGGAAACGCGCTCTAAGATCTGAGTAATATACACACCACTACATATGCAAAAATTTCTCCAAGCTAATTTACCTGTAGCAAACGCTACATCGAATATTCTTCTCTCACTTCTCGAATAAGAAGATTTTTCTTTAGTATAGAATAGTATTACATATTGATTTACCTTTTTAACCGACTTCAAAAAAAGGAGGTTATCAATTCGGCCGGTATGTTTTTTTTTATTTGATATTTTCTTTCTTTGAATAATCCTCCTTAATTTTCCTGAAAATTATTCCGTTAAAAATACCATTGTCAAAAAATCCCATGTCATCGAACTTTTTCAAAGCATCTATAGGAATACTTGAGCAGTATACATACGATATTAAAACCACGGCTAATCAGATTTCGCTCCAAACTTATAAGCACAGCCAGTTACAGCTAACTCATACGCTTCGTAAATAAATAATCAGCGAGCGAGCGCTAAGTTTTTCATCACATGATTAGGGGCAAATTGATCCCCGTCTGCAAGTCGTGACGTCACGCAAATCTACTTGATCTCAACTTGGCTTATCATGTACGTACGAAGAGGAATATACGGATGTGTTTTAGTATAGGTTTTGCTTACATTTTTATTATGTTATTTGTTTATAATTGTATAATCAAAGCCGAAAAGAAAAGGGGAATTTTACGTTTTTCATTAGGTTATTGCTACAAACTGTCAACAGGAATAAAAAATATTCAACACGTATCTAGTTTTGGACCGGCCGTACGTTTTTTTTTTATGATGACTTAGCATATATATTTATCTAGTTTTGAATTTTAAAAATAGATAGGTATATAAGCAATCATCACGAAATTATTTTCTATACTATAAAAAATTCTAGCAAAGCCATAACATACTGATGTCTATTACTTACAGATTATTTTTAAAGATCTTGTGCCAATGGATCAATAATCAGACTACCTACATGTAATCTACATTCCTTATCAAAATCTGTCCAAAGACACAAACACAAATACATAGCAACCAAGTAGCGCTAACAGTAATTATCAAATTGCTCGTGTTAAACTAAGCTTTCTCTATTAAGGCCATTTAGCTAATAGCACTTAAAGCTTGCATACTAAAGATACCGCATCCTTCCTTTACCTCTTCAACGGCAAGAACCGCTACGTAATTAAATTCTGTTGAGTGTAATACAGCTCAAATGGAACGTGTTCTTATCGTGTTTACGCTAATTACCTTTCAAATATGTTTATTAATTAATTATACGCAAGTTTGTATGGTTATTTTGCGTAACGTTAATCTAAATTAATGTAAAATACCTGGGATAAGTTATTACTTCAATCTTTTGCTTGTCTTTTAAATTGCGCCTAATCGATAATACAAATTTCCAAATAAACTTTTCTCTTTACTGTTATATCGAAATATAGTTGCACTCAAATTACTAAAAAAATGCATTAATAATATTACAGCATTCGTGTAGAAGTGTGTTAAAGTAACACTTCATTACTCCCCCAATCGGATTTGCCCACGAATGATTGATATAGATGGCGCCGCTATCGGGACTCAAGATGACAGCTGTCAAAAGGACACGTGGTTCGGTGACATACGTCAAAACGCACGAATTTGCTGTTATAGTAGTTATATTGTACACAATTTTATTTAGCAAACGGACATTTCACATTGCTTGAATCAGATAAAATAATGGGTTTTATATTTCCACATATTCCACAATATGGTGTTTTGTATGAGAAAGACAGGAAAATGATTAAGTAGTTAATAATAAACGTAACATTAGCACGATTAGACCCAATTTCACCAATATTTTCTAAATCAGACATTTATTAATCGAGCTTCAAATTAAACATTTATTTTAACATCGTTGTCAACTCTACAGGTCCCAAGAAGGAAATCTAACAGCCGATTATCAAATCGACCATTAACTGAGCGACTCACGAATCATTCATTCGTATTTTAAACCGCCCGAAACAAAATGTCATAGTTGACAATGCCATAGTTTCGCACGTTGGGGCTATTTGTTCTAGTTGTATAATAACTGTCATGTTTGGTAATTCGACTAAATTGAAATGTTCTAACACAGTATACAATTTAATAATCATGTAGAAACTTTTACGTTTGCTGGTTTATATGTCAAACGATTTGGTCGTTACCATGGTTACAAATGTTTGACGTTATTTGGAGATTGTTTTGTTGTGATTTTTCTTGTGTTATTTTAATTTTATTTTGAGTTGAATAAATACAATAATGTTGAAGAAAAATCGCGGTTCAATTTCACTTGGTCGAAGGTAAACTGGATCTGGTTGAAATTACGAAAAAAAATTCGGAGTCCGAAGGAAAGTGCGAGAGATCTCATACTAGAAGAGCAATTAAAACAAGAAAAATAAAGACAAAGCAGCAAGATACATTTAAAGTAAATTAATAGTAAATTATTGTTTGTAATAACCTAGTATCTAGTTGTTATAACCTATTTATTGAATGATGTTGATAGGTACAATCTAAGGGTACAATAAAAATGTTTTATAAAAACACAAGTTTTATTTATTTAGGTAACATGAAAAATTACATATTTCTATAACAATGTCACATTTAAATTAAATTAGGATCATCATCATCGTCAGCCCATATACTTTCTCACTGCTGGGACATGGGATTGGTAGTGCTAACTTAAACTTAAACACGGTAAGGGATCAGGTCATTATCCACCACGCTATCTTATGATATGTCGGTTTCCTCACAATGTTTTTCACCACTGAGCCATCACTGCACTGCACTACAATAAGCAGTTGGTCTGTAGGTGAAACTGATAGATTCCTAAAACAGAATTTAAAATTAAGATAAGTACATTTCATAATCATGAGGAGGCCTGAGCCTTACCTGAGTAGTGGTGAAGTTTACATTTTAAGTACCTATTGGTATTCAATACTAGATTTGACATGACTCACAGGATTATTATGGTTTAATTGAAAATAATACAGTATGTAGGAAGGAACCTTTTATGTACATAAATATAAATATTACCTCACGAGATAGTTTTACTTACAGATCCGACGGTTATTCGAGTTTATCTTCAATTAATTGCAATACTTCCAAAACCGATTGTTTTGATAAACGAAATCTTGTACTAAAATCAACATCATCATATTCTTCGAAACAATGACGACGTCTTTATAAATTCTGGGCCGTCGCGGTCGCACTATATAATCCAAATTATACAAATCATCCAACACATCTTCATTTTCAAAAATAAAATAGTATGCAGAGTCCATCTTGACAGCAAGAAAACTTCAAATCATTTTTTCTAATCGCTTGTTAAAAATTTAAAGAGCCTCTATGCCACGGGTTAAATATAATGCCGTGTTAAGGAAACTAATCCTCGATTAGGTCATGGTGGGACACTCCCTTACGTTGATGTCCCGTTAAAAGAGTTAACAGCGTGTTAAACTAACTAACAGAGCTTGATGAAACTGGGCCTTAGCCTATCTACAATGACATGATGCGTAGACAAATAAATTTTCATTTCATTTCATTTCAACAAAAACGTATCTGCGCGCTGCGTAATCATATTGCGATCTTTTAAAAATTAAAAAAATACGTTTCTTTTATTCCAGCATACAACAAAGTAATCAAACGTCCATCGCGAGCGCTAACATAATTAAAACAACATCATTATTTCATAACAATTACGCGAGCGTATACACTGAGCAGAAATCAACGTGCCGTCGACGTTCTAGTGCCATTGTTTCACTGTGTATATTTACCCGGCTCTGCCTGAGTGTTGTGTCAATGTCATTGAGACGGAATTGAGTGTAACGCTGTTTTAATTTGAGTTTCTTTACAGCGCTAATTGGGTGAGCGTTAGAGACGGGGTTGTTTGAAGACGAGAGGCGAATGCAGTAACGGATTTATTAGATGTCAACTTACGAATGGTAGAAGCACTATAGAAAAGGTATTGTTACCGGTTTTATTAGATGTCAACTTACAAACGGTAAAAGCACTTTTGAATGGCTATTTTAATGAATAGGAATACACATTTGTAACTCCATATGTTATAAAGATTTCACGCTGCCCATGTAGCACCATGGGTAGCACTGGACTTTTAGACATAAAACGAGTTGTACTAGTATGGTAGGTACCTACTTGTCTATACATATAATAAATCTGTAGAAGGGTCAATTCTGTACATTGAAAATATTGAAAAAATTGGAAAATCCAAAAGTGCACGCCTCATAATTTTTTTTTAATAATTATTTATTAATTATTATTTTTGTTTATTTAATAACAATTAAACCACATCGAATCAGACCCTGAAAAATGAAAGGGTTCTATTCCTGAGCATACTCAAGCGTAAGAGAAAAAAAAAGACTCGATTAGTAAAGTATTTCGGTCGCTATCGTGTTTAACAAGAAAAAGGATCCGCACATACAGACACACGGACGTCCAAGACAGAACTTTTTTAAACTGTTTTTTAACTAGTTTAAATAACAAAAATGACATCAAAAATATCATGAATGTTAAAAATAGTGTTTTTTCTTAATATGTGGGTGTATGTATTATCTTCAAAGTGCAATGTATGATACATAAAGACATTTTAAGTTTGAAAAATCAGATGTTTTGCGCGAAGTGACAGTAGTACCCACCTCAACGCTTCGCTTATGAGGCGTGCAATAAATAGCAGGGGGTGTTACTGGATCGATACCAAACCCAAATATGTGATTAAAAAAATTTTTTCTGTCTGTCTGTCTGTCTGTCTGTATGTGAAGACATCACGTGAAAACTAACGGTTCGATTTTGATGAAACTTGGTATAATTATACCTTATTATCCTGGGCGTAAAATAGGATACTTTTTATCCTGAAAAAATACGAAGAAAAAAAATAATCTTAATTTTTCAGTTTTATCCATAGACGTTGTTCTGCAGAACAGCGAACACACGTTGGGTATTATTATAGGCCTAGCCGTATTTGAGTCCAATAGATATTTATAAGATGGTATTGACGAAGACCGACATCCGCGCGGACGGAGTCGCGGGCGGAAGCTAGTTTAAAATAAATGGAATATCCATAACATTCTTATGTCCAAAAAATAATGCATAATATGGATCAGAATCATTCTCTACATAACATAATCTTTAAATATCCACGCTTATTTAATCCATACAATTTATTCTCCAACTACTTCGTTACCCTTGCCACAAAAAGAATGAAATAGTTCAAAGAGGATTTTTTATGAGCATTTAAATGAAGTCCCAATCAGCTATAATGGTGAAATTCGTTTACACTGTCGATGTGTCGGTACGCGTAGGTTGGGGCCTGTGGGCAGCGGGCAGGTAATTCAATATGGCCGCCACTCCCGCGTTTTTATATTTTTTCGGGCGAATTATCACCGACACTCCGTACGACGAGGATGCGAATCAAATTGAAAGCCGACTCAATTATATTACAGCCATGTTACAGGGCTATCGGTTGTTACCTTTTATTTGTTTTTATGGGCTTTTCATGGACTAAAATTAAATTGAAATGACAGCGTAAATTCCGATATCAATTGTTATACATCCATAAAATTGTGTTAGAAATCTCGTTTGCAAAATTTGTAAAAAGTTACAATATTTTAATTGAAACAGTTCTTGGTTCTAAAGGCTTTATAAAAATATCAGTCAGTAATATTAACCATCGCGATATAAAACTCATTCTTTTGTCAAAGCCTTTTGAAAAAGACAACATTAAGTTTAAAGCGAAGAAGATTCAAATACTATTTCCAATTAGAACTCCTATTTGAAAATTGCCATATTATAATGTGAAAATATAATAAGCTATTTAGACATAAACACAAAATTACCTCTCTCAAAATACAAACAGCACAAACCGCAAAATAAGAATCATCCGACATAGTGTCCAAGTTAAACGGCTTACCTCAACTTCACTTTGGCTAACTAACTCATCGTGCGACACCCCTTAATACCACTCGCACGGGGAGAGCGGGCAAAGGGGGTTTCTGTAGGGTTGTCAGCTCGAAGAAAAATGTTTTTTTTTATTGTAACAAAAATCATGAGTGAAATGCTGGTTAATCATTTAAAATAAATGCCTACCTGATGAACTGTACAGTATTTAAAATTAATTTGATACTGCAGTACTTAATTGAGGTTAGATTTATAATTATTTTAAACCACTAGGTTCATTGCTTTGAAGACACAAGATATCAGAAAGTAAGTTGAAACTGAAAATATAAGTACCTATTACTAGTACTACCTACAGTCGACAAAAACTGATGAAAATTTAAAACTTTGACTCTAACATGTGAACAAAACTGCCTCAAACATTGACAGCCCTACCACGGGTCGAGGATAACATACCGTAATACCATTTCGAGATGAGCGACTTAAACGCGTTACGGGCGACCAGTATAACTTGACCCGCCTCTTTTCCCTCGCCCATACGATAACAGGACACACCAATCAAACTGAGGACCTAATCTAACTGGACACTTGGACTGGTTCGATGGGAACTGTATTTTGACAATACTAGTTAACTAATGGAAGCCACGTATGATCGACGTAAAATTCGATATTGACTCGACTGTTAGTTTCGCTGAGTGCATCCGTACCCGTGTTGGATTGACGTGTGTTTTTGTGGATGATATGAAATTGCCTTAAAAGTTTTAGTAGTTTAATTGTGAAACATCGATCGTGTCGGAATTTGAAAGATATTTTAGAAATATACCTAATAGTGATTACAAGTTAGTTTGTATAAAAATATTTGAAGAACTAACCGGTAAAGTAGCTGCCAAGTGCCAGTCAGTTATTTTGCAGACGGAGTCATATTGAATAGTAATAGATTTAAAAAGACGGAGATATATTTAATAAAGATTTAATACAAATCCAAAAAATCTAAATAGTAAAATGCTGACGACGTTTCGTAGTTTTATCCTGTTCTTAATAGTTCACGAAAAACATTACAAAAAAAAACACAATTTCTCCAACTGATAACAGAAACTCAGAGTTCTTTAATTTTAACATATTTTTACCATCTTAAATATTAAAAACGTGTGTATAATCTTGAAAGTATGTAAAATTACCGAACTCTATATTTGTCTTATACCCAGTCACAATTGATAAACTCCAAAGCATAACCTTACCTAAGCCATATTTCACGATAGTCACCCATAAAATGTGCACGACAGTACTGCTAGATAAATTTCAGCGATGCGTGCTTCGACGTTGGAATCGAGATATCTACCTCCATATAAATAAAACATCCTGCGAGCAATTTGCCTAAAACAGCGCAAGACGTTACACGCCTCAGTCGGTACTCGGTTACTACAAACTACGTGGTACATAAAAGTACATAATTCAGCGTACCGCGTGACTAAGATGTTATGTTCAATAATGTGACGTCTCTGTTGCTTTTTGTCTCGTTTGGGAATGTTTAGCTTTAAACAGTGGCTTGGGATGTGGAATTATTAAGGGTTATAAACACAGACATGTATATTTAAGTAGACAACGCAAGTACCGCGATCTGTATGAAAACCAAGCGTGTCATATTTTTTGTACTGACCTTGACGCGTTATGACGTCACGAGCGCTTTTTAGTGATGTTAATTTCATTTTACGCTAAATCGATTAGGCCGCCACTCGCGCGGCGATTCTAGTATCGTCCTATCCCATCGAAGTAAATCGAAAGAAATCAGATCAAACTATATCTATGTCTAAGAGGTAGTCAAATAAATGAATCGTAATCGATTACTAAATCGATTCAAGACAGAAAAATGATAATTACCATAGACAGAGGGATGATAAAATAAAGTTATAAACCTTTTAATATTCTAACAAGTAAACTAATGTGTTTTAGCTTTTTCTTACATATGCCCATTGAGTTACCATGTACTACGTACTAGAGAGGCCATCGAAAGAAAGTAATGAAACTGTCAATCAATCAATCTTTATGTCCCGTTGCATCGATCCATTTTCCTTTTATGTTCGGGTTACTTGGAAAACTGAAAAAACAAACATAGTCTAAGCAATAAGGAGTTTTCTTAAAAAACTCCCAAGATGACACTTTAACTAATGGCGTCCATGTCGTAATATTTATTTTTAGTACCTTTGTATTAAAATACTTAAAAGTTCTAGGTCAAGTCGTATTAAATGACAAAAAAAATCTATGCCTTTTTTTCTGAAAAATTGCTCCTACAAATTATCATTTTTCTGTTCGATTATAAAATCGATTAGAATCGAGAACTGTTGCATCAAATGAACATCACTAACCACAAAATTGGACAGAAAAATGAGAACAGAAAAATGAGAAGACGCTATTCATTGCTTGTTATCATACGACGCGATCTTTACCGTGCCAAGTAAAAGCCGCAATGTATTCCGAATCATTTCGTATGATTTGGTATCCGTGTTTGTCACGATCGTTTTCCACAAATATTCTTTATTTGATTTTAAAATAAATAGTGCATATTCTGATTAGAAAATTACTTACCGGTGGAAGGAAACATCTCTGCTAACTTGGCCACTCACAGCTGTGGAGTTTCTACAGTTTATAACGGCGCAATTCGGCATTTTACTTTATTCAGCTTCACGTCTTTCCTTGGCGAACTGCAAGCGCGGACTGAGTGTAGGCCAGCGTCAAGTAAGTTTCAATAACGTAGTTTGGACACGGGAAGTACATACACTCGCTTAGTCTATCTTGATACATGTCCGTGGTTATAAAGGATTGTGTTGTGGAATATGTTTAACATTTTAAGGCATTCAAAGTATGGACGACATAATACGAATGATCATATTGAAAATACATACCTATTCGACATAGAGTGGAAGCCAGGATTCATATCCTTATCCATTATTTTGGTTTTTATAATATAAAATTATTAAGTATTTTTGAAACGAAACCGTTTATATTGTAACTAAGTAAGTTTGAAGTAATATGATTGAAGTGTTTCATAGGTAGCTAATCGAACCAGTAAAATGTCGATTTTAAATAGGTTTTTTTATCGAAAACGATGGTACTTTGCCTGAAATTTTTAAATTTAAAATATTATATTTACAAACGTGTCTCTATAGGCCGCGGCGTATCAGATAAAGTACAGCATAAACTGCCTACACCATACCGCAGGCACAGTCCTTATAAATTCGACTTTCTTATGACGATAGGCATATAATTTGGTTGTATCCTGTATATGTAATAATAATATGCTAATCCTGATAAATTTTAACAAATTTTATGAAATATAAACTTATAAAATTATTAATAGGTATTTTATGAAAAACTAAGATGAAAGAAAGAATATGATATTCATATTAATCATATCAAAGGTCTTGATTATCATCGTCCATAGTATTATATATAGTTTTTTCGCTATTTAATAGGGACAATGGACATACCTGCACCCTTGCCTCTGTGAGGTTGATCTTCAGAGCTAGATCCTCTCGCGTGAACACATCTGGATAGTGTGTCTGCGCAAACGCCGTCTCCAGTTCTTCCAACTGTTAACAAACATATTTATTTATTTTTATTGAACCAAAATAAGAATATGTAATAGAACAATTATCACAAAAAGTGGTGTTATCGCCTACGGCAATTGATTTACGGGATGGAAATTTTTTGTAGGCCCTGGAGGAAAATTAGTCAAGTACTTTAAATAGAGAAGATAGCAATATTTATTGTTAAAAAACATTCGTTAATTTTAAAAAGAAATAGAACCGTTTTTTAAAGGTTTTAGAAAATTTGTTGGCTACGACCGAGAATCGAACTTTCTCGAAAGCTTGCCTTTTTCCTGTTGTACCTAGTTAGGTATGAATCTCTCAATCAATATGTTGGAACTAAATTGAATATGAGTAAGTAGGTATGACATGTTTAAGAATAACGAGTTAAGTTATCTTGTTCGAGGTTTAACATTTGGCATCTTGCCAAAGAAGTTTCACTTCTGACACGTGTGCTCGTCACAAAATAATATTCTTATTTTTTACATAATGTTTTCCTTATTACAACCCACAATAATTAATAAATTCCACTCAATAAAAACATTAAAATAATCGATATAAACCTCACCTGCTGCAAAGTAAAGGTGGTCCTATTGCGCCTCTGTTTCCGTCGCACGAAGGTGTCATCGTGTATCGCCGGGTGATACGAATAGCTTGTGTCTGCGGACATACAAACATTATAACTATTGTTTATTACTATTAATGTTTCGTTGAGTATAAGATTTTAAAACATGTATATTATAGGTAGGTAATATATTGACGTATCAAAGGATCGGTATCGTTTATAGCTGCGCGAGCATTACGCCGTTTATTATTTACTTGGGGATGCTTTGTTATCTTCGAGTTTCTATAATAATTAAATTATCATTAACTTCATAGTTTAACAACATTAATTTGATCTTAAACGATTTGATCGTACCTACAGGCTACGTTTCTAAATGTAAACTCTATCGAACTAATATTTGCCGGCTAGAATTAATTTATACGAATATTTGATGTAGAAGAAAAAAACAAACATACTTTTTTTCCAATAGTAGGCTGTATACTAATGTTGTGTGCATTTAATACTAAATATAATGACTAAAATCTTCAAACACCTCCTTTTTTTTAATTAATTTAGAAGTAAAATATACAAACCTATTACAACATCATTAAAACCATTAAACCATTAATACAAAACGCAAAAAACGCGATATTAAAATATCAAAGCGAAACTAGGGTGGCAATAAAATAACAGTGGTCCGGATACATCAGCCCATTAGCTTCGAGTGCTAAATCGCCGCCCTAAAAGACATTATTATATATATATTTCTATTTGAACAGTCTATGGGAATTGATGAGGCACCCCCGTAGGGTGAACATGTCTTGCTTTATGGGCTTGTGTTAAACCACTCGAGTAAACGCCGTTTTAATATCTGCAATGCTTTATGTGTTTGTTGTTTGGTTTGGTGTTATTATAAATAGATCATTAATTTTGTATGGACAATGGTTGGATAGGTATTAAAGGTATAATAAATAGTATTTTCCCCCATATAGTAGAACATTTGTTCTGTCTTCATGGCGTTATATAATATGCTACAGTTTTTAAGTAGGAAAAAAGATTTAACATATCTTCTCTCTTTCTTCTAGAAATATAATTAAAAACATGTTATGATTATAATGTTGGAATACATAATTATACAAATTACTAGTGGTCCGCCCCGGCTTCGCCCGTGGTATATATGAAAAATAGATGTTGGCCGATTCTCAGACTTACCCGATATGCACAGAAAATTTCATGAGAATCGGTCCACCCGTTTCGGAGGAGTATGCAGACTAACATTGTGACACGAGAATTTTATATATAAGACTAGCGGTCCGCCCCGGCTTCGCCCGTGGTACATATGAAAAATAGATGTTGGCCGATTCTCAGACTTACCCGATATGCACAGAAAATTTCATGAGAATCGGTCCACCCATTTCGGAGGAGTATGCAGACTAACATTGTGACACGAGAATTTTATATATAAGAGATTTACGTTTTAAATTCGATTCACAATATTATTTCCCTTAAACATATTAACTCTTGTAAAAGAATACGAAAGAATCGTACCTTTTAAAGCTTCTTTAGATAACCTTAAATTCAAACACATAAAAATTAAACAATTCATCATTTCCAAACATCATGGTCACTCAATAGAATCAATGACAAACGCTAGGGTGTCTTGGCTTTCTATTCGTCGTAATGTCATCCCGGACATTACGGGACGGAATTGCCCTCAACGTTCGGGATTACAGCTGTCTTCGACAATAATGACGTTACATTTATTACGAATGGGTCTTTAGCGCCCTATATGGATGACAAATTGGAACTTTATTTGGTAGTAGGGTTTGGTATTATGGTTTGAGAAAAAAAATATTTTGTGAGGTTAAACAGACAGAAACGTTGTCATAAATTATTGGCTATAAAATATTTACTAAAAAGTTGTTTAAATAATTCAAGTCCGGTATAACTTATAAGTAGGTGCTCTGAATGAATTTAATCTACTAGTAATAATAACTTCTACTAGTAATAGATCTACTCTAATAATAATAAAAACTAAGTTCACATGAAATATGAATTGAGAAATAATAACAGAAAAGCACCCACACTAAATTAACAAGTTGTACTATAGGTACCTGGGAAAACATTAAAACTCATCAATAATAACGTAACCACAAATTAAAAAAAATAATGAAAATGAAACAATAATTGGACTTTGTATCAACAAGCACAGATCAAAGCAAAGAGCGGAAAATGCCGCCGACTAATGGGATGACTTAATTGAAACAATTTGTATCGCCGCGATTCTGTTTATCGAGCTTTTGAGCCAATCCAGTTAATTCAATTGATTAATTGTGTACTGGATATAAATAAGACATATAATGATAACCACAGATAATAATAGTTCTCTAACTTAGCGAAATAACATGATAAGTAGTCACAAGAAAAATTATAAGTAGAATTCTCCGTTTGTATGAAAATTTATAAATGTCACCGTTTAAAATGTGAAAACATTATAAGTCAATTTTTCAATTAGGCAAATACTGCTGACTTTTAATGTAATTAATACATTGGTACCTATTGCTCTTTAGTTAATTAGACAAATAGTGATGAACTGGTGAATTGTATTCACAATCTCATCACTTTTCCGCCTCACAATTCTTCATAATGCTTTCCGAACCGACTGACGAACACAAAATTTTCATTTGGATTTTAGGAATATCGAAAAATTCAGAATAGATTTTTAGATTCAATTCATAAATATTTGCCCGAAATTGGCCATTGCATGATTCAATAACAACAAACTGAATAAGTAAACCGAATATTGCGAATCGAAAATAAACATTTAAAATTTGATCCGTAGCTCAACGCAACTTTCATTTTAACAGTTTATTGCCTAAGCCGCAGATTACTTAGCATTATAAATATACAATAATTGAATATTAATAATTGAGTGTTCATCAAGGCTGTAGAAAAATCCCTCGGCGGCGGAAATTAAAAAGTATTCAGCGTCCGGAAGCGGTCGGCTTAAGTGCAGCGAGAAAAAGTTAACGGCTAGCTTCGACTGCATTATGATTTTAGTGTAGCCGTTTATTACCTACTAGTTGTGATGTTCAATCTTTATGGTAGTTGATAGTGGATAAAGTAAATTTATATTCAATTCAAATTGTGTGTACCTACATTTACATAATTAGACTAATTAACTTTCTATTTTAATATTTGCACACCCAATCGATGGGTAGAATATATTAGCCACATAATATTGTAATTAAAACATCTATAATTTGTAACTACATTCTTGCAAATAAATATAATTTGAATTTGAATTTGAAGAAAATTTCAAGCTCTGCAAGTTCAGTGATCAATGTTTCATTTGTATTTCCAGAACCATCACTGTATTACTCTTATTCGATTATTAGGTAGGTATATGTAATTTCTCAATGTTCTAGTTTTAGTAATAATTCATATTTATAAAGTATTTATTGCAATGTTTAAAAATACTGCAATTACTCCTGAAAATAATATTTATTCCTTATAAAAAGGTAAGTATTAGATACCTATCCTAATATAGATCATGTAAAAAAATATATAAAAAGATAATACGCACAAATATATCATGAATATTTCCATCCCACCATGACTCTGCATAACTTTTTACCAATTACGCATTAGCAAGCCCTTCATTACCTTAAAAACCTAATTCACCTTTGATCATAAAAAACCAGCCGTAATGTAAAGTGACATGATCCTTATTAAGTTTGTCCGTAACCGAGTTACATTGGCGCGACTCAAAAACTATTTTATGAATAATAGATGGCGCTCCAGGCGACCAATCCCGAGGGATCCGAGCCCCGCCCATCACCCCGACCCACCCTGCCGTCTATTCATTATCACATTACCACCCTTCGGACGATGTGATAAGAAACTGATTTTAAGTGTCATTTTAGCGGTCTGCTTGTAACTGATATGGTGGTTGAAAATATTTCGTCGTTTCTAGGTCTGTGATAGTTTATCTACAATAAGAGAATGTACTGTAGGGTTTGATGCGAAATGTAAATTGATATTGTGTAGACTTTTTTAATTTGTGTATATTTATATTAACCCGTCGAACTCCGTTTCGCCACCAGAGACCCCTTTTCTTTGCTATAAACCTCACGGAGCCCGCACCTTTCCAACGAATGCAAAACCGTGGAAATCGGTTCGTGCGTTCTGGAGTTATAGCGTCAGGAAGGAAAACCCGACTTATTTTTATATACATAGTAGAAGATAGGTATGGAATTATGTGCTGAAAAAGTATGGTGCTATTATGTAATTAATATTTAAACAATTCGATTCAATTATCTACATTTAATTTTCAGACTAACGCTCCCTTATAATTTATTTATTTATTTATGCTTTATTGCTCAAGATTTATTACAAATTGAGACTTAACCTAGGATAGATAGGTACATATTGTAGATATAATGACGATTTCTAATAATAAAAAACAATTACAACAAAATCAATACACCCATCGATTTCCATAATCGAGATACCATCGAGATAAGATCGCAATCGAGTTAGCAATCGAAACACGGCTTAACTGGGAGTGATGTAGTTAGCTCTTGGAATTCTGTTAGTGAAGTTTGCTCTAGCTGGCTACTTTATATGGTTACGGAATTAGAAACTTCTAGAATAACTAGATAGTGTTTTGGAAGTGATAAGTGATTATTTAATGTTTGTACGGTTATAATTTTGTAGTTAGTTGGAAATTAAATTAGCGGGCCTGTTCAACAAGAAAATTAGCGATTATCTACATTCTAGACACCTAATAAGTACCAATTTACAGTTAATTTAAACAGTTTGACACTTTTTGATCTATTTTTTGCAGCAATAGATCAAGCTTTACAATATTCTATTCATAAACATTTTTATAAATCCTGTCTAATTACCTATTGCTTGATTATTTTCAAATAATCGGACATTAGGTAGGTATAAAACACTACCTATAGTTACTAAATTCTAAATCCATTCTATTATTGTAAATGTCAGACAACAGTCTATCGGTTACGTCTTCATGTTTGATTTTAATGAAATTATTAGAAAACCCAGATTCAAAAAAAAATATGCTCACATATCTTTTGTAGTTTGACGGCAAGTAAAACCGCGGAACACAGCTAGTATACTACACATAACTTACAAGGATGTGAAGCCGTGAACGGGTACTCCAGGGTTGGAAGCCGATGCTGGTGGGGCGGGAGGCTCGGCGGGCAGTGGTAGCAGAACAGCCCCCGGCCACCGCCGCCTCCGCTCGCCAGCTGGAACAAAATAATTATATTCGACCTCTTTGGTGCTAATTAAAGCAATAATGTATACGAACTCTGTAGTAGAGTTACTTGAGGTCATAATTAAAAACTATATGTTAGGCATGACCTCTTTGGTAGAGACCTAAGGTAGAATCACTTAGTTATTATTATCTCTTTGGTAGATTGAGTTCATAAATATCTCGACAAATCATTGTTTTTACAATATAGTAGTTAAGTCGGTATTTAAGGATTAGATCTCCGGTCTAGACTTAAAAATTAGTGGTCTGGTGAGGCACTATAGGCAAATGCCCTTTTAGTTAATGATTATTACAGGCACTTTAACGTAATTTGCTTACTTTAAAAAAAATCTACATTTCTACCTTGTAAGCTTTTACCTATACCTTTATTATGAGAACGTGACTATACCTAAACAGGGCAAAACAATCAAACCAAACATTGCTTCATAATATCTTTAAATTACACACCAAAAATTAAAACACATCACGAACATATTAACCTATAAATTAGCGGCGTATAGCGCCCTCTATTATCATAAACACGTACTAACAAATGACAGTGCCTAGTATTATAATATCTGTGGTATTATATTACAGTGACAGTGCCGACGCTTGCGCATTGAATCCTAAATGAGATCAATCGTTTGATCGCGATTCGTCGGCTAAGATCTAGTGATCATGGATCGTATCTATTTAATTCGTGTATTGTTTGCAATTGCATTGTGGGTATAATAATTGTTAAGTTTAGCGTCAAGGTTTCGTATGCAATTTTGCAGTCTTTAGACTTTAATATCGTGCCTAGTTTATATTCCTAGGCATTGTTCGCATTAGCCTATTAAAAGGAATTGAAAATATAAAAAAATGTATGTACATAGGTACTTATATTTTTTATAGGTACATAAAGATATTACATGTTATAGATATTCGATAAATCGAAGTCGATAAAAACCATAATATTAATTTTACTTCCAACTGACGTTCTTACTAGATAAGGATTCACTTTCATCATCATAGTATCAACTCTATGGTCTGAAACTACAGCAATTGAAATTTACTACATAGTAAAAAATAAATAAAACATACTTTAGAGTGATTTAACTTCTACTGTAACTGTCAACTAATTCATAATTTCGAATTAATAAACTTAGGTATGTCCACTCTGAATATTCTTTAAATTGTCTCCCTCTAAAGTAACCACCCAAAAATAAAACTAAATCTTCAATCTTCTAGAAGTATCTACATCACACATTATTGAATAACACTCCAGCGGCACCTATGCAATGCAATCTTCCTATCGAATTTAATTGATTTATGCACTACCAAGACCACTCAACGTCATGGATGGGAAACATCCGTTGTTTATTTGAGAAACTGTGTAACATATCATTTATGATGAAAATATAATAAGTAGATTAATAGATTTAAATATAGGTGCATATTAATTCAGTAAGCAGCTTCGCTCTTGTGGCAAATCTTTGTACAAGGGTAAAGAAATCTCTATATTTCAATAGATAGAGCAAATTGTTTCCGTGCTAAATAAAATTGGTGCATCGTAATTTATAGTACAATCGTTGTGACGTGATTAAGAAATAACTTCCATTCATTCCAACTTTAACATTTGAAAAGAACTCGATAATATTATGTTTCAATGATATCAGATAACAAATATGCACATTAAGGGCTGATTTTTCAATCCTTGGTTAAAACTTATTCATCAAATAACGTATTAAACTACCATTTCAAAAATATATTATATTGGTCCGTATTTGACAGTTTACAGGTGACATTTTAAAATGTTCGTGTAATACTTTATTGGACGGATAAATTTTAACCAACGATTGAAAAATCGGCCCTAAATTGAAAATAATAGAAATAAAAATGTTTTATTTAGTATCTTAAATAAAATATTTAAAATATAATTTAAAATACAAACCAAAAATATATTTGTACTAGCGGTCCGCCCGGCTTCGCCCGTGGTACATATGAAAAATAGATGTTGGCCGATTCTCAGACTTACCCGATATGCACAGAAAATTTCATGAGAATCGGTCCACCCGTTTCGGAGGAGTATGCAGACTAACATTGTGACACGAGAATTTTATATATAAGAAGATATAACTTTATCTATATTTTTTGCACGTGTACACCTACAGCATAAACGCTTAGGAAGTGCACACTGCGACCTGCGTAGGCGGCGGCATTCCAATACGTTTGGTGACATAACTTTATTTAAAAGAGGAAAATGGCAATGAAATTCAATTGCACATATTAGCAGTGACCCACGTGCGAATCGTTCGTGTAAAATGACATTAATGGAGCTATGAATCGAGCGCGGGCGCATTCGATGCTGCTGACGTCACTGCACAGTGGGCTCACAAGTCACATGTAGACATAACAAATAATTGTAGTTTTATTGTATTAATTTTATTGTAAGAATAGTACATGATAAGTGACTAGGGATGTGAAGCTATTGTCTAACTGGATTTATAAAATTAATACAGACATGACAAATATAGACTTGTAAGTACCGTCATTTAAATTAGGTTGGGCGAATTATGTCGAATATTATCCATAGGTATGCATGACAATATAATATGCTAATGCTAAGGTACTAGTTCCACTCCATACTAGCTTTTTATTTAGTTTCTGATTATTAAGTACATAATTATCTTTCCTGTTTTCTGTATTTTTAAGCAAATGTTTTTCCTGTCACTACCTCTTCTTACATATCTTCTAAGCTCACGTTTTACACCATTAAAATATGAATGTTTTTTCCGTCTTTCATGCCTCTTTAGATTAAGGGTGACAAATCAACATCGAGCTATGCTGCGCTGTACTGCGTTGTGCTGTGCTGTGTTTCTTAAGCTACGTTTTTTTAACAATTAAACGATGCTGCGCTGTACTGCGCTGTGATGTGCTGTGTTTCTTAAGCTACGTTTTTTAACCTTCTCATACTCGCGCGTTGGTCTGTGAGCCGACGAAACACATTTTCGTAATTATTTTTATGCAGGTAAATCCTGTGAAGTCGAGTTCCTTGCTAGTTTCCGGATTTGGGGCTAACTTCATTTTAGTGCACGTCGCGTGGTCGGCAAAAGTTCACGTGTTTGCATTTGGCGCCAATCAGTCCATGAGACGACGCGAGTATAGGTGCAACTTTTTGTGTAAGTATTAATACTATATATATTGTACATTTATATATTTTTACAGACTTTGAATTCTTTATGAAGTATGTATAGTAAAATATATGTATGAATGTTGCTCTAAATTATATTTTGGCCAATTTTTTAGGCCATACTTCATGTCAAAATGAACGATGATCAAATCAGATTGTTGCTGGAAGAATCAAGTTCTGGTTCTGCTATGAAGACGAAAATGACAGTGAGGTGGAAGACAACGTGGAGGTACAAGAAGAGACATACGAAACCGAGCAAGACGATGACAATGAAGAGATATCTGAGGAAAAACACAGTGAAGGGAAAAGATGGACAGACAAGGCTCAAAACTAAGCCAAACATAGATAAATATTATGTGCTTTGATATGTTTATTATTATTATTTAGAAGTTTATTTTGTTTTGAAAAAGAAGTTCTGTTTTTAATTTAGTTTTCCCTGGTACTTAAGAAAAACATCTCAAATTCGAGGACTGATTTGTGATAGACTATAAGTCAATAAAATAATTAATAAACTAAGTATGATCAATACTATTTTGTTTCAGTACATCCTAAACAATCTAGCTCAGTATAAAGTAATCAGCAGCTCGTGTAGTCGTTTATCTCGTCAAATATGACCCTATTTTCAAAAAAACGTAAACATTACGACATTGTTGAATCCGATGAAGATGAAAGTGAAGAAGAAGCGGATATGGATATTTTATGTGTTATTTTGTCGTTAAAAGAGTCCAGTCACGGTAGCTTGTTACCTCACACCATACGTGAAAAAAAAGGAAAATTTTAATGAATTTAATGCGGCGATGGAGGGGCACGCAGCGTGCTCCAAACCTAGCATAGCTCGACACCGCAGCATGGCAGAGCTCCATAAAAACATAGCACAGTTCGGCACAGCGCGGCTCAGCACGGCGGGTAGCGCGCCTCGCTCGAGACTGCTGCGTTTTTAAACAGAGCGTAGCCTCACACAGCGCAGCACAGCATGGTTTGTTTGTATCCTCATTAAAATATTAGACGAGCGAGTTGACCAAACACAGCACAGCGCAGTACAGCGCAGCATAGCTCGATGTTGATTTGTCACCCTATACGTCATTTTATGAAATATGCATGTCAAATATCAAGACGCCAAATTGCAACTACTTATAAAAGATAGGCATAAACATTCAATTAATAAAAAGAGAGGCAAAAACATTCAATTAATTTACCTCAAATTTGTCCGTATAAAACATAAACACGAATACATATCCAGACGCTTACCACTATAAAAATGTATATTTTTTATCCTATAAATATGTCCATCATAGCACAGTGCGCGGTGTATTGGTTCGTCCTGTCTGCGCGCGTGGGGCCCGAACCGTTAATCCCATTTGTATTATTGCCCATTATATTACACCCACCGACGGTATCCGACTGCACCAACCTTGATACAAAATTGCATTACGCTAATGTTGTCATTATTGGGAGTTCGCGCTTTTTTCGCGCGCCAAAACGCATAGATTATATTGTTTGACGTTGAGGAAACAGATTATATGCGATATCAATAAATAATTAATTGAAGAGATTTTATCATACATTTAAAACAAATAAAGCTTAAAACTTGTAAGCGGTACGACTTGAAGTAATTCCTTAATTAATTTTTTTCTTTCATTGTTTGCAGATATTTTCGTCATTTGCAATGGCTCTTAGCGATTCAATATAATTACCTACACAAATTATTGTATTTCTTGGTAAGTGGTTCTACGGTCTACCTTATTGTAATGCTTTTGAGAAATAAATAGCTTTAACCGTAAATAAAACATTAAAAAATTCAATGAACATGTCATTTTCATTTCGCTTTATCATGTAAATCTTAGATCTTCAAATTCTCCTTTAATTTCATATCTATTAAGCCTTATCTTATGCTCTTCCTACCCTTTTACCAACGCTTAATTCAAACCGCGATAAAATCATACCTATTCAGCCACTTAGTTCATTAATAAATAAACATTCCATTGACTATGGTGTGTTCGCTAAAAGGACCATAAACTAAAGAGTATTGTGCCTATGGCACTATAGGCGAGATTATCGTCGCCATTTTTATAAAAAGAACTGGCACGTTAGCTGTGGGAACCAATTTGGTATCCGAATTTCGGTGTTCTTAATTTGAATTGATGAAAAAACGCGTATAATTTATGAAAATGTTCAATTTAACTTTCATTTATTAATAAAATACTTTCATAAATTAAAACGTTTAATAAATGACGTTAATTTTTAGTAATTAGAATTTAAAAGGTTTTAAGAATTTTCTTGTCCAACCTACTAACATTGTTTTTGAATGTGAATAAAACGAATTATCAACATTATAAACTTAATTAAAACAACATGAAAGCATTGGTATAATTAGCGGAGTTGATTGAAATTAATCCAATTGGTTGGAGTCGCATTGGCATTAAGCGATACAAATATAATTTAGCAAGTAAATTGTATTTGCTCAATATCGAGACTCGATGTTTGATCGCGAACGTCGAGATGATTGCATTTTCATTTTTGTGGAATATTTCTTTAACAATTTCGTTATTTTAAATTAATTTTCCGAGAAATCTGTACTTTTGATACAGGTATTAATATTTTGAATATGTTTGGATAAGGAATGGAAGGAAAGGAATGATAAAAGTAGGTAATTGATAGATACAATTTTAATATAAGTTAGTAAGAATTTCTCAGAACGTACCTATGTGAAAGATATTTTATAAAGTTTTTATTATTATGAATACATCTGTTATATTATAATATTATATAATACTAGCGGTCGGCCCCGGCTTCGCCCGTGGTACATATGAAAAATAGATGTTGGCCGATTCTCAGACTTACCCGATATGCACAGAAAATTTCATGAGAATCGGTCCACCCGTTTCGGAGGAGTATGCAGACTAACATTGTGACACGAGAATTTTATATATAAGATATTAGTTTTTAACCTACACCTTCGGTATTTTTGTAAGTGGACAAAATAAGAAATGATCTAGAAGACAAAATCAAGAAATTTATCTGTTACAATATCTGTATAAAAACCCATTATGATTTAGGAATTAATGTTAATATTATTCATTTATTTCATTATTTTAAACATAAATGAAAAATCCAAGCAAATATCTTCCAGCTACATTAGATGTTTCGTTTTAAGATATTTTAATATGAAAGGAATATTCCTTATAAATCAAAATACATTAAAAACATGTCACAATAACAGTAATTCGTATCAATAACATTTAAATCCATGATTCAAATTGATACAAATTATTTTACGATGAAGCCCGCTTCTAAACAATAATATTTAATCACAATGCCTCAACGGCCCGTTCATTTAATATCGGACTTTTATAAAGTGTAATGGAGATCAATTGAGCTTTTATATTAACTATTAATAATGTTTCAATCGAATCCGATCGAATAGCAATCAGCAAGAATCGGTTTTAAAATTTTGTTCAACTTACCACAGTCAGGAACTTTTTAGTGTTTAATATTACTTTATAAAAGAGATTGGTAATAACTAAACATATCTTTTCTTGCAAACCAAGCTGGACTAACACACACACACACTTCATTTTATTTCTATCTATCATGTCTAAAAACTAAGCGCTCGCGCTCAAATGAAATAAAATAACAAAATAAGGTTAATCTTTTTTCTTAAATCAAATTTAGAATATCGAACGTTCTATTTTTTTTCTTTTTTCGATATACAGAATTCAATGTCAATAGAGCGGGCGAAATTGAATTTCACTTTTTTTTAATTCACTAAAAATAATAAAATTAACTTGTAACTGTCCAAAAAGAATGCTATAAATATATTAGCGGATACTTCGCGGTGACCCTACCGAACTGTCAGTCATCATTTGCGCAAACGGGTCTCTGTGGCCTTTAATCGGTTTACAACTGTACAATTACTGTATTATTTTAAATATTTATATTGTATTTCGATATTTGTTTTATGGAAGTTCAAATTATTGTAATTGCGTTTATTGTTTGATCAATATTATAGAATTTGCCGAGAGTACCTACAGACCTACCTAATTAACATTTTTGTTAAATTTTATAAGTGAATCCTGAATGCGTATAAAAAGAGTACCTTTTGTTAATCTGTTTCATTATAGGTATGTGTAAAATAAAAATAAAAACTAATATGTATTACGACTTGAATCACATCAGTTCTTCAGAATACACTCCTCATTCCAAACATCCATAAGAATCGAAACATCTCACGCAACATTTTACACAGAGTTAAGTATCCACAGAGCTTCCAATTAATACATTACGTATCCTTTATTCCCTTACAAATGGCAATTATAATCAATTATATTGCGGACGCAGTGTCGCGACGCAATTGGCGTAGTTTATCGAATAAGCCCCGGTTTGCCGGATGATACTTCATTATGCTCTGTTTAGGGTCCAATTAGTACTGTTAGTCACTAATATATTACTTCTTAATCAGTTAGTCTCGATATAATTAGAGAGTTATATATTGGGATAGAGGCCTCAATATAATTAGAAAACGTTAAAAGCTAGAAATAGAAGAAAGTGGAAAAGAAAATCTTATGAAAAACTAGCTTTCCACCCGCGGCATCGCCCGCGCAGTCAAAGAAAAACCCGCATAGTGCCCGTTCCCGTGGGATTTCCGGGATAAAACCTATCCTATGTCCTTTCTCGGGTATCAAAATATCTCTATACCAAATTTCATGCAAATTGGTTCAGTAGTTAAGGCGTGATTGAGTAACAGACAGACAGACAGACAGAGTTACTTTCGCATTTATAATATTAGTATGGATGTAGGCATCTCTTTTCTTCATACTGCTATTATTTTGCAAGAAAAAGATGTGAAATTTACTTATTCCAAACCTTGTAAAGTATTGGAATATATACGTAAAGTTGATGATTTAAATATTATACTTTTGGAGAGAAAAGAACTACATATATTAGAAAGAGACTGTGTTGATGCTCTGTAGTACTACTCTGTATTTTAACGTCTTTATTAGTAGAAGGTATATCATAAGTTGATGTAGGTATTAGCTTCACCAAATAGCTTTGTAGCTTTGGTGGAGGGCCTGGAAACGGGCAACTGCTGGGCGGGACATGCGGAAGATTGCGAATGTGTACCCGCATCCCGTCTAAAGCAGCGCGTTGGTACACGGTGGGGTTTTAGTCGGTAGGAATCCGACATAACCCACGGCTCCTTCCCCGGGAGCCGTGGGTATCTTAGGCAAGATTTCCCCACTTGAAAAAAAAAAGTATTAGCTTCACACTTCATCCGTACTTCCACTTTCTCTTTGGAAAAAACAAATACTAGAGGAGACTGTGCCTCTAAAAATATATAAGAAATACAATAACATCCTTCCGAATATGTTGAAATAGCGAACTCTGGTTAGATAAAGTAAAAATCTTCACAAATATGTTCGGATAGCAAGTATTTTCTCTATAAATATCATGTTAAATAAATGTTCATCGATGATTGTATTTCAATTGAAGTGCATCAAGACTCGCAATGAGCAAACAACTCAATTTGCAGCACTTCTGTATTCACAAACGCCTATTGCGTAGTAGTTTCATTAAAGCCGTTTCTATGAGTGAGTCGGATCGTGTTAATTTTACAAGCCTTTGTACACTTATCAAAACTGAAAACTTGGCTTGAAATTGTGGGTTAAATTATGTTAGGTGAAAGTATTTTGAACTTAATGTCTATCGTTTTAAATAGTATTTTAACCAATGACTCTATTATACTAGTAGACGCGGCATACGCCAACATCATTGCACTAAAAAACAGCGTAATTAATACATACCTACTTACTAACGCATTATCACCAATACAGTTGTTCTCTCTTTCACTCTCACGCACGAGACATAATACATGTCTCACTCATGTACTTCGTAATAACAACTGCCGATTAAAATATAAAAAGAACGTCCAGCCACGACGCTGAATGGTGCGTGACTAAGTGAAACTCGGGCACTTAGCTGAGTTTTTTCTTGCCAAAATAGAAAGCGGGTAACGTATCTAGCTTTTTTATATATATCATATAATTTAACATGCCGTAGGCGCTGAGCTACAGTTATTTAGTTTTCATCACAGATTATTATAATACTATACTAGTAGCATAGTATGAAGAACCTAGTTGGTCTTATATCTGTGAAGCTATTTGCATTAAAAATTTCCAAATCGAAACTGGTATAGCCAGTAAAGAGGAACAAACACGCGCACAAACGTTTATAATAATACTAGCTGCTCCGCGCGGTTTACCCCCGTGGCTCCACTCCTGTTGCCCGTAGCGTGATGAAATATAGCCTATAACCTTCCTCGATAAATGGGCTATCTAACACCGAAAGAATTTTTCAAATCGGACCAGTAGTTCCCGAGATTAGTGCGTTCAAACAAACAAACTCTTCAGCTTTATAATATTAGTATAGATTTGTTCGCCTAACACTAGAGCCTCGTAGCTTGCTCGTAGCCAGTTTGATAATTGTAGCTATCGTAGATTATTATTTAATAATTTTCAATTAATATCATGATTTTTTATCAAATACGATAGCTTATGTTATTATGAATACACAATACTAAGTGTATCTTCATACAAAAATCGTTAAAGAATGTAAAATATGAAATCTATGCCGTCAAAAGCATACAGTGTTTTAATCATAATTCACAAGATAGATAGTATTTGATCGTCACTGCCAAAGTGTATAAATAGAAAAAGAAAGAAACAATTGAGAATTAACTGTCTTCATTGTGAAAGTTTTTAATAAGTCTGATTATCAAGGCAACTCCGATGGCCGCTAATAAAACAAACAATTTATTAAAAAAACATTTAAGCTGAAATACTCGTATAGATTTCAGTGCTGCATCTTATCTTTAACTAGCTGTGCTCTGCGGTTTTACCCGCAGTGCTCTACTCCTGTTGGTCTTCTTCGATAAATGGGCTATCTTACACCGAAATAATTTTTCAAATCGGACCAGTAGTTCCTGAGATTAACGCGTTCAAACAAACTCTTCAGCTTTATAATAATGTACAGATATCAAAGAATCTCCATATAATATAGGTCAAATACAATATTGCAAATTGCAATGGGTTCTTCAATTTTTATTCAATCAATTATTTATCGTTCTTAAATGAGACGTCATTGGCAATACTCAATGTACCAATATGCGTCTTCAAATAATAATGACAAGCGATCCAACTCAATATTTTTGCTCCGTTTTGAATATTAAAAGGAATATCGGTTATGTAAAAAGTCAAGTTTGATCGTTACCCTCTTACTTAAGTGTACTATAATTTAAAGTCTCTATCAGTAAGAGCTAGCGCGCACGAGCAACTTTGTCTCCGCAACTATTTTGTCTCTCCCATCAATTTGTATGGGGAGTTGCGTCGCTACGTGCGCGCACTTTCATACTAGCCCATGGGTGGAGAGACAAAATAGTTGCGGAGACAAAATATAGTTGCGGAGACAAAGTTGCTCGTGCGCGCTGACTCTAAGATAATCAATCGATTTTAATTATCCTACTTAGAGCTCTTTGCACCACCAGTAAAACGTTAAAGATTTCAAAATTCAGAATTACGTGTATTACTGTTTGAACTAAAGTTTTTGCCTCTTTCATCAAAATTCTAAAGATTGTTCCCTAGTTAACTACATATTTGAGCTACCATTTTTCAGTCTGCTGGTAGGTACTTGAAGATGTGAATTAGATACCTACCGATCTTATTTAAAAAAAATGGGTAAATATTATCAATACAACTAGGTAATGGATGACTTATTCTGCTATTCTTACTAGCTTTTCCCACTCCCAGTAATAAAAAGATTGATTAAGTAATTACCTACCAAACCTATACCGGGTGTCCCACTGTTGGCATACTAAGCTCAAAGGAGGTTATAGTTTTGCATACGCTGAGTTCGTAAAAAATACTTATAAAATTCCAGACGCATTTTTTTCAAATAGATGAATTCTTAGAACTCTATGTGTACACCCATAACAAGCAACCCGCCCAACTTTACCACCAGCATGTGAGCTATCGTCTAAGATTATGTTTTCATAGACAAAATGCTCACATTAGCGAAGCGGTATATGCCGGCTGCGCGAAGCTAGAGAAGAAAACATGGATTTTCAGGAAAAATAGAGCAAAAAATTTTTGACGTAATTTTGTTGTTTAAGTATTTTTTACGTGGTCAGTGTATGCAAAACTACAAGTCTCTTCGCGCTTAGTATACCAATAGTGGGACACCCTGTATATTCTGTGGAATAAAGTTTTTCCCGGTTATAATGAAGCGGCGGTGACGTTTAACATGTTGATGAGTTTTCCCTGTTAAGTGACACCAGGGACAACCAGGCTCAATTGTGATAGTCTACTTATACGTTAAAAGACAGTCACATATCTCGTGGTAATATAATTGTGTCGGCGCCGCCTCGATTGCATATCAATGTGAGTTGTTCTTGTAATTGACTGTATTGCTTCGACCATATTGGCATTTATTCTATTAGATGATTGAGCCCATGCATTATAGATTGTATATAAATATATGATATTCAAGTGTATCATGTTACTTTGTAGATACTTGATATTGTTGGGAAACATTGTTTTATTTTTTATTTTGTTGTAGTTGAATTTAAAACTCAAAATTTACCAAATTAGATAGAGACCTACTTAGAGAATTTGTTTTGAAGTTCGTTTATCAGATATTTTATTTGAATACCTACCTATATTAATTTGCTTAATGCTTAATTAATGTCAATTGTCATAAGTAATCATACCTGCCTACTACGGACTACCATTTCTCTTATTAACGACGCGGATGATATGGTTGTCGCAGGCAAATTGTAATATTTCGCCGTTCACCAACGGTCGGCATTTTGTAATAGGTATGCCGAAAATTCGTAATCAGAAATGTTTGGTTTGGATAAGGGGGTGATGGGGGGGATAGGGGGGTAGGGTATCCAAACCTATATTTAAGCTGCTGATTATTATGATAAATTTATTATACAAATCTGAATTACTTTTGAATACAAACTATAGCTAGGAAAACTCTAACCTAATATTAAATGACTGAATCATTGGAAAAACCAAATCTAAAATGAATCAGCCGTTATCACTAATTATTGCTGTCATATGTCACACACAAAATTATAGGTAGGTATATTTTGATTTTCCTTAAACTACTATTTATATATTAAGTATACTATGTATAACATTCTGATATTTTTACTTTTATATTTTACCTAAGCGTTCATATATCGATTAAAATTTAAAATTAATTATGAAAATTATAAATCCATAGGTCTATGAACCAATTGTTTTTTTAATCCTGTAGTAGCAACAGAACCTCTCAGTGTAGATATAACTAGCACTTATGCTTAGGATTTCTAACCATTCAGTGATTACGCAGACTATATTATTTTTATAAATGAAATAATAAACAATTTTTTAAATTTTATTGCTTACTCTTAAATAAATATTTAAATCCTTTGCACAGTGTTTTTGGTATTTCTTTAGAAATTTGCGGCACTGGTTAAGGGGGGGGAGGGGAGGGAAAGGGAGGGGGGAGGTAAGGGGAGACCCCCTATAAAGTGGGGGGGTGAGGAAACCCCCCCTTCTATTTTTTTTTAATTTTTTTGAGATTATATTTATACTAGCTTACCGCCCGCGGCTTCGCCCGCTTTGACTTAAACCTAATAAATTATATACTAAAACCTTCCTCTTGAATCACTCTATCTATTAAAAAAAACCGCATCAAAATCCGTTGCGTAGTTTGAAAGATTTAAGCATACAAAGGGACATAAGGATAGAGAAAGTGACTTTGTTTTATACTATGTAGTAATGTAGTTAGAAATATAACAAAGATTATGGGCTTTCTTGACTGCTCCGGCGCTGCAGAACGTGGCGCTTGCCCCCGTGTACCTCGTTGCAGGCAGGAGTCTTCACTCGCCTTCGTAGCTTCGGCTTTTTGGTCGCCTTTGGCGACCAGCCTCAGCCACTCCGGCTCGCTTGACTCTGCCTGCTCCTCAGCACACGCGGGCGCCACGCTCCTCCGCGCCTCCGACTTTTTTAATACACTCTAGTGTATGACAGACAAGTACCACGTGGAATCGGGGTGGACAGATTCGTTTCTGTGATTAACAATTTGTGTGCAATATACATACAATAAAAACATTTTTTTTAAATAATTATTTATTCAAATCTTGTAAACATGTTTGATACAATTTACAATGGCAATGAATGGATCCATTTTATTTTTTTCCACCCATCGTCTCCACATACTCTATATTATCACCGAAGTTTGCTGGGTGGTTATAGTTTTCTTTTTCAAAAAATCTTTTTTACAACATGCCACTGGGACTCAAATGGGTCAGAGGCAACAAATGGGTTGTCTGGGTCTGAGTGATTACCTTTTTTATGAACATACCCATATTGCCCCAAACAATCATATGCTCGCCAATAATCCGTATGAATTGTTGTCCCCTCAGCAACATGCTTTTGAATGAACTATGGTTTTTAATATGTACATTAAGACATTTGTTATCTCTTTCAAACACAATTCTTGTAGTTTTGTCAATGTAACTCAAACAATTTTGAACATAATCTCAAAAATTAAAAAAACAATTTCTCTGTAATTACACGTTTCCGCACGAAAAGCCGCGAATGTATGTTTGGGGGCATCATTACCGATCGATAAAAATTAAAATCGCGCCGAAATTCGTGCCGCACGTTTCTAAAGTCAACCCGTGTTTTTTTTTAATAATTTACAAACTTTTATTGTGATGCAAGCGCACGGTTATTTTATCTTAGATAAGGAACTTAGGTATTTTAATATACCTACTAATGTGTGATGTGTCCTAATATAAAATAATCGGAAGACTATAGTTTAAACTATAATGTATAATTTAAAAATACCTGGTACTTAATAGTTAAAAGTTTTAAAAAGCCTAAACACGTTATCTGTTTTGTCTACGAAACAATCTTCGTAGAGCCGTGGAGGTAAGATAGGTAGGTAGACCGTATACGATGGTAGAGTCCGTGCGGTAGTTTTTCAAAATTAGCTCCATTTTCAGTATATTCTATTTTACATGAATACCTACATCTTTTTATATTTTATTTTAATTTTGTGTTCGAAATTAAATATAGAGACCGAACTCTACAAAATAAAATAAACACTGTACGAAAGTTATCACCGTTTTTTATCTGTTTATAAATAACCTACTTACGCAAAGTAGCATCATACACTCACATTACTACATCCCTTTTTTAATAATACAAGATCTGATGAAGGAATGAAAAATTAATTTGTGCACGCATCTTAAATATTTAACACGCCGCCACATAATACTTTGATACCAATTACAAAGTACGAACTCGCAAAGCGATCGCTTACCTACACACCGCTTAACTTACGTCTCACCGTGATCACATTAACGTCATCCTAATTACCTTATTAGCGTCTGAAAATATTTTGTTGTAATGTAGGCGGGAACTTTTCCCGCCTCGCACGTACGAAAGAGCGCGGTCACCGCGCTAACATCACGTTCCTAACACGAGCGCGGACGATGCGCGTCACAGCACGACTGAAGCGTAGCTCGAAATTCGAATACCGAACGGCGAGTAATCGTTCTGAAACCGCCCTCAGCAAACAAAACCCCACCCGCTAAAGCATTTTAGCACGAAACTCCCTTCCCCCGCGCTGATTTAATAGCGAACGCGGGCACTGATTCACTTAGAACGCGACTTTGCCTTCTCGCTCTGGCCGCGCCCGTCTCGCTCGCTCCCGCACATTCTGAGACGCCGGAAAGAGACGGCGACGAATACGGATTCTTTCTTTCAATTTGCATGCGGGGGTATCAAACTTTATGTCCTCGTTTCGTAAATTATTTATACGTTTGGAAATACTTTTAACGGGTACTGAAAAAGATTGGGAATGAATGAGCTGACTTAAGGGACCGGTGGGCTGGATTAGCGCACCGCTCTAATTGAATTTGTGCCAACTTTGAAACTTAATTTCAGTCATGCTTCCAATTTCGCCCGTTTTACTTATCTACGTATGAATATTATGAATATACCAGCTGTCAACCGCGAGAGGATTTAAATGGGTTTTGATTTTTGTTAACTGTTGTTTCTTTTGTAAACACTGTATATTACATATTTATTTAACTCTAAACAGGAAATCATATATATGTATTTACATATCGTTAGAGTTATGTTTTCATTGAATTTTTCCCTGACTCTATATTTTTATTTATAAAAAAGATGTGCCTGAATTATGTCAAATGATATGAATTAAGTACTTAGGTGATAAGAAAGTTATGCAATTGTGGGTAGGACATATTTTCTTACATAATAATTTTTGGCTAAGCATAAAATGTAGAGTCAATGCTTTCGCTGTTAAAAATACTGTTCCGCGCTTCACCGAAAATTCTTTATATTTATTTATATTCTCTTTTATTACAAAAATAACTTTATGTAGGTAGGTACATATTAAATTAGACATAGGTTACCTACCTACCTTGTAGAATTATAGGTTACCTTGTAGGATTTTTCTAGAACTCTACCATATTTAAATTGACTTTCAGAAAATATAATACTTATATGGAATACAAATAAAATATTGTTAATTTTTGAAATATAATTTTACAGTCCACTCAACTTAGATCATAAGTTAATTTTTAAGAGACTAGGTAATAAAATTAGAATGCTCTCAATTGGACTGAATTTTTTTTGGGTTCGTTTCCTCAAAACTTTCGACTGAGTGGAATAATTATGAAAATTGTTTTTATTTGAAAGTAGGTGCCTACTATGCGCTATGTGATACCAAATATTTAATAACAAATGATATAATATAAAGGAGGAGGATAAACTAAGTATTATAACTTGATTTAGTTCTGACATTTTGAAGACGGTTTCCAATTTTTTGTTTAAAAATAATCATAACAATTTTACACTAACTGAAACTGAAAATCTGTTGATAAAGATGTACTTAATTATAATTAAGATACCTGATAAGCATCTAATACAAAAGATAATATATAGGTAATATTAGTTTAATAGGTATAATATGGAGCACCTGGAATGATCTAGAGCTAAACATGATTTTGGTTAAAACGCTTTTAGATATATTCTATTTATTATATAAATTAATATTTCGTTTGAAGATTCGTAAATTTAGTATTCATATAAACGCGATACTGAAAGGCATATTTATTAACATTTACATGTGATAGTTGAAAATGTAGAGTTTCTTAGAACTCTATCTTGCTTCAAATAAGATCTAGGTGTCTAGTAGGTAATATTATAATTTATTTCAACGGATGTATGCCAACTAGCACATTGTGAATAAAAATAAAACATAGGTATGTTAAAGTAATTCTCAAATTTTCAGAAGACTTCACGAGTATAAGCTTATTTCAAAAGTAACTGATTACTAAATTATTTAATGAGCTATCAATCATCAAAACTGAACAGCAATAAAGCTTGCTAAAATCTGATTAAGCGAAGATATCTGTAGCGATAACTAAGGTGTAAGTGACAATAAAACGCAAGCTTAGTCGCGTCTTCCCTCCCACTTTTCCAAGCCTTGTCGCGGCGGGGGGGCTCAGTACCTGGGTTGCAAGCCAGCATCTTGGGGAAGCTAATATGGAATACACACGTGCCGCTCCCGATTCGTTTTTCATAAAACTATACGGGATGCGGCCCTGGAGTAGGCTCATCCAGCAGGCAGGTGGTGGTGAACCACTGTTTCCGCTTGTCTGTATGAATGCGCCCGAACAAGATCACGGGTTGACGGAATGCCTATGGGCATCATTGAAGAAGGTCCTTAGAGACCAGCGGCTGAAATACAGCGATGGATGGCGGTTGGTGAACCGCGGCGCGGTGGACCTAGCAGGAGGATGTCTCTTGCTGGGCATTGGGGCTTTTGCCCTCCGCCGGGCAAACTGTTACCTCTAACGTGTGACGTTGTCATGTCTAGCGGCACGTTAGAGACCAGGGGGCTTGCCTTAATCGGCTGGCCCAAGAGGAAGGTGACCTCAGAAAAAACCCCTCCAATTCGGCGTTGGGGCGCCCCACGGGGCCTAAGCACGGCGCCGAATTCCTGCCTCCCTGGGTGGCAGGTGGCTTGGCGAGTGGATCAAGTCGAAGTGGCCAACCCCCGGATACCGCCCGCCCTCCGGGGTGTAATAGGGTTACCCGGGAACAGGGGGCACCTCCCGGGTGGACCGCATATATCCCCCATGCTCGTGGGACCTTTACCTAGTACACTATGAAACCCCAACCCCAAAAATTAGAAGGAGGAATGCTGAGAGAATCGGCAGATAGAAGATGTAGTTCTGTGTTGGAACGCGCGATAAGCGCTACTCCTACACCTACTACAGTTACTAATGTAACAGAAGTGGCCGCAGAGTCGGACTCTTCCAACTCTGTGGCAAGCATGAATTCGCGGGCAACTATGAGTCCCCTGGTCCGCCGGGAGGCTCTGTGCACTCCGAACAAGGAGTCACGCTTTTGGCGGTGCGGAAAACGCTCACGGTTAGACGATGGAAGTTCGAGTGATACTTCTATCCCTTCGGAAAGGAAACCAAGAACTGGCTACCGCAAGGCGCATAGGGTAGAGAAGAATACCGAAGCACAAGTTGAACCAAGTTTACCAACTTCGGTGGATCCGGAGCCAAAATCTGCGCTCATACCCTCGACAGCTGCCATGCTTACCAATAGCATGAACACATCGACTGAAGATGTACGGAGGAGGATTGAGACACACCTGGCAACGGTCGAAAAGATCGCCAAAGTGTCCAACCACTTAAAGACCACCTTTGTGGCTGACCTGCGAAACGCCGCTAAGGCTATTAGGGAGGATACCGATTCCCTTGCGATGAGGACGTTTACCGACGAAACGAGAGCGCTTCGTGCAGAGAATGAGAGGTTGCGTATACGACTGGATTTTCTGCAAAACGAGATCCGGGAAATGCGACTACTAATGCAGCGGGGCCCAGCTGCCTCTGCACAGACAGCGGAGTTGACATTGACACAGGACTTCGAGGCTAGGATGGTACGCCAACTAGGAGAACTAATTGATGCACGGCTCCGACACTTAGAGGCTCAACCGAGTCTTCAACAACGACCTCGCCCCTCCATTGTGGAGGATGGGATAGGAAGACGTGTTGCTGGCATCCGAGAGCAGAGTTGCTCCGAAGCCTCGGAGGATGTGGGACCGAGACCAAGGAAAACAAAGACCCTCTCCAAACTGACCCGGGATGTGACGGAAACTAAACAAGGAGGTGAGAATAAGAAGGGACAGAAAAAGCAGAAGAAGAAGAAGAAAGGAACTGGTAAAGAACCGGCGGAACCTGCATCCATTCCCTCTCCTGCAGTAGTGGTTTCTTTGTGTCCTGACGCGGAGTCCCCTACGGTGCCCATCTCTTCCGGCGGGGACTGGACAGTGGTGGGAAAGAGAGGCAGGGCAAAAACGAATAAGGTCCAACAGCCTGGGATCGGTGAGCACACGGCGGAACGAAGGAAGTCTAAACTACCTAAGCCAACACAATCTAGGCTGAGAGCTCCGCGATCCGCGGCAGTGGTTTTGACAATCCCTACAGAGGCCCGGGACAGCGGCGCAACGTACGCTGCGGCCTTAAAGGAGGCGAGATCCAAAATAGACTTAAAAGAAGCGGGCATTGAATGTGTCAAATTCCGCCAGGCGGTTACGGGAGCTACCATCATCCAGATCTCCGGGCCCGACAGCAGCGATAAGGCTGATCTGCTGTCAGCCAAACTGAAGACCCTGTTCAAAGACAGAGACATCAAAGTCTCTAGGCCGGTTAAAATGGCGGATTTACGCGTGTCGGGCTTAGACGCGTCTATCACAGTGACTGACTTGAAGGAAGCCGTAGCTGCAAAGGGAGAATGCCCAGCGGAGCAGATAAGGGTGAGCCAACTGCAAAAAGACAGATCTGGTTTGTACGCAGCTTGGGTGAACTGCCCGGTAACAGCAGCCAAGAACATCGCCGAAAAACGTTTCCTCGTCGGATGGGTTGCGGCGAGGGTAACGATTCAAAAACCACGAGAGTTACGTTGCTTCCGCTGCCTCGAAGTTGGTCACGTAGCTAACCGTTGCACAGCTGAGTGTGACCGCAGCCAGCTCTGCTACCGCTGTGGGCAGCCGGACCACAAAGCCGCCAACTGTACTGCTAAGCCAAACTGCACTATCTGCGCGGATGCAGGCAGGAAAGCAGACCATCGCCTGGGTGGCAGTGGCTGTTCAGCAGACAAAGCGCCAAAAAGAAAACCGAATGAGCTTACCGCAGATACCCAAGTAGGGCGAACAGACATGGAGATAACAGAAACCGCCAAAGTGTAACATGGAACTACGCTTTCTGCAAGCAAACCTTAATCATTGTGCAAGGGCTCAAGACCTGCTGATCCAAAGCCTGGCACAGTGGTCTATCCATATCGCAGTTCTATCAGAACCCTATGTTGTTCCCCCCGGGCGAGAGAATTGGATCGGTGACCTCGACGAGGTTGCTGCTATAGTGGTTACGCAAGCGGAAGGATCACCTCCAATTCGTGCGCATGCGAAGGGTCATGGCTGCGTAGCTGCCAGGTTCGAAGACACGATTGTAATCGGAGTATACTTCTCACCGAATAAAACACTTCCTGAGTTTGAAGCGTTTTTGGGAGAAGTATGCTCCTTGATTCAATGGGGCCGCCCTCACCAAATCATCATTGCGGGGGACCTAAACGCAAAATCTGTGGCATGGGGTTCCTCGGCATCAAATGCTCGTGGAGACGTCCTCTTGGAATGGCTCGCGGCTCAGAATTTGGTTACACTCAACCTAGGCAGCGAAAACACATGTGTGCGCATGCAGGGGGGCTCGGTGGTGGACGTGACATTTGCGAGTCCCCCTCTCGCCGATCGGGTCCGAGGATGGCGTGTCCTGTCAGAGGTTGAAACCTTATCTGATCATAAGTATATCAGATTCGAGGTTCATCCGATGACAGGATCTACGAAGAACGCATGCCCTGCTCCTATAGAAAGAAGCCCAAGATGGTCCCTAAGGAGCATGGATGGACACCTTTTGGAACTAGCGTCCATAATCAAGGCTTGGTGCCCGAAACCTGACGCCATAAACGTCGACGCTGAGGCAGAATGGTTTGGCGAAACAATGACGCAAATATCAGATACCGCAATGTCGAGGCTAAAAAGATCTCTCCCACGGAATAAAGTGTACTGGTGGTCGGAGGATCTTGCGCGGCTCCGATCAGTCTGTGTTTCTTCTAGACGCCAATACACTAAATACAGACGAAGAAGAAGACGTGCAGACTACTCCACCGAGGAAGAGGCAGAACGCTACGTCGTTTACCAGAATGCCAAAAAAGCACTAAGAGACGCTATCGCGACCGCAAAGGAAAGAGCCTGGGCTGAACTACTGGATACACTAAATCTGGATCCCTGGGGGCGCCCCTACATGCTGGTTATGAATAAGCTGCGTCCTTGGGCCCCTCCAATTACAGCCAGATTAGAACCAGCACTGCTCAAAAAGGTAATAACTACCTTATTTCCAGGCCGTCTTACAAATGATCCTGCGGACCGACTTGGGAATATCGATCAGGAGGAAATGACCTGTGAAGAAATGATCCCGGACGTGTCCTTAGCAGAATTAAAAGCGGCGGTAGACCGCCTGAAAAGAAAAACCACCTCCCCGGGCCCCGACGGCGTGCATGGCAGAGTGTTGTCCCTTGCTCTCTCATATGGACTAGACCAGCGATTCTGTGAGCTACTAACCGAATGCTTGAAGAGTGGGAGGTTCCCGGATCGCTGGAAGGTGGGACGCCTCGTGCTATTAAGGAAGAGTGGCAAGCCAGCGGACTCGCCATCAGCATATAGGCCGATAGTCCTGCTTGACGAAGCCGGTAAGCTTTTTGAGCGTATTATTTCCAGCCGCATACAAAATCATCTGGCAAGGATAGGACCAGACCTCAACGAAGCCCAGTACGGTTTTAGGCAAGGACGTTCAACGGTGGATGCCATAGCTCGCTTGCGTGATATTTCAGAAGGATGTGTTTCCCAGGGTGGGGTAGCACTGGCAATATCCTTGGATATTTCCAATGCATTTAACACCCTACCTTGGGACAAAATCTTAGATGGTCTGACCCGACACCGTTTGCCGCTGTATCTTCGCCGTATCATCTCTTCATATCTTCGAGAGCGTCAAATTACATTTCCAAAGCAGGACGGCTGGGGTAGGCATAGGGTTGCACGCGGTGTACCACAGGGCTCTGTACTGGGACCCCTTCTGTGGAACATCGGGTACAACCACGTGCTACAAGGAGGGCTGCCACAAGGAGTAAGCGCCATCTGCTACGCCGACGACACCCTAGTAGTGTCCACGGGCCGAGACTTCAGAGAGGCGCGACTCCGAGCCACGGCGGGGGTGGCACAGGTAGTTGCCAGGATCAAAAGCCTCGGGCTTAAAGTAGCCCTCGACAAATCGGAGGCTATATGCTTGCATGGCCATCGCAGAGCACCACAAACTGAAGAAGTAATCGTGGTGAGTGGAGTGCCCATCCGAATTGGGCCCAGACTGAAATACCTCGGCCTGGTGCTCGATTCGCGATGGACATTCCAAGCTCACTTCTCGACTCTGGCTGCGAAGCTCACCACCACGGCAGCGGCTCTTTGCCGTATCATGCCGAACATTGGAGGACCAAACGGGGCATGTCGAAAACTCTTTGCCGGGGTGGTGCGCTCGCAGGCGCTGTACGGATGCCCTATATGGGCCGATAAGCTATTAACGCGCAACACGATTGTGCTGAGGCGGTCGCAGCGAGTAATAGCTATTAGGGTTGCAAGGGCGTATCGCACCGTATCTTATGACGCGGTTTGCGCCATAGCCGGTACTGCACCCTGGCATCTCGAAGCGGCCGCCCTGGCGGAAGTTTACTGGCGTAGAGCGGAGGCAAGAGAGAGGGACGAAGAACTGTCCACTGAAACGCTAAAAAGTTGGAAGCGAGACGCTCGGGACGCGGTGTTCCTCAAATGGCGTCAGGAACTTGACTCATCTTGCGTGGGGGCCTGGACTCTCAGCGCGCTTAGCCCAGTGCTCAGAGAGTGGGCAGAGAGAAGGTGGGGGTCACTCAGTTACCGGCTTGTGCAGGTCCTGTCAGGACACGGATGCTTTGGCAGCTACCTGCACAGGATAGGTCGGGAACCGGCCCCCACCTGCCACCACTGCAGTGACCAATTGGATACGGCACATCACACCCTAGCCGAGTGCCCGGCATGGACGGCGGAGCGAAGGCCTCTTGAAGACTTGCTGGGAGAGGAAGAGCTGACCCTGCAGGGTCTCGCGAAAATGATGGTCAGTGGCGACACGGAATGGAGGACGGTCGTGGCCTTTTGCGAGGCTGTGATTAAAGCGAAGGAGGTTGCAGAGAGGGCCCGGGAGAATGACCCAACGGCGGATCCTCTGCGCCGACGCAGACCCGGCAGACGCAGGCGTCTCTACGCCCAGCGTCAGCCTTGAGACAGGATTTGACGAACACACGCAGGGGGAGGTTTACGTAGAAACGAGCATACTGTAGTTATGCTCGCTGCAAGTAAACCGACCCCCCCTGCGACAGAAGGTGGAATAGCCCGGCAATAGGGCAGCGATATCCTTATTGAATACCGACGCCTATTGCCACATTATGGGCTTGGGAGAGTCGCCAAGTCGCGGCACTCACCACGTAGGCGGTGGGGGTATAAGGCCTGGCTGTTAACCCCTGCCGTCGAAGGCGAATGGTGGCCACCGTTGGGTTTTAGTGGGTAGGGCTTCTCGCGAGTCCCACATACCCCCTCACGCAGAAAAACTGCAGAGGGGGATGCGTAAATGCATTTCCCAACGTTAAAAAAAAAAAAAAAAAAAAAAAAAAAGCTTAGTCGCGTCTTGTGGGCCGGGGCGGGAGGGGCGCGGGGGGAAAGGGAGGAGCGACACCCGTCCCGCTCGCACACTAGCCCGACTCGCGCTCAACCGTTTTATATTTTCTTGTTTGTCCATTGCGCCTACCCCATTTGCTACATAATTTATTTGAGCGAGCAACACTTAAAAAATTGGCTCCACGCTCTCAAATGGAGTTTGCGGGCGCCGAGGACTCTCGCAAATGAAAATAATATGGTAAATTATATTCATTTGAATGGCCGCTTCGTAATCGCCGGCTTAATGGCGCGTGATAGTCCCGCCGCCATTGTCCGTTTTCCATTTACGCGCCAAATTTATTTTCCGCGCTTTTATCGTCGCACTCGTTTTTATTACCATAAGCCACCCCATACATATTCATTGTACGATTTCTGCCTTATTTGAAAACTACTTAAGACATAGTTGCTGAGACTTTGTTTTTGTCACAAAAAAGTTACGTAAAAAGGGTGGTGGGAGGTAGGTATTTTAAATATGTATTAGCAGATAAAGGATGTAACTAGTAACTACCATAACTGCGAAAATATATGCTATTTTTTGTTATTTCAAATATTATTAAAGAAATATAGGCAATAGATAACATGTGGATACCTACTAGGTAATTAAAACTGCTAAGTTAATGGTTAGGATCTTGAATGTTAGTTAGAATTTATAAGACGAAGATTTTCACAGTCAAAACTTACCTACCTAATCGTTTCTAACTAATGCCTTTGAAATTAAGGTTTTTAATTTAGTATCTAGTATTAAGATAAATGCGAAAGCCTATTCAGTACCTATCTACATGTAGGTAACTACTTAGTACCTAGGTACTTAAAACTAACTTAAGATACAGCTCTATACCTAAAATTTCACTAAATCTATGCGTCTCTATCTAATCTCAAATCTGTACCTACCAAGATTTTCAATTTATATTCGTATAAACCCGTCTAAAATAAATAAGTATAATTTGTTGAACCTATGTTTAGGTATTATTTACCATTTTTTAAAGCCGCGGGCGGCCTCACATTGGATTCAACTTTGCGTCCAATATTGGCTATGATTTGAAATGATCAAACTACTTCACTATACATTGGCTTCAATGTCAACTTTGTAACCAATCAATGGAAACAGACTAGCTCATTGGGCCAGTCCCAACTGTGGTAGCAGAGAAGCGTAGACGATGGACGATAATTTATTTGCACTAGCGGCTTACGCGTACGGACTAGGTACATATGCTTATTACTTGCATCAGACAAGTAATCAACGAAAGAAAAGGCGATGGTGGATGATAAAAATGCACACTTCAGGCGACTGACAAAGACGATACATATTATGTGTGGCGCGAGCGCGGCGTTATGTCCAAGATGCCCCCGCGCACTCTCCTTTCATTCAAAGGAGAGCCTTTGAACGTGTATCGAAAATCGACACTGATGCCGCGGCCACACATTGGAGATACATATTTGCACCAACGTAACGTTTTGCGCCCAATGCACCAATGTATGTACCTATACTTCGACACAATGTAGACATTGCGTCCAATCACTAGTCTGTTTCCATTGATTGGTTACAAAGTTGACATTGAAGCCAATGTATAGTGCAGTAGTTTGATCATTTCAAATTATAGCCAATATTGGACGCAAAGTTGAATCCAATGTGAGGCCGCGGCTTGAGCGCGTTAGTATTGGGCATTGGACAGTGATTGGACGCAATGTCTACATTGTGTCAAAGTACTGATACATACATTGGTGCATAGGGCGCAAAACGTTACGTTGGTGCAAATATCTCCAAGGTGTGGCCGCGGCATAAATTATGGCCGGTTTCACAACTTTTCGATAAAATAATTGTAGCTAGTTAATTCCTCTCTGCCAAATTATATATGAAAATATAGAGACATAATCAGCAAATGGTTTCACTATAGGTACATACATTGTTTTAATGGCATCATTTCTGTTTTAATCTGTAAGTTTCTTATAAAAGTAATTTAATTGGTAACCTACATGACGTAAGCAATACATTGATTACCAGTAGCTTACCAAAACGGACCATTAAAAAATTCTATAACCCTCCATAAATCGGTCAAACAATGACTATCAAGAACATAACAGCACAATAATAACTACATCAACGTTGAGTAATTGTATATCTTTGTTATACCGTACCAATAGTATTATATCTTTTGTTAGACGAAGGGTTCGGCCAAGTGATTTATTGTCGAAAGCTCTTAAACCCTTCTCTCTGTTGTTGGATTGTCTTCTCTAGCATGGGTCATTAAGTCAGCTTTTTAACGTCATTAATGTTTTTAGATGTTATAATGGGAAAGAAATATACTTATTCATTCATTTATTTGTATGTAGATATTACATATAAGATATTAGTTATTGAAATTTAACTAAGGTAACATTTATTTATGTAGGTTATATTATATTGACCAAATTGAGTTATATTTATAAACATAATTTACCTATTTTCATTTTTATATTAAAGTTAGTTGCAACGAGCTTATTTCAGGAACTCGGTAGTCGGTACCTATTCATTCGAGTGAAAAAATTAGGCATAGCAATCCGACCACTGTCAGCTGTAGCGGTTCCGCGCGCAGCGGCCGTAGAGGTCGATGGAGATCTTTACTAATTACTTAGGTAATGAGTAGATACTTACATTGGTCCATGGTATAATATTATTATAGAGGTGGAGTTTGTTTGTGTGAACGCGCTAATCTCAGGAACTACTTAGGTATTCGATTAGAAAAATTATTTCAGTGTTAGATAGCCCATTTATCGAGGAAGGCTATAGGCTACCTATATATCATCATGCTTAGACCAACATTAGAGCGGAGCAATACGGGTGAAACCGCGAGGCACAGCTAGTATAAGACACAATATTACTTCTGAGAGCAGACGAAGTTCTGTGTCAGTTACAGTACCTAATAAAAAACACAGAAACACAAAACACATAACTTTGTATTTATTTATACCTACTACACTAGCAATCCCGGCGAACTCCGTTTCGCCACCAGACGAGACACCTTTTCTTTGCTATAAACCTCACGGAGCCTGAAAACGCAAGAAACTACTGTTTTACTACGTTTTAATAGGTAGTATTCTAATAATATAAGGCTCTTACTCAGTTTAGGTAGGTAATAGAAGTTAAATCCATTACTAGTTGCTAGTAGTTCCAAAACTCAAAAAAAAAGATAGATCATTTATGAAATACATAACGCCATCTAGTAAACTTCCAAGACAACTAAAATTATCGCATAAATAAAATTTCTGATTTTATTTCTAGGTAGAATCAGATTTTTTGTAAAAAAAAATACTACAATAATTAGGTATGTAACAACTATCGTAATTAATAATAAATGTGATCATGTTAAATGAAAAATAATTTAATATATCAGTGCCATCTAGTGATATTAATATAAACGATTACAATGTATGACCACGTATGACGTAGGTTATCGCACAGACTAAAAATAAAACAAACAAATTATAAAGGTAATGTTTATTGATTTCAAAATGTATTCAGATTTTTTTTATTTATTAATCCTGCGTTTTGCATTTTAATTTTCAATTCATTAATACTATTTTGTTGCATAAACCAGTGACTTTCTATTTTTCAGTTTGTTTTACCGCCATCTCTAGGCCATCAGATGTAAACAGAGCTGTCGATAAAACAGGTTCAAGAAACAAAAGCAAATCATAACTTAAAATTAATATTATTTATGTATCAAAAAACCATGACTTACGCCATTGCTTAATACAACGGATAATATTGAATGTATTTTATTTTATGCTTCCTTTTTTTGTGTAAAAATACAATTTTATTTTCACAACACAAAATCACTATAAATTTCCCGCCATGAAATGGCGGTCTTTTGCTTAATTTGAGAACCCCGCGACAGGAAGTGAGTGATGAAGGTGCTACGCAGGCGCAAATTGACCTTTCGGTTGAAGAACCCGTCGGTCACATGTGAGTGTCGATAAATATCTTAGTTTTATCGTGTTCCTTCATTTTATAATTATAATTAATATTTTCGTAAGTATTTAATGTGGTGAATATTAATTGGTGCAAATAACACAATATAATGGTGTGGATTATGTGTGAAATTAAAATAAAAAATACACTGCGGCGCCGGCACGTTTGTCAAAATTTATATATTTTAGATAACTCGTAACTGAGAAGTCTAAATAATACTGCTTTTCTCCACGGGTATATTCGACATGGCATATAATAACGTGAATTTAAAAGAAGATAGTGCGGTAAAATTTAATAAGTGAATTTGTATTTTTCATGAAGACATGCCCAAGATGTCTTTTTGAAGCCACATGTTCGGATCCAATAACTACCACACGGCTCGTCTCATAACAACACCATCAGTTCGAGTCAGGCCTGATTTCATATTTTTATTATTTCTTTTTATTCTTCAATTCATTGTTGCATTGATTTTTCTTGTCTAGCATACAAAGGCTTAGGTTTTCGCCGTAGAGCGCTAGGTGGGGTTAGGTCGTCTAAAATTTTCATATGAAAAGCAACATCATGTTGTAAAGGATGCAGATGTGAATAATTGATATTATTTGAATCGATATTGTTCGATATCGTAACATATTGTCATGTAAAACACACTTAATCTATGCCTTATATGCCTGCTTGATACCATGATATGACATATTATTGTACATCAATGACTCATGCTTTAAAATTGATTGTATGCTTTTTCCTACTGTAATGTGCATGAATTATTAATTTGCAAAATTCTTAACAAGTGGTACCTAGCTATACCTTCACTTTTCCTTGCATGATTGATTTGATTTATGTAATGGTTTTCTAATGGTCTTTATTTACTGCTTAATATCTTAACTTTTTCATTACATTGGTACATGTGGCATGTCACTTTCATGATAACCTGACTATTCTATTATCTTTTGTGGCCATACATACAGAGGAGCGCATAAACTTACAGGCATTTTGTCATTTTAGTATGTTAGAATCCAATTGTATATTTACTTTTCAACCAAATTATCAGTTATATTTAATATTGTGTTAACTAAAGTGTTGGTTCCATCTTTAAGTGAATTGTTGTATGATTAAAATATACAGGAGGTTGGTAAAGCAATAAGTGGCTTATCATAAAATTACCTATAAAGTGAATTGATTCATCACACCATATGTTTCCATAAATTAAGGGCCATAGTTGTCAATCTTAATATATTAGCTCATAGTTGTGCTCTATTTTAGATAGATTTTAGCTCTTATTCATAAAAAGGAGTGTTTCTCATTTAAATTGAAGCCAAACAAAAGAATTTTTATTTTATTTTTTATTCGAAATTGATATAAAATTTTAAGTGCAACTTAACTTTTGCCTAAATCATCAATCAGATCATTGAACCAAAGTTCAATAACCTGTATGTGCTAATTTATTACTGTACAGTGAGTCGGCCATAGTTAATGCCAAGGTTCTTTTATTTAGACACTCGTCTATTATTACTGTCACATCTCAGTGTACCATATGTCATAAATCATTGGGTGTAAGGACAGCGGCAATTGCATTTCTTTGGTGGTGCTAATAGCGAATTGACAAATACATATTTATATAATTTAAATTTATTATCAATGAGTAATTAATAAGTCGAGCCCATAGAGTCGCGGGCGTAATCCCATATTGCTTCCGTGCTGCGGGTACTCGGAAATAAAAACCCAGTTCCTAATATGCGTCTCACTATACCACTGTATTCTGAGATCACCGAACAGGAATACACTATTAGATTCAATAATTTGAACAGTTATCTTGCATATTTCCAAAAATTTGTGCTATTTACATTTTTTATATAATTTTTATGAATATCTGTAAGTGTTCTTATGAATGTCACTATTGAAACTGAATAGGTGAAAGTAAATTTTAGTGATCAATACTAGGTCATGACTCTTAACTTGAACACAAAAAATGAGAAAGTAAAATTTTAAAGCAGTACAATACATGCTCTTTAATTACATTAGTTTTTAGGCATAACATTCTAACATTCTTAATTATTTGCTATGTGGATTAGTGTGTATTCTAATCATTTTAAGTTTCTTCTTTCTTTTTTAGTTTATAATAATTGCAGACAGAGCAGAAATCAACGCTTTACTTATTTATAACAGTTACATTTCAACCAGAAACATAACATATAAAATATCATTCACACAGCATTTGCTTCATATGTATTATTTCTACATTACCAAAGACATGAAACTAAACCCACGCGTTCTGAATTACAGATCACACCTCACCGTAAACTAATCCGCACACAATGGGTGACATTGAGGACACACACTTCGAGACCGGAGACTCCGGAGCCTCCGCCACCTTCCCCATGCAATGCTCGGCCCTCCGCAAGAACGGATTTGTGATGCTCAAGGGACGCCCCTGCAAGATCGTAGAAATGTCCACCTCAAAGACCGGCAAACACGGTCACGCCAAAGTCCATCTTGTGGGCATTGATATATTTAATGGAAAGAAGTAAGTAACCTTGTTGTATCAATATAAAAATAATTAAACAAATATTCTTTACATTTCTCTTGCAAAGTATTTGTAAATGTAGCCTCCTGGAATGTGATTGAATCTGCTTTCGTATTTAAATTTGATATGGAAACTCAGCTAATATAATGTTTTGAGGATTAATTTCTGTCTAAAAAAAGATTTGTAAGTATAGTATTTTTGCAAATTAAGGATTGGAATGATAAATTCCAATCCCAGAATGTTAATCACCTGGATTAGCAATTTTGATAAATTGTTTGATTGATGTTAATCTTTTGATAAAATTACTACTAAACCATTGATATAATGCTCTTATCTTAATCTCATCCATAGTGTTATATCATAATTCTTGACATATTGATTAAAAATAAGTATATTTATTAAAATGTCGAGCCCATAGAGTCGCGGGCGTAATCCCATATTGCTTCCGTGCTGCGGGTACTCGGAAATAAAATCCCAGTTCCTAATATGCGTCTCACTATACCACTGTATTCTGAGATCACCGAACAGGAATACAGTTATTATAAAGATTCAAAATTAAAAACCATTTAAAAAATACTGAAATTTATAGTCATCTTTAGCCAATATGAATATCTTTTAAGTTCTTTAAATAACAGCTGTCGTGTAGAAAAATCAATAAGCATAAATTGGCCTGGCTGCTTGAATTATTTAGTATAGCCATTCTAGGTCAGCACAGTAAGCTATATAGTGTTTATTTTTCAAAGTGTTGCGTCATTGAAATATGCTTTCAAATTGTAGTTTTAAAGTTATAGAAGGAATAATCTAGAACAAATTATAATAGTAATATAGTGACACCATTTTGTCACACAAACATGCAACACAATAGTATTTCATAAATTATTAATATACAGTTCTATAGATAATTTTGCTGAGATTTCAGATAATTCTATTTATATACTCTGACGTGCCATAAAGCAAGTTCCTGAGATATTTCACATTTTGTCATTAGCGAATAGCCCTTTATTCAAAGTAAAAAGTAAAAACTGTATCAAACATTTTTATATGCGGGCAAATATTTAAGTACATAATATGTGTAATTCTGGAAAAAGAGCTACAATACTGTACAATGTATATTTATTGTGAAAGGCCAAATAAACATACTCTTCACATATTCTTACAAACATTTATTAAGTAAGATTCAATAAATTCAGCAAAAACACGGAAAGATTACCTAATTATTTCTTGAATACAAGTAAAAACAGAACAATACTCTAATTATTCATTATTTATGAATAAACCAGATACGAGGACATATGCCCGTCCACGCACAACATGGACGTGCCGCACGTGAAGCGCGAGGACTACCAGCTGACGGACATATCGGACGACGGGTACCTCACGCTGATGGCCGACAACGGCGACCTGCGCGAGGACCTCAAGATACCCGACGCGGAGCTCGGCACGCAGCTGCGCGCCGACTTCGACAGCGGCAAGGAGCTGCTGGTGAGTTGCACATGCACACATATACACATACACACTATATACACGACGCGGAGCTCGGCACGCAGCTGCGCGCCGACTTCGACAGCGGCAAGGAGCTGCTGGTGAGTTGCACATGCACACTATATACACACACGCACGCACGCACTCACTCACACACGCATGTAATATGTATAATACTACTATCTTGATGCGACACACGCACCGATACGCACACATACACTCTATTGGCTTACCCACAGAACCACAACATTTAAATATGTATACATTACTTGAGAGAAGCGTGATAGACATCCTACACGCTAAAGCACCTTTTACACATGGCAAAACACCATACTGCACTCAAGAAAACCATACAGCACAATTAACATACAGAAACTCACACACAAAATTACTATTCACAGAAACATTTATAAATACTGCTTTACCACACACAAAAGTATCGCTTATATAAATTACAATGCTTTACACACATATGTTACAGCATACATACTACAGACAGAAATATTGCTACACGCAGAACTAACACACTTACAATCACTAAATTCACACAAAATATTTAGAGGATGTGGTACTGAGCAAAAGATAACACCTACACTCAAATCTATTCTTCCACCCACACCACAGAAAGTCTATGTAACGAAATTATTTACTAACAAATACAAATATTTATTTTAAAATACATTTTTCAGTCAGTAACTAACAGGTACATTTAAATAAAAAATCAGATCCCCTATAAAACTTACAATCCATTTTTCATTATTAATTTCATATTCCCATATTCAACTAGCTCTTTACAAATACATATACAATGCAAAACCAGTCATCTAGTCTAGACATGAAATCAGATCAAAACCTACAACATTCTAGCAAATTGTAAACACGCTATAAATATCTAAAATCATATTGCAACCCTCTTAAATATCCATGGAAACTGTTATTGATTGGACGTGCAATGGAGCCCGAAAGCTCTTATTAAATTGTCGCCAGACGCTCGGGGTTGATTCCTCGTTCACGTGACGTAGACGTATCGATTTTGTCTTAAGATGTTTAGGTATAAATGTTCACCTTACGACGTAATAGATAACTCCAATTATCTGTAATTTCAATGCTTGTTGGTATGGAGAAATCGTTTGATTTTTCGTTTTATTTTGGGATGGAAATGACTTATGAGATTGTAATTAGGATTATTCTTTTCTTAAATTAGGGATTAGGGATTTTAACTTGTTTGATTGATTTTTTATTCCAATATCCTATATAAACGTAAGACTTTGTTTTTCAAATGAAAACATCTTACATTTAGGTACATATTTCATTTTAATGAAAAAATGTATTAAAGTACGGGTTTATCGAATATATTGCATGTTAGTATGTATTCCAACATTCATTTTAATATTTTATTAATTAAATTAATATTTAAAAAATTCGAGTATAGAGTCTCCGACTCATGTATTTCTAGTGAGTTGGTGCTAAATACACTCGAACATTATATTTCAGCCTTATACCTGAGCTAGTGTTCATATTAGCTATATGGAAAAGGTTATGAATACATTTTTCATTTAAAACTCATATGAAATTAGATGTTGTGTTGTATAATTTGCAATTTTATCCATATATCACAAATTATTAGTTTCGGTATACATATTTCTATGAGAAATATTAGAATCAATAATTGAAGGAAAAATGTTGAAGACATATTGCATAATACACACTTTTTCACATTGGAATTTGTGAATCATTTGAAACATTTTTAATTTTTTACACAATTGGCGTTGTCCAAATTTTATCGGAAACATGCGGTTGATAAGGCATGATGAATTGTATTTTTTAACATGAAACAAGAATAGTCACTTTGAAAGAAATGTTATGACATACATGATAAGAAATGCATAAACAAATGTGTCTGCCGTTTTAAAGAAACTTTGACTTTCATTATGCGAAAAATATTTCTACCAACAAACATGACATAGTTTTAATTTATGATTTTTAGCACTAGTAATATTATATTACACTGAAAATATGTATATCTAGGGATATTATAAATCAAAATACCTACCACTTTAAATGACTATTGGTGAAATATAATAAACATTCAGGATTGCAGTACATTGATAACCTATTATTATTTATTCCATGATAACAATGTCGTTGTTATATTCTTATCAAATTTCTTAAATAAACAAAATTATGTTTAACTCTGAACCCTGCCTCTAAAGTAATAAATGAATAAAAAAATATTTTCTATAAAGATGGGAGTGAAAGAATTGTTTACACTTACATAATGAAGACAAACACCACTAATATTAAATCAGATAGAAATTTATTTGTTTTATTTTTTTCAACTTCAATTATTAATGTATTGTATTTCTTATTTCCAGTGCACTGTGCTCAAGTCCTGCGGTGAAGAATGCGTGATTGCGGTGAAGGCAAACACAGCTCTCGACAAATAAACCAACACAGCATTTATAGGGATTATAACATATAATTTTTTACAATCAACAACTCTTACATACATGTAAAACATAATATTATGTATAATTTAACATAGAGATACAGCGGTCCGACGCGCTTGCGAACCGAACGCGATCAAACTTATTTAGCCTAATCTTCGCTTGCGAAAGTGACTTTAAACGAAAACTCGGGTACTTGTGAATGAATTGTAGATAGTGCAAGTTTTCGGTTCGAGTCTCGGGTTGGCCCACGCTGGCCCACGCTGGCCATCGCTGGCGAGCAGGCGCGTCGCCGCTCCGGAACTTCATGTTTGTTTTGTTTTGTTTCGTGTCTTTCGCTTGACGTAAACGTTACGTTGCGCACGGCGGTATCCCGTGGATATTATTGTTTATAGCTGTTTAATCTTACGGAAGGATAGACGCAAACTTGAAGTTATTACCGTACTTTAATGCTAAATTAATATACATAAACGTAAAAAGAGAAAATCCAAAAAAAAATAGAAATAAAGGAAAATTCTTGAATGTGGTGTGTGATTGATTGGTCCTTTACTCGAAGCGAGATCGTCCCTTTTGGATAACACTTGCCACCTCTGTAAATTTTTATACTCAACCGACAGAAAATAATTTTGTATCTGTGACGAGACTGACCGCTGTCACTCCTTCAGCAAAGACTGAAATGCATTTTTAGATTTGGAAATAGTTTTGTATGTCTAGCTAAGCTTGGCCTTCCTCCTGCAGCCGCACCTGGCAAGTGTTGCCTTCAAGGGCTTAGGGTACTCTAGCGTGTATTCCAACATCTATTGTCAAAGACGAAATTAATGTAAGAATGTAAGGTAAGGCCCTATGAGAGATATTTTTTTATGCATTCAATTTCATCGCATTATAGTCGATCCGCTACAAAAGCGGACACTTCACCGATTTCAGCGAATTGTACATTTTGTCGAAATTGCATAATCGTTATTGTTGGTTATTTTTTATACTAGCAGCTTGTAATCAGATTTTTTAATAAAGTCGCATCTTCTAAAGTATTTGTAAATACATCGGGTGGTGTAAAATAAAAATACTTTAGTTCAAAACGATACTTTTTTTGGGAACTAATTCTCGTAATCCTGTTGTGAGTATGAAGTATTGTTTGCATCAATTCAAAATTTTTAAATAATCAACTTACCGTTTTTTAGAAAATCGGTATTTAACTATTTATCTCTGTACGCATGGTTCTAAGGTAAGGTAATATATTATTGCACTCGATAAGCGTTGATACGCGAGAGACCATGTGATAAACAGATGAAATGCGTTAATGTTAAACTTGAATACGATGGGCGCGGGAAGGTTGTAATATCTGTGAGACGGTGATTAGTTCTATGGGTTTGTATATACGTAAGATTAGTAAACAGTTCAATAATCAATTCTGCAATTTTCTACGTGTTGTTTTTGTCGATGTCAAACAATACCGAATTACATAGTAACGCTGAATGTGAACGCAGTAATAATATTTCATAAGTACCTATTTAACAGTCTGTCGAATTAAATCTGTACAAAATGAACACCGTGAGTTGTGATTCCTTTTTTTTATTTTGGTTTTTATTTCTGACCCTTATTTAGTTAATTTGTTATTTAGATATTACTTATAAACCTAGTTTTTAATGTTAGTAAGTATAATTTACTATTACAATAATGGAATACGCAATTTCAGTCTTAGTATCAAAATAGTCGCCCATAAGCTTTTGAAATTTTGTGCAAATTAAAATATGAGAAATAGTACTGAATAAGAGAATATTATGAGAAATAATACTGTGTAAATACTTTATCAAAATTCGGTCAATTTTGCTAAGAGAATGACTAAACATTTAAGAAACTGGAGATAAAAGTGCATGCTACGTTTATAGAAATAATACACAGTTGAGACGCGCTGCGATCTGCTGGAACGTGGAGGCGAATGAACATTACGTAGGTATATGTATCTATCTAACTTGGTTTACAATAATTTAAGTTCTATTTATAGTACATACCTACCTACTTATTGACACCTACATCTACTATGAATTAGTATGTAATAGGTTTACGAAACGAGATCGCTTGACGGCCACACTAGAAAATTACCTCATTAACTACTTACTGTTTTTACTTGAACAATACTATTTTTCTTTCAAAGCCTATTCTAGATACCTAGGTATATTGTTCGAACTAATCTAGATACCTAGGTATATTGTTCGAATTCATCAATATCTGTTCTGTCTACATAAATAATAGGGACCTAGTTTTTTGGTCCATGCTAATATGTAGTAAGTTCGAGCTCTAGTAAACGAGAATCATACTTGTGTGAGATGTTTAGGCCCTCCTAACTGATTCGGCAACATAGCTGATAGCATGTAGAGAAATTCATAAAAGTAGGTACTGCCTATTCTCAAAAAAAGAATTTCATAAAAATAATAATTAAAAAAGCTGTTTCCTAGAAATATGGCCACTGAGACACGAGAATTCTATAAATAAAATTGAAACAGTCAGAACAATCGTAGTAGAATTACAATAGGTATACAATTATTTAGTAGAAAAAAAATTGTATAGTTAGAGATAAATTCGATTGATCTCTATCGATACTGAATCCAAAACTGCATTTGCGCTAATCTCAGGAACTACTGGTCCAATTTGAAAAATTCTTTCGGTGTTAGATAGCTTATCCATCGAGGAAGGCTCCAGGCATATATCATCACGCTTAGACCATCAGGAGCGGAGCAATGCGGGTAAAACCGCGGGCCACAGCTAGTTACATATATAGGTTACATGATTCATGTTATAATTTAACACTGAAGGTAAAAAACAATAAATCGATACATATAATAGTCAATGTGTACATTGCTGTAATAACTCAACGATGTCCGATTTCAATAATGTTTATCTTTTTTTGTAGAAATTAACAGTAATTATTATGTTAAATATTAACGGTATCCGTTTTGTAATTCAAAATTATCATCATATTTATAGTTTTAAAACTCCTGTTTGTAAAAAATGAGCAACTTACAGTTACAACAGTGAGTTAAAATAATTATAGAAAAACTTCCTATCTAGTTACTAGGCACGTCCAGTAGGTATAGGTACTCATTTTATGCAGGCAAAGTTATTAGTACATTTAATGCTTTTGAGTTTAGGTTTATAAATAAATAATAAATAAATCTCTTTATTTGCATAATGTGTGTACAAAGATAACAAATTACATTATAGGTTGAATCAACATATTAGCCATGAATGGCGTGCAAATTAGGTATATTATCAGCTCCGCAACATTATTTTATATAAAAAGTACATTATTTCATTGTCTTACATAAAAGGTACACATTATATATTATATTCATTAGTCAAGATAAAAAATTCAATGTCACAAATTTAAATAATCCGATACATTAGATCGAAATACCTCGATTAAGATAAAATGCCACTCAGTATAAATAAATCATATGCCAAATAATGAATATAATACAAGACATAATTTTGTCACTCAAATAATTAATATAAGGTCGCTCAAATATTATGAAGCTGCTCATTTTGTATTGTATGTAACGGTATCATCCCGTCCGATTAGTGCCCTTCTGGCCTCCTCCACTCAAGCAACAGCTCAAGCCGAGGTTCGTGGTCCCCGTCAAGGGGGGACGCCCTTGTGCATGTCGCTACCAGGGTGAACCTTCAGTTCACCCCCGCGTCCGCGTTAAAATGTAGAAGCCCTTCTGGCTAACATTGAGAGACACCACACAAAAAAAAAAAAGCAGGTATCAAAAATTTTTAAACTGATATCGACAGTATTTAACCTGATAAGTAAAATGACAATCTTCTTATATATAAAAATGAATCGCAAAATGTGTTGGTAAGCGCCTAACTCGAGAACGGCTGAACCGATTTCGATAATTCTTTTTTATTATATTCCTTGAAGTACGAGGATGGTTTTTATGTAGAGAAAACGTAAATATGTACCACGGGCGAAGCCGGGGCGGACCGCTAGTCTTATATATAAAAATGAATCGCAAAATGTGTTGGTAAGCGCATAACTCGAGAACGGCTGAACCGATTTCGATAATTCTTTTTTTATTATATTCCTTGAAGTACGAGGATGGTTTTTATGTAGAGAAAACGTAAATATTATGTACCACGGGCGAAGCCGGGGCGGACCGCTAGTAGTTAATAACTTTTTAAAACATTTAACGTTTAGTATGAGATATGAATATTGAAATATATATCCCATGTACATTTTAATGTGAAAATTATAGAACTTTTGTTTTTTTGCTTTCCTTACATCGCAAATTTTAAGGCAGTTTCATTAAAAACTGTAAATAGATAGAGCTCCTCATTGTGCAATACAATCAATTCGAAAATCAGCTTTGAATACAAAATGTATGGGAAATAAAACATAAGCGAGTGTTTAATGTAACATTTTTGGATATTTCTCGTTTTATTTTAAAAAGTAATTAATAATTATTAATGCCATTTTACCCATTAGTTTAAGTTTTTTTGATTTCTGCAATAGTTACGGAATAATCGCCTGTGCATACTTAACGATTACACCTAACGGGTGTACAATTTTATACGTTGATTTTATAGTACAAGATCCAGGGCCGCCAGACCTCACCTATTTTCTGACGGATGAAATGTGGACGATTGGGTAGTGTTACTTTAAGAACTACCTCGTAGTAAGTTCTAACATTTCAATAATGCCGAATTATTTTGTATTCAAAGTAATCTCAAATAGACACTAAAAATAGGGATTTCAATTAAAGGCTTATACGCTAGGAATTAGGAATATGTAGGTACATGAAAACCAAAAACGTACTTTGGTGTTTTGCGTAATATCAGTACCTATATACATATATAACTAGCTTTCCGCCCGCGGCTTCGTCCGTGTTTTCAAAGAAAAACCCGCATAGTTCCCGTTCCCGTGGAATTTCCGGGATAAAACTTATCCTGTGTTAATCCAAGTTACTCTCTATATGTGCTAAATCTCATTGTTATCGGTTCAGTAATATGTGCGTGAAAGATTTACAAACATATACATTATACACACACATCCATCCTAACAAACTTTCGCATTTATAATATTAGTAGTATGGGACACCTAGTAGTAACTAGTAATAACAATAACATCAGTATCATCCCAGTTTTTGTGCGAGTAAATTAAAATAAAACAACATAATAAAACAGAAATAATTTATTTTCACATAATGCTATAAAACTTCATCATCTGAACTATCAGAAATCTCAACAACCAGAAACGGATCTTCGATATCTATTATTTTCGTTGTAAAATCATCACCAAGTTCATGCAACAAATTGGTTATGTCTTCATTGTTTTCTTTACTTTCCTCTTTCACTATAGCACTATCTTGTTTATTATCGTTTTCTACTTTAATAGGAATAGGTTGGAACATTTCCCCATCGATATCATCATCATCCCACACTATGTCACTATCACTATCACTTTCATCACTAGGCTCCATAGACACTAAGCTATTTTGTGATGTACCGTTTACATTTTGAACACTTTGTTTGCTAATATTGCCTGCGGCTAATTCGTTCTCGAGTGAAGCGTATCTGAAAATAAAATGTAAAGATTAAAACAACAACTTTAATTCCAAAAAAATACGAATTTTCGTTTACAAAAGATATGAAACACAAATACAATAGTTTATATATTATATTATTATATAAAGTATTGTATTTATGTGTTGTGCGATGGGCCCTGGAGGGAAATTACTTGAAATACAAATGCAATAATACAAATACAGTAATACAAATGATAGCAAATTTTGCTGAAAAGAAACATTCCTTTATTTTTAAAAAGAAACGATCTGCATTCATAGATTTTCGAAAATTCACTTGCTTCTACTGGGAATCGTACTAACTAAAAATGAATAAAATCGAAATTTGTTATTTAAATCTTAAAATCAACTCAGACAATGTTAATGTTTTGCGGCGTGATGCTGCGTGTTGCGGCGTGATGACGCGTGACGCGGCATCATACTTTTTTATTAAAGTGAAACTTTTATTACATCGTCTCAAACTTTTTGGTCTGTGTAGCGCATGTCGCGTGTATCGCGGCTGCCGAGTAGGTATACCTACTCGGCAGCCGACCGACACGCGACATGCGCTACACAAAGCAGTGTTCGGAACCGTTCGAACAGTTTTACATTTACCGTGGTTTCATAAAACCACACAACATTTTTTTATTTTATTTGTACAAGAATTTTATCTTGCGTGTTGCGGCGTTATGCCGCGTGATTCCGCGTGTTGCGGTAACTAACTAAATCTATCAGCAAATTACGACATGGGCGCTACACTCACCTATCAAAAATCTCATTTTCCTTCCGTTTCGCAATTTCCTTATTAGCATCCAGCCTCGCCCGTAGCGCTTCATCCGTATCAGCGGGGTCTTCGCAATTCTCCCGTTTGACCCGCGACAACAAGTGGCCCCACTCTCGCTGCTGCCGCAACTTTTGTAGCGCACGACCGCATTGCGCGAATAGTGCTGAAGCTGATCAAAAATACATATTATTTAGATAAAGAAAAGTGTAAAAATACTTTAATTTGAATGTGTACAGAATTGATGAATACAATACGAAATATATATCAGGAGTTTTAAATTTTAATATTATGAAGGGATTTTATAAGTGTACACATAAGTAACACAAAAAAAAATATGTAAATCCATAATTTTATAATGTAAATGCATGGATTTGTATGTATTTTGCTGGGTTGCTGGGTTGCTTCATGGTAACACCATAAAACAACATCCTTAACCATTTGTAGCCTTTGCAAAATGGTTAACAGCTTTAAAAGATAAGGGATAAAGAATGGATTAAGGTTAATCAATAATTATAAGTATCTTTTTGTTTAACACAATCAATACAGAATATCAAAGTAGTTTTCCAAAATATTCAACACACAATGACAGTTGATTTACAAACCTTCCTGAAATTTTTTAACTGGTTTCCAACCAAGATTATATTTCTTATTCGCGATTTCCACGCATTTCCTTACTTCCATGAATGTAGGAAAGGGGGGGTATCCATTACTTTTGAGATTATTATTTAGCAAATTTTCAAGGATTCTCGCCGGTCCTTCAGAAAAGCCCTTGGAAACTGTTATGTGAATCTCATGTCTCTTGACGGGTTGCGAGTCTGTGAGTTCACATAACTCTTGGTACAACTTCACTACTCGCTTTTTATACCTGTAATGTGATGTAAAATAGAATAAATTTTATGTACTTATAAGTTTTGCTTTTTGTACAATTTATAATCTGTATAAACTATAATCAATATGAATAGTCAAATGTGTTGCAAAGCTTAAAACTTGAGTATGGCCTTATCAATTTGGGAATTTTTTTTAAGTTTTTGTGAAGGCACAAGGAAGTTTCTTATGGAGAGAAAATAAGAAAAAGGGGCAATAGGGCAGAACAGCTAAATCAAATACAAATAATATCTAAAAAAGATACATAATATAAGTCATATGAATAAAAAGCAAGCGTGAAAATTAGATACAGATCATAATCATTTCTACATAACTTAATAAAAAATTATGTTTGAATACATACGCTTCACTTTGCACATACGGTGAAAAATTAGAATAATTATCAACCACTTCTTCATCCAGTTGATCAATGACACCTTTCAATCCCGCTATTTCACATTCAAGCATCTTAATTTTTGATTGTTTTACTTGTTCAGGGTCAACTTGTTCAATCTGTTTTACTTGTTCAGGGTCAACTTGTTCAGTCCTTTGAACTACAAGCAATTTTGGATCTTCATTTCTAATATTTTCATCATCATTTTCAATAGGCACCTCATAGAAGTGATTATTTTGATCTTCATGTACTCTATTTTGATCCATCCATGATACATGAGTTTCTTCATTAGGAGGTATAAAAATTTCTATTTCTATTTTATTATCTAAGCGTTCATTTTCTTTTCCTTCAGTAAGCGTAATTTCCTTTTCCTTTGGTATTTCTTCATCTTGAATATCATCTAAATCAATAATTTCAATTTTTTTCTTTTTAACATTATTATTCACCGATTGTGATTTTCCTGTAAATTTAATAGTATTAAAGTTTACAATTTACACTTGATTATGACTTAATTCAATTTCAGTGATTTGGTTGATTTTCCTTAAGAATGATTGCAGTAAGGAAATGGCAAAAATGTCTCTTGTAAATTAAAGAGTTCTAAATATATGTACATACTTAGAAAACACAATCTATCTATAAGAAACCCGTTTTCCTTGGTCATGGCATCACGTGTGAACAGGTGGATCGATTTTGATAATTCTTTTTTTATTAAGTATATACCTTGGAGTATGAGGATGGTTCTTATGAAGAAAAAACGTAAATATGTACCACAGAAGGACCACTAGTTATTTTAAATAAACGAGACAGTCTGTTTACAAAGATCATACTCACTCTTAGTACAGGGTCCTAAAGGTATCAAGTTAACTCTTTTCTTTTTTTTATTTAATTTTAATGTCTCACACAAGCCTTTAATATGAAAAAATTTCATGTGTGGTTCTTGTTCTATTAAACATAAGGTATTTTTGACTACATTTTTAAATTGTATTGATTTTACATAATTTGGGCATGCTTCATAATATACTCTCATCAGAGATCTCTTGATTACTCTCACCATTCCCGTAGTATTTTCTATTTTTAGACATTGTTTTATTATATCTGCTAGTTCAGGTACAATATCTTCTGATTCTAAATTAATATTTAAAAATGCAAGACTACAGTTATTATCCACCAGAATCTCCTAAAATATAAATATTAAAGATAAATGTATGCTTATGATGATTTCAATATCATTATGGAATGAAGGCATGAAAATTAATATACAAATATTTAAGATATATAATTAGTTTAAAAATAATATAATCACGCTTTTTTAATTCACATTCACATTAGAACAATATTAGTTTATTGTTTAATTTAATTGGTAAATAGAATGCTATTAATTGTAAATGCTTCTAAAGTTTTTTTAATGGTCGATTTATTATAATTTTATTCTCATTTGCTCACACAATCATCATCAGGCGATTCTTGGGATAAATCAACGATATCATAGTTCATTTCTTCTCTTCACACGGTGCATGAGTTTTAAATTACAAATAAATAAGAAAAATACGATCTAAGATAATACAAATTTGAAAGTTTTTTTCACAGGTTTATTTGTGATTTTGATTTACTGTTAAATTACAGAGTCAACTTGACACCTGCTACCTATACCCGTCTCTTTCACTCTCACGTGATAATAGAATGGAGTGAAAGGGATAGGACCATTTTTCAGGTGTCAAGTTAACTCGTCCGAGTTGTACACAACTGTGTCCTGTCACCGCCTGTCACCTTTGGCTGTCAAGTGTCATTGCAAATGACAGTGTCACAGTCCACAGATTAACAATTACTTGCTCTGTGCAAATTAATTTCAAATTGCCAGTTGACACGGGTATAAATAGGTATAGGTAAACCAGAATCTGATGGCAATTAGGGAAATCAAAATTTTGAGTGTGCAACCCTAGGGAAAATGGACTGAACGATCTTGATACTGCTTATTTTTTATTTTGTCCTCAATATCATTACTCACATTACATAAGTGGATAATACTGTACTTAATAATGAGATATCCACTTAATATTACGTAGGTACATACTTACATGTATAATATACAATTATACAAATTACTTTTATACGGGTAATACATATTATTATTTACACATACCTATATTTGTATATTCATTACCAGTATGCCATGTGAAAATATCGATATAATGATAATGTAGATCAAAACTGCTTATAATTTTTTATAAAATAAAATAAAAATAAAATTATGTTTATTTTCGTAAGTATTAACAGACACACATTATAAAATTGACTTGGACAGCTTGGACTTGACGAATAGCCGTAAGTATTGGAAACTCCTGTAATAAGTTTTCATAAAATTATATTCTAATCAACAAACAATATTATAGTTACCTACATATATAATATTTTTTAATTTATAGTATCAAAACGGGTAAGTCCAATTTACCAATAAAATCTTCAAAATTGAAAATTGTGATGTGTTTGACCCTTCTTCATCGAATGTTTTTCTATACGCATTATAAACAACACCTCTTGCTTGTGATCGCAGCGGCTTTTTCGACATATTCGAAGATTTTTTAGACAAAATCTTAAAAATTATTCATCAACTGCAAAAAAGACAAATAATTTGACATCCAATTTGATAGTTGTCAAATAAGTTGCCACATAAAAATCTTTTATTTCTTAAATATAAATATGCCATCAGATTCTGGTAGACCCATGGACGTATAAAAAAAGACGGACGGTATATCGCCTAAACATTGCGTGAAGCCTAGTAATGGCGGCGAAACATACATGTGTGTGTGCCATGTTGCCATGACAACAGCTGTGTTGATGACAATGGCGGCTGTATTTTTTTCTATAAATTTTGCCGTAATAATTTTGTCATTAAAACATAAAAGAAATAACTTGCTTCCCTGTGGAATGTAATCCCTTGTGATTTGTTATTTAAAATTGTACTGTTGCGACACCATTTAACCACGCAAGACGGCATTTTAAATATTTTTTGTGAAACAGTGACGCAGTTAATCAGTCGGTAGTTAACGACGTAATGGCGGCCGACTAGCTTACTATGGTGAGAGTGTGTGCGTGTTTATTGTCTTTACACGATCGCTAGCTTACTATGGTGGCTTCACGTTGTTAGTTCGTAATACGGCGTCCGTCTTTTTTTATACGTCCATGGGTAGACCTATATTTTTCCTTTTGTTATGACAGAGCAAGCAAAGGGACCTGCCCCCTTTGCTTGCGCTACCTGGTGTTAAGTAGTCACCACCGCCGATAAACACGTCTTGTAACACTGATAGCTTTACAGGTGCTTTGCCGGCCTTTATACATGTACGCGTAGTTGTTCGGGAACACCGCAGGATATAATAAAAATTGTTAACAGATATGAGAGTAAAGTGAGAGTATTATATTTTTCTAATCCCGGATCTTGGACCATAATGCCGGTGGTCACGAATGCGGTGTCTGACAAAGATGCATTCAGAATGTAGAATATAAAAATGCCATTATTTTGTCCACAATAAAACAAATAATTTCAGATAAATAAATCTTTATTTAGAGAGGCCAATTAAAACTATTGCAACAAGAAAGATTACAACTTCCTTTTCATACATCATAGTTAATTGTATTAAAATAAAACAAGAATATAGTGAATTTCTTATTTTTAAAATACGTTTTCTACTTTACAATACAAATAATGAAATGTAAATGCAATAAATGAAATGGATATAGTTTGGGCTAACAATTCTAAGTTTACATTTAATCACATTTTTCTAATATATAAGCCAAAAATATCAATCTTAAAAATTTTTTGAGCCGACATGTTACTTTCATTAGACACTTACATCATTTGAATGAACTTTTTTACTTATAAGTAATTTATGCATGATAATAGAACAGCCAATTTCAGAATTTTTATATACAGACGTTACAATGTTTAAATAATATGGACTATACAGGGTGTCCCACTATTGGTATACTAAGCGCGAAGGGACTTGTAGTTTTGCATACACTGATCACGTAAAAAATACATAAACAACAAAATTACGTCAAATTTTTTCCTGAAAATTCATGTTTTCTTCTCTAGCTTCGCGCAGCCGGCATATACCGCTTCCCTAATGTGAGCATTTTGTCTATGAAAACATAATCTTAAACGATAGCTCACGTTCTGGTGGAAAAAATGGGCGGGTTGCTTGTTATGGGTGTACACATAGAGTTTTAAGAATTCATCTATTTGAAAAAAAAATGCGTCTGGAATTTTTTAAGTATTTTTTACGTACTCAGCGTATGCAAAACTATAACCTCCTTTGAGCTTAGTATACCAACAGTGGGACACCCTGTATATATAAGCACCAAATTGGATGCATACAAATAATATTTGTTTACTAAATTTTTACATTATATTATTAATAATTCCCTCTTGAACTTCTATCGTCGTTGTTAGTTTTAACCCAAAAACTCCAAATCATCTGTAACAAAAATAAAAATAGAATTAAATGAAATTTATTTAGTGTTATTGAGAGAAAATTATTAAGTGTTTTGGGACTGAGACAAATTAGTAGGGAAAACAGAATTGTTTGTGTCTTGTGATTCGGACTGTTAGATATATACATATGTATAAGTAGTTTAGTATATTCGTGGTACCCGTTCTAAGCACTTGTGCAGATTTGATCATATTTAAGATATTATAGGAATGCGCCCCGGCAAGGCTCATGACGCGGTTTCAAATCTCGCAGCTAGAACTTTATTTCCGATTCTTTAGCAATTTGTAAATGAAACCTTTTTTTATTTTATTTTAAGGATCGTCTACTAGAGACTCGAGATCGTGCTGCAGCGCCGCCTTCTGCCGCGCCACATTCGCCGGCACGGTGGAGCGCAGACCGTGCACTGTGTCCTGTGTGACCTGCCCCAGAGCCACACACCCGTGTGTACTGTGCCCTGTGTGACCTGCCCCAGAGCCACACACCCGTGTGTACTGTGCCCTGTGTGACCTGCCCCAGAGCCACTCACACGTGTGTACTGTGCCCTATGTGACCTGCCCCAGAGCCACTCACCCGTGTGTACTGTGCCCTGTGTGAGCTGCCCCAGAGCCACTCACCCGTGTGTACTGTGTCTCATTCGGCGCGCGTGACCTGCCGGCGCTGCAGCAGCGCCTCGGCGAGGTCGTGCTGCAGCGCCGCCTTCTGCCGCGCCACGTTCGCCGGCACGGTGGAGCGGAGGCCGTTCACTATGTCCTTCGTTTTACCTGTAATCATAGATAGTTGTAAACATAACACGTGTTATGTATTGCGACAGAATAAATAATACAATACATTTATGTACAATTACCTATGTTACATTTTGGCATACAAAATCAAATTGTGGTCTATAGGAGCGGAGCATAAATGAAAAATGTATTTGCAAAAATGTTAAACAGTATCCTTTTAAAAAGCGGACATTTTAAAGACTCAGACTAAGAAAAAATTATGTGAGTATTGAGTTATGAGTACCCTTATTAATTCTACCACTTCATTTTGTTACACTTAAGCATTAATAAAGAGTAGAAAATTATTTTGTCTTTTATTATCCTCTCTTATCCTTTGTAAACTGCATGAAAATGCACTGCTGAGCTGGACTTGCTAGTTTTTTTATTTATTAACAAAAAAACAAAACAGTCTACTTTGATTATTTACTCTATAGATGTAGTAATGACTGCAGAAAAGCGTGGTTAAAAATATTGGTTAATTGGGTTGGTCTCAAAATTGCTCCCAGCTCAACAGTGTCAATTATTACTTCAAGAGACACGAACGCACGGCAAAACTTTTGCATATGATGATTATTTGGTTGTACAATAAAATCTCCAGAAATTACAAAGGACGTAGTCCAATCTAACAAAATCTTCGGCCGAAGGAAGTAACTCAAAACTGAAATATTTTTTGTAAAATTTTTCACACAGCCAATATGTCACATTTTGATATAGCGGATAGCCAGTTTTGGATTGTGACTTTCCCCATACAAATCAATAGTAATTGTCTTTATAGAAACTGAGCAATAAAGAAATAAACAATGACTATAACCGGTACTTAATACTTACAAAAACGAAATGACTTACCAAAATAAATATCATTCAATGTGTTCCTGATCTTATTCTCCATGTCTTCCACCATGCGGCCGATGTTCGCAATATGGGGCGTCACATCACTAACGGCTGTGTCTTGTTCAGCCTGAAAAGAGTTATTTTTCATGGTATTATCATTGAGCTATTATTACTACGTATAGAGGAGACACCACGAACAAAATCTGTGCTGCAAGCGCGGCGGCGCGGGGCGGCTTGTGAGTCATAGATTAAGCGATGTCATCGACTCACCGCTATAGAGGCGAAACTTTGTAAATATTTTGCCTATTACTTATCAATTAAGAACAATCAATGTAACAAAAAAATATAATTAATCTAATAAATAAATTATTTACTAATAAACTTATCAACTTTTCAATTAAAACCAATCAATGTAACAAAAAAAAATTGATACATACTCAGGTAATTTATTTCCATCTTTCATGATTTAACCTTTTTTCAAATAATATCCACAGTACAATATTTTCTAAGTGTGTAAAATTATTTTTTTCCACTATAAAAATTTACGTCATCTAATATTACTATCTAAATATCTTTCATACCCAATGCCGTTTCTTAAATTATTAGTCTATGATAAATGACGCAAAATGGCGCCCACCAAAAATTTAGCTCGAACCAAGTTTTAAAAATGATTATCTAATTAATTACCGATGAAAAGTTATTTCTTTGCACTTTGCCCCATTACTAGAATTATAAGTGCAATATCGCAACACACTCGATATTTGATGAGTTTCTTGGTTTTTTGCTTTAAAACAAACAAGACACGAAGGCGACCATCGCGCTAAAGCGACTGAGTGCAGATAAGCCATATGACCTATGTTGAGCGGAACATAATATGTGATTTAGGCGGTGTCGTCTCCATATACCAATACGTAGTATTAATATCTCAATGGGTATTATAAGGCAATCAAGCGGACATATGATTTGAATGAATGCATGAATGAAAATAATTTATTGTTTTGAAAATACATAAAACAAAGACAAGACTACAGATACAGCAAAGGGCGGCCTTATCGCTAGGTGACCTCCTTATCGCTAGGTGGCTTATCTCTACCAGGCAACCCAACAATCAGAGGAAATATAACAATATGAAGTAGATGAAAAAAATAAAAAGGCAAAAAAAATTAATTGAACCACACAAACAGCAAGCAAATAGTGGAAGAATTTTGTTTTATGAGCCAGTATCAGAAGAAGATTTCATAATATAAGATATATGCGCTGGCTATAGAATGCCGTAAATGTGGTTACAAGTGTAGCCTACTAGAAGTTTGATCAGGAATTTATGGTTTTCAAACATTGCAGATATTTGAAAAAGAAATAATTACAATTCTTATAAGAATAAAAAATGCTTATACCCCAGCCACACTATGCTACTCGTCCTGCTACTCGTGCTGCTCCTCGTCCTGCTCATCGCGCTGCCGCTCGCCTCGATATTGCCGTCTGGCCACACACTGCTCTACTCGCGCGATTAATCGCGACGCTCTTCACTAGGGATGGGTCGTCGACGTATTTTTCATCAACGAGACTAGATAGTTAAATGTCGTTCATCAACTAGTCATTCAACTAGTTAAAATCTTCGACTAGTCCATGTGTAAAATAAATAACTATTATTAAATAAATTCTTAAAACAATAAATTCTAATCTCAATAAAACAATTAATAAATATTTATGCTTTCTTACAAAAATTATACTCCTTAAAAAAAGTATTACTAAAAAACTTATTATCGTTTGTTTTTATAGTTTAAATTCAAAACATTGGTCTTGTAAACCAAAAATATTTTTTTTAAAAAACTTCAAAGAAAAGAATTTATTCTTATCAATAAGACTGTTTAGCCGTTGAATTCAACTAGTGCATTGGTGAGCGATGGACTAGTCGAATCGTTGAGTGTACATATAGACGGTTAATTTAACTAGTCCGTTGATTCCATGACGCCCATCCCTAATTCGCACTCGTATTGCCGGTCCTTTGACTCGCGCGCAAAAGCCGACAGCAGTGAGCAGGACGATGAGCACGACGAGTGGCATGACGAGTAACGTGGCCACACTACGTCCCTGCCTACTTCCCTCGTCACTTCCCATACCACTCGTCGAGTCGTGTGGCTGGGGCATTATAAGTTTCATATAAGCATTAAGCATAGCAATAAAATGCTGTATAGTTATATGAAAAAAGTTTAAAAAAATAGAAATCTTTAATCACAATGCGTCACCCGCGTCTTGACACCAATTTTTTTCTATACTTTGATAATTAAATAATGAGTAGTTTTTGTTTATCTTTAGTTTTACCGAGAAATGTTATAATCTGGTCTTCATAATTATAAAATTAATAAAGTTCATATCATCAATGTCACCATCTCTTTTCAATTTACAGGTTGTTTCAATTTCTTTTATAGCAAAATAACTGGAACAACTACTTTATTGAATATATTGCTTCATGTAAATGTCTCTTACTTGGCTCTATCCCAGAACGAAATTAAGATTTTAGTCAAATTGTTACAAAATCAAAATTTTTATAAACTTCAATTGGTATGTACTTCATTAGCAAGATTACGTAAAATACTCTATAATCCTTTTCAATTTTATAAACAACAAACCTGTCTAGTCAGACTGCCTCCAAGGTTCATGGTGCCACTCCCTTCCTTATTAGTTTGCAGCCACAGCATTGCAGTGGAAGTTAGCTTGTAGTGTGCGTTGCGGCCAGAACTCTTCTCGACAACTTCAACCACATGAATGGAGTCCCAGCAACCTTTGATTTTTTGAGATCCATCGCCCGCTTTCTTTATTAAAATGACACCTGTAAATTGATAGATGGATGACAAATTCTTATTTTAATTTATAATATGAATGTCAGTGATTTTTAAATCATTCTAAAAATTATATCAAATTGCATTTTGGATTGGTTCTCAGGTGTAGTTTGGAGTTAATATATTTAAATTCATTACATGTTTTATATAGAAATACCTAAGTAAGTACAAGCACATTCTATATCACAATACATGCTACAGCTATTGCTCAAAATATTGATTGTTCAATATCAAATAAATTAGCTTAGTCTTATTAGACAATAGACATGCTGAAAAGTGTGTACTGGGGTTAATCTATTTCATACCTGCAAAACCATGATCCATATCCCAGAGGTAGACAGAGCTGACACCACCTTCAAAGTACATCTCTCTGTATTGATCAAAAGCATGATTGGCCTCAATCTCCAACTTCCTTAATCTTTCTGATGGCATGGAGCCATCTTCTAGAGGTGGATCATAGGTGTTAGACCACGGCGACCTATACGAGTCCCCGTCACGATTGTAATCACACAGTAAATAATCCTTTCCGTTGCTTCTGTCCTGAGCAATTTTGAGCGGTTGGTCCACAGACGATAAAAGGTCCTCGCACAAACTCGGAACTAGGTCGATTAAGTCTGTTAAATTCTTCTCAATTTGCTGAGGAGGTAATCTCCTCATTAAGTCCAGGGCACAGTCCATCTGTTGTTCCGTCTATAATAAATCAAATTTGGAAATAAATAAAACAGAAGATGTATTAGTCATCACAACAATTTAGTATTGAAGTGCAAGGCAATCGAATGTATATAGAAGCATCAATATTAGTTTAATTAATGTATTACCATAGCGTAGCTTTAAAATTAAGTATGAATAATAAGTAATATACACTGAAACAAATAATTCAACTGTTATAATTACAAATCGGAAATAATAAGGGCAGTGCACCGATTTGACAACTGTGAATTGACAAGAGTCAAAGAGTGTTTCTACTTTCTTTGGTGTTTCCACTTTTCATATTCAACTTCCATGTTCCAATTTTAATTTGTCCTATATTTGAAATTTGAAATAGGAAATAAACTGCAACATTTATGTCTCAGGTAGATTTTTTAAGTCCTATATTTTTTTACTATTTTCGATAAGATTACAATACCAATCTTCTTTGAAAGTAGCAGGGGAAATAAGAATATTTTACTACAGAGAATATATTATAGTGTTTTAGTATTAATAGCATCATTTTAGAATTTACATAAACGTTATAATAATATGTATTATATAGTAAATACAGTCAAACATCTACATTTATACCGAATTTTCCCTAAAAAAAGGGAGATATTTTTAAATAGTTGGCACTGTTTGACACAGATTTGACATAAGTTTATAGACAAATGACCACATTAATTAAATATACTCAGAGGAATAAGGTATTCCTCTGAGTAAATATATGTATACTTTTCGCCACAGCTTTTCGCTAACGTCATAAACATTTAATACTAGAAAATGATTAATAAATTTATCTTTAAATTACATTTATTTCAAACACGCTCAAAAAATAACACATATATTACAAAACAAACAGAGATTCTTTTTACCACAGCTTTTGACGTAGATTGGAGTAACAGAAAGCCACTTCTAGGGGGGCTGTTTGCTTCCTCTTCCTCAAATGTCAAAAGATAAGTTTGATGCTGAGGTTTGATGAATGCTCCTTGTACGGCTCCTTGTCACTTTTGTCAGTTCAATGTTGTTGTGTCAAACTTTTGTTGATACTACTTTTCGAATAAATAGGTATTGTATTAAATTTTCTGTGTAACTTCATCGAATTGTTTGAGATTTGCATTTACAAAGATTTATGTGTGATATCTTTTCAAACATTCATGCATGTTAGAGTTATCTTTGTTCTTATTTATGTGATTCATGTTACGGGAATGTTATCCGTGATATTACACCTCAGCGGCTATTATACTCGCCCAAACGGGATGCAAATCACATAACTATACTCTTCTAAATGAATACAATTAGCAGTAACGAGTTAATATTCGTTTATTATTATTAGGACAATAGGTTATATAAAGAAACCTTACCAAGTGTCCTTAATGTAAAATAAGTACATAACTGTAAAATCTTTTGCAGTGTCTTATTGTATTTTAAGAAATGTTATAAGTGAAGTAATGATGGAATAATTAGTATTTTACATTCACTTTAAACTGGTGGTATTTCAGATAACAGTAAATAGTTTATCATAACTTTTTTATTTCATAAATTTGTGACTTTTTATAGTATAGTGCTTAAAGTATCTTTTTATACTAAAGTTTGCATAATATTCCTTTTAAGATAAGTTTCTTACATTTTGTTTAGTATTGAAGAATATATTGAACATAGAGCATGCAACTGTTTATTGAACATAGAGCATAAAAATACTGTTTAAAACTTCCTCCTAATCTCAATTCATTTTTGTTATACTTGTAAAGTTTCATGTCATTATATCATAACTTAATTATAAGTATAAATCAATTTTCTACACAATACTATTTATAATTTCAGTTATAACCAGCAACAATGCCGACTCAGCTAGTGGGCCAGGACAATCACGCAAACGATGTGCGAGTGAAGACAGTGTACAGTGGTGATGTGATGATCACATACATCAACCATCACATCACCCTCGAGGAGTTCACACAAGAGATGGTAGCGATATGTCGCTTTGCTCCTGACCAGGTGATCTAACTTGACTACTTAATCTATACTAATATTATAAAGCTGAAGAGTTTGTTTGTTTGTTTGAACGCGCTAATCTCGGGAACTACTGGCCCGATTTGAAAAATTCTTTCGGTGTTAGATAGCCCATTTATCGAGGAAGGTTATAGGCTATACATGCTACAACCAACAGGAGTTGAGCCACGGGGGTGAAACCGCGCGGAGCAGCTAAAGTCCGGTCGCGGAGCAGAAAGAATTTCGTACATTAACCTGTTATTACCTGTCACTGTCACTCCCTTGTAAAAATAATGTGTCTTGCTCGCACAGGTGCAATGACCGCCGTCCTTAGGGATTGTAAACCTTTAACCTGAGAGCGTAAGGTTTGTGTTTGCTTGATTGGTGTCAGGTGATCAATTATGATTTTGTGAATTCAACATTTATGAGAATAAACCTCAAACTCTTTATGCCCAATCAAAATCCGCCTAAGTCGAAATCGCGTGTTAGACTTACGTATTTCTGTAATATTGTACCTATATAGTAAATTATTTTATGAAAAATAAGGTCATAAAGAAGTTTCACTTCTTATGTGTGTACACAAGGTGTACACGCACACTTTTTTTATATAATATACCGTGGTTATTGAAAAAGTTAAAATATATTAATAATAGTTAAAATATGTTAATAATAAATTAGTAAAAAACATTTTCTCCTCCAAATATTTAATGTAAACTGCACTTCATTCAAAAATGTTTGTGACCACTGTCAGTAGGTAAAGAGGTCATTGTACGAAATTCTTTCTGCTCCGCGACCGGACTTTAGTTACTTATAACAACTTTATTACCTAGTTTTTTAAGATCAGAAAAGTGATGATTCACTGAAAATAAATGAAATGAGATTTTGATATAAATAGTTCATTAAAATGGATTTGGTATGCGGTAATGGAAGCTATACATTGTATTCAGTCTTAATTATTTTTCATATTTTGCATGAGACTATTTGAAAGATGTTCATTGTTCACATAGTATTTTATGAATTTACTTCTAACAGTATTTAGTTTATGGAAGTGCATATACAATTACTACTTAATAATGGGAAATCAAGCTTATCAATGCTTGTATCTTATGGTTTCAAAAGTTCTAATTAGTAATCCTAACCTAAAAATCTTAATGTTTGTCATTTAAAAAATCTGATAGTTAATGATAGTTAATAAAAAATGTTAACTGTGAGGATATTCCTTGATTATTTGTGTATAACTTATGTATCCTATTGATATGTCATGGATTTTTCATTTGCAGGTGTTCACAATGAAGTGGGTGGACGAAGAAGGTGATCCATGCACGATATCAACCCAGTTGGAGTTAGATGAAGCGCTGCGGCTGTACGAGCTGAATAGGGACTCGGAGCTCACTGTTCATGGTTAGTTGCATGTGCTTGTCTTATTTAAAAAATAAAAGACGGGTTGCACTCCGGGAGTGCCGGCAGAAGTGAAAACTTGATTATTAACGTTGAGCATGTTTGATATCCATCCGTCTTACGCTTTTTCGATCAGGTCACGTGTCCTGACGCGAGTTTAAGATTTTATACCCATTACAGTAAAAGTGCTCAACGCCGCTAAAGAAATTTTCACTTAAAAAATTGTTGTGGAAACTTAGGTTGTCGTCGAGGTATGGCGAATAACGCAGGTTCGAATTAGAACATTATTCACGGATTTTAACTTATTAAAATGTTTTCAATTATTTAAAAGCATGTAAACAAGTAAAACTTAAAAAAAAAATACTAATTATTCAAGGGGTATTGTGATGTAACTAAAATGTTGCAGTAATGTTTGAATCGTCTCTCAAAGGCCGGCAAAGCAATCGCAAGGTTTCCTAACGTTGCAATGGCTCATGGGCGGCGGTGATCACCTTCATCAACACCGCCAGCTCCTTTGTCGGTTGTTTTATAAAAAAAAATTTGGTTGTCTGTAAAGTCGGTTTACTGACGATAGTTGAACGTGACAACGGCCGATTGTGCTTCTTTGTCGCTCGTTCCGCGCTCTCGCTTACACTTCAAGCCTTACATAGAACGCCTCAGAGCGAGGTAACGCCGCATGAGTCATGTTTTTTCGTGCGTGCAACCGGCTCTATCGAATTATAAGACGTTGTCACGTCAATAAAATGCGCGGAAATTGTTAGCGTGATAACTTTGTCGATGCATCGCATCGTTTTAACTAATCCACTATAGCTTTCGAAAAGGCAATACATAGTTTTATATAATCTGCATTTGAATAACTATATTAGATCCATTGAGCATAGTACACCGACGGCGGGTCACGCTGTATATCATCAGTTGAGCGATCATACAAATATCTTTACAGTAATATGTGTGTTTGTTCATAATGTATTGCATATGTCGCAGGTAAATTGTATAATCTCGTCGTTTACACATGCTCGGCATTTCGTTATATACTGAGGATTAACTTTTTCCGCAATTCTACAAAAAGACGATCGCGAGCCGACGGCGCCCCGTGGTGCTCCTATTTCTGTGTTGTTTTAAAAACACGAACCTAACCTAACCCACCCCCTTATCCAAACGAAAAATTTCTGATTACGAATTCGACATATTACAAAATGCCGAGCTTTTGTAAACGGCGAAATAATACAATTTGCTTGCGACACATAGAAAGCATATTAATTTGGGTTAAATCATTGTACCAAAGTCTCTAGAACCTTCCTTTCTCAAGTCATTATGTCGTTTACGGTAATCATTCGTATAATTATACTCAAAATTATTCCGTTTCTTATTTTTCGTAGATTATTTCAATTATAGTGCGTCCAAATGGATAATGACGTGAAATTGTTATTTTAAATTGTTTTGTGTACGGGTGCATCTTGGTCACGTCTCTTCTTCTTTTTCCTTCCTAACTAATTTATGTATTCATAATTTTAAGAAATTCATACAAGTCATGTATTTTTGAAGTGAAACTTCTTTATCGGGGGTGGACAAAAATTTTGTGTAACATTTTTGCGTTACGCCGCGCGCGTGACATTTTTGCGTTACGCCGCGCGCGTGACATTTTTGCGTTACGCCGTACTCGTGACATTTTTGCGTTACGCCGTACTCGTGAAATTTTTGCGTTACGCCGTACTCGTGAAATTTTTGCGTTACGCCGTACTCGTGACTATATACATGTTATATTAAAGTGATCAGCAAAATCACAGGGTTTGTTTTAATTCTAATTCCAGTGAATTTCTAAAAAAAGTAAATAAGTAATTACATCTATTTTTCTAATACTTAGGTGTAATAATGGTATTTATTTTATTATAAACGTAAAACTGTAACAGCCGTACAAATAAACGAGTTATAACATTTTATGCAAAGAATAAACTAAGAATATGGAAAAATCATACAAATAAACACGAAATAAATGTAACCTAGTATAACTTTGTAATAAGTATTCATACTAATGCTATTCCGTCCTTATTACGGCTACCACCCTAGTATAAGTCTGACATAACCGAGTTATAACATATCTTTTAGTACATTGTGCTGTGTTTTACAAGTTTTAGAAGCAATTTTCAATCTAAATTTGAGATAATAGCAATGAGAGTAATACGAGAAGTAGAAAAAGTTGAGCAAATTAATAATTTCATTACGTACCTATTGAAATGGAAAATTTGTATGAAATGTCAAAATATACGAAATTATAAAAAACCCTTTTGATATTTATAATGATTTATTTATTTACAACATGCGCCAAACCATACATATTACATAAAACTTATTTCTAAACTAATCACAATAATAATATACACTTTCGTTGAAAATATAAATCTTCTAAGCCTGGAGTTGTACCTATGTTTTGAGTACCAGTTATTTGGCAACTCTCTATCTCATGGTGGGTTTATCTTCTGTTCTCCAGATATCGGATAGCGTTATCTATCATTTGCTTGCATATTTAATGATATATTTAAATTATTTCCAATAAATATTTAAAAAATAAATAAACAGAACATCGTATGATGAAACTTCACAACAAATTCGACGAAGTCAAACGAGCGTCAGCAAAATGACAGCACCAAGGCTTAACCGTAGACAATTTCAATGTTTTTCATAATTTTGTGAATGAATTGCGACGTTGCCGCTTCGCGCCTATTGCATAGCGTGAGCATAGTTACATCGACGTTATTCCAAATTTATTTGTAAGAAATTATGACATCCTTATTCTTTATTTATTCTTATCATATCTATGCATTGCATAAGGTTTGAATAAGCAAGTTTTTATTTGTACGGCTGTAAGAATATAGGTACTTATATCTGATATAAAGAGTTACAAAGATCCGGCATCTTTGTAATTATTACACGTGAAAACTAATGAACGGATTTTGACGATGTTTGGAAAAGATGTAGGTTAGGTATTTACCAGATGTGTTATACATGAGCTATAAAAATACTTGTTCACGGGCACACCTAGTATGTAATATATTTAAAATATTCAATAAGGCACTCGGAAGTGCTCATCACCATAATATTTTATTATTTTTAGCCCTCTATAAAACTTGGCATAAGCAAAAGTCAAACAATTCCCGACGATCCTCAGAGAAAACACGAACGAAATGAGAATTGTGATTTGATATTATGTATATTATTATCATAAATGAATAATTTATTCGACAGCTAAAGTTTTCCGCAAGTTTTGTTGTCAGTCTTGAAATAAGATATTGTATTTTGTAAATGTTGCTATGAATGCTATTATTTTATCCATATTTTGTGTTTGAAATACTGAATAGGTAAAAACCTATTTCTATGAAACACACATACACATTCCTATGAAAAATGGATCAAATATCTCGAACATAAAAATAATTACTGAAAAATAATGGCTATTTAAGGGTAGGTACATATTATTTTCTATGGGGTAGCTCGGATATAAGCTTCGACTTTAAGTTACCGTACTGTATTCAGATTCCAGACCACTACGCCTCGATTGTCACTGCTCATTTATTCGAAAATACAAAGACAATTCATTACTTTTCTGATAGGATTGAATACGCTTTCGTATCATTGGGAGCATTTAACATGAATACATCTATTTTCATCTGTTTACCCGGCCGAATGTAGATTTTCGCTATAAAATCCTTATCTGCCCGCATTGCGAATCCGGTCGACCGCCATTTCCATATTCAGATTGGTATTCCGGCGGGTTCCCGCTTTTTTACCGATCATGCGTATATCCAGTCACGTCCCTTGTACATTCGGTTCGGAGCGAGTTTGTTTCTGTTTCGCTGATTGTTTTACTCCTACCCATTGGGATGAGGCAACTCGATCGCCCGCCGCAGCGCCCCGTAAATACCTATTGTCGTATCGAGCAAGACAATATGTGTGTATATTCTGCGAGCAGGATATTGCATACGGGTTCGATAGAATCGCGTACACCCCGCCAGGATTTAGTGCTGCGAAGTTGGCGCACGCTCGAACCGAGGGTAAATAAAACGGAGCGTTCCCAACTTGTATGCAAACAGGGGCGGAGAAACTTGCTCTAATAATGTACAAACATTGCGGAACACTTTGGCGCCCACCGCGGGGCCGAGTTTGCTCGGGCGACGCTCTCGCTGTCGCTGCGTAATTAGGGATATTTTAATTAACTTTGAACGCGTTATGGAAGCCGATTTGAAATCCTATTTGAGTTAATTGAATCCGCGGCTCGTGTGAGGCCGCCTTTGTTTGATATTCGTTAATACGTACCCTGCTTGTTCATTAATTGCTTTTCTGTCGCTGACTGGTGATGGTTTTAAAAGTATTTATTTATTGTTGCCGGATTACGGATCGGAGAATTAAATTGATTGTTTTCGTTTGCCTTTATACGTTTATTGATAGAAGTGATATTAATCGTTTTTAAAAGGAATGGTGTTGTTGTGTGAATTAATGGAATTATCGATGGCAGAGTCTGAATAATTGAACAGACTTCACACGTCAAATGGTACAATTAATCTTTGAGATAAATTAGACATTTGTTACGTGGGTAAATTAAATTTGTCGAACAACGAGACAACAAACGATAAGATGGTGGCGTGTTGTAACGGCGCAATGTTAAATTTACAGTTTTGTAATATGTACATAACTGCAATACAATACTTAACTCTACTTGTATGTGTTCAAAGTTTCTTTTTATATAATTTGCAACATCAACGCTTATAAGTTGCATCTGAATTAAGATTATTAACACGCATTATGCATAAGTATACTTAAAAATAAATTTCAAATCTTTATATCATTTATAACACACACCCCACGTGAGAAATGTGTGTGAACAGCATAATTCTCAAAATAAAATTATCATTTCTATGTAAATCTCCTTTCAACAACATATTAATGCTTGTTGAAAATGTCCATGTCGATAGTGGCAGTCGAATGGGGCAATCACTGAAAGTAGCAGGTACAGGGATAACACAGTGATATGGTAATGTGTACACTCGCTTACGTAACACATTTCAAATTAATAGTTTATTTTTGACACGCTTTTAATAGCTTCACCGAAATGTCTGTGTGTAACAGACTCCTTTAGAGTTTACTGTTTTGATCCAGTTTAACCGGACAGTTTTAATACAAACACTTATCAAAGATTGGTGTCAATACAATAATTTCATGAGTGTAAGCGTGTTTTTTAGTTTCATTAATATATGCACTGTGCAGCATTATAATTACAACACGATTCATTTTAAGCATATGACGTATGAACAGACGCATAATATGCTATTAAAAGGTACAAAGCCAGATTATAATTTTGACGTTAATAAACATTCAGTTTATGTAACGCTATAAAAATTGCATCCAGACATATTTATCTTAAGGGATATGAGGATTTATGGCACGCATTCAACGCGGATGTGTAAGGTTAGCCTGGGAGGAACCGACCATCCTGTTGCAAATGCGTCTAGAATATTGGGTTATTTTAAAAGCAAATGTTATTGTCGCCATTTTCAGTTTGTATACAACAAAATCGTCCGTCGCGTCTGTCTGTCTGTTCGGGGTAAACTGAAAAACTATGGACCGAGTGTCATTTTGTTTTACCAGTGGATGATTCGTGGTTCTCGAGGAAGGCTTTACCATATTATTTGTTAAGTTTTATACAACGCAGGTGAAGCTGCGAGCGGAAAGCTAGGATTCAAATAAACTGTATAATAATTGTTAATGTCATTGTTAACAGTCTGAAATAACTTGAATATTTATTAAGATATTTATGTATTTTTAATAATGAATGAATTATTTATTGAATGAACTTGTGTCGCCGATTATACATTTAGGCGGGCAGATAGGGTCACTATTCGTCAGGATTTCCTGGGACGTGCGAGGGATTTTCGTGTTACCTCCAGTTAAGCTTTGTAGGCAGTTTGAGTACACGATGCACTGTGCAGTGCGTTACGGTGTATGCAATATCGTATTTGTGTTTCTAGCTTTATTTTCTCTCTTGTTCGATGTTTTTTTTAATAGATTAATTCGAATATTTTGTATGTTATATATGAACACGCAGGAGTCTCGTAGATATTTTATTGAGTTCCGTGCACGTGCACTTGATTATTTTGAATGTTATTGTTTAATTAAGATCTACAGATTTGACGAGTATGGTGAGAGGCGAATGAGATAGTCAAATCCGACAATGAGGGATCACTATTAATTAATAAAATGTATGCAGATTGTAATTATTTTTGCATACAGAAAAATGGCAAAGATTTCTGCATGTAAACGAAGCGGTTTTCGGAATTTCAAATATTCTAGTTACTTTATTTATCTCCGTAATTATGTAGATTTGCTCGTAATTCAATGTGTGTTCCGAAAATGCATTACCAACAAATTTCACAAACAGCAGCTAATACAGTTTCTGCGTAATAAATAAAGCACATAACGGTATTTAAAACATATTTGCGTTGGATACGCGGAAGCGGTTATTAATTGGTTCAATCAGGGACCGATGTTGCTGGCCTGTGTCATCGTTTAGCCACCACTCAACAGCTGGTGTTGTGTCATATTTTAATAATATTTTAGCGAATTGTATCGTTTATTCGTTCACAAGCAATATATGGATATTAAAATGTATCTATTGTGCATGACTTGTATTTTCGTAAAAATCTATCTATACTAATACTATAAAGCAGAAAGGTTTGTATGTATGTATGGTTTTCACGCATAAACTACTGGACCGATTTTGATGAAACTTGGCACAGATAATCTTTAGACCCTGAGAAAGAACATGGCTACCTTTTATTGCCACGGGCGAAGCCGGGGCGGACCGCTAGTTGTTTATATGTCCAGTGCAGTTTTTCTGCTTGCATTTTATTCACGTTAATGTACAGTTAGAAGAGTAACAGCATGTATAAAAAAAGAAATAACAGTATAATGGCTTAGTTATAAGAAAGGATGTCGTATTAAATGAATGTGTCTTGAAATATTTTAGGGAACATGTGTCATGTGTGTGCGTTTTATTACATTTAGATATTCTGGTAAAGAAACTATACATCCACACAATCATATAAAGGACAACAGAGACAACTATACTATAGTACTATGTTGACAAAACTATTAACATTTAAGGTAAATAAACCTAAACACACACCTAAGCGTTCATATACTGTTTCTGTGATTATATTGTATGTGTCTACATCTACACGTTACTCGCAAATAAATTCATCATTTCACATCGTTATGTTTTTTGCAAGGAAACTAGTCTAACGTTACTCATAAAACCACGTTCACGGTCATCTGTCTGAAGTGTCAACTCACATTGAAACTATAATTATAACTGACTGGACACAGTAAGAAAATATGAACAGTATATAAACTACCTACAGAGCGTTTCTAATGGCTCACTTATACAAAACATGTGCGCCTCGTAAGCAGTCATCGCGATATCGCCAGTAGCGAGTGCCCCCTTCAAAAAAACCTCTTCGTTCATCGGTCGCAGCATATCGCGTAAAAGTTACGCCGTAATGACAAATTAAACATTTACGAAATTAACAACCCTTTTGCTTTAATTGTGAGCAGGTTGATGATTATTAACGGGCTTTGTTACCTTACTGTTTTTTTTAACTGTGGTCTGGTCCTATTGCCAACAAATGGTTCTGACCTCACATAAACTTGCAGAAACTTTTCTAAGCCCGTTGCTTTCCGCATTTTGTTTTATATTTTTGGTACAATTTCTGATGGACACATTGGCCAAGTCGTAAGCGTTGTGACAATCTTACTTAACCGGTTCACTTAACAGTTATAACTTTCATATTATGCTGAAAGCTGAACACACACTCAATATTTCTTAAAAAAATACAAAATATTCAATGTATAAATCTGTGTGCATTTGCCCTATCGACATTTATATTTTGTTTTCAATAAAAATCTTGCTAGTTGCTACACAAATAAAATTCTTGATATTTTTATTTTTTAAATTGATATAGAGATTATAATATATATATAGATGTCATCAAGATATCATCCGATGTTATCTCACTCAACGACTCGTTAATATGTAGCCAAATTCCGGGTCACATATAAATCTGCATGTTAAAAATATATTCTTACTTTAATTGTTTTATTAATGAGAATATTTTTGTTATTTTTTGTATTTATTTTTTTATACAAAATTAACAATAGGTGTTATATTTTATATACATTATTTTTTAAGAATTTATTAAAGAGATTTACATGGTATTTGTTCACGGCAGCTCCATTATACTTAAAATACAATCTAGAATATTCTAAGGCATAAGCTAAGTGATTTATCATGGTATAATTCTAAATAAATATTCGTACACAAAAAATACCGTTTTGGTTCTGCTCAACTGACTCTCGATATAAGACTTAAGCCTTTTTGTCGCACGACGACATCGTTAACAATTGTGCTATAAAAACTACTCTAGCCGAACTGTAATCGGCTCTCTCGCAGAAATCACATTTGAACGATTAACTAGATTATTATATAGCGTTTCGTTGTGCAGTTCATTGTTCTTGCGGATGATTATTGTACCAATCGTCGGGACCGTGACGCTTAATTGCCGCTCGTGAGGCGCGGCGGCCGAGCGGACAGTGTCTTGGTGAAAATCTATGCGCGCACGCGTGTTTTTCGCGCGAACGCCCGCGCCGTCTGTGCGATCGCAGTTCGTACAAGTGACAATTCGCATTACGAAATGTTCGCGCCGGTGCAGTGAACGTATTTTACGTGTTTAGTGATTATGTGAACGAAATGGAGACGTTGACCTCGGTACCGTCGGCCGGCGCAGACGCAACCGGCGAGGTGGTTTTGTGTTTGTTTTTGTGCACGCCTGTGATACGCCGCTTTCAAATAAACAAATGGATGTGATAACTCGCCTGACCTATATGCGCTTTCCAAATTTCACTGTCATATTATTGAATCGGTTTTTTTTGATGATGATACTAGTATAAGCTACTCCCACAAGTTGTTTTTGAAGTATTGATGGTTTTGTTTATAAAATTGTAAACAGCGTTCGTTAGGTTAGGTTTACATTTTAGAATAGTTTGTGTTCGTGTTTTAAAACGTTTATATTCTGTTGTGGAATAACCCAAAATTTCTTTAATCTTGCGGAATAATCAAAATTTATGTTGTAAAAATTGTTTTGTGAATATTTTGTTTTAAACTTCACATAATATTATGCGGCGTTTTCCTTTTTGAAAATAACAAGAGGACATAAAAATTATATTATTATACCATTTATTCGAGCAGCGGAAATTGGGGACTAAATGCACTTTCAAAATATCTGCCAATTTATTTGCCAGGGTTGCGTTGTACCTACAAGTTACAACTACGTTGCGGCAGATATCGTTACGTTTTGGGTATTGGTATCAAATCGATATCGAATGTCCCCCAGCGATGATATCGGTATCGGGAACAAGGGATACCACAGATAACTAAATATACTCTCATAGCGTTATCTTAACGCGTATTAGTAAATAGAGCTTCTGTTGTCCAAACTGTGACCTTTGTGAAATATGCAATAGAAATGTGTTCTAAGAATGCTAATTTGCATTCACGATTGCGTTGTTTTGTTTATGTTTAGTCGTAAACAATGTGGATTTGATTAAACACTGATAAGGGTTTTTTAACGTGAGTTGCGATATTTTTTTAGGTTAATTAATGTATCACATCAAAATCATAGAACTAAAAACTTATGAAATGCTTAAAATTTTTATGAATGTTGAAGATCAATTAAAAAAATGGATTTGGTATCTAATATCTAGTACTTTAATTATATATTTTCTTCCACAAAATTTTAATTATAATAATATCACATAGGTATATTCTGTAGTACTTCTATCATGGCTAAATAAGGGTACTTTTCTATGTAGGTACGTAACTCACGTAAGTGTAGATTACTTACTTATATAGGTAGCATATGAAAGATAACTAAACCTTATATAAATGAGATATGAAAGTCAAATAAGTAGGTTAGTCAAGTTGTGCTATCTACTAATACGAATGCAATAATTATCTACAATACCTACTTATCTCGTTGAGATCAAAAATAAGAAGTAATTATAATGCAGCTGAGAATTTAGTTTCGCATTTTAGATATCTGTTTTAAATTAGTAATTTGATTTTAATGCAATTAAAGACCTTCTTGGTACCTTACTTAGTTTTTACTTTTTGTTAATATGGCAAAAAATAAAAAATAAATGTGAAATCGTGATTTCCTTAATAGATCTTCACTACATAGTATAAAACAAAGTCGCTTTCCCTGTCCCTATGTCCCTATGTCCCTATGTCCCTTTGTACGCTTAAATCTTTGAAACTACGCAACGGATTTTGATGCGGTTTTTTTTAATAGATAGAGTGATTCAAGAGGAAGGTTTATATGTATAATAAGATCCATCAAGTAGTGGAGAAGTACTGTTATTTTTGAGGTTTCTAATGTGATGTCGTAAAAAATTACATTTATTCCGCTTACATTGCAAACGCAGGCTGAACCCTACGAGTTTTATCAAAATAATGTACTAAGTATTATACACATTGAAAAGGTCTACAGAAAAGTCCGCGATGGTATATGTCTAACTCTTATGGATAACCCACAATAACTTTTTTTTGTCATTTACGTTTTACGACAAATAATGGCTAATTTTCGAAGCGATTTTAACCAATACAGCATTAATCCTTAACCAATTAAATACCATGGATACATTGTTCATTTAATATAGATCTATATGGCCCTTTACACCGTATGATTTAAGTGAATATTTTCGAAGATATTACAGATTTAAAAATTGCAGGACGTAGCGTTTGCGGCCGCCCGGCTATGTATTTTATACCCGTGCGATGCCGGAGGCCGGAGCGGGCCGCTATATTTTTATACCTATACAACGTTCACAATTTATCTGTAGTGTATTTAGTATCAGCATTGCACCCGTGCGAAGCCGGGGCGGGTCGCTAGTGTTTGTATAAAATGTGGAATTTTGGTCGCATTAATATATATTAATGAATATTTACCTCATTTGTAATATAATTTAAATTATGCCCAATAAAGTCCTTTGTTGGGAATTTTACGATATTTATTCATACACCTCGTATCGTAATTATTTATTGAAATGAAATATGAATTAAAACGATATTATTCATGAGCTACATATTAAATGGTAGGATGAATAACTTGTTCGGAAAGAGAAAGTGAAATCCAACGTCAGATGTAAAGGTAATTAAAGGAAATTGTTTATTATTGCCACTTGAACAGTTATAAAGCTCGAAAAACAGCATTTCTGGGAATTAAATAATTATATCGATTAAAAAAAATGTTTTACCCACCGTTTCAATCAGGTATCGGTATCGTTTGTGAGTTTAGATTTATTAAATAAACATTAACAGAATACTTTCGAATGTATCATGTAAAATGTTCATATCTATAATATATATAAAAATGAATCGCAAAATGTGTTGGTAAGCGCATAACTCGAGAACGGCTGAACCGATTTCGATAATTCTTTTTTTATTATATTCCTTGAAGTACGAGGATGGTTTTTATGTAGAGAAGTACCACGGGCGAAGCCGGGGCGAACCGCTAGTCTATAATATAAAAATGAATCGCAAAATGTGTTGGTAAGCGCATAACTCGAGAATGGGTGGACCGATTTCGATAATTCTTTTTTTATTATATTCCTTGAAGTACCAGGCTGGTTCTTATGTAGAGAAAACATAAATATGTACCACGTGCGAAGCCGGGGCGGACCGCTAGTTTAATATGAAACTAAACTTAAAAATCTAAACATCTTGAAAAACCTAGTCAAAGAACTAACTAACAATAAAATAACGTTAAGTTTAATACATACATAATTTTAAATTTTCGTTTTGAAACCAATTTAAGAATTCCTTCAACAAATAACATATCAAAATCATCGATAAATCATAAAATTGGCAACACAAACACACCTATGTTACAATTAGAGTTTTGAGGCCTCCTGCCATCCACCTCCTAACCTTGATCTCGGTACCGGTGACTCATATGCAGATCACTGGACCGTTTTTGTTTTATATTTTATATTTATATATAGGTTGTTGAATTACCGGTATTTTTTGTTGCATTAAATCCGATTTCATTCGATCGTGGATTTACAATGACAAAAAAATGGTGACGAATAAGAGATTTTATTTCGTTATGCTTTTAAAACTGTTTAAAGTATTTTATGCGAAAGTAAGTAAATAAAGAAAATCTTAATTTTACCAAAAACATTATAGCTTACATAGTTATATACACTGTCTCTTAACTCTTATTTATTTCTTTATTGAAACAAAGATTATGTCAAAGATAAAGATAATATATGAATGACGACGGTAGCTCTTGGACTATTCGAACTATTTTTATTGTTGAGCGAATCTCTCATCAATAGAGATCTATTCTCACACTTGTTCATATCTTAAGTTGATGTCGCCAATTGAATAAGTAAACAAAAACTTTTAAAGTAAATTAGTTCATAATCAAATGCAATAAAGTTTATCTTACTATAACACGTTATAGTACCTACATGTAGGTGCACGCAGTTTGCAGATTTTAGATTTTCTCATATAAGCCTGATTTACCGGTTAGCCTTAGGCTTGTAAAATCTAAATATCTGGTGCTATGGTCGTGAGCTATTTCTAAAGGTCGAATTTGGATAAGGGATTTTAGTTCTTAATCTGTTGTCCATGTAGTTCAAATTCGGTTTTCGCTTGTCAGGAGGAAACATTGGCAATATTCTAGATTTGTTGCTTTATATAGCTTTTTTATTTATCACATAAAATCGTGTCTGTCTGATAAATATCTAATGCAAGATTGAATCAAATTGATAAATTTGTCGACGGTACAAAAATAGATGTTATTTACAAAACTTGGTTAATGATAATAATATACTGTTGCGTAAAAATTTCATTTGAAAAATTCAAATTGAGCGAAACAGTCGAATCGTCACGGAATACGCGCGAATCAACAAAAGACCCGCCATTAGGGCCCGCCGCTTTCCCGCGCGAACTGCGCATTAATCAACATTTTATTTTTATTTTTTTTCTTTTACATCCAAATGTCACAGGATGGCATGGAATTGACGGAACGCTCACCTACAACATCATTATTATTAACGACGTGACTGATACGTGTTACGATTATGTTATTTAAATTGAATGGCATGACATACTTTTTTTTTCTTATGAATTCACAGCTCAAAGATTATAAATCTGGCGGTAATCGCCAGTTTTATTCTTCTCTAATTACACCATAGTAATAACTAATAAGTGTGTTTTGTTAACTTTCGATTAAAAAGTGAATCAAATGTCAAGTTGGACCAAACAGCTGTGTTTATGTTTACGATTTTACAATTACTTTCACTGAAGGTTGAAATCGATATGCATGCTTCGCACGGCTTTTCGTAAAATACGTTGTATATCGTAAGGATAAGGTCTATATTTGTTTGTTATCGATAATCTTGGTTAATCATTCAACTTTGAAGGTTTGAATACTCGATCTTAGTATATGCGTCACTTTCACTCATGCGCAGGATCTAAATGTAAAAGAGCGATAGCTTAGGTTGCCTAGACCTATGTTTATCGATTGGGAGAAAGTTTCGTAATCGTAAGTGGCTTTCTATCAATATGGATTTTTATTAAATAACCGGATATTACCGATTTTTAGACAGTAATTGGTTTATACATGTATTTAAGTGTTGCGTAAACCTGATTGTGGTTTGGTTTTGTATAGTCATCGTGTGGTTATACAATTGCATACACTACAGTAATATTAAATATAATTTAACGCTTGTTAAGATAATCATCTGGCCATTTCTATAACTAATTGCATATTAACAGCGTTTAATATCGTTTCATAAATATCAAGTATCAGCTTTTGACGCAACGACTCCAGTGTTTGTATTTTACGAAAAAAGTATAACCTATGCCAATGCTAATACAAAAAAAAAAAAAATTGATAGCACAGATTCGATGTGATAAATGGGCAAACATATGGTCTCAATTATAACATGAGTATAGAATACTTGAAAGCTTCGTACACGTGCATACTGCAATAATAAGTAAACTAGAATTTTCATTTTAATGACCAAGTAATAAAAGTTTAACCACTACAATTTTTTTTAAATGCACTAATTAACCTCTGCGATTGTAACAAAGCCGAGCCGATACGAATTTGCGGCATTACGCATTATAAATCTATTATTATTATTTACCCTTGTAAATTTTCATAACACGCGAACATACAAGAAAGTTTAGAGCTCAACATAAACTTCAAAAAGCTTTACCTAACTCTAGTCAGAAGTTAATGGTAATATAATATCGGCTGGTAACAATCTTAATCGTAGTTGTCTGACACGTTTTTCTTAAATTATAAAAACAGCTTTTAGACAAAAACAGTTTAAACTCAAACTTGAACATTAATTTATTAAACTACTTTAAGAAGCGCCTTCAAAATACAGAAAAAAAATAATACCATTAAGAGTAATTCATCATTTTTTTCAACAAATGTTTAAAATTACGTTCATATACATTGTCTGGTTCGACCTCCAAACAGGATATCCTACAGTATGGGAAGTGGATACATTAGTATTAGATTCAACTGTAATTATACTTCTTATCAGATTAAACACTGTTACTCGTATTAAACAATAGACAGTATACTGCGATTGTGTCTAAAATATGAAGTAATTCTTAAATAATTAGGTACATGAATTATGTGTTTGAATGAAGTAGAAATTGTTAGTTTAAAAACTGTTTAGTGGAAGTATAGATCTTTTTTTTTTTTGATTTGGAATAGTATACTATTATAATATATAAAAATTCTTGCCTGATTTGAAAAATTCTTGCAGTGACAGAAAGCCCATTTATACGCAATAATATATCATCACCCAGACCAACAGGAGCGGAGCAATGCGGGTGAAACCGCGCGGCACAGCTAGTAGTACCTATATCATAATATTCGATCTGGCAAACAAGGGCAATTTTTGTGCCCGCTGTACGTATCTATTTTTAAGATGCGGGTACGTAACATTTCTCATCTTGTATAATTTTTTAAGTATTTGAACATCATTTAAATATGACTATGAATTACGAACAATTAAGATGCAAAACAACTTTTGATGTTTGAATTAACGCGATAAAGTAATAGGTATGGGTAAATTTTAAAGTTAAATAGCTACTATTCCGTGTGGTCAGCATGAAAAACGAAATGTTGGTAAATAACGATTCAAAAGAATGATTTTAAACTGTAAATTACCAATTGGTTAGAGAACATCAGTATTAAATTACAATATCACCCTTATTTTGTAGTATTTACTCGTATTATAAAAGCTATACAATTATTCCCGGTTCAGTTAGAGATCGCGATAGAATGTTTTCAGTACCAAAGGCTCCAGATAAGCCTCTCAATGCCGAATGAGATTAAAGAGTATAATGTATTGAATACATTTGTAGCCTTTGCTGTTATACGGGGAAATGTTTTCTTAACTTCTGTGTGGACGTTTAAGGTGAAAACTGAAAGGATGAGTGCTAAATTCGAGTTTGGATGTGTTTTTAATATGGAAATGCTTTCCATGTAGGGTGGGTAATATGTAATGTTGGTAGAAAAAGTATTTATTTACATGAACTGGATTTAAAGTAAGTAAATTAGAGGAATGGTCCGGGAGCCAGCAGCAGATTTTATGACCAAGTTCCTCTCAAGCGGTAATTAGTAAAATGCATCAAAGTATAGTATTATGAAGCCTCGTGAACGTCAGCTGGAGCTCGGTTGGGGGGAAGAGCGGTTGTAGCCTCCCGAATCAGCTGACGGTTTTTCCACCAAGATACAGCCAGCTGACATATATATTTATCCACAGTTCAGTATATCATTCAGTATATCAGGTATCATCAGGTAAATTTTTGTTTGAGAGGAAATAACGGAAAATAAATTTTTCTTTAAATTTAACTTTCATGTTCGAGACACCAGCTGACGTATAATACACCATGTTGTAACCAGCTGACTATTTTTTTCGTTGAGATATTGGGTTAGCTACAATTTGACAAATTTTTAGCTGAGAGGAAATGAATGAATGAATGTATTTTTTTTCCTATGTGCGTGGGAGGCACCCCCCCAACCGAGCGCCAGCTGACGTTCACGAGGCTTTATAATACTATACTCTCATGCGTCTGACGAATTATCTCTTGAGAGGAAATAGTTAACCAAATTTGCACCTGGCTCCCTAACCAGAACTACTGAATTTTGCAAGATTATTTTTGGGTGATTTGAATGTATTTAAATATGTAGTCTGTAAAATGATTGATTTATTGTCTGTTATTAACGGAATTTACAGGGGCGTTTTTAAATTGTATTTAGTACTAGCAAACCGGGCAAACACCGTTTCGCCACCAGAGACACCTTTTCTTTGCTATAAACCTCACGGAGCCCGAGACCTTTCCAACGAATGCAAAACCGTGGAAATCGGTTCGTGCATTCTGGAGTTATAGCGTCAGGAAGGAAAATCCGACTTATTTTTATATATTTATAGTATTTACCTACATCTGAAAATAAACCTTAAATTATTTCTCTTTAAACAGTATCATATAGCAGTCTTTTTGATAATATTCTTAATGTATCAGTCCTGAGTACGAAGGAGCGTATTTAAACTATAATGGGTCTGATGTGCCCCGCTGCTGACGTCAGCGCCTCACCCGACATCACTAATATATCAATTTAGCTTCATATTTTTGTAGCATGGCGGTACACTGGGAGAATTTTAAGTAAACATTCAAAGATAAACAAGTCGGTTGTTTTAAATGTCGGGTAATAAGGCAGACGGAATAATTAGGTTGTTGTTGGTGCTAAAGGTTTTTATTTGGGAAAAGTAATACATAAATTATTATTTTATCGAGTAATAATTTACACTTTTTTGACATAATTATTAATTACACGTGACAATGTATGATATATAAATATTTGGAAACTACATCTTATATATAAAATTCTCGTGTCACAATGTTAGTGTGCATACTCCTCCGAAACGGGTGGACCGATTCTCATGAAATTTTCTGTGCATATCGGGTAAGTCTGAGAATCGGCCAACATCTATTGTAGGTACCACGGGCGAAGCCGGGGCGGACCGCTAGTAATATATATATAATCGTGCACAAGATCGAATAGTTAAAAATTTGTTTTATAAGTTACTAGCTTTCCGCCCGCGGCTTCGCCCGCTTTGTCTAAAACATAATAAATTATATACTAAAACCTTCCTCTTGAATTACTCTATCTATTAAAAAAAACCGCATCAAAATCCGTTGCGTAGTTTTAAAGATTTAAGCATACATAGGGACATACCGGAAATAGGGACAGAGAAAGCGACTTTGTTTTATACTATGTAGTGATAGTGATGTTTTTCTTTCATTGCTATACGCTGTGATACACTAGAAATAAATTGTATAGTTCTCAAAGCTTATTTTGAATTTATTGACCAAGAAAAAAATACATAAATAGCTACTAGTGTGACACAAGCTTTAAAACTCGATATAATTGGTCACAATTGAGAACAGCGATGATTTAGTCTCAATGAGAGTCTCGAGACTGTTTCAGAAGTACCACTCAACAACATGAAAACATTCTTGTTGAATGTTTTAGAATTTCTTCTCAATTTTTACCAATTAATTAAGAAAAACATGAGAAAAATAAATATTCTGGATCATGCTTTATCAATGAAAGTTTTAAAAAAAAGATATGACGAATATAAATACTTACCTACCTATTGAAATTGTTTTGGGAAAAATATTTCATTAATAGATTGTGTTCCTGTAATTTGACGTTTCCAAAAACATGGTTTCTTTGTCGCTTTAGTCAGGTTTTAATTTAATGGAATACCTATCTGAAAGATTGTATCAGATTTTTTTAGGTTTCCTGATTCGAATTTACAATGTTAACTAAAGTGTTTGATTGTATTTACCATATTATGGTAAATTAAAAGTTTATACTTGCTCGCGAAAAAGTGTCATACAAATAAAGCGGTGTGACGAGAACGTCTGTTCACGGCTCGCCGATTGCATCCGGTGTGAGAATAGCTTTATATCCAGATTTAGTACTGGTTTCTAATGTCTTTATTTTGTTTGGTATGTGTATATTCACTTTATTAAGATACATTCAACAACTCTCCAAGTGAGTGTCTGCAGAAGTTTAGAAATTGACGTTTCCAAAGAAAAATATTTCATATTTCCCATTCCTGTGGCATTTTCGGGATAAATAGTAGTCTATGTCTTATTCTGGGTCTTCAGCTACCTACATAGCAAATTTTATTGAAATCGGTTCAGTAGTATTTGTTTTGTGTGAAAGAGTAACAAACATCCATCTATCCTCACATTTTTTCCTCCCTTTCGCATTTTTAATATTATAGGATTTGTGTATTAGACCCAATTGAGAGCATTTTTTCGTTTGCAAATTGTATAAAATCTAGACGATCTCTTTAAACCACTTCAATCTTAAACCCTCAAGAGACAGTATACAATTTAGTAATTTTTATAACGTTGTAATCTTTTAATATAAAATATGAGAGGAATATTCACGAGTCATTACCGTAATAGGAGAGGCAAATGCTGTGTAAATACCATCAAAAAGTTAAAAGATGTTTAACATGATAAAGATCAAAGGCATATTAACGAGTTTGCGTCGTCCCGTATTAAAATTTATCTATACATATAATAAAATCGTAGGAAAGTCAAAACTGTACATTGAATATTTTTTTAAAAGAATACATAATCCATGATCTATAATCGATATAGAAGCCAAAAACATAGTTTTTAGAATTTTTGTCTGTTTGTCTGTTTGTCTGTTTGTCTGTTTGTCTGTATGTTTGTCCAGGCTAATCTATACATATAATAAAATCGTAGGAAAGTCAAAACTGTACATTGAATATTTTTTTAAAAGAATACATAATCCATGATCTATAATCGATATAGAAGCCAAAAACATAGTTTTTAGAATTTTTGTCTGTTTGTCTGTTTGTCTGTTTGTCTGTTTGTCTGTATGTTTGTCCAGGCTAATCTCGAAAAGTACTGCATAGATTGACTTCAAATTTTGCATGAATATTACTAACAGGTCGGGTGAGGCTTTTTTAAACATATTATCATGCTATCACCTCCGGGGGAGGAGCTATGAACCTTTTTTTTTCTTACGTATTCCGTGTATTACGACAGCGTACAATCTAAAGACTCATGTTTAAATGTTGGTTTCGGGTAAGCCATGCTATTATCTAGCTTTACACAATAAAAACTATGTCATTTACGTAATTTGGGCAGAGAATCAGTTTAATGAATTTATTAGTCAAATTTGAAACAGCGCCATCTATGAGATTTCGTAAAAATCAAATCAATTTACATGTTAACACTACTGAACACAATGTTAAAAATTAATAATTTAAATATAATTATGTTATTTATTTATTTAACTCTTTAACCCATATCTTCCCTTCCCTATAAGGTGCGCTTATAATTCGTGTGAATATACTACATTTTTAAAAGTGAGGGTAGATGTTTATTATTTTAAGTCAAACTAGACACCATTACAGTTAATCTAATATTGATTGTGTTCATTGGTTACATTTTTAAAAATCTTCGTGTTTTAAAAATTCGATAACGAGGCGGGACTCGAACCAGCATTCTTTAGTGGTCGAATTTTTTCTATTCTTTATAAATTTATTGTTTATGAATTTATATTTATAAACAATAATACAAAAAGGTTAGTTCGTTGATAATTATTATTCCCTCATCATTTACATGTTGTAAGTAAAAATATACTTTGACTGTTAATACTTTTGTTCAGTATTTACCTGTATGATTATTGCTTGATAATTAATATATTTTCATGTCGTATACCTAATTAAAAACATAAGTTTGATGTGAAACTAGCTGGATTTATTTTTACACACTCACAGTCTTATATTTTGTGTTAATGTTAAAATAGTATTAATAGTGTAAATCATAATATTTTTTCACAATTAAAAATATTTCCTTTTTTTGATGGTGTTGGCATCGAATTAAACCGCGCTGTCGTTTCGTTCACAAAAAGTGAAGTTATGAGGACCGAATATGTAGCCGCCTCAACTTACGGAAACGAGAGTAACCTGCGTTGTCTGTTAGTTATTGTATAGTCGAATTTAACGTTACATGGAAATTGGCATCTAATTATATGTATAATACTTATATTAAATCTGTAGAGGTCAATTCTGTACATGAAATATATTTCCTAAATAACTATCACGAGGTGATTAGGGATCGACACTGACGCCAAAAATTTTTGTCCGTCTGTCTGTCTGTATAACCGTTATAGAAACAAAAACTACTCGACGGATTTAAACGAAACTTGGTACAATTATTTTTCATATTCGTGAGCAGAGCAGTAACTCCATTTTTAAGCTTTCGTCGCGTGTGCAACCTTAAGGATTAAAGCTACACAGAAATCAAGTATGAAAGAAATGTTCTCCATATTATATAAAAAATATCTCCCGACATCATAATTAATGTCTATCTTTTATGGTTGAGCTTAGGAGTTCAAAGCTTTCTGATTATATTTGTCTACTAGCTGTGCCCGCGACTTCGTCCGCGTGGAATAGTGACTATGGGACCTATGACCATGGGCTCAGGGTGGGGCAACAATAATTGTTTTTATTTTCATGCTTCCAGTCCCACGCCCACTTCCAGGCCCACGCCAACGCCCACGCCCACTCCCCTTCACAATTGGTACCTACCAGATCAAAGCCAGGGTAAGCGCCCCACCCAGCCCTACCGTGGCTACGCCCATGCTGAATTACTACTTAACATACAATTATTGAGTAAATACGTACTACCATAAATAATTAAAAGAATTGTTATTAAAATTTCTTACTAAACTGAGCTAAAAAACTTACGTACCAACTTATTAAAGAAAATCAAGAAATGAAATGCCTAACCTATACCAAATAGTTACTACATAATATTGTAATTAAAAATTATGATTAGTATATAATATCGAAAATCAAAAAAGAAATGCCTAACTAATTCTACGTAAAATTTCTTTTAAATTATGTCATATTATTTTTTAGGAACCAGGGGGGGAGAGGAGCAAATTCTATTTCCTTCCTTTCTTAAATGGATGTTTTTAATAATGTATGGTGTAGCCACTGATCAGCTTAATCGATACTCAATTTTTATCAAATCCAGCAACAAATCCAAATTAGATGTTTCCTGTCTCACGCACGTTACTAAAGGCTGAAGAGAGAGAGACGTAACTTAACCGTTTAGACGAAGAAAAGTGTATACAAAAAGGAATAAATAATTTCATAAACTTCCCAACGATCTTTAAAAATAAATTATTATATCATTTTTTTCATTCCCACTTTTACCCCTATGTAAGTATAATAAGTGGATGAACCGATTTCGGTACAATTTATCTAAGAACCAGCGTCGGAAAATATGCTGCCTAACAAAAAAAAGCCGCATCTAATTCGGTTTACCTGTTAGCCAGCTACGGTGCCATAGACAGACACACACACACACACACAGAAATACATAGCAGTCAAACACATAACACCCGTCTTTTTGCGTCGGGGGTTAAAAATATAATACGACATAATTTAAAGGACATTTTGTGTGGCAAATTTACCTATTAGAAGTAACCATAATGTTAATTTGACCCCGCCCCCCCTACTACCTCAGCTTACCCCCAAACCCTTGGGGAATTTTGATATGATCATCTGGACATGTAAAGGAATAACTGTAGCGTATAACAGATAAATTACGTTTTATCGTACACTGTACAGTGTACAATAGAATGCCTTAGCAAATGTTCGCCGTGATTACTTATAAATTGTCATAACTTTTTTATTTATGAACCGATTGACATGAAATAAACACTAACTGTTAAATGAACATTACCACAATACATTAGTGAAATCCGCATCTAAATCGAATAAGCCGTTTCTGAGATTAGCGTGCACAAACATACAGACAAACAGACAAAAAAAATTTTAACTACAGTTTTGGGTTCAAGATCGATTTAATAATAACACCTGCTAATTTTTTTCTACATATTTTCATTGTACAGACATCGCTTTTCCACAATTTTATTATATGTATTGATGATGATGATGATTGATGATTATATAATAACACTCTCAGTCCGTTTTAACTTAATTTTTATTTACTCGCATCAGTGCCACCTAAAAAATCTTTATATCGAAATTCGAGCAAAGCTAAGAAAATGAGAAATAAGAGTTCTCAAGGATCGTTAGAGGTAAGAGGCTTACTATTGACCGAAAACAACATATTGTGTTATGCCGAGAACCTGAAACCGCTTCACAACGAGAATTGCGGCTCACAGCTGACCGCGAACGGCATGTACTATCCTGTGAGACCGAAACCTTCACTGAGAGGGTATAACGTCTCACAGCTGATCGCAAATGGCATATTTTATCTCGATAATCTGAAACTTTTACTCAATATGAAGACCGATTGACAAATGATAGGGTGCACCATAATATTATTCGATCTCTTGAAGATGAACATGAGCATAAGCAATGACTAGAGTAGGGACGCGAATATTACCATTATTTGAGACAAGATTATTTGAGACAAGTACGATTAATAAGTTTGTTTAATGAAAGATTAAGAATTGAAACTATTTGGTCTCTTGAAACGGACGAATAGCGAGAGGCCCGTCTTACTGTAGACAGATTTCGACAGTCTTAATGACTTAAGAGGTAAACATAGAAGATCAATCTACGAATTCGGTGGTGTGGTCCGACAAATATAAAAGTGGGTTTGCTTATAACCTCACAATTGATTACAGATCATCTTCTGTATAGGCGATATTAACGTAGTATGTTCTTTTTGTAATGCTTTAAAGAGGAGTAAGGAGTCGGCTTTCGTTTGAAGATACACCAGAACCTTTGAAATCACTACTTTTAGAGGAACATGACGTGCAATCTAAACAATTCTTAGACAATATTCGCTCTTATAGTAGTGCGTTTTAAATGATCCTTTGGTGCTCAACAATTATCAGAGGATCCTTTCATGCTTACTTTTAAGATACAAGGTCAAGTTTATCATTTGATAGGATCCCTTTTGCCTGAAGGCCAACCTAAGTTTCTTCAAATATATTTTATATTCGACTACAACGAATAGTCGAATACAAGAAATCAATATTTCTCGAATTTAAAATATTAAAATTTTTCCTACAGTAGGGCGACGAATATATTTTCGCATAGTAACGGAGGGGAACTCGCAGGGGGTCAAGTGACGCGGGCCACGTACCACAAACATGCTTAGTTTGTTGTACCGAGCGCGAAAGAAAGTCATCGTGCTTTTAGTAAAATTACTATGTAAACTAACGTAATTTAATACTTAGGTACATATTATATAATGATGCGCTCAAACTGTTAATCTACATTTAATTTAGATTATTATTTGAATTACTAAGTAATGTAGAATTTAAATCAAATTCACTCATGTTTTCCTCAGATTTTCGATGTCCTCCGATTTTAAGATTTTCTTATCAGAGTATTCAATTTTAATGTAGTTTATTTTTATAAGAGACAATTAAGAACATTCAAAAATAAAGTGTCACGTATTTTTTTTAAACGACGAATGACGAAAAACGACGTAATCGCGGACGAAGTCGCGGGCAACAGCTAGTACATCATAATAATATGATCGTCTTGGTAAATTGTGTTGTTATTTTTATTGTAGCTTAGGAATTTAGGAAATTTTATTTATGTTTTCCTTCGCGTAGATAGATTTGGCCCAAGCATAGAAGCCCATATCGAAGACGTCAAATCGTAAAATAATTTTTATGCTGTTTAGAATGTGGAGGCAATTGAAATATTTCATATCAAATGCTGTCCGTATAAACGGCATAATAAATTGCATCATTATCTTATTTCTAAATTCATACATTCTCAATGAATTCTTTTAGAAGCGCTTTAAAATCGTCATAGTACACGGAAATTATTTACTCTAATTTTATTTTCTCGTTCTATCGCGTTAAAGACAATTATTATTTATATCATTCTCATATTAAAACACAATCATATAATATGCCATCATGACTATAATTACCTTGGTTTTCAGTAGATAAATGTCAAACAATGCAACAAGCCATCCCCTGGTAATTGCAATGTGTCTATCACGTATCTACCAATGCGCTGTGGAAAATGTTAATTTTGTAGACTGATTGATAAATATATTACTGCAGTATCTATGTAGATAATTTACAATTTTAGAACAAATGAGTGAAGACAGGTGCTTTAGATTTTAGAAAAGGCAAGAAAGTTAACATAACAATTCACATGATTTATTGTTTTTTGAAGTGAAACTTCTTTATGCGCGTTGAGTGTAAAATTTCAAAATCGCGTCATGGCAATACCGTCACGTCATGGAATAAGGCGACGATCGAGGCGAATCTTGCCAAAATAGTTTCACTTCTGACACGTGTGCCCGGCACACGCTCTTATTTCTATTTTTTTTTTCTTATAAATTAAAGCATTTCAATGCTATTTATAACTAAATATCAAAATAATGATTGATTTATCGTGTCGTCCACTATGTAAACAATAAACATACAACATTAAATTAGAGATTACATTGTGTTACTTCTACAGTTTTATTTTAGTTTCTCAGTGAAACTACCAACCAAACCGGTGGTTTTGTCTAGTTTGAATTTTAAACGAACCCTAGTTGAATGATAAAATATTTGAGTTTGAGTTCAGCTATTGGAGTGCCTGTAGCGAAACATGTACTTGTAAATGAGGTAATCTTTTCGTTAAGAATTTGTTCTAAAAGTTACATATGCAATATCCACATATAGTATTGAGAATACACAAACAGCTACCTATTCCAGTCAATAAAGAATTAACGACCTAAATAACGAAGTGAATTGATTTTAAACTTAATACACTCAACATAATTACGTTTATGAACGCAAAATATTAATTATTCCGTGTGAATTTTGGCTCTAAATTGAGCTTTTGTTTCAAAATAATTTTAGCATGAACTTAGGAATGCAATTAGTTTTAATGTTAGATATTAATTAATGGTGTTGTAATTGGCAATAGTGTTATGAACAGGTACATTTTGTATGATCATATTAGTTGTGGAAATTTCTATACGACTAATTCAGTTTTAAATGAATATTAGCTTCAGTAAAATGCTTTGTAGAACATGTCGGAAGCAGACGCTGTATTACATAAAAAATCGAATTGCTTTAAAAGGTTTTGAACTCCTAGTTTTACAGGTAATAAATATTTTATTGTACCACTAGCTGTGCCCAGCGGTTTTACCCGCACTGCTCCGCTCCTGTTGGTCTTATGCTGGCCATACACCATACTTTCTATCGTCCAATCGGCATGACGCTGCAGCTTGATCCAATCTGCAGTTTGTCCATAGAGACCACACACTCAACGTTTGAATTGTCCAATCGGCAGCAACGGTCAGTTGAAGCCATGGCATCACCGGTGACAGACGACGATGTTTTAGCCGTTTTGGGCGTTTTATTCGTAAAAATGAAACAAAAAAAAGGATTATATGCCGGGAAGATTGTTGTTATATAGATGTACCTGTTTAATGAGAAGTACCCAATGTGTTAAGTAATCTGGTACTTCATCTATCTCCCAAACAAATCTTATTCAAATCCGTAACCGTTGACATCTAAACATCCATATACTTTCATATTTATCGACCAAGCGAGCGAAGCGCCTATGCTTCAGCTTGGACGAAAAATGACCAGAAAATTGACCAGACTGAAGTGACGATCGCATACCGCCATACACGGTTCAATCGACATCATCCAATCGCCATGATCAAGCCAAAAGAATCGAAATTCGATTGTTCCGTCAAGTATAACTATCATGCCAAATAATGCCAATCCACTCCCACACATGGTCAGTTCTAACTGATCCAATCGGTAGCGTCATGCCGAATGGACGATAGGAAGTATGGTGTATGGCCAGCATTAGCGTGATGATAGCCTTCCTCGATAAGTGGGCTATCTAACACCGAAATAATTTTTCATATCGGACAAGTAGTTCCTAAGATTAGCGCGTTCAAACAGCAAACTCTTCAGCTTTATAATATTAGTATAGATATTCTATCTGTATTACCTACACAAAAAACCTTTTTATTATCGTATGGATATACATGTTAATTGTCATCTGGGAGCTGTTCATCAAAGCAAATATAATAATTGAATGACTCAAATTGGTTCAATAATTCAGATTCTCCAAGGGCACATTCATAACATAGTTTCATTCGTTTATATGATCAATTACGTGTTCGTTACTGGTATTCTCTCCATATTTAATTATAATTAAGCCTTTGTAAATACATATATTAAATGGAGCGTTTAATGAATGTCGTATAAAAGTTATGTAATTGTCACATTGCGAAAGTTCGTCTGTCGGTATGTATGTTTGTCGCTTCTTCACGCTTGTACCACTGTACCGATTTGGATGAAATTTTGTACAATAATAGTTTGAATCCTTTCCCGATCCTTCCTCATATTATGTAGCATGTTCATTTGAGATTATAAACATTATGATGGATATCGCCGCTGCGTTTCTCGATTTAAATGCACCAAAACATTCGTGATAGATATCACTTAACTTCATGACTCGTATATTGCGAAATGGTCTAGGTTTGATTTTTTTTTAATATTTTTAGGAAATAATTGGCGTCATCTATGACGTCAGCATTAGTTCTATTTCACGGTTGGATCAGAGGTACATAGTATGAAATATGGATCAGTTCAAAACGTATGTCATGTACTTGTTTTGGCATCGTAAAAGATCAGATATTTTCCCCCGTAAAAGAAAAAAGAGCAAAAAAGAGTAAAAGAGCTCGTAAAGTTAAATTAGGTATGTATGTATAAATTGGGTCACCTGTTAATTGAGATCAAACCAGTTAATAAAATGATTGATATCCCGTTCCTGCATATTTCTCGATATGAATAACATTCCATACTACTAACTACATAGGTTAGGCAAAGGTTGTATCTGCCAACATTTTCGTAATATACTTACTACATTTTTTTAAATTTCGTAGCGATTATAACTAATTATTTCATGCTACTGCCAAGACCCAGAAAAAGATATACATCATATACATATACTATATGAGATATTAGATATAACAAATTAAATCACCAGCAAAATGTTTGCAAACGAATGTATAGGTACTAAAGCGTAAACGAATTAAACGCAAAATTTAACAGCTGATGATGTAACAACTTGACCTTGAATTGACCTTGCTTTTTATTGAGTTGTATTTAATTGGATCACATGAAGTACATAGTTATTAATGTTACAGATCTGTGGGAATATCTGTAAATTACTTTCGCAAATAAAACGTCAACCGAGGTCAATGACAGTCTTAACAGCCCCCCTAGACAAGTGGCTTTCTATTAGCGTAAAGTTCAATAGAATAGATTATGAATGTATGAGATTGACGTTATCAATCGTCGTCGTCGTCGTAATCAAACGTCAATCTCATACATTCATAATCTATTCTATTGAACTTTACGCTAATAGAAAGCCACTTGTCTAGGGGGGCTGTTAACGACTTGTTAATTTTTTTGTAGTTACGAAAAAAATTAGTGATTCGACATTCGTACTAATTTGTATTATAAATGTGTAAATAACGTCGTTGAATTGTTTGAAAATTAAATACGAGCAATAGTCATATTCTAGACAATTTCGTTTGTGTCTTATTAGTATTTCATTCATACGAAAAGACCGAATAATAGCATCTTAAATTGTAGTATGAAACTAAATCGGATATAATATTATAACCGACTTCAACTTGTATCCTGCTTCATAATCTTTTTTGGATGTTAACTAAATAAACACTATTCGATGAGTCTTTTGCATATGTGTTCCTATATGTATGAAATTACACATTCTCAGAAATGAAGATGACTTTAAACTTGAACCAAAGAATACACTTACAAAAATAACGTACAAGATTCAAGATTCCATTCTCACATAAATATAATACGAACGAGAAAAATGCAAGTGAAATATCCCGGAATTCATACGTGATGTCAGATATTTGTAACAGCTTATTTTACAAAGACATTCTTTTAGTTTTCAAACGATCGCACAAAGTCGTGGCTGGCAATTTTAGTATCCTTTCAAATGCCACTGTAACAGCTAACTCGGCTGAAAGAAGCCGAAATACAATTCCTTTCAGATTTTTCGCTGTTACGAGATATTATCTTGTGTTTTCAGATCATGAGCCTCTTTGTGTCGCTCGTGAAATGTTTGGTAGGTTTTAAATGGGGCGTTAGAAAGATGCTTTAATATAACTATTCATACTATAAGCTGGATTTAGGAAAGACGTTCTGACTTTTGACTAAACGTAGTTAAATCAAAGAAGTTCGTGATATTCAAAAGTTTTCACAAATAAGAAATCGGTATTAGACATAATTTATTTCTAACACATTTAGGAAAAGAACGTTAATTTTATAATCCACTAGCGGTCCGCCCCGGCTTTGCCCGTGGTACATATTTCGCAATAAAAGGTACCCTATGTTCTTTCTCAGGGTCTAAAGATTATCTGTGCCAAATGTCATCAAAATCGGTCCAGTAGTTTTTGCGTGAAAACCATACATACATGTACAAACTTTTCCTCTTTATAATATTAGTATAGATAATGAATTTACGCAAAAGTTAAATCTCTAAAGGCCTCATTTCAATAATAAATAATAAAATACCTCCTCAATAATAAATCGTTTTTAGGTATTTTTATGCCACATTACTTTTATTACGGAAGAAATAACGCGTACTTACCTATAATTAAGGAAGGATAAATTGTCTATGGTCTATTGAGTTCGATTACGAAAGAGTTTTAACACGTAAGGTTTTATATGAGACCATTTATCTATTCATACGATAGCTACTAACTTTGTAAAACTCAACTACTTCATAGATAAATGTAAATACTTTTTATTGACAGCTGAATTTATTACGTCGGTATCGTAAAATGGTTTTACTATTGGCACGTAGGAGCGGCAGACATTGTAACAAGGGTAGTGAGAGGTAGTTTCTGAATTGCTTCAACCGAAAGATATCCCCGATAAGGTTTTCGTGGTAATTTTATCAGCGCGTCTAAGACGTGGCTTAAATCGTGGTGACAGATGGGTTTCCCTCATCTCACCTCGACCTGTCCTGACCAATTGATAAGTTGAAAATTCTGATTGAAATTTGCCTTTTTCATTCATATTTTAACTAGAGTTATGAATGAAACAAAACCAATGTTTTAAAATGGAAATCGTTTTCATTATGTAATGCCTCGTTGAAAACGCACTACAGCATAGATAGAATGTAGCTCGTATTATATTGAAATATTAACTCCCATGCGCAAAGCACTCAACATAATATTTCCTAAGCGTGGACCAATTTCAAATATCCTGCGCACCTGAATAATGCCTAGTTTTCCATAAAGAATGCATACAATACATTCTTGCACAACAGGCAGTTACACTTTTACAATGCAATATTGAATTTTACGGTTCTAAACAAACGCAAAACCATCTCGTATTTCTTTAGCGCTCTGTACCGCTCGGAGTGAAATGAATATGGAATGCAGTGATGGAATGTTTTACTCATATTGATGCTTTGAAGATCGTGAAAATGATCGTGCTGTCGAATATATTTCGTGGGAATCATCCCCAAAATCAAATATCGAGAGATATTAACGGGCCCACCGAGACCGATAAAGAGAAACCTGCGAGACCAATCTCGCAAAGCTCTTTGCGCTTAAAGCAAAGGACGAAAACCGAAGACAATATTAGTGCTAAAGTGACTGATAATGGTTTAAAAAAAGTGCACAGTGAAAAGTGTATATCGAATAGTTTCGATACCCTGCTCACTCACAAGCAGGGTAAAAATAAAGTGATATGTAGTGCCAAAGGTTTATTAGAAACTAATTTAGATGATCTATTTAATGATGTCCAAAAGGGGGATGGGTGGAGTCCACCAAAGAGTTTAGGAACGAGTGAACCTATTTTAAAGTTTAATGAGAGTGCTGGGCGGGATAAGCGCGAGTCGGTCGTATCAGGAGATGACAGTGATGATGCGTCGATGACGGATAGTGACTGTACTGAAGGCGACGCGCAGCAGAGGAAATGTATGGGAGCACGGCGGTTCGGCCATATGTTGAGGAGAGTTATATCGAGAAATGGTAAGCCGTTTTGACATTTGTCTTTATATGCTTTATAAATGAAGATAAGTTTTTCAGGATTTACTTATCTCGATGATATTATATTATACTTACCTATTTGTGTCTGTAATTTACATTACAATGGAAGTTATGCCTCGTCGTGATGCGTACATACAGTGGAATGCAGAAGAATTTATTTATGTTTATAACATTGATAAAGTAAACATAAACTCGCTGTCAGAAAAGAGAAAAAGGTCTAAATTAACTGATAAACATCTAGAAACGTCAATTTGGTGCGGCGTCGGCCATTTATTTATTTTCAATTGTTGCAAATTGTTTCCCTCGCTCTGATTGAGATGACCGTCGTAAACTTGTTACGTCGTCTCGATCTTATCTATTTCTCTGATTGTTTCGATTGGAAATGATGATGTTTGTGACATTTTATAACCTTTTATTCTAAGTGAGGGTAGGTCAATGACAGCGTGCGAGCAAAGTGTCATGTGACAAAACAACGAGTTCGATGTAATTTGTTTTGCGTTAAAAACAGAGACAAAGTAATAGTTTCCACTTCTGTGTTTCCACCATTTATACCTTAATTTTCTTCTTTCATTTTGGCGTGTATGTTTATCATGTATGTAGTTGTAAAAATGTTATACTATAAATATGTATAAATAATAATCAGAAGTATAGAATTTCAACGTTCTAATCTAATACATTTCCTACATATATATTTCTGCATTTATAGAAATAGACTGCAAACATACTTAACACTAATCATATTATATTCTAAATGAATTTCCTACGACCACCACGTCTGTATTAATTAGTGACAGTGGGTGGAGAATTATTCACGCCTTGTTTATTATCTATTGATCATTGTTGGTAAATAATTCATGAAACTGCGCCACTATGTGTCACTTTGGATGAATATTATTTTGCATGAAATGATAATACAATGTTGCTATAGTATATAGTGTCTGTAAATAGGGATATTGATTAAGGAAACGTATTAATAAAACGGGGTATAGAAACAAGACTATATGGCCTTAATTTTTATAAACTAAAGCTTTAATTTTATAAAGAGCCAATTTTATTGGTTTTACTACAATTTAACTGCCATACTGTTAGATAGTATCTAGTTATACTTACTTGGCCAACATATCCCATGCTGATAGGGTGACTGATGATAACTTTGCAGCTTCCCTTTTATGAGAAAAACATCGTTAAAGGGAGAGTGAAATAGATATAATAATAAAACGATGTATGAAAATCTCTTAAATCGCTTACACGCATAGATCACGTTAATTCTATTCGACATGTTCTAAGTAATCATATTGTTAAGGAGACAATACGAACGTATGTAAAAACAAACAATGCAACTGTTTGGGAACTAATATCAATAAGTTTAGTTGTTTTTATTCCAATGGGTAGGTTAATGAACTTTATACATAATTTCAAGTTTAGATATATGTCTATTATATGGTATATGAGAAGTAATTTACATGAAGCAAATGCTATAACGTCACAGATTCTAAAATTATAACTATTGCTTGGTATTGTATAAGCCTATCGTGTCCCAGTGCTATGCGGGCAAAACACCTCAAGGCGCTTCCATGAATGACTAGTTTGTAAGTTGCTTTAGTTCATTCCGCTATCTCTTCTCTTCTCTATATTATAAAGTTCTGGTGTCACAATGTTGGTTACCATACTCCTCCGAAACGGTTGGACCGATTCTCATTAAATTTTGTGTGCCCATTGGGTAGATCTGGGAATCGGCTAATATCTAATTTTCATAACCCTAATTGACAAGAGTATGGTAGAAAAACGTTTTACGGGACAGCAAGTTATCTATAACAAATATAACTCCTAAATGATAAATGATAAATAACAAATTACCCTCATTAGCTTTTCATCGAAATGTCTTACCTTAAACACCAAAGTTATTGCATAAATCCCACAAACAAACTGCACAGTCGTTGTTTACCCATTAATGTACAATCCAATCGTTCTGCTTGTTGAACTAATAAACTCGAAGCAAGTTTCCGAACGTCTTATCAACGGCACCTGAGTTTCGGGATTTACCAAGTTGGTACTGCCTGAGATAAGGGTGGGAATTTTGTATTGGAATTTTCGAACACGGAAGTGAAAATTTCATGGGTATATCTAAAAGGGGTAAAAAGAGGTAAAGTTTAAAAATTATACGGGTGAATAAGATTTTGTTTTAGTTGAAATTAGGCCGAAAAGAAATTTGAATTAAATGAATTGCAGATTATATTTTTAATTTTGGTAGATTTGAAATCATTATTGTATTATATTTTTAGTAAGACTTCTTTGAATTATAACAGTTTTTAGAAAGGTATTAAAACGTTTTATTGAAAAGTAGAATATTAACAAATATAAATCGTTGAAATTGAAAAAACGTAGCAACTAGCAAGTTCAATATTCAATGCAAAGCGCTCATTGAAAATTGTACGGCTAATCGAAGATTCAATGGAAGATTGTGCTCACGGAATATTGTAGAACTGCGAATATTGTAATAGCGCTGAATCAAACTTTTTGCTAATCGTTCACTTGACTGAAAGTTCCAAGTTCCAACTGCTTATTAACAGTGGTGGGAGTTCAAAACTTGCAATATTGTTGCAAGATTACAGGTTCTGGACTATTGGAGGTCGTTTTTAATTTTGTTATTTTGTTCGAGATTAACATGACTACTTATTTAAGGGCCGATTTTTCAGTGCTTGGATAAAACTTATCCGTCCAATAAAGTATTACACGATAATATTAAAATATCACTCACGTAAACTGTCAAATACGGGCAATTAGAATACGTTTTTAAAATGGTAGTTTTATACATTATTCGACGAATAAGTTTTATCCAAGCATTGAAAAATCGGCCCTAAGTAGTAGATACCTCTACTACTTAAATAAGTAGTATAGAAGAATGTATGTATAGAAATATTTTACGAAAATTGTAAAATAGTTTTCGAATCTTGTTGGAGTGAATGTTTTATTATATTATTTCAGACATGCCTAAAAGAATATAGTTATACATAAATGAAATAGATTATAATTATGCATTGCAATTTTTATCGTTTATCGTCAGACAAATTTCAGTTGTTCACGATGAATGTTTTGTAACGATGCCCTAACTTATATGCTGTTTTTCGCTGACTGCACATTACTAACACTGACCAAACTATTCAACTAAGACGTAATTGTTTCAAGTCTCATTTGTAATTTGCAAAAAATGAGCGCCCTATTTCAACGTTTCGTGTTGAATACCGCACTCAAGTCAATCAATACTGTTCAGGAGTGCACTATTGGCATATATAAATTTAGATAAATGGGAATGAGATACATTAAATAGATTGGAAGTTGCTTTTAAGATTAGAGAAAAAAAATTGCTTTAATTATCAGCCACTTAATAAACTTACGTGAATTAAGATCATTATTGGTACATTGATCTGGAACTTTCATACTGTTACGTGTATTAGTAGTATTAAAAAAAACCTTTGCATAAAGCCTTACAACAAAATTGAAAATCAGACAAGCCTAGCTCGAAATGTTTTTTATTTTTTAAACCTTAATTCGGTATGCAGTCTCAATCTCAGTTTATATGTAAATGTCGCTTCTATCATATGAAAAATTATAACAAAACATATATAACACCCTAACATTTGTACCAAAATCTAACTAACATTCCAATCGATATTGCTACAGTACCTAGTATACCTAAGCTTCGTGGCTAGACTGTTAATAGGTTACACGAACAAGTTTGGGACGCTATCGATACGCTTAGTTAAGTATTAACTTGCCCTTGCTGTTCATATAGTTTACTAAATATAATGTTATGTAAACTGTATTGTTATGCGAGTTTTTTTTTATATCTTTATTTAATACGAGAGTTTGATCATACTTGATCATGTCACTCTCAAAAATAAAATCAAAACATAACAAAACATTTAGATAGGTAAAGAACTTATTTTAACGCCTTTAAAATAAGTCAGCACCATTTTGATTGTATTTTTCTAATTCTTTCAAGAAGTATTGGTGTAAATATATGTGTGAGTGTAGTTCCTGTCTGTATCTCTATTTGGTTTAATAGAGAAAGGATCTCGAACACATTTCAATTTTTTAGTTACAACCGCAGTTTTGCACTTGCTTGTTTCGTTGATATACCTATGAATTTGATTTTATAAAAATAGTTATTTGCATATAAATACTCTACATAGTTGTAACTTACTACTGCTTTCCGAATCGGTGGTAAATGTTAAAAATATGTATTGACGTTTCAAAAGTGCTTCTCGAAGAAGTCTAATTGAATAAATAAATGTTTGAGTTTGAGTTTACAGCACTGCACATTATTTTGTAACAATATAAGCGTGTATTGGTAATGTAATAAATTTTCCACTCATGTTCAATAAAATCAGCATTCGATCTCATTGGAATATATCTCTCAATAGAATGATGTTTTCATAATCATTACACACACGTGTGATGTATTGGCTCTTCTAATTGTTTTCTAGTGTAATATTCCGATGTAATTGTTTAATCTTACTACGCGTGATTGAATCATTATGAAACGCTGTATTCACTTTCAATGAATGTGCTCTATAATTTTGTACGTAATGTTACATTTATGAATTTTATTCGCTGGAAATTTATGATTATTATTGCTGAAATTAAATTATGGATTTTCTTGTTAAACACTTGTATTATCCTAATTCCTACTAATATTATTAATGCATAAGTTTGTGAGGATGTGTGTGTGTGTTTGTTACTTTTTCGCACTGATTGATTACAATGAAATTTAACACACATATAGAAGGTAACTTGGATTAACATGTAGGATAGGTTTTATCCCGGAAATCCCACAGGAACGGGAACTATGCGGGTTTTTCTTTGAAAATGCGGGCGATGCCGCGGGCGTAAAGCTAGTACTTACATAATGCAGTGTTAAAGTAATATAATAAGTAAAATGCAGTGTTAAAGTAATATAATATAATAAGTGTATAAATACTAGAAAAGTCTACTAAATGCAATTATTTGTCTATGCCGTTTATAGTAACCAAGAAATCCTTATCTATTTAACTAATGACACTATCTTCTTGTGTCTCTGCATAATGTTATGCTCCGTGTTCGTTGAATTGATGGAGATAAGGTTCTTAGAGACAAATAATCAGTTCTTTAACTACATCAAAACGCAGAGCATAGCGTTATTTGATTCACACATATTATGCTTTATTCACTCTTTAGCAGAGGCGGCTCGTGACAAAATTCTATGGGTGTTCACTTGAAATAAAACTCTGAAAATACATGGTGTAAAGCAGTACATACTACATTTATCAAAAAAATTACTTATAAAGGAAATACATACGTCTTTCTTTTTGGTGTGCAAAAATATCTATAAGTTAAAGCGACAAGACATTCGTAAATGTCTGTTGTTGCTTTCATCACAACCACACAACCACGGTGTTTTCACATAATATTGTTCGGATTTAAACACACGCGTATAATATGTTTTCGTTTTTGTCGTACATTTTTGCGTAAGGTCAAGTTCAGGCCGTGGCAGTCCCTTAGCTTTTAATTCAAGCAGAATTTGTAACGTTTTAACACACTTATTAATGAACGCCACATTATAATTGTTCATTTTCACACTCACAAGTAATACTGATAACTACAGACTATTTCAACACGTATCTTATGATTTTAATTAGAAAATTCTCGAATTTGCATTCGCGCGCGTGCATTGAAGTTGACTCGAGAGTCGAGTGTTTGTTTTTAATATAGAGAGTGGCAACGTCGCTGTGTACGGGCGCCCAGGTGCGGCGGTAAAAACGAACCGGCAACGTTTGCGGGAGCGGCGCTCCGAATTTTGCTATTTTTCCATAGAAAATCTTCTGTTTCACGCGCGCAGGGCACTGGCAAACCCTCTCTTTCACTCCTATTGGATTTCGTATTAAGAAATGTACTAAATATTTTTTCATTGGAGCGCAATCGTGAGCGCTCCGCTTCGCGCGTTATTGTATAATACAGTATTATTCAGGTGTATGGAATGATGGAATGATGGATACGATTGATTTTAAATAGTAATAATTAATATTAATAATGAAATTAAGGAGTATGATTTTATTATAATTATTTATGGGAGTTCACTGCACCAGCGCTCCTTAGGGCGAGCCGCCTCAGCTCTTTAGTGAGTTAATCCAGTCTGTAGGTATTTATGCTCTACAAAAGGTGGCGTAGAAAATGTTTTGAAACGATATTGTTTAGGTATGAAAGGTTAATCAAAATCCAAGTTTTCGACCTTGTCGGACCCAGGCGCTAGCCGCCATCTTGAATTAAAGGTGCTAAAATTAGGTATATTTTGAATAACTTCTCAATTGTTTACTAAATCACAAAAGTGTCTATGAGGGGTTCAAAGAAGACAAAATTACCTACATTTTTTTCATACATGATTATTCTGTAAGTCTTAAAGGTAAAAAGTTACAAGCGACGGAAATAATAATATTTACAGAAATCATATAATTTTAATTTTGTTTAAAAACTGTACAGCTATCATTTTTTAATTCTCTTTGATGGCCCGGGCTGGTTAATGGTGGCTTCTTCATTATCGTCGCTGAAATTTTCTGTTTCATTGTCTGTATTTTTAGTTTCCAACCATGAAATTTCGTCATCATGACCAGAAGAAATCGAAGACGCTGGAGCACGCTTTCTAGTAACTTTTTACGGAGGGGACATGGATAAGGCATCCTTAGAAGATATCCGATATGAACGATTCGTAAAGTTATCAATAAAAAGTAAATTTAATCGACGAAATTTCATGATTGGAAACTAAAAATACAGACAATGAAACAGAAAATTTCAGCGACGATAATGAAGAAGCCACCATTAACCAGCCCGGGCCATCAAAAAGAATAAAAAAAGATTGCTGCACAATTTTTAAACAAAATTAAAATTATATGATTTCTGTAAATATTATTATTTCCGTCGCTTGTAACTTTTTACCTTTAAGACTTACAGAATAATCATGTATGAAAAAAATGTAGGTAATTTTGTCTTCTTTGAACCCCTCATAGACACTTTTGTGATTTAGTAAACAATTGAGAAGTTATTTAAAATATACCTAATTTTAGCACCTTTAATTCAAGATGGCGGCTAGCGCCTGGGTCCGTCAAGGTCGAAAACTTGGATTTTTATTAACCTTTCATACCTAAACAATATTGTTTCAAAACATTTTCTACGCCACCTTTTGTAGAGCAGAGGCTTTTGCATTTCCCCACAGACTGGACTAAGTATACATATAACTCATTTAAACTTATTATTAAAGTGAAACTTTTATTACATCGTCTCAAACTTTTTGGTCTGTGTAGCGCATGTCGCGTGTATCGCGGCTGCCGAGTAGGTATACCTACTCGGCACGCGACATGCGCTACACAAAGCAGTGTTCGGAACCGTTCGAACAGTTTCACTTTTACCGTGGTTTCATAAAACCACACAACATTTTTTGCTATTATTATTATCACAAATTCTGTATATTGTTTGTACATTACTTAGTGCTTGCAAATCAAGAGTTCAAATCGAATTCCCAGACATTTCAATTTATATCCTATCAAATAAACGAATCTTGCACCTATGAACATATGTCCATTAGCATAATATGCTAAATAAACATGATAATCAGCGGGATCATTACTCCAACTCAGCTTTCCTAATAATAGTATTGATTAGGAGTAAAATTTAATGCTATGTTTAGATAAAAAGCTGTTAACATAACACGCTAGGTGGCCGCATCCGTTTAAATACCGCTGAGTTAGGGTGGGTACCCACGGCCTTTAAAGGATAGTTTTCACTATATTCTGTATTTATTTACGACTAGCTGCTCCGCGCGGTTTCACCCCCGTGGCTCCACTCCTGTTTGTCGTAGCGTGATGAAATATAGCCTTATAGCCTTCCTCGATAAATGAGCTATCTAACACCGAAAGAATTTTTCAAATCGGACCAGTAGTTCCCGAGATTAGCGCGTTCAAACAAACAAATTCTTCAGCTTTATAATATTAGTATAGATAAGTGACATGTAAGCTTTATGCTGAATTTTTTTATGTATTGTGTTTGAAAAACTTCAATAAATATGCTTATACGATTGGATTTCCATCTTACTAAAAAGTAGTAAATAATTTTAAATGAAACAATGTTTATGTAAACTGAGAAGTCAAGTTGAAAACGAGAATTGAGTTCTAGAGCGTTTTATAGGTGAAGTATAATAAAAATAACTACAAAATATATAAAACTAGGTTTCCACCCGCGCGGCGGCTTCGCTCGCGCAGTCAAAGAAAAACCCGCATAATTCCCGTTCCCGTGGGATTTCCGGGATTGCGTCATTTTCCCGCGATAAAAAGTAGCCTATGTCCTTTCTCGGGTATCAAAATATCTCCATACCAAATTTCATGAAAATTGGGTCAGTAGTTTAGGCGTGATTGAGTAACAGACAGACAGACAGAGTTACTTTCGCATTTATAATATTAGTATGGATGCATGTATTCGCAATGTTTCCCAACATAAAATGAATTGCTAGAGCCATAATATACCTACTGTGATATTCTGCACTATATCTATCATTCTACCAACTATAAAATCGATATTATAAACACGTTTATCGAGGTTCATACAAAAAGCGCCTCTCTTATTTATTGCTCTCCGTATAAACTACAGTTCCATAACGCCTAAAGGCGTCTCCACATATTTATGGTTTAATTCGCCTAGAATATCACCAAGAGAAGTGTCTAATGGACCATCTTCACAATCGAGAGCGTTGGCCTAACAAATGATAGTCGATGTTTGCCACCATTACGGCGATTACGAATCTACAATGACGACCGATCATAGACATTGGCCACACTATCGTGATTGCCTCTACTCGCCCCACGCTGCCCATTGTGAAGAAGGCCCATAAGCTTCACTCGGAGCCCATTCAAGATAGCTTTCTGTTTAATAATCGTAAAAGTTAAAAACTCGTTAGTCGGCGGACGTTAGAGCATGCTATCGACCTGTTTCTTTACACCAATTTTACCTGCATTTAAGTATAAACACACGGTTCTAAATTTGATGAGGTGGAGAAGCAGTTTATAAGCGAAAAGTGCTAAATATATTTTCTTCTGTTTATAGCTAAACTAGCTTTCCGCCTGCGGCTTCGCCCGCGTTTTCAAAAAAAAACCCGCATAGTTCCCGTTCCCGTGGGATTTCCGGGATAAAACCTAGCCTATGTCACTCAGAAATGATGTACCTTTCCAACAGTGAAAGAATTTTTCAAATCTGCCAAGTAGTTTCGGAGCCTATTCAATTCATACAAACAAACAAACAAACAAAAAATCAAACCTTTCCTCTTTATAATATTTGTATAGATTCAGGAATAACTGTCGTAAGTATCTTACATAGTGGTAAAATAATTGCGAGTATAATAGCGAAACCTAATGATTTTGGAAATTCGTCTTCAACATTTGTAAATTGTATGCGTCATAGCATTACAGAGACCCAGTACAGAGAAATGTTCCCACTGCAGGGACGAGCCTTCTAAGTGACCCTTTTATCATATTATTAACTAGCTTACCGCCCGCGGCTTCGCCCGCTTTGTCTAAAACCTAATAAATTATATACTAAAACCTTTCTCTTGAATCACTCTATCTATTAAAAAAACCGCATCAAAATCCGTTGCGTAGTTTTAAAGATTTAAGCATACAAAGGCCGGACATGAGACATAGGGACAGAGAAAGCGACTTTGTTTTATACTATGTAGTGATTGTGATGATGTGAATGTTTCGAAGATAAGTCATACACCCATCCCTAAATTATGTATTATCTTGTAACTTACATGTAACTTTGTAGTTAAGTAACATAGTTATTAAGAAGGTTTTACGTGATGCTAATCCGTAACTGCTAAGAAGCTTAAGCTTAAGGCCAACTTTTTCGGCTTAATTCTTATGCGGATTTATGATTTTGTGATGTTTTCATTATGTGGGATTATGTATTAAACGCGTTTATTTAATTAAAATGATAAAAAAAAATATGTACATTTAGAAATAATAGCGCATAACTTCAGGCCATTTTGGTTAACTGTAAATGTGAATTTATTGACTCTAATTATTATATTATGTTACTTATTAACTTTTAGGGACATTATTAACATTGTCTAAAAATCAAAATTTTGGTTTTGTTGTTATTTAAACTTAAATATGAATTTATTAAGAATTATTTTATTTACCAATTTGAATTTAAAATAAGTGCTCAGAAAATAAGGTATCATTCGCTTTTAAAATCCACTGAAATAAAAAAATGTTCGACTGTTTTTTGCAGTTAAAAAACTGTAGATATTTTTCGAGTTAACTAACACCTAAGGGCTTCGAAATTACGAGCAAGGCTTACGACACGACAAATATATCGAAAACTTTACCACTCTAAACTTGGTTAAAACTACCTGCTTTTGAAATTAACTAACCCCCTGGGCATTATTACTGTTTCCTACAAAAGGAGGACGTAATACTCTGTCGGATTTATTTTAAATAAACTTGTGTATTTTTTTTAAAAGGCAATATTTTCTGCTCCGTCCTATATTTTTGTATTTGGATGAAAAACGTTAATCATCAAAAGTTACGGTTATTTAAGATTCTGCAATCATTAAACAAGATAACGAATCTTAAGAAACAGACTGAAGATTTCAATTTGACCTGGATCAATCGTAAAAAGATATTTTTGTACCTTGTTTTTCACATCTTGAAAATCCTTTTAAAAGTCATATCTACTAAAGCAGTACATTTAAAGGTACAACTTAAAGATTGTAAGAGAAATAGTTCAATAGTTCTACAAGTTTGTGTAAATCACATACAAAAAGGGTCACTAATAAATCTAGCGTATAAATTGCATATCACATAACGTGGCCATAACCGTAACAATGTTCGTCAAATAAAGTAGCATGCGTTATGCGTGACTGGAAGCTTTCTTTGTTGCCGCGCCTGAGTCACACCTCCCGATGTGGTCCATTGAATAACATGCAATAGATATTATATGTAGTAAAAATGTAGGTAAGTAGATGTCGATAAAAGGGTCGGACGTTTTGTGAAATGACTTGTTGTTTGCATTTGTTACATATGGTGTATGTTATTGTTTTGGTAACGTATAGCATGAGGAATCTTCTATACATATAATAAATCTGTAGAAGGGTCAATTCTGTACATTGAAAATATTGAAAAAATAAATAGCAGGGGGTGTTACTGGATCGATACCAAACCCAAATATGTGATTAAAAAGATTTTTGTCTGTCTGTCTGTCTGTCTGTCTGTCTGTCTGTATGTGAAGACATCACGTGAAAACTAACGGTTCGATTTCGATGAAACTTGGTATAATTATACCTTATTATCCTGGGCGTAAAATAGGATACTTTGTATCCTGAAAAAATACGTAGTAAAAAAATTTATCTTAATTTTTCAGTTTTATCCATAGACGTTGTTCTGTAGAACCGCGAACACACGTTGCATATTATTATAGGCCTAGCCGTATTTGGGTCCAATAGATATTTATAAGATGTCATTGTCAGAGTTACTCAAAATGGAGAAATAAACCACCCACGCCAAGACCGACACCCGCGCGGACGGAGTCGCGGGCGGAAGCTAGTAAAGTATAAATTTATAAATGTAATAAAGTAGTTCAGCATATCCGGTATTTAATTTGAAGACCCCAGTACACTAAATCGATTGATACTTGATAGATTGATCGATCGATCGATTGATCGATTGATTGATTGATTGATCGAATTATTGATCGATTGATCGATCGATCGATCATTCAATCAATCATTCAATCAATCAATCAAACGATCAATCGATATATCGATCGATCAATCAATCAATAATCGATCAATCAATAATCGATCAATCAATAATTTATCAATCGATCAATTGATATATCGATCGATCGATCGATCGATCAATCAATAATCGATCTATCAATAATCGATCAATCAATAATTGATCAATCGATCAATCGATATATCGATCGATCAATAAAATCACTCAATCAATAATCGATCAACCAATAATTTATCGATCGATCGATCAATCTATCAATCGATCGATCGATCAATCGATCAATCAATCAATCAATCAATCAATTTTGGTTTACCCGGGTTTTTCGGAACCGGGTAAACCCGGGTGCATGCCCTAGTGAGTGGGTAGAGGAGTGAGTGGGTAGATGGAGTGGGTAGAGGAGTGAGTGGGTAGAGGAGTGAGTGGGTAGAGGAGTGCGTGGGTAGAGGGGTGGGTAGATGGAGTGGGTGGGTAGAGGTGTGAGTGGGTAGAGGAGTGAGTGGGTAGAGGAGTGAGTGGGTAGAGAAGTGTGTGGGTAGAGGAGTGAGTGGGTAGTGTGAGTGGGTGGGTAGTGTGAGTGAGTGGGTAGTGTGAGCGGTGGGTAGTGTGAGTGAGTGGATAGAGGATCGAGTGGGTAGAGGACTGAGTGGGTAGAGGACTGAGTGGGTAGAGGAGTGAGTGGGTAGAGTGAGTGGGTAGAGGAGTTAGTGGGTAGAGGAGTGAGTGGGTAGAGGGAGGGAGGGAGTGGGTAGAGACAGTGGGTATGTAGTGAGTCAGTGGGTAGTGTGAGTGGATGGGTAGCGTGAGTGGGTGGGTAGAGGGAGTGGGTGGGTTGAGAGAGTCGGTAGGTTAAGTGAGTGGGTGGTTGAGTGAATGAGTGGGTGAAAGAAAGCATTTTCAAAACATGTGAATGTGTTTCTTAAATGGGATCCTCAAGTATGTTGTATGATACTTATACAGGGTGTCGCCCGTAAATAGATAACACGTTCCGTTCTAAATTTCTGATACAATGTTTATTTTATAATTATGTAATATTATGCTCATCTATCTATACTTTCTATAATAATATTATAAAGCTGAAGAGTGTGTTTCAACTACTGGTCCGATTTGAAAAAAATAGCCCATTTATCGAGGCTGCTATAGGCTATAGGCAGTAGGCTATATATACATATATAGCCTAAAGCGCGATGATATTATCATCGCGCTATAAGACCAACAGGAGCGGAGCCACGCGGGTGAAACCGCGGGGCGCAGCTAGTGGTAAATAAACGACTGCCATAATGGATAATATTTTATTGACGATAAGTAGTCTTTATTATAAAGATTAATGTAATGAAGATTCTATTTAGTGGCTAATCCTGGTAATGATTGTGATGCAAATTTCAAGTATTGGTTCTTATTAACTTATAATCATAGTATCGCTAAAATACTATTAAATCAATCGCTTTAATGATACAAAAATAGTAAATGTTACTAAAAATAGTTACAATAAAAATAGTAAATGGTACGAGCCACTACTGAAATTACTACAAGCGCTGCAATCCAAAAAACAATAGATAAAAGTACTCGGAAAATCAGTCAGCTGTCCTCTGTCACGTTTCCACTAAATCATCGCTTCGGTATGAAGCTTTTTTCGCAAAAAGTCACCCTCACTGATCAAAACGTTAGGACGGACCGCGACCGCTACGAGCAAATAATTCTTTCTTGGGATGTGCTTATAATGACGTACCTATTTTTTATGTCAAGTTACAAAAATTAAATTTTTTCGATTTCCGATTTCGATTAAATATTAGCCTGTATTAGTTTTCTTTAAAATAAAACTAATATCTAAGCGTTACACTATTTATAGCTGCGTGTAAAGATAAATACATCGCATATCAAGTACGATAAACTTATATGCATACTTAAGAGATTAAAGTAATATACGTTTTTCACTCATAAAAATATTTATATGCTCATTTAATTTTTTAGTCAATGTAAACGGGAATGTAAAACACGCAATTTACTTTCTATTGTTTATTGTCATTGGTCATGCTATCATGTTGCCCTAATAATGATCGATACAATACAAATCAATGACTACTACTTGGGATCTTATGAACATATTCGGATACATGTTAAATCTTGAACTTGATTTCGGAGATCAGGTTAATAGTATAAATAAGATAGAGCTAAAATTGTTACGCGTAGATATGCTGAAACGTACGTATTGTTGCTAAGTTATACAAAACAACATGTACATATTTATATCATATCGAAAAAAAGATAGAATAATCACATACATCATTAGCATGTAATTTACATTTTATTACTAATACCACATAGCCAATTAGACACATGCAATCTAATTAATCTGCCAACATAAATAAATAAACGTCCACGTGAACACATCTTAAGGTTTCATTACTGAGACGTCATCCCAGTGTAAAGTGTAACGTGTCGGGAGTCGGAACTGATTCGATTGTGGGATTGTGACACCATCCAGGGGTCTGGATTTGTTCCTTGAATTATAATGTATTAGACAGTATTCTGAATGTACTGTAAAAGGTACAATTTTATAAGTAGCTGTACATTTAGTTGTACAAGTAAGATAGGTCGGTGGTCGCAATAGGACAATACGTGTTAGATGTTATTGTAATTTTCTTAAAAGAACTCCGATGAGAAATAATATTTTGTTAATGAAATCAAGTTTCAGTAATAATAGTTATAAATAATTTGGAAAATCCAAAAGTGCACGCCTCATAATTTTTTTTTAATAAATATTTATTAATTATTATTTTTGTTTATTTAATAACAATTAAACCACATCGAATCAGACCCTGAAAAATGAAAGGGTTCTATTCCTGAGCATACTCAAGCGTAAGAGAAAAAAAAAGACTCGATTAGTAAAGTATTTCGGTCGCTATCGTGTTAACAAGAAAAAGGATCCGCACATACAGACACACGGACGTCCAAGACAGAACTTTTTTAAACTGTTTTTTAACTAGTTTAAATAACAAAAATGACATCAAAAATATCATGAACGTTAAAAATAGTGTTTTTTCTTAATATGTGTGTGTATGTATTATCTTACAAGTGCAATGTATGATACATAAAGACATTTTAAGTTTGAAAAATCAGATGTTTTGCGCGAAGTGACACCTCAACGCTTCGCTTATGAGGCGTGCAATAAATTCTAAAATATTGTATGGTACTAAAATATTTCAAAGTGGTACTCAAAGTGTTACGAAAATGGTAGAGAAAAACATATCTCAGTCCAACCTCGTTGTTAACATTAAATATAACCCATTGTAATAATAGACGTAATCTGTTTTGAAAGCCTTTTTTTCCCGTACCGAATTATTTTTTATTACACAAAATTCTTGTTTATTAAAAGCATGATCAGGCAATAGATAAAGTCCGGTCACGAACAAAGGTTTAAAAACTAAACCCAATTTCCGGAGAGGAAGCTTACTCCGTCCTCCGTTAAAATTGAGTTGTTAAATACTTTTAGGGGCATAAAAGTGAAATTACTTTTTATATAAGGCTCCCATAAAGCTGCCAGATACAATAACATCTTTTGAAAGTAAATTAAACGTCGGCTATTGTTTCTTCCTGTATGGTATAGAAAATATGTTTTTCCCTTGAGTTAAGTGTTGTTTATGTTTGGATTATACTCAATCATATGATTATGTTTTGTACTTTTGTAATTGGTAAAAACTTAAGTCTTTGTTGCTGAGTCAAAATTAAATTACTTGTGCAAATAGCTGCTGAAATTTTCAAATGTCTAAAATATGTCTTCACACTTTTTTGTTGTTTAAATGCATAAATTATTAAAATGCATAAAAATATGCCTATGTATTTCATCTTTGTAAATTGTATGTTCATATATCATCGATAATAGACGTTTTTTCCAATGTTCAACGTAAGTAAAGTAAACATATTAAGGATATTAAAATCACAATACACGCAATAAGTTTGAATTCCTGTATATGAATGGGTTTTAATTGTTTGCAGGTGTGTTTCCGTTTTGGAAAATAACTCATATGAAGTAAACAACGTTATGTAATGCAAAGATGTAATGATAGTAATCTTAGAAAATGATTTAACCACCATTAGATTCTATAGAATGAAATAAGTTATATCGAATCTGCATATTTTTTTTCAAACATCAGTGCAAACAATATAATACAATGCCCATATAAAATATCATTTTTTTAATACACACATAGTAGTAGGCATGTTTTTACTTAATTGATTACTGAGAAGGTTTACGCGGGTCGTTTCAGTTATAAATTATGAGAATAAAAGTGTCTTTTTAAGTATAAAAAAATGAAAAATACATTCCAAGCGAAACCAGGGTGGGCGGCTTATTCAAATAGATGAAATATCGAAGTCGATTCTCTTTCGTTGTGATTATTATTATTTTTAAACTATCGTATTTAACTCGTAAAGATATTCAGAAAGAGCACCCTTACCATGCAGTGACTACGGAAAATCTAAAAAAAATATTCTGGATTTCTACCGCATGTCCAAATCTAACAAGTATCTAAAATTCAACAACAGCAATACAATTTTAAAATCAATCGACATCTATTGACCATTGGCGAATTGAACTGTGTTAAATTGGATGGATCTTCAATTATGATGAATTCTCAGCTATTGTCTTGACCGATTCAATTGTAGGCTTTAATCAAAGCCACCAATTGGCAAAGGTGTATTGTTCACATAGTTGCCACAGACTATATTCACTTGCGTAATTTTAATATTGCATAAAGCACTTATGTAATGTAATTCTCTATATTTCATTATTGAAGTGAAACTTTTTTAGGCGCGTTGAGAGTAATATTTCAAGGTCAAATATATTGTATAGCTTTTATTATTTTCTGATATCCAAGAAAGTTCAATTATAAAAAAGGAACGTATGTGCCAAGCACGCATATCAGAAGTGAAATTTCTTTGGCAATATTCAAAGATACCAAAATCGTTGCCTTACTCCATGACGTGACGGTATTGCCATGACGCGAACTTAAAATTTTACTCTCAACGCGTCTAAAGAAGTTTCACTTCAAAATAATGCATAACATTCGTACATATCGAATCCGAAATGTTAGCATACATGCAAGGATATCTCGGCATTCGTAACAATGGGGCTGATAATTTCCATGTCCCAAGATAGAGGCTTTGAAAGCGTCTCAATAGGTGGCAATCTCGAGAGTGGTCCTGTCCGAGAATAGGGACTGTGTGGTCATGTTTACTGGAATAGCGATTAGCGTGGAGGAATAACGGAGGAGTTAGCGGGTTTTATAAATGAAGAACATGTATACAGGGTGTAATCGTTAAGTGTGCATAAGCGATTATTCCGTAACTCACAGGTATAAAAAAACTGATATCGAAAGTACTTAACCTTTTATGAGTAAAATAACAATAATAACTTTTTTTAAATTATAACGAGACATATCTAAAAAAACTTAAACTCAACTTAACTTCGTTCAGACATTGCATATTTTCTCCTGACTTATCAACTACTTAATACTATTTATAAAAATGTTAAACATTAACATTTAATTGTCTATCTATAATACATAATTGTTAAGGAATAGTATTCATCCTTATAATCTTTTCGACTTTTTATTTCTCGCGATTCGCTGCTATGACCTCAGCCTTACAAGGTTTTCAATTTTCGCCAAATCTAGACCAATTTTCGATAAAGAAATGTCGTGGGATATTTGAGTATTTCTTATATTATCATACCCATTAATGCTGATTAAATATTGATTTATATTAGGTATATTTGTATTTATTTCAAATCTTTGTTATTTTTGTCTTTATTTGATCAAAGTTGAATTATACCAGATAAGGCATAAGATGCATTAGACATGCATCTTAGAATAGATATTTTAAATTTAGTTTATATGTTATATTTATTTCATTATCTTACAAATTTTCTTTGATGCGAAAGTTATTTTTAACTTTAGAAAGAAAGATAGATCTGCGTTAATTTAGAAATACGTAAGCATTTTTGCAAATGTATTTTACATTATCTGTAAAATAATAATAATTCTAGAAATTGATAAGTTACATTTACGAAACTTACAATCTAAATCCTCAATTAGGAGGATAGAAAATGTAAGGTACCTATTGGGTAATGGATACACCCATTTCCTTGAAAATGTATTCAGCCATTTTCAATTTCGTATCTACTATATTCAGAATATCAGCTCCGTTGTATTGTGGTAGATTCAACGTAATTTGTGTTCGCAACATCATTTTTAATAATAAATAGCATGGTTTATTTCTAAATAATGTTTTCCTGGAATTTAGTTATTGTTACAATATATACAGGAATATGGAGTAACGAATTATTGTGTACCTAATTTTCGTCTGAAAAAAATATACTTAGACCTCTCATATTTATAATTGGAAGTAAGTTTACTTGATTACAATTCAATTTTTATTAATTAATAATGCACAAACCACATAATATTACATTGACGCAATTTAAGTATAACACCGACAACAGTTGTCGATGAAGTATAATGATGAAAGCAAAAAGCGCATATTACTGTATGAACTCTCCCAATGATACATAAAAAGTAATACAAACAAAAATATATACACATTCTTGTAATCTGTATGACTTTGGCCAAGCAGCCAGTGTTCTGCGGGTACAAAATAACCTTGGCGGAATATTAAATGTGGTGAAAACCACGGGCTTGAATGATCAACGTGACAGCGGTAGATTACAAGTGGATTTGGTTCAATTTATTACTTTTACTAGCTGTAATCGGGCTGTGGTTATAGGTGAAGTAAATTGCAATTTATTTTCAATTTATTGTTAGTTTATCGTATTTGTTTATGCGTCTTTGTAGGGAAATATACGAGATTTGAGTGCTACTTTTGTATGAAAATATTATGCAAAGATAGTTCATGTTTGGAAGACGTATGATAGCTTGCGATTATTTAGTTCGCAGTGAAGCTGATGTCTAGAATCTAGATAAATTCCAATTAATTCAAAAATATTTAGTGTTGTTAACACAATACTCTCTACGAGTACTACTACGACTCTGAAGTCGAATAGAATACCATTCATTCACTTTATCGCGAATTTGGAAAACATTCAACATGAATAGGGATCGTATTGCACGCCTCATAAGCGAAGCGTTGAGGTGGGTACTACTGTCACTTCGCGCAAAACATCTGATTTTTCAAACTTAAAATGTCTTTATGTATCATACATTGCACTTGTAAGATAATACATACACACACATATTAAGAAAAAACACTATTTTTAACGTTCATGATATTTTTGATGTCATTTTTGTTATTTAAACTAGTTAAAAAACAGTTTAAAAAAGTTCTGTCTTGGACGTCCGTGTGTCTGTATGTGCGGATCCTTTTTCTTGTTAACACGATAGCGACCGAAATACTTTACTAATCGAGTCTTTTTTTTCTCTTACGCTTGAGTATGCTCAGGAATAGAACCCTTTCATTTTTCAGGGTCTGATTCGATGTGGTTTAATTGTTATTAAATAAACAAAAATAATAATTAATAAATATTTATTAAAAAAAAATTATGAGGCGTGCACTTTTGGATTTTCCAAATTATTTCTAATTTATTAGTGTTGCCTTATTTTTTCACGTAAACAACATTTATAAAAAGCCATTTTCCGAAATCACTTTCACTACATTAACAGGATGTACAAGCTTAGGAGACAAAGCACGGTACCGCGAACGTAAATCATGGCTTTAAATGTTAAACTGATTACTTATTTCCATGTTTTTACTAAAAGAGATAGGGGGATTCAGCACTTGCACAAGTTAGTTTTGAATAAAGTGAGAAGTATCTTTATTGAAAATTAAATCGTTTACTTACGTAAATATTGGTATTTGAAATGTGCTTTTACTTGCATTATAATGATTTTTGTAATATACCATTAAAAGTTTATAATAATAATTTGAATACAAGGCATATTATGAACGATGAATGTCAATTTGTAAGTTATCAATTTTCATTATTGTATTAATAATTAAGAAAGTTGTAGCGGTAATAAATTATGATTATAAACTTGATAATTTTGTTCGCCGTTGCGCAAAATCGTTTCTGGGTTCCTTATACACTTCGATGATTTTTTTTTACACTTTATTTCATGTGTTTAATCTATCATCTCTGTATGATTTTCAAGCCGTACTCTCTACGCTGGCTATTAGCGTATAAAATGATATCAGTATAGCTCCCATTGCGTTTTAATTGTATAAGCCGTCAGTAAATGATCAGTCACGGTGGCGGTGTTACAATTGTTCTGCGCCAGCGAGAAACAATGGCGAAAGTCAGCCATTATACAGATATCGTGTGATAGGTACCGTTTGAATGGCTCGCTTTGAAATGTAGAGATATCGCCGCGCGTTTATGACGCCCTGGTACTTTATTGTTTTGGGAATGGGTATTTTTTTTTGTTTTGATAGAAAATTGAATTTTTTAGCTATAAATTTTTGTGTATGATGTTTAGAAATTCGTTTATTACTGTATTTAAAAATACAGTAAGTAAATACGACTAAATTACTAAAACAGGCAGATTTTTCGTACATCATTTATTTATTGTCATAAAACTATGAAAATCTTCAATGAAAAACTGTTATATAAGGGGAACTATATTTTCTATCACCAAAATTTATATTTGTCATCAAGTTGTATCACCTAATAAATAGATCTATCACCACGAAATATTTTCGTTCTCAGATAAACAAAAATTGTTCCCAGGTATGAATTATCAAATTAATGTTAATATATGTGTAAAATAAGAGATCGATAACCAATAAAATTATATTGCATTACATGAATATAAACTTCGTTCTTATAATAACAGTTTTGTTACTTAAATAATAGCTCTGTGCTCAGAATGGTAGATCTGTCACCAAATAAATCGATTATCGATCCCTGACTGCGACTCCTTTTTATTTGATATTTTGTCACCAATACAGTAGTAACATTTTATTTCATTCAGATATTAAATTAATAGGATTCGTTACCAATTTAATACATCAATTTATAATTTTAATGAAAAAATGATCAAAGGGGCGGAGACAAATTGGCGCGCTTTAAAAATTAAGAATATATATTGATTATTTTAATTTTAATTAATCCATCAGTCCTCGGAATCACAGACACAATAGAAAATCTATTGTGTCGCGCCCCGATCGGGCCTTACGTGCTGGCCACGGACAATTCGCTATAGCGAAAATTCGCGCGGCGCGACTGGCGGCGCGTCTTGCGAATGAATCAAATGTATGGAAATGTACTGGGCATGCCACGCGCAGCGGCGACCAGCGAGACGACCGGCGAATTTCCCCGAGCGAATCGCGCGGCACGACTAGCGATCGAAACAAATGTATGAGTTATTACGGCGCAGGCCACGGAGTCGAGCGGCAGACGCGGCGACTACTCCCGGAGCGAACTTAATTTAAAATAGTTTGTTTTTTTTTCGCGAAAATGGAGACGGAAGCTTTTATTGTAGAAATTCTAGCTAGACCAGCTATTTGGAAGTCTAGCCACCCGCAACATAATTTTTCATCATGCCTATATTTTTCATATTTTTGGTGGAATTCTCCGTCTGTAACACGATTTCTATTTAATTCGTGTACTCCACTATATCTTCCAAACATTAAATCTTGAGCATAAAAGCTGCTACTCTCCAAACAACGTCGAGCTAACTTTGATAAAGCTATCTCGTCTCCTCGTCTACACTAGTCGCGGCGGCGAACGCAACTGCCCGTGGCATGCTTACCGCGCCGCGCGACTTGCCGCGCCGCCCGTCGCGCCGTCGGTCGCGCCGCCGGTGTCCGTGGCCAGCCCGTTACGGTGGTCAATGGGTTAAGTGTTTTATCTACTATTCTGCTAGCCATAAGCCAGCTATTTTAAACCAGCGCTGATTGTTCAGTGGTAATTATTTTAAACAATTAATATTGATTTTTTTGACTTTAATTGTTTTATTTACTACTCTGCTAAATTTAAATATAATTTATACTACCAGTGGAAATTTAGAACCTTGGGAGTCTAGTTAAGTAGCAGAATCTTTTGGTTGAAACGATGACGACAACCCTAATTTTTTATTTGAACTTAATGCAATTTTCTAGTAACATAATATGATTTATTGGTGATCTCTTTAAATTAGTTTGCTTAAATACTTATTAGGACACACCTATTATAATACATACAAAAACATTTATTTGGTACTAGACCTCATATCTCAGGATTTTAGGTGATTTATTGTGGAACTGATTTTGCATTGTTTGGTGACTACATTTTGGTGACAGATCTACTATTTTGAGGACAAACCCTATTATTTAAGAAACACAAAACTAATTAAATTGGTGATAGCTTAAATGATACCCTTATATAAGCTGGAAAATTCTAAACAGTTCATCATTATAGATACAAATTTGATCTTAAATTCAATAAGAAAGCATTTTTAAAAACAAACAAAAATTTAAAGCCAGCCAGTATTAACAGTTGTCAAAACGAATTTTCATCACGTTTTATAAAAATTCACTTAACATTCGCATGTTATTTTTTCAGGTAAGTGCTGATCGGGACGGTGGACGGGGACTTAAGGTATTATGTGGGATTTGCTTTTGCAATATTAATTATTCTTGAGATAAAATTTTGCGAACATTTATAACGGGGGCTTACATATAATTCCACAAGTTTGTCATTGCGGGAACAGAACTCGTGATCTGGGGCTATATTTAGGGTGCACTCACACACATCAGTCACCGTCAAGTCACCGATGACTGATCGGTGACGGTTTGTGTACGTATCCACAAACACCAGTCACCGTCATGTTGTCCGTCAGTCACGTCGCCGGTTTGACTGAATCATTGAACACATACATCAGGTTAGTCAGTGATTAGACGTGTGTCACGCTAGAGAACATGTAGCAATTGACGGTAGCACGACGCTGACTAAACTGAGACGTGACGGCACCGGGTGAGTGGGGATAAAAGTATGATACATGTATGGAAAGATTATTTGACGTGCCTGACCGGGGACGTCACTGATAGATTTCGTGCCGGCGACTGTCGTGTGGGAACAGAGTCATACTAGAACTATTGATACATATTTTTTTTTAATCCTGTCCGGTGACGTGCCGTGACGGTGACTGATGTGTGTGAGTGCACCCTTAAAAATGTTTTCCTAAAGACGTGTTTGTTTATGCAGTTATTCATTGTTTATTTTAATATTTGTCTCTTTTTCGCGTTGCCGGCGGCGATTTTAACGTGCTTCTTAATGAAACATAGAATAGATATTTCAGTTGAGTTTAAACATACGTTTTGTAATAAGGATTACATCTTGTCGCTTGTGTATGTTAAGAATCATTTAAACAACTAAATGCATCACATCAAAAAGCAATCCATTATGACAGCGTAAAACATGTTGCCAGTTGTAAAAACTCCATAAATCTCACAAGATAAACTTCTTACTGAAATCGGGTTTAGAAACTTTGAGCGAGCTGCATTGAACGTAATGGGGCCTCCACACAATGGGCAGCGTTGGGCGAGTAGAGGCGATCTCCATAGTGTAGAGGGCCTAAATATATGATCGGCCGTCACTGTAGATGTTTATTCATAATAGCCGTAATGGCGGCAAATATCGACGATCATTTGTTGGGCCAACGCTGTCCATTGTGAAGAGGGACCTTTACTGAAATCGGGTTTGCAACTTTGAGTTGCACTGAACGTGAAGCTTGCATTTTTCACCACAATACCGACATTTGCTATACGATTGTCAGACCTTTCATACTTTGTGCATTTATCACGATGTTTCTAAATGTGGAAATGAGCTTAAAATTGAATTTGAGCGTTGATGTATGTCTTGTGGGGTTTACAAGTTGGAAATTCCGATCCCCATGGTAATATTTGTGTTACTCTTGCTTTCAAAGGTATAAGTAAGTCCCTTTGGTATGCTTATAAAGTTGTTTATAAATACCATTAAAGTTTGTAAAGTTAAGTTACAGTGTGTCATGTGTTTATTATATTCACTCAATTCAAGATTTATTTCTACTTTAATATAATACTTAATTCTAACCACATATGACATAACTTTAATTATACTTAACCCTCTTATGTGTTATTCTCTTCAAAAAATATGTAATCAGTATCGCATAAAATTTCAGTGAACTTAATATAGGTAAATATAGTTCATATATAAAAATGCAGCTCATTATTTCCCTAACATATGATAGGAAATTATACTATTTGTAAGCAACGAACACTGCCAGATATAGTTTGAATAATTTGGCTCATTTCCTGATACTGGCCTGTTTTGAAAATGAATATAATATTAGCGTTATTGGACGAAACTCGTGATGTGAGTATTGCCCATTGCCTCATGTCTATTAATTATTACTACGTTTCCGCACGCGGTTTTGCTCTTAATAAATGACATGAGTTGAATTATACACAACGATTACAAATACTACTTCTACAACGGAAATTTAATTTTTTTATTACTTCTCCCATCAATTTTTAGTTTACATACGAAAGCGAAGTTTCAGCAAGCTATTTCTGATAACATAACTGTAAATTAGGCAATGTAACTTTAACATTTATACATTGGTAGCAAAAATTGTCCTTAACTAATAATATTCTGTCCTTTGTTTCATTCGAGTAAAGTGAAAATTTCACTGTTTCGAGTTAACGGTTATTCTAGCTGTAAATGAATAAACCAATTTAAAGCTAGGTTCGTGTCAGTCATAAAGAAGCAATCGGAAATATTCTTAAAAAAAATTGGTTGTCTGTAATGTCTGTTTACTGACGATAGTTGAACGTGACAACGTCTTAAGGCCGATTGTGCTTCTTTGTCGCTTGTTCCGCGCTCTCGCTTGCACTTCAAGCCTTACATGGAACGCCTCAGAGCGAGGTAACGCCGCATGAGTCATGTTTTTTCGAGCGTGCAGTCGGCTCAATCGAATTATAAGACGTTGTCACGTCAAAAAATATTTCACCCAAACTTCGTCAATCCTTGCGTCAGATAATAGTACAACAAAATGCAGCTGTATTGGCCCGCAAGGCGCGGAGGTAGGAGGAAATTTTTAAGTTAAATACTTGAAGGTTTAATTAAAACTTGGAACTCGATTTCTTTAGATTAAGCCGAAGGCGAGCCCCGCGGCTTGGCAGGAGCCGTGGTAAGCGAGATGCGCTTATGATTCGCGTCTTGTCTCGCTTTAATCAATTTAACCGACTTGTAAAAGGGTGCTCATTAGATAAGACTACTTTTATAGCACCGTTTGGATATAAAAAAATGCATTTAAATATTTCTTACTAAATAGTGATAGTTCCTACTCCTTTCCACGTACGGCGAAGCTTTGTAACAATTTAACATTGCCGTAGCATCTACTATACTAATTTCTCTTCTTCCTACCGAAACAACTTCTTTTGGATTATTATACTTATTACGTATCTAAGACATTTCATGCATTTCAATGTTCATAATATCAACGATTTCGATAAGTAAATCAGGATTTACCCTTCGACCTCATCGATGCTTCTATTACGTGTTAGAATTTATATGTTATATATTTTAGTTAGACACAACATAACTTTAAAGTAAGGTTTAATATTTGTGGAAATTTTAAGTTAGGTATGTAAATTTATTTTTATTTGAAACTAGCGATCCGCCCTGGTTCTGCACGTGTACATGTTTACGTTTTTCCTCGATAAGAACCATCCTCGTACTTTAAGGAATATTATAAAAAAAATAATTAACGAAATCTGTTCAGTTGTTCTCGAGTTTTGCGAAATTTAACACCTTAAAATGTAATCCATTTGACTTGTTAGGAGACAGAAATGAACTTTCGTTCTACAAAAGAATTTTTCTTTAAATTGTGAATTAAGTTATCTTTTGCATCGTTACCTGCAACTTGATGAAACTGCATTTTTGGACTATACTTTTGCTCATTGTTAAATGCACTCTTCAGTTTTTTTTATTCCACGATTAAATAACTAATAACTACATTGATAAAAATGATATAAAGAAAAAAAATCAACAGCATTTCAAATAAGTGGAGCCATTTATTAAATTAAAATACGGCAATTTATTGTAAAATGCGTTAAATAATTCTAAAAGATTCATTTGATAATATTATTTCCTATTAAACATAGATTCAAAGTTTTCACCTGGAGCAAGGCTTCAGGCGTTCGGAACTTTGTTAAAGCAGCGTCCCCAATTATTATTTAAACCTGAATATAATATATTAACGGAAGGGTTTTATTTTTATTACATAATGTACCTACATAATATAAATAGTCTAGATAAATACTTTTTGATGCTTGCATTTCAAATTATTATTTACTAGCTGTGCCCCACGGTTTTACCCACATTGCTCTGCTCCCATTGGTCTTAGCGTGATGATATAATAGCATATAGCCTTCCTCGATAAATGGGCTATCTAACACCGAAAGAATTTTTCAAATCGGACCAGTAGTTCCTGATATTAGTGCGTTCAAACAAACGAACAACAAACTCTTCAGATTTATAATATTAAAAGTAAATGTTGTTTTTCTCTTTTTTGTATACCATGTCCAAAAAAAAAAAATATATATATATTAATTTTTTCCACTTTGTCATTGTTATAATTAATGTTAAACTACTGTCACATTAATTGTCTTATTATTGGTATTCCTTTTTATTGGCGTATTGTTTTGTTAAAGTTAATTATAAAAATTGTAATACAAATAGCTGTAAGGAATCTATGTATGTAAAAAATAAATAAATAAATAATAAATGTTCATTTTTGGTTTTTATGCCACTGCAGTGGTTTAGATGGCGTTGTGGCCATTGTTTGTAATTATGAATTTGATGATTGTGCAATATTATGATATTGTTTGTTTAATTTTGTATTATCTAAACATTAATTGGCACCGATTAGAATTTCCATCTGTGAATATGTATAAAATTATTAAAATCGGAGTAGGATAGTTTAATGATCAACTGGAAAAATTTCAACGAAAATAATAAATATTAATCAAAATATAAAAAAAAAGACTTGACTCGTGAAGGATTTGAACCTTCGTCCTCCGATGAGATGGTCCAAGCCGTGTCGGCGCTCTAACCTACTGAGCTAACGAGTCCTTGCGTCGATTTGTGAATTAAGGTATCAGTTTTTCCTCGATTGCGTCATCAGAAAAATAAGTTTGTATTGAAATATCAACCCTTTGTTCTGTGTGATTAGGTTTGAACTTGAATGACTGTTGGTCATTGATTTATTGTAAACAAAAGTTTTCGTTTTTGAAATAATGCACTTTTTATTTGTACGGCATACTTTCAAGCTTTTTTTAATTATAAAGCACACCTTTGACAGTTTCGTGATATGTTTAGCTTATCTGTCAGTTAAGGTATTATAATATAAGCTATCGAGGACATTATCAGCAAGTCTTGAGACCGACCCTAAATTATTATAAATATGTATCAATTATAAGATTTATCTGCTTTAGATAAACATTTGAATAGCAAATGCTCGCGATAATAAATGATGACAAACATCTATGTTTTCATTACACTTCAACGTAATTTTGCTATTAGTCATCGAAAATAACTTGTGATATACGAAACAAAACTCTAATCTCTGGTAGTAAGAGTTGAATTTCCAATTTTAGATATCTTGTCATTACTCTTACCGATTGTTGTAATATCGTAAATAAATACAATTTATCTAGCGAAATTTGCATTTTGTATGAGAAGGTATATGAGATATTTTGGGAATAAATCTCGTTGTGCTGTCTAATAGAAGTAATGAAATAACTATGTATTACATTGCGGAAGAGTTCTATTATCACGAATCTTTAATTACGCATTTAGACTTCAATGTAGTTTTATTTGCAATAGTTGAAATATTTTCAACAGTCACGCCAAACTTTTATACTCATAACGTCATGTTACAATCAAAAGGCAGCCGGTTAAAACAGAATTTCAGTTGATATAAATTTTCCATTGAAACTGTAAGTAAAACTCGACACAAATGTGTCGCAGCTTCAACAATAATATTGTTCCAGCCCGCATATTCAAAAGTTTTCGTGTCTCCTGTCCCCTCATTACATATACGTCTACTGAGTGTGAAATTAACCAAAATAATGTACGCTCTCCAATAATTGTAAACAGCTTTTAAAGGATGTTATTGACTATTGTATAGCAGTATAGTATTATATTATCTATATATAGCTTCGGAAATATAACGCTTATTCGAAAAAACATGGAAAAGACGGATTGACCGGAAGAAACGTGCCTTGATGATATAATTCTTAGGCTTAGTAGGAGTATAGTATTTAAGTTTATCCTTACACGGAGAAAGATCAGGCAGAGTAAGCTTTGCATGTTTGGCATCAAGTCTTCAATGTTATGTGTTTTGGCGAGTATATGTTGATGATTTTGCTTCTGGTAATTCTTGTAGCCTATAAAGTTTATGGTTAGTGAATTTTTGTGTCTATACGTACATGACAAACGATATTTGCAATATAAACATATAAGTAAATAATAATACTCTACTCTAATATAGACATAATATCTCTTCAGGGCTTACGTTGAAAACTAAATACCTGGCAATGTAATTGTACTGTAAGCTCCTAAGTGAAACCAGAGCTACAATATAACTACCTAAATTCTATTGCCCCGAGTTACACGATACACTCATTAGCGCGGTATCGTTTCAAGTATCCGTGAAATATTCACATATTTTCTTGTTAAAATCATTTCAATATTTCGTTTCTTGTTAGCACACACTCCGCGGCCGGTAATTAGGTCAGCGTTCGTTCAACACAACTGAAAACTTTTGCCAACTATCGGCAACGGTATGTATCAAAGAGAACGCCACGATATGAATGTTCAATGATTGCTTTTTGAAATTGTGTTTTTTCAAAGGGCTGTTAAAAATTGTTCGAGCAAAGAGCGCGGCGCGGTTGTTGCTTTTTAGTTTGTTCAATACTTCACTGCAGGATAATAATTGTCTTTGTTTCGTTTAGTTTTTTTAAGGAAAATATTGTCGATAATTGAGACGAAATTATCGATGCGTGAATCATTAAAAATTTGAGTAAGTACAATAGAAATTATTACGATAATTTTTAAAATGCTGACGATGAGAGGATTACTTTCTTCTATTTATATTCAAGTTATGTTTTTAATAATGAAGACGATTTTTAGACAAAACAATTGTCATTCCTGTATTGTTATTCAAGTTGTTTTCGTGGAACACATTGAAACAATCTGAAAATCAAATGCTCTCCTTGACCCCTTTATCCTCCAACACATTGCAAATCGCATGTACGCAGCGTTCATAAATAGGAATTATGTCCCATAAAACACATTGTCGCTTTGGTAACTAGTTCAAATATAAATTTGCGGTAAGTGGCCCGGGCAGGGTGTTAGCGCGGTTCTGACTTGACGTCGTGTAACTTTTCAGTGGACGATTTTACTTCCTATATTTATCCTTATATTTATGTGTTAGAATTCCAGTTTTTGAAAGATGAATAGATGAGGAACGAACATATTTGATTATTATCAATTGAGTTCCTACCATAGGTATCCTACCACCTATGTATTTAGCTGTTTATTACGGAATTAAATATCATTGCCTATCCAAAATATATTTACACTGTATTGTTTCTATTTACCACATTTAAAAATTTAGAATACTAAATGTTTTCAGAAGTACTGACTAAATAAAAACCTCGTAGATATAAAATCAGCAACACAAACACGCATTTCATTAGCAATCAAGCCGGTATAAATCTACCCACATTAAGTTTTACAGCGTGCATCGCACATGTTAATCTCGACGAAAAACTTACGTTTCGATAAAGCTAAGAACCAAGGAGTATTTGCTTTACCCGGATCCCGAATAGTGGATTTACGGGATACGAATGTTTATTTGGTAGGCACTTAAATTTTATCGGCCGATTCCTGTATGGAGTTGTTTGTACAGGGGCGGCTTTGGTGCCTTCACTTTGGGGCGTGTACATGAAACACCTGACGATGTTTATTGTTTATTGAATAGATAATATTATGATGGGAACTTCTTTTGACGTGCAGGAGGTGATGGATTGATGTATGAATTGAATTTGTAACAATGTTTATGTCATATTTGTGAAATTCAAACAACTATATAGAGTAGAGGAGACTGGATGAACGTTATTTTGATACAAGTACCTACATCTTCATATGTCCTTTAGTAGAACTTGTAAATTTTTTGTGTTCGCTAATTTACATGCATCTTAAGCTGTATCCAGCATGATACAGCATTTTAGCATCAATCTACAAGCTATAGAGATGATGTCTTAAAGTTAAAATAATTAGGTCTTCTACACGTCTGAACGTTAATACCTCACAAGTCCGCCTCTGTTCAGTTATCGAGGGTAATATACATCTGCGGATCGAAATATACGGCTCGTGATAAAACGCACGCGCTTCAAGAACTAATGTGGGAATTTTCCAGTTACCCGCCAAAATTCTTCGACGTTTAAATATGGCTTCAAAGATGATATCTATATTTCTATATTGGAGATAGAATGTGGTGAATAATTTAGTAATGATAGAGTGGGAGTTTGGAAGAGCTCATGTTGGGTATGTTTTTCTTATTTGTAGATTATTTTCAAGCCTAAACACTGATGCATAACAACAAAATTATGCTAGATAGCAGATTGTACATGTGTAAGAAAAAGAAATTAATAAACAACACTTCTCTCTTGCGCTGTAGGTATGCTATTGTCCATTAAAATGTTCGCTTAATTTCGTAATTACAATACACCTTGAAATAAAAAAATATCTATTTTCTGCGGCAGTATAAATATGTATAACTGCCGCAAAACAGAACCTAGCGGAAATGGCATAGCACAAACAATAATGCTAACATAAAGTTTAAGTCCTAAACTCATCGCTGTATAAGTTTTAAGAATATTCCCGTTTTACGATAGGTGATTATTAAAAGTAACGCCATCAAATATGTCAAAGCTTCTCATATATGGCGAAATTGCAGAAAGATGCCATAAATATTTAATGGCCATAAATTACGTCTAGCGAGCGAATAGTTGATGTGGACAATAAAATTTTTTGATGGCCAGACTAAAAGTGAATTACATAATAATGTGTTATTTTTCTATTGAAGTTTCTTTAGTATTAAGCTTAAAGCACTTAAGTTAGTATGTTAGGAGTCAAAAGTGTTATTTTTGTTCTATTTTTATAAACAATTCAAATTATTTTCAATTCTATCTTTATTTTGAAGTGAAACATCGTTAGGCGCGTTGAGAGTATTTCAAGATCGCGTCATGGCAATACCGTCACGTCATGGAGTAAGGCGACGCTTTTTTTAAAACTTTGTTTTGATTTGTGTCAATTTTACTGAAATTCGTACAAGACACGATGAAGGCTAAAATCTCATATCTCATGAAAAAATTTAGAAAATATTATAAGGCATTAAAGAAAGTAATATAGGCTAAGGTTTAAGACGATTTGATTATCTCTGAATTAAATGAATAAACAGATAAGACAAGCTTTCAAATGATACGTTTTCATGTAATCGAATACGATACAAATATTATACCGCCTGAACCTTCAGTTCTTTATATTGACTGTATTTACGGAGTTTGCAATTTGTTTCAGAAAACTGATTAAATTTGAGGTAAAATCAAAGGAATCGTTTCATGGGACGTGCTCTCATACATCCTTAATTAAACTTTTCATATCGAAAGACAGTACATAAAATACACATTTAAAGTTAAAAGCAATTTATTTGTTAAATAAACGTTTCATAATTTGTTTTAATAACTTGACATTCAAATTAAACAATGAAACAAAAGTTTATAGTGTTGTATAACAACCAAAACTTATAACTTCGTCCTAAAAACAACCAAATGCTTATTAATAATTTTTATCGTAAAATTTAAAATGGAGTCACAAAAAAGTACGGCCATTTTAAAACTAAATGTACCTAACGCACCAAAAAGGGGCTAATTACAAAAAGGGATTTTTTTTTCCTTTCTAGCAACATCATAATATCCAGTCAGTACACTGAAACAAATGTCTCTCCGATTAAAATTTGCGACCTCGTGAATGCAAAGGCTTTTTTTTTTTGTGTGGTGTCTCTCAATGTTAGCCAGAAGGGCTTCTACATTTTAACGCGGACGCGGGAAGGCATACAATGTACATGCAAAGGCATATATTTTAGCATTCTTTAACGTACACAAACAAAATAACATATTTACTGCAAAAGAATGTGAAATATGTGTGGTCTTTGTTTGGATAAAATTTAGGAGCTCAGTAAAAGGTTTCAGTTGTCCGTTTGTTAATTTTGGCCTGCTCCCAGATAAGATAATTAGCTTACATTTTAACTGGGACAATTTGAAACGAGATGGCTATTACGGTGCCAGATCTTGTAGTTCCTGATGTATGGGTTGAGATAAACAATTGTGGGTTCTGTATTTGATTAAGGCGTTACCCGGCAATTTCGACTATGTTCAACCTCTATAAAGTCTGGTACAACATAAAGCACAATACCGAAAAAAATATATAAAATAGGATGGTCTTTGATCTTTAATTGCTCGCGAGGACTTTTTTCCAAAGTTAATAGATTTCTAGAAAAAAAATGTGCCGCGGTCATCGATTTTTCCGCAAATACTCTATAAACTTCGTAACCTGCTGACTTAGAGCTCTGAAAATTTTATGTTTAATAAATTATCAGTTACACAACAGTCCCTGACGAGGATTTTTTGTTTCACTGATTGGTATCTTTTTAAATACAAAATGCGAGGAAAAAAGAAGGTGCAGCGGGAGAGGTTTGAGATCCGTCAAGTATGGTCAAGGTTATTAGCGCATGTTAAGGAATTTGGTTAGGTGCGATTAGGTGTTGTATTAAAATGGACGTAACAATTACATATATTGCTACTATGTATGCGACGTGTACGTACTATATAAACATTATCTACTTTTTAAACCATGTTGTGGTATCGGGTACTAATAGATCGAAATATTTAAAAAAAATATGAGTTGTAATGTATGAACGAATGTTATGAAATTCGTTTAAAATATATTTTTAATGCATATAACTGACGAATAAACTGCTATTTGTTTAGGTGAAACTTATTAACTTATAATAAACACTATCTTATATTTATCATAAAGGGTCGTGAACACGATCTTATATAAAGCTTTCCTAATTTTTATTTTCAATGTCCAGTACCTTATCAGTAAGTTTATGAAACAATTTCCAACATTTAACGAAAAAGTTTTTTCAATAAAGTTCTGTAGTGGTTGGTCGCAGTCCAAATAGTTTCAAATTAGTTCAACACGGATCCACTTTTGTTGCAACGGGTTTCGGGTATTTACTTATATTACATAAGTTCTTAAAGTAAATGATATCCATTCTATACGACTATATAATCTAGTAAAAATAGAGTATTTAGTACTTACTAGTAAAAATAGTTTTATCTATCTATCAAGTATGGAGCCGCAACTATGTCGAAATTACAGCCGTAATCCAGTCTACTAATTGCAATTTGTAAAGAGATTCCCTAAACGAAACAAATAAATCTTTTCCTCATATCTCAGAAAAGTTTGACAGTTTAGTGTTGCCCATAATGTCGAGCATAATAATTGCAATTTTTCAAAAAAATGGTTTTCGAATAATTCCAATTATTATGCTTTACTTTATTAGCAAGATTTGTGAAGTCAAAACTTTAGGCGCGTTGAGAGTACAATTTCAAGGTCGCGTCATGGCAATACCGTTCACGTCATGGTTATACCGTCACGTCATGGTAAGTCGACGATTTTGGTATTTTTTAATCTTTCCAAAGAAGTTTTACGTTTCTGACACGTGTGCGGAGCACATTTTTACGCTCTTTTTTATAGAGTTTTTCTTCTTCTCTAGTTATCGTTTTACACTGTTTGCTATTTAAAAAAGTGTACGTAGTAAGATAATGTTAAGAAAAATAGATTCACTTTAACTTCAAACATATACCAACATATGCTCTACGTCCGTGAAATATAACCGTTGTTCACTCAGTGGCCACTGAGTGAGTTACATTACGAAACGCTAAGAAGAAACATCAATCATCGTTAGGGCAAGGGCTTTTATAGTGGACGACTAGTTTCTGTATTTATTAATATTTTTACTGTATGAATTTCATACAGTAAAAATAGTCGGTGTTCGAAATTCGAATTCGAATAACACGCGTTTTAGTGTACATTATATATCATTATTCATTACCAATTGCAGTACAAAATAACAACATACTGTAACAAACACATACGATAAGATATCTTTTTTTGAAAAGGTAACTTGAAAAGGTTTTTTGTTCAAGTCATAACTGTATCATTAGAAGTAGAACAAACATTAAAATACCTATATCTTTCGATCAATTGAATACATAGGTAAAAATTATTGTACTGTTGGTAATTGTGCTAAATAGTAAAACTATAATGTTAAAACGATACAAAAATGCTTCTAGAAGTAATCAAGTTGAATAAATAAATGTTTTAGTTTACTGAAATAAAATTGTTATACAGCATTTATAGGTCGAATTGTCGTAATACTAATGAAATTTATTTTATCGTGTCGTGAGCTGTAAAATTGCTTAGGTCGTAGAAATTGAATAGTCGTCGGCTCTAACGTGATTATAGAGCCACCTACGATTGGCCACTAGGAACGCCTTATTTTGTAGCACTATTCAATAGATTTTATTTTACAATAAAAAATAACTTATGAAGGCTAATCAACTTTAATATAAGAATTATTTACTAATCGATTAACAAAAATCAAAGAAAATTCACTGCACTCATAGTAGTTACTCGTATCCTGCCTTGTGGTATTTCTTTTGTAGATAAAAAAAAAATTTAAATTTTAATTCCAAATAATGACGTGTTTATCACTATGCCAAGCCTTTTTAAAAATCGTTTTTCAAACTTTGAAATGTAATTCTTTATCAATTAAGATTGTCTTTCTTTTTAATAATAAGCTTCAGATGTTAGTATGTAAATTACCTAAAACATTTATCCCGAAAATATAAAATAAATGAATAAAGTGACCAAGAATACAGAATAGTTACATTGATCTATATTCCTTTTATCGAAAAGAACTTGAGAAAATTAATTATATGTACCTACACTTAAATTTTCAACAAAAATGAAAACAACGGATTTTCACACAACGCAACATAAAATCAGCATGTACGTACGTAAGATTAATATTTTCACAAGCTAAGTCTTTGCGGCATTGTCTGCCGTTCAAGACGCGGGTACGAGCTATTCGCAGCACGTACTCCACTCACCTATATTTGGATCCTGCTGGTTTGTAGTCTGACGACGGATGTTACACGATCTATGAAGAGTAGATGTGGTAGTTTTTGTATAAATTTTTAAAGAATAGAAAAAAATCGACCACGAGGTGGGATTAGAACCCGCGTCCTTCGCCATGTCAGGGTGAAACCTAAACTCTTGCCTTACCTTAGAAATTCTCATTTATTTGCAATAATAATAAGCATTTGAAGGCTATAAACTAAATATCAAATTCTTTAGTAGTTTTTGGTAGAGAAAATTCTTATGCGTTATCACAAAATTTTAAGTTATAATTTTCTGTGTATCGGCAGTATCTGCTAAATATTGGTTTTAACAATCAAGTCTTTGTCTCTTTACCAGGAACGGCATAGGTCCTGTCTTGCCTTCATTAATAACGCAACCAATTTATACAATAGTTGAATAACATTTAGCTAAATGTTGCAAATAATGAAACGGATTGAACTACCTCGAATGGTTAAAGGATTTTGCAAGAACACACAATAAGTAAGAAATAACATAAGTGGGAAGACTCCATATTTGATTTCTAAATTATATATTCGATTTAAAAAATATTTTATACCGTATCCGAATATCGTACTCGTTGATTCTGAGCGTATATTCTGTCGCCTCGAAGAAAAATGTTTCGGCTGGAGAGGGGCGTGCGTCCTCTGTCTGAGTTACCTGCGGCCTGCGTCATTTTAGAACATTATGTGTGACGCATTTAAAGTGAACTACTATTTTACACTTTTTTGTTACAGTATAGTCGATCTAAAATATGTCGCAGGAAAGATATGTTTTAAAGGTGAAGGTAAATTTCGAACAAGAAAAGAAACTTCTATTGTTAAATAGTTTTAAAATGTCGTGCCAGATCTTCCATTGAACCAATGTGTCAAATCGTACTTTCATTTATCACGGCTATTAGGTACCTACTATGTGTACCTATTGAAATTGATATATTATAATATACTCATAAAATAAAACATAATCCAACAGTCCGACATCAGCTGCATCCATTGTTTCAATTTCCACGATTTCATCAAGCTTACATCTTCAAAAATTCATACCCCATTTCAGTTGGTGGAGTTATTACTTATCGTTGATCGTAATTTTCACAATCGTGATAACAGCTGCAGCGCTTGCTTCGTAGAGCCTTTTATTTGCAAATGTATGATATTTTCATTGCATAAATAAAATGTAGCTAGACGTTGTGAATAATGAATCGATGAATGTATGGATTAGGCTTCGGTACACGGGAATGTTTTTCCCACTTTATTAGTGGATTTAAAAGAGCTTTGAATTTTTCAAGTTTGCTTTTGATGTGCTGTAGCTTCTTATTGTATGTTTAGTTAATCTCCTTAGTGGTATTCGGAAAGATTAATTTTACATTCGGATTTATTAAATTATTTTACATGAATTTTCTCTTTATCTAAATGGGTATTTGAACAAAATTACCAAATTAAAGTGTTCACAACTAGTATTTTATTACAAAAGCTTTACATTTATTACAGTGTATCCGACGGTCCTACAAGTTAATATTTAATGCCTAGACATTACTGTCACATTAGCTTTGTCGCAGAGCCTGCTATTATACCGTCACCGTTTGTTAATTCATGTCTGACACAATCTAAGTGCGTTCTTAAATAAATATGCCCTTTCTCTCCTCTATACAGTAGGTACTTACATCGTCCAAGAAGTATTCCCAGGGAAGAAAGAATAACAATAAACGTGCATATTTATTCCCAAAAGCAATAAAAGGCCAGAAGGTCAAAACGCGAACAAATAGCCGATGTGACCCAAATTATCCGAGCGTCGTACCGTACCACTTAGCCCGGGATAAATCACCACTATAATAGTTTTTCCTGGGCAAAATTATTGTTCTTTTGGCGCCAACCTCGCCTGTATTGGCGGGTTATTGAAATTTTTTATGTAGACAATATAGAATGTGGAAATAGACTGGAGAGTAGAGCGTGCACGTATTTATTTGATATGTATCGTTATTATTTTTCAATAAAACACGCGAGTATTTGGTGAATATTCAATAGAGTTTGATTTTAAATATGAAGTATTATATCACACGAAAGATTGTTCCTACCATCAATTGTTTCAATCTATCTGAAAAAGCACACAAACTTACGATTAAATTATCTAAAATAAAATATAAATAACTATTAAGATCACCTGTAAAATTAAATATGAAGAACACGGTAACCGTTGGCACTAAAACGTAGTTATCAGTTTTATAAAGATTTCCCCGCACAATACATTTACCGCCTTATCCCGACTGTATTTTGTCGACGGCAATTAGGACTCAAATTGCCTTCTGGAGTTAAGTCGACTAATTACCACTGCAGTCGTATTCGCATTGAATAAGTTCTCATCGAGATAGCCTGCAGCTCGAATGTTTTCAAGTGCATCCCGCCAAATTGATTCATTAATAAATCTAGAATTAAACTAAAGCTTATAGAGACGGGAATATGTATAAGTGGTCGTATAATTATAGAGAAACGGGAATACGTTTATAAGCGTGTATTGAATTGAGTTGTACTTTAATTTTTATACAATTTTATCTTAGTGTTTTACTAAGTTATTAAATTGTTTTCAGCAGTCGAGACGACTCCTATAGGCGCTAAATTTCGTGAGACGCTATTAACATACCTAATAGGATATTTACATTAAGCTATCGCATTTTGTAAAATGACAATTTATCCAAAGCCCCGCTTTTTATATCCTCATTCTCCTTGAAGTGTCAAGGCTAAGATTGAAAATGTCACTTACTTCTCCAAATGTGATTAGAAAAATAAAATTCTTTTCTTTTCATGTGAATTTACATCACAGACAGTTCAGGCATAGATCACATTTGATTATTTAAAAATTTATGACTTACAGATAACCTTACCAGATTGAATTGTGAAATCGGATTTTGGATAATAATTAAAATTAGTTTTTTTCTTTTACAGGTAAGTGTACTGTATAACAATTATGACACGCTTCTCACGAATAAAAGGTAAGTGGAAAGATTCTCAAACAATAGTTTTCCTTTCTTTTCAAATCCATTGTTTGACTTATTATTAGTTAAAAGATAGGCATTGTCTTAAAGAAAGTGTCGTCCGTCCGTGTTCCTATTTGCTTTAATTCGGAATGACCCCAAAACCTTTTTTCTATGACTTTCTAGCTTGCAATCCAACCCTGGCCGATTTAATTGTGTTTTGAAACCTTATACAATGATCTTGTATATATCACAGTAATGCGAATGTACCTATATGTACTTTTTAAAAAGTAGACACTTTAATGACAAACGGTGGTACTAAATGCAATGCAAACGTCGGGATTCTTCCCCTTCATATATAAGTACGAAATAGCCAGTACCGTATTTCAGAAAGACTACTTTTTCAACAAACAAATATGCTCTTCCCCAACCAACTTCGCAGCAACATTAATCGGATTATTGTTCACAATCACGATTAAAACGCGGTGATTTATTAATACACGAGCAAGTTTTACGTCCATTTATTACAATCATAATCTAATAACGGGCGCGATAAATTCCCATTTGCGTTGCGGTTGCAGCGAAATAATTCGTACATCCTAAGTTGGCTGACCGTTCCCGGAGATCAAACGGCCGTAGCCCGGGGTGCAAGCAAATGAGCTGTTTGAACGAAGCCGTTACAGTGAATGCAGTAAAGGCGTCCCTAGACGGTAATGCAGCATGACATGCGTTACGTGGCCATGCATGAATGAACGTTTAGTTCGATGATTGAAATGACATGCAAACTACGTGCTCGTGAAATGAAGCTTTCTATTTTCAATACTGCAAATTGGATTGACATGCAGCATGATCTTTTCGATCATTTGCTGTCATTCAAAAGCTTGTGCGTTTATACACTATAATCAGGCTGGACGCGTACTGTAAATGCAGGATTTGATATTTTTCAGAATGAAAAAAACACGTAAACTATTCGTTTGTTTATTTCATGCTTGCATTACCGTCTAGACTCTAGGGACTATTTAACATGTGGCTCTTTGCTGGCTTGATGCCTTTGTTGCGCATATGATTAGCGCTTCGGACTTCAGGGTTGTGGTAGACTGACCGGATCATAACGGGTACAATTTAATTCTAGACTAGAGTTTTTAAATTGCTTTAATTCAAATATATGAAAAAATGTATGTCGGCGACGCTGGTGTACGGTAAATATCAAAAGAGATTATGGTTCCACCATTTATAATTTATGTAAATGGAATCGTATTAACTAAATAAATCAATTTATTTCAAAAAGATCATCGGACGGCGTGTGGCCAATACAAACACAATCATACAAACTTCGAATATTAGTCATAAAGTAGGGTAGTTTTAAAAATATTGGCCATGCAAGTTAATTGTTTGTTATAAACATGTCAACAAAGAAGCACGCAACATGGTATGTGGTACCATAATGTGTTAATTCTGTCCAAACTGTTCGGTAGACTAATTATGAACATAATTTAAATTAATTTACCTACAAAGGCTAATTAAATAAAAAAATGTTTTTAAGGTATAAGTAGGTGAGGTGTTTACTTCAATTTACTTTTTTGTAGTAAAGTGTACAAACCTCTGTTGACTGAATATAATCTTCTGATATTTTCAATAAAGTAAGGGCCGGATTCACAGGCTACCTGATATATTTCGTTTAGCTTACCGTCAATTAAAATGACAAATTACGTACATAAATTGACGTCAAAATGTATCAAATAAGCTATCAAGTACATTATCAGCAAGCGGTGTAAAGTCTTAACATCATATGCATGTCCGTATTCCCAGATCGAATCTGATAAATCATGAACTCTGCCCATAATTATAGCTATTGGCGAACAAAGGCCCTCCGCTGTACCGACCAAATCGCGTTAATGTCGGCCTGATTAAGATCGTTCATCGTTCCATTTAAATGATACTGCCCACGTTTAATACCTTACCTATCGCCTAATGGTTAACACAAAAGCTTAGTGGAATAATTAATTGATAAATTTATTAATGGGCGTCTGAAGGGCGAGGTGTTGATGTTGAAATATTACTGTGAGAAAATTTTCTGTGTTATACGAAATGCCCTTTATTTTGTGCACGTGGGTAAAGCATGCAGTCTGTTTATTGAATGCAATCCCGAAAGCACTGGCTTTTACCACCCTTGTGTTCTACAAAGGACGTAGTAATTCTATTCCAGCCTTCACTAGACTGGAGAAGTCAAACCATGTCAAGCTGCAAACAATATTTTGACCAAAAATCGGCGGTCACTAACCAACAAATAGACTATATGGCACTATATATGTGGTTAATAGGCAAGAAAGAAAGATAAAGGATTATATTATCACACAACATAATGTGAAATGTTAATCATTACTAAAATGTCATAGTTCCACCTGAATACGTCGTTTATACGAACGAACCAAGAAAAACTACATTGTCTTTTAAATAGCCGTCCATACAGCTGATCGCGTAACACAATACGCGTCCATCGCACTGTTTTGTTCCATTCTTACAGTGTAAGTGCTCTTTTATAATGAGAAAATGAGAATTTTACATTACTACAATATAAATAGCGTGAAATGGCTTGCATTAAGGGTATTGACAGGTTCTATTAAGTGACGCCGTCTAGTCTCTACGAAAAAGATGTATAACTTAATTTAAAATAACAGTCATAAAACGCAAAGCTATAAAAGTCCTTAACTAAGCAAAACTTGTACCAATGAAATAACATATATTCAACTATAGTAAAAGTTTTCATACATATAATATTATGCACTATGCAGTATCTGAAAATACAGCATTAATCACCTTATCTATTTTTACCTGTAGAGATCGAAACTGCACCCTCTTTTAATACCCTAAGCACTACGCTATTAGAGCAATTAAGGTAGATATCAGCATTGCGTCACATCTTGAGTTATCATCAATAACTTTCATAGTATGCTATCAAGTACTAATTGTATGTTATTAACGATTAGTATATCGTTATTATAATCTATACTTAATATTATAAAGCTGAAGAGTATATGTGTTTGCTTGAACATGTAATTTGAGGAATCACGAGCCTGATATACAATATTGTTCAACTGTTAGATAGTCCATTATACCGAGGAAGGCTATAGGCTATATGTCATCACGATACGCCAAATAGGAGCGGAGTAATGCGGATAAAACCTCGGGGCACAGCTAGTATTGGTATAAATTGTCGTTCACCGTCAAATCTTTATAAATGTTGAAATATATACTACTTTGAAGCTTACCTATTATTATGCATCTGTAAACACAGAGTTTTAAAAAACTTTGACAATAAAGGCTGGCAGCTTATACTTTTAAAGGAAACACGTAACTTTTATTCCATTGTGTCAACTTTTCAAAGTGCTTTACATGACGCTCAATGTATTAAGTAGGGATGTAACGATACCGATACCGATACCGATATATCGGCCGATATATCGGCAAGCCGATATATCGGTATCGCCGATAATAAATCAACCGATACCGATATTTTTTTTATTAAATTCTTTCTTTTCTTTTATGTTTTTGCATTGTATTCATTCATATTGTTCTGTTTCTGTAATAGTGTTAAGGAAGAGCGGAACCTCCTGCACAAGCATTTTATTTGCTTACTAGGAGTGTTCCAATCACAAATTTGTTTATGTAAAGGAAAGAAATACATAATTTTGAATTTTTTTAATTTTTAACGTGATAACGTTTTTAAAATCGTTTTAGTCGTGTGACATGTTCAGAAACTTGTGTCACACCAAAACCTCACGAGCGCGATCGCAGGTATAACGAGAGAGAGACGGACCGATCTCCCGTCTCATCTCGAGCGCTGCCACTGCATTATGTTATCACTTATCACGTAAACATCTCGATCGTAAACCTACTTTACAAACAACCAATTTTTTTGATATCAAATAATTCGGTAAAACTGTACATTATAGGGCGTGGAATTTGGGGGTGGTGGGGGTGGAGGGAGGGGGGGTAGGTACTAGGAACTTTCCCTGTAAAGGAGGGGGCGCGGAAATTAATAGTTTTCGAGATATTTACAAATGAAGTTTTTGAGGTTATGTTGGATTGTTACCACCTTTTGGCAGGCAAGGATGCAAATTAACATCAATTTATAACTAAAGCATGTATTTTTTTCTAGTTCCACATTGATCTGAAGCAATTAATATTAATTATTACTTTACAATAATAGTTTTCAATACTAGTAATATTGCATTAGCTCTTTGATTTGAAATATGACAGATTTAATGTAATAAACATTATGGTTAAATTTTTGAAACATGCTCCCTGAATTTCATTATTTTGAGGTGTCTAATCGATAAAGGGACTTTTCATAGTAAACTGCTTTTCTTTTTAGTTTCTTAACCTGTAGTTTTTTTTTGTTTGAGTGGGAATCGCCCTAAAGTCGCGGTCCGCCTAAAGCAAAGGGGGCGCAAAGTAAGGACTTAGAAATTTTTTGATCCAAAGTGAAAATTGTATAGGAATCATAAAATACTTAGGAAAACTTTATTCAAAACGCTAAGATAAGCATGTTTTATAGAAAAAACTTTTTCTCTAAAATCAAAAATGGCCGAGATATTCGCCCTCTCCCTCCGCGCCTCCGGCTTTTTACATACACTCTAGAGTCTAGGGGTAGGGCAGACAAGACCACGTAGAATTCGGGGTTGACAGCTTCGGTTCTGTGGCAAGTCTTATGATAATGCAATGCTTATTTTAGCGTAACGTTTTTTAGCTAGATTCGGACTTTCGCAGCAGATAAAACAATAATAAATAGGTGTTAATGATACCAACATCCATTGAAAATTTTACAAGTCCTAGCTCCCTTGAAACTCTGAGGGCGAATATCTCAGCCGTTTTTGATTTTAGAGAAAAATTGTTTCTATAAAACATGCTCATTTTAGCGTAATATTTACGATAAAGCAATAATAAATAGGTGTTATAATAACACCAACATCCATCGAAAATTTGTTAAGTCCTGCGCCCCCTTTGCTTTAGTCCAACCAAATGTTAACCTAACACGCTCGTCGCTTCGCTCCTCGCTACCTATTTGAATACTAAAAGTAAAAGTTTAATAGTTTTGTACAGTTTTAGGGCTTAACAGGAGTACGCACGAAACGATCTCGACTGAAAGGCGGCAAACGAACGGTAACTGAAAATGACGTCGTTATTGTTTTGTTCCACGGTACAAAGCGTACAATTAATATTTTTGTTAAATTATAAATTGCGAATATTAATTATTTTATTTTATTCAATCTATTTTACAATAACTATACTTAATAAATATTATTTTTAATGTTGTTATTAAAAAATATACATTTCATAAATAAAATTTAAATTATAATTTTTTTTTGTTAGATAGAAATGTTTTACCTGAAATGAAACGCGTTTGAAAATTGCTGTATGTCAATTTGACACTGTCATAACAGTAAGTTCGCGTTTCAAAGCTAAAATGGAGTAAAATTTTCCGATTTTCAAAAATTCGTAACTCAAAAACTAAAAGTTTGCGCGGTGTGAAATATCAGATTTAGGTTCCATAGGACAATAGCTAACCACAAAAAAATTTACGACTGTCAACTCCACGCCCTATAATGTACAGTTTTGCTAATAATTCAAAAACCCGCGCCCAATGAACGATGCGGGAGGCCGCCCACGCGTGCGCACTTTGTTTTCTGAAAAAACTCTACCAATAGTAAACTTTTATTAGGTACTGATTGTATGTTTATTACTTAAAGTTTAACTGACTTCGTAAAATAATAATACTTAAATAAATGGTTTTGTTGTTTTTTGATTTGGCATTTTTATAAGAATACGATTAACAGTTGTCTCTGTTAAATGTTGGTAACTTTTTATGCATAATTCACTATTTATTTTTCTACCAAGCCATCGATATCGGTATCGGTATCGGTATCGCCGATACATTACTACAAATATCGGTATCGGTATCGTATCGGCAAAATCATGTATCGTTACATCCCTAGTATTAAGAAAAATAAAATGGAATATTTGTATAAATTATTGAATAATTGGACCATAACCTAAGTAGCTACAGACAGAGTCCATTTCTCTGAAATCAAGAGACGCTTCAATAATAATCAAGAGAGATTCAAGGATGTCAATCAATCTCAATGATACACAAGTACTTGTAAAAATATGTAGCAAGATTATGATTTGTTACTTGACCATGGAGACTTCTTAAGAATATGAAATTCTACATTTTCGTTGTTTATTTACTTGTTCAAATCATGATTAATAACACGTTAGTGCGATAGCGTAATCTTATGCTAATGAAAGTCACTAGCGCTGAAGCTCCATCGATGAATAGGCTAAACTATATGACATTCTAGATTGTTGTAGTTTATAAACTTATCGAAAGCATGGTCAATAACACGTAAGTAAATAGCGTTATCTTGTATGACCTACCACTGAAACTCTATCTATTAATTTCATTTAAAAAGCCACATTATTTTTACACGAAACACATTATACAGTTCAAAATTGAAACGTAGACTCGTATGACGTCACACGTTACTTATTAGCTTAGGCGTATCGGATATTCGCTGATGCGGAACCACTTTCGCGCTTCGCTCGCTTCGCTGTTGTGATCTCGGGTAATTGTGTGTGCCAGTACCCTCAACACTTGGAGGCAAATACAAGAATATACTTGTCTCGGCTTGTGCTTATTTTATAGGCAAGGAAAGGTCGATAGGTTAAAAGATGGAGGCCTATAGCAAATTAGTACAGTTGTTGATATGTTGAATTGTGATATTGGTCTTGATTTTTACATCTCTACGTAGATCTGTAGATTGTCAATTTATTTTAGATGAATCAGTTCCTTGTGATAGTAAAGTAGATAAAGAAGAAGAACTTACTACTAAACTATTTCATCTAAACTAAGTATGTAAACTATTTCATCTATATTGTACGAGAATTTTTTTCAAGAACTTAGTTGAGTGGTTTCAATAGAATATAATAATTTCAGAGATTGATACAATGTTATTTAAACTTAGATAATCGTTAAATAACTGGGTTTATTTTACTTAATAAAAGCTGTTTATATTTTATTAAGTCAAATAAATAGCCTCGTATCGCCACAGTTTTGTAACTGTAATTGAAAAATAACTACACATTTATTTTAATCTACTGTCCGACGGAGTAGTTCATGACTTCACATAGCACGTAGACTGTAGCAGCGTAGCATTCGTAGCACGTCTACGTACGTTCAAGACTACGAATCTTTACAGCAACCACTTCGGTTTAATTTATAAAAGTTATGACTTGCGAGTTATATGTGTTTTTGTTATCTTTTTTTTACAAAAATATATTTTTTTACGTATTTGAACGTACGTAATTCAATATACTTTCATATAACGTGTTTTGTCCATTCCTATACGAAGTACGTGTCCGAAATTGTAATCTTCACTAAGTTTCCCATGTTGATTGAAAAAATTCAATTATATGCTACTTTTATTTAAGACTTGGGGTATTTCTGTATGTGTCTCGTTATATATTTGTAATTTTGTCTCGTTTATCATTACAGCTTACATAGAGCATTTACATGTTATAAATGGCATACAAGTGAGTTAGATGAACACCTCAAATAAGTTTATACTATTACTGTTTGTTATTTTTTAAATAGCCTTTATAAATATAAGCAATCGTTAATCTTAATTATGATAGTTTTATGTATCATAGTTAGCTTATAAGTTAGAAGAAAGTCCGTTGGGATAGCCACAAAACGCGTATAAGTGAACTAAATTGGAAAAATAATGATAATAAAATGAGTCACAGTTGAAGCAAATATTGCTAAATTCTAAAGAAATGTGTCTTCATATTTTTAAGACTGTGACTGCGGCCAATGATATGCGGCGTGAAATTGCTATCGCAGTTGCGAACTCGCCGCAACCAATTTCCACTATCCCACCGGAGAATCCGATAGGAAACGTCATAATCATATGATAGGCGACCTCCCGCGACGCAGTGCGCCCACCTGTCGGCGCGCGTGCGTCCCGCGGTGACGTCACCAACGACCCCCGCACCCCCGCCAATCCGGAGACTGCCGAAATACCCCGACCGCGATGGATTGATCCGACAGACACTTACTGATAATCAAATCATCCGACACTTCTTATTTAATACAACGAAAAATGCACTCACATTTTCAGCTCGAAGAAAACATGCTGAACATCGATTTCCAACGTTATTAGGATAATTACTTAACGGAATATCAAAGTTGCGATCTCGCAGCGTCTCGCTGGCTCCTTATCTAGTTCTTAATCCAAGATAAATATTACATCAATCGGGGGTTGTAGGGCGGAGCACGCAGGCGCGCCCGTCGCCGGCCCAGTCCCGCTCCGGCCGCGCCGCCCGCCGTACGTCGCTACGGGCGCTCGACCCGGCGGCGACTCGCACGCTGCCTCACAACCCGTAAATAACCAACAACTCTAAACAACCGGACATATAACCGCTCCCAGTGCTATCGGTCTATCGAACGCCGGAGCTCTCGCCGCGCACCGGACCCGCGTCCCTTCCCGTTGCGTAAGTTGCGAAAACTAACGAACCGAATCTCCTTTGACACGCGAGAAAACAAACACACAAACGTATCGATCACACCGTGTGAACAAAATATTGCTATAACCAGCCGAGCATATATTTGCATGCCGAGAGTAAATAGTGTCGTAGTTAAGGTTAGGAGCGTTCTTTTAATAGGGTAATCCGCGTGCCTCGGGCGCGGTCTTTTAAGCCTATAATACGCAAGTGCTGGTTGACCTTATAACTCTGTTAAGAAAAACATGTAGCACGCCGTAACGAGTTTTAAATATTTTTGTTGCTATGCCATTTATTTTAACTTATTTCAAAGTATTCAATGTAATTTTCGAAATATAATTGTATTACAGATATACATTGATATGATAAATTACTATTTATCTAACCTCCGCTTTGCAAATTCTACTGTTAAACTCTATTATTAATTATTTTTGTCTTGTATCATTTATCAATGTTTTTTACTTCATTTAAAGTGCATTCAGCAGTTGAGTTTTATCTCGCGATATTAAAAAGCGCTAAAATTACACTTAAACTTTCCTTGACTCCATTTCATCGTAATATTTATATTCGTGGCGGCCATTAAACTTTTTTAATCGTCGCTAATGACTTCTTTCCCTAATTAATGATCCTCGAGCCTCGGGAAATTAGAAATTTGGACAAAAATTCGTATTAGCGCCTGGCGGAGCGCCTTACGAATCGTTAACTCGGACTTTTAACGCGCCCGGAATATATTTGATTCTTATTGCTTCATTTTATGTATAATTCTATGTTCTATAAATTTATATTTAACCTGAACATTACGTGGGAATACTTCAGGATTAATGTATAAAAATTGGGTCAATGTACATAAGTTGCAATTATCAAAAATCTTTCTCTATAGAATATTTATATAGCTTTATTGGTTTTGTACTAATTACTGTAGAAAATATTTGCAGTAGGTACGCATACGTAGCCTTTATATTACTATATAAAACTTTCTTATATGAAAATTATTTCATATAGTGTAAGTACCACTAATGTGTCCACCTTAACACTTAAAAGTTATCTAAAATGGGCTCTACTGGGCCTAACTATGTCATAAAAACTAATGCGTGCGTAGCAAGCTGATGTTAACTTTGTTTAATTCTGAATTTTACATTTAATAATCCACATGTGAAAACTTAAGAATCAGGACCATCTTAATATTTTTGTGGTAGATTTCAAGTTATCTAATTTCAAAAAGATATGTAATGTCACATATAACTTTTAGATAAAATTTTATACATTTCATACAAATGCTATCATTTTGAATAAAATACTTCGACTAATCGAATAATAGAATATCCTTCAAATTGGGAACATCGTTACCATTACTATATGACAATTATTGAAGAATATTAGAATCAAATAATGAAAAAAGGGTTGCTTAATAAGCATCTAACATGATTCATGATTTGAAAAAAGTCCTCGACAATACAAAATTGTCATTATCGCCATTACATTACCGTGTATTTTTACATAACTTCGTTCACGACGTTGATGATGGGGGTGAAAATGTAACCTGTACCTGATATTCATAAACTGTCGAGTGCGGAATGTTTACCTAGAGCGGCATGGATCAGGACCCTCAGCCAATGTGGTTTAGTCACGGCATCTTACCATTGAACTTTTGTATTGACACAATCCATACTAATATTATAAATGCGAAAGTAACTCTGTCTGTCTGTCTGTTACTCAATCACGCCTTAACTACTGAACCAATTTACATGAAATTTGGTATAGAGATATTTTGATACTCGAGAAAGGACATAGGATAGGTTTTATCCCGGAAATCCCACGGGAACGGGAACTATGCGGGTTTTTCTTTGACTGCGCGGGCGAAGCTGCGGGTGGAAAGCTAGTTGGTATATATTTGAAGGAACGTTGGGTTTTTGGATAGCTGTTTAATGCGACTTTGAAGTTTTAGGTTCTGATTACTATTAGAGCTATTTTATACCGTTCATAGATAGTTATTTCTTATAAGAAATGGCCAAGGCAAATAATGAATTTGTGATGAGATAGCTCAGGTTTTCTAAAGTATAAATAGATTTTTTTCATAGATACAAAGTAATTATTTATGTAATCGAAGGCTTTAGGCTCAAATTTTACATTAAATACGATTCCATTTTAATACGATTTCTATCAAAGTAATGTCGTGCGTAATCTCACATCTTATTTTGGTTCGTTAAAATGTCGATTTAGTAATTTCCGTTGTCGATTGCAAATCTTTGATCTATATACATCTTTGATAAAGCCATTCGTTATTTTAATATGATCGTCAATATTTTGGTAGCTTTTTCATCTCAAAATGTCCTTGGCAACGCTTGCTGTAATTTAAATGATAAAATGGATAGAAGTAGGTAATAAATGAAAGTTTATACAGCACTACAGTTCAATAAAATAATCTTATATATAAAAATGAATCGCAAAATGTGTTGGTAAGCGCATAACTTGGGAATGGCTGAACCGATTTCGATAATTCTTTTTTTATTATATTCCTTGAAGTACGAGGATGGTTTTTATGTAGAGAAAACGTTAATATGTACCACGGGCGAAGCCGAGGCGGACCGCTAGTAAAAAATAAAAATGGTGCTTATGCCAAATCATTGTCGTTTGTGGTTGTTTTAAATCCAGATTTAAAGCGGTATCTTTTGACTTTGATATAAAAATTTATACCTATATTTTTAAATCGTCTATTTGTTATCCGCTTACCGAATGATATACGGATAAAGTTGGTAATGCAACTAACAAAAACGCGTGTTATTAAAATTCTCGCAACGGCTTAAAACTTTGTGAAAATATATTTTGTAATACGATACTCAAACAGTGGGACGGCGAAGTTGTGTCGTTAAGAATATTCGGTTTAATGTTTCAAGTTTAATTATATCGTTTGTGAGAACTTAACACGGGCTCAGGGAAATTAATTTTGCAATACATGTGCTGGGTTTGGGGTTAGGTCGATAAAGGTTGTAAAAATTAATTTTATATAACAACTAGGTTTTTTCTTCACTACATAGGTAGTATAAAACAAAGTCGCTTTCTCTGTCCCTATGTATGCTTAAATTTTTAAAACTACGCAACGGATTTTGATGCGGTTTTTTTTAATAGATAGAGAGATTCAAGAGGAAGGTTTTTATATATAATTTATTATGTTTTAGACAAAGCGGGCGAAGCCGCGGGCGGAAAGCTAGTATGAAATATTTTGAAGTTATAGTTATCGTACAAGTGGGGCTATTAAATTTGTATTATTCATAATTAACGCCCTATTAGGTTAATAATTAATAGGTTTTTTTGTATACCTATATAGGTATATTTATATAGATAGAGATATATATTGTTTCACAATCCATTAATTTGAAAATACACGTAATAATCAAAGCCTTTCATCCAAATCATTACAATAACATAATCAATTACGATCAAAATCAGCATGCATTAAAATGAGCAACAAATAAATAATAGGCAAATCTCCAAGGTGCTTCAAATGGAGCCTCCAATCGAATGTATCGACAATGTGAACGCTTTGTGAGTCACATTAACGCGTTTAATCTGAAATTATCGAATAATTTACGCGTCTTTTGTATGTTTGAAGAGCTCTCACAAAAGGGAATATCCAGTTTGTATGGGAACGATGGGGAATGTGCCGACGCGTGCTGTTGTTCCTTCAATATCGATGTGCTGGTTTTATGTGTCGGGCACATCTGTCAATTTTGAAGATGCTTTTATCTTTGGTGGTGATATGAATGGTAATTGGAAATATACGTTTAAGCTTTGGTTCGTAGTTCAATAAGAAAAGACGTAGGTTTGTGTCTTAGCTTTAAGAACAATTGTGGGATTGAGGTTTTTTAAATAGTTAAACAAAAATTTTAATGATACATTTTTTCCTGTAATAAAGAGCCGCCTTGAAAACTTGCAGTCTCGTAAGTTGATGAAATATTGAGCAATGTTTCTAATAAAGTTTTGTAATAAACCCATATAGCGAAGATATTGCCTATACTAAATTTGCATTTGCCGCTCTACTTAAGTGATGAAAAATATATTACGTACGCATATTCCTACGTAGGTTTAATCACACTTACATTTTCGCCCGTATCGCGCGGCTGAAAATTCCAAGAGATCCTATAATGGGGAGAATTAACCGCCGCCATAATACATAGATTGCAAGCTAAATGGATTCCGCGGGTGTTTCGATTTTAATTCGCCGCGTGTCGTTCGTGTAATAAACTCGACGAAATGAGCCGGCTTATTAAAAGTTTAACTTTTAACTACAGGCTCGAGGTAACACGCTTGAGCGGTGAGGTTAGTTGATAATCACAAGTTGACATGCTTGTGGATTGTCCTTGATTGCTGTTTGGATTATTTGTAGTTTATTGTTGTGGGGTTGATGACTCTTGCGTATTTCTTTTGGTAGCATTGTATTTGAATTTGGAAGGTTGTATGGAGCGTCTTGTATATGTGCATTGCAATTAAACCAGTGCGAATTAGGCCTTCAAGGGTTTCACTGGTTCACACCTATGTAGCTAACAGCGCGAAAAGGTTTTAACTTGAGCTCTTAGATTGTTTATAAATATATTCCCGATATAAACGTGGGTTTGGTAACATGAGTCATAAAACTGGATGCTCCTTTCCCTTTAATAAAGGTGTGGTGTAAAGTCAGTGTCTCTTACGACCAATTAGGGATGCTATTTCTGGGTATACGGTCTCGCGTTAAATAGAACTGTTAGTTTTAGTCTAACACTACGGACTTCTTTTGTTTCTCTTATAATATTATTATTTTTCTTTGTGTCGTATGTGACAGTTTCTTTCAACATGTGCTTTAATATTTAAAGGAATCGCTTTTGGACATTTGATGTATAAACGTTTTTAAAGCGCTAGTGAGTACGTCAATTTAAAGTTTATTAAGATTGTTCAACAAACGACTTTCAAGAAGTCATTGCTAGAAATTGCATACAAATGACTGTTGTACACAAGCAATGTTTAAATAGACATTAACCGCAGTTTATTTGATTGGTTCAATCAGCTCTTATTCTAAACTTGTTACAATAAACCTCCACAGAGCGTATTCCCAATTTTATACGTTCCACGCACTATTCTACGCTTGTTATAATAATTAACCTAGAGTATTGCCAATTTTATGCGATACACGCACGTTGGTTCGTACACGTAAAGTCAAAAATTATCTGCCTATACCTACTTTATAGCCATATTTATATGGCTATATTTCGTGAAGTTTCATTAAGTACGCATTATCCTAGCTGCTTGCATTATGGCTTATCGCTTTCGAGTTACGGTTATTGCAATAGTTGAAGGTGTTTCAGTGTGTCGTAAATTCATGAAATGATAAAATTTTAAACGCTCCGAGTCGCTTTGTTTGTTCTACTGCGAATGTGAGATAACTTTTATAGTATTCGAGGAATGTGGAACGAAATATTGCTTTAATCTGGTTTCCCTGAAAGACAAAAGTTTGGAGTTTTGGAGTGTATTGGGTTGTTTCAGAAATATATTACGAGTGTGATGATTGATTTGAATTTATACATGCCGATGTTATAAAAGTATTTTCGTTTAGATAATTTTATTTACGTCACGTGTAGATTTTTTTTATGACATTCAAATAAGATTTCTACTTAATTTATAAGCGGGTAGGATTTTACAATTTTCGTCCGTATAGATTCAAATTAGTACATTATCACTTCGTTTAAAGTCGAAATGCTCTCGAATAATTCATTTCACATGAACATCTTTTATGCTACAATTCCCCAACAAAGCACATCTTTGTATGAAATACGTTCGCTTGAACCAAGGTTATAATTTGTGTGAGTCAAACAATTAAAACGTTTGATCAACATTAATTTTCATTTCAAATGTAATGACATAGCTTTGTGAAGACAATTCCGTTCTTATTAATCTGTACGTATATGGAATTTGTTATTTGATAGATGTATAGAGTAAGTTTATGATATTATTCTGACCTTTAACAAAATATAACGTATCAATAATGGAGTTTTCTGCAGCGGGAATATGCGATAGTTGGCAATATATGAAGTTCCTAGTTTTTATTCGAAAATATGTTAGGAATTCTTTTTAAATTAAAGTGCCAGAAATAAAGACAATAAAACCTTTAAATTATTTATTAATATACCCTACATTTTGAATCTAAATTAAAAAGTAAAGTCTCTTCTATATATCATTAAATAAATGAAATAATGTTTAATGCGCGGCAGTGCGTGATCAATTCGCGAGGGAGTTAATAGAATTATATTTTCCGGATCAGTTGTACGGATGGAATTTGTTATTTGATATATTTTTGTACGAGATAGATTTCATTCATTTATAAATTATACTAAACATGCACCGCGCCGCGATTTCGCTCGGGTACTTTGCTATATTATTGAATCGAAAGAAAAATAGTGCGTTAAATTGCAAGCAAATGTTACTGGTCACAATTTTTTAGAAGTATGAAATCGCGTGAGTTAGATTTTAATGTAACAGTTTTTACTATCTGACAGTGTCGATGTTAAAAACAATAAATTTTTGGTTACACAGCTGCCTTCTCAACACTACGTATCTAGTTCTACGCACTATATTATGTTGTTCCCTTAAAATTAGAAATTACTTTTAAACTTCTCAATAAAAGTAGTTATTCCGTCTAAGCAATATATCCGTAGCTAAAAATGTTTCAGAAATAGCCGTCAATTAAACGGCTCTATTTACCGTGCGACTTTCCATCTCATTAAGCTATCGGAGATTCGGATAAGTCCCGCCCGATGTATGACATCCGATGTGCTGAGTAGTGTAGATTATACGAGTGGACAGAGATAATTCAAAGATAGGTTATATGTTTACTTTTGTGTATAGAATGTATTGTGAAGTGTGAATTTCTATCGTAATGTATTAAGTGATAAATCGCGTGGTAAAGTGATGTCTGATGACGAAATTTTTCCAATTTGATTTCGGATAGTTTAAATGCGTTAAAAAACTGTAATTTTACCGATAAAAATATTCTCTACGAATTTATATTAAAAAATGTCTTATGATTTCAACATTACTCTTTAAAAATCTCGTTTTTATTGTGTACTATTTATAATGTTCTTTGAACATTGTTCATATGTATGGAAGAAAAGTATTATCCTTTTAACCATTTTTACTGTTATGGCTGCAACATGGTTTCATATAAAGGCCGTAAAAGTGCCAATCGCAAATGTTTGATTTATGTAACGCCGCATAGCGTACTTTTGAACGCACTGCGTACTACATACGAACTTATTTACAGCTTTCTTTGCATATTCGATATTTTGGGTTTAATGTCCCGTGTAGACATTATTTATTGGAAAGACATTGTTTAGGTCGATCTCTATTTTTATTTTTTAGTCATACATTTCCACTAAATTTAATATGCACAAATAAATTATGGTCGCCAGAAATCATATTTACAGTCAAGCTGTTCTTTTTATTCTTTAACCAAAGATAAACGTATAATAATAGAGGTAGGTGAAAATATAAGTTCAACTCTGAAATAATGTTGTCTCGAATAATATTATGTACAAATAAAATGAGCTCTGCGAGTGAGCAGTAACGGCCACACGCGGTCAGCTGGCCTCCGGCGACTTCAAAGGAGATTAGGTTCGTTTACAATCGCCTCTCGTAGGGTTGCCAACTTGCTATAAATACGTATAAACATGAAATGCTATTAGATATTAGCTGCGTTTGTGTAAGATTTTAAGTTGAGAGAGCATTTTACAGCGGTGTTTGTGTAATTCGCAAAAGCTTTAATCTTGTTTCAACGTGTTTTTAAGCAGAATCAAGAAAGGAAAAATTATTCCTTTAGCATCTTATATTCACAGTTAAAGCGATTAATCTAATAGTAATTTACATTACAAACTACTTTTTGAAAGCTGGCAACCCTAACTAATATCAACCACAGTCAATTTAGTCTTCCGCGCATCATGGCTTGGGGATACTGGTCCGCGTCTTCCGTGCTCCCCGACAGGGGGCGAAGCCCTCGTCGCGCGGGCACATCCGTGGTCCACTCCCACCCGAACCCTCCGACCGCGAGGGAGGTGATGGAGACACACGACGAGAGCATCATCCACACCGCCTCGACGTCGAGGGACAGTCGCGATCACTCCGCGTCCCCGCACTCCTCCTCAAACGGTGGACATTCCCATCACCACGAAGTGAGACACGCGGTGCCAGCCAGCGCTCTGTTCGGCGAGAGCTACGGAGAACTGTCCAGAAGGCCGTCTCTAGACCTCGGTTCGGTGCGGAGTGCTCTAGCGTCGTGTTCGGGCGGCGGCACGCTGAGCGCGGGCTCGACGCTGACGCGCGGCGGCACGTTGGCCGACTACCTGCCGCCCGTGCCGTGCCCGCACCACCACCGCGTGTACGTGGACCATCACAAGCACTACGAACAGCCGATACAGCCGGTGCACGTGGGCGTGCCGCACCACTCGCACTCGCACTCGCACTCGCACGCGTCCAGTAGACACCACACGGACGACGAGGATGATCTGGAACCGGCGTATGCTACAGGTATTTATATAGATGTAGCTGTAGCTCATTTATCAACTCCATGATTAGTTTTGTCATTATTCAATAGCATGTTACAATAATTTGTTAACAATAACTAAACAATAGTGTTCTAAACAAAAGTTTGTTTCATATATAGCAGACGAACAGTCGAATGTAAACATATAGTCATACAACAGAAAAAACACTGAATAAAACTAGGACTTTACGCCGAAAAAACAGCACGGCTAGCATTTAAAAAGCGCACAAAACTCGATGTATTTTTAAAAGCACTGAAGTACGGTCCGTGTTTGCTACGTGGAACATTCTCGATTCACGTACTACGGGAATGTTGAAAGCATCTAAATTAGTTTGACATAAATGTATTTAAGGTCATGTTACGGCCGGGCGCATCCACGGTACATTAGCCTGGGCGACTGTACCCTAACTGGGGCGTATTAATAACGTGGTTGTACTATTTAATAGGCATTTAGCTCGGTAAACAAATGAGCTCTAGTGTGCAGAGACAATGCTTGTATTGTTTGATATATTAATACCTCCAATAGTCCTCCTGGATATCTGAAATTTAGGAAAACGGTCTCTCGAATCTCGATAACTAATCATTGTGGATTTTTTGCAATTCTACAAGAGATAAATCTGTCATTAAATAAGTTTGATTCGTAGCTAACTGAAAGAAATACAATTACATTTAAATTTTAAAAACAACTATCAATACTCAATAATTATGCTAAAGAAAAAGGTCCTAACCATAACAATATTACTGCTGCTTAATATTCTACCTATTTGTCCACATTATTCCATTTCTCTGAAATCAGTCTCGCCCGCAGCGTCTATACTATAGAAAGAGAATAAATCACTTCCAAAACCACGTGTAAGGTATAACCCTAATACATAGTTAGATCCAATAATCCTGCATTAACACTAACTAATACATGTGAACAACGCTAATGTATCTAATTTGATACCATATACCACATCTGATTATAGTTGTGAAATGTTGGAATAATTCGTCTTAGATAATGTATTAATTTCATACATGAGGGCTAACGTTTTAAAAGATTTGTAATCTTAATTTTGAGGGTATAATTTATGTATTTCAATCGTTTGGTCTTGTATACAGATAATTGTATAGAGATATATGAATTGAAATCCTGTCCAAAATGTTGTTCAAAAATGCGGTGTGTTAAATATTAACGAATTAGGTGCAAAATGAATTACTGCAACTACATATTATCTTTTTTTAATTTCTTGATACTGCAAACAAGCAAATTAAGCAAACAATTAAATCAAATTCAATTTAAATTGAACGATATTATCAAAACACTATCTATGCTACAAATAAAAGAATATACATATAATATTAAACCATTTCCTCAAATTCTATCAAAACAATTCCCCAAAATTAGATAGGAATGAGAAAGAAATATGCTTATATACAATGCGGTAGAGTCAGGTTAATAGTAATCATATTTTTCTTGGCTTGAAGAGTTGAGACGGGTTGCCTGAATAAACAACCCGCTTGGATTCATATTGCTAGTGTTTAGTCACGGTGTGTACTGAAGCTTCTTATAAGCCACGTGGGCATTGGACGTCACTTTATTGTGGTAATAGAACTGTCTTTATGTTTGAGGTAAACCTTTGATAAGTAAGGAGAGTATGTGGTCAGGATTATAGATGGCATGATATTGGACGCAATATTATATCATACTATGGTTCGGAACGAATATGGTAGTGTTCAACGCAATGGCTAGTACGGATATTTGGATGTATTTGCATATTATTATACCTTGGCAACGTACCCTTTACGCTTGTTTATTTAATAATATGTTGTTGGATGTTGTTTATTTACTCTTATTAAAATTTAAGATCAATTCCATAAAACTCAAATCGAAACAGATTCGTATATCGTCTGAGAATACAAATAATTTACCAGAAATATCATTCGGACATTCAAACAATCTCAAAGCAAATAAGACGCCGTTAAACCTCTTACATTTTACTTTCACCCGAAGGGTATACATGACGGCATCCAGTTGTAAAATGTGTCGACGCTGAGTGTAGGGCGGTAGTTAATTAAAACGCTTGATATATGGGCCACAATAAACTCAAGGGACTAGAAAATTGCTTTGTATGGCCGAGTAATTAATGTACCCTAGGAAAAACTAAGGCGCACGTTTGTTGTTTACTTTCTCGTGGTTTTAGTTTGTTTTGTAGCGTCTAATTGTTAAAAAATATTATTTCGTTTTGACGGATGCTTGGGAAGGATTCGTTGATGTCGGAATCGACAGATTTAAACTTTTTTTATTAAATGCCTTTCGAATAGTAAAAAAGTAAGAAAAAAATAAACACTACCAAAATGATATACTTAGCAGGAGCATTAGTAGTACATTAGATACTATAAGTATGCATTATTTTACGAAAGTTTTATACGTGTATAAAGTTTTAATATATTCAGAACGCGAACCAACGTTTAAAATGAACCGCATGTATGAAAATAACTCACCAGCGAAGTGAAATAAAATCTCGTAAAATATATAAACAGATACAGCAATATATATGCACGTCGATTGTTTTTCCACTCTGAATGCAGGCATAATTACATTCGCTCTTAAACGTTTTCATTCAATCGTTCATATCTGGGAGTGCAACTCGTAGAGACTCGTTCACTCGTTCACTCGTATTCATATTTAAATTCGTTTTTAATATAAAGCCAAAGACTATTCGAGGGATGTATGAAAAATTAAAACTATTTTTTTTCCGCACGATTTTTGCCAGATAAAAGCTTGCGTCATACCTACTTGAATTGTACTATCGTAGGTCGTGTTTGTTATTATTTTTATGGAAAATATTATATTTGTTGAAAACAACGGAGGTTTCTTTCTAGAAATTGAAACTATCATACAAATTGATTCGTTTAAAACACGCCGAATTTTTGATTCACCTTTTTTCCATTTTATTGGATATCCCTGAACTACAAGCACAATTCACAATAGAAAGAAACTTCATCTGCAAAATTTTCAGAATTTAGACTGTCTCTAAAGAAAAACTAAAAATAGAGTTTCGTAAAAAGCTTACAATTTTGCCCACGAAGACAGTAAATAAACAATAAAACCTTCACCCAGTTTTGCCTCCATTCATGTAAATTGTGCGCTAGTCATTAGAAAACGATTACGGGCTAGGAAATATTAGGTGTAATCGGTGTGCCGTGGTCAAGTGAATTTCATGATATTATGCTACGTAATTCTGCTCCTGCCACGTATTATAAATGCGAAAGTAACTCTGTCGGTCTGTCTGTTACTCAATCACGCCTAAACTACTGAACCAATTTGCATGAAATTTGGTATGGATATATTTTGATACCCAAGAAAGGACATAGGCTACTTTTTACCCCGGGACATAGGATAGGTTTTCCCACGGGAATTGAGGGTTTTTCTTTGACTGCGCGGGCGAAGCCGGGGGTGGAAAGCTAGTTTCTTATAAGTTCCTTGTGAAGTATTTGATAATATTAATAATTTATTCATAAAAATGCCATTAATTTAAAAAATAAGATGATTTGTTTTCTTTTAACTATTATGAGAGCAGATAATTTTTACTTTGTCGTTACATTTGACTCAGGCATAGAGAATATGATATACGCATTATGATTATGTAAGGAAGACTTTAAAATTAAATAGGCATTGATAGGTGCAGGCGTGGTTCGGACCTAGCAGACGTAGAGAATTAGAAATCAAGTACATAATTGCCTTTTTTAACCGACTTCAAAAAAAAGGAGGAGGTTATCAATTCGGCCGGTATGTTTTTTTTTTTTTTTTTTTATATGTGTGTACACCGATTACTCCGTAGTTTCTGAACCGATTTACGTGATTCTTTTTTTGTTCGACGCGGGATGGTGTCGAATTGGTCCCATAAAAATTTTATTCGGATAGGCCCAGTAGTTTTTAATTTATGAGCATTTTTGTCTGTATTTGTAAATGTTGCAAGTGCAAGTTTGAAGTCGGTTGTTTTTAACGCAGTTATTGACTTGTATTTAAGTAATTTATTTCCCTTTTATATTCATTCAATCACGTTATAATTTACTTATATTCTTGGAAAATACCTCAAAATTGTTCGCGTGAATGTAATTAAATTAGCGTTCGGTATATTGTAAACTAGTTGACCCCCCTTCTTTTGAAGGTAAAACTTTATAGCACGAAGAAAAAAAATTAAAATTTCTGTTGAGGACATGCTTTATTATTTTCGTACACAACCTGCAGAAACGTTCCACTCGAACTAATATAAGTGCAGACAAACAGCGCGAGAGGGATCCTCACGCGGACCCGATCCGGCGCAGACGTCTTATTGGGCGTCGTCGCCGTGTTGCGGCCGCTTTACACGGTCGCAAGTCGCAACGTGCCTCCTTGACGAAGGGCGCCGGGCGGTGGAACGGGGAATGTAATCCATCGTCCGGTGCGGTGAGGCGGCTTGAGACGTGTTCCGCTCATGCCGCCAACGGGAGGGATGAGCAGGCAAACTACCTTTCCTGTTCTTGGCTTGCGCCTGGCCTGGAGATGGGCTGCCGCCGAGGGGGTCGCGGAAGAATTCCAACAAATACCCGTGGCCCCATCATTAAAGCGGCTCGACGGAACACAGTGGGGTTTTAGTCGGTAAGAATCCGACATAACCCACGGCTCCTTCCCCGGGGGCCGTGGGTATCTTTGGAAGATTTCCCCACTATAAAAAAAAAAAAGGCAAACAGCGAGGTGTTAATAAACGCCGTAATTTTTTACGCTTAATCAATTTTCAGATATTGGTAGTAATAAAGAGTACAAAAAGTAAAATAATATCGTAGCACTTAAATTACCAGCCAATAATTCAGGTGTAATCGGAAATGCTTCGCCATTCGAAACCCGACCAATATTTTAAAGCTATGAAATGTTCTCAGATACGAATCTCTAGATAACTTAGCAACAAGTCATCTCGTGATCGCCAATCGAATTTCAGCTCTAACACGCTGAAATAAAATTCAAAACACCAGTCTATTTAGCCAACCAAAACGTGGCCATCAACTGAATTTCAACTTTTAGTAGGGGCTTTTCAATTTACATCTGAATAGCGGAGCCCCGGGTCAATCGATTTGACATTTATTCAAGGAAATAGAAATTACTTTTTCAAATTGTTATTTTCGCGATTTTTCGTTTCGCCGTCTTCGAGTGTCGATCTGTCGAGGTTTGCTTTTTTAATAAGCTTTAATTAATATTTAATTGAAGTTTTTGATTGCGCGCAGACCCTTTGAAGTTTCGCCGTTTTAATTAAAATAAAATATTTTATGTTTTTAACAAGTTTATTCTCAGTATTAGATGTTTGAATACACGTGTAGAGAATATAGTTATAGTTAGGAGAATATAGTTATAGGTATATATAATGTGCCGGTCAAGGTAAATATGTAATTAATGATTCATATCCTATTTAAATGTTGCAAAGCGGATGTGCTATGATACCGTAGGCACCCTAGAACTAGTCAGGTCACACGCGATAGCTGCTGATTTTTTAGGTCATAAGCAGGGCTCGGAACCGGTTTGAAAAGAGCGGTTAATTTAGATTATATACCGGTAAATATATCGTTCCTTCATTTACCGGTTAAACAAGTGAACTGTTTATAAGTAACCCAAATGATTAAGGTTACCGGTTACTTCTGCACAAACGGTGTTGACACCCAAATTAACCGGTTAATTCCTTTATTATTTTTGCCTCATTTTTTAACGCTTGCCACAAGATATAGTGAATTATCATATAAACTAAAATTAAAAAACAAAAAATGATCGATCTGCGAACGTCAATTGCTACCGGCGAACTTAAATGTTGTAGGTAGATTCATGATTTGACTTGTTACGTCGCGCGTTCGCACACTTCGACATGGCAGTTGCGAGCGCGTGACGTCCCCGTAACAAGCAAACAAACCTACGCCAGTCACTACTCGGCACTCACTCGTCGATTATAAATTGTGGGTATAGGAATTTATTATGGGGCGAAAAAAAGTTAATAGGATTTATTCTATGTTTACGTACGACGAAGAAAACAAAAAATCTACGTGTTTAATGGAGGGTTGTAATGCAACCATCAAGGTAAGTGGTTTTCTCTATTCCAATATGTATTTATATTATAATATTGTGCAGGGTAACTTCGCAGGTATTGTTTTCATTAAACAGCGATAAATGCGTACTTAGCCACCCTCTTTATTATACAAGGTTTTTATAACTTTTTCTTATATCACTACATAGTATAAAGCAAAGTCGCTTTCCCTGTCCCTATGTCCCTATGTCCCTATGTCCCTTTGTACGCTTAAATCTTTGAAACTACGCAACGGATTTTGATGCGGTTTTTTTTAATAGATAGAGTGATTCAAGAGGAAGGTTTATATGTATAATAAGATCCATTAAGTAGTGGAGAAGTACTGTTATTTTTGAGGTTTCTAATGTGATGTCGTAAAAAATTACATTTATTCCGCTTACATTGCAAACGCAGGCTGAACCCTACGAGTTTTATCAAAATAATGTACTAAGTATTATACACATTGAAAAGGTCTACAGAAAAGTCCGCGATGGTATATGTCTATCTCTTATGGATAACCCACAATAACTTTTTTTTGTCATTTACTTTTTACGACAAATAATGGCTAATTTTCGAAGCGATTTTAACCAATACAGCATTAATCCTTAACCAATTAAATACCATGGATACATTGTTCATTTAATATAGATCTATATGGCCCTTTACACCGTATGATTTAAGTGAATATTTTCGAAGATATTACAGATTTAAAAATTGCGGGACGTAGCGTTTGCGGCCGCCCGGCTATGTATTTTATACCCGTGCGATGCCGGAGCGGGCCGCTATATTTTTATACCTATACAACGTTCACAATTTTTCTGTAGTGTATTTAGTATCAGCATTGCACCCGTGCGAAGCCGGGGCGGGTCGCTAGTGTAGTAATAAAAGAGACTAGCGCGCTTCGCGTGCCACGTATTTGTTAGATTTTTAGGTACCTAGTTGCTACAATGGTTGCTTGGTACCTATTTCATTTTGTCGGTGTTATTAGTATGGCATACGTATAGTTTACGTAACTAAGTACTTACGTAATTTTAAACGGAACGAAAATACCTACTTGATGCGTAAGTGTGGCTATCGCGGGTCGCTTATTAATTTCGTCATTCTAAATGAAACTTTTATCCAATGCAGATAAATTTAATATTAATTGACTTTCGCGTACCTAAATTAATTAAGTAACCTGTAGGACAACAATATTATGAATATGTTTTATTAGATTTTTTTTTTTTTTTTTTTTTTTTTTTTTTATTTAAAAAACATCACATGCCATTACAGGACAATGCCCAATGCGACACAGATACAATTTTATTTTACAAAAGAAACTTATCTAACTTATATACTAAATAAAAATTACATACATAACTTAACATAGACATAGAAAAATTTAAAGAACTTACTAACAATAACAGATTAACTGCAATATCACCCTTGCGAATTCACTCATAGGACAATGAAATAAGTCCGCTCTTTCGTGCGCTTCATTTATTATGCGGATGGCCCGCACCATTGGTGCTTTCGCAAGAAGGTTGGTTCGTGCTGTGGGCACTAGCAACAGTGGTGAACGGTGCCGTTTCCACGCGAATCTGGTGGGGACGCAGAAACTCACACATTCAAGTAGTCTTGAGTTCTGTTCCCTACCACGAAGAAGACTTATAATATAAACGGCAAGCGAAAAATCTCGCCGTACACTCAATTGATTGTACCCCACCATACCCAATACAAATAAGGTTGGGTACATCAACGGATAAAAAGGATATACACCGTACAATTTTAAATATAAGTGTCTCATGAATTTATTTTGGACCCGCTCCAACATTAAATTATATTTGTCCTCATGAGGAGCCCAAATTGCTGCATTATGTTCTAAACGACTTCTTACTAACGCGTTATACAGGACCTTAAGGGTTGTAATGTTAGTGAAATCTTTAGCCTGTCTCAAAACAAATCCAAGGTTCCTGTATGCCGTTTTACATGTTTTTATTATATGGTCACGAAATCTTAGATCAGAAGAGAACCAAACGCCTAAGTCCCTACCCTGCGTCATACGCTGAATTGAAACTGGACCTATTTTGTAGTCGTACAAGAGAGGAGACTGAGTTCGATGGAAACTCATTACTGAACACTTAGCCGGATTGAAGTGAAGCTTGTTCTGACTACTCTACGACTACTCTTTCTTTTAATTTCCGTCCATACATACCTATTATATATACATACCTACCTATTATAAATGCGAAATTAACTCTGTCTGTTCGTCTCATACTTTTTGCTATCATTTTCCATTATTTCAAATATTAAAATAAATATTTCTGCACATTATCTACATTTTATTTTCGTTTTCAGGGTAACCATGGTGCAAACTTGTTACGTCATTTTTATTCTCAACATAGAGCAAAATATGAAGAAATTCACAATGCAAATTTGGCAGCTAAAGAAATCATGCCACCGCAAACGTCGAATGTCACCAAAAGTGTAATGCAATGCTGCACGAAACTTGTAACAGATCATGGTCGTCCTTTTAGCCTAATTGAAGACAAAGCTTTCAGAGACCTAATTAAGTTAATACCAGGGGTTACAGAAAACCAGCATCAAGCAATTAATATCAAAAATGTACGTTCCAGTATACAGGATATGGCTCACGAAATTCGCGGAAAGATTAGTAACGAGATCAAAAATAATCTACTTGCAATTAAAGTAGACGTTGCGTCCATTAAGTTGCGAAGGTTTCTGGGACTAAATATACAGTATGTTATGGGTAAGTAGCTAAAGAATGATTTTCAAACTAAAGTTAAAACATACTTTTTTTAATGTTATTTAAATTTCAATTTTAGATGGAAAGATTGTCCTTCGAAATTTAACTATCAAAGAATTGCACGATAGAAATACAGGACAGTATTTAAAGGACAATGTAGTCGATTGTCTGAGTAGGTACGGTATAGACCTAAACCAAATTCAAACAATCACTGCTGACAATGGAGCCAATATGATAAGTATGACTAACCAAATAAACGAGGCTGCGAGGGAGTCAATCAACCAGTCGGTAAGCGAATCATTTAGTGAATCGGACATCGAAACGGACGGTGAATACAACGAGGAGGACTCTGCTTTTGTCCAACAGAGTTTAGAGTTAGAGATTGGCACAGGTAGCACATCTGGTATAGTTCGCACGGTTACAAGCATACGATGTGCTGCACACTGTCTACAGCTCGCCGTTAAAGAAGCCTGTCAAGAAATAGAGGAATTTCTTGGGCATTGTCGAAGAATTGCTCGTAATTTACGTACGCCCAATATGGCAATGCGTTTAAAAATACTTAAACTACAAAATGCAGTGATTGATACTCCAATTCGATGGGATTCTACCGTAGTTATGCTAGAAAGACTGCATGAACTTAAAGATTTTTGCATCGTTAACTTAGATTCTGAACCAGAAGTCATTTGGGATTCAATTGAAAATTATTTAAATATCCTAAGGCCGTGCAGGATTTTATCAAAAAAATTACAAATGGAACAACTGACTTTTGGCGATTTCTACATTGCTTGGATGAAGTGTCGCCTCGAAATCGAACAACTACATAGCCCTTTTGCCCAGCGTTTGCTGTCCTGTTTAAGAAGTCGTCAAGAAACACTTTTTAGCAATGAATACTTCCTTGCAGCTCTTTACCTGGACCCGAGAGTAAATGCTACACTTACGACAGCACAACAGAACAGTGCAAGGGCTGTGTTAGTTGAAACATATAAAAGGTTAACTAATTTAAAAAGAAGAACGACTGCAGAAGCGATTTCAGAACCTTTCAGTCCTGGTGTTAACGATAGCGTTGTTCCAGGAACTTCAGCAGAACATGATTCATCAAATGAAAATAACAATTTTGACAGCTACCTTAGACAATATTTTGTGACTAGCAGACATATAAATATGGATGAGCAGAATTTACAATCATTAGAAAGAGAAATCAATTTTAAGTTAGTTGCATTTCTACAAGAACCAGTATTACCATCAAAACGTAGCATTTTAGAGTATTGGGAGCAAAGAAAGATGACTGATCCATATTTATATAATCTGGCAAAAATAGTTTTGGCGACACCACCGACTAGTGTTAGTGTTGAAAGGCTCTTTTCGTCCTTGAAATTTGTACTTAATAATCTACGTATGTCACTAAATGATTTAATAATTGATGATATTTTGATGGTGAGAAATAATCATTTATTTTCGTTGGAATAAATTTGCTTTGTATGAAGGAATGTTCATTATTTTTGTATTACATGTTATTTAATAAATAAATAAAATTCGTTTATTTCAGGCCACATCCATACTAATATTATAAATGCGAAAGTAACTCTGTCTGTCTGTCTGTTACTCAATCACGCCTTAACTACTGAACCAATTTGCATGAAATTTGGTATAGAGATATTTTGATACCCGAGAAAGGACATAGGATAGGTTTTATCCCGGAAATCCCACGGGAACGGGAACTATGCGGGTTTTTCTTTGACTGCGCGGGCGATGCCGCGGGTGGAAAGCTAGTAGCTCATATAGTATTAGCAAAATCTTATTCTAGTGTTAGTATTACAATTATTACCTACATACATTTATTTATACAGTTTAATTTAAAAACCCAATTTTTAAATCTCCATAAAAACATTTTTTTAAGTTAAAAACGATGTTATTTTCATGCGATGATTGTTGCATTGTTTACTAATTCAGTTTAGAAATAAAACAATCTTATCAATTATGTATTTTATTTCAAAAAAGAACACTTTACACGAATCTTCTGCTTTTGATACAGTTGATTGTAGGTTTAATTACATAAATCAATAAAACATGAATAAATCTAAGTACTATTAATTTATTTCAGTATCAGTAACTCCAATTTGGTCAGTATGAAAACCTTTCACGGTGTTCAAAAAGTTTAATATTTTTACGTAACATCTTGTACGCATACATGGTAAGATATGCTTTAATTCCTCTTTAATGAGATCCGAAAAATGTTCATTCCTTTGGTCTATTTCTACTTTAGAATGTTCTGAACAAGACAAACATATTTTATTGTCTTGTTTGGACACCACTTCTACTTTGACTTCGTTTTTCTCCGAAGTACACATATTTGGTTTCAACAAAGATGGAGATGCAGGGCGCTTCCAATCGTAATCTTCTGAATCAAAAGGGTACGGAGATTTGCTTCGCTTTAATCCTGGAAGAAATAACTAAATAAAGTAAAGACGGAAGCTAGTTAAAATTGCGTCAACATATTTAATTCAAAATAGACTCGCCTCTGTTATTCATCCTTCGTTGCCAAATTTCAGTCCTTGTAGTCCCGCAGTACAAACTTTGGAGAAGACAGGCGGCGACGTTGGGAACTTGAGTGCGATTAAAGAATTTTGTAACTAAATGACTTCGCAACGTCTAGCCTCCAGGCCCGTCGAGCGAGGGTAGCGGGGGCCGAGGATCCTTATGGAACTTGGTTTTAACCGGTTAATTTTCACCACCAAAACCAATATTAATGAAAAACCGGTATTTCGCATAAACCGGTAAAAACCGGTAAAGTGCAACCTTTAACCTAAATCAATTTCGGTTTGGGGTCAATGACCGAAACCGGTTAAGAATTTCAACCGGTTTCCGAGCCCTGGTCATAAGGACAATGCAATTTAACCCAGCCTATGTTGTTTTCAACTGACACAAATTCAGACAACAAATTCTTTTACATATTTAAAATGTGCAATAACACAACATGAGATCATGTCATTGTGCAGTTTTGTAAAAATAATGTTACAAAAAAATACCTCGTATCGTAGCTTCATTCATATCGAAAGCCGACAAGCAATTCATAACTTAACTTTAACCTACATTGTTATTGTTTTGACCCAATATACTATGTCATTCATATCCATAACAATAAAGTCTAACGTGAACAGATAGCGTCGTAAAAATATGGCGCGGCCCATTTGCAGAAATTAATTCAATTGATGCTGGATTAAGGTCGGTGTGTAGTTTTAATCGTGACAAATTATTGTGTGTAACAATGTGGTTATTATCTATTATTGTTAGGAAGGTAAAAGTACTTTTTGTAAAAAAAAAATATTTTAACAAGAGACAATTTTGTGGTTTATATAAAACTGACACTGTTAACAGTAATTTGTGTAAGTTACAACAGCAATTATTTATGGAGTATGATAATATGTTATCAAAGCCTGAAGTGATTTTTAGACCAATGGTAGTTCAAAAGGAAAATGAAAAAATTGTTCTTATTATTATTTTAACAAGAATTGAGACAACCAATAGATCGCAAGAAAAAGTCGTATAAAAAATATATTTTAGTATTATCGTCTTTTATATCCCTTTCGTGCAATGCATCGAAAGCAAAGCTCTTACATTGTAACATTCGGCTTCGTGAATCCCAGCAAGAGTGGTAATAAAAACTGCATTAGCGGCAAACGAGATCGGGGCTAAGGCGCCACAGGATTCACAATTAACGGCATACAATTATGGGTGGACTTTTATGAGTGGGTGGAGTTCGAGATTCGTATTCATAGTGAGGTTTAATGTGAATAGCTTGTATTGGTTCTGTTATAATGTGTATGTTATAGTGGTAGGTGAGATGAAAAATACTCCAAATAATATTGATGAACCGTATCATATAAGAGTTTCATGGCAAATGTTTTATGCTATAGTGTTTTATGTATACAGAAAAAAGTTAAAATAATTTCCTCGATTTAAGTTACATAGTAAGCTACGTAATTTACCTGTCACCATTTAGCAAATAGGTTGAGCATTCTTAATTCGCAAAATACCTCGCATTTCTATGGAGAGCGTGTTTTTCTACATTTAACGAAATACAATAAGAGGGGAGACTGGGCCCCGCCCCCATGCTACGTGACCTGTATCCCGATGTACGTGCGTCTGTGCCCTCTATTTATCGTATTTAACCTGTAACCAACGCTAGGGCTTCTTTAATTAATAGATACGTGAATTTATTTATAGAGAGTAGACGTAGGTTATGAATTATGACACTATCCAGTAGGTATTGGAAGACGTCTTCAGTAAGATATCGTCATTGAATATACGTAAGGTATGTTACAATGTTCAATGATTATCATATAGATATTATAAGTAAACATATTGTGTAGATAGGTTAATTCCGCTTCGCGAATTTCACTTCGGCGTGTGGCTAGTTAGCTACATTCTACATTAGTAGTCTTTTTTTCACTCACGATATATCATGCCAAAATAAAATATCATACTTATCCGGCAGATAGCACTACCGTGCGTTTTTATAAGAAAAGCGTGGGACGTTACAAGGTTCATAAAATTCCCCATTATTAAACGGTTAGCAAAGTTCATATATCGCAGCATGAGCCCGCCGCAATTCGATTATAGACCGGCCACGGAACAAGCGCCAGGGAATATGAAATAGCTGAAGGAAAACTGGCTTATGAGAAAATGTCGGATAATATTTGCGAGCGTAACGGTGCATTTACATCAAACGAGCGAAATGCTCACTCTAAATTATTTTAGTGTAAACAGGCATATTTCTTAACACGTGCGAAAAGATTCAACGCAATATTCTAATACTGAACCACATTAAATACTAGTTTTTGTTCACACTAAAAGATCACGAAAGAATATTCTTGCTCTAGCTCTATGTTCATTTGATGTAAATGCACCCTAAGTAAGACGGCCAAAGCAATGTTGAAGAATTCAATCATGTTGTATGCACACTAGAGGACATGATTAAAATTGGTATGTTACTTTGTGATGCCGTAGGGAAATATTTTACTATGATACTAGATTTCCGCCCGCGGCTTCGCCCGCGTTTGCAAAGGAAAACCCGCATAGTTCCCGTTCCCGTGGGATTTCCGGGATAAAAACTATCCTATGTGTTAATCCAAGTTACCATCTATATGTGTGCTAAATTTCATTGAAATCGGTTCAGTAGTTTTTACGTGAAAGAGTAACAAACATCCATACATCCATACATCCATACATCCTTACAAACTTTCGCCTTTATAATATTTATTAGATTACGGTTGCAGATGGGTGCAATATTGGTTGCGTATTTTTAGACTTTAATATGGATATGAAATTTTATTTGCTGGTCAAATTTCAGATATTTGTAAGGAGATGAAACTAATCATATTGTTGAAATGTATTGAAGATTATCCACTACATGTGATTAAAATAATAATTGAAAATTTATGCGTATTGTTATGTTCTGTGAATCGTTATTTAAATAGACGTTATTACATAATGCACTTCACTGATTTAACAAAGGCCGTGTGTATTGATTTTCATTTGTTAGTCACTAATTTAAAATATTACGCTTCTACATAAAATGTAGTAGGTATCTTTATACTTCATGTTAATTAATTTTCCGTTATGTTTAAAAGCACTTAATTTGATGTTAGTGAACTTAGCAGATCATTTTTAGCAGATCAAAAAAAAATGTGAGTTCTTATCGCGTGCAGTTGAGTTCTACAGTTACTGATACTCATTTTTAGCAGATCAAAAAAAAAATGTGAGTTCTTATCGCGTGCAGTTGAGTTCTACAGTTACTGATACTTTTTAGAAATAGTTCTGGCGTTTCTACCTTAACAAACGACATTTGAAAAAACCCGACCTGGACCCGGCTTAACGTGACGCTAAGACGTAATGCTACAACGTGATGCTAAGACGTAATGCTACGACGTGATGCTACGACGTGATGCTACGACGTGATGCTACGGCGTGATGCTACGCTGTGATGCTACGGCTTGATGCTACGGCGTAATGCTACGGCATGTGTTACGGCGTGATGCTACGGCGTGATGCTACGGTGTGATGCTACGGCATGATGCTACGGCATGATGCTATGGCGTGATGCTACGGCATGATGCTACTGCGTGATGCTACGGCGTGATGCTACGGCGCGATGCTACGGCATGATGCTACGGCATGATGCTACGGCATGATGCTACGGCATGATGCTACGGCATGATACTATGGCGTGATGCTACGGCGTGATGCTCCGGCATGGTGCTACGGCGTGATGAAATATGACATAAATAAATTTTCTAGTGTTTCATTTTACGCGAGTATTTCTAAAAAGTATCAGGAACTGTAGAACTCAACTGCACGCGATAAGAACTCACATTTTTTTTTGATCTGCTAAAAATGATCTGCTACGGGAAGTTGGCAGATCATTTTTTCAAATGTCGTTTTTTAAGGTAAAAACGCCAGAACTATTTCTAAAAAGTATCAGGAACTGTAGAACTCAACTGCACGCGATAAGAACTCACATTTTTTTTTGATCTGCTAAAAATGATCTGCTAAGTTCACTAACATCTTAATTTGATTATTGAATATTAAATCACACTTATAATATATGCTACAAAGGTTTACTTACAATGTAAAATTTTACATTACAAAATATAAATATCGATGCAAAATATAATATCAAAAGAGAAGCTTAACTAAAGGTTTTCCGCAAATGTGCTGGTATCTCAAATATTTCCACATTTTGTTCATGTAAATAAGGTTTTATTTCGACGTCCGATAACTGATTGGGTTTGCGAAGGATTTACCGGAATATGTATTGCTTTTCAACTGCATTTGTTTTGTGTTATGCAAAATAAATATTTTACTTCCAATGTTTGATGAAATTGATGAAGATATATGGCCATAATTGGAACGTTGGATATCTATTGAGTTTAATGTAAAGTGCATTTTCGTGTACATGATAGATACATTTCATATTATGTTTAACTTCATTTTTCTTTCTATTGATGTATGTTATAATTACTTTAGTTTTTATCTTATAATAACGTATCATAGTGAATCAACATAATTTACGAGGAATGGTATTCATTCTAAGTTCTTCACCGTATATTTCTATCTATATCTTAATATGCAATACTCAATTGTATGTAAAATAATTCATTTGTAACTTGAATAATTATCAAGGTATATAATGAGTAGGTAATTTTCATCATACAATACACATTTCCCTATACATTGATTAAACCTTACTTATTTTTCTCAATATTTAAATTAAAAGCTATTGGAAATCTTTATGTACGTAACATAAAGATTTCCAATAGCTTTTAATTATTCCTAGTGAATCCCAGGAAAGAACCTTTTACCACATTCTTGCTCTTATAAGTAAGCAATAACCACCCTTCCCCTATCTATTGTTTATAGTTTATAATAAGTAAGTTTTCATTTAAATAAGTTCTTTTCTTTAATGGAATTAATCCTATTAATATTATAAATGTGAAAGTTTGTATGGATGTTTGTTACTCTTTCACGCAAAAACTACTGAACCGATTACAATGAATTTTAGCACACATATAGAGGGTAACTTGGATTAACACATAGGATAGGTTTTATCCCGGAAATCCCACGGGAACGGGAACTATGCGGGTTTTCCTTTGAAAACGCGGGCGAAGCCGCGGGCGGAAATCTAGTATTCCTATACATATAGGGCAACTTACCCTATAATTCTTACATGCAGTTTATGTGCATACTGTGCGATTTAACTAAGAAAGGGATCGATTTAGCCCCATTTAATGACGTCATATATGTTAATTCAAGCGAATTAATAATCTACGTTAAGCAATAACATTTGTATTTAAATTTGACTTGAAAGATGGGAAAAATAAAATAAACCGTTAGTGAAATGCAAAAAGTAATTTTAAGTAAAGCACATTTTTCAAATGACCTTTGACACATAAAGGTGGAATACGTACTATTTCTAGTTGTATCGAATTAGCAAATAATGACATTATGTATGTACACATATTGTGTACAATGTGATTATCTGCATATCAACCGACGAGAGCATCTGTGATTTGTGTAACGTATCACCTGACCATTAATTGTATTATGTACGTGCATTTGAATAATGTATTGTCTATTATCTGATACATGTAGACATGTATTGTGAAGTATCGGATTACAATCACTTGATGAGAGAGTTTTGTATGAAGAGTAATGTATATTTAAAAAATATACTGACCCAAAGATCATCTCATAGTCTACGACTGATCGGAGACGATTGACAAAAAAAACAATATTTAGTAAAATAGTCAGCTTTTTTATTATATGACCTACGAATGTGGATTTCTTTTGTATCTAAGTAGATTGCGGTTCTGAAAATTGAATAGCATTTTTCCTAGATGTAAAATAAATTTAGCTTTTTCCAAAGAAATTTTATATTGTAAGGTTATGATATTTTAAACAAAATCCTTTCCTAATCGTTTATTATCCTTAATTAAGTTATGAATAAATTAAAATGTAAAAAATACACTAAATTAAATTCAAATTTTGGTTCGTTCGCTCGGTAATTATTCAAACCGTCAATGAAGGCTGCATTATCTAACGCACACCAATCAGATATCACACACAGGTGTAATTAAGCATCGAAGGGTGTTGGGTAAAGGTTAGGTTTAAATGAACAGGCATTAGATGATGGACTGATAACACAACCATGGATTAATAGGGGTAGGCGTTATTATCCAAGAGTATAATCCTAGTGATTTACAGCGGATAGATATAGATAAGTAATTAAACTATTGTGTGTGTAGTTTTATATCAAACTAGATTTCCGCCCGCGGCTTCGCCCGCGTTTTCAAAGGAAAACCCGCATAGTTCCCGTTCCCGTGGGATTTCCGAGATAAAACCTATCTTAAGTGTTATTCTGATGTATAAGCTATATTGTGGTAAAGTTTCATTCAAATCCATTCAGTAGTTTTTACGTGAAAGAGTTACAAACATCCATACATCCATACTTACAAACTTTCGCCTTTATAATATTAGTAGGACTATGATGCGTATATAAAGATGCGTTCATTTGTTTGTACGTGGTGGATACTGTACATTTGTGGAGGTTGCTTTTTGGCTACGTATGTGTAAATGAAATACGTTTATTTGGCGAAATATGTTATAATTTTACATATTAGCTATACAATATACAGTATACACTGCGTTTAGTGGTTTCGTAGTAACTGTTAGATAATTTACATTTTTGAAGGTTGCTTTTTGGCTACGTATGTGTAAATGAAATTCGTTTATTTAGCGAAATATGCTTTAATTATACATTTTAGCTATACTCAATACTCATTCAATTTTTTGCGATCTTTTTGGGTGACGCAATTTCGTAAATATACCGTCTGATCATGTACATGTCAAATCAATTTTTATATACTGGTAACTGTCATGCTATAACCTATTATTTTTCTTAACAGTAATATTTGTTTAAAATATTTTTCCTCAACGTATATCTAAAGAGCAGACAGAGAACCAGTGTCATGACAATGCCCAATTGCCTCGCAAAAATAACGTAGCTAAAATGAAATCCACACAGAGGAAATTATATTCAATGTAGCTTCGACCAATCAAACAATTTGGGGGCCGAGTCACCTTCGTCCGTAGGAGTATACCCGGAGTATGGATTCCCTACACGTGGCCCCTGGGTGGTGCTAATCAGGTGACATGGTGGGAGACAATCGTCGCGGCTATAATGACCACCCATCAGCTGAAGCCGTGTCGCCAAGCGTCCGCGTTCCGACACGATGAAGCTGATGTAGCCCATGTGAAGACGGGTCGAATCAGTTGCGCTTATACAACCTGGACGATTTGACGCACATTTATGTTGTTGCACCTGGAGACTAGTCATGGAGGGTAGCGGGATCCGAGGCACGGTTCACCGCTGGCCGACCGCTAGTCAGTAGGGGGCCCAAGTAGCGTGCTAGCCACATGTGAAAGGCTGCCCCGCCAACTAGCGAAAAATCCCAAGATGCGCCATAGTGCCGGTTGGCGACCGGACGAGAGGGCCCTATGGACATCCTTGGGGGGGCTCGGGCGTCCCCGCAGTCTCCAGACTAGTCCCCATCAGTGTAGCTTCTGAGTGTGTGTCTCAGGTCTAGAAGTATAGCGCCTCGATTCACTGCCGTCTTCACACCTACTTCACTCTTTAATTTATATGAAAAAGGCAAGGTACAAGAATAAAGTTGTACAGCGGCAGCACTCCCTCTCGCTGAAAGTAGACCTCACTAACATCAGAGGTCTACACTCCAACCTCGTTGCAGTCCACTTCCACCTAGAGACTAGCAAGCCTTGTATCTTGTTCCTCACGGAGACGCAGATTAGATGTCCGTCTGATCAGGCGTACCTATCGTATCCCGGCTACACCTTGGAGCATAACTTTAAAGCTCGGTCAGGTGTGTGCGCGTACGTACGTGACGACATCTGCTGTCGGCGTCTCCGTTACCTTGAAGACCCCCATTTCTCTGTACTTTGGATGCTGGTGGACACAGGCCTAGAGAAACTCATCTATGCTTGTGTCTACCGAGCGCACAGCGGAGACCAGGAGACGATCAGGCTCACAGAGTACCTAAGTGAGGCGGCGGATGCTGCTCAACACAAATACCCTTCCGCTCAGCTAGTGCTTCTGGGGGATTTTAATGCCCACCACCAGGAGTGGCTATACCCATACCAGTGCACTGACCTCGCTGGGAGAGAGACGCGTAAACTCGCTATAGCGTTAAATCTCACCCAGCTGGTCCAAGGAGCGACGCGGGTTCCTGATGTTGAGAGCCATACAGCCAATTGCTTGGATCTTCTGCTGACAACCGATCCAGACCGTTACTCGGTAGCGATTTCATCGCCGCTTGGCAGCTCCGACCACTGTCTGGTGAAATCTGTATCTGTCTACTCGCCGCCCGATCCCAGTCCCAGGGGCTCTCGGCGCGTGTGGCGATACAAGTCAGCAGATTGGGACGAGATGCGTTCTTTCTTTGCATCTTATCCCTGGCGGCCTGTCTGCTTTTCTTCTGAAGACCCTTCAACCTGTGCGGATGCTGTGACTGATGTGCTGCGGCAAGGAATGGAGTATTATATTCCATTCTCCGATGTGGCCACGTCCAGCAAAGCTCAACCCTGGTTCAGAGCCGAATGTAGACGCGCTGAAGCGCTTAAACATGAAGCATATCTGGCCTGGGCTGATGCTCGACACCGCAAGGCCAAGGACGTATCTGAGAAGAAGAAAGCCTTCAACCGGGCCGCCAAGTCCTGCAAAAAGGCTCTACGGAAAGCTCGATTTGACCACGTTAGCCGTATAGGGAACAAACTGGCTTCTTACCCCTCTGGTAGTAAAGCGTTTTGGTCCCTGGCAAAGTCGGTTGAATCGAATTTCTGCCGCCCCTCACTTCCTCCACTGCTGAAACCGGATGGGTCGCTGGCTCACACTGCCGCAGAGAAAGCGAACCTACTTGCTACTCTGTTCGCAGAAAATTCACGTCTAGATCCCGCAAGCGCCAAACCTCCCAGTCTACCTGGATGCGAGGTGAGCATGCCGGAAATTCGCATCCGACAGACTGAGGTTCTTAAAACGCTGCGAAGTCTTGACGTGAACAAAGCTAGTGGCCCTGATGGAATTCCAGCCATAGTGCTAAAAACCTGTGCGCCTGAGCTCGCTCCTGTCTTGACACGCCTCTTTCGCCTTTCGATGATGACTGGAAAAGTACCGAATTCATGGAAACTTGCCAACGTGCAGCCTGTGCCCAAAAAAGGCAGTCGTGCCGACCCCTCCAATTATAGGCCAATCTCAGTCACGTCCATACTCTCTAAGACTATGGAGCGTGTACTGAACAGCAGGCTTATGGCATACCTTGAAGCGAACGATCTACTCAGTGACCGCCAATACGGATTCCGCCGAAATCGGTCCACTGGGGATCTTCTAGCGTATGCCACCTACATCTGGAGTGAGGCCATAGAGAATCATGGTGAAGCGCTTGCCGTCTCCCTTGATATCTCGAAGGCCTTCGATAGGGTCTGGCATGATAGTCTTATCGGCAAGCTTCCATCATACGGTCTGCCTACCGGTTTTTGCGCATGGATCTCAGATTTCCTGAGAGATCGGTCGATTCGAGTAGTCGTCGACGGTTGCTCGTCCGACCAAATGGCTATTAACGCTGGGGTCCCTCAGGGATCAGTTCTCTCCGCAACACTATTCCTGCTACACATAAACGATCTGCTGAAACCCGGTATCTATGGGTATGCAGACGATAGCACCGTTGTGGAGAGATACGCATCCAGCGCGCGAGCCAGTACGGCACAAATCCAGTCTCTACGGGAGGCGATGGTCGAACGCATGAACTTGTCCTTACAGGCAGTCTCCGACTGGGGCGAAGCCAATCTGGTCAAGTTCAATGCGACCAAGACCCAGGCGTGTCTATTCACCGCAAAACGGAGTCCATTCAACCTGACTCCGTCTTTCCAAAGTGTATCCGTACCGATAACTGACCACCTCGAGCTTCTTGGTATCACCTTGACGCCTACTCTCAATTTTGGTTCATACATTGAATCAAAAGCCCAAGTAGCCTCAAAAAAGCTCGGTATACTGGCGAAGGTGAGGCAGTATTTCAGTCCGGGACAGTTGCTCAACCTTTATCAAGCACAAGTCCGATCGTGCATGGAATACTGCTCTCACCTCTGGGATGGATCTGCCAAGTACCAGCTGGAGACGCTTGAGGCGATAGAGAGGCGCGCCAAGAGGCTCATAAACGACGATGAGCTAGTAGGCAAAAAACTCCACAGCCTCGCTCATCGCCGCAGAGTGGCAAGTTTATCGGCTTTCTACCGGATACACTTTGGTGAGTGCGCTGCGGAATTGCACGACCTAATTCCGCCATCCCCGTTTTTCCATCGTTCGTCGAGGCGCACAGATTCTAGGCATCGCCACATGGTTGATGTTCCATGTACCCGGACAAAGCGGTTCGGATCGTCATTCTTTATTCGAACCGCTAGGGACTGGAACATGCTTCCTGCATCTGTGTTCCCCGACGAGTACAATATGGAGGTCTTCAAGAGGAGAGTGAACAGGTACATTCTAGGGCAGCGCGCTCCATCTTAGGCCACATCTCAGCTTACCATCAGGCGAGATCGTGGCCAAGCGCTCCCCTATTGTACTGTAAAAAAAAAAAAAAAAAAAAAAAACAACAATTCCATAAGGGCTTACAAATTGCGTAGATATTTCTGATTAATATTTTTTCTCGTTTAATTTATCTCCGATTTCGCATCCCTCCCGTGACTTGTTTGATCGCAAAGGTAACTAGATTACAGCGAAATGTGTCACAATTTACACGGATGGAGTGTGACCGAAATTTCGCGGATTGATATTCATGTTTTGCGGATGATTTTCCAAATAAACTTTTCTATTTGGTAATACAAACTTTGTTATGAAAACTGTGTATTTTGGAGATCTTTTTTATACGTGTTAGGTATACTTACTGCTTATTATTTCTTCTAACAAACTGATTCAATTGTCTCTTTGACTAACGAAGAATCTAGAATTAAACAATTATAATAGCTTTTGCATGTAAGCGATGGAAAAGGCTTCAGCACGATTTGTCACCCATATGTTCTCTGCAGGCCTGCATAGAAAATGGGAGACAGCGGCTGTATGACTATGGCATGTTAACATGTTCCGTGCGAATAGGGAGGCGCTTTCAGATGTATCTATAGCTCATATAGATACATCTTTATATTGTGCACCTATTAGAATTATTCTTACCTAATTACTTAAGCTCGAAACAAAGAAAGTTGTGTTTTCTGTTGCAAATGTGTAACGTTTATTTATCTCTGTTTAAAATGTGTGTCAACATGGTGTAATTGTTCTTATAGAGTTAATTCTGCATACAAGCCCTTTACCCTTACAAAAGATCTGCATAATATGTTTTCATTTAGTATTTATTAACATTTCAGCGCTACAATACTTGTCTCTCTTGTTTCGTTCTTTCGAGACACTCAGTCGCTTCTTTATTGAAAAATTGGTTGTCTGTAAAGTCGGTTTACTCTCGCTCGCACTTCAAGCCTTAAATGGAACGCCTCAGAGCGAGGTAACGCCGCATGAGTCATGTTTTTTCGTGCGTGCAGCCGGCTCTATCGAATTATAAGACGTTGTCACGTCAAAACGTAGTACCTATTTAGTAATATGTGGTAGTGTGTAGTATGTATTCTTCGGCTCGCAGCGCTGTAGCAAGCAAGTAGTAGCTCTTAGCAGTGTTGGAACTTAACTGATGCGTTCCTCTCGAGAGCTTATCGTCGACCAACTTTGCTTACGACTTCCATAACATAAAACATTTAGTACGTAACTTTATAATTATTTCAACATTTGTTTTTATGACTTGAAGCCTGCTGAATTTTCCACTTTGGCACTTAAATGTTAGGTTCATAGTACATAAGTTTAAAATTGTTCTAATGTACATAGCTGAGAAGGCTTTATAATATGTTTTTTTAATAAGTTTATATCGCGGTTTCATGAACGTCTTCAATAAATACTAGTTTTTCGCTCCCTTGCATCAATTTTGCGTCATTGCGTAGCAGCCGGTTCTAAAATTTCATCTGCTATTTTACCCCGTTCCATGTTTTGCTATACCTAGCAATAAAAGTACAATATATCCTTCCCTACGATTCCATCTATATTATATTTGACTCAAATATACATCTACCATGCTTTCTTCCTATCTTACAATTCCACTCTGATTGATGAGGAGATATTCCAATGTCATACAATTTTGTTAATTACATATAATTGTCATGTTCATTAATTTCAACCAGAACAACTGAGCCCTGAGGTCTAAGATACGAATTACAACTCATGCCGCAGCATGATTCGTTTACAGTATTTACGTAACATAATCTACAGTAACAAGTGTTGGAGACATCGGATTATAAAGTACATTATTATGCATTATGGGGTGTTTACACGGACTCAGTAACTTGCTGTTTAGTTGGTTACGGGATATGGCATCGGGTTTTGTATATAGCGTGTGAATACACTAGAGCGGTTTGTATAAGTATTGAGGATTTAAAATGTATGGATAAAAAATAACTGGTAGTTATGTTTTCTTTAGTGTAGATATGAAAGTGATTTACTTGCAGTTGATGTATATGTATGTGTGTTTATGTTTAGATGATGATTTTTCTTTTGATTATATCAATTATCATTAGCTGTGCCCCGTGGTTTCGTCGACGTTTTACTTGATGTTATCGTTGTACCGGACTATCTAACAATGAAATAAATCTTCAAATCGGACCAGTAGAATTCCTGAGATAAACGCCTTCAAACAAACAAACAAACTTTTCAGCTTTATATTTTAAGAATACATATTGATTAACAAAGTTGAAGCTTCATCAGCATTAAAAATAAGGTATCTTAGTTCTACAAAAGCATTCTTAACACAACGTTTTTGCATAAAATGAACCTAATGTTATGAATCGCGGCCTGTTGTGGCATCGACCTTATTTTAACTCTTTCCCGCACAGGTCAAGGCCCAAGCATGTTCTATAGGGTTATGTAAGCGCAGATTTATAAATACTATTTCACTTAACTTATTTATGCTTTTAACTCGCTGCGAGCGCTTGCCAGCGATACAATCAGTTTCATGTTTTTTAGTTCTTTTTTTCGTGTGTACGTTAGTAGCTGACTTATTGTGTCGTTATTTTTAGTACCTACCTAGTCTACTGCATACTGCAAAGTTAAGGGTGGTCATTATGCTGTAAAAAATACAGAGATGTGTTGCACTTGTTTTTTGTTTGTATTGTTTTTATTTGTAAGCCGGTTTTAATTTCTAAAACTCATACACACATCCATCAAACGTTTAAAACGGGGAAAAAATGACAAATGTAGCAATTAAGAGTGTTTTTCGCAAGAAAAGCGCGGACCATCCATCAGCGGACGAAATTTCATCTCCATATCTGGCAAAATGTATAAAGAATGTAGGTCAGACGAACGGAACGAATTTATTAAGGGCAGTGGTGGAAATCTTTCGGAGCACCCTGGACAAAGTGATAGCCTACTTTTTAATATTGTATTTTTTTGGTGGCCATCATTGTTATGGACTGGAAAGGGATGAAAATGATTATAATTACTGATACTACTGATTACTGATTTATAATTACGTCTTGTTATATGCGGGTAGTGGTTGTATTTTGATTGGTACCTATTCGAATAGTAGACAATTAAAAATGAGAAACAGTTGGCAATGCGTACATATTGAATCCCTGTGAATTTACATATTTCAAGAAATTTCATGTTTTTCTTTTAGTTTAAAATAGGTATTCTTGCCGAAATAAAATTAAAGCCATTTATATCAATATAATAAACTATAACTTAAGCATTTCAGCGTTTATTAATCTAATAAACTATTTTTCACATCCTACATCCATATTATTAATATTATAAATGCGAAAGTAACTCTGTCTGTCTGTCTGTTACTCAATCACGACTAAACTACTGAACCAATTTGCATGAAATTTGGTATGGAGATATTTTGGTACCCGAGAAAGGACATAGGCTACCTTTTATTGCGAAATATGAACCACGGGCGAAGCCGGGGCGGACCTCTAGTACTTTATAAATCAATCTAAGTAAACTGTATATTTATAGTGTACACAGTACACTATACTGTGACAGTATATAACTGTTCATGAAACCAAAAGGCACATTCGACGGTTCAATATAATATTAACCACACGAACAGCATGACAACCTCGATCCACAGCCACTTATCCTACAGGCTCCTTTGGCCGTTTGCCAAATATTTGACAATACCGTCCGAATGCCAGAAACGTTATGACATCTATACGCATTATCATACATTTCGGACAATTGTACCGTTGAATGGGAATCGTCTGTTGTGCTCGTGTTTCGCCAGATTTCATTATATGTTTAGTTTCGGAAACAAGATTGTGCAAGAGAATCGCTACGATAAAAGGGGCTACTTTTAACTGGACTACGTAGCATAGGTATTAATGTCACAACAGTAATAAATAGTCTGAATATACTTAAATACGTATACAACTTCTCTTGCGTTTTAAATATAAAGTAACCCCTCTATGTTCGTTACTTGGGATACAGATTATATACATATCAAAAATAATTTTTCTTTAGATTCAGTTAAAGTGTTAGGTGCTACGCGTTACAAGAACTACGCACACTATCTTTATTAGTCTCTCCGCTAGAACCCCACTGGTTGAAATACACATCCCTAACCGCTATACTACTACTTAATTAGCTGTGCGACCCAGTCTTGGCTTCCGACGCGAGTTTCCGCTAACCACTATGTGGGGATTACATGTAACAAATGTCTATTGATGCATATATGTAATATGTCCGTAAAGAAGGGCTGTGGCTTTTATAAAAATCAAGCTCTATAATTATTAAACAAGATGAATGAAAAAAAGTATGCTACGAATAAACGCTTCATAAAATTATGTGATTTATTCCCATTATATCTTTATTTTATGGGAAAGTAAATACCCCATTCAGTATAATGATTTGATGACAGCTATAAACATATCGCCAGGCTTTTGTGGTAGCCGACGCACAGTTACCACGATGTGATAGGTGATATGACCGTCACCAAACCGCGCGAATAACTTTCATACAGAGCGAGCAGCCTCGCGAAGCAATTGCTGTGCGAAGATCTCATACAAGCGCAACGAGCTAAGAGCACGTGTTCCGCCGCTTTCCATGACCGAGCCACATCCACATAGACTCTAAATGTATGCATGTAGTGTTTGTCTACCTAAAATTGTACATTTAGTTTTTATGTACCTACACTTGTTTATTTGTGTAACAATTACTGCTAAACCTTAAATAAATAAATACACATAACTGCTTCTAGCAGCAATTGCTTCGCGAGGCAGCTAGCTTTGTGTAGACCAGCCTATAAACATTTGTCATTTCAATATGAACAACGAGATTAAACAACGTATTATTTCGTGATAAATTTAATAACCGTGATATTTCAATTTTAATCAAAACTTTCCTCTATGAATATTCATGCAATATGAATCGGTAAGCTTTATGAAAGGTAAGGGAGTGTCAAATTTAATAGGATTTTCTAGCCTACCCCGTTATTAATGTGGGAATTTTATACTGAAAACGAAATTAATGAAGGGTTTTTGAAGTATTGTAGTCTGATTCAGTAAAAGTGGTTTTGCATCTCTAACAATCTATTGGACTGATATAATTACATACAAATTTGTTCTTAAATTGTTGTTTGGGAAATTCTGATATGTATTCAGCTTCTGTTTATTGGATTGATACTTATCTTTCTTGAAAATATTCTGATAAATTATCATACAAAACTGCATACAATTCTATTGTTAAATATTTTTATTATCTTTTTAATAACGTGCACTAAAATAATTCGTTAACAGATGCTAGTATAAACGGGTAACTTTGCCAATATAAAGCGCAATCACACGCATTTGGTCCTTTTTTTCTAGTTCCTTGTTAACAATATAAGCTATGCAATGGCGGATAATAGACGAAAGTTATTGGTGGTATTTGCTTTGTCTATGCTTGTTCTTGAAAATTTTCGCTGATATTAATCGTGATAATCTATACTATAAAGCTGAAGAGTTTGTTTGTTTGTTTGTTTGAACGCGCTAATCTCGGGAACTACTGGTTTGATTTGAAAAATTCTTTCGGTGTTAGATATTCCTCGATATAGGCTATATATCATCACGCTACGACCAACAGGAGTGGAGCCACGGGGGTGAAACCGCGCGGAGCAGCTAGTGATAAATATGTAAGAAGATACGGGTGGTCTATCGTTTTATATTTTCGTTGTTTTAAAATTTAAATGATACCTACCACGTATAGTTTTAAGTCTATAAATATCTGGACCACAATGCAAAATAATGAATGTATTTTAAAATGATATATGAACTATTAAATGTATTGATTATGATTTTTCTCTTTTCAGGTAAGTGCTGAAGATTGTAAAGAATTTGCAGAATATAAGGTATTTTATTTCTCATAATAATCAAGTATTTTATATGCTCAAATTCAAATATAAACGTGGTACGTGAGAACATTTAAAAATCCAGCGGTTTAATTCAACGAAAAGGTTCGACTGAAATACCACAAAGGCTTCTATAAAAACTTGAAAACATATTCTCTTTTAGAGCGCAAACCGAAAGATTTCGGTTCCTTTGATATTCATATCAATTGACGAGAGCAATTATCACTCACTCACTCACTCACTAAGTCACTCACTCAAACACTCACTCTTACCTCAAAATGGTGCTCTCATTACAAAATCTCAATATTACGTAACGTTTCGTATCTGGCAGGCTGCCCGGTGAGCGTCTGATTACATTTGAAAATATCGTAGCTGTTATAATATATGAGTTTTAGTGGTTTCTCGAGCGGATTTTCCCGAGAATAGTGAATACGCCAGCTTCTGTAGGCTTTCTGCGCAATGAGCGGCTATTAGATAAAGGCATAGGGTGCACTAATTTGTGTAGAAGCAGTTGCAGACACTTAAAAGAATGATCATTTTCAGGAAAAACCTATATGGCATTAGAAAAATAAGTCACCGCTGGTAAATTCATAAGAGTAGATATGTGTAGGTAAGCCAAATTTACATGCTTAAATTTATTAAAGGATGGGTCACATAAATATTCCTTTAGCGTGTATAATTTTGACGAAAAAGAGTTCGATTTATACTAAAACAAGTGGTTGAAACCGCAAGTCACAGCTTAATTAAAATACACAACCTAGATATAACATCAATCATATAATACTATATAACACGTAAACCAGTAATTCTCGGTAAACAAATATATGACGTCCGGCCGTAAAATAAGTTGAGATAATAAATGCTATAAACGCGAAGGGTTTTATAGTTTCGGAGACCAACATACAAGGGCAAATCGGACATCGATAAGCGAGGTAATCAATGTTTGGTAAACATCTTTATGGGCTATCAAATGCAGCTACACTAAATTGTGCGCAGTGAATGTCTCTTTATTTTGTGGGTTGTTAAGATAAATATACACTCTGAATGTTCAATTTTGTGGTTCAAACGTGTACTTGTCTATTACTGTTTTATTTGTTAATATTCTGTGTAAAAAATGATAAATCATGAAGATTTGTGACGTATGCAGAAACCTTTGATTTTGTTTTAAAGAATAAAATATTTTTAATAAGTAATTCTACTCGATAAGAGATATTTTAATCTTGACTTAACTTGTGTGGGTAGAGCTTTTATTGAAAACTTGAATTTTAATATAAAAAAGCCTTTTATTTCCATACAACCTTAGAATTTAATAAGAATTAATTTTAATAAGAAGATCTTTTTTATTGTAACGTTATCTTAATACTATTATAAAGGCGAAAGTTTGTAAGTATGGATGTATGGATGTTTGTTACTCTTTCACGTAAAAACTACTGAACCGATTACAATGAAATTTAGCACACATATAGAGGGTAACTTGGATTAACACATAGGATAGGTTTTATCCCGGAAATCTCACGGGAACGGGAACTATGCGGGTTTTCCTTTGAAAACGCGGGCGAAGCCGCGGGTGGAAATCTAGTACGCTATATTTAAAGTAACTTAAGCAGCACACTAATACACATAAAAATGAACAGTAATTTAAAAATGAAATAGAAGAATTAAGATGAAAGTTTGCTACGACATATAATATGAATCTCCATTTTATCTAACCACGTAATTTGAGACAAAGTTTCATACATTTTTCAGCATTAGTATCGGAATGGACATAATTCTAAAGTGTCGTTAGCATCTTAGAATAGTTCAACAATGTAAGGGATGTCTTAGCGGCCATTTTGAATTGCAAATCGGCCCAAATGAGATACTGTTTTATTAAGTACTTCAACGTGAGGGTTTTATAAGAACGTTCGAGAGAAAAATAAATCTGGAGCGCTTTAAAATATTCTAGGCGGCTTTTATCAAAGTTAGTCACTATGATTTTGGTTTAAGGCTATCGACCGCGCTTTTGTTTTTAAAATCCTTGACCGTGACATGATACTGTTTGCCCAAGGGTTTAATTCCAAGTATATTGCTTCAGAAGTCGGGTTTGATCCGTAGGGTCTGGAAAAAATTGTGTAACACAGTAACTTTTTCAGTGTATGTAAGTATTTGTGTAGATAATATTGTAAGTTTAGTTGCTACTGTATAGTGTATAGTATCTGTTGTTTAGTTGTGTTAAATGTTCTATAATCGCTTTAAATTGAAATTCCCAAAGACCAAAAACCTTTCAAAGAAATAGAAAGAACAAAACATTCACTTCCATTAACAGACAAACGAATAATCCTTTTTGCGCGATGTAAGTATTTAATTATTCAAAAAGTTTAAACGAAACGGAACAAAACACGTTACAGCGAACGAAATCTCATTATTAGTTCTACATCCAGGCAATAAACACGATCGCAATTCGCCATCGATCTCTAAATGTCTTTATAGAATTTCGTAGCTCGTGAAACAATTTACTTCGCTAAACTGTACTAGCTGGGGAAATGGCTAGCAAAAATGTGGCTTACTCCCACGAGTTAGAAGTTCTTTTAGCTCGCACGTAGTTTGGAAATGTTTATGTTAACGGCACGATGTAGCTTAAACCTGGTATTGCACGGTTCAGTTGCCTTAATAAAACTACGTTAGGACAGTCGACTGGAGTAACGGTGAGTATGGATTTTTTAAACGCGGTTTATTATTGTTAGCAGCATTTCTATGTGCGCGTTTTTGCTCATATGTCGAGCTTCCGTTGACGCTCCAAAACATCCTATATATGCTTGAATAAAAGAACGAGTGTCGTTTTCAGTGAGGCGTGATTTTTTTTACATTTACGTAGAAATGCAGGTATGAAACTAAAGATATCTAAAGTTTATATCGTGCCAGTTCTAGTAACGTTATAAGTTAAATTTTGCTCATAGATTTACAATGAAACTCGCATGAATATACTGTTGGCATATAATTAATTACAAGCAATGCGTTGCGTTTTTGTTGGCTGAATTGAGTCAATAAGAAGGAGGTGGGGTTTTTTCTCTATCAAATTGTCTCTTTCTGCAGCTCGATAAATCAGTGTTCGCGACCAATACAAATGAACAGTTCTTGCCATCTGCTCACCGGCGCTTCTATAAAAAGTCGACCATCATTCACCGACAAAGAACGAAAGTCGGCAATTGTCGGCCACCGATTTCCCGACCGTCGAGACGCTAACGATCCCGGTATCTCAGTGCTTTTATTGAGCTGAAGCCGTTTCATTGTGAGCCAGTCACGTACAGGTGGATGGGAATGGTTTATTTTATTCGTTCGCTTTTTAATATCGAAAGATATTACTCTGGAAGCTCTGGCAATCGTAAAACCGAAAGGATGTTACGGTTATTCTAAATTTAATACGGTATTTCTGTTTTATTTTTATCACGCTCGCAGTAAAATCGATAATCCCGACGTATGATATTGATACTGTGATGCAGACGTGTATGTTTAATTATTGCTAGTAATTTCGTAACGGGGAAAGATAGTTTACCTTCGCATTTATAATATTAGTAGGTAGGGAGTGACGTCACAGAAATGTACGTATATTTTCCGTATATACAAGTTGTAGAATCTATACAATACCTATATTCTAGTCTAGGAGAACCAATAGCGTCAAGTCTACATCACACAGATGTCAATTAGGCGGTGTTGCATAATTGAGTACATGTATAATCGCGTCGAACGTCGTATATTACGTTCCTAATTGTACAATTAGAGATGGCGTCAAAGCGTCCACGACTCCCGTAATTACAATAATAACAGGAATTCGAAGCCGCCGATGACAAACCCTTCTCAGAGACAATTTAGCGTATTTACAATAGAAATTTATTGTTCATAATGGGGCGATAAATTGTCCGTCCTCCATTATTAATTGCGAAGTTATTCTCGAACGAAGTAAGCAAGAAAGAAGCGAAAATTAACGAGCGGTTAAGATCTGGGATGCCGCGGCTTCGATGTGGCCAATTTGCAAACTCATTTGCCTCGGGCAATGCGAAATAATATAAGGAAATCTAAGTGTGGTGAACTTGAGCATGGCATATTGGGTAAGGGATTTTACGCAGGTAATAGCTATGTCGTAGATGTTGATAAGAATATGATTATACCTGTAAATGAATTAAATTCGTTCTCTCTACATTGAAATAAATATTATTGTCACACTAGTCAGACTTAAACTTTCTTCGATTTTTTTGCATTACATTTAAGCAAGTATTTACTTGGGCATAAGCAAATGCACTTGGACGATAAACTTTTTTTTATTACGTCAATTCCATTTGTAAATTGATTGATATAACGTCTATAAATACAAATACATAAATGCTTTTGCTTTATAATCCAGCCTGGTTTATAAAATAGAATTTAACACGATGAAGTCAGTTTTTTTTCATTATAAATAATTCTGTTATGTTAAAATGTTCCCTGTTTCCCCTAACGCAGCGGTATTCACACTGACTTGGTTTTATATCCAAAACGACAACCGGCGGTCCGCCACCGCCTTAATAGCGTTTGAACAAGGGTTGTCGGCGCCAACAGGTGTCGAGATAGCGCCTGAATAGTTCCCGGGTTCAAATAGCAGATAACAGAGAATAAAGGTACCGTAGAATAAAGGTACAAATGCGTACCTCGAATGTCCCTGAGCTAATGTTTGAGATAACGGTTTTAAGGAGAGCTGAATAAAAAGGTATGAATATTGATAAGGGATTTGAATGGTAAGACGTTGCGTGGATTTTTGCGGTTTTGTGTGGATGGTTTGAATAACGGAAAGTTCAACCATTTTTAAATGATTAATTGTAACGACCATCCTTTAGAGTCGGGACAATAGAATGTCTCTTTCTATATATTCTAGTAAGTTTCTTTTAAGGATTTCGCAGCAGACTATGTGTTAAGTTCAAGAATATGTATCATAGTTTTTTCCAATTCTTTGTTTTACAAAAAACAAATACTTTTTACAAAACTTAAAATAGGTTATAGTTGATCAAATTACCTTCGTTGCTATTTCCCCAGAGTTGCTATTTCCATACAAGTTATCCAAGTGTCCTATTATAGAATAAGAAATATGAACTCTACCTGCAAAATAAAATTGTTTATTCAAAACATGCAAAACGTCTTTTATGATATAACGAAGTCATATTTCAAGCTTCACGTCGAATAGTTGAAGAAAATGGTTCCTGACAGTTTGACGGACCGACACGTAAGAGCTCTTACGGAGGTGCCATTTTCAATAAAAATAATAGAATGGAAACTACAAATTTAGTATTTTACTTATATTTTATAAAAGGTAAAACTATATTCGAAGAATCTTATTTTAGTTTCCAAGGCTGCTCCGATATTTGAAACTGGAAATTTTATCTTGGATCTACCATGTCGAAGTATAATTAACGAACTTCAAGAACTTGATTTCACTTTAACCTTTATTTTATTGGAAGTTTATAATACTCTACGTTATAAAATGTTCGTTAGAAAGGAGGTGTTTTTAATTATATTCTATCTGCTTTTTATTTGATAATGTACGGATACGTTTTATTACTAAATAGTTGTACGGAGTATGGAATGAGGCATTTTCTACGCATTTAGCTTTATGAACTGTTCATTTCATCTTATTAACTAAACCACATTTCATACAAACAATATCATTCCATAAATACAGTTCTTTACGAAGATTACACGTTTTCATGCCACTGAATATAGGATGTTATCGTTTAAACGGAATACGATTAGAGCGAGCGCCCACGAGCAACTTTGTCTCCGCAACTATTTTGTCTCCGCAACTATTTTGTCTCTCCAGCCATGGGCTAGTATGAAAGTGCGCGTACGTAGCGACGCAACTCCCGGGAGACTTTTTTGTCCGCGGGTTCGGAGACAAGCCCGCGACGCAACTGTCGCCCTACCTATTGGTTTCAATGCAAGTGCGCGCACGGCGACAAAAATGTTGCCTGTCGGCGGCCGCCGGCCAGTTGCCGCGTAACCAGTGTGACCATATGTGGCAGGATCCTGCCATTTTGGCAGTTTTGACTGTGGCAGATCCTGTGGAAGGATTAGAAAAGTGGCAGGTTTTGGCAGTATTAGCAATATAAGCTGGCAGATTTGGCAGTATAGCCGCTTTAGCCCATAAAAGGAGTAGGGTATCGTGAATGGAAAAAATAGTAAGTAGGAATTTTAAAATCCCTCCCTATGGCAACACTGGAACGCAAAGAGCTTTGTTTCGGGAATTCCCCCTAACATCTCTAGTTGAATTTGTTTGTAGTTCATTCCATTGTAAACCTTAAAGTGCTGATCAAAATGTTTATAATAATATTTTTGTTTTGTCAGTTGTTTGACGTTTGTTTTTCTAATTAGTCGGACTAGAAAAACTGTCAGAGACACAATATTGTTTCTGATCTCGTGCGGTGTGAGGCTAGTGCATATATACATAGTAGTCTTTGGGCTAGTGATTATATTTTCTTTGGTGTGAGTGTTTTCCAAAACTCCAAAAAAAAATGTGTCTGTTTATTTTGGCCCTTTGCACACTGCAATGCGCCCCGTCGCGTAGCGCGTGAAATAATTGTATGCAAGTACCTCAATTTGTATAGAAAACACGCCTGGTACAACACACTGAAACGCGTCGACGCGCGGAAAAACGTCAATGAAAATCACGCCCTACGCGACGGGGCGCATTGCAGTGTGCAAAGTCCCTAAATGTTGAAATTATATTGGCATTATTTCGGCAGTTTTTGCCTATGAGTTTGGCAGGATTTGTCAGTTTTCTTGACTCAGTGGGGCAGGATCTCTAATTTAAAGTTGGTCACACTGCGCGTAACCGGCGTAGCGATAATACGTATTTATGTCAACGTATTTATTCTCGTACACAGTAGTTTTAACCGACTTCAAAAAAAAGGAGGAGGTTATCAATTCGGCCGGTATATTTTCTGAACCGGTTTACGTGATTCTTTTTTTTTTTGATGCGGAATGGTGTGGAATTGGTCCCATAAATTTTATTCGGATAAGCCCAGTAGTTTTTATTTTATGAGCATTTTTGTCTGGTCTCGATGACTTAATTGAAATGTAGCAAGTAACTTTTAGTATGGGAAAATTATTTTATTCAGATCGAATAATTCGTGTAGTTTTGAAAGTTGCTACAGTTATTCCTAAAGATGTCCAGATGAATATACAAAAAGCCCCCGAGGGAGGGACACAAGCCGGCGGCGGGGGAGGGGGGGAAAGGTCTCTTTTTCAAGGTTTTTGCTTGTAACTCGAAATTTTTTCATAATATCTCTTTAGTGACTTCTACATTAATTATCTACATTAAATTTCCTATAAATTACGTCTCAACATTTTTACTGTACGATCAATACTTTAGGAGATACAGAGTATTAAAGGTAAGAAAAATAAGAAACAACATAGTTTTACAAATTTTAATGATAAAAAGAAAAAACATCTTTTTTTGCACGAGTATGCCGACTTATTAGTCAAATTGTGTTTCATCTTCGTCATCTTTATCACTAACATCGATAGGGGGTCCATTAGTACAAGCTCCTAGGCAGCCGTTACAGATAAGACTACACATAATGCCCGCTTTTCGGCAACTGCATTTTCCGGAACATCCACTTTTACATCGGCAAAAAATTGAATTTAACAACGCTTCAGGAGCAGGAGGATCCAAGGTCGTGATTGGTTCTAAGTATCCATCGACTCTTCGCTTCCAACCCCATATTTCAGGAGGCAGTTGGTTCCCAAGCCACTCCTGTACTTGATGGAATACTCTGTAGGCGTGATATTTTGCTGACCCTTTGGTAGGGGGGAGGGAAGAAGTAGTTTCAGTGGGTGTGATACAACCTCAGCTATTTACAGGAAGGGAAAAACATCAATTATCAAGATTTTTGATCAAAAGCCGTCACTAAAGGAAACAGCAACTGTATTTTATGACCCAACGTCAACTCAGGAGGTTATAGCAGAAGCCGGAGAAAAAATGTTTCTTGCAGTATACCGAGCGCCCTGTACTCAGTCTGAGATCAACAGACATCGATTCACAGTTTTTCTGAAATCTTGTACCAAGCCCAAACCGGATCTTTCTTCCCTCCCCCCTACCAAAGGGTCAGCAAAATATCACGCCTACAGAGTATTCCATCAAGTACAGGAGTGGCTTGGGAACCAACTGCCTCCTGAAATATGGGGTTGGAAGTGAAGAGTCGATGGATACTTAGAACCAATCACGACCTTGGATCCTACTGCTCCTGAAGCGTTGTTAAATTCAATTTTTTGCCGATGTAAAAGTGGATGTTCCGGAAAATGCAGTTGCCGAAAAGTGGGCATTATGTGTAGTCTTATCTGTAACGGCTGCCTAGGAGCTTGTACTAATGGACCCCCTATCGATGTTAGTGATAAAGATGACGAAGATGAAACACAATTTGACTAATAAGTCGGCATACTCGTGCAAAAAAAGATGTTTTTTCTTTTTATCATTAAAATTTGTAAAACTATGTTGTTTCTTATTTTTCTTACCTTTAATACTCTGTATCTCCTAAAGTATTGATCGTACAGTAAAAATGTTGAGACGTAATTTATAGGAAATTTAATGTAGATAATTAATGTAGAAGTCACTAAAGAGATATTATGAAAAAAATTTCGAGTTACAAGCAAAAACCTTGAAAAAGAGACCTTTCCCCCCCTCCCCCGCCGCCGGCTTGTGTCCCTCCCTCGGGGGCTTTTAGTATATTCATCGGGACACCTTTAGGAATAACTGTAGTAACTTTCAAAACTACACGAATTATTCGATCTGATCGACGATTCTGAATCTAATTTGCTGTGGCTATTTGATTCATTTCCAGGTAACCGATTGAGCTGAAATTTTGTATACGCATGTAAATTGGATAACGATGAAACATTATTATGACATAGAGCTGATTTGATGATGGAGTCGGAAGGTGGTCATAGGAACTTAGTAATATATTGACTCAACTTTATCGAGTTTGGGCTCGTTTGATTCGTGTTGAAAAATACACTAAAAAGTATTAAATAAAAACTAATTTACTTTTTACAATAATTACGATTACATATCTATACTAATATTATAAAGAGGAAAGGTTTGTAGGTATGTATGGTTTTCAGTTTTCACGCATAAACTACTGAACCGATTACAATGAAATTTAGCACACATATAGAGAGTAACTTGGATTAACACATAGGATAGGTTTTATCCCGGAAATCTCACGGGAATGGGAACTATGCGGGACAAGAGCACAGACCACAACCGTCTCTTCTAAAACCATGTTGATAAATGAAGAAAATTTTAAAGAAAAAGTTGCGTTGCTGTCGCTTTCGTGAGCGCATCGTTCAAAACTTTGCGAGGAGACAGCGACAGAGACAAAATAGTTGCCGGGCAACTAAGTTGCTCGTGGGCGCTCGCTCTTACACGTAACATTGAGGACGCAGCGCTCAGTCTCCGACGCGCTCGACTTAACCTGAAAGACGCAAGATATGAACGCTTTTAATATCAACTCGCCTTTCGGCTTATATTTGTTTTGAACTCCTGTAATAAACTTTGCGGCGGCTAAATACGTCATAAAAGGCTTGATGAAGCACAACCGCCTTTTTACTCCGATACTCGCGGTGAAATTAAAAAACTTATAGAACTAAGCGGCCTCCGACAATGAGGATAAAGAACATTGGAAGTTTCGGACGGAATAAACAGAAATAGAATATCTACTGAGCGAACAAGTGAAATGTTGAATGAGATAAAGTTCCACTATCGCTTTTTGTGCGAATTAATCGAATGCCTTGATTGAATTAGTTGTTGTTTTGTTAATGTGATACCGTTGTGTGAAGTAAGGTTTCGTTGTTATACGTTTGTGTTTTTCAAGAGGATATAATGAAATTGAAAGAGTACATTGTAGAGGCAATATTAATATTGTATGTAAAAAATTTTAGAATAATTAAACTGAGCGCATAAGTTGATCCAAGAAATTTTGTTACGTTTTGTTTACGGACTTTAACGATTTGTTAAAAAATATATCCATATAACTAAGTAGATAAGTAGGCCCTCAGTACGTAGCTACGAGCATAGGTATTGCTTGTGGCAATCATATGCTCGAAGCTATTTTCGAGCTCATAAGATAAATAAAGCTTATTTTGAATTTACATCTTAAATATTCTCTAAAAGGATATACGTAAAAATTGGTACCGTAACATACATTTTCGTTTCAGTACAATAAATAAAAATAAGCCTTACCTATATCCCTGTTAATAGTGGGGATATATGACCGTATATAACTCACAAAGTTGTGTATTTATAGTCCGGACCTCACGAGTTATTGTAACCCGGTATTGTTTTAAGTTTAAGATATATTTGCAGCGTGTTGTTCCGACACTTTCTATTACTTTCCTATTTACGGGCCGTGCTGGGATATATTGTTTGTTAATAATTTCAGTTGTTATAGTTTGTTTGGCAATATTTTTTTTCTAATAATGGTGGTTATTTGATAAGTTGAAAATATAATTCATTCATTATTATATGTATGTATCAGCTACTGATGGACGGTGTGGATATTTCTTGGCGTATAAAACGGATTAAACTCAATCTCTTAAGCGACTCTTTTTACAGATAGTATGAAAATTACAACGGTCACCGAATAGCTCACTTTTGAATCACTTACTTTGTAAAAATCTTCTTCAATACTTATTTATGGTTCTGGAATATTTCAAGGTTCTCTTCGTTGCCATAATGTATTTGTTTTATTAAGAAAATTATTTTGTCTCAGTTGTATTTATTATTTACAAGTTACATTTATCAAATAAGAATGTCGCAAGCTGCTGTCGTGAACTGATCGGATTTATAAAGCAAAAAGCTCAAACAATAGATTTTAATATCTATCTAGGGTTGGGCAATAAACTACCATTTAATTAATTTATATTATTATCCACCTAGGATACGGTTATGGTTCATATTTATCGAACTTAAACAAAAACCTTTGAATTTCATGATTTGTATTAGTTACAGGGTGGTAAGTTATTACTCCAAATGATTAACGCCTTATGAGATAGCTAACAATAATAACGTTTACGTCTCTATATTGGAAAACTAGCCACACATTAATAATAATTTTAACGAGATAAGATCAATTTATATTTTAAATGTCTGATCCATGTGACAAGTAAGTCACCGTGTAATCCACTTTTCAATCTATTACCGTTATATAAAGAACTAAATTTAGCACTATCCCGATCGATCGAGATAATATTCCCCAATGACTTTCAATATTATCTAGCAGCCCTGATCCCATCTCATTGCAACGTCTAAGGAACTGAGCCCGACCTAAATTCGTCCCGACTCCGCTCCGCCTTTTCCCTGTCACGTTGGGCAAAAACCCGACGCTTCGACTTTCCCTTTTTATTGTACTCCATCTGGAGTAGTGATGTATTTTAGTCAAATCATGAATAGTTGCCTCTGAGATTAATAGCGCGACGTTTTTGCGACGCGGACTATAGATAGAGTGCTATTTCAATGGTTATTGAAGACATTAGGGGCAAAATTTTGTAGATATAGGGTAGATGTCTGCTTCTAGTGCATTCATTGAAATAATAATCTGTTGGTAATATGTTCAATAGAATTCAAGAAAAATTGTTTATTTAAATGATACACGACCCTATAAATACAATTCTGATCAAAAATCGTCGGTACTCGGTAGTACCAATAAATTTCACGATGAAAAAAGTTTAGAGATTTTTTTTAATATGCAAATATTGATGGATTATATCAATATTATCCGATTCCCTGATAAAAATTTCTCAGAATTTTTTTTTCCTAGAATACCAGACGCCCAACTCAAATAATTTTTCCTTAGCTCGTGCATAAATTTCTTAGAATTCCTCACCTTTAGCGTAACTAGATAGGACTTCACGATAAGTCGATAAAACCTATATTAGCTTTTACCGCTCGGACACCTTGCAAAAGGAAATATCTTCGAGCTATTTCGCTTTTTAAAAAGGATACTGACTTTAAAAGAATTATGTATATTTTATTCTTTTTGTAGGCAAATTCACTTCGAGACAAAGCCACTCTAAACCTTCTAATCTTAAGCGACGTGTATCAGTTATTAATACCAGTCTATTTACATTAGGCCTAAAGATCGATCGGAGCATGTGAAATTCAAAACCAAAACGTCCAAACTCCCAAGTACAGTGAATCAAATTGGAGGCTTATTTCAAAGCATTAGGCTTCTCTCAAAACCCGTCTTCACGGCGACTTAGTAGACTTGAGGCTTTAATTTAAGTGGTCCTCGTATTACGTAAGCCACTCGAAAGAAGAATCTCTCCAACCGAGTATTGTTTGAATATTAATGTTAGATTAAATGTACTTTTTGAAGGCGCCTCCAGTTCGGGCTCTTGTGCGTAGGTACTTTTTATAATGCGCCGCCCTTAATTTGGTTAAGGATTGAGAAAATGAAATATTAATTTCGCGAAATATATCTTAAATTGACTTTCGCTTGTTGCTTTCTTGTGTATTGGAAATGTTTTAGATGTATCTTGCATTGTCATATTTGAGACTTTAAATAGTTTTTACAATTTCTTGCCTACTCAGCAGATACACTGAGTCTTATTTTCTTTTAAACAATACTACGAAATTTTTCAATATATCTGTACTCTTTCATGCAACATCAATTGATGTATATTGTATTTACACATTTTTAAATGGGACCAACTGTAAGGTTAAAATAGTTTCACCAAGTCGAAAGTTTAGAGCTAAAAAAGCGCCAACAAAAAAGACATCGAAATGCGAACCAGCTTCCTTATCTTTGAATTCGCTTGAAAATATTCATCGCGTTACGTCATATTAAATAATTTAAGAAATCGAATTAAAAATCCGTTACAAATCTTTAATATCCAAAATATATTCATGACATTGAACTTCAGCATTATGTTTATAAGTTAGACAAGTACCGCAGTGCGCTGTACAGTAGCACCCATGACGCAGAAACCAGTTGCAGTGAACATCATTATGATAGCTTCGGTTCATTGAAGGCTTTGAATGCAGGTAATGATGCGGTTCGAGTTTAGCTTGATATTGGTACGGAGATTGGCTGTGCTTGGGTTGTGCAGTTCTTTTAAAGTAGGGTATTTGAAGTTTAGGAAATAAATTGGGTTGGTGTATTTTTCGCAATTAGATTGTAATATTTGTATGTAAATAATAAAGATAAAGTTTACTGTTCAGTAACCGTTAGAATGAATACTTACAGTTACAATAATTTCTTAAATTTCACTTGAGGTTCAGTTTAGCAATAGCAACATTTAAAAACAAAATAAATATTTATATTTTACATAACTAAAAATAGTTAGCTATATATTGAATTGAATGAGAAGCAGCGGCTACTTCGGTCATTTCCACCGTTTCCTCCTGATAGACACCATTTCTAATTATATCTATTTCAGAAATAAGAAAAAAATATTGGGACATAATATCACTATCCTAAATTTTATTTAGTATCGTATCGGTCTTCAGAGCTTTTATTTATCTCTGCATATTCATTGAATTAAACAGCGTCGGTTATGGAAAATTAATTATGCATAAATCTTCATACATAATAATATAAGCGGCGAAATGAAGAGCACATGAAACAATACAACTAGTACGTACGGGAATGCGCAATCTATGCAAATTTTCACTGACGCTGAGCATCGTAACGAATATGCAAATGGCCACTAAGCGTCTATAGATACATGATAGATACAAAATAATGGATTAGAGTTTGGTTTATACCTTGTTTGGACAAGAAAGCTTCGATTTTGTGCTGGCTTATGAGTACAGGGAAACTTTGGCAAATGATAGTTATCAGAGTTCGTCTAGCGTAATCACTTTCCCACACTGGAATTTATGCTGTTTTAAGTCATCATAGTTACCACTCTCCACTTATCAAGCGTGTGATAATTTATGAAGATAAATATGTCTTACAGCTATTGATGTTATTTAGCTTAGGAACCTACTAACCGACGTGCTATTTTTTGTAGTGTTTTCATTTCTTTTCATTATTTAATTATTTGAAAGAAGACTTACAGGTACGTATAAGTACCTAAACTCGTGTAAAAATAAAAAATAATAATAATTAAGAGCATTGAGATCTGCTCAATCATGTATCAATTCTAATTATTCAAAACGATTCCTATCCCTTTCAGCTAAAACACATTAATGGATTACACCACACATGCACCGTATTATCCTATTTACTAAAAGGTATCGATCTAAATAAACGCTGCACATGTAATCCATCGTGAAACATGTGTTTGTAGCCGATAAAAAAAAAACTTTTTCAATCACACTTCGAAACGTTCAATACCGTGTATTAAGTTTAGTGCGAGTTTTTACGGATCAATTTACATAAAACGTTATGATATTCTGTGCGTGTCTTCGTATCTCGCGAATCGTAAAGTTGCGTCGTAAATTTGAGCTTTCTTTTATGGTGCAGCGGGAGCTCGAGCGGCCTCTCGCAAGGAAAGACTGTCGCGAAACAACGCTGTTTCGATTGTATACTTGGACGTGTAAACAATTGATAGAGATAGTATTTGTAATGAATGGAAATGCATGCCAATTACAGAATATGTATATACGGAGTCGTTAAATGTTCGCCTAATTGTTAGATTATTTGTAGACCAGTAGGCGCATGTTTTGATAGTTGGACGTTTTTTATATTGGAAAACATATTTAATTTAAAATATTCGTTGAGTAAAAGAAACAAATCGTAGTACACAGGTATCATACAGGTATTATATTTCATGTTTCAATTTATATTCGTAAAGACGAAGATGGTGTACCTTGGTTCTAGAGATCTTAAAAACACGCCAACACATTTTATATAACTACGTATAGATGTTCTATAAATATTGCAACATATTGACACTTCATCCAACCAAAGGAACAAAATACAATACACATCGAACTTGCAACAAATATGAACGCATACAAAAGCGGACTCCGCTCCACATTCGCTGTTTATTTCTCAAAGTTGACACGTAATATTTTGGCGGGAAGCATTTTAATCGTCAAAGGAGCGACCGGCTCTTTAATCATGAAGCATTCGCACGCCGAAATATCAGCAAAAGGAGCTGCAGGAGCACACTTCACACCTTTTATTTTCTGTTGTGTGTATTACGTTTTCATTTAGCGTAGTGTGAAAAGTTAGTTTTGGTGGTGTGGTATATATTTTGGTTATGAAAGAAATGTAGTTTTTAAAATTTTTTAATCAGTGATTGACATGAATTATCAAATTATCCATAACTGTCCAGAGATGATTAATTATGTCTAATAAGCTGAATGAATACGCTATTGTAACAGTGTAATATAAATTAGTGTGAACACAGGTTCCTGAAAAACAGTTTACAACTATATAAGGAGCCTGGGTCATTAATTTTTGTAACATATAATGGTGTAAATAAATGATTTATTATTATTATTATAATGCAGAATCACAGGTGAGAATTATCATTTCCGAGATGCATAAGAATTCCTTTAAAAGTTTGAATTTCACAAATATATAACGTTATTCCAAATACGTCAAATTTAAAGTTCGTAGACAGAGGAAGACGTGCTTAATTAAGGGCCGATTTTTCAATCGCGAGATAAACAGTCTAATAACTACCCCTTGAATAGATTTATTCAATTATTTATCTAACTCATTACGGCTCGCCTATTTTTCAATCGTGATTTATTTGATGAATAACTATCTGACCAAATATTTCCATATTGGCAGCACTGCTCTCGGAGTGGCGAAACAAACATATTAAACTAGATTTCCACCCGCGGCTTCGCCCGCGTTTTCAAAGGAAAACCCGCATAGTTCCCGTTCCCGTGGGATTTCCGGGATAAAACCTATCCTATGTGTTAATCCAAGTTACCCTCTATATGTGTGCTAAATTTCATTGTAATCGGTTCAGTAGTTTTTACGTGAAAGAGTAACAAACATCCATACATCCATACATCCATACATCCATACATCCATACATCCTTACAAACTTTCGCCTTTATAATATTAATAGGATAGGATTAGTCAAGTTAGAGCGGGATAGAGTCAAATCTTGCAATTTGTCAACAACCGTCATTATGACTCACGTCAGGAGTGCACTTGTCTTCTATGATTGTTGATTGTTGTTTTGATTCGAGTAAAGAGTTTGGTTAAATTTGTGTTTCAATTTATATATTTTACGATGGAAACGACATACTTAAAGTCAGCGTTCGGCAAATTTTCAATGGCATGGTCATCAGTACTATCAAAAACATCAATTTCAATATGATTTTAATTGATAATAATTATATAGAAAGAGGTTTAATTGTTAATAATTCTACGCTCTATGTTATGACATACGAAAATATCTCAAATTTGACGCGTCAGTTGTCAACTCAAACGCCTAACAGTCGAATAGCGCGCTATCTGGCCGTTGGAGCGGCAAATAGATTTATTCCTCAAATAACGCAGTTATTCGATAGATAAGTCCTATTCGTCTATTGAAAAATTGAATATTTTGTTAACTGAAGAATAAAGTCTATCTAGCTGTTTATCTGGGCATTGAAAAATCGGCCCTTAATAGTATAAAAAAGTTTAATAAAGTTTCTATAAATAACAGATTACAGTGAAAACAAATAGACTTACATTCTCCATTATAATTACAAAAAATTTCATACTTTTGTATCCATCCAAAAAAAATTAAGAAAATAATTGAATCTTCTTCCAAACTTCCAAACGTAGTCCACGGCCGGCCACCGTCACCGCACGCTTCGAGTGCATCCAAACAAAACTACAATCGCTCCAGCGGCTACAAAACACACGAGTTGTGTGCATTTCGTCCGAATAAACCCGGCTTGCTCTTTTTACGGGCAGATTTCACCCGGCGCTAGACTCACGTTAGACTAAACTTTGGCCGCAAATAAAATATTTCGACTTGGCTCTTTGTACGCTCTCGAAGTTTTGAGTTACGTCGTAGCTTAGTTTGGTTTGTGTTTCGTATGTTGTGAAGGTTTTTTTTTAATTATATGGTTGGGAGATTATTATTTGTCCTGCGTTTCTTTGCATGCTTTTGTACTGTGCAATGGGTTTTGCAGTGCGGTGTTCCTCAGTTATATAAATAGAAGTAAAACCACACTATCGAATTATTCAAATAAATGTGTAGTGCAAATACTATGTACTAGTAAAACATAGAAACTGCGCGAAATACTGTAAATATTTAATGAAAATTCGATAAAGTCAACCGATTCAACCAAAACACCGCAGTCAAATGTTTTATTTAATTTATATTTAACGTTTTATTTGCTAGAAAAGCAAACGATACTATTATTTGTAGCAGCGACATAATATGCTAATTGTTTTTAATCATATCATAAAGCAAATAAAAAATTTTAATAATGAAAAGATAAGTTGAAAACAATCATCTGTTTATTTCACACTGAGACAAGTATAACGTTTTGTGTTTGTGACGAAAAATTCAGTCCAAAGAAATTACACTAAAAGAAAAGCCCGCAATTTCGTCGGGACATAAAATATTGTCCTAGAAACGGCGATTTTTATTTGTTCCTACTTTTACTGCTTTGTGTAGCATTAATTTGTAACCTTTGCCTTTCCACATTTTTTGATATATGTCCCACTTTCTTTATGTGTACACAGCTTTTAATATTTTACTAGGTGTGCCCTGCGGTTTTACCCGCAGTGCTGCACTCCCGTTGGTCTTAGCGTAATGATATATAGCCTATGGCCTTCCTCGATAAATGGGCTATCTAACACCGAAATAATTTTTCAAATCGGACCAGTAGTTCCTGAGATTAGCACGTTCAAACAAACAAACTCTTCAGCTTTATAATATTCGTATAGATATACTCTAAAGTCTAGTACGTTGTGACGGTATTGCTTTAGTATTTTGGGTTTAAATGAACTTGATTCAGGAGAACGTAATGAATTAGTTTGCATGGTACTTGACCTTTTTTGTTTTATTTGTATAAAATATAATTAGAATAAGTTTGTGTTAGTCATAAACTCGTAGTACCTTATCACAACATGAAATTTAAGTGTTTGTTGCGTGCGTGGATTGAGATTGCTGATAATTAGTTTTAGGTCTGTAGTTCGCACAAATGAACCTAACATTTTTAATGGAAACTAGCGGTCCGCCCCGGCTTCGCCCGTTCTCGAGTTATGCGCTTACCAACACATTTTGCGATTCATTTTTATATATAAAGATGTAAGTGTATTTGATTTCATAAATATGGTTATGGTTATAATTTTTGATAGTATATAACTAAATATAGTTACTACTAATAGGCTTAGGCGAAACATTCATGACATCCTCTAATCCTTACCGGTTTTTACAAACACCCATTCAACATAATGCACTAACCGTAGTACTAATTACTGTGGCAGGCTGTTAGCCTACCGTAATGACACTATACTGTGTCCTCGTGCTTAGGTATTATACGTGTAATCTGTGCGTGTATTACTGCCAATAGTAAAGAGTATTTAAATGTGGAAATGAAATATTTTCAAAAGGAATAAAGAAACGCGTCGTTTACTGTAAAAGCGAGTTATTTTCACATTTTAGAGCCGATTTTTCAATGCTTGGATAAAACTTATTCGTCGAATTATGTATAAAACTACCATTTTAAAAACGTATTCTAATTGCCCGTATTTGACAGTTTACGTGACATTTTAATATTATCGTGTAATACTTTATTGGACGGATAGGTTTTAACCAAGCATTGAAAAATCGGCCCTTAAGCTATTAAATTACTTACATGTAACGAAGTTTAATAAAAAGAACTTCAACAATTTTTGTGTCTCTCTATTATACCTAAGTTAGCAAGTTCGCGTCCAAATGGCACGGAGTTGAGCAAGTTTCCCACTTGGCCATAGTTGGGCCAATACTTTGTTGGGGTTTGCCAAACGTCTGCCATTCGTGTTTCAATTGCATTGCGTGTGTGGATTAGATTGTTTGGATATTGATAACAATTGTACCTCTACATATAAACAAAGCTCTACAAACAAAACTCTACAAAGTCGCCATTCCGCCGTCTGTGTGTCTGTATGCTTAAATCTTTAAAATTACGCAACAAATTTTGATGGTTTTTTTAATATGTGAAGTGTGGATCTTGATTCTTTAGGAAGGTTGTAGTATATAATTTGTTCAGTTTTCTACAAAGCCGGCGAAAGCTGCGCGCAGAAACAAATATTTGTAGACTTGGTTTTAAATGTTTTTATGGTTTTAAGATTAAAATGGCAACATGGAAAGTGTGTGAAAATTTAACGAGATAAGAGAAATGTTCGCTTTTACATACGAATGAAAATCGGATTCATATTATTATTTAATAAAAGGTATCAAATATTAATAAGCTTAAGTAACTCCTGTTACCCCCATAATGTACTATATACACGTGAATAACATAATACTTATAAAATATACATCTATTTTGAATTAACTTATAACTGCATACATAGTTCAATTTTACGGCTCCGCCCGTGTTAATGCGAAAAAAATAATACTTTAGCCTATAATACTCCGCAAAGAGCTTTCTAGTTTCGTAGTTTTTGAGTTATGTAAATCATAATAAATCAACACAAAATAAAAAAATAGAACACAAAACTTTCCCTCTTAACATTATTACTTTATATTTCGTCTAAACTAAACACAAATATAAAGAAAACACGTGAAAAATAATTCTTCCTCAACAAAATGAAAGCATTGCCGCCGCGGTGATGTCAATACGTATTTATAGAAATGAAAAGATGTAGCGCTGTACTTTGCACGAAAATCAACTCCTATTTGGAAACATCTCGATCTCTGGGGAGGTGTTTTTCTCATATCGATGCAATGGAACGATGTTTTATAGTGTAAGAGCTTGCTGGAATTTATGTACCGAGTTACTTGCGTGTTTAGATAAGTTTAAAATAGCATAATTTTAGCTATTAAAAATTGCACTCTTATTCAAGGGTAAAAGCTCACTAGGGCTGCAGGGTAATATTATCTCGTTAAGGTCTAGTGGGTAAAGTCACATCAGCGCAAGATGTCTACTTAGAGCGGCAGCGGAGGAGTGTCATTAGGGCACCAACGGTGGCGTTCACAGGCCGAGTTAGCAGGCTTATTGCGCACCCATCAACACGCACTGGACCAGCGCGATGGGTTATTATTTGTCCAAACCTCTTCCCTCATAAAATACATATGAAGGGAAGAGAGGCCTTTGCCCAGCAGTGGGACAGCCATGGCTGAATAATAATAAAAAAGAACAGAATAGAATCTTCTTGTTGAACTCTCAACTACTTTCTCTACTACCTATATTAAATTTACTATTACTTTTGTATATTTATTTAGTTACTTTAACAAATTTCTAGTACAGTACAAAATTTTTAGTACATTAATTTCTTAGCCCATTTCCCCATGCCCATTCTTGCATTCATATAATTGTATATTTTTTCACTAATTTCAACATCTTATATATTCTAAAAAATCTCCCCCAGCTCCTGTACTATCGTATTCGCATAGATCGAAAGTAACGATATGTCATTGGATAAATAAGGATATGTGTACCCTTAAGAGTTGGATAACACATAAATTGTATACAATAAATCGACTGAATACACACTCGGCTGTAATACGAATATTTTATTTTCGTTTTACTTTCCTTTTTGTGTCAATTTAAAATATATTACATTGTTTAATGGTTCTTCACCGAAGACGTGTGTAAGCTAATGAAAAAATATCATGACAACAACTGAAAATCTCTTCAACCATGAACTGTATGTACCGTGTATGAGATAGCATACATTTACATTATTTTATCATGCTTTTTTTAAATATACTAAACTCCAACGAAATTAAAACTCTACTTAAAGTCTTAAAGGATTTATTCGCTGTTTTTATAGTACAAAGTCTAAATAACAAATTTTTTATACGTTCAAAAAATAGATCTAATCCATTAGCCCTCTAGCACTCGTTGGAAATCAATCTTTTGAAGGATTTCCCATATAACACACGACAGGCGGCGGTCGTACATAACCCTTTTCTAATTTAGGCGAGAATGCCTATTACTTACGCTTGATGTATCCCCTTTTGAGTTTTCGATTGTGCGCCGAATTAGGCGCCTTATGTATTATTTATTTGTTTTAGTATTATACTGGGTGGTATTATGCTATGGAGGTATTTAAGAAGTGTTTGGTTTGATAGTTTTTGAAGTGAAAGTTCTTTATCGGGGTTGGAAAAAAATTTAGTGTAACATTTTTTCGTTACGCGTGACATTTTTCCGTTACGCGCCATCTTTTTCTTATCCCTACCACGCGTGATTTGACGTATTTCTGTAAAGTTGCATATTATAGTAAATTATTTTTTGAAAAATAAGGTCATAAAGAAGTTTCACTTCTTACGTGTGTACACTAACTAGTACACGCACACATTTTTTTATTATCTGTTTAATACGGAAGTTTGCGTTCATGTAAGAAATTTTGCTACGACAAGTAGCGGTCTTTTTAAAAGCTTTTAGATTAGATGTTGTTTAAAACCTATAAAATATTTCGAGTGCACAGAGAAATATTCGTAAAATATACTAGTATTCAACAAAAGTGTGTTTGTTGTTAGTTTGTAACTCCGCTACGCTGCTACGGGGCTACAGATTGACATGATAGTTTTCACAGGAAGCTCATATGTCACTAGTTATTCGATTTGTATGTTAGTGAGTAGTCTAAAATATGACATAAACTTTATATTAATAAAATCTAGACGTCGTTTAACTGTATTAACATAAATATTATAAAAAGCCTACCACTCATTTATTTCATAACAGCATTGTCTACGCTTCAAAGAACAAAAATCATCTTATAGTCTTGCAAGTTTATAACAGTTTAAGAATAAATCAAGTTCCCCCGTTCGTATAACAATGTATAAGTTTTGTAGGGCACTGCAGTTGCACAAACACTATGAATCAAACTAACTGACGTGTACGCTGCGCTTTGCATTTGTTGTTGTCTTACTTCCAACCTTACTTCGCCAGTGAATCGATTTTAACATTCAGTTATATTGAACTGAAGACAGCGTTGCTTCGGTTAAAGAAGATATGCTAATTCAATTCAATGTATATAGGCATTTAATACAGCTAAACAGTCTTAGGTACTAAAATATACAAAACTAAAAGCAATAAGCAAGTTAGTGTGTTTGGCGGCCTTATCACTTAGCAGTGATGTCTTCCAAGCAACCAGGGCAGAAGGTAATCAGCTCAAAGAAGTTTTTTTTTAGTTAATTTAGTTAATAAAGGAGCAAATACGTTGTAATTTTAAAAATACAAAGGGCATTTTGCTAAACGCCTATCAACTGTGTTGGTTGATAGCTTTCACCAGAATTTTAGTCCATTAATTTGCTTTCGAGTCTGTGATTGCTGTAGTTAACAAATACCAATTGACTACCTTTCAACCGAATAAAAGCAATTCGCAAATCCACTCCACTAACATTTGGGACGCGCTTAAATCACAAACTAACTAGAACAAGCGTATGTATGTAAATCTGTATATACAGCAGATATAACGCATAAACTTTTGACCCTATTCAGTATTCAGAGTACGTAGTTGTGTGCCTACAGAATTGTTAATAGCGAAACACAATGCCAACTTAACTGACCCAAAGAGAATTACGGACACGTCTGAATTAATCATTGTTGGTGATACGTGGGTAAATCGATGTACTGAACGGTAGTCTGTAGTCAATATAGCTTATTGTGATGATTATTGGCCTCTCTGCAGTAGTTCAAGCTTGAAGAATATCAAAGCTGTAGAATATCGAGCACTTTACCAAGCAATTGCAAAACGTTCAAAAAATTGAGCAGAAAAGGGAATTACAGCGCGATTGGCGAATAAACATGACTATTTTTGTCTTTAAAGTAAAAAGGCATTATTTATTTATAACGTAAAAAACAAGATTGCTACACGTTGCTTTCACGATGAATTGTAAGGTTTCCTCGCTTATATTTTCCTTATAAGACGCTATTGATCATTCGATTTGTCAATAAATATATAATAGCTACCACGGTGTAACCGTTGTGAAACTAAACGATACAAAGTCAATTAAACAGTCAAATGATCATTACAAGGTGGCGCTAACACCCTCTAATTACTAACAGGAATCGCTTGAATAATAAATAGTTTAATTGCAGCGAATATTTACTCCGCAAATGAAAACTCATAATGGAGGGGCATTTAAATATATTTAACGTACGTACGTGGCCGGTTGGCCAGCTGTTAATATTAAAAGAGCATTTTCCACGTCGTTTCATAAAAATTTGGCTTAAATTGAGAGCCCGTAAAATGCTTTGGGTTTAAAAAACCCCCACGGTTGCATTCCTCGTTTTGCTTATTCAAAGTTTAATTTTCAGACAAAATGGACGACCTTTGTTTGACCTCCGCTTGTTTTGTGGTTCAAAAACAGATCGTTGACTGAGGAATGTTGAGTTAAGGAAATTAGCCACAACCTCCGGCCAATTTCATTTTATTGTTGCCTTCAGTTATTTTATTGCCTTCCAAATGGTGTAAAATGTATTGCGTTTCAATTCGTTGAATTTATAATTTATTTTAAAGTATACATTAAAGAACTTATTTCAGTGTTTAAATTACAAAATGCTCTCTAATTTTGGACTTGATAGAATATGAATATTACGTGACATCCGATCACAATGCATTTTTTTTAGATGTAGGGGAAGAAAAACCTTGATCGGCTACATTGAGAAACAAGGACGATTCAGAGAATTGTGTAACAATACAGATTGATTACATACAATTATTCCATTCTCGTTTAATCGAAACAATACTTAAAATACCCATTCGCAAAGCATCAGCAACTAGAAATATATTCGCAGCTTAATGGCTCCGTTAAGCCAACACAATTTATTGTTGAAATAATATTTGTATTTGAAATCCCTGTTTACAATTGTAACATTAACCTTTTGTGCTAATGTTTTAATAAATTCTATCGCTGCTGGCGTAACGTTTCATAATTAATAATGTGTAACAAAGAAATTGCGGTAATTATATGTGGTACAGGTGCGGCCGATGCCTAATGAGTACATAAATTGAGCGGAAGGGTCTGCCAGACCCGGGAGCGAAGGTTGTTTTTTATTGTGCGAAATAAAACGAAGTGATCAGGTACGAACACACCATTTTATTGCTGTCGCGTTTTATCTGTATGAATAGACTACAGGCCCGTGTTGAAAAAATTATGGGTCATTTGACCCACCACCTGACCTATCTAGAATGATATAAGAGCATAAAATAATAAGATTCAGCACTATGACGTCACTTGTAAGCTGTCCACCTGAGTGCAGATGAGAATTCGAAGGTTCAGGTAGAGATTTTCTCCCCTTGTCTCCATGATTTTTGTACGGCGTTGCGGAATAATTGATTAAAAGTAGTATAGAAATAGTATGACACAGATGCCGTACAAAATCAAATGACCAAATTTACCCCGGCAACTGTCGAAAAATAAAAATAAATTCCGACTTTGTGGACCACCATTTTTGTACGGCATCTGTGTCATACTATTTCTATACTGCTTTTGTGCCATTATTCCGCAACGCCGTACAAAAATCATGGAGACAAGGGGAGAAAATCTCTACCTGAACTTTCGAATTCTCACCTGCACTCAGGTGGACAGCTTACGAGTGACGTCATAGTGCTGAATCTTATTATTTTATGCTCTTATATCATTCTAGATAGGTCAGGTGGTGGGTCAAATGACCCATAATTTTTTCAACATGGGCCTGTAGTCTAGAATTTATTTCATTTTTTTTTTGTAAAATTTTAAGTAATGGCATGGAATTTGGGTTTACTTTAATCTACTAGTTTATAAAATAATATTTTCTTGGTAATTTTGTTAATATAAATGAAAATATAGCGAGTTTTAAATCTAATACCCAAGCAATAAGTACAGTTCGACACAAAGCTCTACGGCCTACGACCGCGCTACGAACTTCTACGAAATTACCGCGTAGCGTTTCTACGAAGCGGTTATTGCTCACTGCATTTACATTTACACAACAGTGAGCGTACAAAAGTAGCCCAACACATTTCCATTCCAGTAAGTATTATTTAAATTGAGAATAATAGAATCGCGAGCGCTGAACGGCAAATGTATCGGAAAAAAGCGTGAAGCGCAAACAGCGCTCGAGCGGATCGTTCGATGTACAATGGTACGTGAGTGTAGCGATTTTCATTAAATAGCCGGTAGCGTTGCAGCGCATTATTATGCAAATGCAAGTACGGCGTGCCGTCGGGAAGGCGCCAGCGTTGAGTGGCTGCTTTGACAGCGGTGATTTATTTATGTATCGATATATATTGCTTTTACACGATTAAAACTCGACCTTATAATTTATTTTTAAAATAGAAACAATGTTATAAATACACCCGTTTTGTAAGATTTATTTGAATATAATTAATTAGGAAAAATCCAAAGGAATTTTCGATCCGAATCTAATCTAAGTAAAAGACAGATATCACTTAGTGTACGTACTAAAAAATGATGTCTCATTCATAAAGCTATAATGAACATTCCTCACCCAACTTACTCGACTGTTGAAAATTAAAAATCCCATTTAAAAACGCTCGCCAAGGCAAAACAATAATAATTTACGTCTCCGAGAAATAAAACTAAACCTCTGACATTACGACCGGTTGTTAGAACAATGCCACCTCGGCTTTATGACGATCCCGAGTGTCCGACGCTCCACTGGATCCCTTGGCTTCTAGCTTCTTCCGTATTTTCCGCAATTTTTGGTTGACATAACTTAATTATAGGTCTCTTTGTTTTTCGAGTGCTGTACGTTGTGGTCGTCAACGTTTTTCATTGAGTCAGTTTTGAAAACGTGCAATTTTGGTATGGAAACGTAACGTGTAAGTTCTAGGAAGGTTAGTTAGTATTATCTTAAATAAAAAATCTTAATTCCGATAACTGAAAGTATACTAATTAAAAAAAAAAGAAAAAATAGTATATCATGTGCCGCTTTAACGACCAAGGGTAGTAAGGATGTAGCTTGATGACTATAAACGATGAAAATAAAAATCTAGAAAAATTCCTAATTGCTGCATTTTTATGCTTCCAGTCGAATTATCTTGGTAAAGAAAATTTATGCTAATTACCTAATAGAAGTTCTCGTCCCGCGTACCTTTTTGCTCGTTACCTTTTACCGTGGTTGCCTGGAAGAGATCACTACGTAGTGATAAGGCCGCCAAGTTAGTTGTACTCTGTTTTTTAGCTGTAAGTAATTTTAAGGTTTTCCTGATTGTACAACTAATAAAGTGTTAAATAAAAATAATAAATAAATAAATAGAAGGTATAATACCCAAGATTCTCATAATCATTAGACCCGTTGGTTATTAAACGTCTTTTCTTCCGACAAAAACGAAGTGGCTTTCAAAGAATAAGCGGAAAGCGGTATAAATCACGGTGACCATTTCAAATGCATATTTATGCAAATAGCAACGATACGATATTTCTTTATTCCGCTCGCTCTGATTGCCGCCATCTTTCTGTTTGTTTTGCAACTGCGTCCTGAGGATTAGATTTATAATTACCGTTCCTATTTCCATTTCAATTTGCATTTCTGCTTCGATTGACTAATTTATTGCGGCTACGTTGTTTATCTTTAGGGCTTTGTATCTGTTCATATTTTTAATTCAGTTTTAATGATGGATTGATTTTTAATTGTCGATTTTAAGTTGCGTGTTGTACTAATTACTATCGAAGGTATCTTGTGTAATTAATCTTAAAATGCTATAAAGGTTGCGATAGTGTGACACTTCTTCTAAGAGGCTTCTATTTTTCAAGTTTATCATTTTTACTGAGAAGCTTTGAAGTTAAAATATATTGCGCTCATTGCATCCGCTCCATTCACTCTTATATTTGTATTTTGCTGAAACCAAATTGCATTACCAACGAGTTGAAAGCGGAATTGTAAAGTTTTAGACACTGTTCGCTCCACTACATGTGGTTTGAAATGAACTTTCTAATTTCATCTGCTAATGTTTTATAGTTTCATCGTTGAATTGTTCCAGTTTGTTTGTTATTTAATTTGCGATATTTGCGCTTGTTATAACAAATTTGGTGATTTCTGTTTTAATTTTCAATATTAATTATATTAAGTTTTTTTTTCAAATTTTGATCATTTCAATGTTAATAGATCTACATACTATAGAAAGAAACTCAAGTTTTAAATCCTGACTGCATATAATTACCTCATTTGACTGCGATTTTTGTTCCTTTATTCAGAGTATTCTTCAAAAATATTCCGTACGCTTACAATTTTGATTCGATTTATTTCAGGTGCCTAGTTAAATATGAATTATATCACAAATAATGTATCCCTCCAATTGCAATAGATAGGCACATTCTGTCAAAGTGCAGAGTGTTATTCTCGCTATAAATGTCAAACATTGCAGACGTGCCTTTACAGTAGCGTGGCGGATGCAAATATGTTATCCCACCCACACTACAGGGATTACGGGGCATACAACTTGACGTAACTGGATGGAGCCGCGCTTTAAAGGATTGTATACTGTTTGCTTGCACTCTAGTTTATGTAAAGGAAAAGAGGTGGAAAGGAATTAGGCAAGGAGTACTCCAGGGGTGTGTTCTAGGGCCGGTGCTTTATTATGTCTTAATCGTGACGTCAAGAAAGTTGGCATAACATAGATGACATAATTACTTCATCCAAATTGAATATTAATATTGATATCCAATTCCAATCTCCGTCTTATAATACTAAAAAACTGTCTCCTATAATTCCAATCTAAATCAATAACTGAACTGCCAGCACCCTACAAACATACTCCACAAATAAATAAACAAGAAGGAAGAATCAAATGTGAACAATATTGTACATGCATTGTCCTTTCCCATTCAGAACAAGAAAACGAATCCAATCATACTCGAATAACAAAGCATTCAACGAACCATTTGAAAACGTCGCCATAACAGCGTATTCAATTTAAGTTTACATTCAAAAGTTCCAATACACAAGTACACTTTTATCGTGGTCCGATATCCGGATGGTCCGGATGGCTTGTGTCCGGCTTCTTATTCAACCGGACGCTTACCGGACAGACCTTATCAGACTTATGTTTTATTATGCATGTGTTGAGCGCTATTTGTGAATATCAAACCGATAGGGAAATAAATTATTGGTTCCAGAAATGTTTGTTTGGAATTAGATTAGGTTAACGTCCGTGTTTGTGCTATATTGTTTGAATTATGATTTTAAATACTTACACTTTGTAACTGTTTGTAACACTGTACATTACACTTCGTAACAATTCGTAACATTCGTAACAATCGGACAGATTAACGTTCAATCTATCAATCCGACTTTATTCAAACTATTTATTTCAAATTCATCGACTAAAGAGACTTGAACTACTAAATTCCACTTTGCCTTTAATCTTTCGCAAAGCTCAGCCACACCACGATCGGTTCAACCATCCTTTACGAACGTCGTCGGATGTCTCTTGGTGACTGATAGCAAACATGCCGTGATAGATGACTGCTGAACGCGTTTACACAATTTGTTACCCATTGATAACGCTTAGTGAACACTCGTTGATTTATTGGGAGTTTTGATGAGCTAGCTAATTCGAACGTTTTGATATGTTTCACGAATATGCTTACGGGTACAAATTGTAGACTGCATTCTTTACTTTGATCTACATTTTGATCCACACTTATGAAAAAATATACTACGATGCCTGGTGTTATCCCATTGTGTCCGTATATCATGTGGTTTCCTATTTTAAAAATATGCATTTCTTATTTATAGGTCTAGACGAACTGCCGCAAAATATTTATTTATTCAACGTAATAATATAACTTTTCATGATTTTATTGTCATTGTTTCTGGACAATTGTAACAATATCATTTATAATTGCTTCTCTAGTCCACCCATCAGCGTAATGAACACGAAAAGCGACTCCGATCAGACTTAAAACTTCATCAAGTCAAACAAAAGGGCTCTTTCAAACGCCCGTCTATAGATATGCCACTCAATTAAACGCGTGTGCCTTGATACGGTCCCTCCAAATTGTTCCTATGTTGCTTCGTCATTCTCCACTGAAAAGGCTTCCCTAAACGCTGCACTGAATTGGAAGGACACTTGATGAAGTTTCAGCGAATTTTTAAAATGCCTTTGACGACGCCCTTTGATCGACTAATTGAGATTTTTCCAGTTTAGCAAGAGATCGCTAGGGAACTGCATTCGAAATGTGCGAGGAATTTATCGATGAAATCGTTTTAATCGGTGATATGAAAATTATAATACGGAATTGTGTGAATTAAGAAATGATATACGAATTCAGTATTCATTTATGAGGGTATAAAATAAGTTTCATATATTTTATACTTTGTATGAAAAGAAAGATAGACGAGTGAGTAGAGTTTTCTTTTCACAGTAGATAATATAAAATATATTCAACATCGTCTAAGGAAAGGGTACTTCACTTCTTAACAAATTAATTTATAATTTAAAAACTTCTTCAGAACATAATTATAGAGAAAAAATTAGCTTTTCTTTCAATTTCATTAGAAAAGGTTAAATAATTACTGTAGAGGTATTTTATAAGACTTCTTTTCATAATAATTTGTATAAGTTCTGTTTTTGTAACAATACTACTGTTCCAAGAATCGTAAACTGCTCGCTGTTCACAAACCAATTTCAAGACAATCCCAGTAGCCATGTGTCGCACAAAGCGTAACTGAACCGGGAATGCTAAATGAGATTAATAAGTTGTCCTCTTGGACGCCAGTTCGGAGCAAGTTTAGTTTTGGAACTTTGCTACGTTTGGGTCGAAGTTTCTGGAAGCTCGTACTATCACTATGTGAACATGTGTGCTCTAATGTCCGTGTGTGCATCTGTGCTATAGAGTGTCCGTGCCGTTTGGATGTGTGCTATAGTTTCCGTATGTGTGCATGTGTGCGTGCATTGCACTAGATGCATTTGAGGGATTTGGGAAAGGGATTAATAAGTTCGCGTCTTGTGCGATAGTTTGTAAGTGCGCTGGGAAGTTTGCATGACGTCAGTATGGTGATATTATTATGAACTAGCCTTCGCTCTAAGCGTCTAAGTGTGATTATATATATGCCTTATAGTCTTCCTCGATAAATTTGCTATTTTACACGGATTTTTTTTCACTGACTCAAACAAACTCTTCAGATTTATAACCTATTGAGCCCCAAACGGCCCGATCGGGCCACGACACAATAGATTTTCTATTGTGTCTGTGATTCCGGGGCCTGAGTTATTAATACAATTATAGCTTATACACAACAAAAAATAGATAATAAATTAGGATAGAAATGAGTCAAGTTGAACAGAATATTTTAGTACAACATCGATGAGCGTTGTATTAAAGTAATGAAATCTAGGGCACCGACTTCAATACAGTCGTCATAAATTTCTTACTCCATTAAAGCGAGTTCTACAATACCCTGCCGTTAACCAAATAGAATGAGGCTCCAAAATGTTCTGTACCTAGCTTAATATTTAGTGTTTGTGTCTATTCTGAGTGACCTACATATTTAATGTGGACGGGCGGCGCGACGCTCATAAATGAATTGGGTACAGCTAATAAAATGATGATCTCATGGGAGAGCGGGAATTTATCGCCGGAGAGATCCGTTATATCGATTTTAATTACTTAGCTTTATTGAATTTTACGTTAGGCTAGCTTGTGATGGAAAGATGCGAATTTTGTGAAGTTTTTGAGTAATATATTTCAGGACTAATAGAGCTGTTTTAACTTTCGCTCTGCTTTCATTTGTATAATAGAAGCTGTGTATTTGTGCTCGTAGATTTGTTTAAACGGTATCGTATATACATTTACATTATGAATATTATACTTTTGTTTATACCGATGGGTTATACACTTCATGAAACTATGCCAAGTAAAATATAAATCACAAGATATACATACTTAAAATATTACAAATAATTTCGTTAAGTGCAAAGAATATTATTTTAAACGTGTAATGCTAATGGAACACTTAAAGACTAAGTATAGTTTCGCTTAGCATTCATAAGCTTCTTACGCAATACGCACATCAAGACACATTTTACCACTAACAATTATCCAAACTAAGTACTGTTGTAAATGGGAAAATGTGTTCTTAAACGCTAAGTTATGGATCTAAATTAAATTTTGGCACAGAGTCCTGATTTTTCGCTACTTACATAAGCTTTTAGCCAGATGCCACACGGGTGAAGCCTCAAGTAATTAGACTACAAAAAGTTAATGTGTTCGCCAAGCACACGTGTCAGAAGTGAAACTTCTTTTGGCAAGATTAAAAGATACCAAAATCGTCGTCTTACTCCATGACGTGACGGTATTGCCATTACGTGACCTTGAAATTTTAGTCTCAACGCGCCTAAAGAAGTTTCACTTCAAAATGTTCCTGCCTTAAGATTATCCATATGGACTTAATTATTTAACAGCTAAACTTCATCCGGTAATCAAGGAACCACGCGAGTAAACTTATATGCTTTAACTAGTTTATTAAATAGTTCTTACCATTATCCAAATGGCGCAGGGCGGTACGAAATAGCCAAACAGTGGAACTTGTGCGATCGTGCTGTTTGCTAACTTTCTCCTTGAGTCGCACTTGATATATTCAATTAGAATATTGTGTAAGTACTTTAATAGTTGTTGAGAACACGGTGATAGCTGCGGTTGTTTAAATGAGTGGAGACGTTTTAAATTGATTTGACTGTATGGATAGTGTCAAGAAAGTGATGGTAATCTTGACTATGTCACTCGAGTTCATATTTGGGCCTTTAGAAATATCCACCGTTCAATTCAGTTTCTATCGTTCAAACATACCTTCATATTTTTTTATCTGTATTATAAATGTGTTAAAAAAAGGTCTAACCTAATATTCAAAATAATAAATGATTTACAGGTAAATTAGCTTGGAGAAATTTTTGCGTTTGTAGTAGTGTATGGTCAGCAAATAAAATAAAACAACATTTTATTTTTAGTTTTTATTTTATATATATATATATATATGTATATATATATATAAGGGATTTTAAATTAAACTATATGTGTTTCTCCTCTGAAAAAGATGAGACTTTATTTTAATATTTGCACATTTAACATACATATAACTTTTACATTAACAATGTTACTAAAATGAAAAATTTACTAACCTGAAAAAGAAACGACATTTAAAGTTTAATTCTTTAGTTTGAGAAGTCAAAGGCTTGCCTCGACCATGTTTTAACACTGGAGCCATTTTGAATTAACAATATAAAGTTACAACACTTACACACAAATTAAACACTAGTTATGGCCCTGCCTTCATACAAAACTGCTGAATACGCCGTTCGCACGGGAATAGAATGTGGATGCGATTTCCCTTAGTTAGCATCCAAGCTTACGTCTTTATAATTATTAAACTGTATAAATTCATTCTTTAACTCCGGTCTGCATCGTGCAGACATGGGTGTAAAAGTCTCATTTTAGCTATTAAATGTAGTTTTTAAGTAACTACATCTGAGTTTTCATTTGGGGCCTCCGGCTGCGGGCCATGTAATTCACTTCAACAAATATTATAACAATAATAACAAATAATAACAACAATCAACAAATACAAAATTTATTAATTAAACTACGTACATAATAATTATAATTTTTGAATGAAATGTGTGCTTTATGTTCTAAGTTCTAACGGTACCAATTACCAAACGACTGCACGTGGCACCTGCGGACAGCGTAAACTGGTTTATTCTGGTTTTGTGCGTGTTTCCACTTTCCACTATCAAGTGACGATTTATTTATTTGTTTTGTTTCGTAATTATTATGGTCAAATATTAATTATGAAACAAATTATTATGGACACGATATTTTATTGTTTCACGGTAGTCGCCTTGTCGTTTGCTCAAGGACGTAAAATTGAATGATATATTTTTTTTTATAAAGTCAAAACCATTTTCTTTCAAATAAAAACTTGTTTTTATTGAAAACAAAGTGTTGCTAGGAATAAGTATAAAATTAAATAGTAATGTTAGGATATCGAAACATTTTTGTATAGGCCAGAACGATATAGTGGAAACGCGCTCTAAGATCTGAGTAATATACACACCACTACATATGCAAAAATTTCTCCAAGCTAATTTACCTGTAGCTACTATCCTGCTTTTAACTAATTTCAACAAATAAGGCCGTTATTTTTATTCTATGTGAATATTTTTAGGTTACTTAACCACTAAATCTAAAAGTAATGTTCATTTTTCAATGCAAATACTTTTAGGGACACCAATAAAGTTTCAAAGCCCTGCAAGGAATATTTACGTAACGCAAGTAACAACAAAACACAACAATCTCAAAACCCAGTTCACTATACTGCCTTACAGTAAAACAATTTCTCATTTTTCTCGTCGCCCTCCACGGCAGCTCTTATGAAATGTAACGTTTGGTGAATTTTGTATGAAGCTCCCGTCCCGCCCGCGTTCTAACGGCCATTTCGGTATAATTTGCATCTACCCTACCTTCAATGTATTTCTGTTATTTGAATATTTCAAGCTGATATACTCAGTTCCTGGCTTGAATGTTAATGTGATAAGTGGGGTGGATTGGCAGTAAATATTGTGGAGATTAATGTGGTTTTCTTGGTTTCAGGTAAGCATTGCTGATATATATATGGGGGAAGTTGTATCGGTAACTGTAAGTATTTAAAAGTATGAGGGATTCTTCATAAAAGAGTAGCGTAACATAATTTCTGATTAATTGTCTCTATCATGACGACATCTTCTCTCTACTGCTAAAAAGTACCTATGTAATATTTGAAGCCATTACCTAGCAGCATGCTTACTTACTTTCAGCCCAAAATCTATTTAAATATGTTTCCAGCCCAAAACGGAAAAGTTATGAAGATGACAATGTGAGATAGGGAATAAAAGGAATTTTAGTCATTCGTAATGCGAAAACTTTTTGGAAATACGCCACTACTAAGGAAACGTCAATCTATGGAATATTGTCCCGCTTCAAGCATATTATAATCCAACCCAGATATATAACTAATCTTAAGAAAATTGTATTAAAAATGTAGTATACGTCTCTATCTCGTCATAGTCATTCGAATTTTAAATTCAACGGTCGTGGTGCTGGCTGAAAAAAGTCACGATAGTAGCCTAAAAAAAAACAAATGTCAAGTCATATCTTTTATATATAAAAATGAATCGCAAAATGTGTTGGTAAGCGCATAACTCGAGAACGGCTGAACCGATTTCGATAATTCTTTTTTTATTATATTCCTTGAAGTACGAGGATGGTTTTTATGTAGAGAAAACGTAGATATGTACCACGGGCGAAGCCGGGGCGGACCGCTAGTCTTATATATAAAAATGAATCCCAAAATGTGTTGGTAAGCGCATAACTTGAGAACGGCTGAACCGATTTCGATAATTCTTTTTTTATTATATTCCTTGAAGTACGAGGATGGTTTTTATGTAGAGAAAACGTAAATATGTACCACGGGCGAAGCCGGGGCGGACCGCTAGTATTATAATAAATTCATAGTCTAGCCAAATGTCTTCCCCGGAGATTGAGCGGCGGTTCGCGGCCTTGGTTCCGATATCCATATCGATGGGAAACTAGGACACCGATACGTATTATTACGTACGATCGATATTTTTGCAACATTTTGCGACGTTCAGTCACTCTTTTGTCTTCGTGTGTGATGTTCGAAATTCTAATTTGAAAGTCGATTTTTTGTTTGAATAATGAATCTGTGATTGTTTGTGGCGCAAGCGGATATTATCATACGTTCGGAAACGTTTAAAGGTTTAGAAATCGAATTGTTTTTTAGAGTTGTTATACAGTAGGATGTTTACGTATTTAAATAATCATTTTAATACCGACAAAGTTCACTGATTATATTTTAATATCGTTAATTAAATTCACTAATTTTTTCGTGCTTGTTTTATGCAATTGACCACAAATTTAATGTGCCGTGAATGCTATTGTTGACATTATATTATTTTGTCCGCGAATCTTTTTGGATATGATATTTTTACAATTCATATTATACGTGTCTCGTTACCATTTTCATCGTTAGTTTTCCATGACAAATATAAATTAAATGTCTTCCATTTAACAATAAACTTGCAAATTTTGTATGAAAACTATCAAGCTATGAGCTAATCATCAATTTAGTCATACTATACAGCAGTATCTTCACAACCTAAATACTAATCTATCGGAAAATGGTGCAAAACAAAAACGAGGACTGCTTTATCGAACTGTTTTCGCTACTCTGCGATCAGAGGAAGCCGGTCAAAGGGAGGATCTCACAAAGGAGCAAGGGTGAGTCTGTAGCGATATCTCAGTGTGCAAAGAGTTTGACCTTTTTGGTATATGTATCTAGTGTCTCTTTGTCAGTTTTTGCAGGTGAAATATGCGCTTAAAAGCTCTGTTACGTTTGTTATTTTGTCGATGGTTTTAAATGGTGAAGCACATGTTTTGAAGCATGTTTGTGTGTTTAAAAAGCATGCGTAGTGACTGATGTTCTATTTAAGTGAGAGAAACAAAAATTAATAAATGAAATGATGGGATATTTTTAAAGAATAGAACAAAATCTTATAAGTATGCTGAGTGTTATAATAACAAATTATCACGTTAATTGATTATTAAAAATAATTTTGTCACTCTTACAATAAACAGAAATATACAAGCATCAATCATAGATTATTTGGAATAACGTAGAAGAGTAATTTTTACAAATAAATCAGCACTACAATTAATTTTACGTCATTCAATTTTATTATAACTCGAATTCCATCTGTACTTCACAAATGTTCACAATTCGCGTTTAATTAGACGTTGTCAGAAAATTTTAATTAAATTGAACGCGAATCAAGCAAATAGAAAACGACTTCCTAGCGTTGTCTTATCTTATTCCTCGACATTGAATAATACTGTATTTATCGTACCAATAACACTGACATATCGCTGCTACGTTATTTGATAAATAAATACTAGGAAAACCTTATTTCTTCGTGATTTGAAAAAAGTATCAAAATAACTATGTTAAGTTATATTATGCACTTGAAATAACTGACTACCTTTCAATGTTTTTGTATATATAAATCTTCCCGTCTTTTGAGTGGTTTACGTGTATGTAGAATCGAAAGATCCCAGGTTCGAGATAAATAAAAATGTATCATGTAACAGGACACAGAAGCCCGAAATATCTAAACAAATATAAAATCAATGTGTTCTATATAATAGTATACGATAATCGTAAAAAGATAAAGATTTTGAAACATTATTGATTCAGTATAAGATTTATCAAAACACCAGTCCCCGTGCAAACACTATCAGTTGTTTCACCTAATTGTTGTAGGTGCGGCTTATCACTGATACTGTACAGAGACAATTGATAACAGCGCGCAGTCGCCGCACATCGCTGCACTAAATAACATATTCACGAGGACATACCTAACGAAACTCCACAACCCTAACGCCATTACGATGTAAATATATTCAGTCTGTGTCAATATAGTTTATATTTTATCTGTGCCGTTTTCCATTCTGTGCCGAGCCGCGCGCGGTTATTTGTAAACACTGGCGACGTTGAATAGAATCGAAAACAAAAAAAAAATTGACCAATTGGCAAATTTAATTTTGGAACGATATGTAAACTTTTTAATTTTTGAAATATGAACGTGACAGTGCTTTTGACGTTTGATTTAGTGATGTGAACATGTCGATGAATGGATTGTCAGTAGAGCGTGGTGTGTGAAATGAGGAGTTTTTGGACGGAAATTCTGAACGCGGCGGCGAGCCATCCGTTTCCATCGGTGCCCGGGGATTTACTCTCGCCACTCGACTTAGATTACGGTGATGAATGTATGTTTCATTATTTATTAATAAAATAGGATTCTTTTCAACAATTTCTCTATAATATCGCTGATGGAGTGTAGAGATTTTTGATATACATAATAAATATAATATTGACACAGAAACATCTTCCTTTGTGTGTTACTTAATGAAGTGATTAATATTTATTGTTTTTTAGTACATATTGATTATATTTTATTTTTAAAACAATGCACTTTGAATTTTTCTGTTCTTACACTCCACTTAAATAATAATAAAGTGATTACAAGATATGCATAAAAGTTGAAATGCATGTTTAAGAAAAAAGTTTTATCTCTGCTTAATCTATTTGTCATATTTTTCCATACATAAATCTTATATATAAAAATGAATCGCAAAATGTGTTGGTAAGCGCATAACTCGAGAACGGCTGAACCGATTTCGATAATTCTTTTTTTATTATATTCCTTGAAGTACGAGGATGGTTTTTATGTAGAGAAAACGTAAATATGTACCACGGGCGAAGCCGGGGCGGACCGCTAGTTATTCATATAAACAAAAGAGCTACAATGTAATAATAATGTGAATCATAACACAATATTCGTTAACTTCTTTGTTACGATAACAATTAATAATAATATTAATAAATGTATTAAAATTGCTTTTAAATACTAGAGTAATTTTATTATATCTAGTTGAAGAAACTCGTTTGCTTTTGATAGTTAATCCATACTTATATACCTACTTATAATATTATAAATTATCTTCTTATATATAAAAATGAATCGCAAAATGTGTTGGTAAGCGTATAACTCGAGAACCGCTGAACCGATTTCGATAATTCTTTTTTTATTATATTCCTTGAAGTACGAGGATGGTTCTTATGTAGAGAAAACGTAAATATGTACCACGGGCGAAGCCGGGGCGGACCGCTAGTAATATTATAAATGCGAAAGTAACTCTGTCTGTCTGTTACTCAATCACGCCTAAACTACTGAACCAATTTTCATGAAATTTGGTATGGAGATATTTTGATACCCGAAAAAGTATAGGCTACTTTTTATCCCGGGAAAATGACGCAATCCCGGAAATCCCACGGGAACGGGAACTATGCGGGTTTTTCTTTGACTGCGCGGGCGAAGCCGCGGGCGGAAACCTAGTAGTTATATACTAACGAAATTGACCTATATGGTGTGTGATCATCGTACTGATTTTATATTTCAACTAGCCGCTCCGCGCGGTTTCACCCCCGTGGCTCCTCTCCTGTTGGTCGTAGCGTGATGATATATAGCCTATAGCCTTCCTCGATAAATGAGCTATCTAACACCGAAAGAATTTTTTAAATCGGACCAGTAGTTCCCGAGATTAGCGCGAACAAACAAACAAACAAACTCTTCAGCTTTATAATATTAGTATAGATAATAGTACACTAAATTTTGGTAAGAGGAATCGATCTTATTAGAGCATAGTAAAATTCTTTAAAATAAAGTACCCCTATCATTAAATACATATTTAAATAATTTTATTGAATTCCTACAATGCGACGTATCTAAAATTATATATGTTTAAATGAAGATGGTTAATTAGCTCTAACCTATCGGTAAGATGTTCTCGCTAATAAGCTTAATTATCGTTATTAATAATTAACATTGCTTACGTTGTTTTCAATTTCATTGCCAATTAGCATTCATAGGTAAGTACTAAGTAACGTATCTTCTTATATATAAAAATGAATCGCAAAATGTGTTGGTAAGCGCATAACTCGAAACCGGCTGAAGCGATTTCGATAATTCATTTTTTATTATATTCCTTGAAGTTCGAGGATGGTTCTTATGTAGAGAAAACGTAAACATGTACCACGGGCGAAGCCGGGGCGGACCGCTAGTAATAGATTTATAATTCTAATTTATAAAGCATTTAAACACTATAAAAGTAATTAATAAATTATATTATTAAATAATGTAAATAAAAGCTATAAATTTAAGTAATAAATAATGTAATTAGAGACTGCATTATTCTAAATCCCGACACTAATTACGAAAGAGATAAATAAATACGTTTACTTCCAAATGCACATACAGGGTGTCCCAAAAAGTAGTGATGAACGAAAGCTGGGAGGTAGAAGACCAAGAGGGCTATCCGAATCACCCCCATGTGTGTTATGCGATTTTTCGTATTTTCGGAGTTATTACATTTTTTTCAATTTTTCATCTATCGCCGAGTACGATGAGATTTTTATTTATGGTAACGTGAATTATTGCGCTAGATGCTTGATTTTTTTTGTGTGCTAAGCTGAAAGATAGGCCAATTCAGTATGGTAACATTTACTATCGTTAGATCTTCGAATGGAATAAAAAAAAGAATTAAATGCCAAGAAAGATAAAATTACCCAGTATGTTCATAACTTCAAGGGCCCATAAAAAAATAAAATCACATAAAAAAGGTTTTCCATTTGGCTTTTAAAAACTTGCTCTATCGATCAGGTAGCTACCCTAAAAATTTCATTTTATTATTCTGAAGGCTTCAATCGAAAAATTGAAATCTAAATGTGGTAAGTGCAAAATTTTTATTAACATGATGATCATTAAAACCAATAAATAGGTGTTTAATTACCAGAATTTTTTTAAATAGCCCCGCTGTTGCTCAGTGCAAGTGCGACTTCACCGTAAAAAGTTGTCTTTTAAATGTCTGAATGCTTTTTTATCATTTTTAATGGTTTCTTCTGCTACTATGAATTTCCGGGTCATTTCGTCCAAATTGGGGCATTCTCTCAAGTAGCCGAAGTCTTTTTAGTATCCCCATTGAAACAAATCAATGGGGTTTAGGTCGAGGGACCGTGGAGGCTAGGCTTTAAAGCAGGCGTCACCGGCGCATGCGCAGGCTGCAACGACCAATCCATCTTTCAGGGTATTTTTGCCCTTTAGCCTGGCCTCCACGGTCTCCGGACATAAACCCTATTGAATTTTTTCCGTGGGGATACTACAAAGACGAGAGACTGCCACAATTTGGACGAAATAACCCGGAAATTCATAGTAGCAGAAGAAACCATTAAAAATGATAAAAGAGCATTCAGACATTAAAAAGACAACTTTTTACGGTGATGTCGCACTTGCATTGAGCAACAGCGGGGCTATTTAAAAAAAAAATCATTTTTAAACACCTATTTATTGGTTTTAATGATCATCATGTTACTAAAAATTTTGCACTTACCACATTTAGATTTCAATTTTTCGATTGAAGCCTTCAGAATAATAAAATGAAATTTTTAGGGTAGCTACCTGATCGATAGAGCAAGTTTTTAAAAGCCAAATGGAAAACCTTTTTTATGTGATTTTATTTTTTTATGGGCCCTTGAAGTTATGAACATACTGGGTAATTTTATCTTTCTTGGCATTTAATTCTTTTTTTTATTCCATTCGAAGATCTAACGATAGTAAATGTTACCATACTGAATTGGCCTATCTTTCAGCTTAGCACACAAAAAAAATCAAGCATCTAGCGCAATAATTCACGTCACCATAAATAAAAATCTCATCGTACTCGGCGATAGATGAAAAATTGAAAAAAATGTAATAACTCCGAAAATACGAAAAATCGCATAACACACATGGGGGTGATTCGGATAGCCCTCTAAGTCCTCTACCTCCCAGCTTCAGTATATCACTACTTTTTGGGACACCCTGTATAAAACAAATTCCAATTCATAAACATAAAGAAACAAAACATTACATCTTTTTATATATAAAAATGAATCGCAAAATGTGTTGGTAAGCGCATAACTCGAGAACGGCTAAACCGATTTCGATAATTCTTTTTTTATTATATTCCTTGAAGTACGAGGATAGTTCTTATGTAGAGAAAACGTAAATATGTACCACGGGCGAAGCCGGGGCGGACCGCTAGTTAATAATAAATTGAAATATATTGTGCTACAGAGGAAAGGGGTAAGTCACTCAACGTACACCACATTTCATCCAGTAGATGCGGCGACGGTTTCAGTGGCTCCCCTGTGACCTTTGGAGAATAAAGCCTAAATATAAATAAATAAATATTTCAGGACAATTTTCACACACGGCACGATCTGATCCCATACTAAGCTTTCGCTTGTGTTATGGAAACCAGATGGCTGATAAACATACATATATAATTTTACATAAATACTTGTGTAGATAAAATTAACACCCAGACACAGAGCAAACATCTATGTTCATCACACAAATATTTGACCTGGGTGGGAATCGAACCCACCTCTGACTTGGAAGGCAGGATCACTACCAACTAAGCTAACCGGCCAGTCAAATAAATCTTATATATAAAATTCTCGTGTCACAATGTTAGTCTGCATACTCCTCCGAAACGGGTGGACCGATTCTCATGAAATTTTCTGTGCACATCGGGTAAGTCTGAGAATCGGCCAACATCTATTTTTCATATGTACCACGGGCGAAGCCGGGGCGGGCCGCTAGTACAATATAAATATACATACATTAATAAATAGATTATTTTATAAGATAACCGTATAAAGAGGCACAAAATTATTATTAAGAATTTGAATCGATATTATTTCTATTTGTTCTCTTAGTCTGGGAGCTATTGGTAGAACTTATTTATGGGTATAGATGGCCACAGCAAATTATTCTTATACTGATAAATTTATATTGTTATTGTATTTTGGCCGAAATCTTTTTATTTTCATTTTTAAATTCATCTCTAGAATATTTAATATAATATTTTCACATGTTTAAATAATTATAAATGTACATAACAAATTATCGTTCACTGAAAATTTTACAATAATAACGTCCATGCAAAACACAATTACATGCGAGGGGAATTTTCCTATTTAGTTGCTAATTAAGCAATCAACAAATGCACTAATTACTGACACTAATAAGCGCTAATCAGTGAGTGGACGCTTAAATAAAGGGTAATACCTACATTACGATGAGAATTTTGGTCGTGGTCGTAGTCGTCGCGTCGTTGGTCGTGTGATCGAATTATTTTTAGTAAAACGTCATAGGCTTAATTATGTCAATTAGTATCGATAGCGGATTCTATTCGCGCTGAAATTTGATCTGTGTTTAATTTGTACTTATTTATTTATAAAATTTGGTTTTATTAATCGAAAAATAAAGTTAAATGTTAGTGAGTATTGTAAACTATCAAATTGTCCTATTTTTAGATAAAGGTTTTTTTATTTTGCAGTTCCCAATCTACGTTCACGTTTATTTATTAACAATAGCATATCGAAATGTCAACTACACTCAATTATATGTTGACAGATAATCCTACAGCCTGATAACATATCTATTTGTTACTAGACAAGCCAAGGATTCGATTGGTAATTATTGATAGATAATATATTTACATCGATGTTATATTGGATATTACAAAGAAATTGTATTAGTAATTAATTATGTACAAAATATACTTGATAGCTTGTCAGTCATAATTTAGTATTTATATGTATTGTTTTAATAGGGAATGTTATAATTTTGTAAATTTTATCTCAATTGAATTTCACCTCGTCTGCATCAGCGCACAATGTCGAAATGATATTTCGATATGCCCATAAATAAAGCATTGCGTAAAACCACGATAGCCTTATCTATCCAACGCCTTATCAGATATTGTGCACGGGCCCTTACACACAGTGGAAAAACAACAGCTTACCAGTTCGCACAGATGAGATCGTTCACAAACGAGAAATCGATTCGCGATCGATGTTTCTAAAATCACGCGCATCGAATCGATAGTGTCGAGATAAAGGTGTCTTATCGAGCAGTAGGAATGTGAGCAGTGGACGGAGTGTGTACTGTGTAGTGTGCGTTATGTTTGTAATAAGTTAATTGGTTAATGATGAGATTGCCGTGGGTGTGTTGGTCGGAGTGTGTGCGCGAGGTCGGGTGGCAGACAGTGTATTGCGGGCTGAACGCGTGCGAGCGGCTGGCGGCCGCGCATCAGCTGTTATCGCCCACGTATCCCTCGCTAGACGTTATCATAGCTGCTCCTGGGTGCAACAGCAGATGTAGGTATCTCTCAAGGTGTTTGGAGAGTATAGTTTAAATAAATATAGAGTAATCTTTAGATGTCGTCTGCGTTGTTATAGCTCGATGATACATACAACCATATAATATAGAAAACTGTAGGTGTAAGGTTTGCATTAGTTTATATCAGGTAGTAAAGTACGTTTATTTTTTGAATGCATTAAGTTATCAGATAGATAGAAAATAATTATGTCTGTCATAAAAAAACAAAGAATTAATGAACCTAAATAATATTCAAATGAAAACCTTGCATAAAACGTATACGTGATAGATAAAGGCACGTGGGAATGATAAATATACAAAGACAGAAATTCATATATTATTATGAGTCATTTATAATGTGTTTATAATGTCTAGTTTATTTATATAAATTATTATCTTTAAATTTTATTTTAATCCCTCAGCCTCGGAATCACAGACACAATAGAAAATCTATTGTGTCGTGGCCCGATCGGGCCGCTCGGTGGTCAAGGGGTAGGATCTATATTTAAATATTATTTTGGGCTGCTTCATATATTCATTCTATGGTATATACCCATTTCTTAAAGACGGTCATTTCTGAAGTCTACTCACGACGGTCATCTCTACACAATATGGTGCTTTTTTTAAGAATATAATTTCAACTATAAAATATTTTATTACGTTTGCATTTACATTGTCAATATATTATAAAACTATTCACATTCGTGAATATTTAACGCAATATTCAACGATACATGCCACAAAATGTATTAAATTTTAAAACAAAAATTTGAAACATGAAAACCGAAATTGAGAGGAATATATATCGTCCGACAAAGGCAATCTCTGTTTATTACATGAAACTGGTAATATTGAATCCATTTGTTTGTAACACTTAACATGCTTTTCATGTATGGCTACTATAACGCACTTGACATTTTTGTATTTATTTCAAACTGAAATTGTATGAAACAAAACAGTCCAATTTTAAATTCACAATATAAATATTGAATGCTATCACAATAATTCACAATTAACTGGATGGGCGACAGCTGCCAAGAACGTATTTACAATATCATTTCAGTTGGAGATATTTGATTTCATGAGCTACTATTTTATTTCATGAAGTGTATTATTCCCTTTATGAAGTTGCTGTTTAAAATCGACACGTATTTCCACATTACGAAGTATCACTGAGTTTTCAGCAGATATAATTTCACCTCATCAATTTATACAACGCTAGCTGTGCCTAACGGTTTTACACGCATTACTCTTATTAGTCTTAGCGTGATGACTGATGATATATCACTACATAGTATAAAACAAAGTCGCTTTCCCTGTCCCTATGTCCCTATGTCCCTTTGTACGCTTAAATCTTTGAAACTACGCAACGGATTTTGATGCGGTTTTTTTTAATAGATAGAGTGATTCAAGAGGAAGGTTTATATGTATAATAACATCCATTAAATAGTGGAAAAGTACTGTTATTTTTTAGATTTCTAATGTGATGTCGTTAAAAATTACAATTTTTTCCGCTTACATTGCAAACGCAGGCTAATAAACCCTACAAGTTTTATCAAAATAATGTACTAAGTATTATACACATTGAAAAGGTCTACAGAAAAGTCCGCGATGGTATATGTCTATCTCTTATGGATAACCCACAATAACTTTTTTTTGTCATTTACTTTTTACGACAAATAATGGCTAATTTTTGATGCGATTTTAACCAATACAGTATTAATCCTTAACCAATTAAATACCTTGAATACATTGTTCATTTAATATAGATCTATATGGCCCTTTACACCGTATGATTTAAGTGAATATTTTTGAAGATATTACAGATTTAAAAATTGCGGGACGTAGCGTTTGCGGCGGTACCGGCCGGCCGCCCGGCTATCTATTTTATACCCGTGCGAAGCCGGAGCGGGTCGCTATGTTTTTATATACAACGTTCACAGTTTTTCTGTAGTGTATTTAGTATCAGCGTTGCACCCGTGCGAAGCCGGGGCGGGTCGCTAGTAGCCTATATACTCTATAGCCTTCCTTGATAAATGGGCTATTTAACATTGAAATAATTTTTCAAATCAAACGCGTAGTTTTTTTATTAGCGCGTTCAACAAAACAAAGTATTCAGCTTTTAAATATTATTATATTACTAGCTTTCCGCCCGCGGCTTCGCCCGCGTTTTCAAAGAAAAACCTGTTCCCGTAGGATTTCCGGGATAAAACCTATCCTATGTTCTTTCTCGGGTATTAAAATATCTCCATACCAAATTTCATGCAAATTGGTTCAGTAGTTAAGGCGTGATTGAGTAACAGACAGACAGACAGAGTTACTTTCGCATTTATAATATTAGTATGGATACATCTTAATAACTAGAGACAATGTTACTTTTACCCATTCGATGGACGTATATAAATTGGTTAAACACAAGTGTCGTGTATCGAAAACATAACGAATGCAATATTTGCCAGCGCATGGACGACGCATTACGTAGGTACAGCCAATACAAAGTATGTACGTATATTCTATAGAGTCAATATAAAGTATTGCTAATTCGAAAGGTGCTCGGATTAACTGCGTTTCTGTATGTTTACTGAGTGAGAGCAATCAACGTTAATGACGAGTAATGAATAAATTGTTAAATGCAGTTTGTTTCATTATGTTGTGGCTGCTTGTAGTAGTATTTGGAAACGCAATTGATCAATAGAATGATTCTACCATGTTTCATAGTGTTTATCTTAGTTATTATTTATGAACAGTTAGCCGTTGCTTTCTAAAAATGCAACAACATTCAACAACATTTAGAATGTATATATAATATTTCGCTGTCAAAATGTTTGAATCCCCTCCATGGAGCACTCACAAAGCTATTGCTACGTTTCCTAGCTTCTAAGTATATAAGCCGCTAGGAAGAGTATAGCCAAAATCGTAAACGATTTTACGATTTTGGCTATACTCTTCCTAGCGGCTTATTAACAAACCAACATTTTCACCATTACGTTACTGAATATATAACGTAGCGTTAATTTATTATTATAATATCGTATTACATATAAACAAAACGTCTGAAAATGCTCATCGCTGCAGACAATGCAAATTTAATCAGGCAAGGAGTTAGGGGCCCGTAATGTAGCGTTAGAATTAAGTTCAATTTATACACTGCAGCCGCCGCAGCTTAATGTATCTCGTTATGATAATTTTTAAAGCAAGGAAACTCGTTGCTGTAATGCGATTGTGGAGCGCTCGGTTAAAAACTGACTTTAGTGGAAAAATTGGTTTATTGTGCACTGTGTGAGCGGTGTATTAGAGGCTAATTTGTAGTTACTTTTTGGTATTATTGGTCGTGTATTGATATATGTATGACTAGATTTCCGCCCGCGGCTTCGCCCGCGTTTGCAAAGGAAAACCCGCATAGTTCCCGTTCCCGTGGGATTTCCGGGATAAAAACTATCCTATGTGTTAATCCAAGTTACCCTCTATATGTGTGCTAAATTTCATTGTAATCGGTTCAGTCGTTTTTACGTGAAAGAGTAACAAACATCCATACATCCATACATCCATACATCCTTACAAAATTTCGCCTTTATAATATATATTAGAAATATTAGATATTAGATATTAGATGGTGTGGATGGTTTTGTTTTTCTGAAAAGTGTCTAACTATTTTGCTTCTTGTTTTCTAAGTATAACACGTAGTAACTATAAAGTTATCTATGGTATAACGCTGCTTTTAAATTCTTAATATCCAAATTACAAGTCTTTATTTACATTTTAAATAAATTATTCGTTTTATTTTTAAGTGTAGGTACTATTTCCCTTTTTAATGAGCTTTCCCTTCAAAACACGCGGTTAAATGAAATTATATTTTCAGCTTAATTTAAACATAATTTTCGATATTCATTAGCTTGAACAGAAAATAGTTGTGTAATATAAAACGAGTTCTAAATGGCGGCCAGTCATGCACTCAATAAAAGCAGACTTTGGAACTGAAATCATGAATAAAAACCGTTCCCATCTCGCGAGATACTTGAATTTTTAAATTTTTTACAAAACTTTTAATTGCTTTTTCCATCGAAGCGCAGTTCCCGTTTCGCGATTTAATACTGAATACACGGTGTAACGTGATGTTGTAATTTCGTTTATGATTCGCCAGATGTTGTTTGCTTTTGTGTTATTTATTAATACGTAGCTATAGGTAGGTATAGGGTGGTGCAAATGAGGAAAATTTTCCTTATACACTTGACCTGGAATTGGTGATTGATTGAGGAATATCTTTGGAGGGATCGTAATGGTATGCGGTGATTATTAATAGTCGTTGTTATAGGATAAATGTGTTGTAAACAAAAAAACTGATTGGTACTCCATAATTGATAGTTACTTCATAAAAGGACATTTTAAATCGGTTCATTAAAGACTAGCTGTGTTCCGCGGTTTTACCCGCAGTGTTCCGCTAGCGAGATTATATATAGCCTATAGCCTTCCTCGATAAATGGGCTATCTAACACCAAAAGAATTTTTCAAATTGGACCAGTAGTTCCCGAGATTAGCGCGTTCAAACAAACAAATTCTTCAGCTTTATAATAATATTAGTATAGATAAAAGCTGAAAGTTTTCAGCTGCAGTTGCATCTTTAATTTGTCATTTTCGTTTTCGTTCAATATTGTATTATCGTAGCAAATTAAAATTTAACACGTCTCAAAACAAACAAAATTCGAGAAAATTTAGCTCCACACGCACACATTTTTTCTAGTGTACACACGTAAGAAGTGAAACTTCTTTATGACCTTATTTTTCAAAAAATAATTTACTATATGCAACTTTACAGAAATACGTCGAATCACGCGTGGTAGCCGGTAGGGACAAGAAAAAGATGGCGCGTAACGGAAAAATGTCACGCGTAACGAAAAAATGTTACACTAAATTTTTTTCCAACTCCGATAAAGAAGTTTCACTTCAATAACTGTTAAACATTATTGTCTAATAGCACTAACTCCGTTTACAGTTCGAGTGATATATATGTAAGTTCAACTTTCACGCATTCGGTTTCCGCCGTAGGAGGGCAATATTTTAAAACGAGATTCCATTTAAAATAGTTTATTAGTGCTAGCGGGCAGCGGCCGACCATTTGGCAGAGCCTGCAACGTATAGCCTTCGCTAGGGTGGCCGTTATTCTGACATCTTTGAGGACATATTTTATCGTAATCTCTATGGTTACGTGTAGAGTGCGGGCAATTGGATTCTGATAGTGTGTGTTTGATGGGAGTTAGATTTTAAGGGAAACTTCTTTAGGCGCGTTGAGAATAAAATTTCAAGGTCGCGCGGCATACACGCTGTTGCACGCCTCATAAGCGAAGCGTTGAGGTGGGTACTACTGTCACTTCGCGCAAAACATCTGATTTTTCAAACTTAAAATGTTTTTATGTATCATACATTGCACTTGTAAGATAATACATACACACACATATTAAGAAAAAACACTATTTTTAACGTTCATGATATTTTTGATGTCATTTTTGTTATTTAAACTAGTTAAAAAACAGTTTAAAAAAGTTCTGTCTTGGACGTCCGTGTGTCTGTATGTGCGGATCCTTTTTCTTGTTAACACGATAGCGACCGAAATACTTTACTAATCGAGTCTTTTTTTTTCTCTTACGCTTGAGTATGCTCAGGAATAGAACCCTTTCATTTTTCAGGGTCTGATTCGATGTGGTTTAATTGTTATTAAATAAACAAAAATAATAATTAATAAATATTTATTAAAAAAAAATTATGAGGCGTGCACTTTTGGATTTTCCAAATTATTTTTTATTTAGTTCGATAATAACTCTAAATGTATACTTGCAAGAAAATATTCATCAATTTATTAGTATAACACCTTTTACATGAAATTTCGCTTCTTTATGCGTTAATAATTTTATTAAAAAGAATGTTGTTAAATGTTTTCGACAAATCTATTCAATTAAATCAAACGACAAATTTCGGACGAATATACGATCACATATTCAAATCATACTATAATTTACAAATCTCAATCAAGTTAAACCGTCCAATTCGTGTCCCAATTTCCCTTTTCCCAAAGTCCCAGCCGGCGCTACGCAAATGAATCGCACATGGAACGATCTGGAAGTCGTCTCTAATAATAAGGTTTTAACAAAATCCCGCCAATAAAAGTAAATGAGGCTCACCCTACTCTTGACCCGGATACGCGACACGCCCGGCTAGTTCTGACCGGTTAAAAACTACGAGAAATTCCTTACATAAATCTCTTTTTCAAGAATTGCGAGGATCGACGCCATTTTGCTTTTTTTTTGCTTTGTTTTTTAATTCCCATGAGGGTAGTTGGATATAGCGCTCATTCAAGTGCAGTGATTAAAGCATATAATACTTTTTGTAGATTTTATTTGTGCCAAATATTTTAGTTTTTATGTCGCGTTTTTGTATTTCGTTATTATAAACTGTGTCAAGCTTTTCGCCAGTTTAACAAAAGGAATAATTAAAAGTTACATTGTGTTGGTGCTCACTAAATATTGAGTTAAAAAAACAATGTTTCATTTCTGTTTGTTAATAATTAATCTTTGATTATAAGGTCGATGATCTTTACTACCTTGGTTTTTGTTTTTAAACCTAAATTTATAAGCCCAAGACTCGACTCATTGTCGTTCAGACGTTAAAACGAATAATTTACAAAAAATAAACAAGAAACTGTGCTGTATATAATACTTATCTATATACAAATAGATATATTATAATACTAATCTGTTTATTCTATTGTTATGTTATTTTATATATTAATAAAACTGAATGTTAAACACACAAAATAAAAAACCGAACCAACATTAAAACATATCGACACCACAAAATAATTTTACTATGTACTTAATATTATGTATTCATAAGTATAGTGCGAAGCTGCGAGCGGGTAAGAGGAGTGCACAATAAAGATCTGATGCTCATTGGTTCGGAAGTAAAGTGAAATAACGGAGTGCATTTATGTTTAAACATTTTAATCTATACTTTATAATATTAATATGTCACTAACAATATAAGATGAAATTTAAGGTTTTAAAGGGTCAAATATCAAATCTATTATCTAGGTAGAACATGTAATAATTATTTGTCAAGTTATATCTTCACCATTTTTAGAAAGAACTTTTCAAACATATATTCTAAGACGTTTGAATTATAGGCCATTTAAAAAGCAATGCTGTCAAATTTGTCAAAGCACAAATTTACCCTGAAATAACTTATAAAATACAAGCATAGCAATATCGATCTATGTTTTAATAAAACAGACAGTCGTGCGTATTATTTGGTTATTTAAAAAATGTATAAATGTTATACACAACGTATTCCATGTCAAGTTGTTCCATATTTTTTCACATCAAACGTATCATTACGCGTCGGTAACATTTCGCCCTTTCATCTCATGAAACAGCGGTATATCATAATACTTGGAAACTTACATTGTTTTCCATACTTCCCCTTCCCCTTCCTTCGCAAAAACATATTCCAAGTTAGCGGCAAGTCGGGCCGGCAAACAGAGTAATTGACTCGCCGAAAACCACCGAGCGGCACGAAACTTCAACCGGGGTAGTTAAAAGAAAACTTGTTAAAGTAAACCTATTTATTAGCTGCTGAAATGCTTTAGTTGACGGGTATTAAAGTGTCGTCGGGGATACCTTGAACCAATACCATTATTTAAATTAACGCTGAAGTAAATTCGAGTGTCTTTCATATTGCGCTTGAAAAAGTCGAGAGATAAGCGTAAGCGCGGTTAATAAATTCGAAAGTTCAAGAAGCTTTCGGACATGCTGCTGACTGTGATTGCGCTCGTTTTTAGTTTGGGTTTTAAGTTTTAACTTTACTTCGTAGTTCGAAATAGAAACTCAATAAATTATACATATATTGCGATGATGAAAATGTATTTATATATAATACGTACGTATAACTATATATTAATAAGAGGTTTGATCTGCCTTTGAAGTAATGAAAACTGCTTTTTATTCAACGTGAATTTTGTAACTTCTTGATAAGCTATTTTTTATCTAGGCATTTTATAGCATATCATAAGGCTTTTGATTTTCCTGTAACGGATCTATAAAAATATAACAATAAGCTAGGGAATCGTAATGTTCGCTCACGCTTAATGCTATTTGTATAATATGCTCTCGAATGGCTGCCATTATATCGTGCTATAAACGAATTAGGGTCGGATCTTGATAGGGAATTTTATAAGGAACGATTAATTAAAAACCTAATTCCGAATCAGCCAACGGTTGTAGCGATCGGTCGGCGACCTTATGTCGCATTTACATTGGTTATTTTGATAAACGGAGGCGGATATTTAGGAAAATTTTTAGTTGCTGTATTAGAAATATCGAGTTGAGAGGAAATTATCAATATTTGTTTTACCAGTCGTAAGTTCTGAGGTAACAAACACAAAAAAAACATACAGTCAAAGATACCAAAATCGTCGCCTTACTCTATGACGTGACGGTATTGCCATGACGGGACCTTGAAATTTTACTCTCAACGCTGCTAAAGAACTTGTCACTGTCACTGTCACTTCAACAATAAAAGGCTATCGAAATCGCTACACACTTTAGTATAGGATTATACAATACTTCAAGAAGCTTTGCTATAAGACATTCAAGTACTTGAACAGGCTCAATCGAAAGGTATCACGTACATCGACTTTGATGTTTCGAGTTAAGAACAATTCATTCTTACTCAACTGAAGATGTATACAGCGTATGTTTTCACTAACATTGTCATATTGTTCAAAGCTCTCCAAGTTCGTATATCAATGTTTATTATATATAACATCAAATCGGTTGATTTATGAAACAATATGTTGCTGTGTGTTGTTTGTCGTGTGTCGCCATCGATCATTTTACTCCTCACTCTTCTGAATACGAAACAAGCAATCTATACATGTAAGGATATATTTTAACACGCCTCGATGTGTTTGCGAGTTGCTTATTAATATTAGGTTTCGTATGAGTCTTTTTTGATATTTCAAAACTCAAACAACTTTTTTGATAATCTATTAATACGTAAGTTTAATGTAAAAATAGCATTTTTTTATTACAGAAATATTATTTAGTAATTTAAGTTAAGCATAGCCCAAGACTAAACATCAACAACAACAAATAAAATAAATTTTATTAAATGTAGTTGAAAATATATCGAAAGTTATTTGGCACTTTTAACAGGGATTGAACAATGGATAATACAACAAATAGAATTTGATATAAAACATTCATTACAATGAATGATTCACGATGTTTACTCATAGCAAGATAAAAGGAAAAATATGAAAAATAGAGCACCCATAAGGAAATTCATTATTCTTTGTTGATATAAGAAGACACATAGGCAATCTCGAGCGCTAATGTATTTATTTGGTCGACTTTCAATTATGTACATGTAACATGTATTCTGCTTTTAGTCGTTTGGCATATATGTATTTGGCTTATGTTATGCATAGTTAAGCCTTGTCCTTGGTTTGATAGCTATCTAGTTACAACAACATTATGTAACTGAATACAATATAGTGTTAAATGTGTTGGTTTAACATTAAGTGCTATTCTATATGACATTCCTATGTCCTATACAGTTTAAGACAATATATGAGACGAAAAATGTTTTAATTTCCTATAAATTATCAGATCTGTTTTTTTTTTCCAATTATGATAATACTTCGAGATCCAGGTTATATTAATAATATTTGAAAGGGAAAGCGATCCAATTAGTTCCATAATGTCATCTAGAACTCTCATCTCAAACTCCATACAATCCAAATTCCTAGACGACTATCACGTCTAAATAATAACGCAATTTCATCACAAAACAAATTAACGACACTTATTACAAATGAGCGCCGTGTCGTCACGACAATGGAGTTCTTTGTTTGCTTAATTGTTGAACCTTCAGATAGAAATAGAGCAATGGAAAGAAATAAATAAGAGAGCACGGTGAGAGGCCGGCGTCGGGTCCAATCTCATTCGTTGTGAAAAGGCCGCCACTCACGGCCGAGGCAAAGGCGTCCGTTCTTGTGGAATGTTTTTCAATTTATCGCCCTTAATGTCCCTTCGCTGATATGTACACATACTTGTTGGGAGAGGCATATAAGAGCGTTTAGAAACTCTATGGTAATAGAGTTTTATTGATAGTTTAAAAGAATCTTTGTGTGAAAGTATGCTGTGTATAGGTTAGTTATTAACATCTGAATGTTGTGTCACTAAGGGTTGTCTACTTGTTATTTTATGAGATATGTAAAATTCTGTATATTTTTATATTTATTAAGTGCTGTTTCTATTTAACGTCTCTACTTAACTTCATAAGCTACGCCGTAGCACTTATCGTAGCTGATGTTATGCTACGTTTGTACAACTTTCCTTATTACATTGTAACTATAATAATTCAAGCAGTTCTTAGAAGCAGTCGCCCTCATTACAGTTTTTATAATTTATTTTTTAATTGCAGAAGCCTCTCCTTTCTTTTCCCTATTCTCGGGAATTACCTCTAATTTTTCCGCTTAATTTATTCAACGTTTCCGAGTCTGAAATAGAGATTGGATTTTTTTAAATGCAATAAAAAGTTTTCGTTATTCTTTGTCGCCCGCACGCTCGCGTTGTCCGAACGGGACTACGTTTCAATGCAATTATCTACTGCAAACTTGTTATTAACTTTGAATGCAATGAGAGAATATCATTTGGAGGTGTTTAATTAGAAACTTTAAGTGCTCCGTTGAATGGACGTTTTAAATATTTTATGTAAAGCAATGTAACTTTGTAATTGTGTAATTTATTATGAATTATATTCTTTATTAACGTGAAGGGTCTAGGGTTTATTATATTTTACTTCGCTAATTGAGTGATTAATTTTGAATGGAGTTTTTAAACTAATATTACAGTATACTAACGGAAAATATGCGTCTTATTAATTCATCATAGCAGTATTTAAAATAAGGTATGCCTACAATAGAATTAAGAAAATTTCGATACTAAATATAAAAACAGATTGCAAAGTGGTCAATGTGCATTCAAACAAAAATATACCCACTTTTCTGACAATAACAGATCGCAAAACTACTATGAATAATTTCGCTTCGCAATTGTTTAATGTTTATCCGTTTGTACACTTTTATATCAAATTGGAAATTCAATAACAAACACGTTTAGCCCAATTTAGATATTCAATATCAAAATTCCAATTTCCAACACGCCACGTTCGTATTTCATGTTATTTTATAAAAAATACACTTTATTTTTACACGTTACATTTGCTTTTTGCACTACGCATGGATTGGTAGTATTATATATATTTTTTGAGCTTTTCATACTGCAGTTACATTCAAGAAAATTCCTTTACATCGTCTGACAAATTCATTTGTTAGTTTTGTTTTATTTTTTTGTGCTGGAGCTATGTTTTAAGCATCTTTATAGTTAACGTTGAATAAAGGAGAATGACCACGGGTGGTATCGGTAAAATTTTAGTTGTGCCACGTATTCGTGATATTGTTAATTCCTATTTGTATTTATAATGATCATATGTATCAATATTAAGTCTTAATTATACCGGATAAATTGAAATAATAGTAAAAGTTATTCTATTGAAACATGTATGACCACGTATGGAATCGGTAAAAAACTAGTTGTGTCACGTGTTCGTGATATTGTTAATTCCTATTTGTATTTATAATGATCATATTTATCACTATTAAGTCGTTATTATACCGAATAAATAGTAATAAAAGTAAAAGTTTTTGTTTTGACACATATATCTATCTCTCTTGCAAGCGTCCTGCGTCATATGTTGTTTCTATTTGAAATGAATGTTGAATGAATGTGTTCGACGTTATTTATTTATTTTGAAATAATGTTTATTACGATTAACTTTTCACATTAGTATTGTAAATTAAAATATTACCTATGTAATAAATGTAAAACTTAACGTTCATCGTTAGTTTAAACTCGATAAAGTATTTTTTGAAGCGTTGAATAAAACTATTGTTTTATTTTTATTCTCGCGAACTGCGGCTTATTTACATAAAAACTAGGGATGTAACGATACCGATACAGATACCGATATATCGGCCGATATATCGGCAAGCCGATATATCGGTATCGCCGATAATAAATCAACCGATACCGATATTTTTTTATTAAATTCTTTCTTTTCTTTTATGTTTTTGCATTGTATTCATTCATATTGTTTTATTTCTGTTTCTGTAATAGTGTTAAGGAAGAGCGGAACCTCCTGACACAAGCATTTTAATTGCTTACTAGGAGTGTTCCAATCACAAATTTGTTTATGTAAAGGAAAAAAATAAATAATTTTGAATTTTTTTAATTTTTAACGTGATAACGTTTTTAAAATCGTTTTAGTCGGGTGACATATTCATAAACTTGTGTCACACCAAAACCTTAACGAGCGCGATCGCAGGTATAACGAGAGAGAGACGGACCGATCTCCCGTTTCATCTCGAGCGCTGCCACTGCATTATGTTATCACGTAAACATCTCGATCGTAAACCTACTTTACAAACAACCAATTTTTTTGATATCAAATAATTCAAAAATCCGCGCCCAATGAACGATGCGGGAGGCCGCCCGCGCGTGCGCACTTTGTTTTCTGAAAAAACTCTACCAATTATAGTAAACTTTTATTAGGTACTGATTGTATACTGTGTATTACTTAAAGTTTAACTGACTTCGTAAAATAATAATACTAAAATAAATGGTTTTGTTGTTTTTTGATTTGGCATTTTTATTTAAAAGAATACGATTAACAGTTGTCTCTGTTAAATGTTGGTAACTTTTTATGCATAATTCACTATTTATTTTTCTACCAAGCCATCGATATCGGTATCGGTATCGGTATCGCCGATACATTACTACAAATATCGGTATCGGTATCGTATCGGCAAAATCATGTATCGTTACATCCCTAATAAAAACTTTAATCGTTTCTAAAAGTACTAACTTCAAGCTTTATATTGAGCTATATTTCATCTTGACACAATAAGTTTGATTGCGATACCAAGTGCCATAGTCACTTGGGCAATCTCCTTTCAACGTCGAAAAATACATGTGGTGTATTATATATCTATTAGGTAATAAATAATTGATCATACCACATAATATTGGTCACGGCACGTAAGTTTAGCGCTCACCTTGAAGTGGAGGGGATCTATTTGAAAATAAAGGCGAACTTGCCGTAAAACATTGCAGGTCACCGCTAGACTTACATGCAGCGTCTAATACATCCTTCGTTTTTGTTACATCTAGAATTCATTCATCATAAAAACGTGTACGCGTTTGTTTGTAATATTTATATTCGGCAGTGTTAAATTGATAAACACTGCGAAATATATAACTTATGACTTTTAAGAATAATGAAACTTTTCACTTGTGAAAGAATTTTCAAAAATGCAGTTTCCTCAAGTTTCTCAATAACGAACATACTACTACTATTATAAATCAATCTCTCTACAGTATTAGAGTAGATAAATCCTCATACCATTTAGGACAAAAGCCAACAAAGTTTCAAAAACGGCACATAAATACATCAGCTTGAACACAATTCCATAAACATCAGATAGCGGGCCAATATCCAAATGGTGTTTGATGGTAATAATCCGTGATATTGAACTCGTAAATCCTCTGTAGTTAGTATTCTAGTCGAGTTAGCTTGGCTTGCCGTGATAGATATTAAACACCCTATATAAATAAAATGTTACCTTATGTAATGCGGAAATATGGCTTTTATTCATGCTTAGAAAAGGGAGGTTCTTCTACTATTATTTCTGAGAAAAATGACAAACTCAAACTCAAATATTTGTTTATTAAACTAGAACTTATTTAGTACCAGCTGATCGCCCCGGGTCGTATGTTTTCCTATCCTATATCCACCTCCTGGTTCTGAAGCTACATTCACAACAATTTTCAGCCAAGTCGGTTTAATCGTTCTTGAGTTATAAATAGTGTTACTAACACGGTTTTTTCTGTCCAAATTTTGAATTTAAATTTCAATCGTAATACGTAGATTAACCACAAAATTAATAACCATACTAATTTATGACTATAAAACCTCAGTCCTGCGAAATTTATTCGTCACATTAAACAGAATGGTATCTGGCCATCAGCTGCTGGAGCGAAATGACCGGCAAGTGTAGTGACTCGTGAATCTTCCCTTTAGTTGTGAGAATTTACACCTCAACGCTATTAACTATATGATTCGACTGGATATTTTCGATGCATTTCGACTATTTGTATCAAATTTCAATTGTAGAAACATGGACAGAAACCAGTCCAGGTCTTTTTTATAAAAAATATATACAATAACAGACAAAAAAACGTTTCAATATATTTTTTATGAATTTAATGTTATTGTTATTAATAGAAACATCATAAGCTCATACGTACGGAATCTACAGACATCTTAATCCAATAAAAATGCAATAGACTTCCCTAACTCTACATCTATAATTCGATCGATTCATTCAACGATGCACCATAATTTTTCCACAATAAATCAACAAAAGGTTCCATAAATTGTCCCCGAATTCGTAGAAGTATGTAAGCTGACCATCATTGGATTTGTGAGCGGATCGGCGCTCGTGGATCAATGCCCACCGAAATACGAGAGAATTTTCCACGCTATTATCTAACTACGGATGCATTGAGTGAGCGTAATTAACTGTCCAGTTACTAGTTGATTAGCGGGTGTGGGAGTTTAGTTATATTGAGAAGAGTTTTGTGTAGCCCCGCTTCATGTGTGGTTCGAATGTTAAACTATACTGAAATAAATTAAATTTTGATTATTGATCAAAGGACAGTTTTGCCGTGCTATTGAACTTTTTAACTAATTATCAGTTATCTTGAAAATCGGCCCTTTATATAGAAAACAATTGAATGAGAGATAAATAGTTACTTTATGTTAGAGTAATAGTTACTTCTGAATATAATATATGACACGTTTATTCAAGATATTGATGGTAAAACTACAGTTCTCTTTAAAGTTTTCTTCACAAAAAGCAGTAATAAATAATTTATTTCAATGCACGTGTGCACTTATTTGATATCTAACTTCAAAAAAGATACTTCGTTGATTATAACATGTGTACACGTGTAGCAATTAAAATAATAATCTCATTAACTGTATTAAATATAAACACACAGCTAAAAGTCATTTAATAATGAGTTATAAAATAGCACGACAAAGGACAAAATAATCGGGTTAATACACCAAGTTATAATTGACCGAGGTTCGCGCGACACAATCTCGGTCATTAAAATTTCCCCGAAACTACACGTATCTGGGTCAATTTATCACACTAACACACATGCAGTAATTTATCTGAAGTTTTTTCAAAGCTTTTTAAATAAATCAATGATACTTCGCTGTTTTAATAAAGTGTATGGATCCGAAAGAGGTTAATGTGATAAAGCGGTGAAGTCATTAACTTTTTAAATTTGAAAATGTGTACTACATATTTTTGTTGAATTTTTGACTATTATTTATTTTAAAACCGTTTTCTACATTTAAATAATTAGATTAATGAACTTTCTTTTTTAATATTTGCACACCCAATCGATGGGTAGAATGTATTAGCCACATAATATTGTAATTAAAATATCTATAATTATTTATAACTACATTCTTGCAAATAAATATAATTTGAATTTGAATTTAGGATATGAAGCAGATGCATTTCACGTCTATTTCTTCTGTCGTTAGAATTCGGTGGTTTATGCTCGCCAATATACAAAGCTACAACCAAATGATCAGTTCTCTAGTAATACATTGAACAACTATTGTAAACTCAAAGGCGAATAATGATTAAGCTAACCGTTTCGTAATATTCAAAACAGCTCCTTCCCCTTTCCCGTACGGACTCCGGTATTCAATAACGAAGACTTACGGAAGGCTCAAAATTGAGGTCTAATTAAAAATCCTGTACGTAGAGGGTCGGATGGTGGCAGTAATTGCCTATCCGTTGTGAGCATTCGATATTACAGAGGTGAAACGTTTGGTCACTTGAAGATTTCTTTTTGAAAGCTTCGTTGTTGACGGAATGCAATTTTGTAAGAACGTAAACTTGTCTGGCCTTTTTGGTCGATTTTTCTGTCGTAGGTGTATTGCAGGAATAGTCGTGGTATGTAATTTTAGTTTGTAGTTGTGTTCGGTAGAGAAGGGAAAGTTGATTTTGTTTTGTTAGGGTGGTTTCAGGAAGAAGTTGTTGGCAATTAAAAAATAAATAAATTGATATAAAATTGTGACTTTTATTGTTTTACAACACCTGTCTACCCAAAATATATTATTTGATTGTTTATATTTGAGGTCGTTAAAATTATTGCTATGAAATTGAGTTTATTATGATTAGAATAACATACCAAACTTATCGAAATTTATCTAAAGTTTGAATATATTCAAGTATGTATTGTCTTTATTGTATTATTTGCAATGCAATGCGTCGATTTATATGATCCAATGACTTTTTTATTCATTCAATAATTTGATCCACATAACATATTCATGTACACACAAATACAGAACAATTGAACCATCAGTTTGTTTGCTTATTCGAAAGCAAGATAAATATTATAAATACAGATGAACTTTACTCGTAGCTAATTAAATAACGATGCGGAAATTATTTGAAAACTCAAACTCAAACACTTATTTATTCAATTTAGACTTCTTTTCAAAGCACTTTTGAATCGTCATAACATATTTTTAACATTTACCACTTATTCGGAAAGCAGTATCTATAGAGAAGAGCCGGCAAGAAACTCCATAGCCGCTGTTTTAATGTCACGTCATGCCCTAATTATATAATTAATACGATGCAAAATGTAATAAAAATTGAGAATAAATAAGGTTTTACATCGACGCTTGAGAGAAATTGTAAAACTTGAAGAAAGTCCTCTTGAAAATCATCAAGATTTATTCCTCTAGTTAAAAATCCAGAAATAATAAAAGTAAGGTTGTTTTTTGTAAACATTAAAAGAAATAGTATTAAACGTAAAACATTCATAGGGTTGCTTTCAACCGGATTGAGTTTGGATCAAAACGTTTACGGGATTCAAAACTAGGCAGCGGAATAAAAATGTATATTTACAGACTCTATATTTACAAACAAACTAGAAGACGATATTTCTTATAGCCCAGCTCTACCTCTTCAAAAATATCCTAGCTCTATTAATAGATAGAGCAACATTCTACATTTTTAATACCATAGCTCTACGTGGCTCTACATCTTCGCGTAGCACTGTAAATATTCGAACACTTAACGTCTATCTTGTAAACACATGAAGTTACCTGTCGCTACCACAAAGTTTGCAAAGTACCACTGATAATGCAATGTAGAGCTTCTACACTTTGAAGAATAGAGAGCAACTTCATTTCCCAGTGTCTATTATTTACTTAACTATTTATTTATTATGTCGTTTTTTTTTTTTACTAATTTAATAATTTAATTGTTTCAGTGTTCCCTAATGTACCGGCTGCGCCGGGAATGCCCTGTACTGGTGAAGACAGTGAGTATAAACAATTTAATATAGACTGAAACTTTATATTATTCTAAATTCCATACGGCACGAAAATTAACTTAAAGATATGAATTAATAGTAGAAGTAATAGAGTAGTGGAAATACTTAATACACAAGCATATTTCGCATTCTTGTTACGAGAATTATTGTGAAATGCATACTACTCATAAAAAAATCACAAAACCTGACAGTCGAACCGAGGAGCTAGGTAACATTATAATTTATAATACTACCCTATTTATATCACGTATCAACAACGTCTAAAGTTAATATGTACATTATTCTTCAAAAACGAAAATAACTTTCACATAAAACCACTAATGATGGTAACCATTAATTCTTATTTAATTGTGCCCAACGAAAATAAAATAAGATGTTTATCAATAGAACGTAACGAGAACCTAATACATATAGTAACAATACAGCAGTTCTTAGAAACACAATACGAGCAGGTACCTCCCACGCTCCAGAAGCCAACGACGATGTTTCCAACGTTTCCAGCCCGCAAAAGTACGATTGTTAGCTTATAAGAGCCATTTTCCTCGCACCGTCGTGTGCTACGAAACTAGAATTATTCAAGGTGTACGCTTATTTAATATTTAAGTGGTAGGAATGAGAAAATGTCACGTATTCTAGGTCAAAGTCAACTTTGTGTGAATACTGTATATATACGTATATTGTATCGTTACCGACTATCACAACAAATAAGAAATGTTTTTCGCTCTATTTCACTTTGCCGCGTGGGTTTTATTCAATTTTGTATAGATTTGTTTCGTATATTTTGCCATTAAACACGTGAATAAACCTATGGACCTCAATCTATTGGCCCGGCTTATTGTGTCGAGCTTATAGTCAAGTAAATGTTTGGAAGTAATGTAATGGAATATTGTATTGCAAATAAACTAAACTGTTACATGTAATATTTAATTCGGTTATATAAGTTACTTACATTCTTATTTATTACGGTTTTTAAAATCCATACTAATATTATAAATGCGAATGTAGCTCTGTCTGTCTGTCTGTTACTCAATCACGCCTTAACTACTGAACCAATTTGCATGAAATTTGGTATAGAGATATTTTGATACCCGAGAAAGGACATAGGATAGTTTTTATCCCGGAAATCCTACGGGAACGGGTTTTTCTTTGAAAACGCGGGCGAAGCCGCGGGTGTAGAGCTAGTGCTTTATATAACAGAATACTTGTCACTACATAGTATAAAACAAACTCGTTTTCTCTATCCCTATGTCCCTATATATGCTTAAATCTTTAAATCTATGCCACAGATTTTGATGCGATTTTTTTAATAGATAGAGTGATTCAGGAAGTTTTTAGTATATAATTTATTAGATTTAGACAAAGCGAGCGAAGCCGCGGGCGGAAAGCTAGTTACAAATAAGTTAAATATTATTAATAATTCATGCGGACAACACTTTACTCGAGCTAAATAAAGCTTCACAATTTGAGCATTCCAATCGTCAATATAATATATTCATGAATTTGTCTACCTCGTGTTCGGAAGACAAACGTTAATATTTCCACACGGCTCCACTGCTTACAGAGTCATGAATGTTATTAGGGAGGGGAGTAATCGAAATTTGCAAGATAAATGTCTCGAGATGGGAAACGCGATAGCTGTGCATTCGCCTTGTTAATTGATGGTTTGGATTTCATGTCAGTTGCTGGCAGTTAAATTATATGTAATGGTATCTAGTCTAAGAAACACTACGGATAGAAATAATTTTATCACTCTGTAATTATCTTGTATTTAGATTTGAATGTAAAATATCAGAGAAAAACATTGTACTTTCCTGGCATGTAACTGTTAAACCTAGCTTTCAACTTAAACAGTTTAAGTGTTCAAAGCATATATCATCAAGACTTTATGTGATCAAAACTCTAGTAATTCTAAAAATATATATACCTTGAATCATCAAAATTTCTCTCAAAATAATGACGTTCATAATAAGCTTCATAAAAATAAATCGAATTACACGAATATTATGACAGTCCCTGATATGAGTGTTTGGAAAAGAAATTGATTTATTATTAACGAGTTAAAGTCGATATTCGATAAGATAGGAATATCTATTGATAGGCAATGGCTCAGTGGAGACCATGCCGTGCCCAACCAATGTCTTGTTCTTATCAAGTGCTGCAACATTTAACAGGTGTGATTTGTTTTGTGATTTAAAAAGGTTAAAACGATATCCAATGGTGGAAACTCTGGATTTGTAAATGAATAATTTACGGTATTGTTTTCTGTTAGTTTTTTATTTGGTTAAGTTACGAATGGAAGTGAAACTTTGAACTCTTATTTAATGTTTCAATATAAACACACTGAACGAATCTTATAGTATAAAGTAAGTAAAATATTTTTCAAGACTGACATAAGAATAATGCAACATGTAATTTATAACAATGTAAATCTTATATATAAAATTCTCGTGTCACAATGTTAGTCTGCATACTCCTCCGACACGGGTGGACCGATTCTCATGAAATTTTCTGTGCATATCGGGTAAGTCTGAGAATCGGCCAACATCTATTTTTCATATGTACCACGGGCGAAGCCGGGGCGGACCGCTAGTTATATTCTAAATTATTATAATTAATATAATTCAAATGGTATTTTCGATACTAGTAACTATTCCACCGTTCAGACGTTCACAGCCGTATACAAACTTGGAGTACTCCCACAACATATGAGACATTACAAGATTAAGAAAAGACGGTCGGTTCACGAGATGCAAATCTGATTAACGCTAAGCACAGCACAAACAATACTCTCCTCAAATACACTGCGAATAATATCAACAGAATGCACTGCAAAGAGATTTGGAACACTGGTTAATGTCTTCTGTTTGAAGTTCATTATGATGATTATGTTGTAGTTTATTTTGGCCTTGCTAATTTACTGTGGGGATAGAAATGTGATATTCGGGTGATTTAGAGTTATAAGTACACGCGGTTTCGAAGATTTTGCTTGAGATTTGATTAGATTTCCTTACAATTAAGTAAAATAATACTTTAAAACTATAAAGTGAAATATGTAATACCTAGTAAAAGCGATGTGTTTTCACGTTAGCTCTACAAAGAATGTTATTCATAATGCTGTTTAATTATTTTGTTTAGGTATATTATAATAGTTATTAGTAGGTAGATAACAAAAGTAAATTATAATCATAAACTCATACGTGAAAAATAAGCTAAAAGTAGGCTCGTAAATAAAATAAAAAGTCATCAAATTAATATTCTTCCTTTTATGAATATGAAAGTACCAGGGAATTATAAGGTTGCAAGAGGTCACTAACTGTCGTTTTGTTTCAGGAAGCATATACAGGAGGGGAGCGCGCCGGTGGCGGAAGCTCTACCGCGTTAACGGTCACATCTTCCAGGCGAAGCGGTTTAATAGAGTGAGTGTTTTGCACTTATGCTGCCCTGGTACCTAATGTGCATATTCATTGTCCAATACTTTATTATTTTAATCTACAAACTTCGCGTGTGAACGGTCTTTTTTAAATTTGCATATCAATCAATATGTAAATTGAGAGTCTAGACAGCTGAATCTTTTAAATCTAAAAAATGTTTTAAAGCCTTGTTTATATTGAAAAATATCGTTCAATCAAGTCTGATATCGATTCTGAAAAAGTTTACATAGCTACGAATTTTACTTCGTCTCTACTTTTTTTTAAGGGGAAAAATCTTGTATTGATATCCACGGCCCTTTTCCTTATGTCCGATTCCTACGCATCAATACGTCCGCGACCTTCGTCTCTAGTCCTACTATTATTGTAAATATTAAACTAAAAAACCATTTATATACTTCCAGAGAGCGTTCTGCGCATATTGCCAGGACCGTATATGGGGCCTCGGGCGGCAGGGCTTCAAGTGCATCCAGTGCAAGCTGCTGGTGCACAAGAAGTGCCACAAGCTCGTGCAGAAGCCCTGCTCCAACGAGCACGTGGACCCCATCGAGGTTAAGGATGACGCGAATGGAGAAAGCACCCTCGGACGGGCGGCGTCTGTCAGGTAAGACACATAATTGAGAACATCCATACTAATATTATAAATGCGAAAGTAACTCTGTCTGTCTGTCTGTTACTCAATCACGCCTTAAATACTGAACCAATTTGCATGAAATTTGGTATAGAGATATTTTGATACCCGAGAAAGGACATAGGCTACTTTTTACCCCGGGAAATAGGATAGGTTTTATCCCGGAAATCCCACGGGAACGGGAACTATGCGGGTTTTTCTTTGACTGCGCAGGCGAAGCTGCGGGTGGAATGTTAGTATTTTAATACGTGTAAAAAAAATGTGGGTGCAAGTCATTGAAAAACTAATTATCTTCTTACAACGTAGCGTTCAAGATAAGTTGTGATCACGGAACGCTTGGATTTATTTTTATTTAATTATTTTTGGGACCGTAAATTTTTAGTTTTCCTACGGAGAACCTAATCCTTATAAACAACGTAAATTAAAAAGACTATATTCGTTCCAGTTTCGAACTGGTACGTACAAAGAATGTTTGATATAAGGCAATTCGTTTAAATCAGAATAATGGTGAATGCCGATTGGAATTCATACTAAAAGTTGCAATGGAACACTACTTGAATGGCTAAGACAATTCTTTTTCGTTAGGTATGAAACGCTCAACTTCTCGTATATTCTTCCAGATCGCGCGCAGAGCCGGAGCCCCCGCTGCCGGAGACTCCGCCCGCGCCGGTGGCGGCGCCCGTGCGCAATGAGGACTTGGAGCCCGGCTCGCAGAGACAGTACTCGCTTGAGGACTTCGAGCTTATCAGGGTTATCGGCAGAGGGTCGTATGCTAAGGTAAGATTGGCTGTGATCGCTGATAAGGGGATAGATGATTAAAAAAGATAAGAAAAAAATGGAAGAGAAGGAAAAAATAAATGTCAACTACAATAGATTGTATCGCTTATAGTTCTAGAGCCATGCGAAATGAGTATTGATGTGAGGCTATTAGGGTACGCGCAGACAGAGAGCGTTCTGCGTTCCGCGTTCTGCGTTCTGCGTTCCGCGTTCTTTGTAATGTGAAGGATCTATAGCGCCGGCGCACACAGAACGCAATTAGACCGCGGCGGTCATTCGGAACGCTTGCGTTCTCGCGTTCTCTGTACAGAATTACAAAGAACTCGCGTTCTCGCTATGGCTGGTCCGTCTTCTCCAATTGGTATCTTGTTTTTCTATTTCAGATTTTACATAGTCATGTAACTCATTGAAGCTATTTATTGACATTCGAAAATAAATATAAAATCTCTCTTCATCTTGAAGCAGCTCAGGGATAAGAATACTAAATTCTCCCATATCATCTCGTTTCGTGTTGATAGGGTGTACCCAGCATTTTCTACTTTTTTTTGACTCCTCTAGACTCCACAAAAGCAAGGCTTCATCTTCGGAAGATGAACTTTCGAGAGACATGTTTCTCGTGCGGAAAGTCACGAAATAGAACGCAAATGTCTTGAACGGCTCCTGTGTGCGCTAGAACGCAGAACGCAGAACTGACGAACGCAGAACGCAGAACGCGGAACGCAGAACGCTGTATGTCTGCGCGTAGCCTTAGTCAGGGATACATCGCCCATTTTTGCAAGTGATTACTATCAAGCTAATTTTTCGTGAGTAGCTTTATTTTGATGAGATGCCCAATAATTTCATGTACGAAACTCTCGATAGTGGTAGCTTACAGAGGTAACAAGGATAAAAATTTTTGATTTGACGGTTCTCAAATATTTATTACGCAATTTGTAGGACAATATACCTGCTACCACAATCGAGAGTTTCGTACATGAAATTATTGGGCATCTCATCAAAATAAAGCTACTCACGAAAAATTAGCTTGATAGTAATCACTTGCAAAAATGGGCGATGTATCCCTGACTATATGTGCCAATAAATAAACGTTATCTTTTTATTGTTTCCTGTCAAGAAAGTAATAAAAGTTTTTATTGTACCATGTCATATTACTTCATTTGAATACATGGTTAGGTTAAAATTTTATTTTTTATTTAATAGGTAAGCTCTTATTTATTTATGAATCATTTTGGCTGCATTTAAATCATAGATCATCACTATCAAACTTTTTAAAATCATGGCCATAATGGTTAGGGAGCCAGGTGCAAATTTGGTTAACTATTTCCTCTCAAGAGATAATTCGTCAGACGCATGAGAGTATAGTCACAGTATTACCATATTTCCTACAGTATGGCGACGAATGTACTTGTGCAGAGAAACAGAGGGGAACTGGCGGGGGGTCGGGCGACGCGGGCCGCTTAATGCAATCACGCTGAGTTTGCATTAACTATCGCGAAAGGACGACGCAGTCGTATTTTTTGTGTAATAATTTTATTATACACTAGCTTCCGCCCGCGACTCCGTCCGCGTGGATGTCGGTCTTCGCGTGGGTGGTTTATTTCTCCATTTTGAGTAACTCTGACAATAACATCTTATAAATATCTATTGGACTCAAATACGGCTAGGCCTATAATAATACCCAACGTGTGTTCGCTGTTCTAAAGAACAACGTCTATGGATAAAACTGAAAAATTAAGATTATTTTTTTTCTTCGTATTTTTTCAGGATAAAAAGTATTCTATTTTACGCCCAGGATAATAAGGTATAATTATACCAAGTTTCATCGAAATCGAACCGTTAGTTTTCACGTGATGTCTTCACATACAGACAGACAGACAGACAGACAGACAGACAAAAATTTTTTTAATCACATATTTGGGTTTGGTATCGATCCAGTAACACCCCCTGCTATTTATTTTTTCAATATTTTCAATGTACAGAATTGACCCTTCTACAGATTTATTATATGTATGTATAGATAGGTACTTACATATTCTATTATGGCGCGCAAAAACTGTTCCGTTTACGGATGTAAATCTACATTGAAATCCCAGAAGGAAACAATATTTCAGAAAGATTGTATTAATTGTATCTGTTGAATTAAAATCAAAGCTATGTATATGTTGTCCTCATTATTTTTTAATGCATTCCTTAGTTACAATATACAATTAAGAACATCCAAAAATAATAAATAATTTAAGTGTCCACGTAAATAATATTTAGCAGTGCAATATCTGTAGGTAATTATATATTTATGAACAAATAATTACATCAGATTTAATAATCGCAGCTACATATTTTGAATGTACATATGAATAAATGATTTCATCATAATATTAATAAATCACAATTGTTTTATTTCCCATTTGTTGCAACCCTAGCGTATTTTCGTGTGGCAGCGTAAGTACCTACGCTGGCGGCGGCATCGCGCGACATCAAAGGCGATTCCTTACTGTAGGAAATAATATTGTAATACTGTGGTATAGTATTATAAAGCCTCGTGAACGTCAGCTGGCGCTCGGTTAGGGGGGTGAGCGGTGGTAGCCTCCCACGCACATAGGAAAAAAAAATACGTTCATTCATTCATTTCCTCTCAGCTAAAAAATTGTCAAATTGTAGCTAACCCAATATCTCAACGAAAAAAAATAGTCAGCTGGTTACAACATGGTGTATTATACGTCAGCTGGTGTCTCGAACATGAAAGTTAAATTTAAAGAAAAACTTATTTTCCGTTATTTCCTCTCAAACAAAAATTTACCTGATGATAGCTTATATGTAACTGTGGATAAATATATATGTCAGCTGGCTGTATCTTGGTGGAAAAACCGTCAGCTGATACGGGAGGCTACAACCGCTCTTCCCCCCAACCGAGCTCCAGCTGACGTTCACGAGGCTTCATAATACTTTGATGCATTTACTAATTACCGCTTGAGAGGAACTTGGTCATAAAATCTGCTGCTGGCTCCCGGACCATAATATTAAACCAGGTTTTAATGTATTAAAAGCTTTTAGCCGACTTTTATTAGATATAAATTGTAATCCTAGTGTATAATGCAACTCTAACCACCCATATAACCCAGGTGCTCATGGTGGAACTGAAGCGGACAAAACGCGTGTACGCTATGAAGGTGATCAAGAAGGCATTAGTGACAGATGATGAAGACATCGACTGGGTGCAGACAGAGAAGCACGTGTTCGAAACTGCGTCTAACCATCCCTTCCTTGTGGGACTACACTCCTGCTTCCAGACGCCAAGTCGCTTGTTCTTTGTGATCGAGTTTGTGCGGGGAGGAGACTTGATGTGAGTGTACATCTTTCTTTATTGAGATATCGTTTATGTAGTGAAGCGCGTGTTAGAAATGGCTTCCAACCACCCCTTTCTTGTCACACTCCTGCTTCCAGACGCCAAGTCGCTTGTTCTTCGTCATTGAGTTTGTGCGGGGAGGAGACTTGATGTGAGTGTCTATTTGACTGACCGGTTAGCTTGGTTGGTATTGGCCCTGCCTTCCAAGCCAGAGGTCGTGGGTTCGATTCCCATCTGGGGCGAATATTTGTGTGATGAACATGAATATTTGCTCTGTGTTCGGGTGTTCATTTATCTGTATAAGTATATATTTAAAATTATGTATGTATGTTTATCAGCCATCTGGTTTTAATATACATTCTGGTTTTAATATACATTAAAATCGCTCTGAAATTAATAAAATCCGTAAGATGGCGCTATATCTAAAATGTGACAAGACAATAACCGTTAATTTATTTAGACCACCCGAGCGAAAAGCTTCTTTTGTTCCTTTCTAAAGTTCCACACGCAGTTAATCTTGCGGAGAACCCGCGTTGCGTGCTATCCAAAACGAAAGACCATTTCCTTTTGCAAAAACTTTACAGATGTTCCAACGAATGCAAACGATACAATGTGTCGTTCCATTGTTAAATGCAATTTCTTTTTATTGTATTCAAAGCTTATCGTACATTGTTATGAAACAAATAAACAATTTTTAGTATTTATTTAACATTTTTTCGTTACGCGTGACATTTTTCTTATCCCTACTACGCGTGATTCGACGTATTTCTGTAAAGTTGCATATAGTAAATTATTTTTTGAAAAATAAGGTTATAAAGAAGTTTCACTTCTTACGTATGTAGTGTACATACGTAAGAGTACACGCACACATTTTTTTTATCCAATCTTTATACATTTCAGGTTCCACATGCAACGTCAGCGTCGTCTCCCCGAAGAGCACGCACGTTTCTACGCCGCGGAGATATCTCTCGCGCTACACTTCTTGCACGAGCGTGGAGTTATCTACCGCGACCTGAAGCTGGACAACGTGCTGCTGGACCACGAGGGGCACATCAAACTTACGGACTACGGCATGTGCAAGGTGACTGTGGTACTTGACGTGTGTGTAGCCCCTAACAGATCTTTCGTGGCACTTGCTGCACGAGCGCGTCATTTAACGCGTCTATCGTGATACATGCTGTGATGAGACATTATTATTATTTATTTTAATAAAAAAACGTAAATTGTGCTATATTGAACTTTTATTGTAAGAGCTGTAACTGAAATTGCAGTTATAAATAATTGAGATGCATTGAATTTAACATAATTTTTCCAATCAAATCCATTCTGAAAGTCATTTGCTTCCAGTACAACTAACTGTACCCTGTATTTGACCGATTCAAAATTTTTTGCCTATTATCGTTAACTTTACTGTGTATGCAAGAGATTCACGCTCTATATCTAATATTTCCATTATATTTGACTTATTTTTTCCTTTCCGTATCCAGGAGGGAGTCCGTCCCGGGGACACGACGTCCACATTCTGCGGCACGCCCAACTACATAGCGCCGGAGATCCTCCGCGGCGAAGAGTACGGCTTCTCTGTGGACTGGTGGGCGCTCGGGGTGCTCACGTATGAGATGCTGGCCGGGAGGTCGCCCTTCGACATCTCGCACGCAGCTGACAACCCTGACCAGAACACGGAGGACTATTTGTTCCAGGTTAGTGCTAAATAAATTGGTAGCTAATTTTATGTGACTAAGGACTATTTGTGGACTGGTGGGCGCTAGGGGTGCTCACGTATGAGATATTAGCTGGCAGATCGCCCTTCGATATCTCGCATGCAGCTGACAACCCTGATCAGAACACGGAGGACTATTTATTCCAGGTTAGTGCTAAAATGGTAGCTAATTTTATGTGGCTCAGGACTATTTGTGCCAGATTTGTGCAGAGAAGCAAATCTTATGTAGAGCGAAACGATATCTTGTTAGACGCTTTCTGCTATTTTGATCTGTGGGCAGAATATAATGTGATGGGATTGGGTAATCTTTTATAGTCCCGGGCCATATTGTTTTAATGCAATTTTTTTTGGGCCGATTTTTCAATGCTTAGATAAAACGTATCCGTCCAATAAAGTATTACACGATAATATTAAAATGTCACGTAAACTGTCAAATACGGGCAATTAGAATACGTTTTTAAAATGGTAGTTTTATACATTATTCGACGAATAAGTTTTATCCAAGCATTGAAAAATCGGCCCTTATTGAAATATGTTTCATTGAACAAATATATGTTTTATTGCATGCTTTGTATATTACAAAAATACCGTTATATGGACTATGTTTATGCAAATACAAAATTATATAAGACTAGTTCTCGTGTACTTTTTCGTAATGCAAAATACTTCATCTCAATTCCAGGTGATCCTCGAGAAAACAATCCGTATACCGCGTTCCCTCTCAGTGAAAGCAGCATCAGTGCTGAAGGGCTTCCTCAACAAGAGCCCTTCGGAGCGGCTCGGGTGTGGGGAGGGGGGGTTCCTGGATATCGTCAGCCATCCCTTCTTCAAGAGCATCGAGTGGGAAATGGTGAGGATTTTATGGTTTTTTTTTTGAAGTGAAAACTTCTCTAGCGGCGTTGAGCACTTTTTCTGTAATGGGTATAAAATCTTAAACTCGCGTCAGGACACGTGACCTGATCGAAAAAGCGTAAGACGGATGGATATCAAACATGCTCACGTTAATAATCAAGTTTTCACTTCTGCCGGCACTCCCGGAGTGCAACCCGTCTTTTTTTTTTACTATAATATACCTAAGAATTATAATATTTGCACACCCAAATGGGTAATATTAGCCACATTGTAATCATAACATCTATACGTTCTTGCTAATAAATGTTATTTGAATTTAAATCAATGTTAGAAAACCCAGATCGTAACGAATCGTCTAATATTGCTGATTATTCCTACTGATAATAGCTACAACACTCTTAGTAGTAAAATAATGAATAGTGTCATTATATAACATATCGGAATAAATTTCATACTATATTCTTTCAATTTATATCAGTTGAAACAGAATTTGATTTCAATATTTTTATGGTTAATTAATGTTAATTTCAAACCAATTTAAATGAATGATCTATTAATAATTAAATAAGAAAACAAATATTTCAGTCTTCTCTTATAATTGGAAACAAGTAAAATGCGATAATAAGCTTACTTACACTATCTTAAAGCGCATTAACTAATTTTTCACCTCCAAATGTACACTGCCCTTGAACACTATATCAAAAGTGTCTGAGCAATCTCAATTTATTTGTATTTTATGTAACAATTTTTATTTTAATGAAGTTATTCCAGTTGGTTGATATAAACTACGCGGTGTGTCCCTTAGACACATAAAACTGAAAGAATAGAATAAATTCGATTGCTCTGGCGGGTCACGAGTGGCTGAATTGGTCAGGCATCCGCCCCGGAATGGCGTGAAAGGATGCGGGTTCGAGTCCCGCCTCGTGATCGAATTTTTTCTATTCTTTATAAATTTATATAAACTAACAATATAATAATATTCCAGTTGGAGCAAAAGCAAGTGGTCCCGCCGTTCAAGCCGCGGCTGGAGGGCGAGCGGGATCTCGCCAACTTCCCGCCAGAGTTCACGGATGAGCCCGTGCATTTGACGCCTGATAATGAGTAAGTTAACAATTAAACTTAAACTTGAACTTAACATTTAACCGCTTGTGTTAGTAGTTGTTTCTATTTAACCAAAAATAATAATTTTGGTTAGTTTTTTAGTAAAGTTGAGTTGCTCTTAAATAAACTAAAAAAAAACATACCGGCCGAATTGATAACCTCCTCCTTTTTTTTGAAGTCGGTTAAAAACTAGCTCTTACACCAACAATAATATAACTCAAATACCTATTTTATAAATGAATTTAATTTTACAGTCTTAATTTTTTCGAAATACAAAATAATTTAGCAAACTGCAATGAAAAACTAAACAAACTATGAACATTCTCGTAATAAAAAATGAAACACCTTTCAGCACGGAGATAGCAGACATCGACCAGAGCGAGTTCGAAGGCTTCGAGTACGTGAACCCGCTGCTGATGTCGCTCGAGGACTGCGTGTGACAACACGCCTGTCTGCTGCACCCACACACACAGCAGGTATAGCCCACACACACAGACGTGGGGTACATTCCCACCCCCACAGACGTGGGGTACAGTCCCACCCCCACACACAGCAGGTAACTTCCCACCCCCACCCACAGCAGGTAACTTCCCACCCCCACCCACGCAGGTAACTTCCCACCCCCACCCACAGCAGGTAACTTCCCACCCCTACCCAGAGCAGATAATTTCCCACCCCCACCCACAACAGGTAACTTCCTACCCCTACCCAGAGCAGGTAATTTCCCACCCCCACCTACAGCAGGTAACTTCCCACCCCCACCCACTGCAGGTAACTTCCCACCCCCACCCACAGCAGGTAACTTCCCACCCCTACCCAGAGCAGGTAATTTCCCACCCCCACCCACAGCAGGTAACTTCCCACCCCCACCCACAGCAGGTATAACCCACCCCCACCCTCTGCAGGTAATTTCCCACCCCCACCCACTGCAGGTAACTTCCCACCCCCACCCACTGCAGGTAACTTCCCACCCCCACCCACTGCAGGTAATTTCCCACCCCCACCAACAGCAGGTAACTTCCCACCCCTACCCAGAGCAGGTAATTTCCCACCCCCACCCACAACAGGTAACTTCCTACCCCTACCCAGAGCAGGTAATTTCCCACCCCCACCCACAGCAGGTAACTTCCCACCCCTACCCAGGGCAGGTAATTTCCCACCCCCACCCACAGCAGGTAACTTTCCACCCCCACCCACAGCAGGTATAACCCACCCCCACCCTCTGCAGGTAACTTCCCACCCCCACCCACTGCAGGTAAATTCCCACCCCTACCCAGAGCAGGTAATTTCCCACCCCCACCCACAGCAGGTAACTTCCCACCCCCACCCACTGCAGGTAACTTCCCACCCCACCCACAGCAGGTAACTTCCCACCCCTACCCAGAGCAGGTAATTTCCCACCCCCACCCACAGCAGGTAACTTCCCACCCCCACCCACAGCAGGTATAACCCACCCCCACCCTCTACAGGTAACTTCCCACCCCCACCCACTGCAGGTAACTTCCCACCCCCACCCACTGCAGTTAACTTCCCACCCCCACCCACAGCAGGTAACTTCCCACCCCCACCCACAGTAGTTATAATCCCACCCCCACCCAAAGCAGGTATAATCCCACCCCCACAATACTACTAAATTGTGTTCACTGTTTTACAAGACAATCGAAACCTACCTTAACCTCTATTACAACAATTCAAACAAAGAAATATATTAATTAATTTGTTGTTAACTACGTCGCATTTGAGTTTACAATTAATTTTACATTTCTTAATACAGGGCCATAAAAACTAGGTTATAATAAAAAATACTCGAGTCCTTTCCGTTCCCTTAAGCTTTGAAATTTTAATACCCAAATCATAAATTTGAACAATTAACATGAACACACTTGTATTTGTTTTACTTATGGTATGTATATACAATTATAGGTATATATGTATGTATATATATATATGATATCTATTATTATATCTATGTATTATTCATAGTATACTAGCGGTTCGCCCCGGCTTCGCCCGTGGTACATATGAAAAATAGATGTTGACCGATTCTCAGACTTACCCGATATGCACAGAAAATTTCATGAGAATCGGTCCACCCGTTTCGGAGGAGTATGCAGACTAACATTGTGACACGAGAATTTTATATATAAGATTTATTAGTATTTTTTTACATAATTATTGCGTTTACTTTTTACCCACCTCCTTTTTGTATTATATTATCTGATCAAACCTGGAAGAAATCACTTATAAGTGATAAGGCCGCCATCTGTGCTGTGTCTTCTTTTAGTATAAGTTTTCTTTTTGTAATTTTTGTTGGCAGTACAATAAAGTATTTAAATAAATAAATAAATACTTGTATCTACAGGCGTACGGGTACGGCGAGTCGTCGTCCTCAGACTACGACTCTGTGTGCTCGGAGCGGCCCGCGCGCAAGCCCACGCTGCTGCAGCACATGTTCTGCTTGCCGCTCAACTGACGCACTCGCGCACACCACACTCGACACACTCAACACACTCAACATGTCACTCAACAACACACTCAACACATAAAACATGGAAATCAACATGAAACGCAAACTGTCACTCAACACGGAATACAACATGTCACTCAACAACATATACAAAACACTCAATTCATACAACATGGAACTCAACGTGCTATTGAAGTACGTGATCCATCGACGCGTCAACAATCGAAAGACGCAACTCAACAATTGTTGAGTACATCGCAAGAGTCAAAAGTTAGAACTCAACAAATTATGAGTGAAACTCAACAATTGTTGAGTACATCTCAACTTCAGACAAAACAATCGACACATGCAACTCAACTTCCGACTTGTACGCCTCAACAATCGTTCAAAATAACGCAAAAATCATCTTGTATAACTCAAAGTGGTTTAGAACAATCGCCCGGTTTTTGTCAACAATGTTTTAGCGTTGCTCAACATTCGCCTGGCGTATCTCAACAGTATTTCAATGTAACTCAACAAACGTTGAGCCCTGCTCAACATTATTTCTGTGTAACTCAATCACCGGGTACATCGAAACAGTATTTTAGCGTAACTCAACAATTGCCGAGTACTTCTCAACAATCTTTCCATGTAATTGAAGAATTACCTACCATTCCGCGACGCTTTAGCGTTACTCAACAATCACCCGGTACATCTCAACAATCATTCGACATAACTCAAATATCACCCGGTATTTCTCAACAATCATTGAGTGTGACTCAACAATCACCCGGAACATCTCAACAATCACTCGATATAACACATCAAACAAATCCAGTATTACATCAATCACAACGCAAAAAACAATCACGACGCGTTGTTACATTCGATGCAGACATTTTGTGACACGACATATAAAAAAATGACTTTGTACTTATGTTTATTTTCACTTATAACAATAATTTCTAAGTATTATATTCTTGTATTAGCATTAAATACTTTTTCAATATTTTACAATATTATTACTAAGTGTTTAAAACTTTATGATATTTTTAATCGTATTATAACAGTATTCCAATTTTGTATTATTTTTACAATTATTTTAACATTCCAATGTATCGATGTTTAATAAAACATGGTGCCTAAATGTTTGGGAAAGACGGTAATGAGGAAAAAATAAGGGAATTGACTTTGTATTGCATTCAACGCATTTGGTGCTCAAATATATTGAGAATTGGGGTTTGGGGGCAGCGGTAGACAAACATATGAATTGGCTATATTGTGTACATACGATGTAACGTTATTGTTAGATTATATATTATAAATATGTATCGTGTGCGATCTGTAAAAGTTCATTGAAAAATATTTCAAAGATATTTCACAAGATTTATTTAATGGTATAAAAAAACCTTTTTCACTTCAATTTTAACTTATTTAATTTGAAAGAGGGAACTATTAGCTAGAAAGTATAGTGTTTATTTTACAATTTTTTTTTTTTTTGAGTTGACTAGTTCCCCTAATATAAAGAAGCTTTTTTTGTAATTATGATAAAAATTAATAAATAATAATAACAAAAGGATCGCACACATTTGCTAGTATAATATAATAATGTTTTCTCCTATTATTGTAAAGTTAGTTGACACAAACCAAAGTCCATACTTTGGCACGAAACGCTTTCATGTACATAACATTGACGTTAATAATTGTACTATATAACGTTATATACTGTATAAGGTTCATATTTTTGTGATTACTCGTAGTCGATGTCGGCTTTCTAAAAGAAACGCCATTTATTATGTACAATATATAAACATTCTAAAATTAAAAAAAAACTCTAAAGTCTCTAAACTATTATATAAAATTCGATATAGCGCATCCCGTCTCGGCGATGGTAAATAGGAAATTTAAATGTCACGTATAAATGTGTAACGTTAATTTACGAGCAATAAAATATGTAAATTTATTTAAGTATATCGGCAGATCTTCTGCTCTGAAGGCACGTAAGGAATTAAACGTAGTGACAACTCTGCGCCGGCGCCATTTGCCCGCAGAGCTTTAGTGTTAGACTAAGTGTAGTGCGTTGTACTCGTGACGTCATACATTCGACTCACGTTCTAGCTCTAAGTCATTTACATCGCGGAAACGCCATTGTACTTCCATCTTGAGTAATTCGGTCACAAATCTACACATTTATATTTATTAACGCAATCGTCAATGTACATAATAGTGAAGTGAATCGAACATCGCCCTCGATACAGATACAGAACGATAATATTGTTGGTGTTACTGTAAATAAATATTTTTCACGGCTTTCGTACGCTTGTGTAAATTTTGTATATGAATGCTAGATACCGCCGGTTTAGAGCCATCACTCGATTATTGTTACGGTACAAGTATTATCGTACTTTGAAAACGTCACCCTCATATAATTAACGATTACTCGATTAGCCTAGCGTCGTAAAGTATACCTCATTTGTAATATTTAGCCCTACGTTACTTCGGTGCGGAACTTTGCACCAAATAATATATTGTAATCCCTTCCTCGTAGATCCTTTTCTCCTCTCATAGCGAACGTTACTCGTTAGGTAGCCAACGAATTTTACAAATTAACCGTATATTAATGAGCACTGATACGAAACTAAAATTGTATAATTATTAACAAAAAATCTCGTAAATAATATAATTATTGGATTATTATATCATATTGTTAACGTAGGAAAAGACTATTATATGAGAATAATATCGTAATCTGTGACGGTCCGCGAGTTCGCGCAAATGTCCACGACTATTCTAAATAGTGTGTAGTATGAACCTATCAATTAGATATTTTGCACGATAATTTAGTGTTTTTTCACACGCGCGTCGATTTTCTCCCCTAAATATTATGATAATGCGTCTTCAGTCGTTTCGCTTGAGACAGATGTGATTGTTCGTTATACATGTTGTGGTTACTGACTTGCGTTGCCGAGTCTGTGTTGTGTCCTCGCCCGGGCCTGCTGTTGTTTTGTATAATTTTTACTATAAATAAGTATTTAAATATTATTAAAGTACTCTTAAGTATTAACTTTTAGTTGTTAGATAACATTCCACTTTATTTTTGTATTGGCGCGTTCTTATCGTTAAATTTTATAGACATCACACTTTGTAATGCGGCGCTATATTATATTGAAGCGTTCGTGACACTTTGTTAAATTTAATTTTTCAAATGTATATTGTTGTTTATAAGATACTAATTGCATGTAAAACGATTATCGGTAATATGTTATTGTAAGGAACGATCGTACAAGATATACTTCTTTCCGATATTTTTATGTAGAACAAACAGTATGCTTTTGTGTTATTATTTTAAGTGAACGAACCAATGTTTAAAGTAATGCAATTTTTGTGACTCTGTATTTTTAATTTAGGTGTGGTTCTTTATTTTTATTGTATATCATTTTGTATTCAAACGCCGATAAAATAATATTACTTGTTACGATTCATTGTGAACTGCTTGTGCGTGATCGCGACTTATTGTCAAATTAGACTGGAGGACTTGAGATACTGTACTATTCTATGCTTAAATGAAAATAAAGAAAGATTAATCTGAATTGTGTTTTTTTTCTTTGCATGATAAACCACATACCAAGTAAGTAATTTTAAGCCACTTTAATCCTTCCATCTTTTATTTTGGTTCAAATCCAAAAAAAAACACGATAGATAAAAAAGATTAATATATAAGGTCTTATCCATATCAATTATTGTAGTCATTTTAATAGGTAACATTTGACACTTCATACAAATTCACCAACGTAACCTTGTAACGGCAGGACTAAAATAATATATTTTTCCTTTTGTTAGAACTGCACAATAGCTTAACTTTTTTTCACGATTACATTTTTATTGTAATAATGACCGATACGAGTAATTTTACGATTTGCTTTCACTAATGATGTCCGATCTAAAAAACTGAACGTCGTTACAATTTTGCGTCAGTTAACAGGGATGTTACTCTGAAAATCGAAAACTGATAAATAAAATCGAATGCATTGATTAGTTATGAAGAAATATCGCCACATTTATTAACCATCTATAAAAATACACCTAGACAAATGCAATTTAATTATGTACTTGTCTTATTAGACTCCCTAAACTAACGAATGATAGAAATGTAATGGGACAGATTAACCTGATAATTTTTAAAATTCTCATATATTTCAAGTCCGTATCGACTCATTCAATTTCATCGATGTTTTTAAGCAGGTCACCTCCATAGAAAGATAAAACTGGCAGAAGTCAAACTTTACCTATTAAAATTGCTGCACTATAAAATAATAAAAACACAACTAGAATTAAATTGATTTCATAGTATATAAAGGAAAATTCAAAGCTGGATCGCTCCAACCAGGGTTACAATTTATTACTACAGTAAAAATTAACCTCTAAACCAAGCCACAATATGATGTCGGAATTATAATCCTAAGTTCTAAATCTAAAACCTTCTAACTACTACTAATTCTACTTCTACCGAAAACAATTTTAAGTCTACCAACTATCGAGTCTAGTTCATATCTAATATTACAGAATGATCAATGATGCGTACTGAAAATACCTACATTACGTTCAGATTCAATTGTAAGTAAAAAAGCGCCTTTTCTTGATTAAATATTTGATTTTACTCAATTTATACCTATTAATAAGAGTAAAATATATTGTATTGATTCATTACAACTGCTTATTGCGGCTATATGTGCCTGTTAACTATGTACAGGTTCGTAGACATCTTGTTGCATGGCGCTCCTGGGCCTCTCGTGCTTTTCTTACTGAGTTCATTCTTCAATTCTGCTCGATAAAAAATTTGTGTATCAGTATTGAAGTATGCATCGAGATTCGTCGATATGCATCGAGAGAATTAGTATATAGTAAATAGTAATAAGTTTAGAACTGATCAGCTAGAACTATCTACGTATGTTTGGTGATAAATGTTAAAACTGTTATGACGATTCAAAAGCTTTTCTAGAAGAAGTCTTGAATAAATAAATGTTTGACTGGTTTGGTTTGGCGAATGGTTTAAATAAATAAAAATATCACTTCCGATTAATTTAAAGAGGAAATGATCAAATCATTTTAAGGTGGTTTTCCCAGTTGTACTTTTCTCATACTGAAATTTAGCTCGGCCAGCATATGTTTCGTACAACAGAATAACCGGTTCAGATTATTTTATATGTTGCAGTTGAAACTCTTACTAGACAAAAGTGCTTTTAATCCATCAGTCCCCGGGATCACAGACACAATAGAAAATCTATCATCAGTCCCCGGAATCACAGACACAATAGAAAATCTATTGTGTCGTGGCCCGATCGGGGCGCTCGGTGGTCAATGGGTTAAAAGCAAAAACAGTCATATTAAGTTTTGACTGCATTTCAACATAGTATATAGAGCCTTAAATAATAAATAGATGTGATAAAATGAAACACAAATTAGGTGTTAATAAAATCAATTTATTGAATAGTGCACAAATGAATACAATAAACATATGTAAAGGAACATCTACACACATAAGAACTATCATCTACACAAAACGAATACTAATACAATTATACGAAATACATTAAGTGCAATAACAGAATATACGTATTCATACTATTAAGTATTTGCGTTTAACATCTACGTTCGTAAATCACAATGCAGTAATCTAAATGCGATCAATCACAACTGGGCACAACTATTACAATAACTTGGACTAAAACTGTATATATAGCGTTATATAATACTGATGATTCTTACGAGATTCAGCAGGAAATTAAATCGTTAAACGAGATAGTGCAACACTAAAAATAATAATAAAATTTTACTTGTAAATATTTCCAAATACACACGCAAGGATTTCCAAACTTACGAACTTTTTGTAAATATGTACTCCAAAATTTCAATAGGATATAAGAATTTTTACATTGTTCAGTTTACATTAGAAATCGAGTTGTCGCATATCAAACGTAAACGAAACGGAATGAAAATTGACACTCACACATTTTGAAACTTTATACGACTATTACTTGGAATCTTTACTCCGTCCTTTTATTCTTGATTTCTTGTAAAAGTCTGATTTTGAACAACGATATTTTCATCAAACCATTTGAATAAAAATATTTAGACTATGTAGTTTATATGAAATGAAATGTAGTAAATATGAGAATTAGGAAAAAAACATGGACGGAGTAACTCACACACATAAAATCTTCAATAATCAGGTTCACTTCAAAAGCGAATAAAGGAATTGATAAATATTATCGAGTCAAACTCGAAACGTAACATGGTCATACTTATTGTAAAAAAACGCAACACAGCCAAAACTGCACTCTAAGATAAAATAATAATCGTAAGTTCAATATAATCAAAATTCATTTCTAATCGGAATTATAAAAATATGGTAATTTTTTATTCATAAATACTTCTTTCATATACGTATAACGAAAAATATAACTTTCTATATGATAATCAAACGAAAAAATAAATTGTTCAATCCCCCTTATTTCCGACGTAACTATGAGATTTAAAAATACAGATCATATTTTTAAACAAAATATTACACTTTTCTCAGAAAATTGTGCAAAAAAATAATGCTCCTGTACTAAGTACGAAAAATTAATCTATAAATAATACTGAAATATACCTATTTAATACTTCAACGAAATTTAATAATATAAAAAAATAAGTACACAAAATTTGTGCGTAAACATTCGTAAGACATTCGTTTTATGAATAAAATCAAAAAGAATCGACTTTTCTTGATATTTCACTACAAAAAGAAACAAAAATATATGATTTAACGAGCCTCTATATACTTTTAGATCTAATTTGATTCTATCTAATCTAATTTAACACACACGTTACAATTTTTTTGGTATATAATATAATCCAAAATAATTACAACATAAATTATACAATACTAAATAATACTTTATAATTTTCAAAACACTACAAAAACACACAACATAGGTAAATCAGAAATCAGAATTGAAACATGGTAAATGGCACGTCAAATGGTCACTATGGTTAATTTTATCACAAATGGTCACAAAATGTATATAAGGGGGAGAGAATGGTAGATGACAGATGATCATAGATGTTTATTGGTCGCCATTTTCATGCGCAAGCTTCTGCTTCTTGTTGGGCGGAGAGAACATGGCGCCCGAACGGAGAGACGACATCAGGAATGGTACCTGCAGAATTGTAATGAAAATTAATTTTGTATTGTTACTGACATAGCTTTTGTTTTTTTTACTTACTTTTGAGTGTTGATCCATTACAGGGATACAATGTTTTTTGAGACGCTTTGTACTTACGGTGTTTTCTTTTTAGATTGGAGTGGAGATGAAGAGAGTAGTGAAATACGACTCGTTCATCTTACTTTGAACTATCGGCGAATTTTGAAGTTTGAAACTAATTTTGATTCGTCTATCAAGTTTTAATGACAGCACGGGGCAGGCCACTGACCTTGTGCTCCAGCTGCAGGTGGGCGAGCGGGGGCAGGGCGAGGCAGGCCACTGACCTTGTGCTCCAGCTGCAGGTGGGCGAGCGGGGGCAGGGCGAGGCAGGCCACTGACCTTGTGCTCCAGCTGCAGGTGGGCGAGCGGGGGCAGGGCGAGGCAGGCCACTGACCTTGTGCTCCAGCTGCAGGTGGGCGAGCGGGGGCAGGGCGAGGCAGGCCACTGACCTTGTGCTCCAGCTGCAGGTGGGCGAGCGGGGGCAGGGCGAGGCAGGCCACTGACCTTGTGCTCCAGCTGCAGGTGGGCGAGCGGGGGCAGGGCGAGGCAGGCCACTGACCTTGTGCTCCAGCTGCAGGTGGGCGAGCGGGGGCAGGGCGAGGCAGGCCACTGACCTTGTGCTCCAGCTGCAGGTGGGCGAGCGGGGGCAGGGCGAGGCAGGCCACTGACCTTGTGCTCCAGCTGCAGGTGGGCGAGCGGGGGCAGGGCGAGGCAGGCCACTGACCTTGTGCTCCAGCTGCAGGTGGGCGAGCGGGGGCAGGGCGAGGCAGGCCACTGACCTTGTGCTCCAGCTGCAGGTGGGCGAGCGGGGGCAGGGCGAGGCAGGCCACTGACCTTGTGCTCCAGCTGCAGGTGGGCGAGCGGGGGCAGGGCGAGGCAGGCCACTGACCTTGTGCTCCAGCTGCAGGTGGGCGAGCGGGGGCAGGGCGAGGCAGGCCACTGACCTTGTGCTCCAGCTGCAGGTGGGCGAGCGGGGGCAGGGCGAGGCAGGCCACTGACCTTGTGCTCCAGCTGCAGGTGGGCGAGCGGGGGCAGGGCGAGGCAGGCCACTGACCTTGTGCTCCAGCTGCAGGTGGGCGAGCGGGGGCAGGGCGAGGCAGGCCACTGACCTTGTGCTCCAGCTGCAGGTGGGCGAGCGGGGGCAGGGCGAGGCAGGCCACTGACCTTGTGCTCCAGCTGCAGGTGGGCGAGCGGGGGCAGGGCGAGGCAGGCCACTGACCTTGTGCTCCAGCTGCAGGTGGGCGAGCGGGGGCAGGGCGAGGCAGGCCACTGACCTTGTGCTCCAGCTGCAGGTGGGCGAGCGGGGGCAGGGCGAGGCAGGCCACTGACCTTGTGCTCCAGCTGCAGGTGGGCGAGCGGGGGCAGGGCGAGGCAGGCCCGCAGCAGGTTGTCGAGGCAGGCCCGCTGCTTGAACAGCGCGTTGACGACCGGCGCTCCGGCCGGCACCAGCGGGGCCTTCAGCAGGTAGCCCAGCGGGGACAGCACCGCGTGCATGCCGCTCCACTCTGCCGATATACAAGGGCTAGTATAATGGACACTGGAAAAATGTCTTGCGGAATTCAGCGTAAATACCATGAACTTTGTTCAGTGGCAAAATTCTTCTGAAATACATTGATACAATTAATAATATAAAAAATATATTTCCCATCCCATATTTATAAGATAACAGGCGTGGGACAAGGGTGGCGTCCCCACAATCTTGGTTGGTTGGTTTTAGCTTCACCCTGACCCGCCCCCTACACATAAAAAAATAAAATTGCGTCCTCTAAAAAACGCAACCCCAAATGTAACTTTTCACTGGACTACATATGTAATCCTTTACCCTTGGTCTGGTCCTCCCTGAAGCTGACCCTGGCCAGCAGGTCGGCCAGCACGAGCAGGTCCAGCATGAGCGGCGCGGCCAGCAGCGAGTCCTCGCACGTGTTGTGCACCGCGACTGTGCTCGCGCCGTGCAGCAGTATCTCTGACGTGTACTCGTCCATTGCGCGCTTCGAGTCACCTGTGAGGTTAAACTATTAGTCTAACCTAACTATACAGGGTGTCCCACTATTGGTATATTAAGCGCGAAAGGACTTATAGTTTTACATACACTGATCACGTAAAAAATACTTAAACAACAAAATTACGTCAAAAAATTTTTGCTAAATTTTTCCTGAAAATCCATGTTTTCTTCTCTAGCTTCGCGCAGCCGGCATATACCGCTTTTCTAATATGAGCATTTTATCTATGAAAACCACAGAACAGTAAAAACATATAGAAGTGCTGTAATGTCTAATTAGTATGAAAACCAGTGTCGCTAAACCCACACATTTAAACCGATAGTTATACAGTACACTACAAGTAAACTATGCCTTTGATTGGACAGCTTAATTTGAGTAAAAACTGACTTAGGTTATAAATTCAGCATTTCAATATGTACCCTAACGCACCATGTTACGGTTTATTTTAGTATAACATCCCTAGGTATATTAGCTGTTTTGTTTCTCATTGCACAGAAATTCCAAATTCGAAAACATTCAGCTACTCCACAACAGAGGGCGTTAGTTTTCGATAGATATAAATTTGAAACGCAACACATAGAGATAAGGTTGAAATTTGTGTCACTCAACATTAATGACATTAACTTGATATTTATCTGATGCTATGCTCTGAGGGATGTCAGCCTTGTTATCGATAATTCACAAATAAATATTTTTTGTGTATTTTTTTTTCTTTCTTTTATATGAGTATAGTATAATGCGTCACATTTTGGAGTATGTTTATTACTACTAAGTACGTCTTTTTATATTATTATTATTAAATAAAAAACGGAATAGAATAGTATAAATCTATATTTACAAAATACAAACAGAAAATATGCATTATTTTAAATCTTGGAACTGCTGTAGGTTTGATGTATCGGTGGCCTTTGTGAGACCGCTTAGTACTGTTCGGCATCCAGCTAACTCGTCACGTTGCATTTATCCATTTCTCTTTTAAATTAGCCTCTTTGGGCTAATCTGTAAATAAATCTATCTAAATCTATAAATAAATTAGACAAATGAAAGCTAAGGAAAAATAAAATAAAATTTAATATATATAATGTTTGTCTTTTCTAAAGTATCGATACTGTCGATATGCACCACAAGCATCACTAAAGCGAAATTCGTTTGTTTATTGCAATAATATTCCAGAAAGTCTTGTTTGCTGTTCAATCTATAATAGTACTAATTTCTTATGGATTAAGGTTCATTTTGACTAGATATTTGTATAGAATTTTGACAAATTACGACAAGCGAAGTTATAACATAAAATATAATTTAAATAAATTAAAATAAGACTTACCGACGGTATGAAATGCCTTCATTGCTGATATTATTTCGTCTGCTATCATACCGAACACTCTTTATACCGAACAACACGTCCTAATTAATGAATAAATATGGAAAAAAGGTTTGACAGCTGACAACCGACTCGAATATTTTTCTGTGCACAACTGAGAGCAAGTTAGGTGATCTAAACTTATCATTGACACGTGGGCCACGCCCACATCACACTTCTATCTACTTTACTGTTCTGTGATGAAAACATAATCTTAAACGATAGCTCACGTGCTGGTGGCAAAGTTGGGCGGGTTGCTTGTTATGGATCTACACATAGTTTTAAGAATTCATTTATTTGAAAAAAAAATGCGTCTGGAATTTTATAACTATTTTTTACGTACTCAGCGTATGTAAAACTATAACCTCCTTTGAGCTTAGTATACCAACAGTGGGACACCCATGTATAATATTATAGTCTAAGATCCCACAGCAGGAATAGTGCGTTCATCATTTTTTTGCTAAAACCAAAATTTTATGTATCATAAAAGTTCAGTTCATAGAACAATTTTTGTACGTGCTAGTATAAATGGAAATTTGAAGTCAGTAAAAGACAAATAGGACAACCGCTAATCTAAATTCGCCCATTTTCGTGAACGAGTAACATACATACACCCATACATTCTTACAAACTTTCGCATTCAAAACATTAGTAGGCTAAAGTGTATTACAATGAGAGGTTAGTACACTAACCGACATAGGGCACGTATTTAATGACGACCACGTGGTCGGGCTTCTCGCCCGGCTTGTACAGGATCGGGTTCGACTCCACCATGTCGTCCACCACGTTGCTCTTCGTTATCTGCAATGGGGAATATTCATGTTTTTCTTTTTTGTCTTAAATTAATAGTTTACTATTTTATAACGTAGAAAAAACAAGTCAATAACTGCGTTAAAAACAACCGACTTCAAACTTACACTTGCAACATTTACAAATACAGACATAAATGCTCATAAAATAAAAACTACTGGGCCTATACGAATAAAATTTTTATGGGACCAATTCGACACCATCCCGCATCGAACAAAAAAAGAATCACGTAAATCGGTTCAGAAACCACGGAATAATCGGTGTACATACATAAAAAAAAAACATACCGGCCTAATTGATAAACTCCTCCTTTTTTTGAAGTCGGTTAAATATTAATGGGCTTCAAAAAACTCTAGATATTTTTAAAAATGAAATTTAAAACTTTTAAAAAATTTAAGCGGTTCAAACGCCGCCATTTTGCGCGCGCTTTGTGTGACGTCACATGACACGTCCAGTGGGTGTTTACCTTAGTGTTTAGTGTTTACCTGTGGAGTAATGGATACAATGTCGTATCAGATGACGTCACATTTCGTTCGACCAGTTGAGGCGCGTTTTGGAAGTTTGAATTTCGCTCCCTTATTTTGCACTTTTTGAATATTATTTTAGGGGTTTAAATGATAAGTAAATAAAAAAAAATACTTTTAATTATAATATTATGATGATAAGTATTCGAGAAAAAAATATTTTAGGCCATTTCAAATTTTATGCATATTCCCTATTGTGCTTTAGTTTTAAAAATCTACTCGAAGATATTATTTCAGTATTATATTATAGAAAATTCATCATAATTTATTTAAATTATGCTATTGTTGCCTTTGGTATAACTTCATTTTGGATAATAATATATTTGGCAATTATCGCCATTATATAGAAATACATATATACATTGTCAATTAAAAGCGCTTTCACTTCCAGGACTATTTGCAGAAGGAAAGAATATTTTATTTAAAAGTGCCCAAAAAAAAAGCCCTGACAGTTAATTCTTCTAGTAACAATTAAAGATTATTCTATTAGTGCTAAACTTTTTAAAATATACTTTTACTTTAATGGGAATAAAATGATACATGACTGATTTTCTTACCTCCTTGGATCGGAACTGCTTGGGCGCTGACAGGTTCTTGCCATCATTATTACCAAGATGGTTGTAGCTGACGATCGACACTGGTTTTAGACCTGTTGTAATTATTAAAAGACAACGATTATTCTCAAATCTATCTAGTAATCAATACCCTTAAATAATAAAAATATATTATGTTTTCCTCCCCTTGTCGGTTTCGTAACTTAGTGATTTTTTACTCGTGTCGGAAGCCAAGACTCTGTTTGGGTCGCAGAGCTAGTTAAGTTAGTAAGTAAGTAAGTATGTTTTCCTCCATTTTTACGTTGTATAAACAGCACAACACGTTTTGTGGCAGGTTCAAATGTTATTTCTTATAAGAAAACTCTGCCTAATAAATTTATGGGCAGAGTTTTGCTTCAGACCATTTTAGAGCGTAATTAAGACTAGTTTTTTTTTTCATATTTTCCCCATATACATACCAGCAGACACTAAAAAGTCGACTAACACCGACTTGAGCTTGGTCTGTCCCGACTTGAAGTCGTCTCCCGCGACCGCCACGCCCAGACGCGACGCGCGTTCTACCACGCCGTTGACTAGCGTGTTTTGTGGCGAACCGTTTATGTAGCAACACTTGAAACGGATATTATAGTTATTTTAAATCAAATATCGAAGCATTTGTATATTTAAAGTTTTTGAAAAATAATACATCCATACTAATATTATAATGCGAAAGTAACTCTGTCTGTCTGTTACTCAATCACGCCTAAACTACTGCACCAATTTTCATGAAATTTGGTATGGAGATATTTTGATACCCGAGAAAGGACATAAGCTTTTTACCCCGGGACATAGAATAGGTTTTATCCCGGAAATCCCACGGGAACGGGAACTATGCGGGTTTTTCTTTGACTGCGCGGGCGAAGCCGCGGGCGGAAACCTAGTAAAAAATAATTACAACTAATTCAAAAAATACGGAGAAACTCAGAACTTTTGATATAATTGCACTGGTTTGAAATAATTAGAATTTAGGGTTGCAAAGAAAAGTCTGCAATTGAAATAATTGATCGTATGAAAAAATCGTTCTTATTTCTATATGGAGCTCAATTTAAAGAAGATTATAACCTATGAATTACCAAAACAAAATATTATTTTATCAAGTTATACCTAGTTAAAAACGGTTATATTAACCCCAAATTTATATTGATCAAATCGCTTTAAATTTTGCCTTTTGCCTAAAAAGTACATTAAAATCACGATTAACAACACTAATAGGCCAGTGGAAATTAACATTAAATTCGCAAAGCACGATGTAGATTTGAATTTTTGGTATGTTGTTTGGATCAGTTAGGGTGTGATGTAAATCCCAATTTGCAACTTCGAAAAAGTTGTGCTCGCTGCGCACCACGTGATAAACTGCGAAAATTTTGGACTTTTTTCACTTTTTGCTCTAAAAGTCATAAACTATGCGTTTCCGACAAGTATGATTCAGTACATAAATTAAGGTTATTAAATTTGCAACAATTTAAGCCTAACCGCAGCTCTCTAAACCTTATAACGACTAAACTGTGGCCATTCGAAGATGGTTCATTTTTCCCGAAATATTGAAATTTTTAGTTTTGCTCCCGTTTGAAGCAAAATATCGGCAAAAACTGCTCGTTCTATGAGAAGTTCGTATAATAAAGTTGTAGTGCATTTAATTTTCTTTCATAAGAGCATAGAACAAAGTCTGTGAGACAAATATTTCACACACAATATCTGAAAAACAAAAAGAAGGTAGAAATAGATTTTAAAAGAATTGAAACTGAGAGCATATAAAATCATAAAAAGAATAATAATTTTTCATTTGCAGGATAGGTAATTAACAAAATTACAAAATTTGGGAAAGTAGGAAAAAAGATTATACGCAAATAATAAACTGCGAAAATTTTGGACTTTTTTCACTTTTTGCTCTAAAAGTCATAAACTATGCGTTTCCGGCAAGTATCATTCAGTACATAAATTAAGGTTATTATATTTGCAACAATTTAAGTCTAATTAAAGCTCTCTAAATCTTATAGCGACTAAACTGTGGCCATTCGAAGATGGTTCATTTTTCCCGAAATATTGAAATTTTTAGTTTTGCTCCCGTTTGAAGCAAAATATTGGCAAAAACCGCTCGTTCTATGAGAAGGTCGTATAATAAAGTTGTAGTGCATTTAATTTTCTTTCATTAGAGCATAGAACAAAGTCTGTGAGACAAATAGTTCACTCACAATATCTGAAAAACAAAAAGAAGGTAGAAATAGATTTTTAAAGAATTGAAACTGAGGGCATATAAAATCATAAAAAGGATAATACTTTTTCATTTGCAGGATAGGTAATTAACAAAATTAAATTTTCTACAACTTTATTTTATGACCTTCTTCTTTCTTCATAGAACGAGCGGTTTTGCCAATATTTTGGTTCAAACGGGAGCAAAACTAAAAATTTGAAAATTTCGGGAAAAACTGACTATCTTTGAAAGGCCACAGCTTAGTTGTTATAAGGTTTAGAGAGCTGCGGTTAGGCTTAAATTGTTGCAAATTTAATTATCTTTGTAATTTTGTTAATTACCTATCCTGCAAATGAAAAAGTATTATCCTTTTTATGATTTTATATGCCCTCAGTTTCAATTCTTTAAAAATCTATTTCTACCTTCTTTTTGTTTTTCAGATATTGTGTGTGAAATATTTGTCTCACAGACTTTGTTCTATGCTCTTATGAAAGAAAATTAAATGCACTACAACTTTATTATACGAACTTCTCATAGAACGAGCGGTTTTTGCCAATATTTTGCTTCAAACGGGAGCAAAACTAAAAATTTCAATATTTCGGGAAAAATGAACCATCTTCGAATGGTCACAGTTTAGTCGTTATAAGGTTTAGAGAGCTGCGGTTAGGCTTAAATTGTTGCAAATTTAATAACCTTAATTTATGTACTGAATCATACTTGTCGGAAACGCATAGTTTATGACTTTTAGAGCAAAAAGTGAAAAAAGTCCAAAATTTTCGCAGTTTATCACGTGGTGCGCAGCGAGCACAACTTTTTCGAAGTTGCAAATTGGGATTTACATCACCCTAACTGATCCAAACAACATACCAAAAATTCAAATCTACATCGTGCTTTGCGAATTTAGGGTTTTTTAGTGTCGATTTCTACTGGCCTATAATAAATCTTCAGTCTACTCACTCCTTCATCAATGGCGGCCAACGAAAAGATGGTGGAAGGCGATATTTCCGAGTTATTAGCTCGTAGCGCCTTCTCCAAATTTTCATCTGTGTCGTGCACTCCGGGGATGACTTCGCAGAACCTATACATTAAAATAATAAATAGAATATTTATAAAGACAAAATATTATCGTCTACACTTGTACATTCAAGTAATTGAAATAAAGTATTGAAAATTTATGAGAAACAAAAAATCATTCTATAATGAGGCGGGAACCGAACCCTATACTGCGGTATAACCTGTGTATCAAAATATTCATATCTACTTTAATAGATGAGAACTCTGTTTACAGTATTTATTCTAAAACTTGATAAAAAGAAGACTGCATCTATTATTTTTTTCATTCAAACTTGACAGAACGACAACAGAGCTTTGAAAAACTTTAATAAAAAATACAATTTTAGACCAAACATCATAGAATGAACAAAATATGTTTGTATAGGTTAAAAGAAACACATTTTAATTACAAATCTCAATACGTGTTTTAACATAATGCTAGATAATAAACTCTATCCATTTATAATGCTGAACGCTTAAAAAACGGCTAAACAATTTTAAATTATTCCATAGAACTGATAAGCACAATTTGTTGATTTAATTTATGATTTTAATGCATTTAAATCACTTATTAAGCTACATCGTTTGATATTAAAATGAAATTTAAAATTGTCGGTTTTACATTACGCCAATTTTGCATATTTCTACTGGACTATTTTTATCATTGATTCATTTCAAATACATTAAAAATAACTTTTAAGATATTCAGTGTAGTATTATAAAAATACATATGTAGTCTATTATCTAAATAATAGACAACACAGAAAAATAACAAATTAACTTTATTAATTAATATACCTAAATATAAAAATTTGTACACAATCGCAAAACAAATATTGAGATAATTTTATTTTTCTCATATATATTTTATAAAATAGAAATAGAAATATTGTTTATTTAACCAGTATTTATTTATTCAAAAAAAAGTGATTTATAATGAAATATAATAAGAGACGGCAAGCGTTAAGTTCAACAACCTGAAATATGACGCTCTGCGCGTAATATAATCTGAATTCCAAACCTTACAAATAATTAAATGTAGGACTTAGAAAAAAACAAAATAATTTTGTATTATTGTAAAATAACGTAAAATTTCCATTTTTTACACTGATTTATTTATGAAATAAAAAGTGTTGACGCACATGTGATTATTAATTCATAAGGCACCATTTTTATTTTAAACACTATATTTTTTATTTTATTTATTTACGTATATATATATGTAGGTTATGAATATAATCGACATTAACAATTTTAAATAGCAACTCAGTCGAAGTGGAACGAAAACCATCCTGTTAACCTGTTAAGTTTTCACGCTTGAACCGCTCCATTGAATCTTATAAATTACCATAAAAAGCGACATTTAAAAAGTATTATTATTATCGTGAAAAAAAAACCCGACTATTAATTTATGTAGTCTATGTCACTATCACAATTCTTATGATTATAATGACCTCAAGTCCAAATCCGTCCTTTGGCTTGGGCTGTAGGGCGTGCTAAAGAAAAATACATACATACACTCGAAAATCATAACCCTTCTTTTGTCGCAGTCGGGTAATAAATATAAACGAATACTCACCGTTCAGTATTTGCTGTCCACAGCACGACAATGCTGTCCAACTTGTGTTTATCGCGGAAATCTTTGATGTCTGCTCGCACTTGCAAATATTGCTCGTAGCGAGTGCCTCTGATGAGATTCGTTGCACGATCAGCCTGTAATGATTAAATTCACTTAATTATTGGTTTAATAAAAAAAATACTAAATTAATAAAAAATAAAAAAGTTAATATTTTTCGTATGGTTGTTTGAAACTCAAAAATTACTGCACCCATTTAAAAAATTCATATAATACCAACAAGAAACTACATAATTTTCTTTTTTCACCAAGTCGAACTGATAGTATATTATTTCACACTCAAGTGTATAAAGAGTGCCTCTACACGTGAACTGTTAAAAATTTCTAATTTTCTATATCGTCAGCGTATGAATGACAGAAATCGATAAAATGTACAAATAAATAATGCAAAATGTATTTCAACAACTATTTTGACCATTCCTAGATTTCTGTATTATAGTAGAGCCCAAGAAGCTTATATCTTATACACTGGAGATTTCGGTATGAGCATTTGACGTGTAACAAGAAAATTGTTGTGTTCTATCACTTTCACACCTAACTTGGTATTGCCACTGTTAATATGAAGTTTTCCCAAGGCTACTATGTATGCTGTAATATTCTGTGCAAAAGGTTAGTTTTTGTACATGAGTTTGTTGATAAATTGCCAACAACGTCATTCAGAAGCATTGTTGGATGAGACAATTATTATTTATGCTAAATAAAATAAGTATCTGAACCAATTATTAAAAAGCGATACTCCCTGATTATGGGTAGTTACCATAATAAAATTGTAGCAACTCTCACTTTGACAATATGGCATAAGTGTCAAAAAAATTGCGTCGCTTCGAATATTTAAGTTAATATTGTTGCGTATTTAATAAATATTTTCCGAATATAAATAATGTATTGCATTGTGAAAAATTGCAGAAGTTTTTGGACACCAAATTCTGGCATAAAATTTCACAGGCAAGTGTATATTTACGCTATTTACAATATTCCTCATGCATTTACCTGTTTAGAATCATTTTCATGGCAAAAATCGTCAATTTTATCATCATTTTAGTAATCAATCATGCTAAATATCTTCTTTTCCTAATAATTTCATCATTTTTCAATAAACCAATTTAACAAGTAAGGTAACCATGATGACGAGTTTTTACGGATAGCGAAGAGAAAATATTGTAATAGTTAACAAAATTATGATGAACATTTAGAACACCATTTCAAAGATTTTTATACTAGTAATGAAACAACGCACGACATCGATATTGCACTCACATGTGGTTTTATGTTTGTTCTTCTTTAACATAGAAATTAATAGTTCTTTTAACTTACCAAATTTTTTTTGTTTTACTTATTTCAGCTTTCCAAAAATGAAATAAAAAGAAATAAATGGCTGTCCATAGTGCCTATCAAGGGTAAAATTTATCAACATGCCAGAATATGCAGTTTGCATTTTAAGCCTAAAGATTACGGCCCAGAAAAAAAATACCTTTTGAAAAGTGCTATACCTTTTCATTTACCACATTCTTGTTACTGCGTCTCAACTGTGGATAAAGTAATTTTAATTATATTATAATTAACCACCATGAAACCATTAGTAACCGTAAGTACAGCTCCTGAAAGACATACGAATTTCTGAGAACTGTAATATCGTTACCACACATCAACACTAGCGATGCAACTCTCCCTTTGGAATATTGAAAAGTTTTAGACTGAAGCTTGAGTAACCAAAACGATGTTTTAATGTATGTAGCACTCATTTTAATTAAAAAATCGTAGTATGAGATCAAAAGTTATCAAGCGTTATTTAAAACTATCATTCTCTACCAATTAAAATGGTGTGTACCTATAAAGATGATAATTATTCATGTAAGTTGACCAGTAATATTATAATATAAATACTGTTAAAAATCTATGTCGTTATTATTTATAGACCATGATTTTTAGTTTTTTTTATTTCGAAAAATCCTGAATATACAAACCAGTGTGGTCACCCACAGAAAGAGACAAAAAACAACACTGACGTCATTCAAGGTTATATTTTCTTGTGACAAGTTAATGGTCATAGTGCAATCTCCAGTGTATTAGATATAAGCTTCTTGGTAGAGCCATTTTAATAGGCAACATTTGATAGTTCAACAAAATTCAACAACGTAACCTAGTAACGATGACATAGAATAACATGATATTTCGTTTTGTTAGAACTGCACATTTGCTTAACTTTTTTCAATTACGATTACATATTTATAATAATAATGACCGATGCAACTAATTTTAAGATTTGATTTTACTGATAAACCATTCTAAACATAATAAACATTTTCTTATTTAAAGAACTGACGTTACGCTACAATTTTGTGTCAATAAACCTTTTTTCTTTTTAAATACCAGAGACGTTACTCTAAAAATCGAAATCTGACATCTAGAATCGAATGCATTGATTACTTGGGAATAAAAACCATCATAAATTATTGACATGTGTTTCAAGTTCGATTGACAAATGTTTAAAGTCCGTATCGATTAATTCGCTTTAATCGATGTTTTTAAGCAGGTTACCACCCTATGAAGATAAAATTGATAGACGTCAAATGTTGCCTATTAAATTGGCTCAACTATAAAAGTTATAAATATCGTATGTTCTGTATTTATGTTTGTTTTGACTTTTAAGAGCATTTTCTAAACTTATAATTTCATGGAAAATTTAGGTAAACCCTAGTCCACACACATTGAGAAAAGAGATTCGACACTCAATTTTCATTTGTCATGTGATGTACAAAATCAGCATCCTACTCATTACAACAATTATAATTATGTAAACACACACATGGACATAAATTAACATCCCTTTGTATTTTATTTGTACATATTTAAATTAATTATTCTAATAAGGTTATCTGCATGGATTTAAAATATTCCTAAAGGAAAATTCCATTTACTTGAATACTCGAAAATATTCCATATAATAACCTGCATTCTCGAATATAAAAATATAATAAATAAAAATACATCCGTCGTTCCTCAGTTATAATTAACATAATATACAATCTCGTAAAAAATAATTAAAATAAAATTACTTTAAAAATGTTTACACTATTTACAACTTTATACACAGTATCAAAAACAACTAAAATCAAGAATCGTCATAATTTTAAAAAGAGTTTTGTTTTTTTTTTTTAATATTTTTTGATTTAGATAAAGTGTTAATAATATATTAAATTAATTACTTCTTACAACTTTGGTTCAGTTAACGCGTGAACATCTAGTGAATCGAAAGGAAGGAAGTTCGATGACAGATCTATTTTAAGAAAATCCTAAGAAATAAAGGCTTCTGACGTCAGTGACTCAAGATTTGCCTGATTGAAAAGATCGATTGAGATGTAAATTTATCTGCTCCATATAAATAGTATTTTATGAAAATAAAGATGATGTTGAATATAATCGAATTTCCACTTATGGGTTGAATTTATTATATTTTAGTTCAGCTTTTCATGTATTAAATCAGGCTTTGCGGCCATTAACCATTCCTGAAAGCCGGATGCTACCAAGTATCATAGAGTTAGTAATATCACAGATAATATACATAATACTATAATATATAGAAGTTACATACAACGTAACTAGGCCCCCCTAGTCAAGTGGCTTTCTCTTAGCGTAGCGTTCAACAGAATAGACTACGAATGTATGAGATTGACCAGCCCCCCTAGTCAAGTGGTTTTCTGTTAGCGTATCGTTCAATAGAATAGACTACGAATGTATGAGATTGACGTAAGCTGTAGATAAACGTATCTATAGCTTACGTCAATCTCATACATTCGTAGTCTATTCTATTGAACGCTACGCTAACAGAAAGCCACCTCACTAGGGGGGCTGTAGATACGTTTATCTACAGCCTACGTCAATCTCATACATTCGTAGTCTATTCTATTGAACGCTACGCTAACAGAAAGCCACCTCACTAGGGGGGCTGTAGATACGTTTATCTACAGCCTACGTCAATCTCATACATTCGTAGTCTATTCTATTGAACGCTACGCTAACAGAAAGCCACTTGACTAGGGGGGCAGGTATGGTGCTTGTGATGGTTGTAATTAAAAAAAAACAACCTATAATTCCGTATTTTTTACCCGATTTTCAACCTGGACATCATGCACTGTTAACCTACATTCCAAACAACAGATTTGCGAACAAAAAAAACATGAATGCAGAGACAGTGCATTAAACCGGACATATCATATATCAATGCATCTGCAAAACGATACGTGTTTTATAAACAAATGCAATATTTCGACACTAGACACCTATCATTCATAGAATTGTATTTGTAAGCTTGGAAATCAATATCGACTTCCTTGAAGCGATGTTTGACCTTCTTATGCGGTTTTGATAGACGTAGGTATTGTTAGACTAAACTGTCTAAACGAACTACTTATGTGAATATTGTGGAAGGGGGAAATGTATTTAAAATTCATTTGGTTAGGGAGCCAGGTGCAAATTTGGTTAACTATTTCCTCTCAAGAGATAATTCGTCAGACGCATGAGAGTATAGTATTATAAAGCCTCGTGAACGTCAGCTGGCGCTCGGTTGGGGGGTGAGCCTCCCACGCACATAGGAAAAAAAATACATTCATTCATTAATTTCCTCTCAGCTAAAAATTTGTCAAATTGTAGCTAACCCAATATCTCAACGAAAAAAATAGTCAGCTGGTTACAACATGGTGTATTATACGTCAGCTGGTGTCTCGAACATGAAAGTTAAATTTAAAGAAAAATTTATTTTCCGTTATTTCCTCTCAAACAAAAATTTACCTGATGATAGCTTATATGTAACTGTGGATAAATATATATGTCAGCTGGCTGTATCTTGGTGGAAAATCCGTCAGCTGATACGGGAGGCTACAACCGCTCTTCCCCCCAACCGAGCTCCAGCTGACGTTCACGAGGCTTCATAATACTATACTTTGATGCATTTTACTAATTACCGCTTGAGAGGAACTTGGTCATAAAATCTGCTGCTGGCTCCCGGACCAATTATTCGTAGTAGCATTATTGTTTTAGAATGTAGAAACTATATATAGATACATTTCGGTATATAAAGAGAATTAGAAATAAAGTTTTCCAAAAGCCCTGTATATCGCCGAGTTTCCATTTTTGCCAAATACAGCCAATAGTCAATAGGTACTTCTCTTATCTCAAAAATCACTTTCAAATCGGTTCAACTAGGACTAGGTATTTGGGAGTTACAATATCCTACATAGACACAAATAAATATTCGTAAACCCATGTTAAAAACGTTGAACCTTAAACTAACGCCAGAAAAAAAAATATTTTCCGAAGCATGGACGTATAAAAAAAGACGGACGCCGTATTACGAACAAACAACGTGAAGCCACCATAGTAAGCTAGCGATCCACTATGTGTTTTTAGGCCCGAAAAAGTTTCATTCTTATTTTATTGGAAATATCTAAGGAGCTTCTCTTTTTAAATGCACGAGTAGAACACCCAGAGTTTTATTTCAAAAACACGATTTTTAAAAAAATATTTAAAATATTGGAATTTTCGCGGCCGACTGAGCTAAATAAATTCGTATAAAAAAAATAGATGCACTAGATAATTTATTATGTTTCTAATATATGTAGTGATTACAGGCGCAAATTATCCTTTTTTGAAATTTTCGATATTGTCGATAGAGGCGAAAGTATTGTAATTTTTACTGATTTTCGTTTTTATTTTTTTATATTATATGCAGGCGTTAGTAGAAGCTCTGTTTAGTACCAAAAGAAGCCTTGAACTGAGGGCTACATGTGACAAAAATACCACATTCTAACCACGAAGTTATTACGAGTTATCGATTTTCAAAGAATTCAATGTCAGGGTTGACCCTAGTAAAGAAAAAGTCAAAGCTTTTTTTTAACAATTATATATTTATCATCTGTCTATTACCAAGTTTTTGTTTATGTTTTAAGTCGTTAGTTATAGTCGATATTTTACTATTATTCAATATATTATTATCCATATGATATGGAATAAATTAACTCAATAAAAAAAAATCTAAGATTTTTAAGACAATTCAATAATATCAAATTAATACAAATAAATCTCCTTTTTCGTCAATATTTTGAGCATTGATCATAGTAATCTCATTAAAAGTCAAACGGAAGTAACGGTAAAAACATTGACAACCCTATCTTTGAACTCTTTGAAAATCTATATCTCGTAATAACTTCGTGATTAGAATGTGGTATTTTTGTCACATGTAGCCCTCAGTTCAAGGCTTCTTTTGGTACTAAACAGAGCTTCTACTAACGCCTGCATATAATATAAAAAAATAAAAACGAAAATCAGTAAAAATTACAATACTTTCGCCTCTATCGACAATATCGAAAATTTCAAAAAGGGATAATTTGCGCCTGTAATCGCTACATATATTAGCAACATAATAAATTATCTAGTGTATCTATTTTTTTTTTATACGAATTTATTTATCTCAGTCGGCCGCGAAAATTCCAATTTTTTAAATATTTTATTAAAAATCGTTGAATAATATTAAAATATCGACTATAACTAACGACTCAAACCATAAACAAAAACTTGGTAATAGATAGACGATTTATATAATTGTTAAAAAACAGCTTTGACTTTTTCTTTATTAGGGACAACCCTGACATTGAATTCTTTGAAAATCGATAACTCGTAATAACTTCGTGGTTAGAATGTGGTATTTTTGTCACATGTAGCCCCTCAGTTCAAGGCTTCTTTTGGTACTAAACAGAGCTTCTACTAACGCCTGCATATAATATAAAAAAATAAAAACGAAAATCAGTAAAAATTACAATACTTTCGCCTCTATCGACAATATCGAAAATTTCAAAAAAGGATAATTTGCGCCTGTAATCACTACATGTATTAGCAACATAATAAATTATCTAGTGCATCTATTTTTTTTATACGAATTTATTTAGCTCAGTCGGCCGCGAAAATTCCAATATTTTAAATATTTTTTTAAAAATCGTGTTTTTGAAATAAAACTCTGGGTGTTCTACTCGTGCATTTAAGAAGAGAAGCTCCTTAGATATTTCCAATAAACCAAGAACGAAACTTTTTCGGGCCTAAAAACACATAGTGCGATCGTGTAAAGACAATAAACACGCACACACTCTCACCATAGTAAGCTAGTCGGCCGCCATTACGTCGTGTACTACCGACTGATTAACTGCGTCACTGTTTCACAAAAAATATTTAAAATGCCGTCTTGCGTGGTTAAATGGTGTCACAACAGTACAATTTTAAATAACAAAACACAAGGGATTACATTCCACAGGGAAGCAAGTTATTTCTTTTATGTTTTAATGACAAAATTATTACGGCAAAATTTATAGAAAAAAATACAGCCGCCATTGTCAACAGGACAGCTGTTGCCATGGCAACATGGCACACACACATGGATGTTTCGCCGCCATTACTAGGCTTCACTCAATGTTTAGGCGATATACCGTCCGTCTTTTTTTATACGTCCATGTTCCGAAGTTTTTGCGTAACATTTCAAATGAGCGGCTCTCACCCCGTCACCATGGTAACGTGATAACAGGCCATCGATAGGTTATTTTTGAGAGTCCGATCCCGATCGATCCGTGTTGAGGAAGGTCGGCACTCCGCCCTTGACCCGCATCCCCCACCCCTCGTGTGCGCACGTAATTGATCAACTGATAAAGTTTCATTCACTTTTTTATTGGGACCACGTTGTTTAACGGTTAACGTTTTTTCGCACTGGGAGGTCGAAAATTGTTTGCTTACTATCACACTTGCTATGCTTCAACTACCCTCAAACTAGGACAAATCTATAAGTCTATCGAGTTTGTTTATTCGGTTGAACGCGCTTATACATAAAAAGTAGATCCTACTCTAAGATCCTAATATACAAAAGCCTAATTACTTGCGATTTGACAAATTCTTTAAGTGCTAGGTAGCCCATTTATCGAGGAAACTATGGCCATATATATAGGGTATATCATCAGGCTAAGACTAATAGGAGCAACATAACTCGAACCTAATAAAGAAGTTGAAAAGTTTATTTGTTAGTTTTTATGTTTGAATTCAGGAAATACTGAACCGATAACAAAAAATATTTCGCCGTTGGATATGTACGCCATGCCTAAGTGTTCTTATACTGTCTGTGTATTGAAGTACATAAATGATTTCTTCCTTACTTTATACGTGACTAGCTTTCCGCCCGCGGCTTCGCCCGCTTTGTCTAAAACCTAATAAATTATATACTAAAACCTTCATCTTGAATCACTCTACCTAATAAATTATGTTATATATACTAAAACCTTCCTCTTGAATCACTCTATCTATTAAAAAAAAACCGCATCAAAATCCGTTGCGTAGTTTTAAAGATTTAAGCATACAATGGGACATAGGGACAGAAAAAGCGACTTTGTTTTATACTATGTAGTGAAGTAGATTTACGCCCGAAGCATTGCCCGTGTTTAAAAAAAAAAACACGCTCAGTTTCCGTTATTTTTCCGGGATCCGGGATAAAAAGTAGCCTATATCTTATTCTGGGTTTTCCTACCTACATACCAAATTTCATTGTAATCGGTTAGTAATTTATACGTGAAAGAATAACAAACATGCATCCATCCATTTCACAAGCTTTCGCATTTATAATATTAGTAGGATAAGTTCCTACCTACACGCAGTCTGTGACGCTTACACTTATCTTCATGATATACCCGAATATAACCTTACATTTTACGTTATTTACGTAGGTTATCGCTCCTTTCTATTACATAAATCCTATTATGTTGGATTACGTCGACAAGTCAATATTGTATTTGGTGGCATATTTCTTATAGTATCAGGCTTAGTTTATTATAATATAATTTAAACGCAACAGCCATACATTTTGAAATTTATGTATAAAAATTAAAAATTAAAAACCAAAATATTAAATTTCTGAACTTTATTGCACACATAATTTAAAATAATCAACACAATTACAATTAACAAAACTAACATCAAAATAAAAACAAAAATATTAATTTAAAATTTTATTTTCAAATAAAAACTTTAAAAGAAACAAACAATTAATAAGACAAAAGTAAACAAATGGGTGCCTTATCGCTAAGTAGAGATCTAGCTTTTTTAGTACCTACATATTATACAGATTAAAAAGTTTCCTTATTTTATATCACAAGTGTAAAGCGCGTGTAATACTTGTAAAATTAAGCCGTTAATAGAATTTTACAAATTGTTATTACTGTCTTCCTCCTGCTTTATCAGAATTAAATTTATTTATTGAACAAGGAAAACTTTTTCAAAATTATATTTCCGTTCATAGCATAGTCCTACTAATCCTACTAATATTATAAATGCGAAAGTTTGTGAGGATGTGTATGTTTGTTACTCTTCCACGCAAATATTACTGAACCGATTACTATGAAATTTAGCACACATATAGATGGTAACTTAGATTAACACATAGGATACGTTTTATCCCAGAAATCCCACGTGAACGGGAACTATGCGGGTTTTTCTTTGAAAACACGGGAAAAGCCCGGGGACGGAAAGCTAGTTCATAATATAGCGACGCAAAAACCATAGCCTTCTCTATCTCTATCTACAGGAGATAGAGAAGGCTATGCAAAAACGCGTACAATGCTCGCAAGGGAGCCATAACCAAAACATAACTAAATCTTTCCATGCCCGTGTATTTCTGTTACATACGCAAACAACAACATTTTGAAAACGCCCAAGGAATATAAATAATACTAGAATATATTAATACTGACACGTGTGCGAATGTATTACAATCCGAACACGTATTTAGTTTACATAGGTTAAATGTAATCGCGCATGCACTCCTGTATCGATCGATACCTAACACTTCACAGGAAGATAGGTATTCAGGTTTTGATGATAGGTGAAACTGAATGTTTTCAAATAGCGATGTTTTCTAGTTCGTTTTATAATTTTTATTCTTTTATTCATTTATTTGGTCATGGTAGTAAATGGCGAGTAATAATGCAGGTTAATTCTAACGACTTAAAAAAACAAACTATAGGTCCCTAATATAAATTCAATTATTACAATAACTACCTACAATATCACAAACGATTTATATAATTACTAGCGGTCCGCCCCGGCTTCGCCCGTGGTACATATGAAAAATAGATGTTGGCCGATTCTCAGACTTACCCGATATGCACAGAAAATTTCATGAGAATCGGTCCACCCGTTTCGGAGGAGTATGCAGACTAACATTGTGACATGAGAATTTTATATATAAGACTAGCGGTCCGCCCCGGCTTCGCCCGTGGTACATATGAAAAATAGATGTTGGCCGATTCTCAGACTTACCCGATATGCACAGAAAATTTCATGAGAATCGGTCCACCCGTTTCGGAGGAGTATGCAGACTAACATTGTGACACGAGAATTTTATATATAAGATTTAATACATAGATATATTTTTTACTATATTTAAAACAACCTTTCTTCTTTCCTTCTTTATCTACTTGTGGATTCAAATCTGACACCTTCGACTACACCCATTTCTGGTAACCCAGTAATAGGCAATTATTTATTACTCAAATTGAACAGAAGACATCCTATTTCTGAGTTAAGTGCCAATAAAACATATTATAATTAAGAGCCTAACGAAATAACGATGAACCCTCGTTTGATAATTTATCTATAGCGATTTATGCTAAATATTTATTCATAAGTATTATGTAACATTTTTTGAAACTAATAAAGCAATTTTTCATTTTTTTTTTCATTATCATATGCATAATATCTTATTAAAAACCAAAAGGATCCAACTTCCTTTATTTTTTCAGCATATCACAACAAGAGAGTACCTACTACCTATCACATTACTTTCATTTTTATAAAACGCATATTGATTCAATTAAATACTTCGTAAAAGGTTTTCAACGCAGGCGCGAGGGTTCGGGGAAAATTCAATCATTTTATTGTCTTTTAAAATGCAGCCATGATTGCAACTCATATAGCCTAATGGAGAGCATCCCACAGGATATTCAATTACTACGCTCATTTTACTAAAAGCTCTTTAATCTTATTTCGCCGTAATTTTATGGACAAAATGAATTTTGTATGTTTTCATTATTTATCAGTTACAATATCTAAAGCTATTCGAGATAATACGAGATCGAACATTAATTTCGCGTGGTAAAATAAATGTAATGAGGAATTAATTATGGGGAATTAATCTCCTTTGAAGTATTTAATTAACATAAAACATAATTTCGGTTTTATTAAAACTTAAACAAGAAATGATGTTGCAAGTATTATGTGCATATGCCAATCATTGGTTGAAAGTGATTTTGATATATTTTCGCATACAGATAGATTCATATTTCTGCCCATGAGTACTTTTCAAGTAATAAAATCTGAGAATCTGTTGTCATTCATTTTTCAGACCTTCGATATTATAAAGTGATAAGGGCACTAAGGACCTCTTAAATGGCATTCAATTTTCTTTCAATGTTCAATTCCAAAACTAGAATTTTTCCTTATTTTCTGTTTTAGATACTTCGCAGTTCATTTAATTTTTAACTAGCTATACTGCTTTTCGACACAGAGACCGAGAAAGCGACTTTGTTTTATACTCTGTTGTGATAATATCATTATCTGAAATATTTAATCATAGACAATTTAATACTTTTAAGTACTATAGAATTAACTAGCGGTCCGCCCCGGCTTCGCACGTGGTATTTCGCAATAAACGGTAGCCTATGTTCTGTCTCAGGGCCTAAAGATTGTCTGTGCCAAATTTCATCAAAATCGGTCCAGTAGTTTATGCGTGAAAACCATACATACATAATTACAAACCTTTCCTCTTTATAATATTAGTATAGAAGTATAGATAACATATTGTCAACCCAAGGACATCAATTTTATCCATTACTTCAATTAAATGGAAACATGATACTAAGCTATTACATGCTATTATTATGCAATAAGCAATAGGTCATTCAACTAGGAATACAGCTGAACCGTCAAAATATAAAAAATAATATATTATTCATATAGATTAGTCATATTCATATAAATTATAAGTTTAATTTCATGAAATTATATATTTTTTATTTATTTTGTAGCTTTTTACGTGTTTTTAAGTTTTATTTAAAATATATATTATATTTGTAGCTGTGCTTAATAATTGGGATGCTAAAAATATATAATATACATAACAAAATTAGATATTTTCATATACAGAGTCCAAATTGGAAACACTGCTATGCATCGAAGAATTAGAATTCTTCCAACGTTCGGGAGCTGGTTTTTTATTCTAAATTTTTTGCCAGGTTTTAATAGAGCTTGAGCTTGCTAAAAACGTTTATTGATCTTATTTTCGGAAATAGCTTTTTGTATGGTTTCAAAATCAACTTTAAAAAATAAAACGACTATCCCGAAACCTTATCAAATTCAGTCCTATCAGTAATATGTATCTCTAGCTATGCTAACATACTGGAACTAATAACATGTATAAAATGGAATACCGAATAAGTGCTGTTAAAAACCACTTACACGTCTTATAAACTCAAGAAAGGCTGAACCAATTTTAATGCTTTATAGTTTGTTCAATTCGTCTCCGCTTGGATGAGAATAATAACTATCAAACATGGGTTTATAAACACGGGCAAAAATACTGAACGGATTTTGATAATACTCAGCAGTGATGATACTCTGATACATAAGCAATAAGTATGTATCAGAATTACACATACTTGCTTAGCCAACGGGTTCATTCGCGGGTGAAACCGCGCGACACAACTAGTAAATTAGTAATTACATATAATAAAGATGTACAAGTACATACAGACAAAACTAAAAAAGGCCTACACGTAACGGTACGAAATCACGTGTCGTTGACACGGAGCGCAAGTCATTATGACTGCTGATGTCGAATGGTTTTTTACACAAAAAACACTAATTACAGTTAACATTCAAAAGTTTAAGAAATCCTTGATACTTCAAATTTATTTAATATTTCAAGTTACATTTTGTAAGTGATGATTATGTTGATTCAGTTGCTTTGCTTCGAAATTTCATTCTATCTATTAAATACTAGCGGTCAGCCCCGGCTTCGCCCGTGGTACATTTTTACGTTTTCTCTTCATAAGAACCATCCTCATACTTCAAGGAATATAATAAAAAAAGAATTATCGAAATCGGTTCAGCCGTTCACACGTGATGCCGTGACAACGCGAAACGGGTTTCATTTTTATATATATGTATATGTATATGTATACTAGCTTTCCACCCGCGGCTTCGCCCGCGTTTTCATAGAAAAACCCGTTCCCGTAGGATTTCCGGGATAAAACCTATCCTATGTCCTTTCTCGAGTATCAAAATATCTCTATACCAAATTTCATGCAAATTGGTTCAGTAGTTAAGGCGTGATTGAGTAACAGACAGACAGACAGAGTTACTTTCGCATTTTTAATATTAGTATGGATATAGAATATTATTCTACTATTAATTATTATTGTTCTAGTATTAATTATTATTATATATAGTATCAGAAATAGTTGAAAAGATTTTGCATAACTAAAATATGTTACTCTGTGTTATTAAATTTTTGACCATTCCATCCTAAATGGACAGCCGATAAGACAATGAAGAAACAATAGAGATATTTAAAAAAACTTTCCAATAAAACACCGTGTTAAACAAAGTTCCTTTTCTTATAGCGTTTATATTTAAATCATTCACAAATGTTAAAATTTTATACTTATTTTATTAAAATGATACTAGCAAACAGTTAATTTACCCTTATCAGCAAAGTATTCATAAATAATATAATATTTCAAAAATGCATTAACCCATTTATTATGCATAGCTATGAAAATTTAGAATGCTTTACATTTTACAAATTAAACATAAACTTCCGTAGCAACAAATTGTTTTAAAAAAATTAAATCTATACTAATATTATAAAGCTGAAGAGTTTGTTTGTTTGTTTGTTTGTTTGTTTGAACGCACTAATCTCGGGAACTACTGGTCCGATTTGAAAAATTCTTTCGGTGTTATATTTCATCACGCTACGGGCAACAGGAGTGGAGCCACGGGGGTGAAACCGCGCGGAGCAGCTAGTTATTCCATATCTATGGAATGGAATCATAGAAATGGCTGATTTAAAAGCATGTTCATTTTCACAAACAATATTTTAACTAGCTATAGAATGATGACATGCAAATTTGTACGGTATTTTCCTTCACATGCTTTCCTTATAATTTACAACAAGTAATTATTCTATGCACTTTTTAAACCTATAAAAAACATCACACTATCATTCGCTGCAATATTTCCATAAGCATAAAAACAGATGTCAATTATGTATATTAAACACAATTTTGGTATATTTAATGCAAATACTTAGATATTTGTGTGTTTAGAACCTGTGATATTCCAATATCACAGGTTGTCTGGTAGAAATCACTTGTAAGTGATAAGACTGCCTTTTGTACATTTATTTTACTCAAAAAAAAAACTTATAACTACATTAAAAATTGTTCCTATGTGCAGTTTTCTTCTCTGTTATTTTATTTGGTGTGCAATAAAGAATTTATTATTATCATCTTTACAAACCACTAATCACAAGAACAATATATACATTAATAATTAATGTAAAAGACTAACCTGATTAGCCGCAATGAAGTCTGGATCATAGATCGCAGGCCGTGGCTTCATAGCGGACATCTCTTTTTTCAGTTGCTGCTGCAGATCAAAGTCGATGACTTTCGCTCGAACCATGGAGTCGGCCAGGTTTAGCGGACTGATGTCCCAGCCATCAATCACTGTATATTTTATTGAGTTATTACTTATTATCATTGAAATATACACTTTTAATAAGGTTATATATTCAGTTATATGTTGTTAAACTTTCGATAAGAAAATGTTTGAATGAACAGTTTTTACAAGAACAGTAACATTTTAAGAAAATTTTTTGTTTATGTTTATTTTAGGTTTCCATACCAGGACTCTATTACCGAATCTTTACTGTCTCTCTGTCTGTTTTGTTGAGAAAATATTAAAAATAGTTGCAAACTACCAAATCTGCAGATTTATATCAATTTTAATGTAGTTAATAAACTAAATTTTTTACGGAAATGTATGTTTTTTATTCCATAAACTTACCAATATCATCTGGATGTACCATTGGTAGCAGCTGTGACATTGGAACATAGACGTCATTACCCTTCTCGTCAATTCCGAGCCTAACAGTTGACGCTTGTGTTATTGAACCATACCTTTTGACAAATAAAATATTATTAAAGCCAGTACTGTTGAGCTACATTCAAATGTTAAGTTACTTGTTTCAATATAATATTACATAGTATTTTTTATTAAAATTTTTCAAAGATTTCAAGTTATTTTAAATTTACCAATAGTCTAATATGAGTCCAATAAATAAATATCACATTAAAACAAGTTGTGTTGTACATTCTCACCAATTAGAATCCATTTTCCCATTCTTAGTGTTCCACGAGAGCTGGTGACGGTTGGCAAGCACCGCTGCTGTGAAGGTCGAACCATTGTTACCCCCCCACCCCACCAGCATCACACCAACCTTGCCTACCTTCCTCTGGGTCCGTATTTGCATCGAGGTACGGAACGGCCTTGCCTGAAAAAATATATTAGAATATGTATATGCTCTTTTTCAAATTTAGAATCCAATAATTGTTAGTCTCTTATGATCTCTTACTACAGAGCGTAGATATAATAGCATATGCATTGTAATTTCAGAAATACCTATTAGGTTAGGAATATGATTATGGTAAATATATGAAAAATTTAAAGAGATCATCATGTTAGGTACGTTGTGAAAAGCAGGCCAATTATTTTAATATCTCCTGTTAAAGAAACTCTTGTTTGTTCTAAAAGTTTCCAGGTGAGCCGACGATCGATAGGTACAACGCCGGCAATAAACATGTATTTGAAATCAAAATAATAAATCACTTACCACAAGCTCATTCTTGTTTCTTGTGACCAATGTCTCTTCATAATCGTAATCGGCATAAATATAATCTTCAGTATATTTAATTTTTGGAGAAGAAACAACTAAATTGGAGGTTGTGTCCATTACGGCAATTTAGATAAGGAAACTATTTCGTAAGTAAACAAAGTGAGCGAATATATTAAAGTAAAATTAAATTTACTTTAAATGTACTTCAATGACGATAAAGCCCTGAAGAATGGTCCTATAAGTTATGATTTCATAAAAGTATGCGATGTGTGTGACGATTTTTTTGTTTGTTGTACGTCAGCCACCCTTAAATGCACACAGATTACTAATATTTTTTTTAGATTTAAATTTGGTTTTTATCAATTGACAGAAGCTATAGACAATAGATGACGTAATATGTCAATATCTGACATTGTAACAGAATATCAACTGAAAGCCATAAACAAATAAAAAAGGTAACTATTCATTAATTATTTATGTTTAAATTAAAATAGCCATATTTCTTACTAAAACAGGCCTTTAAATTCGTACGATAATTATCTAATATTCTAATTGTTAATATTGAGACAAATATAATTTACCTATGCAATGTAAAAGGTAAGCTTGAGCTAAGATATTAGTGAGTAATTTCACATTTCAAAAAAATTACGCCTGTCGCTGGCCAAATTTACGACTTGGAGTAATAAATTGAAGTATATGCGTCGCATTTAATGAATTATTAGGACCAAAGACACTATAGATGTATAAGATTAATAATTTAAGTCAGTAGTTGGAATGTGTCTTTTCTGTGTAATAACATTAAAAAACCGAGCTAAATAAAATTTTAATATCCATTTTGTGTATATTTATTTTTATAACGTGATCGCGAGTGAAATTTATAAATATACATGCAAAATTTTGTCTACGTTGAATATTTTCCTTGATTTACCTTAATGTTTTAAAGCTAGACATTAAACGAGCGTGTCCTTGTCAAACAAACCGTCAAAAAATTATCGCAGCGTGAATGGTATACATATGAAAATTTAAGTATAGTACAAATAAAAAAAATAAAAAAAGTTTTAATATAGTACAAGTATAAGTAAAATTGCATACCTTTTAAATACTTAAGTGTTTTGATTAAAATATTATAATATAATTGTATCGTGTCATTGTAAATATAAGTTTAATTTAATAAAATATTGATTAAAATAATTGGTTTATGAATGGATAATGATCTTTTTTTTTGTGTAACTCAATATCAGGTCAGAAGTTTACCTAATGTTTATAATAGGAAGTCAATTCTTTGTACCTATTTCTTAAAACCAGCAGTTTAACTTTATAAAATAATTTTTAACTAAAATGTTATCAACTTTAATTTCTAAATACCATTTCTGTGGAATATTCAGGTCTACCTTCACCTTTTGTGTTAAGATAGGTACTTCAAATATTCATACGATTCATCCAATACTTTAGATGTACATAATATCTACATTGTACACGACAAAAATTTACATATTTGTATTACATAGATAGATGTACAGTACTTCGGTAAATGAAGAAATATTATTCATGCAACCGCTCATGCGCCCTTCTCTCCAAGTCTCCATCATAAATATTGTTATAGGTACCTACATTTATACAGCCAGCTTCAACTATATACACATATAATATTGTATTAAAAGTACAACTACAAGCATAGTTACAATGTATAAGTTAATTTCGTTCCACCCTCGCCCGACGCCGCATAACATATTAAAATATGTAATAATGTATACGTTGTAAATGTTGTTTTGTTTGTAGAAATGCATTCTGCGGCAGGTACATAAATGAAAGGATGGAATCTAATAAAAAGAAGACGGTTTGGATCCATCTATTTCAACTATTGTCTATGTGTGGGTAAAAGCGTATGCATGTTGTGAAAAGAGATTCAAGTACTTTTTACACACATACTTCCCACCCGACAATTTATTATTAGGAAGGGGCCCAAGTTGGGTTGAAATCTTTTATTGTAATATATTTATAATAAAAAAATGTAATTATAAATTATTAAATATTTAAATATAATAAAAATTAATTAATTAAATGTAATTAACTAGGATATTTTTACCAGCGAATCTTTTATACTTAACTATGTACCTACCTACTTACATTTCTAAAGAAATTAAAACAGAATTTATATCAAATAAGTTTCTTTATAAATATCATAACAAAAACAAGAAACGAAAAGAACGCTACGTACTAACAAAATATGAAATAAGTACAATATATTAACTTAGCATTTGTTGTACCTACCTACATGCAGCGGTGTACATTTATAAAGTTGTATATATTTAATTACGGTATAATAAAGCATGCGGGGGGGCGAGGCGGCGCGCCGCGCTCTCATATTCCGTATATTGATTGTGTGCGAGGGGGCCGGGGCAAGGAGGGGGCCACGGCGTGCCCCACTCTGTTTTTTACGACACGGCTTTCTGTGTAACATAATAAGTATTTAAAATTTTTTGTGAAATGTTTCGGTGTTATTTGTAAAAATTCGGGAAGTCGGAAATTGAAATAGAGGTGAGAAAATTTCGCTGCGATGATTTTAGTCATAATTACAGTTTTACCGAATATAATATAAATAAAATTTTATAGCTCTAAATTCCGTCGGCGCGTACCTACAGTATTACACTGTCATACCGCGTACGTATAGTGTTTTTTTACGGGCATCGTTCTAAAAATAAGTTGTAATAATTATAATTTTATGTAGCGGTCGCAGCGGCGACGGTTTTCTGTCGATTTTTTATAAGTTGTGAATTAGTGAGTGAGTGTTTGTGGTGGTGCAGATGCAGGGGCTGGTGAGCGACAAGACGTTCCACTTGAAGTGGAACAACCACCTGCAGAACCTCAGTCAGCTGTTCACGACCATCTACTCGTCGTCGGCCCTCGCAGACGTAACACTCTCCTGTCGCGACGGCACTCTCAAAGCGCATAAGCTCGTACTTTCAGCATGCAGTCCTTACTTCGAACAAATATTCAAGTGAGTCATTTATTAAATACACTCTCGCTATTCATTATTCCGGGAATTATGGTTAATTGCATGATAAATAAATTAAATTTGAACTGGCATCCATCTATTTTCGAATGTTAATTACTAAAGTCTTGTTACATAAACACTATTTTAAATATTATTTTCATTTTATCTCATGATAAGAATTTAATTGTTGAACAATTAAAATATTGATAATTTACATTTGAACATAAATGTTTGATAAAGAAAAGCAACTCATGATAAAAAAATTATAGGGACAATCCATGTCAGCATCCCATAGTGATACTGAAAGGTATACCTTTCTCGGAGATAAACCTCCTGGTGGAGTTCATGTACAAAGGGTCAGTGGACGTTCAAGAGTTAGACCTGCAGTCCCTGATGCACACAGCGTCTGAGCTGGAAATCAGAGGCTTGGCATATGAAGCGAGGGATAATGCTGCACAGCTCCTCAATGTGAACCTTGAGTACCCTTCGTACAGCCAAACGTCCACAAGCTCGGCTGTTTCTACATCACAATCGTTTCCACAATCACGCACCGATGTTGAGAGATTAAAACAAGTAAGTTTTGGCTTCTCATATTACAATATTTTATCTCTATTAATGGATATGTCTGCTTGTCTTATGTTATTATTGTGTGGTGTATATGTTCTGCAATTCCATTCATTTACAAATACTGAGCTAAAAAATTAATTTTATTATAATTCTATGTGGGCACCTAACTTTTTTCAAGATAACTAAAAGCAATATTATAAGCGAATGAGATTTTTTACTTTGTGTCACCAAAAAAATCATTAAATATATTTAAATATTTAAATCAGTTTAAAGATGATAATGTTATTTGCATTAATTATAAGTAAAATTTTGATAAAATTTTCTGGTATGTCGGTATAAAAAAATTGGATGAATGTTTTGATTAGAAAATGGCTGTTGAATATGTTATAATGACATTTATTCGCTAAATGAACTGAAACAAACATCTTAAACTAATAATAATTCTTTTTTCTTTTTAATATTCAGATACATATTTCTATTAAAAAATTATTTATTACCCCATTTCCGTTACTAAAAACCTTGTCGTTGAAATTTTTTCCTCAATTTATTGCTAATGTAAAGAATAAATTTTCAAATGTCATTTAAATTAGATGGTTATTAATAAAGAATTTAAATGCCCAATGGATATATTATTAGTTTGGGTTAATAAGAAAATTCTTCTATAAATATAAAATTAACAGAAGAATAAAATAGATACAGGATGTAATATTAAATAATAATATTTATAATATATTCAATTATTATATATATTATATTTATTATATATTTCAGGAGAATAATATAGAATGAGATGTAGTTAAAATAAATTATGAAAATTAAAGAAGTTAACTATTTAATTGATATTTCACTATTTTTGAGGATAAATTATTTGTGGAGTGATTCTATCTGACCCTGACCGCTAAATTTTAGACTCAATTATTTAAATCTTTTATTTATTCATACAACTATTTATAAACTAAATAAAAATAAAATTCAAATTCCCTTAATTAAATAATAAATGTTTTGTATGTTGCTGATAAAATAGCATGTTGCTGATAAATTTGTAATTTATAGGCAAATAAACATCTTCTTATATATATAAAAATGAATCGCAAAATGTGTTGGTAAGCGCATAACTCGAGAACGGCTGAACCGATTTCGATAATTCCTTTTTTATTATATTCCTTGAAGTACGAGGATGGTTCTTATGTAGAGAAAACGTAATTATGTACCACGGGCGAAGCCGGGGCGGACCGCTAGTATTTTTATAAAGAGGTGTAGGTATAATAAATTAAGTAAAGTTTAAAAATCTAAAAATCGTGATTAAATTTAAACGTGTATGTAAATTAATATTAAATTTGAATTTATTCACTGGAAAATTCCTAAATAACAAAGTAATTATTTGAAATATGTACTTAGTTAATAATTAATATTCATTCCACCAATAATATACAGTAAATTAAAATAATTTGGAAAATCCAAAAGTGCACGCCTCATAATTTTTTTTTAATAAATATTTATTAATTATTATTTTTGTTTATTTAATAACAATTAAACCACATCGAATCAGACCCTGAAAAATGAAAGGGTTCTATTCCTGAGCATACTCAAGCGTAAGAGAAAAAAAAAGACTCGATTAGTAAAGTATTTCGGTCGCTATCGTGTTAACAAGAAAAAGGATCCGCACATACAGACACACGGACGTCCAAGACAGAACTTTTTTAAACTGTTTTTTAACTAGTTTAAATAACAAAAATGACATCAAAAATATCATGAACGTTAAAAATAGTGTTTTTTCTTAATATGTGTGTGTATGTATTATCTTACAAGTGCAATGTATGATACATAAAGACATTTTAAGTTTGAAAAATCAGATGTTTTGCGCGAAGTGACAGTAGTACCCACCTCAACGCTTCGCTTATGAGGCGTGCAATATTCAAAATAATTTTAATTACAAATTATAAAGGTTATTTTTTCAGTTAAATGATAGTATTTATTAAGTTAAAATTTGAACAGAAAATAACTTCAAAAGAATTCTTGTAAAAGGTGGATTGGCAATGAATTTGGAAAAAAGTAAACCATGATTGTCTGTTGAGCACTCAAACCAGACTGTAGTCTAAAATAAAACATTCATTGTTCTGCTTCAAGTAATGCTAATGACTACTCGAATTTATTGCTGAAGGAACAAAATACATAATATATTTAATATTTAAGTAATACATATTCCAAATATAATTTTTATTCATTCATTGTAATTTAATCCGATTATAATAGGAAGGTACATAGGTACCAAAGGTAACGGTCATGAGATGCCGTATTCCCATTTACAAAATAATAATAATACAGTAATAATTTTAAATTTAGGTAATAAAAAAACTTGTTAATAATAGTAATTGAAAATTTCAAACAATAATGAATAGCAGATGTTTGCGACAATGTGATGACGCCATGTTTTCACGTAAATTATCATTAAATAAACATTATGACGTCAGAATAATCTATGCGATGCTATATACCTAATATTACTTTTTATATAATATATGTATTATTTTTTCGTATATTTATCACATTGAAGACGCTAGGGCTGGCACTTGGCACATGATTGGTTAATTGTATTAAATGATGTAATAAGACAATGAGTCACTTTTCACGAATGGAATATTGTTAATATTATTTCGTTTTCGTGTCATGGCGACTGACAATGATGCACATTTATTCTAGACGTTCAATATTTTTTATACGCCCATGAATAAAATTGGAGGCCCAATCAGAAGGACATTTCTCTTCAACCTCCATGATAATATCGAAGTTATCAAAGGAGTATTTATAAAAGACTCTTTCCTGCAGAGGCTGATTATCGAACTGGTTGTCTCTAATTAATATCATAATAATATGGTAATACAAAATATTTTTTCGAAGAAAACTATTTGAATATATGAATAAATTTTAGATTTTGAGTACCTAATTAAACGTTAGTAGAAAAATAATTTAAAATAATATCATGCTCTATGGATAAGTCAAGTGCTTGCTTTATGTTTTATGGCCAAATAAATATGCGTTTATGAAATAGTAATAAAACATTTACGTAATAAGTTAGATTGAAATAAATATTGCCTATTCTCATAGAAAGATACGCTTCTAGCATATTTTTTACTCTTAACATTTATGTAATGGCTGTACTCGCTTAAAACGTGTGTATTTATTATAATAAACAGAAATAATGACGGGAAGTATTAGTCATTTATTTTATTTACAGCTACGTACTAGCTAGCGTTATCTGTGTGATTATAATCTGTGAAAAAGGCGCGAAAAAATGCGACTATTTTGCATGTAAAGAGGTTAATTAGTGTTAGAATATGTAAATGTAAATGATACAAGATATAAAATTGATGTAACAATGAAAGCTTTTTCTCTTTTATTGAATGTTAAGTGCTGTTTTTTTTCAGTAAACTTAAATTATTAACTTTGAAGCTTTAAGTAGAATGTAGTGTACTTATAAGAATTAAAATCGGTGATTTCATTTTAATAATAATTTATAGCGAAATAATAACTATGTATATTGTATAATTATGAATTACTTATATAATATATTAAATATAAATATTATGCATTTGATAGGTATTATCGCAAAGTATTATTTCAACATTACTTTAATTCAAGATAAATTTTATATTTCAGATAACTTTAATTACAAAAATAAAAAATAGTGTAAACTATTTGATAAGACAATTTTCTTATAGGTAGGTAGGTAATTATTTTTCTTTATGATCACAAATGTATGGCTATTTTTATTCATTTATAAAAAAAAAAATATTTTTATCGTTTACTTTAAATTTAAGTAGTTTACTTTAAATAAATGAATATAAGGTATAATTTTATATATCGAATTGAATATTTAGTAGTTAGGCGTGAATCATAAAAGCTTAATTTGTTAAATTAATTATTATTATTAATAGATTCCTACTTAAAAATAGCTTATATTGATTTCGTGTTTCTATTTCTATCTTTTTATCAACATAAAAATAACTGTTTTAGCTACTACATATGTATATGTATTGTAATTGTTACTTAATTTCAAAGTACTTGTTCATTAATTAATAAAAAACAGATGTAGCCTGTGAAGGTAATTAATTTCCGTCGAAACCCTTGGACTAGTAGTAGGTAGGTAATATATTGTCAATTAATGGGAAAATTGATAATATATTTATCGACATATTTTTAATTTGTAGCAAGTCTTTTTTATACATAAACCAGGCTGGTGATAAATATATTTTTTTCGCAATAGTCGACCAATTTAATGTGCCAATAATTCTTATCGTACATTTTATCAAATTCTATTAGAAATATTATATTTTATAGCGATAGATAAAAAATATTTAATTTAATAACTTAGGTATATTTTATTTGTTATAAGATAATCCGTAAATAAGGAACTACATCGATAAATATACGATAATTATTTTATTAATAAATCATTTGGCTGAAAGAAATGATACTAGTGCATCTCGGCCCAACAGGTCGATACCCAACCTTGAACTATTCAAAAGGTTATACAAAAAAACATATTTCATTTTAATAAAAGATTTAAAAGAAAATTACTTTGACTACACTTTATATTTATATCATATGTTTTGTTTTTTGTTTAAACGTAAAATAAATATAGGTTTCTGTTAATTATCTTACCGAATTTAAATTTTAATGGAAGCAAATTACACGTTTGTGTTTTCTTATAAATTATAATATCTCTTATTGTATAGTGTCTATCCCGGGCGGACTCGAATCTGGTAAAAGAATAATAACTATGCATGTCTGTTTATTTGTTCTTTTCAGGTAGGTAGGCCAAGGAACCTGTTTCCCCTTATAGAAAAGCAATAACCTGCATTGTTCTAAAACATACCTACGTTAAACTTTATTATTTTTCGAGTTTCTCGTGTATGTTTCGTGATTTATTCTTAAATAATGATATAAGACGATTTAATATGTAGTATGTAGTAGGTAATGAAATCGGCATAATAATGAAAAAGTAAATTTATTTTTTTATCTACTTTATATTTGATACGAGCTATCCCTTTGAACAAAAAGGTTAATATAAAAATTAAAAACTATATTTTATCACATCACATAAGTACATACGTGTTCCTACATAAGTAAATTATAGACTGGTATAAACTGAAGCTATTATCAATAAAACCGGCCAAGTGCGAGTCGGGCTCGCGCACAAAGGGTTCCGTAGCAGCAAATATAATAAATTACAGTTAAATCAACCTATCTCAAAAACTATAAGAGATACTTTGATCAAACCAAAAATCGTTGAAAGAGTTAATTAGCATGCATCACCTCTATTTTTTTTAGAATTTTATACCCCGAAGTTATAAAAATAGAGGGGGGGGGACATACTTTTTACGACTTTGAGAGCTGATATCTCAAAAACCGTTCACTTTAAGAAAAATGTTTTTTAGAAAACTTTATATCATTTTAAAAGACCTTTCCATTGATACCCCACACGGGTATGTACATCGAAAAAAAAAATTTCATCCCTCAGTTACATGTATGGGGGGCCCCACCCCCAATTCTTTTTTTTACTATTTAGTGTCATATTTTTGTAGCGGTTCATACAACACATATTCCCATCAAATTTCATCACTGTAGTACTTATAGTTTCCGAGTAAATCGGCTGTGACAGACGGACAGACGGACAGACGGACAGACGGACATGACGAAACTATAAGGGTTCCGTTTTTGCCATTTTGGCTACGGAACCCTAAAAACGTTCCCATACATAAAATCTTTAATTATTTTCAAAGAAGTCGTTTTCAAAGGTATTGAGTCGTGTTATTTGTTTTATAATAAGTTCCAACGCACATAGGTACGAAGCTGTGGCTATTCTAGTTACAAAAACGTATAACAAATAGACTTAAATGGGAATGACCTCTGCGACTTGCGTTTATTATAATCAAAATTGCTACGTCATACAGTTACCGAACTTCTTCGGCTCCTAGAATAATTTTAGAAAATTTAAATAATTTTTAAAAGAACATTTATTATGCTCGACGTTGGATCTGCTTTTGTATGGGATTAGCAATTGAAATCTCTTCTTGAGGGTCGATTTTACATTTATATACGCTGGGAATAAATTATATCGGGCTCCAGAGTTGCGTTTGTTTTAAACTTGTTAAACAAAAGGAATGATAAGTCTGATAACTATTACAATAATAAATTAACCAAATGCAAATACAATGAAAGCTTGTATTTTAAATAATAATATTAACTAATGAAATATTACTTACTAGCTTTCCGCCCGCGGCTTCGCCCGTGTTTTCAAAGAAAAACCCGTTCCCGTAGGATTTCCGGGATAAAACCTATCCTTTCTCGAGTATCAAAATATCTCTATACCAAATTTCATGCAAATTGGTTCAATAGTTAAGGCGTGATTGAGTAACAGACAGACAGATAGAGTTACTTTCGCATTTATAATATTAGTATGGATTTAAGATATATTCGCAGTTTTTTATTACGATTACTGCTTACTCTTATATATCTTAAAATAATAAATACATACCTATGTACAATTATTCTAATATTGTAAAGGATAAGTCTTCGGTTTTTGTTAGCCACGATTAAACGTTGAGTTGATGCTATCGCTACGTTATATTTCTAAGTAAATGTCAATTATGCTGTGAAAGGCAGACGCCGGCATATCTTGCCGTTATTATCTTTTTGTTTTAAAAAATCTGTAGCAACCTTATTTGTTACCATTAACTTATAATTTAGAATGTTTTGTCTTTGTAACGCGTATCTTTTAAGGTACTAAATTAGACGTCGTGATTCATTTTTTGTACCAGATGTTGTTTATTCAGCGTGTAACAGAAACAACGTATTCCTAAACACAGCTCGTGGATTAGGTATTGATTTATGCACTAGAATTCTATCCGTACCTATATAGGTGTTATGTGCGTAGTCCCTTGCGCGCGAACTAATCTGTCAATAAAATTTACATATTTCTAACATTTATTTTTTGCATTAATTATTTTTTTTTTTATCTATGGATCATAAACACCTTAAAATGTAGTGTAACTTGTAAGTGTCGATTTGTGTATTTTCGATTTACTAGAACCAATTTAAATTTTTTTTTTCAATAAAATTCAAAGCTAGGAGTTAGGACATCTCGGTGGTCTCATTTATGAATTGAGCACAGAACTAAGAAGGCCTTCTTAATCGATTCAGAAACCAATTCTAAATAACCTACTTTCAGTATTGAATTTTATCTATTTATTATTTTATTCATGTTTTATATATTAAATGATATCTAAAGCTAAAATCAAAACCTTTATATTTTAGCTAAAGCTTTTAACAACGACGTATTTAGTTGTAAAGTTATAAATTATTAAACGCAATTTTATTTTGATACGATAATCTCATAAAAGCTCCATAACCTGTTAAGTACCCACTAGTGTAAATTATTGTCACTTTATTAGGCACGTAATGTCACAAAATATATAATAATCACATGGGATTGTAGGATACGTTGTAACATTGAAAGTAAAGCAAACAAAATATCAAAATCTAGGTTTCTCTAGACTAGAATCTAAACTTCTAGAAGTTATAGAATTAATCATCAAATTATTATGAAGTATCTAAGTTATATTAACTTTGTACTATTCCAGAAGCACGTAGCTGTAGGCATTTGTTTACTTAACTATTATAAAATATTGGTTTTATATGGTTTTTTTATTTTTAATAAAAAAAAATACAAAAAAAATTTTACAAAACTATATTTTATTAAAATGTCTTGACAATATTAATTATAAAAAAATATAGGCATATTGCCTTCCGTTCGCTTAAATTTATTTGTACGTTAATAAAGATGCCAATGCCATTAATAATGCCACCATTTTATTATATTTTAAAATATAATGTTTTATAAACGTTTTTATAATAAACGTTTTCTATTCATACCGTCCCTTCATGTCAGTTTTATAAATTCCCTTTCTTTTAATTCTCTGAAGACCCAAAGAAAGGGAATTTCTGAGAAGTCTCATGTTTTTATCGATAAATTATTTCGTACATTTTTCATTGTCTGCGCAACGATGGATTAATTTTGAACAATTTTATAAAAAAAACGACAACCTATTTTAGTTATTCTATAAAAAGATTTCCTCAAGCGCTTTTTCAATATTAATATGTAATACCTATCTACAATCACCTTCGTATTTTTTTTCTAATAATTTAAGGACTGTAGGTACTTCATATTATTATAATAGGCAATGATGTCATAATTTTTTCTGTGAATAAACTCCATGTACTTCTTTGTTCAATTAATTTGTAGTTACGCGTTTTGCTATTTGTATTATTCAAATTAAACATAATTTTCCTTTGACATGTCCGTGTATACGGACACAATACTTACAATATAACGCAATTTTATAACATAAAATTTGATTATAAGTGTATAAATTGCATATTTCTTTTAAATAATGACGAGTAAAAACTCGAAAGTTCTGAACAATGCCAAATATGTATTCATTGGCTTGTAAGATGTACTTGCCGAGTGAAAGTTCAATTTATTCTATCTACAGTCAAACACTTAACAATCATAACAATTTCTATGATTATTTTATATTTTGTCGATGATTGTAATTCTTAACGTATGGAAGGGCTTAGGAACGCAAACTCATTTTTCATAATAGTGGGCTTGATCTTAATTCTGATAATTAGGCGCTTGAATAACGAAAGATGGTAAAAATAAAACTAAATTTAGGAAGGAAGTTTATAGTGTGGAGACGAAAAGCAATCTTATACTACATACATAAATCACGTGGTATGTAATGGCCGAGGGCTAGGACATACAAAGTTAATTATATCTTTTTTCACCCTTCGCTATAGGTCACTTGTTGATTTAAGCAGGCTAGTATTGGTAATCATTATTTTTTTATTTTTTTAACTATTATAATATATTTAATAAAACAAAATCTTAAATTGGAATCGTTAAATGGTATAAAAATATAGTATAAAAATGTGCTTTAACATGGTATTAATATGAGACGTAAAAAAATACAAATAAAAAATATAATGACCCGGTAACCCAACCTTATACAGACTCGATTTTTTTTTTTAATCTCCAGGTAATTTTCTGACCAACCAGTAGTGCCGGTGCCGTTTATTAAAACTAAACATGACAATTCAAAACGAGAGAATATGATATAACTACCGAAAAAAGGATTTTTAGGTCCTTTAAAATTTTTATAGACGAGTTTATTTATAAAAAAAAGAATACCGATAGGTTATTAAGGATTTGCTTAAGTTATATTTTTTGGTTAATATGAGTCGATCATTTTTATAAAAGTTTCTTAAACAAATCCAAAGTAGAAACACGCAGTTTCATACATTTTTTGTAGCTATTCATACAATTGATAGATTTACTCAGCTAATTTATATTTAATCACATGACACACACACACTTAATTCATCGCATGGAGCATTTTTATTTAAATTTAAACGTGAATGTCCTTGTTCAATTATTATTTATTTAAAAACGAAGTTAAACATCGCGCGTTAAATCATTAATCAAGTGAGACGTATTTGCATACATAGACATAAAAAATTAACTATACGTATTACTATTTACAGCCCTGGTTAAAGTTACCGATGACATTCGTCATGGTATGGACAACAAGCAACTTACTGTTCTAACTCTCTTAGATTTTAGCAATGCTTTTAACACGGTAAATCACAATATCCTTCTGAGTTTGCTACGACTTCTTAACTTTTCATCTACAGTTCTTAACTGGTTTCAAAGTTACCTGGGCGACCGGCGGCAGCGTATCCTGATGGATGACAAACATTCATCTTGGTGTGCAGTACCCGCCGGTGTGCCACAGGGTGGCGTCTTGTCACCTCTCCTATTTGCCATATTTATTAACAATCTCACATCTCAATTAACTTCTCCCTACCATATGTTTGCCGACGATTTACAGATCTACACGCAATCAACCCCTGATAACCTACCTAACGCAGTTCATTCCATCAACAACGAACTAACCAACATAGTAACATGGTGTGATCAATTTGGCCTAAAAATCAATCCGTCGAAAAGTCAGGTCATCGTTATCGGTAGTCCTTACCAAATATCGGAGGTTGATTGGGGTATACTGCCTTCTGTACAGATTCGGGGAGAAATCATACCTTATAGCGAGCACGTCAAAAATTTAGGTGTCTACCTGGATCAGACACTATCTTGGTCGCATCACATTCAGGAACTGAGTCGGAAATTTTATGCTGCTTCCAGTTCATTGCGGCGTCTTCGTAATTTCTTACCCATATCGACCAAAGTTATGCTAGCACAGTCCCTTCTCCTTCCTATTATTGACTACGCTGATGCTTGCTTTCCTGATTTATCAGCCGAGCAGATAGAAAAACTTGAGCGCCTCCAGAACTATGGTATCCGGTTTGTATTTGGTCTTCGCAAATACGACCATGTCTCTTCCTTCCGCAAGAAGCTCAAGTGGCTCCCAGTCCGCTTTCGCCGGAATGTGCATTACTTGCAGTTACTTTATCGTGTCCTTTTTGACCCTAAGACTCCTTCATACCTTAAAAATAAATTTGACTTCCTGCACTGTGAAAGCTATTCCCTTCGTTCAGTGGATAGGCTCGTCCTGTGCACACCTTTCCATCGCACGCGCTTTTATGGTGATTCTTTTATTATTACGGCCATTAATCTATGGAATTCCTTACCTATACCCATAAGGCAAGCTCAAAGTCTATCTAAATTTAAGAGCCTCATACGTGACCACTTTTTAAATCTTGCGTTTGAATCGATATAGTATTTTGTATTTGTAGTATTTGTTATAGTATATTATGTTTATATTTTTTATGATGTATTTATATATGTATTCTATATCTTTTGGTATGGTATATTATATCTTATTTTAGTGTGTATATTATGACTGTATTTTTAGTAATATCTATTTATGTTTAACTTTTTACCTACCTCCGCTGTAGTTATATTGTTTTTCACACAATCTGTTGGTTGCCTGGAAGAGATTACTTGTTAGTAATAAGGCCGCCCTCTGAGCTGTTTGTACTAGTTTAAGTACTATTGTACCCACTTTTGTTATGTTGGCAGCACAATAAAGTGTATAAAATAAAATAAAAAAATATTTACTGAACTTATTTGTAAATGAATGAAATAATTATGTATATTACCAACCTAATAATTATTATAAATATAAATAATACATAAAGCGAACACCAACCGATTTATTTTATTCTAAATTCTAATTTACATTAATTCATATTTTATTTTTAAATGTTAAAAAAATCTACTCAGACAGGTTAAATTTTGTCAAAATTAAAATTCGAAATCTAGATTTTTGAATTTATAACGTGAAATGTGTGTTCGATTTTTTGCAATTTTTTGCGATAAATACAAAATGGAATTGCTGAGAATTAGCACATATTAATATTAATGTTTAATAACACGGATCTTACGAGATATGGGGATGATTTGAATTTTATAGATGTGGTTATCTATAAGGAACAATGGTTTGTAGATACACATGTACCAACAATCGATGATGCGCGCGGAGGAGGTCCGACGCCGCCGTCGGGAGGACATGCCCACAACACAGACGGCAGTCAATAATATATTGGCTGCTGCGGCCCGCGAGATGGAGGAAGCCAGACAGGCTGCAAGGACTGGGGAGAGGGTGGTGGCGAGCATACAGACTGAACAGGATAGCAATGGTAAGTGCGAAATTAATAGAGAAGACTTGGTTTCTCTTGAACTTGAACTTTCTCCAAAGATTTTTGAAGTGAAAACTTCTTTTGCGGCGTTGGGTATAAAATCTTAAACTCGCGTCCGGACACGTGGCCTGATCGAAAAAGCGTAAGACGGATGTTTTTTTTTTAGTCCTTATATTCCATGCGTAAGACGGATACCATTTCAAAATATCAAACATGCTGAAAGTTAATAATCAAGTTTTCACTTCTGCCGGCACTCCCGGAGTGCAACCCGTCTTTTTTTTTATATTATTCAATTTCCATTCATCGCTTTTACTTTTATAGTTTGAAAGAAAGAAAGAAAAGGTTTAGTTTGGGATATCGTAGGGAAATGTTATCTTTATTTAAGCAATTGATATCAAACGCAATAGCATAATTTCTTTTATTATTTTTTTTAAATATTATTTTATTTATTCATTTTGCAATGTTCTGACTCCGCAAAACAGGTCTAAAAGAACAATTATCCCCAGCACCCACACCGTCAGAAGTGAAACGCGAATCCGAAGACGACAGGCCAAAAAAGCGGATGTCCATAATGTCGCCAGAAGACGACAGGATGCGCGTCAAGAAGAAGACCATGACGGTCCGCTTCCAGGACGAGAAGACTGAGGAACAACCGAATAAGGTCACTTCACCCAGTGAGTATCAATGATGGATTTGCAGGTGCCGGATTTTGAACCAGATTTGAGACGAATTTGTTTATGTTAATGGTGCTGGTGGCTGGTTGGTGGGTCGCCTGATGGTAAGCGATGTTACCATGGTAACCATGGTAAGCCCATGGATATTTTAGAGATATAGCCGCAGAGTTATAGAGGAGCCAGGGAGTATTTTAGCTTTTCTGCACCCGTACCGTGACCCGTACCGTCTTATAGCATTATAAGGTAATTTCAATGTGGAAAAATGACAATGTCGACACTAACCATACTGGAAAAAATACTGCTGTAGGCCGTCATGGTATCCCACTAGGTAGGGATTATAATTTTTTATTTATTATACATATAGGTATGTTTGTGAATCTTTATTATATTTATAAGTGCAAAAAATACAGGATGATGACGCCCTGCAGTCGGTTAACTTTAAATATTAGTTCTTTGCTATAAATTTACTACTTTGTTGTTGAATTTTATGTAATATAAAGTTGAAAGTTATGTAATTTAAACTTTAACAGTATTTCTTTCTTATCGTCAGACGTTATGCGAAAACTGACTAATTTAAATCTCAATATTCACACCTCAACAGGACACTAGTGCGTTATTCTATGAAAACAATTTCCAATAACTAGAGTCAACATTTTTTTCTCGGTCTTTTATTTGAAGAAAAAGATAATACTTGTTAATTACCATCCATAATTGGTTATTAAAAGTTTTTTCATCAGACGCTATCGGGTAAATCGCGACTTAATTAATAAAGTGTGAAAATAAATGCGTCGCAATAAATCGTAAATCTCATAAGTTTCGGAATGCACATAATGCCAAATACAGGTTTAATTTCGCGAATATCTTAATTTCGACTCCATTTTATAATAAAAAAATGCAAATCGCATTTGTATAAATTAAATTCTTTAATTATTATTCAAATTAGGCTTCCACTAAATAATTAAAGTTTAATCTATTCTTTACAGATGTCTATGTTAATAAGTCTAAATTAATGTTATCTTAAGATGCGAATTATCAAGATTTCGATTCGCAATAAAGATTCGAAATTCAAGTTTGAATTTGGAATTTCAAATTTGAATGAAATCCTATTTTTGAAAAAAGAAAAAACAAAAGATGTCAAGGTTTTTAGGGTTCCTTTTTACGTAACAAAGTCGATAGTCGGGGTCTATTATTAGCTACAGGGCGAGCGATAGTTAATATGAATGTAGAGGTATTGAGAGCTTTATTTATCAGCCTTAAATTGGAGGGTGTAGTCCCGCTTTCAACCCCTGTCTGCGATATTATATATATGAAAATATGATTTTCACGTTGCCTTTGATGAATGATACTCGGCATTTCGTTTCAATGGAAGCAGGAAATGGTTAAATGCATTGGGATGAATACGCGTATATTTTATGCACATTTTTGCGAAAGACGTGCGTTTGCAGCGTTGATTTATTATTGTAATTCTTTTGGGAATTTTATATAATAATGCATTGTAATTTTAATGATGAATGTTTCTTTTGTAACACATTGTTCTTAATCTAAATATATTATGTAAATGTAAAAACACGTAAATACTAAATAGATCCGCATGTACACGTTAAATATGAATAATATAATAATTTATAAAAATTATAAAAAGTACATTTGGTCATTAAAATCGTTACGCTCAATGAATATACTAACCTCATTTTAGGGAAATGATGTGAAATTTAACTCAACTATTATCGTTTGTTTTTGTTTTCTAATACATACCTATATAATTATAAAATAAACTGTTTTGTTTATATATAATACATAATATAATATGAGTTTATTAACGGCGTTGGAATTTAACGGATGATTAATTACGTAACGTTCAGTTTAACAGTCGAGTTAAATAAAAAAAAACTGTAACATCCTGTGCACGTAATGAAAAATGAAAGTTGGGTACTATTTGAATAATGTAATAAAAAAAAGTTAATTAGTATATAGTTACCTACGTCTATGCAATAAAAAAAAAAGTTTTTTTTTTTAACTAAAATACGTAAATAAAATTTAATACTCCTGTAAAACGGATGCGAAATTTCACAAAAAGTTACGTGTTTACGTAAAAATTATTTTGTTTGTTTCACGATTGGCCAGTTTTATGGGAAATTTTATAGTTAACTTTATAAAATGTGTTACTTTTGAAACATGAATTAATAAAATATATACATAAATTTTTATTTTGTGCTAATAAAATCTTATCTTACAGTTTTTAAAAACCTCAAATAAAAATATAAAAAGTAATAAAGCTTTAAATTAAATTGATTCATTAATGATTTGCTTCGCAGTTCTGACGTCATCAGTAAATTAAAAAATCTGGTTTTTAATTTAATACTGATGACGCCTGAACTTTTTATAATGAAAAATTATTACAATGCAATTAAAAATGTTATTCATCCTACGGCTCTGAGTGTTTTTTTATGAAATATTAAAAGCGATTATTTACGTATAATATAAATTAAAATAATAATAAATAACTAATTAAAAAAAATGTTTGATTTCAACGAAGTATGGAACTATTGTATAAACAGGGTGTAATCGTTAAGTGTCACAGGCGATTATTCCGTAACTATAACAGCCCCCCTAGTCAAGTGGCTTTCTGTTAGCGTAGCGTTCAATAGAATAGAATACGAATGTATGAGATAGATAAGTTATCTACAGCTTACGTCAATCTCATACATTCGTAGTCTATTCTATTGAACGCTACGCTAACAGAAAGCCACTTGACTAGGGGGGCAGATATCAAAAAACTTTAAACTAATATTCAAAGTACTATACGTAATGAGTAAAATGGCAATAATAACTTTTTTTTAAATAAAACGTGAAAATATATATCCAATATATCCAATGTACTACCTATGTTTATTAACATATGTCAAATACCATACCTACAATATGTCAAAAATAGAATATGTACCTACTAGCAAGTGTCAACTAATAACATTTATATACATATTAGAAACAAAAAAAAAATCATAAGAATTTTCCTATAAAAAAAAGAATAACCGCTCCATAAAAAACAAGATTACGTTTTTTAAATATTTATAAAATCCACCCGAATCATAATTTTATCACGGTTCTCTTTATTGCCAATAAAAAATATATTTTTTGATTATCTTCAGGTCATTACTCGGACGTTTCTTTTTTAAAACATTTATATTTTGTATTACGGTGTTTTTAATGACTGTGTTTATGCGAAAAAATATGTACTTTAGAAAAGACAACGTGTATAGGCACAAAAAAAACAAATATACATAATTAATGTAAAATGATTTAAAAAATCCTTATAAAATTATCTTTGCATTATTTTTTTTGGACCGTAATTAAAAAATTCGCAAATATCAAATATCGCATACCTACTCGTAAAAAAATTATAAGTACTGTTAATTATTTCTACAGACAAAAAAATACCGTATAAACTTAAATTATACTTTCGTCATAAATCTTATTTGGATATGGTTCATTATAATAAATGCATATAAATTGCTAAATATTATTTTATTAAATATTTTAAACGATACTTTATTTTTATGATTTATTAATACTTTCGAACAAGTTTTACCAATTTTTGTAATGTAGTTTATGGTTAAATTTTTAATAATTATAAGAGTATTTTACAAATTAAAAAATTCATATAATGTTCCACAATTTATTTTATTTCTAAAAGCTTGTATATTATGATGCTTTATGCAAAAGCTCTTAGTAGAGTTTTAATTTTATTATGATTAAAGTATAGGTTAGAATTTAGATTATTGGTTGCATATGCATCCGACGAACTCACATTTTGACTTCATATTTTATTATACCTACTTATCAAGTAGAATTTACATGGCAACTCAAAATATTCACCACTTAAAATTTCAACAAATCTATAAGAATTCTAATTATCTACTACTAGCTTTCCACCCGCAAGCTTCGCCCGCGCAGTCAAAGAAAAATTCGTATAGTTCCCGTTCCCGTGGGATTTCCGGGATAAAACCTATCCTCTTTCCCGGGGTAAAAAGTAGCCTATGTCCTTTCTCGGGTATCAAAATATCTCTATACCAAATTTCATGCAAATTGGTTCAGTAGTTAAGGCGTGATTGAGTAACAGACAGACAGACAGAGTTACTTTCGCATTTATAATATTAGTATGGATAATAAATACTTGTCAATCATTTTAGACAACGTAAAATGTATCAGCCATGAGTCATAACAAAATATATTGCAAAAGCGAATAGTTCCCAGTAAAAGTCTTGTTCTAAGTGTATGATTGGTGGTTAGCTGGGTCCACACCGGCCGATCCATCGCGATCCGATCGCGCGCGGCAGGCGCGCGATCCAAAGATGCGGGCGGTGTGGACGTGCCGCGCGCGATCCATGCACGCGTTTTGCCGCGCGCGATCCCTACCTCGTGCGATCCGTTAGCGGGCGGTTTTTGTACCCGCTTCAAAGGTGCCTCAGTTGCGTGATGCGCGCGGTGTGGACGGTTGTGTTGGATCGCGCGATCCACCTCACCATGGACATCTCAGAAAGTCGAATATCTCAAATTGAATAGCATTCATTCTTGCAAAATTGTGTTCCACTTCATCTGAAACTAACTCTGCGTACAGCTGAGTCCCAGATTCCAATCGATTTTTGTAAAGTTGTTTCACCCAAAACCGTCGATTTCTTTTTTTTGATTTTTTGCGCGAACATTTCAGTGTAATAAAAGTTACTGCTGCAACGGCAAGACGCCGCCGTTGTACGTGTGACTCCATATCGTACAAGAGTTAGACTGGCTGAATCACGGATCGCCTTAGGATCACTTGGAGCGCATATTTTGGATCGCAAGTTTTTAAAGTGGATCGGCCTAACATGATCCACGATCCGTGCTCCGCGATCCTGGATCGCGGATCGCGGGATCACTGGATCGGCCGGTGTGGACCCAGCTATTGAAAATGTAATTAGCTGGGTCCACACCGGCCGATCCACCGCGATCCGATCGCGCGCGGCAGGCGCGCGATCCAAAGATGCGGGCGGTGTGGACGTGCCGCGCGCGATCCATGCACGCGTTTTGCCGCGCGCGATCCCTACCTCGTGCGATCCGTTAGCGGGCGGTTTTTGTACCCGCTTCAAAGGTGCCTCAGTTGCGTGATGCGCGCGGTGTGGACGGTTGTGTTGGATCGCGCGATCCACCTCACCATGGACTTCTCAGAAAGTCGAATATCTCAAATTGATTAGCATTCATTCTTGCAAAATTGTGTTCAACTTCATCTGAAACTAACTCTGCGTACAGCTGAGTCCCAGATGCCAATCGATTTTTAAAAATTGTTTCACCCAAAACCGTCGATTTCTTTTTTTTTATTTTTTGCGCAAACATTTCAGTATAATAAAAGTTACTGCTGCAACGGCAAGACGCCGCCGTTGTACGTGTGACTCCATATCGTACAAGAGTTAGACTGGCTGAATCACGGATCGCCTTAGGATCACTTGGAGCGCATATTTTGGATCGCAAGTTTTTAAAGTGGATCGGCCTAACATGATCCACGATCCATGCTCCGCGATCCTGGATCGCGGATCGCGGGATCACTGGATCGGCCGGTGTGGACCCAGCTATTAAACTAAACCAGTTTGAACACGCGCCTTAAAAACATAAAATATGCTTTGTCCAAATTAAATAAGGTATTATTTTGTACTATATTGTAGACCTGTGTTTTTTGGTCCAATATTTCCTGGCAATTTTTAGTAATCATTGATTATTTTGATATGGATTCTATGCAATTTAAAATTTATTCTCGCCCGAAAAAAATTTCAAGAGCCAATGTATCAGGCAATTATGACACTATAAATTATTTTTGAAGTGAAACTTCTTTATCGGGGTTGGAAAAAAATTTAGTGTAACATTTTTTCGTTACGCGTGACATTTTTCCATTACGCGCCATCTTTTTCTTATCCCTACCACGCGTGATTCGACGTATTTCTGTAAAGTTGCATATAGTATATTATTTTTTGAAAAATAAGGTTAGAAAGAAGTTTCACTTCTTACGTGTGTACACTAGTACACGCACACATTTTTGTTTTGTATTACTGTATCCATAATTATTTAAACATGTGTATGAATTATAAAAATAATTCGTTAATTATAACCATTTTCTACTTTAATTAATATTTATTATACATAGATAATATAATAAACAGTTATTTTTACGATTTAAAAGTCACAGTTGAATAATATATGCAATTATAACTTTCTCCCGCGGCGTTGTAAATAAAATATGTATAATTTAAGATTCAATAAAAGGGTGCCGGGGCATGGGTCGCATTTTATGAATTCCTATGAAAATGAATTATTAAATAAATTGTTTTATCTTTTCGGAACACCCAAAATGATAAAGAGCCTAGGTATGAGCTGCATTGTTAATGTCTTTTAAAAATGTTGTCATTATTTTTTAAAACAAAAGTCGATCTTTAATTAACATTCAGGGAACATAGTTAACATTCAGGGAAATTGCGAAAATACGACTTTAGGTCTGTTACTATAAGAAAATTTAATATAGTGGAGACTGGAGTGCATCTGCAAAAGCGTTATTTCTCAACTATATTTTATGGCACGTACCAGACTTACAGTGGGTAGTAAGATTTTTGTCCTGTAACTTTTATTTCAAATTTTATTAGTAACACATTAATGTTATTTATTATTTGCAAAACTACCTGTTTCATACTAATACGCGTAGAGATAAAGAGAGCATGGAAGAATAATAATTTATGTGCAACGTAGACGGAATATTTAATATGTCCAGAAATAAGGCATAAATCTTACAGAATCCATGTAATTAATTTAAACATGAAATAGTTTTTCCGCCACAAAATATTATGACGATGTGGATACATATTATTTTTTTTAAATCTTTTATTATAGCTAGCTGTGCCCTGCGGTTTTACCTGCATTGCTCCGCTCCATTTGGTATTAGCGTGATGATATTATAGCCTTCCTCGATAAATGGGCTATCTAACACCGAAACAATTTTTCAAATCGGACCAGCAGTTCCTGAGATTAGAGCGTTCAAACAAACTTTTCAGCTTTATTATATTAGTATAGGTAGATTATATGGCTCAACCAATGTGAATCAGTCTTTAGAACAGACGCTAGACTATGGTGCTATATAATCATTATCACAGACATTGTCTAACGATGTCTTGGTTTTTAAACAATAATTTAGTATAATTTTTCATGCTCTGACGGCAGCTCGAGCAATTTTTATTACAATACGATTGCAAAAGCGCTTTTGTATTTAAATTTATGATAAATGCTTACGTATGATTTATACATACTGGCTAGAGAATCGAATTTATATGTTTATTCGATATAGGAATAATTTATAAAAATACAATAAATTGACTTTGAAAAAATACTGACACATTTCGCCTTGATAACGTTATAAATAGTAATTAAATGTAATATTTATGGATCTGTATAGACAATGAATTCAAAATGCTAATAGATGACATTTTGTCATATATAATTGGAATAAACATCTGCCCATGTAGGTACCCTCATCTATACTAATATTATAGTAATATAGCATCTATACTAAATAATTATAGCTGAAGAGTGTTTGTTTGAACGCGCTAATCTCAGGAACTACTGGTCCGATTTGAAAAATCCTTTCGGTGTTAGATAGCCCATTTATCGAGGAAGGTTATAGGCTATATATCATCACGCTAAGACCAACAGGAGCGGAGCAATGCGGGTGAAACCACGCGGCAGAGCTAGTATTCAATATATGTACTTTCATTTATTTAGCTGACATGTGAAATACGAAATAAATATGTGCTGTAACGAAACATGACGTAGTGGATCTCACCAAGCTATTTATATAATATTGATATGAGTTATTCACTAATCAAATAAAATTTTGTTTGTTTACATTACTGTAGCAAAGGCGAATCTGCAACGCAGTTGGATTAAAGTATGATTATTTTGTTACACGTATTAAATTTAGTATTTTATCTTAGAGAATACATACGGATAAAATACATACGAATCGTTTTAAAATATAATTTATTTGCACTTCGAAACGAAAGAGTACTAGAAAAGGAATTGAAGATGCCTGCATTGGAAAAAAGAGCAAACTCATCAACCAGTTTATGCGTATATCTCCCATATTATCGCGTCGTCTCCTCTTTAAAAAAACTAGACAAAAAAGGACAGTCTATCCATCAATATTTTCATTACTTTGCTACCTTAAACGGCAACATATACTACACTATATGTTTTATTAATATCTTGCGAGTTTTCTTACAAAAAACCTGCCGGAAAATTTTAATCGCGTTCATATTTTCAAAGGGCTCGCTTTAATATTATATGAAGGTACTAGCGACCCGCCCCGGCTTCGCACGGGTGCAATGCTGATACTATATACACTACAGAAAAACTTTTAACGTTGTAATTATAATTTGTATATAAAAACATAGCGGCCCGGCCGGCCGGTACCGCCGCAAACGGTACGTCCCGCAATTTTTAAATCTGTAATATCTTCGAAAATATTCACTTAAATCATACGGTGTAAAGGGCCATATAGATCTATATTAAATGAACAATGTATTCAAGGTTTTTAATTGGTTAAGGATTAATGCTGTATTGGTTAAAATCGCTTCGAAAATTAGCCATTATTTGTCGTAAAAAGTAAATGACAAAAAAAAGTTATTGTGGGTTATCCATAAGAGATAGACATATGCCATCGCGGACTTTTCTGTAGACCTTTTCAATGTGTACAATACTTAGTACATTATTTTGATAAAACTCGTAGGGTTCAACCTGCGTTTGCAATGTAAGCGGAAGAAATGTAATTATTTACGACATCACATTAGAAACCTCAAAAATAACAGTACTTCTCCACTATTTAATGGATGTTATTATACATATAAACCTTCCTCTTGAATCACTCTATCTATTAAAAAAAACCGCATCAAAATCCGCTGCGTAGTTTCAAAGATCTAAGCGTACAAAGGGACATAGGGACATAGGGAAATAGGGACAGAGAATGCGACTTTGTTTTATACTATGTAGTGAAGTGCGCGGTTGAATAAATAATAAAGTTGCAGAACACGTTCCGTTTATTTGTTTTAACTTTTAAACGTACATATCATTGTTCGTATTTCCAACGTTTGTATTAATTATATTAAAAACATCGCACGACTTTTATAAACATTGCTATTTAATTATTAAATACGCATTTGATAAGGTATATTATAATTCTTGTGGCATGTTATATATTTTTATACGCTAAAATAAAAACATATTTTATTATTTATCCAGAGGCAAAACGAGTTCTGTTTGAAAATTTTAATGTGTTAGTCACATTTGCTAAAATTTCGAAGATTTTTGTCTTTATATTTCGTTCTCCAGATTTTATCCTGTTTGTATATCTGGCAGCAATAAATCATGTCTAAATTTATTTATTTGTAATCCGACCCTAAATAAGAATTTAGAGGGGTCGACGATAAACTAATTTTGTACATTACGTTATCAATTAAATTTATACAAAATCTTTTAATTTTATGAAAGATAATTTTCTTATTTTAGACGCGACAAACAACGGCGACTCGAAGGACGCAGAAGGAAAGCCGGGCGGCATCAAAGTTGTGCAATTGGCCGTGCTACAGAAACCTACCAATAATGAACATGATGATTCTGATGGTAATGAATTTTAAATATCTACGTATTTGCAATAAAAAAAAAAACAACTAGACTAATACGCTAAGAAATACTTACAGTAATGAACAATTTTTTTTTCTAAATTAACTAACCTAACTGTTCAAAATATAAAGTAAATATATTGCTTTTATTTTGCATAATGAATGTTCGTATTTGTATAGCTAAATGAAATATACTTTTTTTTGCATCATTTCTAGACACGTGGTTATTAAATTAGCATATTAATGTATTTAAATATTTCTCTTATATCTCACATGTCACGATAACGCAGCATGTATTACCATGTTATAAACATGCATAATGCATATTATATTTGGCCTAATACTAAAATCCTTTTAACGCTAAATACATAGATATCTAAACGCTTCATAGCTGTACTGTATGAATTCTATTTGTACTGGTTACTTGTCACTGTTTTCGATCCGGCTCGAAGGATCAATAAACCTTGCCACCTAAACACTTAAAATAGTGAGACTGGAAGAAAAACTTTTAATAATGTACTGGTACTGGATTACTTATTCGAAAAAATATTCACAACCAGCTGCCTGGGCAGACGTTGTTCTGCCCTGCCTCCATAATCATCCTTGTGCTTGAACAAAAACGTTTCATAAAAATTAACCAAGTTGGTCAAGCTGTTCTCGATTTATACGCTAAGCAACACATTTGGAGATACATTTTTATTATAAAGAAGACTGACTAGCTTTCCGCCCTCGGCTTCGCCCGCGTTTTCAAAGAAAAATCTGCATAATTCCCGTTCCTGTGGGATTTCCGGGATAAAACCTATGTGCTAATCCAAGTTACCCTCTATACGTGTGCTAAATTTCATTGTAATCGATTCAGTAGTATTTGCGTGATAGAGTAACAAACATACATATACATCCATCCTCACAAACATTCGCATTTATAATATTAGTAGGATGGTTTTAGCACAGAAAAGTTACGCACTTACGCATCTATGATAATTTATATGTGATTATCTAATTTATTAGCGATTAAGGATGCATGTGACTTGTTCGTATAGATAACTTAACCGGATGAAGCTAATCCAAACCTGTCTAAATTATAATTTGATATTATATATTTTTTGAATTTGTAAAGAATACGTAATGTCGTGGCATAACGCTCTTGTTTTGTGAATTTCGAATGTTCTTATATTTCTCAATCAAAATTACTTGCGCTCCTAATACTTGCAAAATTGATGATCAGAACTTTTTGTAATTTTCTTTTGATGTGAAACATCTATAGGCTCACTTGTAAACCGAATTGTTGACGTGGCGACGCTTGCCATGGCGACGGGTCGCCACGCTATACACATCTATAGGCTCACTTGTAAACCGAACGATGTTTCACATCTTCTGCCAGGCGTCCCATGACGGCTCACATTTTTTTTTGAGAGGGGAGGGACCTTGGAGGAACACATAAATCTCTTCTCTTCTCTATATAAAATTCTCGTGTCACAATGTAAGTTACCATACTCCTCCGAAACAGCTGTACCGATACTCATGCAATTTTGTGTGCATATCGGGGTAGGTCTGAAAATAGAACGATATCTGTTTTTCATGCCCTAAGTGATAAGAGGTAGAACGACGTTAGCCAGGACAGCTTGTGTTGTTATAAATTTCTTTTATTTCTGTTGTTTATGGTCACATATGACTATCAGAAAATGAAATTTAATTTTAAACAGAAAGGGGCAAAACAGCAATGGACGAAGACGAAGAGACAGACTCGAGCGGCTCAGTGTCAGATGCTGCAGCAAATGATTCGCAAGATGGCCGACCGTATGCGTGCGATATCTGTGATGTTCGGTGAGCTTTTTTACATTATAATCTTATTGTTTCATTCTTTATTGTGAATGTATGTCTATGTCTATTAGTTAAGAATCAATAAATGTTCTATTTTGGTCACAATTATTATTTTTAAGTTAATTTCTTAAAATAATAATTATCTTTAACACTTTTGTGAGTGTTAATACTTATTTTGCTTATCCAGGCTGGATTTTCTTGTTCTTTAATAGTTTTGTCTAACATCAGTCTCAGATATGTAACTAACTAAATAGATGCATCTAACAGGTAGTTTTATGAAGTAATTAAATCACTACAACTTAAAAGGATAAAATTACCCTCAATTTTCAAGTATTAAAAAGTATGTTAGTTTTGACGTGGCAACGTCTTATAATTCGATATAGCCGGCTGCACGCACGAAAAAACATGACTCATGCAGCGTTACCTCGCTCTGAGGCGTTCCATGTAAGGCTTGAAGTGCAAGCGAGAGCGCGGAACGAGCGACAAAGAAGCACAATCGGACGTTGTCACGTTCAACTATCGTCAGTAAACCGACTTTACAGACAACCAATGTTTTTTTATAATCATGAACAAGCTCAGTTAATACTATTTTTTTAATTTTTTTTAAATAAAAGATTTCGATTACAGATTCGCCCGCTCGTCCCACCTGTCCCGCCACCGCCTCACGCACACGGGCGAGAGACCGTACATGTGCGGCGGCTGCGGACGGTCCTTCGCGCGCTCCGATAAACTGCGCGTGCATACTAAGATCTGTGAACGGGTATGTTTGTGTACATGTTTCTGTGTAACATTGAAATTATCGTTTTTGTTGTAAATTATTTAATTATTCACAAAATCTTTTGATGTGTAGCGGGATTTTTTAGGTTATTTTTGATAGAATTATTCTTTCACTTTGTATTTAAAAATTTGCTAAGCGATTTTTTACTGTTTTTACCACTAGAATGTATGTTATGGGTTGAGTCATTTTTTTGTGTCATTAATGTCGGCTCAATCTGGGTTGGTGTGTGTAAATTACTAAATTATCCAGTCACACCAACTCTCTCTCTAATAAAGTTTTTAATATTAACATTACTTTTCTATAAGATTTGAAATATCACCATGTGTAATCTCACGTGTTATTACAGGAGGACCCAACAGTAGACATGGCGAGCGACCAAGCGGGGGTCAAACGCGAGTCCACAACCAACTCCGAAGTAATGTCGGGCATGGTTCGCACTACACATAGAGAATCCGGGCACTTAGTGTTCACCCCCAGTGGGGACGTCATGTTACCCCCACGGGCCCCCGTGGTGCTCAATGCGACCCTGGAACCCGTGAGGAACGAGATCAGTCAGGGGGAATTAGCAGAGCCCCCAAGGAGGGGAAGGGGAAGGCCCAGGAAGACCCCATTGCCACTAACGCCGAAGGTTAAGAAGAGGAGGGGCCGACCGCCGAAGACTTCGCTCGGTTAGTAACTTATACACATTGCATAAGCACATACATTTATTTTCACGCATTTATTATAGAAAATCTATTGTGTCGTAACCCGATCGGGCCGCTCGGTGGTCAAGGGGTTAAAACGACACTTTTTTAATGTTTTTATTTGTTAAATGAAATAAACATAATTTAACAAAGGAAATGTTTTTAACATTTACAACACAACTAATTTTCCTTTTAAGTGTATATTTAAATTATTTAATTTACACAAAATATTTATTAGCATATATTGTTATTTTATTTAAATGTCATTGTCGTTAAAGCTACCCTTCATATGATATTGAATAAATAATGAATATTATTATTTCAAACAAAAAATAACGATATACTTAAGGCTGCAGTCTAGCAAAATTGCGTTTTCAACAAGTTATTTGACAATTTTTTCCCGGCTAATGAAATGATAAACTGAATTTTTTTTTCTTGTTTATCAATTAGTGTTATATACGCAATGCGCGTGAATTTTTTCACATTTATAAAGTTACTTTATGTTACCTTAATCAGGCCTTCAAGATAAGTCTATTTCCCACAAAGACATTTCGAGCTAAGTTTGTGCACTCACTACGTTGCAACCGATTACAATTTACACAATCTGATCAGCGCATTATTATCCTTATATAGTCGTTATTAAAAACTGCTGAACACAATTGCCGAAAAACTTATGATTTTCTTAATTAGAACGTTATAAATTCATTAAATTTCCCATTTTTTGCCTTACAAAATCTATTGATAAATACTGCTAAAAGTTATTCTTTCCATTAATTTATTCGAGTTGGTTGAAGACCAATGAGTATTAATCCTTTAAAAAAAATTTTTTTTTGAATTTTGATAATTCCTTAAATATTAAAAAAATATTTAAAATAATTAGGAAAAATCCTAGCGAATTTCTTTAGTCGCGCTCCTTGGGCCGGAGCGTTCTGACGTGTGATCTACGCTCGATTTTCCTTCATACCGAAGTGAAAGTTGCTCTACTTCATTAAATTTAATATTTTTGTTAATTGATTATTTTTATCTTAGTTTTGTGCAAATATTCGTATTTTTAAACATTTGATTTCGATATGGAAAATAAACGAAAAAAATACGCGTGTAACTACTAGAAAAAAAATTATCTTCGAACATAAAGTTAATGAAACCAAATAGATTGCAAAGGTGATTGGCAACAATTTCTTTATTTTACGGGGTGTCAGTAAAGGGATGTATATTTCTTTAAAACTAAAGTAAGCTCATAAATTTTCTTATAATATAATTTTTTTGAAGTTCCAAAAATGTTTATTTTTCGTTTGAGAAATACGAAATATAATATAAACTTGTATTGAGAACTTGAACTTCCCAAGTTCATCCGGGGAAATCCCCATACGGGGAAAATGATTTGCTTACTCCAAAATTGATCCGAGGTGTTTTAATTTTTTCTTCTAGTCATTTTCAACGTAGCGGCATGTTGTTTGATTATTAATTTTGTAACTTAAATACAGGATGTTGGTTTTATATTCTGATCTTACAGACGCGCTGACAAATTTAGTCCGCCATTTCTAGTTTAGTCTACCAACTCTAAGTACCAATATTAAAACGAATGGATTATCATCACATCATCAAAACTCAGATGTAATGGAAGATCACAATAACATAGAAAATTCAGTGGGTGTTGAGAACTAAACAAACAGAAGTAACAGAGACGCGAAGAATAAAAAAAGAGGACGAAAACGATAATTCGTTGATGCTTTCCCTTTTCGACGTATTGTTAGGGTACATCACCAATCTGCAAAAAACAAAACTGATGATTCCCAATTGCTGATTAAAAATGAAAAACAAATAATCGACAACAGTGGTGAAAATTTGCTGATCACAATGAAACATCCTTCAGTGGTAGCAGATTTACTCATTTCAAATGTATCGGTGAACAGCGTAAAGAAGAGGAGGACAGGAAAACATTATGAATGTGGATGGTGGATTGTATACAGGTTGTAATCGATAAGTATGTGCAGGCGATTATGACGTTATTATTGCAGGTATCAAAAAACTTAAAACTGATATCGAAATTAATTTACCTAATGAGCAAAATGACAATAATAACTTTTTAAAAGTATAACGAGAAATATCTAAAAAATTTACTTTATACACTCCCATATCAAAAAGGGAAAATGGGACTAGTAGAAGTTAAATGTCTAATTCCGGCAAAAGACATGAATGCGGAAGATGCGGTTAAAAAAAATTAAATATTTGAAATACAATGCAAAAAATAACACTTTTGTCATAGATAAGAATCATGACTATTTTTTCTAAATTCAGGGACAACTATACGTTGCAGAAACATAAGTCTGCTTATTTGCTGTTTGGACTGGAGTGAATCATTCGTTAAAAATAGAATATATAAGTTTAGGCAAAAAAAAAAATTATGGACCATTATCAAGATTTTACATAAATTGCCTACTGTCAGAATTGATTGATTCGAGACTTCAGCATTCGATGCCCATCAAGGACCCATCCTATATCATTCAAGCGATTGAAAAAAAAAAGAGATAAATCCAGCGCAACCGATAAAGCATCAGAATGCTAGCAAAAGATTTATTAGGTTTATCAATATAAATCTATACATATATTATACATAATATAATAAATCTGTAGAAGACGCGAAGACCGACATCCGCGCGGACGGAGTCGCGGGCGGAAGCTAGTCAGAAATAAATATCTTTTGTTTTCATTTGCGTATTTTTCTATTTTATAATTTTTTAACACAAACATTACATTTTTTTTATTATATACAAAATTTGTGTTTAAACTGAACAACTTTCACTAAGAAACTTAGGTCGAAAAAAATGTACTTATAGAGTTATGCATTTTCTATGGAAAGCTTATTTTTTTTTATATTTCGTCCAAATTTCTTTGTAAAAGTTGATCAGTTATATAAACATGAAGTTGAAGATATCAATAGAAAGTATTCGCAAATTTTGTGTACTGATAAAAAAAAATCACCCGGTGTAATTTTCACGAAAATTGTTTCAAATTGTCATTTTTGGTACTTATTACGAATATTAAATTATACGAATGATTTAATTTTTAAAATTTAAGTGGAGCAACTTTCCCTTAGTACATTTGTATTATTTACATATAGGATGACAGGATGCATTTGTTTGCACTACTAGACCAAGCCCTTAATTTTATTTTATTGCATAACTAGATGTGCCCCACTATTGCACTCGTCTTTTCATCTAACTCAACCATAAACTTTTCATAAATATTAAAACGAAGTTGTTTACCACGTTTACCACTTTTATAAGCTTCAACTGTATGTTTGTATGCAACCTTTAGATTCGATTTAGAACCCACTTCAAACGGAAGGATTTAATTCAAACTTTGTATCATCTTTGTACATCAAGCATCGGCGATAATACAAAAATTTTATGAGTTGTGCTCTATACATATTATTTACCTCGAACTACATAACTTCATTTTAAATTTCGTCCAATAGACGCTGTGGTTTAGCTGTAAAAGCGTATTAAACGGACGGGTCTGACTTTCTTGTACATAAATAATTAACTAGCTGCGTGTCGTGGTTTCACCCTCATGGCGTCGCTCCTGTTGGACTTAGCGTGATAATATATAGCCTATAGCCTTCCTCGATAAATGGGCTATCTAACACCGAAAGAATTTTTCAAATCGGACCAGTAGTTCCTGAGATTAGCGCGTTCAAACAAACAAACTCTTCAGCTTTATAATATTAGTATAGATGTAGGTATATTCACAATTAAAGCAAAAAATATGTTACCTGGCTACTGGCTACAATTACTAAATTATTATTTAGTATAATGGTAAAAAGTATAAATGTATTACAAAATTATGAAAATGCATGAATTGTTTTACGGTTTTCCTCATAGTAAATTACGCTCAGACTATCTTAATGCATGTTATAATTCAATGTTTCGTTTAGTTTACATTACAAATAGTGGTAAATATTATTTACAATTTTTTTACTAACTAGAAAAACAACTATTTTTCTCTCAATATTTTGGTTCAATGTTAAAAAGAAAGTAGTGGATGTATTTATTATAATTTATGATTCAAAGCTTTATGATATTTAATCATTAATATTAAAAAGTTGTTTCGTTTACAACTCAGTAAAAGTATTCAATTTCATACCAAGACAAACTAGTTTTCATTTAGCATACACATACCATCTTTTTAATTTATGATGATCTTTTCCCTGCCTTCATGTTGAAGTAAACCAGTTATAATCCCAAAATCAATTTTTTTGAAATATTTATCTTCTAAAGACGAATCTATTTTAAATAAATAAAATTAGCATTACCATTTTTACATTTTTCAAAAATAAAATAATCTACTTTCCAAGGTAAACCAGTGTTTAATCCAGCATATATCCTCATTTAAGTGGATTAAAGTATTATTTTTCTAGCCAAAACTGATCATTCTAATCAGCAACGATTTTATCTGGTCGATATTTTCCTTATCTTCAATTCAAGATTAACCAGTTTAACTGAAAACGACTACATTTCTACCCCTTTTGCTAAACCACTTAGAGCATGTAGGCATCGCCAAAATGGAACCAGTTTAAGAGCTTTTGAATGTTTTGCAAAATTTACGATTTTTAATATTATTTTTTAATTTTGATATTATTAAAAATGTTGTTTAATGAAACACGTGTAACGTAACGTTATGTATAATTTAAAAGGATTATCAAAATCGATTGTTTAGTTGGTCCTTCGAGTCTTGACAAATCATGTTCTTGTTTTGAAACATTTCTTTGTAATACTTGGCAAAATGAACCGAGCCGTATTCACAAATTAATTTCTGAAAATAGTGGATCAACCTATGGAAAATGTTAACAATATTGCAAACTAGTCAAGTCAACAACTAAGTCGTATTTTGTAAACATAATGAAATGTCGTTTATAATTGGCTAATAGTGAACGAGTTTCTATAGGGAGAGTGTTATTGCCAGCAGTGTATAGAAAAAGGTTTATGAGAGATTATACACATTTTCTTCAAATATCCCATGTATAAGCAAAAGACTCACTGCCTTTAAAACGCGTCTGCGACGCATCATGGTACCACGCGGTTGCGTGACAATATTCGGGCAAATGACATTGAACCTTATTAAAATCAGACTGCGGATTAATTTTGTATGCATTCGATTTAAAGTGGTCCGTGTTTTTAATAAATTTTTAGCGAACACTTCGCGGTTCGTCCGCGTTCAAATGAACTCCCGTCAGCGTTCAATTCATAAATATCAATATCGTGTATCGCTACGCGTGTTAGTGCACTCAAGCGATTGTGAGTCTTATGTCTATACACATAAATATCAATATTGTATATCGTTTGCTTAACCTCTCAAGCGATTATGAGTCATATTCCCTTAGTTATAAGTATCAATATTGCCTACAGACATGGAGGGGTGCGTGCTGACGGGCGGCACGGTGCTGGGCACGGGCGCACAGCTGGCGGCTCTATCTCCCGCGGGCCAGCAGCTGCTGCTCAAGCGCAAGCGCGGCCGCCCGCCCAAGAACTACCTGCTGCCCGCACGACCTGGTACTGTGCTCACATACACACCTATATACTACACACGTATATACGCAGCGCCGCGTAATACATACACACACTCGAGACATATTGCCCATTTAGCACACACACACACACACACACGCGACAGTGTATTACTCGTTCCTACGCACACACACACTCGCAACGTAGTGCCTCCACACATACACACATCCAAACCTGACTTAGTGAACACACACAAGCACAACACGCCCACCCTTACACACTTATGTAAATTTGCGGCTAGGCATTATTGCGCTACAGACACACACTTATGTGCAGTTGTGACCAGATATAACACATACACGTATAAGCAGCCACTGATATACAGTATATACGCAAATACACGCACCACACACACACATATAAATATGCATCCGCGTCCAGGTATTGCGTAAAAATTTAACTTTCCTCCTCCAACACATAAGCAACAGGCACACACAAAGAAAATGAGTATAAATTATTGTTTATTATTAACCCTCTCCTCCCTACAAAAACCTATAATATATTGTATTGATACATATAACTACAATTTTGAATTGTGTAACTTATGAGAGGAGATTTCGGCAATAGTGACAATGAGAATTATGCGTGATTCTATATTCAAACGAGCTTTTTCGACAGATATCAATTAAAATTACCGCAATCAAATCAATACATTTAATTATGTAACTACTTAAATTTCAAATTTTATTGCAAAACTTAATTATTTGTTGCGTAAATAAATATCAATAATTTATACTAATTAGAATTTAGATTTCCGTTTACAACATTTTTTTGGGGTTATCATGTCATGCTATTGTATCTCATCTCAAATGTTGAGACAAAGACAATATACATATACGTCTTGCATATATCCGTCCCTCTCACAAAAATACTCTTACATATAATAAAATAACGCATTTTGATAACCTCTAAAAACACACTCGAAATCACTTACTTTGAAATTAGTTGTAATGTGTGGATTTCTTAAAAGCCCATTTTAAAACATTTTGATATAGTTATTTTTGTTTTTATTGTAGTTCGCTTAAATACTTACTGATTTGTTGTTATGAAAAACATTTTGAAAAAGTTTACTTCACAATACTAATTCATATGAAACTCATTGTTGTTCATTAAAATACATTATGACCGTTTTTATGTATTAAGCACATTTTATTCATACATTCATGCTATCTTTTATAATTTATCTTAATTCTAATTTATCCTTTAAAATATAAAACGTCAACCAAATAATGAATGTCTCTCGCTTTAATTATAACATGGTCTAATTATTATTAGAACTAGAACAATTTAAGCGTATAAAAACTTTCGGGAAATACCATGTTCAGTTATTGCGAAACGACATTATAATGAATCACCATTTTTTGTATAACACGACTAGTACAGTCATAAGCAATTTTATTCATATTCAAATGTTTCGCCTATCTTAAAGATAAATAATAACTCAAGTTTGACGTATTTTTTAAATTAATCATAACGTCGCGGAGGTTTTTCCCAAATGTATACGATTGTACATTATTGAATTATCTTGATTATGATTAAATAACTCGGCAATATAAAATTATTTTAACTGATTTCGATAGAAGTCTTAAGTTATGTTTTATGGATTCAAATTTATTCATTGATCAAAAATTGTAACACATCATTTAATTACTGTTTTTATGAGTAATTATGCAAATGACTGTACTAGACGGTTTATTGTGTATGTATGTGTGTGTGAAGCGTTCGCTTTTTACGTTCCGCCAGTTCTTTGATTAACTTTTTTATTTAATATTGTAGTGTTCATTTTAATTATATTCAAGTTTTTTTTTGTCTAGACTTTTTATATCCTAGTTTTCGCATGAAACCGTTTTGTGTTGGCATCGTTTAGAATAAATTACTGTAGATACTTGTAAAATTATATCTTTAATTATTGCAACTGACAGTTATAATTGTGGTAATGCCGCGGAATGAGAAGTTAAAGTATGTTATTCGCAGATTACATTTATTGAATGTGTTAATTTGATAAAGATTATTTAAAGCTGTTTTCCAAATTTATGTACAGATTTTAATTAGTAACTCATTTTGGCAAGCAATTATTTATGTAATTACATTAATAATTGTATTATTTTTTGCGTTGCCAACATTTATTAAAGTTGTGTTTTTCAAACCATTGGTCGAACGTGTTATAATAGTGTTGCCAGTTTTGCTAATAAAATGTTTCCCTAGGTATGGATATGGCATTACCGATGCAGTACGGACTAGCCGCTGAAATAAGCAAACTTTGTTAGTATAATCTTTTTTTGAGCATGATTATAAAAAGGGAATATGTCGGTACTAATCGGTATTAATTGTTTAACAAAATACCGCTTTTCTGGGTAAAAATATAAAAGAAAATGCTTCTTTAAAAGATACTCAAAATTAACACGCGCATAGTTTGAATTGTAATTAAAACCTTGTGTAATATACAAATCCGCTTTTTATTCCATAAACTAATCAAATTATCTTGCATGTACAATAAAAAGTATGATTCGCACTAACCGCATGTCTAGTTTTAAATTGGATATAAAAAAGTCATCTGAATCATATTACTATAAGTATAATGTATTCAACTTGTATAGTGTGCATGAATTATTTTTATATCATCATTTGTTCAATATAGAGATCTTATTAATATTTTAAATGCAAAGTTTTTAAGAATGATATTTGCTACTCTTTCTCGCGAAAACCACTGAACGCATTTTGATTATTGACAGTGCTGCTTATAACTAAAAAATAACACATAAGCTATAGAAATACTGTCTTTTCCAATTCAAAACCGCGCAGTACAGCTAGCAAAATCTACATCTACTATATAAAAATAAGTCGGGTTTTCCTTCCTGACACTATAACCCAGAACGTACGAACCACGGTTTTGCATTCGTTGGAAAGGTCTCGGACTCCGTGAGGTTTATAGCAAAGAAAAGGTGTCTCTGGTGGCGAAACGAAGTTCGCCCGGTATGCTAGTTACATATACATATATTATTTGAAATAAAATTTAAAGCACTTTACAAACAACACTTCCCATATTCCAGACGGGCGACCGAACGAGAACTACAACGCGACCAACCTTCCCTTCGGTGACTTTTCCTACTTGACTGAAATGATGTACAACCCGCTCGCATACTCGTACGGCGTTACCAGCGTGGACCCGGACCGCAATGTGGACGCGGACCTCAGCGTCACGTCCGAACACGACCGGACCATCGACGTGTCCGACACGTCCAGCGATGAGGACGACCGCGTTGAACCGGAGGAAAACATACCCGTCGCTTGCGAGACTCAGATCATGACTGTGGGAGACTGCCAGATTGTCAAACTACCCGCTAGTGAAGAAGAAAAAGTGGAAGTCCAAGAGACCCCGGCTCCCCCGACCCCGAGCTCAGTGACAATTACTCCGATCACTACCGTGGGGGATTGTACTATACGTCCCGTGGAGAACACATAATGCGATGTTTGGTTGATTCGGTTGCGGACGGGCTTTTGACGGTAGAAATTGGGGGGAAAGGGCAGAATTGAATACAATTGAGGTTAAATAAAACAAACATTGAGACCAGACGAAAAATTGATCTTTCAGCATTTTTATTAGTGAGTAAAGCACTGTTTGAGCAAAAATGTATCTTATTGATAGACGTTATAAAGTCTATTTTCAAACTCGTCCGCAACCCAAGCTCCACAAAGGATACGAAACGGTCCCCATATACCGACCGTTTCCCTAACCTCTATATATAAAGTCTTCCCTTATTTTACCGCTATGTATGGGGTAGACGTATTATTGTGGTAGCATTCGACACGGGAACGTTTTTCCTATTTTCATAGCTTACAATGCGTACGCTAGATATGTCTTCCTATATAAAATAAGTGGACATGTAACTTTACAATACATTAGAAAACGCATTTGAGTTATTGCCGGAATACAACGGTAGATAAATTCGTATGAACTTCATACACGTAGCGTTTACATCGATGTATGGACTCCGCGTCCAAACGATATTTCCTAAACTTTTATTTCGGCTAGTAGCGGAGATCCCGAGGAAATGCTACTACAATGATAACACTAAAATAGTTTGTAAGCGACTGTAGATGCATTTAAATTGGTATAATTTATTGGATTTCGAGATTCGATTGAAGCAAGCTTTACGTGTCAGCTTGGATAGTATTTCATTAAAACATTGAATAAAAAATTGATTGGAGCAATACACTATAATGTTGCTATTGATAAAAATGTGAGTTTTAGTGAAATACTCTCCAAAGCAGTAAAATAACAATGATACTCAATGAACACAACTGATTCAGATCAAATACGTCACAACTAACAGTGTTTTATACAAAGCGCCCATAGCTAGTAGCTCTGGGGCCTTAGACAAAGTAACAATTAAAAAACGATAACAAAGTTAGAAAAGGAAAAATGTATGGGATTGACATTAGATAGACCACGTGATCTAACGCGGCGTATGTCAATCCCATACATTTTTGCCTTTTCTAACTTCGTTATCGTTTTTTAATTGTTACTTTGTCTAAGGCCCCTGGTTCGACGATGTTGCCATAGTCTATTTTTATTTGACTCCAAAAAGTTTTTATATAAAACACTGTACTTATTTAATATAGAACATTAATATTTTGCGATACTCTACATAGAGGTGTCATATTTACCGCGTGTATTGGACTTAGGTAAGGTTTCTTGTTGCCTTCGATGTGTCGTGTCTATGTGTTCGTAAGTGTATGACTGTGCGAGGCCTACACGCTCTATCCTTTATATTGGATATATTTTCACGGGGAGATTTTTAGCTTTAATAATGAAAATTTTTACTTCCCTTTCGATTCGATTCATCCGACGTTTAAAGTATACTTGAACGGTATTTAAATTTGACAATCTTTTCTGGATCTGATTTATTTTCTAGCGATCCGTCGTACCACAGACTATAAATTATAGATTAAAAATATTTTCAGTAGTTTTGTAACCGTAGATTGGCTGTCTATATTATAATATTATATAATTATACTACGTGCGGTGTATTCCACCATGTTATTACGTGGTGGGTGCGTTTTTCCGTTCTATATGATAATCAAATATTGGATGTGTCGTAGTAGCACAGCTGTAACGCCTTTTACTCTTATCTTTGTGAATAGTAAGTAGCGAGTAGTGATCTAGATAAAAATTTAAAATTCTAAAATAATATACGGCAACACCACACGAACAAGTGATACGTTCGCTAAATATTTTTAGTCGGACTTAATGTAATGACATATTATATTTCTCTAATCGTGTATGTGTAATCTTAGTGAGTAAAATAATATTAGGTCTATATGCAAAATATTATTTTTGTTATTGATGACGGAAAAGCGCGCGAAATGAACTGACTTGTCTTTGGCCGGAAACGGAATGTCATAGAGGTCGTCGTTGTCATCGCTATGGTCTATAATCTATGTCGATGACAAAAATAGTATATTGTACTGATTTACCTGCAGACAGCTATCCAAGCGGCTGGTTGTGAACCAGTCGAGGTTGGACTAATGTTTCTGTTATATTTTATACATTTTTAAGTTCCTTTACGCACGCTTCGTTCGCTATAATGTACGTGCCGGTTTGTTCAATTAACTATTTTCAAAATATTCTCTGAAAAGTTCAAATCAAAAACGATTTCCTAGCGCACATGGTCACAATTAGTGTCATTAAAACTGAGGAAAATTAAAATGAATTACATTCGTAGTAAATTGAACAAATCGGCATCGATATACGCATTATAACGTTTTAAAAGTATTAATCAACTATAATTTAATTTCTTTCAAATATCTGTACAGTAGTATAGTTCCTAACGATTAATCAAAATTATAACCCTTCAAGTACTAATGTAGGTGTAAGTTTTATTTTATATTTTTTTTAATTAAGTTTTATCTCGAGATCAAATTAGTGGTTCACTATTAGTGATGTAATTAATTTTAGTCCGCTTTTTACGTATTTAATCGAAGACTGCTCGCTTTTTTATTCGGTTGTTCATCCGATAAATGAGTCCCAGAGGCTTACATCTCACGGCAAGCTATGTGATGAGAATTTATTTAATACAAATGAATCTGTATTTTTATAACTAAGGATAAGTTTACTCCGAACAGTGTAATCCTATATCCCACATGTAGGTTAGATGTTTTAAGTTTTCAACGGCCCTATTGGCTTTGTTTAGAGATTTTGGTGTGCGATACCAAGTCTATGTTTTGGTGTTGAAATTGAATTCGGGTTTGATTATGAACAAAATATGTAATGAAATCAAACAATTCTACTTTTATTCATGTTAATTGTTAATTTACTGAATTTTTACTTGGAACTTAATATGAACTTATAAAAAAATATCTACACTGCCTGTATCTGTGGAGATGGTCAATTGTTATAAGTTAAACATATTTACAAAATTATTTTTTACATATTTTACGCCAAAATATAGTCCTGTTAACGCACCAAGTTCGGCAATAAATGATTGTATAATTATTTAATGGAATGTTAGCGGTTGAGCGCCCGGTTGATTGTATTGCATTTATATTAAGTTTTTTTTTATTTTATTGTGTGCATCTCCGTCACGCAACAAGGGGTATCAAAACTTTGTGCATTTAAAAATAATACGAGAACCAAATCTGACTGACCGGTTGGCTTGGTTGGTAGCCCTGCCTTCCAAGCCAGAGGTCGTGGGTTCGATTCCCACCCGGAGCAAATATTTGTGTGATGAACATAGATGTATGCTCTGTGTCTGGGTGTTAATTATCTATATAAGTATTTATTTAAAATTATATGTATGTTTATCAGCCATCTGGTGTCCACTGTCCATAACACAAGCGAAAAGCTTAGTATGAAATTTATAGTTACAATAAGAGCAATTTTTACATTTGCTCACTTCAAAACAATGATACAACAGAAATGTATTTTAAAACACTGCCTTACTGATATTTCTTGTTGCGGAACGGATATTATGCTTTTATTCAGTTATTGAAATCGAAAATATTTTATAAGTTTAATTAATTATTATTATAAAGTCGGGGTCTCGTCAATGACATCAAAACAACAATAAAACAAATGTTACTTAAATCATGCCTAAACAATTAGATGGAATAAATAGGTCGATAAAAATAAGCAACTACATATTTGGTATTTAAAGATTTTGGCCAATTTTGGCCCGCTCTCTTTCTACATATTTTCATAACATTCGACGAGGCCTTATCGATAAAATTCGTTATAATGAAATCATCAACAAAATATTTTTAGTTATAATTATGTTATATTCCTGTATTGTGAAATGGTTATCATTTTACGTTGTGATCATGTGAGTGCAAAATTGTTTTAATATTTTGACCAGTTTAATTTAATTGACTATACGTCAATAAGGGCAGCAGAATATGGAATCGTTTATTTCTGCATAGTCCGAGAGCAGTATTTTTTAGCTGTAGTCTTTATATAAACTTTTTTTTTATTTTAACATTTGTGAAATTCGATCGTTAGTTAATTTCTAACAATGAAATATTTAATAAAGAAATCACGAAATCATTCGCGTTTCAATTGTAATTAGTACCATATACCTACCTGTTCCTGTTTTTAGTTCTTCAATATATACGGGTAGTTTTTGGCGGTCTGGGGCGGAAATTTCATTTCACACTATAAAAAATATAACCATTCAGTCACTTATGCCGAATATGCTAAGTTACGAGAATACGATACGTACAAATATCGCTATTTGGATATTATATACATATATAGAAAAGTACAAAAATTTTACAAAATTAAATAATGTTATATTCTTTACATTATAGATTTTCGCCACAGAGTACCAAATTGTACCTGTCCTTTACATTATTTATCCCCACTAATATTACAGTAGCACCTCTATAAGTCGAATATCAAGGGAGACGCCAAAAAATTCGAGTTATAGAGTTTTCAACTTATGGAGGATTTCGACTTAGGCGGATTTTGATTCGACAAAGAGTTTGAGGTTTATTCTTATAAATTTTGAATTAGAGAGGTAAAATAAATTAAAATTCAACTTGTAGAGGTGACAAACATGTTTTATTTATTACAAATCAACATTATTTCAAATCATTTTAAAATAAAAAATATGGCATTAAAAAAAGTATGTATGTATAAATGCGAAAGTATATCTGTCTGTCTGTTACGCTTTCCCGCTTAAACCTCTCAACCGATTTTGATGAAATTTGGCACAGACAATCTTTAGATCCTGAGAAAGAACTTAAGCTACCTTTTATTGCAAAATATGTACCGCCTATGTCCTTTCTCGGGTATCAAAATATCTCCATACCAAATTTCATGCAAATTGGTTCAGTAGTTTAGGCGTGATTGAGTAACAGACAGACAGACAGAGTTACTTTCGCATTTACAATACATATTTATAATATATAGTATGGATAATCAGACTAGAGTCATATCTACGTCAAAAATCGACGTGGGTAATGTTTAATTTCATTTATTCGAAATAAGTGGCAAAATAATTTTTAAAATCGGTCGAACAGGTTTTGATTTCAATCGTGACAATCAAACAAAAATCTGCCCTGTATATAAAAGTATTGATGTATTCTTGTATTCAAACACTTTGTTCAAAAGCAATACATGTGTTCAATGTTTTTAGGAATACTGGGAGAGAAATAAAAGATTCCATAATGTAATAATAACTATATTTAAGATAAATACAGGTATTTGGATAACAACACTAGAATATCAAACACTTAAGGCTCATACACACCAGAGCACAAGCCGAAATTTATTAGTACATAATATTATATGAACATGAAACACGAGTAAATTGTTAGTTAATGAATGTATATCAAATCCGACGCGTAAATGGAGTATTGCCAGCCATCAACGAAGCCAAAAGTATAATTTATTGAGATAAGACCAAATCAAACACAATAACATATATTCCTCACTACAGTTTTATATTTTAGTACCCACATTATACACTCATCCTTTAATCCATTCATCACTTTACTATTTCGGAAATGCATAGAATCCAGGCTTATCTCAATACACTACCTATTACATTTATAGTTTTTACATAGATTCATAACATAGATGGCAAAAATATGCCCTGGTATGACGATACTAGTATTGGATAGAACTTAATAATAATAATAAACTTAAGTTCCCGGAGGGGGAGGGGGCCTGTTCAACCACTGCGGTTGAGGGCCGGGCATATTGCAATAATTGGACCCAAAAACAGGCATGTTCTGTCTAAACGGGGGCATGTTCGGCGTTTGGAGCAAAGGATTCCTGCCAAAGTGCTGCCTGGCGGGTAGTCGTGGGAACGGCGGAGGGAACATTGGGACTGTGAAGCCGGGAGGAGCTGACAGTGGGCCTCCGGGATCAGAAATAGGGTGTGGGGGAGGAATCCTTCTATCAAACTCTGGAGGTGCATTGAATGGCATGAAGGGATTCTGAGCTCTATTGTCGTAGAAATTATAGCTTCTATTGGGACCAGGTCTGAATCTACTAGTGGACTGACTCGGCCTATTTCTTCTCGCCTCTAACATTTTTCGTGGAGGGTTTTTGGAAGTTTCGCCGTTTTCAGAGCCTTCTTGCTGTTTGCTTTGTTTCTTTTCTCTTCTTGCTCTTCTCTCTTCTTCGTCATCGGAAAATTCGACTTGACTCGGAGGAGGCTCGATATCGTTTAACCAAGATGCGTCTGAACCTTTCACCCTGAAAATTTAATTGAAGTTTACAAATTTTTATAATACTGAAATGAATTAAAATTGATAAGATGTTGGGTGCAACAATCAAATACAGAAATGTACAAGCCAACTTAAACTACAAAATAAAATACAAACAAAATAACCAATACTGTAAAATAAAACTTACTATTAAACTTATATCTAAATGATTAACTGCTAACAAAACGAAAACTTAACCAAAACCAATTCAACTAGGAAATTATGTCTTCGAAGACCAATCAAGAGCATAAAAAGTGTCTACACTGAAATTTAATTGAAAATTAGTTTGGAACCAAAATCAATCATTGAAAACTAAAGCATCAATGCCACACAATAATAAAAACATAACCTTAAAATTTTCCTAACCTTAAAAAAACACCTAATTAATTAAACAATTCCAATTTAATGACATTAGCGAACAAAAACTTACGAAATAAAAAAGCAGACGCTTACAAATAGGCAAAAAAGTATAGGTCAGTAAATAGATTACTTCATGAGTTCTGAAAGGAAGACATAGCTTGTGTGGTTGGTGCGGGGCGCTATAAACACCTCCATGCCGACTTCCACGCCTCGCTCTTTTATGTGCTCTGTAGAGTTGAAGCGGACGCAGTAGTGCGGCTCTGTAACCTGCAATACACAAAACAAATATATGTTAAAACTAAAATTATTCTTTGATTTGTGTATTAGTTTGAATGTTTTATATAATCCTACTAATTCTACTAATATTATAAATGCGAAAGTTTGTGAGGATGTGTATGTATGTTACTCTTTCACGCAAATACTACTGAACCGATTACAATGAAATTTAGCACACATATAGAGGGTAACTTGGATTAACACATAGGATAGGTTTTATCCCGGAAATCCCACGGAAACGAGAACTACGCGGGTTTTTCTTTGAAAACGCGGGCGGAAACCTAGTATAGCCTTTCTCGATAAATGTACTAACTAACAGTGAAATCATTTTTGTTTCGTTTTTCAGTGCCATGTTTTAAAAAACGTCTGAGGTTTTTGTTACTCCAGCATCAGAAGCAATTGCCGATAGGAGTTCGGCCTGTCGCCACATATTTGAGCCATTGATCATTTCAACGTATTTCATCGTGTATGGTCGCAAAATAAAATTAAGATGCACATATTATATTATATTGTCTCCACCTATCCTACATAAACACACTGTCATAATTATATGTATCATTGCATCTGTACAGTCACGTGGTCTCCGTCAGTGCAGCAATACATTTTAATGAATGGTTGCTGCTTTGCTGACGGGGAGTCCTTTTTGTCACCATTGCTAGATATGTATATTTTTTTTCCTGTTCTGTGTTACTTAGATTATTAAGATTTATATTTTTGTAATTGGTGGCAAATAAAACACTTTCTATTTCTATTTCTATTTTTTAAATCAAACCCGTGGATCCTGATATTAGCGAGTTTAAACAAACTCTTTAGCTTTATAATATTAGTACAGATATCTTAAAAATAATATTTTAAATTATGTTATAAAGGATCAAACGTTTTCAAGAACTTGTCACGAGTTACATTATAACCAATAACATTTAATAGATATATAATTATGATGAAATATACATGCAGATTAATTGTTATACATAAAGGAATGTATGTTTATTTTATTAATTAATTTAACCTTATTATTTTTCCAGGTCATAATCTATATGCAATATAAATTGCAACTAAAACTGCAGGAAATGAGTTTTTAGCTAATTTTAGCCTTGCATGTCAAGTATTATTGGTTTATTATTCAAGTAATTATTTATCTTTAATTAATGTATTGTTGATATGTTACTATGTGCGATTGATATAAAATAAATATATTTACATTGAGGTGATAAATATGACGACTAGTGAGTTAAAGAGGATAGAATCGTAATGCAAAGCATGAAGCCATACAAGTACGGGCATTTTATTTTATATCCAATGCACGGATAAACATATACTTTCAGAAGGTTAATGGCAACACTATTAATTATTAATATAAGTACTTTACATATTCCTTTTTATTTTATTTAACTAGGAAAAACATTAAAAAAAGCTATGAGATTTGATTTACCATGGAAATTTTTGCTCTAAAGTTAGTTTTGGTTACGAAATATGAATTGTTATCTTATGTTATATGCCATTTAATTATTTATTGTGTAATTAATTTAGAAAATTTTGTGTTTTTTAATACTTACAGGTCCAAATACATCAAACACCTTGCCCAAAGCCTTAGCACCATTATCTAGGAACAGGACACTGTCTATATCAACTGCTGGAGTGTCGGGGAATGCTTGAACTACAACTGCGGAAATAAAATTTTAAACACTATAAATATGAAGAAAATTTAAAAAATATAATATTTTTTTAAATAATTGCTCCTTTCCAGATTTTATCAAAAGATCTTGATTGCCATAAAAATCAAGCATAATTATTTTTACAGTTAAATTTAATTATTTTAATAGTAAATTCATGACAAAGCATTATAATTTACCTAATCTATCAACTATACTGAAAATTTTTCCAATTTTGGTAGTTTCTTGAGCTGGTAGACTGATGGTGAGGTCTTCTATTGGCGGCAGATCATCCAGACTGAGCTCCCCCTGAACTTTGGGTTGTGTGATTTTTTCTGCACCAGTATTGCCGCTAACTTCATCTCTATAGGAATAGATAAATTTTATTATGAATTTAAGACATTAAGTGTTATGGGAAATAGTATATATATTATTGAGGAACATTTGTGAAGAAGCATAACAATGATTGTAGTTACAACATCCATTCAACCCAAATCTAACAAAGCAGGAAGTTGTTATAGTATTTATGGTAAAAACTGTTTCAAGGTTTTTGTTTACAAGATGATAATATTACCCGCTAGATAGCTCCTCGATGTCCTTGACGGAATCGACGTCACTGTCGCTTGAATCGTCCGAACTGTCGGAATCAGAATCACTTTCACTATCCTCATCATCTACTCTATACATTGTGACATCGTATTCCGATATACCATTTTCCGAATTATCTATAATCATATGTGTAGACACTTCTACATTATTACTAAATTTGGGATTCGATAATGGACCATGAGCGCAAGCATTTATTATATTATTCTTCAAAACCATTTCACTAAGTTCCACTGTGTCCGAATCGCCGTCTGTGTTTTCACCAGCATTTTCATTCGATGGAGTCTCTTCGGACTCCGAATCGGAACGATATTCAGCAATTAAACTTAATGACACGTTTTTATCATTGCTTTGGTCGAGATTTTCCATTGCGAGATTCGCCCTCGGACGGCACTTTTATTGCATGAATTGCGTTTTTTTTTTATTCCTTATCACAATCATTGATTAAAAATTATACCTAAACGCTATATAATGCAGAGGTAAACTTTGGCTATTTGCAAATAAGTCAAAGCACGCTGAAGATACAATGAAATAGCAGAAAAACAGCCTTTTCTTTGCGAAATGCGAATGACAGTACCAAAATCGTGCTTGACTTTGACACATTGTCAATAACTTGTCATTTAAAAATAAGAAATTACCAACACTAAAAATAATAATAAAATAATTTTTATAATTTAACCCACAGCCACACGAGTAAATGCTTATTTTTCAAAAACTTTTGCTTTATATATCTAAAGAGGGTAACGTAATGAATGAACATTTTGGAATCAATTTCAGTTGAGAAAAATATAATACGTTTAAGATTTTAATTTTTTTTAATAATATAAGTCCATCGGTATTCGAGATATAATAATATTCGACATTGGACACGTGATTATTATGTTCGATTTTTCTCCACCTGTTTAAGATAACTTTTAAAATGTTGATAAACAGAAAGTGGAAAGGTGGAGCCGTAGCGAGTCTTTCACTTACTTCATAGTTCATAGTAGGTATAAAACAAGATCACTTTTCGGCTCTCGCTGACTGTCTGTCGTGGTCTATCCCTATCAAGGAGTATAGTGTGGTCCCTATGTGTGCTTAGATCTTAAACTACGTAACGGAGTTTGTTGCGGTTTTTAACACGTTTTTAGTAGGTTAACCGCCATCATCTGTGTGTTTGTATGTTAGATTCGACTCAACTTTGTACTCCCAAGGATTGGTGACATTACAATAATTACATGAGTGATGAGTTTATCTAAGTCGGAGCTAATAGAGGCGTACTCATAAAAACAAAATTTTAAATTAAACGCACTGAATTAAGACTACGCTGACATGGGATGTATTCTATTCGCCCTATAAATAATACTTTCTTATTAGTAGAGGTCAAATAAAAGACAAATAATTTATCATTTAAATTTATTTTGATAATAACGAAAACAGTAGGTACACAATGATTTGATTTATTATGCTTTAAAGGTTAAAAGGTAAAGCGGGAAGTAATTTTCCCTCGCATTTGCCGAAACCAATGCGAAGTCCACTTTCATTGACACAATAACCGCGAAGAACCACAGTGTCGCCATCTTGTAAGAATTTTCTTTCTTCACCTGTTTTTAAACGTAACGGCTTTGTGCCTTTCCAACTAAGCTCCAACATGCTGCCGTATGAATCGGAAGTCTGTGAAAAAAGGATAATGAATGATAAAAAATACAATACGAATGCTCGTAATTGGATTAACTTTTAGCCCTGAAACATGTTACATTTTTGTATAGTAATATACAAAATAATTGCATAATAAACATCCTATTTAAAAATTGTGTTACTAGAAATTTTCATATAGGTACTTGACCATAGACTATAGAATATTATTCTATGAGCATTTCGTCAAAGATCAGTAATATACTAGATACGGCGTTTAGAATAGAATAGAATAGAATTCATTTATTCGTGGTAAAAAAAGAAATACATACAAAACAAAAAAAGTAATACAGATAAAAAAATAAAAAATCACCACGAAAAGGGTATGGATTCAGCATATGGAGAAAACAATGACCAAAAGGCCACTGCTTTCACCGCTGTTTTTCAGCCATAACCTGTTGTGGCCACAAATGTCATACGACAAAAAAAAACATGTAATTATAATAAAAAAAATACACAGTACCATAACAAACATAGCGGTTCCCCTTAAACAAACATATTATATTTTCAGGAACACAGGTAAAACAATAAAACTTTTAATACAAAATAAAAGATAAAAGATAGAAAAATGAATCTAAAACTAAAGGAATGCAGGATTAATTATTACGTTCCTACTGGTGAGATACATCCATGATACAGCGATACCTCATTATTCAGCCTCACAAATATACCTAAAGCCAATCAATTCGTACATCGGGCGAAAGAAATCTTTTTAAAATAGTTAAATAAATACAACACAATAAAAATTAAAATATCATCTAATCCGCTGGACACAGTTCCTTTTGCTTTTTAAGTAAATAGTTTTTTAGCCTTGCCCTAAAAGTGCCAAGACATCTCGAGTCGCGTACAGGAGGAGGGAGGTCGTTCCAGCACTTACTAGCCCGATATTTAAAACTACCTCTAAAAGCAGCTGTTTTATACTTAGGGATTTGAAACACACAAGAGAAAGACCTTGATTTGTTGAGCTTTTGACTTTGTGACCAAGTTAATTTTTGATGGAGGTAAGGCGGTGTACGGTGATTTATTACACCATGCAGGAGAATATAAAGATGGAGCTGTCTACATGCTGACATTTTTAGTATTCCTGCTTTATTTAAGAAAGGCGTAACATGCGTGCGAGGCTGGATCTGGAAACAGTAGCGCGCACAGGCATTCTGGATCCTTTGAATGAGACTCTTACTTCTTGCCAAACAACAGCCATCATAAACAACATCGCAGTAATTAAGTTTTGAAAGCACGAGTGAGTTACAAAGCTGGATACGCAACGGCTCATTTATGTAATTTCTAATCTTATAGAGAATTTTTAGGCGGTAGAAGCAGTTACGTGCTACTTCAGCTATGTGGTCTTCAAAGTTTAGTGATGAGTCCATTAGTAAGCCGAGGTTTCTTGCTACCTGTAATTGCTCCAATTGTTCACCATTAACTTCTACCTTAGGACATGTTTCATTTATCTTACCCACCTGCTTTGGAGAACCAAGAACCAAGAATTTAGATTTAGATGGATTGAGGACAAGCTTATTTCTCTTTGACCAATCGCTTATATTAACGAGATCGTTATTTAGTTTGTCTACAGCTGATAAAGAGGAAGATGGTGGAAAACTTACATACAATTGTAAATCATCTGCGTATATGTGATACGAACAATACTTAATAACGGTGGTAATGTCAGTACAATAAATGATGAACAAGATCGGTCCCAATATTGAGCCCTGTGGCACACCCCTTTCCACAGGTTTCAATGAAGAGTAAAGATTACCGCGAGCAGTATGTATACGAACCATTTGAAATCTATCTAGGTAACTTCGTAAGTAACTTCGTAACTTCTAAAAAAATTTATTGAATTATTTTGAAACCCGTAGAAATGGAGCTTGGAGAGAAGAAGCGAAATATCGATGCAGTCAAAGGCTCTCGAAAAATCAAGGAGTGTTAATATTGTTCCCATGCCTTCATCACGTCCTGTGAGAATGTTATCAACAACATCTAAAAGCGCTGTTGTGGTACTTTTCTTCTTTCGAAAGCCCGACTGATAGGATGGAAGAATATTGTTTGTTTCGAGATATCGAGTAAGCTGCTCACATACTACGCACTTTCACTCACATCTCCACTAATAGTGCCAGAGCCCAACAAATCACCGGGACGCAGGTTGCAGCCGGTCACAGTTTGTTGCGCCAGCTGCTGCTTCACTGTCCAGTACAGGAAGCGGTAGTTGGATCTGCATATCGTGGATACTACTGGCGATTTCTCCGCTAGAATTTTACATAAATGTTAATTTTTGTTATTCCTATGCTATGTAGTAATTTTGGAAATTACATTTGTATAATTAAATTGAAGAATTCGTTATTTTAATTTTGTTTATAAATTTGTAAATTGATTTATAACTGAATCATTCATGCAACTAAATATTGTGTTGATGAGTTAAAAATTCACCGGAATACTAGTTATTGATTTAATAAGAAACTACAAGGCTCGAAACGCTTCGTCTATTTACAAAATTCGCCATAAGGCAGCGAAAAAACAGGACGTTTTAAACTAAGATTATAATCTTAGCGTTTGGGATAAACGGGAGTTTAGATAGATAAAACATGCATATAAAAGATTTTAGGTAAATAAAACTTACTGATCAAATCGACTTCAAGCTTGATATCAAAGTTGAAGTTATCGTCATGTTTCAAGTAGGGGAAAGGTTCTGGGTCTTGCGGGTAGTTCTCAACTACGTAGGGCTTGAGAGCGTCCACAGTCACTATCCAGGGGGAGATGCTGGTACCAAGGTTCTTTGCTGTGAAGGGCCCTAGAGGCACGTACTCCCACTTTTGGATATCGCGTGCTGAAAAATAGAGATTGTTTTTTTGATCAATTGACAAAATTTTGAAGTTCTGTCCGCTATTCAAAATCTAACGATAAGAAAAATGTGTAATAGGTTGATGTAGGTGTATTTTGAGGATTTTTATTTCTGTTTTACACAGTAAGATTGAACAATAATCAACGTTTGACTTGGTCTAATTTATTTCGTTGAAAGGGCGACATTTGATACTACTATAGTTATGTTATATTAAATACTGAACTTGCTATACTGTAAATACATATACGATTAACCGACTATATTAAATACGTAATAAACTTAAAATCAACGCACCGCTCCAATCATTCATAAGAGCAAATCCAAAGATATGATCTTCAGCGTCTTGAGCGACAACTCTCTGTCCCAACTCCGTGGGTGGTCCGCCAATGAAAACGGCCATTTCTAACTCGAAGTCCATGAGCCTGCATGGACCGAAGTGCGGGGCTGCACCTGAAGATAATATTTATTTATTTATTTATTATTAGCATCAAAAATTCGGATGTCGCAGATCCATTTGTTAGTAAAAAATAAACCTAAGTAAGTATTAATATTAGTAATTAATATAATTAATGTAATTAATATAATAATGAAATAGAGGAATTATTTGCCATTAATCATCACGGAATGTGGAGAGCGCTAGAATTAAATGTATTTGAAGTAGGATAGGAGGATCTGGCCCAGTAGACAAAGTAACAATTACAAAACGATAACGAAGTTAGAAATCGCAAAAATGTATGGGATTGACATACGCCGCGTTAGATCACGTGGTCTATCTAATGTCAATCCCATACATTTTTGCGATTTCTAACTTCGTTATCGTTTTGTAAATGTTACTTTGTCTAAGGCCCATAATGTAAAAAAAATTACCCATAATATGGGGTAAATGTTAAAAATAAGTAATAATATGACGATTCAAAAAAGCTTCTAGAAGAAGTCTAATTGAATAAATAAATGTTTTGAGTTTATACATCGTAATAAATTTGAATGAAATGTCTCTGCAAATATTGCTACCAATTATTTCGTTACTAAGTAACTAATTTATTCAATTTTTATTTTTTTTTATAATATTTTGTGAATATAATATAATATCTATATACCTAACTCAGAATTCAGAAACAGATAGAAATAGAATGAAATAAACTCGAGAAGAAAGACAGGGTTTTTAACTCACAGGCCTCATCTAAAACAAACCTTCCACGGGTAGAGTTTGTCCATAAGGTCTGGTAATTGGTGTCCCGGAAATTACGATGGAGCTGGAACGACCGTGGTATCCAACTGGTATGTATTTCCTAAAAATTAATTAATTAAGAGATAAAATCTATAGACAACAGTGTTCTTAAGTAAACGAAGGAAATAATACAAAGAAAACAGATTTAGTTTTTTCGACCATTTGAAAATTGTCAGTAAGTAGGTAATATCATCAGTAAGTAGGTCTATATACTTTTGATTTGCAAAAGTAACTACCTAAGCCTGTATTTTTCGTAGATTCCACATACTGATAGATTGATTGTATAATGAATTATTTAACTAAATCTTATGAAAAAAAATAATTTAAAGCTATTTACAAAAAAAAATTACCAATTCGGCATAAGTGCGTTCTCTTTGCTTCTGAACATGATGCCAACATTTGTAGCATGGTGGATGGAAGAATAGAAGTCTGTGTAGTCGCCAATCTCTGCTGGTACATGCATTTTAGCTTCACTCTGTTTGACGAACGCCCTGCGAATTTATTAATTTCAATATGTCAAAAAACAGAAAAAAGAAAGATTTTTTTATAATGTGAATTCTATGTTGCGTTTTTTCAGTTATAAATTAATTTAACTACAAGATAGTTTGCTGAATTCGCTTTTAAGAATAAAAAAAAAAACATTATTTACCTCTCTCGTAGTTGACTATCATTTTGTAATGTAGGATTGGATACATCTAGGAGATTCTGAATAGTGCTTCTTGCTTCAGTCCAGTGTGCTTTTGTTAAACCCATAAATGGGTTTAGCTTTTCTTCCTGTAAATGATTTAAAATTGTAATTTTACGAAATGAATTAAGTACCTAGTTAGGTAATTTTATTTTATTTTAGAGCTTTTATGACATAAACGTACTATGTGGATCGTTCCCAATTTAGAATTTCTGGAGGATGAGAGAGGAATCTTGTAAGAAAGGTTCGGATAAAAAAAAATTAAATACATAATGCGATAGGCATAAATTATTTTCATATTGGTTATTACAACAATGGCTTTAATTTTTTGCAAGCCTTATATACTGCACAAACTTGATATAAATTGTAGCACGCCAAACTAAACCAAATTTTATCGCTTTCACTTACTTATATAAAAGAATCGGGAGTTGCCATTTGAAAAGAAGAAGAAGAAGACAATAAATTATTAATTTTTGATTCTCTTTGAACTTAAATAAAGCGCATATCTATGTAGGTATAAAATAATATACCTACTTGCATTTTAATTAAAAACAATCACCGGGCGCCTGTTTATAATCTACTATGATTATTACCATAACTAGTTTACACACCTACAATATTACCTTAAAAACATGTTGTTTGTCTCTTAGCAGGTTCCCATTAAATAAATGTGATATAACATTAAGATCAAGTATCCAGTCGCCGATCGCAACTCCAATGTGTTTTTGTTCCTGTAAATTTAATATTTAAAATGATAAATAAAACATTTCACACAGGCAGCAATTTCATAAACTCCAATTCACACAATCAAGAATTTTTATGTTAATTATAAGTAGAAAGAAGCCTTTTGAAATCAATTTGATAGATTTGAATTTGCCGGGTTTCATACTGTCAGATATTATTATTATTTATTCTATTCCATGAAGTCAAGTGTTTTACGATAAGATAAATTATGACATGATTTATCGCTATTTACGTTGATATTCATAGTTTTGAAGATAAATTAACTTAAACCATATTTCATTTTCGTTTAAAGAACCTAGGCTAGGTGTATATCATTGAACTAGGAAGTAGGAACTAATTAATAGCTTCATGCCTCATGGTAATAGGTTATAGGTAGGTACCTACATAAGATGAGCAGCCTAAAATAATTACCCAATCAAATTTTGAATTCAAAATATTGTCAATTGTTGTACTTACATTTTTAGGTGAAGTGAAAACACCGTAAGGCAAGTTTTCAATGGGAAAATCAGTGTCCGACGAATATTCTATGAACGATTTCATTTTAAGATACGTCTATTTTCCAAGATCGTCTCCAGAATAGTGGATTTAATCCTACTAGTAAACTTGTTTCAGTTTATGTGTATGTAAATAAGTCTAAACTTGTTTACGCGCTTGCCGGTTGAGTTCCATACTATAGCAAGTCGTGGTATGACATTATATTGTACTCTGGCACCGATCAAGGTCGGTCAATGAGCGATATCAGCGGCGAACCGCATTACTATCTTTATAAACAACTTTTCTTTTCTTACCGAAGAGTTACACATCTTTGTTCTATTTCTTAAGGCTAAGTAGGTATGAACATAATTGGGGTCAATGTTGTTACGATTTTAAGTTCGTGCCGGATTCCTGCGTTATTTACCTACATCTAGAACATAGGTTCATGATTTTACTAAAATAATTATTCATGTTTATATTATAGACAGTGTAGTAAGTAGTTCCTAGAAGACTTCAAAATTGTATTGAGCAGTAATTGTAGTGCACATAGTGAACACGAAAACAAAGGCAAAATATCTACTTTCTCTCAAAAAGATAACCCGAATAAATTTCAATAATTTTTGAAAGTCCGGACATTTCTATGGTCCTGACTCCTGACACATTTTTCTCACCACTATTTTTGAGATACCTTACAATATTCAGTTAAAATAAAATTATTGTTTTTATGGGATGCTTAGTACTAGGTATTTAAAACTATAAAATAAAACAAATTTCTCTCCACAAACGTTTATTACAAACACATATAACATAACAGTACACTCTATAGCAATTATTTACAATTGGAAGTTAACCTTACTGAGTACCGGCTGAGTGGCAAGCCGTTCCTTCGTCTTGATGCTGACGAGAGAGTCCGAGACTGCCTGGAAACACAAGCCTGCAGTATATGGGAATATCATGCGATCCAACTAACAATAGGATCTATTCGGCGCCATGTTTTGACGTCATAGGTCATTCAAATTTCAAACAAGTAATAATCTAAATTCTAAGTTATGCAATAATGTCTGTATTTAAATTTGATATTTATTAAAGTTTTGCAAAATGAAATAAACCGTTAGATTTGAAAAAAAAGTATTCTAAATATTTTTCAATCGAACAGAAACGTTCTTATTTGGTCCACATTATTCATTTCCCTGGGACTTTATTTCGTGTTTACGTTACTGAATTTTGCAGCGCTATGTTAATGTATGACGCATCACGCAATCATTGTAGACGAAAATGATGATGAGGCAGCATTATTCTAAGCTAGATTAAAATGTTTTCAATATATCTTAAATTATAGCAGTTATAAAAAAGGTGATTCATATTTTAAATCTGAATTGATCAACACATTGTTGCGAGCGAATTTTTACAGCAAAATAATACGAGATTGCAAAGATGTCATAAAATAATAAACGTACTAGGCTAGTTTAGAAAAGATTACAATATCTAAAATTCAACATACTACTTTTTAGGAAGACACTAAAAGATACGGTTCCGAGCACATATTCTCGCTAATAAATAAGATACAAAATATTACCTACAGATATGAGATAGGTACTACAATATAATGTTAAATGCAATCTAAAACACGAAAGTTAATTTATTAATTTAAAGAAAACCTGCCTGCGTCTAAATGCGCGACTTTATTCTAATTATTTGTTATTTTTTAGTGGAGCACTTATTACAAACTATTGTAGAGCCATTTTAATAGGCAACATTTGACAGTTCAACAAAATTCAACAACGTAACCTAGTAACCACGACATAGAATAACATGATATTTCGTTTTGTTAGAACTGCACATTTCTTTAACTTTTTTCAATTACGATTATATATTTAAATAATAATAATGACCGATAGAAGTAATTTTAGGACTTGATTTTACTGATAAACCATTCTAAACATAATGAACAATTTCTGATTTAAAGAACTGACGTCGCTACAATTTTGTGTCAATAAACCTTTTTTCTTTTTAAATACCAGAGACGTTACTCTAAAAATCGAAATCTGACATCTAGAATCGAATGCATTGATTACTTGGGAATAAAAATTATCATAAATTATTGACATGTGTTTCAAGTTCGATTGACAAATGTTTCAAGTCCGTATCGATTAATTCACTTTAATCGATGTTTTTAAGCAGGTTACCACCCTATGAAGATAAAATTGATAGACGTCAAATGTTGCCTATTAAATTGGCTCTACTATAACTTTTCAATTCCATATTAGATATATTAATCTATACTATACTCTGTCCATTATATTATTTGCTTTTTGACAGCTTCACGCCTATGTTTAATTGAATTGTCTATGTTAAAATGTCATACAAGTAATTATCGTACTTCATGGACAGGTCCCGCCCACTTAGTGATGCCTACACAGAATTATTCAATGATGGGTCGATAGATTAAAATAATCGATAGAAATACTCTGTAAAATATATCCGATACAGAAAAACTTTTCTATTATGTTATATAATTTAAACGTAAAGACAACCAAATTGTAAGATAGAAACCAATAAATAATAAAATATTAGTTTAGTTTAGTTTTACAGACACTGAACGCCACATTAACGAGGATTTAGAACGAGTGTCGTTATGGTCTAAACAAAACGCCCTGGTTCTTAACGCGTCCAAATCTAAATACATAATCCTAGGTACAAAAAATCAAATTAAAAAAATAAAAAACCTTCATTTAAATATAAAAATTAATAATGCACCATTAGTTGGAGTGGATAAGGTTAGGAATCTCGGCTTGATTTTGGATGGGCAGCTTAAATATGAGGATCACATAAGCATCACAATCAGAAATGCCTTCTACAGACTGAAAGTACTGTATGGTCTTAGGCAGGATCTATCAGAGAGCGTCAGAGTAATGCTGACAGAATCATTGGTTCTGTCGCATCTTAACTACTGCGATACCGTTTACGGCCCCCGCCTGTACGCCAAAACCGAGCGAGCAATTCAGCGAGTGCAGAACGCATGCGCTCGTTACTGTTTCGCCATACCAAAGCGTGCGCATATCACACCCTACCTGAACAGCCAGAAAATCCTCAAGATGGCGGGTCGTAGGCAGTTACATTTAGCAGGTCTGGTACATAGGCTGGTGCACACTGGGGCTCCTGTCTACCTCTATAAAAAACTAACATGGACTCAAGAGTACCATACGAAAAATACACGAGGTAGAAGCGACAATGCCTTAATCATACCGAAACACCACACGTCAGGTTTTAAGGGTGGATTCAAGTATTCTGCTTCAAAGATCTGGAACGACCTTCCACCACCCTTAAAGCTTAGTATGTCTTATGTATCATTCAAGTTTAAATTCAAAAAGATACTCTTGAACAAGCAGACAACAGACTCAACATTCAGGTAAAACAATAATTCTTGATTACCAATATTACCATCCATATATATCCATACATATTTATATTATGTGCCCACCTATCTATCTGAATTATTTAAATATCTATGTAAGTATATTAAATATCTATTAATATTGTTTATTTTATAATATTTATTATATGCATATATGTACACAATATGTAGAATGTAGTTGTATTTATGAATTTTTATTTTTATTTTTATTGATAGGAACAGTTATAGATGTAATTTTTTATTAGTATTTATATAAATGTAGGACATACGCGGGCAGACTGAAAATCAGCGCTGTTCGGGTGTTAGCCCACAGCATGGCTGAGTCTGTTCCGATTGCCTAATATGTGTTTACTTTTTAAGTTAAGATAGTCTTAGTTTTTGTTGGCAATAAAGCTTTTTTTCTTTCTTTCTTTCTTTCTTAACATACAATGCATAGATATGTGGTCTTATTATTACATATCTTATTAGTACGTTTACGTTGTAATTATTATTTACGTACCTGATTCGATTTATGATAATATTTTGAATTTATAATTGAAATGGTACAACAGTCGATAATCTTTTGAACATCACTTTTGGTATCACCCGTCGAGCTGTCAAAAAGCAATTCTTATAATGGACAGACTATATGTATGATATACAATATAAATTTATTACGAGAAATGTATCTTACACAGAGAAATCATTTCATATCTCTGTTATAATGTTATCCTCATCTTTTATGAAAAAAAAATATTTTTTCAAGTGGTTTATTGATAAAAATTTATAATACTATGTCCATGGACGTATAAAAAAAGACGGACGCCGTATTACGAACAAACAACGTGAAGCCACCATAGTAAGCTAGCGATCGCGTAAAGACAATAAACACGCACACACTCTCACCATAGTAAGCTAGTCGGCCGCCATTACGTCGTAAACTACCGACTGATTAACTGCGTCACTGTTTCACAAAAAATATTTAAAATGCCGTCTTGCGTGGTTAAATGGTGTCGCAACAGTACAATTTTAAATAACAAAACACAAGGGATTACATTCCACAGGGAAGCAAGTTATTACTTTTATGTTTTAATGACAAAATTATTACGGCAAAATTTATACTTAGAAAAAAATACAGCCGCCATTGTCATCAACACAGCTGTTGCCATGGCAACATGGCACACACGCATGGATGTTTCGCCGCCATTACTAGGCTTCACTCAATATTTAGGCGATATACCGTCCGTCTTTTTTTATACGTCCATGACTATGTCAATACAAAATTTAATACGACTATATAAACTTTGAAGTTTGCGCGGAAATTTCTAGACTATGTAGGTACTTATATTTTATAATTTTTTTTAGGATTAATGGTACAGTCCAGTAGAGCCAAGGAAGTCTAACAATTATGTGTATTTAAATATATTCAGTGGCTCTGTGTTGATGTTCCATATGAATACGAATATATTGTAGTATAGGTACATTAGTTACAAAGGCCAAAAGGACGGGACAATTACATGCGAATTTTGAACATTAGATTACATAATATTTAAATACATAAGTAACTGAATATCAACATATTTTCTTATGGAAATATATATTAAATAAAATGGCAGTTGTTATAGGAATATGTGTTAATAAAGCTGTATTTATATTTCGTAGTTTTTTTTGTTTTTAAAACATGTGTTTTAAATCGAGAATTGCTACGTTCAAAAATAAATTAAACATTTAATTTAGCTATAGAACTATACTTTATTTTACTGTTTATTAGCTGTCGAATCGAATTACTAAATAAAATAAAAAAGGGTCAACCCTCCTTTATAATAAATACATTAAAATTCATAATAATATAATTTATAAACATCTATTGTCTATGGTACATAATATATCATAATATTATGGAGGAAATTTCAGTTTAAGCAAACAATGACAATATGATTATATACATTCAATTAATGAATTACAATTAATACTTACAACACATACTTTTACATTGAATACTAAGAATATACGAAACATGATAAAATAATGAATAAAGTTAAAACAATAACATACATTAATACATCTAATGGTCTCACAACTACATACTCTCATTTTTTTAAATATGGCGGCCGTGGTGATCATTCAAAACTCTTACAAAAATAGACAACATAATACGCAAATAAAAAAAAATCTAATTACAAAACAATACTGTGTTGAAAATAAACATAACACATTAAATGTAAAATTAAAAAAAAAACTACATTAAAAAAAATGATTATAGAATTGCAAAAAGGCGCCAAACAGCCGCCATATTGGACCACAGACAAAAAATAAACATCTTATCTACACAGAGTGGCATCAATCTGTTGTAACGACGGCAGAATCAACTTGAGTTTCCGCCGATACGCCGGGTCTGAGGCCAGCGGGTTCCTCTCTAAATATATCGTGGCTAGTTTCTTGTTCTCTTGTAGATATTCTATTGACGACCAGTCTGATATCTGATTGTCGTTTAGCTGGAATTAAATACATCTTTATTGTATACCCTCCTTATGTATGTATTTAACATAATATGATGTTACTAGCGGTCCGCCCTGGCTTCGCCCGTGGCACCTACATGTTTAAACTATCCTATCTATCAAGTTGGATCGAACTGCACATGGTGTGCCAATTTTATTATAATCGGTTAAGTGGTTTAGGAGTCCATTGAGGACAAACATTGTGACACGAGATTTATATATATTAAAGATTAAATTGATTTCATTGATTTATTTATTCAAAAAGGTTCATCAACAGTTGTTACATATGCATCTTTCGCGTTAAACAGTAACAATAGGATTTATAAATTTGTATGCACAACAATTATTACAGATGAACACAACATTCACAGAAGCTAAAAAATGTTGTGTGGTTTTAAGAAACCACGGTAAAAGTGAAACTTAGGCACAAAATTATCGTATTTGTACGATAATTATCGTATTTGTACGATAATTATCGTACGGTTCGACCGTCACGCGACATGCGCTACACAGACCAAAAAGTTTGAGACGATGTAATAAAAGTTTCACTTTAATAATAAATTCATGTAGACACAGGTTGCTTAAACCTTATTTTGTTGAAGGAAAATGCATTCATTTGTAATATTATTTTTTTCATTTACTACTGCCACAAATTCCTAACCTTATTATATATCTTAAAAATTCATTGAGATTATCCTCTATAATTTTCTATACACACATAATTGAGTTACTATGTACTACGTACTAGAGAGGACATCGCTACTAGACTATTTGTAACTAGAGTTACAGTAAATCGTCTCAAACCAATATTTATTTGTTACATTGATTGGTTTTAATTGATAAGTTTATTCATATTCTTTTAATAAGATAAACAATATTTATTTGTTACATTAATTGGTTTTAATTTATAAGTAATAAGAGGCAGAATATCTACAAAGTGTATGACTCACTCCCCCCCCTCGCCGCCGCGCTTGTCGCACAGATTTTGTTCGTGGTGTCCTCTCTATAATAATACCTCAATGACACACATTCACATTTTATAAAATAACTTACCCATAATTCCTCCAAATCCGTCATGTGCCGCACATTTTCAATTACAGTAATTCTGTTCATAGCCAAATCTAATGTCTCTAACTTGACCTGATAGTCTAAGTTTTCAATGGCTGTCAAACCATTTTCAGAAATGTACAACTGATTTAAATTCGTCAATTGTTCCAAATTCTCTATCTTTGTTAAGCGATTGCTCTGTAGGACAAGTATCTCCAAATTCGTGACATCCTCGAGGTTTTGAATTTTCGTAATTTTATTTTTTCCCAAATAAAGCTGTTTTAGTGCCTTCAATCCTTCTAGGTTCTTTATTTCCTGCAATAAAACAAATCTTTTTTTTACAACAGTTACAAGTTCAACAAAATATTGCATTTTTATAAGTTATACAAGGAAAAATACCTCAAATAGAATAATAAGAAGGATAAAATTGATTTCTTCATATTGCATAACTATATGTTGAGATCATACATACCCTTATTCTATTATCACCAAGTTCCAAAAGATCCAGCTTGTTGAGATGATTGACATTTTTTATTTCCGTTATTTTATTTGAACTAAGAAACAGCTTTTTTAAATTCACTAACTTATCAAGGCCGTTGATTTCTTTGATTCTGTTGAATGATAAATCTAGGATTCTGAAAAAGACATGAAAATTACATTAAGTATATGGATATTTAAGTTTACAGTACATAGGAGCATTAATATGATGATTAAATACTGGTAGGACCACTTTTTTAGCAATAATAATAGTGAGTCAGCCTGAAAACCTTCCGTTTTAGGTTAAATTCATAGTAATTTAATGAATCATCACTAATAAGAATAGAAAGGTATTTTTGCAAAAGCTATAGTTTTGTATATTTTTCGACAGGATAATCTTAAAACTAATTACATTGACTCATTAAGATTTAATTATGGAAGTCAAACTAGCTGTGTACTACAAGTCTATATTCCTAGTAACATTATAAAAATAATCTATGTATGTTTGACTCTTATTAAGTCGTAACCAGTGAACCAATTTGAATGAAATTCTAGGTACACGGATAGTTTGAGAACAGATAGGACTAGGAAGGTTTCATCCTGGAAATCCCCTTAGGAACAGGAGCGCTGGGTTTGCTTTAAGTAAGCAAAGCCACGGGCACAAAATTAGTAGCTATAGCTTGACCACACTGCTGTACCGCCCCATAGGTATGTGTGGTGATGGGGTAAGAAAGAGCATGAGTTGTAAAACATAAAATGGACAAATAAATTTATTTCATTTCATTTCAGTTAGAAGTTAGAAAGAAACAGAACGGTCAGTACTATCCTCCACCTCGCCGCGCACATACCTAAGGCGCGGTACAGCAGTTGCGGTCAATATATATAATAAATTACTTAGCAATAACAAATATAGTAAACTAGCTTTCCGCCCACGGCTTTGCCCGCGTTTTCTAAGAAAACCCCGTTCCCGTAGGATTTCCGGGATAAAACCTATCCTATCTCCTTTCTCAGGTATCAAAATATCTCTATACCTTATTTCATGCAAATTGGTTCAGTAGTTAAGGCGTGATTGAGTAACAGACAGACAGACAGAGTTACTTTCGCATTTATAATATTAGTATGGATAGAAAATTTATCTTACTCCAAATTCACAAGGTTGTCAAGATTCTCCATGACCACAATTTGATTGTCATACAATTCCAATTCTACCAGAGTGGTCAGTGTATCCAGACCTTCAATCTTTTTTATTAAATTCCATCTTAAATACAGCCTGCAAAGAATTTTGTTAATTTTAAAGTTAGTGACACAATTTGTTTAAATAAAAGAAAGTCATGTTAGTCACACCACTCATACAAGAATGGCTGAATAGATTGTAATGATTTTTACCTCTAAGAAACTAATAAGAATCTGATTGCTTGTAGAGCTATCACTTAAAGAACTTGTGTAAAAATCACCTATACAATTGTTATTTTGAAATTGTTAAAGTTGGATGTTTCAGCTATGTTTTTACCAAAATTGTTTGTGAACTAGGATTAGGTATATATTGAGTTTAATGTTTAAATCATGTGTGCGATTAGTATAATAACCCATTGACCACCGAGCGGCCCGATCGGGCCGAGACACAATAGATTTTCTATTGTGTCTGTGATCCGAGGACTGACGGAATAATATGTATGTAAAATATCTATGACTCATAACCATGTCACAATATTTTTTAATACTAATCTAACCAATCACTGCTAATAATTGACATATTGTCTTCCCTGGCACAACATAACCTTGTAACTATAATTGAATCGTCAACATACGACCAAGTCACGATTGGTTGCATGTTATATTAACATTACCTCTCTAAACGCTTCAATTGTTCTAGATTCTCAATCTTGCCGATTCTGCCATGATTTAGATCCAATTCCTCGGTATTCTCATTAATTACAATGATTTCTTGCGTGTCTACTTCCGCCGGCGGTGGAGTTACCGGAGCTGGTGGCGACTTATCACCACTGTTATTCTGATCCCTACCAGAACTTTCATTCGGTACACCATCCGCCTCGTTATTTGTCATAGGAGTATCAACGTTGTCTGTAGATCACAAATAAATAAAAAGAAGCACTGAAAACCACAATTTATTAACAACAAACGTAATATTTTTTTAACTTACCGGCCATCGTTATGCAGCGTAGAATATGTTTTATATTTACATGTACATAACCAAATGTGGGGGGTTGGTAAATATTGAACTATTAGATAGTTTGAATAAGTAATGGTCAGTAATGATATCTTACTACGGTAAATTATTAGCTGGTACACTTTATGTTGCTATAGACACCTGACATTAAACAAGGAGAAGGAATTAAATTTGTATTTCGAGTGCTGTCACAGACTATTCACATGTTCTGACTGCTGTCAAATCTTATAAAATTGCTAGTCGATAAATATTAAATAAAGAAGGCCATTACAACCTCGACAGCACATTTCATCTTGATAACTCAGATCCTGTCCTCACAAGAACCAATATATAAAATCTTAAGAGTATATAATCTTACAGTAGATAGTATAAATACTCTAAGTATAAAATTGTTTAGAGCGTGTTTACAGTTAATTAAAATACGCAACAATAAAAAGTTAAAATGACTAATTAACAAAACGTAAAACAAATGTTAAATATTCCATTATACCATTTTACAATCTTTAATTGATACTAAATAATTAATTTTGTAAAATTGAACTGGTTTATATGTTTTCATTCAGAGGATGAGAGTACAATGAAGAACACTGTATCCATGACGACGATAGTCAAAACATTACTCTATGGTCAAAACACAAAACTCGACGACTTGTTACGATTGTAAATAATTGTGGTAAATTTTTACTGGCAACTGGCAAGTGCCACTGTCATTTGTGTCACATTATAGTGTAATGTTATTGATTCCGCCAAATTTTAAATTTTTATTAAAAGTCTGCAAATATTCCTTTTATATTTATTCTTATTTAAAAATCAGACAAGAAAGCTTTGTTAATGGATCAAAATCATGAAATACATGATTGCATTGAAAAGTTTGATATAAAAATAAAATCTAAGCCTAAGGATGGTGTTATATTACAACTTCATCACACAGTTCGTAGCTCCAATGGAGAGAGTCGACGAATTAGATTTTCAACAGCTTCGTTTAATGATGCACGAGAAAAATTAGCGTGTGCCGATAATGTAGGAAACATTTTCATACTAGATTTCGCAGACTTAAAGTTTTGGAAACTTACTAGTGAAGGTCCTTGTACAGCACTCCATTTTTTCCCTCATAAATCTGATGTATTAATAGTTGCTAACAAAAAATATGATATTATTTTTCTGGATATTGAAAGTGGCACCATATCACTTACGCTTTCAGGGCATAGTGCGCCGGTCAAACACATTTCTTTCTCAAATAACAAAATGAATAATCTACTCACAGCAAGTGCAGTAGAAGCTATTTTATGGGAGCTTACCAATTATACGAAATATTTTACTTTAAACACATACACTGGTGCGCAAATACAACAGATAATGTTCACTCCGGCAGGAGATTACCTGGTGTCCTGTTTTCAGAATGATACAATCCAGATATGGAGACATGAAACTATGAAATCAGTCAAACAAATTATTCCAAGTGAATTAAAGCACATGAAGAGCGTAGCATTCACCATGAATGGTAGGGCTATGGCAATGGCAGGTTTATCCCCCATTTTAATTTTGTTTAGCATGGATACCTGGAAGGCATTAAAATCTATCAATCTATCAAAATACAATATTTCTGGTGTCCAACATATATCATTTATACCACAAGTTTTTGATGGAGGTTCAAATAAGATTCTTGGCATGTTAAGCAGTGATTGCATCCTCTATTTTATCAATGTTGATTCACTTAAAATAATTCATTCAATACATAATGAATCATCAGCAATACGAAATTTTGTGGTAAGCCCTACTGGTAAATATTTTCTTAGCATATTACAGTTGGGTGAAGTCAACATTTACAATTCATCCTATGTTATGGACTTATCTATTGAATCCAAGGAAGATGAAGATACCCCAAGTACTTCTTTACCTGATGCCAGATACACCAAATATGCTAATCACAAACAACCAACAAAGTTTGAAGTTGAAAAAAGAATGCGCACTTGTATGGACAGTGCAAGACTGAGAAGAATTCTAATGCAGTATGGAGAATATCCAGAAAAATTTAGATCTGTTATTTGGCGCTCATTATTAGATACTCCTAAAAATAAGCTTGCTTATTCGAGCCTAGTTGACAAAGGTATTCATCCAGCATACAAAGATATTGAAAAACAATTTACAATTCATAGCTCTATGACCCTTAAGAGTTTAAAGAGACTGCTGTCCTGTCTTGCCCATTGGTGTCCATTGTTTGGAGTACTTAAATTTCTCCCGGGATTCGTATTTCCCTTTGTAAAAGTTTTGCAAAAAGATCCACTGTTGCTATTTGAATGTGTTGCAACAGTCCTAATAAATCAATGTCAACTTTGGTTTGAGTATGCTCCATTTCCTCCGTTGAGCATTTTGGCAATTATAGAAAATATTCTGGCGGAACACGATCCGCAATTATTAAACCACTTTTGCCATCTAGGAGTTACAAGTCAAATCTATGCCTTAAGTATTTTAGAAACTGCTTTCAGTGAGGTATTGACTTGTTCAGAGTGGCTCATACTCTGGGATCATATTATCAGTAATGAACCAGCATTTATTCTTATGGCTGTGGTATCATACAATATAATTCAGAAAAACGTTATAAAGAAATTAAAATCACACGAAGATTTAGAAAACTTTTTCCACAAGCAAAATCCTATAGACAAGAAAATATTTATAAAGAAGGCTTACATTTTATTAAATGAAACGCCGGAAGATATTCATCCTAGACGTTTTTTCAAGACATTTACATCATTAGAAAAAGGCCTTTGTTACCAACAATTTACAGGTTATCCTAAAGCAACAATCTGTTTAAAAATAGCTAGAAAAGAGAAAAAGAAAAATAAGAGGGAAAACTACACTTTGAAAGAATTAACGACACAAAGCCAACGAAAGGAAATCTATAACAGAGTACATAGTGAATCGGAAACTAAATCAGCAATTAGTGATGAAGACTTAGACCACATTAGTAAAAATAAAAAACGTGACCATGCACACAACAGAGGTGATTATACGAAAAATAAAGTAAAACATGACTTGATAGAAAGCATTTTATATCCAACAAGTATACACACGAAGAAATCTCACAAAAGTTCTTTAAAATCTAATAAACATGATGAAAAAGGAGAAACAATGTCAAGAAGCAAGAAAGAAACTAAGTATAATCAATTAGAGAAAGAAATTGAAAAACTGTTGCTCAATGGCAGAATTACGGAATCTTCTGGTAGTTAAATTAATAAATCAAATGAAAATTCGGAGAAATCAAATAATTACGTTGAAATCACACATTTTATTTAGTAACCAGCCATTATTAGAAACAATGGAAAATAAAGTTATTATTCTTTCTTGGGTGCTGGTCGCGGGATTGTAGATTTTACATGACTAAATTTTTTCCTCGATGCGCTTAAATTCGGGGACGCCTCTGAGTTTAGTTTAGGTGTACTAGACGGTGTGAGTCCTTTAGGTTTAAATAGACCTGAAAATATACATTTTGTTTAATTTATTTACACACTTTTATTTCAAAATAATTAAATAATCTAAGTATTGAAAAGGTGATGCTTACTATTGAATTTATTAGTTTTAGAGTCTTGACATTTCTTCTCTATTTTTATAGATGGAGGATTGTCTTTTTTAAACTTAAATAAATTCGGTGAAATGCGGCGCAGCCTGGATTGTTTATCTTTTGCTGTCGCTTTACTGACCAAGTTTGATGTTGACGCACTTTCGGTTCTCTTTAGTCTTTTGGTTATATCGTCGTGGACGTTAGCTAATGCCGATAAATTGGGACTCGAAGAAAATTGTGCTTTTCCATCATGTCCCTGAAAAATTTTCTTGATAAAAGTATTGACCAAATGCCTAATATTAGCTAGTAAATTTCTAACTTACGTACCTTAAGCACAGATATTTTTGAAACATCAAGTGCCAGCGAAGACAATGATGAATCGTTTTTACCCTCTTCACACAACTCCCTGATAGCATACGCTAGCTTATTTTGTATTTCTTCAGCTCCTTTCTTAGCCGCTATTAGACTTTCCAGAATATTTGAAGAAGTTTGAACTTGTATGGGGCTAGAAATGTAACACATTACCTCTAGATACATAAAATAATTTAGAACTAATACACTAAATAATAAAATAATTTAGAACATAGGCAGTTCGTGTGAGAAAACAGTAGTTACAGGTATAATTAGATGCACTGATGCACTGCAAACTTCATCTATCAACATCTCATACGACATTCATATAAAAAAAATCGGACAAAAATCTGATTATAATCGTGTTTTCTGAGGCATGAATTTCAATGTAAGTGTCTTCTATCACTTTGTTTTAACCTTACCTGGATGTTTTATTTCTGCTTCTTACACTACCAAGAGGAGATGTTAGCGTATAGGTGCTTTGTCTTTGACACATTACCTAAAGAAAGAAAATAATAAAAAATATGACTAAGTTTCATAACATACAGATAACCGAACAAGTTTGGTAGTTGAAGTAAGTTATTCTTACATTTATATGGCACCGATAGTTCCCGTTCCTGTGGGATATCTGGGATAAAAAGCCTCTGTCTTATTCTGGGTCTACAGCTACCTACACACCAGATTTCACAGTAATCGGTTCAGTAGTATCTGCGTGAAAGAATAACAAACTTTCACAACTTTAAATTTATAATATTAGGATAGGATAAGCCACAACATATTTTACCTTTTTCTCGATGTTTGCGTCATTGTGTTCATTTAAAAGTTGTCTTTGTAAGAGACCTGGGGCCGGCAGCGACTGAGGTCCGTCCTCTGTTGCAGTCAATGTGTCCAAGGAACGATAACGAGCTGGTGTTTCAGATTTCAGTTGGAAATGTCTAAAAAAGGGAATTTCTATTACATTTTAATAATAAAACCATTTTTTTTTATTTTTCAGAAAACAACGTCATAATTGCTTTGTGTCGATATCATGAAAAGCCTTAAAATTTGTTTTAGTTAATTTATGATTTTTGATTGACTTATTTAATTTGATAAATATGTAAATAAACTTTTTTAAATGTAAAATAAAATTTTAAGAACCTAGGTAGTTACCAAGGAAAATAACTAGTTATATACCTTTTCTCAGGCGTCTTCAGTTCTATCATACTAGTGGACTTATTGCCTTCCTTAGGCTTATCAGCTTCTGTCTCATTGTGTTCTTTTATGAATTTTATAATATCCTGTAATTCTTTAGTTAACCGATCGCGCTGTGCTCTTGGAAGACTTCCCAATATACCGCTACCACTTTCCTAATAATTGATATAAAGTTATACATATGAGATTATTATTTAAACTAGCATTTGCCTTGAGCTTCACTCGCATTCGAATTGTAAACCTGATCCGCGATCAAATTGTAAAATTTTCGAATCCATAACAAAAAAAAATTAATTAAAATCGGTCCAGCCGTTTAGGACGACTTCAAAGACAAAACAATCCCTATAATATACAGCTACTAAATATCTCCAAAGAATAACGTCACCTTATTTGATTGTTTACCACCCGCTACACCAGAAACCTGCCAAAATCCACTGTTACTTTCGTTAGCATTTATTGGACAGGAGCAAGATGCGTCTGTGCTTTCCATAACAACCAGGAGTCCAGAAGCCTGTAATTATAGTTATACCTATCATAATAAATCTATACTCATATTATAATCATATCGTTGAAAATTTTATTCGTTTGAACGCGCAAATCTCCGTAACTACTTACTGGTCCGATTTGTAAGATTAATGATAGAACGGGAGCAAAGCAGATAAAACAGCAAGGAACAGCTAGTGTATACGTAATATGTAACAACACCGAAAAGTATGATTCGAGAATGTACTTAGTTCCAAATTCATGAAAAACATAAGTCATATTATGAACATTTTGTCAACAATTTAATGTTTAAAAACACGTACCTGGCAATTTATAGTTATAGTTTTGGCACTAACTTCTTGACTCATGTTTCCATCTCTCGTATCCAATGATTTAACACCAAAACCCAAACATTGCAGTAATGCACATAATTCAACCACGTCCGAGTAAGCGTCCTAAAAATAATATCAAGAGAACGATTTTCTACAAAGCCTAAAAGGAATTCGTTGCATAATATTTTGAATTCTGTTCAAATATAAAGATTTGTAATCCAATGTGACTTGATATTTTATCATAATATTATGAAAATCAAATCAATAAATTGTTTGAAAATAAAGAGATAAGTACCTAAATATTCTATTATTTCGTTTAATCATGGGAATCAGTACTTACCGTTTTCGTCATATTGTTTTATCTTATGCTTTACTTAAAAATTATCAATATAATTTAAGAAAACACCGGTAACGTCTTTACTAAACGGTTGAAATAAGTTTCAATAATTGTGAATGAGGGTAGTTCGAATTTATTACTTGTAACTTGACAAACCACAGAGTCAGTCGAGTTCAATCGCAGATCTAAAATTGTGGTTTCATTAATTATTTCAAGTCATATTTTAAAAATTACGTGCCAAAATATGTTACGACAAAATTAAATCTTATTGTTTTTAGTAAGTTGGTTTCACTAAATTATTGATATACCCTATAAAATGCTTTACAATTTTTTGTCATTAAATGTATTGAATTTACGATTTCAATTTTATATATAAAAATGAATCGCAAAATGTGTTGGTAAGCGCATAACTCGAGAACGGCTGAACCGATTTCGATAATTCTTTTTTTATTATATTCCTTGAAGTACGAGGATGGTTTTTATGTAGAGAAAACGTAAATATGTACCACGGGCGAAGCCGGGGCGGACCGCTAGTGAAAAATAAAAATATGGATAGCAAATATGATATATTCTGTAACGTTTTCGAACGTTGATATTTTAAATAAATAATTAGCTGTAATAACTAAAATAACTTCGTGAAATAAGAACTTTATTAGTATAAGAAAACATAAATTCAGTTACCGTCTACCAACAAACTCGACACATTTTTAATTAACTTGATTCAAAATAACTTACAAGTACAAGGTGTTCAAAAATAAAACATCATTTAATGTATGAATAATTCACAATATATTGATTCTAGATTAATTGTAGGTCATGTATCTCGGAGTAGCAGAGAACTTGGCATAGCTCTTGATGACCTTATTGACTGCTTCTAGGAAATCCTTCTCTGTGGCCACTTTGCGGCGAGCGCGGATCGCGAACATACCCGCTTCGGTACATACCGACCTGTAAAAAAAATTGGTTGTCTGTAAAGTCGGTTTACTGACGATAGTTGAACGTGACAACGTCCGATTGTGCTTCTTTGTCACTCGTTCCGCGCTCTCGCTTGCACTTCAAGCCTTACATGGAACGCCTCAGAGCGAGGTAACGCCGCATGAGTCATGTTTTTTCGTGCGTGCAGCCGGCTCTATCGAATTATAAGACGTTGTCACGTCAAAATATTGATTAATGACATTTAGGACTTGCTGATAATATTCCTGATAGCTTATTTGACATTTTATAACGTAAATTTTCATACATTGTCGTTATAACTGACAGGCAAGGTAAACAAATTTAGGTATCAGGATTCAGGAAACTGTGAAAACATGTGTTACATGTTTACAAAGATATATATTTTTATTAAATATTAGAATGAACATGTAAGTGGCCTTAATGTCTTGTCCCAAATAAAGAATTTTTCATTTTATTGGTATGCCACCATTATTTCATAAAGTTTTATTATAAAAATTATAGTATTATTAGTTGTTACATTACGCCAACTAGTTTTTAAGAGTATAATTAAGTGTTGCATTAAAAGTACGCCTAACATTATAGTCCCTAGCAAATTAAACTTAATTTCACCTATACAGATTAATGTATGTTAATTTAAAAACACATTTAAACTCACCTAATCTCCGCGCCCGTAGAATTAGGGCACAATCTGGCCAACAGATCAAACCGTATATCCCTCTCGACGCTCATGGACCTCGCGTGTATACGGAATATATGCGCACGACCCTCGAGGTCCGGGAGACCGAACTCCACCTTGCGGTCCAGACGACCGGGCCTCATGAGGGCCGGGTCCAGTGTGTCCGGACGATTTGTTGCCATTAACACCTGGATAGGAGTTTTTAGTTAGTTTTGAGGGTAGGGTCAGCGAAAATAGTTGCTAAACAATTTTTTTTCTGCATTGTTAATAATAATTTCATACTTTCAAATCTTTCAAGTTTACAATTTGTAACAACATAATAAATTGATACAATGCATTGTGATTAAATAATTATCATACACAATAAATAAGCTATGGCTATGTTATAAGTTTTGTTTGTAGCCTGTTAATTAATTGTGCTATTTGTAAGCAACATTATAAAACTGTAGTAACGAAACCTAAATATGATAATGAAAATATTATACTTAAGTATACTATATTTTTTCGAACAATCACAACACCCTATATTATATATCTATGTATATCCATAATATTAATATCATATCTAAATCTAACCTTAATGTTACCACGTGGGTCGAACCCATCAAGCTGGTTGATCAACTCCAACATGGTTCTCTGCACTTCGTTATCACCACCGGCCCCATCATCGAATCTGAATCACAAGTATTTATTGTACTCGTAACTTTAAGGGCCGATTTTTCAATGCTTGGATAAAACTTATCCGTCCAATAAAGTATCACATGATAATATTAAAATGTCACGTAAACTGATAAATACGGGCAATTAGAATACGTTTTTAAAATGGTAGTTTTATACATTAATCGACGAATAAGTTTTAACCAAGGATTGAAAAATCAGCCCTAATTGATGTAAAAATAATATATTAGGTGTAAATTATCCGTCTTGTAAACATTTTTTTTGTCTTAAAAATTTGTATATTGATGTATACTTAAATTTATGCATTAAAAACTTTCTCAAAAAATACATATTGTTTTCTTTATAAGTTTACAATGTTAATGTTCAGTCTCTTTTTTTTCTCTTACAAATGATATTTATAAAAAAATCATATAAAATGTATCACAACCTTGTTACCTATTAGCAATACTTGTGCCATTATATAAACATTGTGATTTTAAAAATATTTTATATAGGAGAGTTGTATCAAAACACCGACTATACTCACGTGCGGTGTTCTTTCTTTACTCTCCATAAGAAATAAACAAATTGATATATATTATGTACTTAATTATTTTATATATTTGCGTTATCGCTTAAACTGTACTGTGTAACTTGTTGCTGTGTAGCAACAAGGCCGCCTTTTGTACAAAGTATTATAAATAAAAATAAATAAATGAATAAATATATAGATAGTGTTAAACTAAATTTTGATTTAATATTTTTGTGGATGAATAGTTGTCACTATTTCCTGTCAAAACATGCTTAGCTGTCGAATACTATAAAATGCCGCGTTCCTTTGACTCGTGGCGCTTTCGTACGAATCGTGCCTAGGGGCTCGGACGTTGTTTATACGACGTTCGACCAAACTACCCTCACTTAATTGTCGTTGACTTGCTGCGTTTTGTTATGAACTACCTACATCAATTAGGGAGCTGTGAAGAATTGCAGTACATTCTTATTACATTCAAACTAATATTTAACCCGGCCTCGCGTGTAATTTCTTATAATAGATTTATATATAATCTATATATTTGTTCATTTATTTATAAGTATTTAAAAAAATGTTACGATCACTCAAATGTACCACAATCCTCATGCCTATTGGCAATACTTGTGCCAATAGAGAAGAAAATTGTAATTTTAATTATTATATTATAGGAGAGTTGTGCCAATACAGTGACTGTATTCAAGTACAATGAATATCCACACTCTCCATACTAAATAAACAAAATATGTAAACATTGATATACATAATATTAAAAAAACAGTTACATGTTTAATAATATCATGAGCTGATTGTCATAAATGATGGCTAGTCTGCTAGACTAAGATGGCGAAGAAGAAAATAAAGTGTTGATTTTTGATAACTTACAAATTTATAAAGAATAGAAAAAATTCGATCACGAGGCGGGACTCGAACCCGCCCCGGAATGGCGCGAAAGGATTCGCGCCATTCCGGGGCGGATGCCTGACCAACTCAGCCACTCGTGACCCGCCAGAGCAATGGAATTTATTCTATTCTTTCAGTTTTATGTGTCTGAAGGGACACACCGCGCGCCATCTATTGAGATGATTAACAACCATTTCAACCAATATGAAGCACTTTTCAGTGAATACAATATTGTAACGATTTATATTTTTTTTGATAACTTTTTAATGTATGTAATTTAAAAAGAGTTCTTTGTTGTCTAATCTTTGGTAACATACTTAAACATGTTTTTATTAAATAGTATATTGTAGTTATACATATACAATAAGTAAGTAACCAAACCGTAACAGAACAAAAATACACAAGTTTTTTAACCTAAAAAGAAAAAAAACACATTGAATACAAGAACCACTCACCTCGCTCCACCAATAGCGTCGATTTCATCAAAGAATATGAGACACGCCTTCTTGCTTCGCGCCATTTCGAACAACTCGCGCACCATACGCGCTCCTTCGCCTACGTACTTTTGTACCAACTCAGAACCTATGAAAAATAAATAAGTTAAATGAGATTTTTAAGTGTAGATTATTAAAATCTATACCTAAGTACATATTATACTAAAATCATAGGAAAGTCAAAACTGTACATTGAATTTTGCTTAAAAGAAAACTTGGGGCGTGATCCGCAATCGAAATCGAAGCCAAAAATATTGTTTTTGAATTTTTGTATGTATTTATGTCCGGGCTAAACTCAAAAAGTACTGCATGGATTTGCTTCAAATTTTACATGAATATAGTAAACTAACGCTACGCTAAGACCAAATTAGCGGATCAATGCGGGTAAAACCGTGGGGCGCAGCTAGTACTATATAAAACCAAATAAATAATTTGTATCACAACGTGTAGCTTTATTGGTGAACTCAAACCAATATAGTTGTTCATTGTGATTGATGGAATAATGTTGGAGAGTTGTATCAGAACACCGACAAAGTTCATGTGCGGTACTCTTTCTTTACTCTCCATTTTGTTTCACTTAAATTTCTCAAGGCTTTATTTACCATTATAAAAAAATATCATAATACTTTAAATTATAATCCTTACTAGCGTATTCAGCTATAGTTATGGAAAACATAATTTAATGATCATTTAGAAGTTTGGCAGTAGATCCATATTACGACCCTATATCTGGCCACCAGAACATAAATTACGTAAGTAACATTTTAAAAAAAAGTAAACATAAAATAACATATAAAAAACATATTTTTGATGACGACGCTCTTGCAATACAGTATATTGCAAGACTCACATAACAATATTGTATATTGTGCCACCACATGTAAAAAATATATTTAAAAAAGCGCAATATCACCCACATGACTAAATCTGAAATCTCCGGTAGGTACATACTTTACAGAACCAGTCGAAAGATAATAACACTTGTTGAAATTGATATTTATTATTTTAAGGCATTCAAATGCTTTATAAATATAAATTTATAAAGAATAGAAAAAATTCGATCACGAGGCGGGACTCGAACCCGCATCCTTTCGCGCCATTCCGGGGCGGATGCCTGAACAATTCAGCCAATCGTGACCCGCCAGAGCAATCGAATTTATTCTATTCTTTCAGTTTTATGTATCTTAGGGACACACCACGATGCGGGATGCGGGTTCAAGTCCCGCCTCGTGATCGAACTTTTTCTATTCTTTATAAATTTATATAATAACACTTACCGATAACTCTAATGAAGCAAGCATCAGTTCTGTTAGCGACTGCTCTCGCGCACAACGTCTTGCCGGTACCGGGCGGTCCGAATAGTAACACACCCTTTGGTGGCTCGATACCTAGCTTCACGAATTTCTCCGGCTGTAGGGTCAAAAAGAGATTTAAATAAAAATGGTTTATGTAATGTGTAAAGTCTATCTATATTCTATAATAATATAGCTGAAGAGTTTTTTTGTTTGAACATGCTAATCTCAGGAACTACTAGTCCGATTTGCATTATTTCGGTGTTAGATAGGCCATTTATCGAGGAAGGCTATAGGCCTATATCATTACGCTAAGACCAACAGGAGCGGAGCATTGCGGGCGAAACCACGAAGCGCAGCTAGTTAAATTTAAAGTTAAATTATAAATACAACAATCTTAACATAAAACTATTAATCACTACATAGTATAAAACAAAGTCGCTTTCTCTGTCTCTATGTCCCTATGTATGCTTAAATCTTTAAAACTACGCAACGGATTTTGATGCGGTTTTTTTTAATAGATATAGTGATTCAAGAGGAAGGTTTTAGTATATAATTATGTTTTAGACAAAGCGGGCGAAGCCGCGGGCGGAAAGCTAGTTTACTATACAGTATAGACAATAAGTACTTACACTATTCATCATAATCTAAGAACTTCTACTTACATGCAACAGCGGAGTCTCAACTACTTCCCTCAGTTTCTCAATTTGCTCCTTACAGCCGCCCACATCACTGTACGTCACATCTGGCTTCTCTTCTACCTGCATCATGGTGACCGTGGGGTCGATTTTGGGGGGCAGCGGTATGTGGATTTGATACTTGTTGCGATCGACGCTGTTATAAATATTAAGTGAATATTATTTCAGGGTGTTTTAGTTTGATCTCAATTTAATGTGTATAAACTAAAAAGTTTATGAAAAGAATAGGTCTGAATGTAGGTCACATCTGGCTTCTCTTCAACCTGCATCATGGTGACCGTGGGGTCGATTTTGGGGGGTAGCGGTATGTGGATTTGGTACTTGTTGCGATCGACGCTGTTATAAATATTACGTGATTATTATTCCAGGGTGTTTTAGTTTGATCTCAATTTAATGTGTATAAACTAAAAAGTTTATGAAAAGAATAGGTCTGAATGTAGGTCACATCTGGCTTCTCTTCCACTTGCATCATGGTGACCGTGGGGTCGATTTTGGGGGGTAGCGGTATGTGGATTTGGTACTTGTTGCGATCGACGCTGTTATAAATATTACGTGAATATTATTCCAGGGTATTTTAGTTTGATTTCATTATAGTCGAGCCAATTTAATAGGCAACATTTGACGTCTATCAATTTTATCTTCATAGGGTGGTAACCTGCTTAAAAACATCGATTAAAGTGAATTAAACGATACGGACTTGAAACATTTGTCAATCGAACTTGAAACACATGTCAATAATTTATGATGATTTTTATTCCCAAGTAATCAATGCATTCGATTCTAGATGTCAGATTTCGATTATTAGAGTAACGTCTCTGGTATTTAAAAAGAAAAAAGGTTTATTGACACAAAATTGTAGCAACGTCAGTTCTTTAAATCAGAAATTGTTTATTATGTTTAGAATGGTTTATCAGTAAAACCAAATCCTAAAATTACTTGTATCGGTCATTATTATTATAAATATGTAATCGTAATTGAAAAAAGTTAAGCAAATGTGCAGTTCTAACAAAACGAAATATCATGTTATTCTATGTCGTCGTTACTAGGTTACGTTGTTGAATTTTGTTGAACTGTCAAATGTTGCCTATTAAAATGGCTCTACTTTAAGTATAATGTGTAAAATTGTATGAAAATAAAATGAATATTAAATACGGGATTATCTTTGATGATATTTAATTATTCTTATAATTAAACAGAACTAGAATAATTCATCGAAATTATTCAAAGAAAAAGTTCTTCTTTGACAATTTTAAAGTGAAAACTTCTTTAGACGCGTTGAGAGTAAAATATCAGGGTCAAGTCATGGCAATACAGTCAGTCACGTCACAGAATAAAGCGACGATGTTGGTATCTTTGAATCTTGCCAAAGAAGTTTCACTTCTGACACGTGTGCTCGGCATACACTCTATTTTTTATTACACTTTATGTTCATTGAAAAAGGCTTTATTACAATGTTATAGTTTAATTTATTACCAAGTATTTGATCTTATAACAGTTCTGTTACTTATTAGCAACATTTTGTTCTATACTGATACAAAAACTACATATTATTGAAATCAGTAGATTATAGTTCAAAGTAATATCCCAATTACAATACTCATTGTATTGAGCTCTTCGCAGTGAACTTTACTGTAGGAGACATGTTTTTGAACAACTGTTTACTCAAAACAGATTTCATGTACTGTGTCTCCAAAATTATTATAAAAACCCTAAGACCGGCCGTACACGGACAGCTCCAGCAGTTAACGGACTGCTTAAGCAGTCAGTCATTGACTGCTCGAGCTATCGCTACCAACTGCGGTTGGCGGTAGTTGTGCCTTCAAGCAGTCGATCTCTGCTGCTTGAAGCAGTCCGTGTACGACCGCCCTAGTGTTTGTGGTAAATCTTGTGTAAGCAAATTAAATATAACAGACCAAATTATAAAAACATGCCTGTATTTTTGTATTAAATTGCATTCAATAATATATTGTTTCAAATTTCAATACATATTTTATTTCAGAACGACTAACAAATATGTATAACATAAAAAGCCAATTTAGTAGCTAGTAAATTTTAAGTAAAATGTGAGATTTCTTGTTTACTGCAACTAAATAAACTAAAAACATGAAACTGGTAAAAAGATCCTTATAACTTACCCAACTCGCATACCCTCTTCAATATCAGTAGGAGCGACAGAGTCTGCGAGGTCCACAACAAACTTTGCGAATTGCTTCACGTTGATTATGTATTTGGGATCATTTGAATCAGCGTTGATTATCTTTGTACATCTTGCTACCTGTTGAAGTATTAGTTTATCGTTATAGAAATAGTTTCATTATTTTATTAATTTATTGTATTAACCCATTGAGCCCCGAACGGCCCGATCGGTCCACGACACAATAGATTTTCTATTGTGTCTGTGATTCCAGGGCCTGAGTTATTAATTTATATTTAAAACACAAGGTACTATTATACTGTACTTATTGCTGGTAAAATAATCATGTAGTACATGTTATTTAAACTTGTATTAACAGATACCACTTTCCACTCTAGCATAAAGTGACTAAAAACATTTTTATAATAATAGGTCACTGAAATTTGAAGTTTAAAGACAATCTTTAGCCGCTACTTGAATAAGGTATATTGTAGTAGGCTCTGAATATAAGGTATGAAAAATACCTGTAACGGTTGTTCATTTTGTAATGTCTGTTTATCAGCTGCTAAATCCCATAAAGCAGGCGGCGCTAACCCTGTGTCTGACTCCTTGATACCAGTCAGTTCATTGACCCTCTTCATCACTGTTTGGATGCCTTCTTCCACTTCCTTGATGATCTTTGTGTATTGACCTTGTCCCTAAGGTATGAAATATAGCTTATTATTAATGTGCATATTAATAGGCTGTAATTTACTATAAAGATGATAAAACTTACATATGATTTTAAGAGTGCAATGTCTCCTTCATCGAGGGCTGAAAAGTTGCAACGAGATTGTTATTTAAAGAACAAATGAAACGAAAATAAAACACAATTTAAAAGAGAATAATAGATAGTCTTACATTTGATTTCTTTTTCAGGTTCTTCTTTGTCATCTTTAACTTTTCGCATATCATCTCCTAAATGATCAGGCATTTTGTTTTCTTATTATTGAAAAACTCGCGGTATTAAGGAAATAACCTGTGTTTATTAGGAGGAGATAAACACTAATTTATTTTAAAATTTTATGAAATTTTATTCTACAAGTCACGGAGTCACCATAACAATATGAAATACAGATAATTATAATTTTTAGCCCTATAATGCAAAGCCGTAAAAAGGAAAATTCTAAGTTCAATGAATCAGTTCTATATGTAAAAAAAATATGTATACTATTTTTATAAATTGTATCTTTCAGAATAAGAATTCTAGTTTAGTGTTTTAGTATTTTTAAATGTCTTAAATTAATTAAAAAATTAAATAAAATTAATATTTTCGTGAAACCTTAGTGCAGAACGAATCGTGTTCAATGACACGCAGAACCGAAAGGATGCGTTCAAGTTTATTATATAAAGTAAAACTATATTATAATGATGAACAACTTTATTGTGGTAATTGACAAAGGTATTTGATTTTTAACAATAAAATTAATCTTACGGAATTTAAATTTAAGTTGTATAAAATGGAAATGATCCACTGACTATCAAATAACTTTTTAAAAATTAATAATATTGAACGCATTGACAATCAGTGGTTAAAAGTGGCGCCACCTTCATTCAAAGGTTAATAATTGTTAGTACTAAAATTTTGTATTCGTAGTGCTGGATGGAGAATCACATTTATTCGTGTTTTCCATGAATATATCCTCTTAAAATATTGAATATTTCTGATAGGTGAGAAAAATGCATTAATAATTAATAAAAGCGGTATGAGATTTCGTATAGTGATATGACTTATGACTTTAATCTTGACCTAAAATGTTGGTAATGTCAAAGCCCGGTTTTACTCGCGTTTTCTCATTCACTTTACAATAACTTGTTGTAAATATGCCATCGATATCTAACACATAACATTATACACTAAGCCACCACGTTATGACTCAAAGATTACGATAAAAACATTTGTTTCGCAGTACAAAATTTACAATGTCGAGTGTCGTTCAACTTGGAGATTAGACTGAAATCTGCAAAATGCTGAAATTTATCTCGTTGTTATCTGTTTTTGTTATCATTCGATCTCCATCATCTGATTTTGCCTTACTAGATGATATTTGGTACTTTGTAATGTGGACCAAGCATGTTTTGTTTATTCAGAAAGGTTGGTTTTACAGTCTTTGTTAAATATAAATAGTATAATTCATTAAAAGTAAGTCGTAAATGGTGTAATTGTGCCAATCGTAGATTATTTGCGAATTGTATACATAATTTATTAATCTTATATTACATCATAGACAAGGTCCTAGTTCAAATGATGTCAACAATGTGGTGATAACCATATTTTTGTAACCTCTCTTAGGCACAACAACTTGATAAATAGGGATTTTAAGATAAGCAGTCTTTCAAAAAGGTAAAGTTATCATTTGCTTTATTTTAATTGGCATTCATCAATTTTATTAATATTTTACATTTTCATTAAAAAATTTAATGCATTAAAACAAAACAAATCAAATGAATTATATACAATATATAAATATTACTAATTATACTATTACTAACTATTAAAAAGTTCATATTTATCAATTAGTTTAAAATAGATGAATGGAAATGGGACATTTGTTTGTAAGTATAGAAATGTTATTCTAATTGTTTAATAATATTTTTTTCTAATTAGATTTTTGATTTCTATATTGAATGAATACTAGTAAAAACCAATCTTAAATAAATCCCACTAAAACCGCAACTTTTAAAAAATTTCTAATATAATATTGTAACCACACAGTCAACATTATAATCTTTATAATTAAAAGTAAATAGTGTACATAAAGGCCATAGTTACAAAACAATACATAACGTGAAGACTTCTAAACTCCATGTACGATGTCATCGTGGATTATATGTTTATAGATTTACACTGAAGCATCATGTGGGAAGTTCTAAATATATCCACTCACAATGCCGACACATTTGTGCACAGTACTGTTTGATACAAGAGAAAACTGAGTGCATTATTTGTTATTTTGTGCAATAACAAAGACTTTTTGAAACTATTTTTGGGACCAAATGACTTGTATTTCGTTGAAAATGACAATTGGTAGTGTGGTGTGGCGTTTGTGTGATGTTTGGATTTAAAAACCTATTTAATAAGGTAGGGCTTTAATTTTTTTTTGTGTATTTAGACAGATGTGTGTCAAAAACTCAATTGTTGTAGGTTGAATGTGTTGTAATAATTTTTTTTTCATGCTATTAATATATTTTTAATTAATGCTACTAAAGTTGCTCATTCACTCATACAACGAAATACAAAAAAATGAAGAAGTAATGTGTCTCTAACTCACTATACAAATTTATTGAAATGTACTTGGATATTTTTTCTTATTGATTGGAAGTAGAAGTTGTAGAATTTTTAACTTATTACACTTAAAAAATGGTTTGTTACATAGAATTTTTTAACATGTCTTTCAGTTACATTCTTACAGTTTTGTTTGGGTAATTTCAACTTGGGTTAAAAAACTTGTGAAATATCCTCAATCTACATATATTTTGTATTCAACTATGTGTAATATTTATTTAATTAATTGTTAGACCAGCAAGTGTTCAACCAGGCTTGTTAAAAAAATACTTTTAAAAAATATAACTAGTATACAATGTTAAATGAAGCTTCCGCTAATTCTTCTTCCACTAAACTTCACATCAATCCCATCAATAAATACTTAATAACAAATCAAATAAAATTACCAATTAATTACCTAACCACCAAGCTGATATACCTGTATACAATGTACATACGCCGCTACTATCTATAGTCTATGCTATTGAATATGTAACATATAAGCAAGCGTTGTTTATAATTTCGGTCAGTGTTGCTGGCGGGTCGGCGAAATGCACACAGCGAGCGCAGAGGGACAGTACCGGGGGACGAATGGCGCCGCGCTCGGGCGGGATAAGGTGGCCATATTGGACGCTGGCTCGCAGTATGGGAAGGTATTTGTTTACTACCTTATATAAATTTTATTTTGTTTATATTTACTTGCTTTATGAGCTTTTTGACGACAGCTTCGCCCGTTGAGTCTTACTTAACAAAATATATATTAAAGGTAGATAAAAAATAAATAAATATATAGTTCTATTCCTCTAGAAGCAAGTTAGCCTGTAACTTAACCCGTTGAGTCTAAAACTTAATAAAAATATGTACTAAAAGATAAAATATTCCACAACAAGCAATACATTAATTGTGAAAACAGAATGAAAGTTGGTGCCAGAGTTATTGAGTTTATCACGAACAGACAGACAGACAGATGCAGCGGAGGACTTTGTATTATTATAAGAAGTATTTTATAAGTGTGTGGTGTGGTGTTTGATAGCAATGGTCAAGGATGAAGGATGTTTTCTCTGATGATTTATTTTTAATCGAAGCGAACATAAGATGTAAACAAAAATAAATTGTGATTGTCCAGATCCATTGTAAAAGCTACTAAAACAAACACTATTAATTTTTTTTTGCCATTTTTATTGGATTTTTTTGCAGTGTGAAATAAATATTATATTTAATAAACTCTTAATTGAATATCACACTTGGCACAGGCACAAATTCGAATTTAGCTAGTAATAAGTTTAGCCAATTTTGCATGGGACATTGTGCGTATACGAAAATTAACTTCTTGCAATATAAAAAAACAGGAATCTCCTATTTATATTGATATCTCAACATTTCACCATCTGCACTAATATTGTTAAATAAATAATATTAATTAGTTGTAGCAACTCATATAAAATAATCTTTTTTTTTTTTAATTCTATAGGATTCATATTCATTTAAAAACCAATAGAGTCAACACAATGAAGAATAATTTTCAAAGCGTGATATTATATTAAAATTAATTTATCTTATAATTGGGTAAGAATACAGCAAAATCTCAGATTCAAATATGTTTATCTTGACTTTTCTGACCCCAAACTCTTATGTATTATTATATTATGTGTTCACTATTCAAGTACAAGTTCAGTATCTCTTAATCTTCTTTTTTTTATATTTCTTATCATTGGTATTCTAATTTTGGTAAAATTGTGATAAAATACAAGTTATAATCCAATCTAAGTTTTTTTTTGACAGCTGGAAACATTTTTTTGATTTTAGTTTAAATACTTAAGGGGGCGCATAAAGCAAAATAACCAATCTTCTATTAGATGATACGTGTAATATGCAAGACCAAATCTAAAAAATAAAATATATATCAAACTAGATGATATGTTCAACGATTCTGTTTAATCAAAAACTTAAAATATTAAAATTTACTCGATAAAAAAAAAATCACCAAGTTAGCTCTAATTTTCACACTTTTACGTTTTCTACTTGACATGGTAATACTTATTATGATTTTTTTTTCATGAACAATTATATTAAAACATTTGCAAGATATTTGTCAGAGCATTTTGTGTAATTACTTTTAGTTTTGGTTTTATCTGCGATAACCCACTTTTATCGTGACAAAATCAAACGTTTATCTCGAGAAAAAAAGAGCGCCAAAAGTGGTTTATCGCAGATAAAACCAAAACTAAAAGTAATTACACAAAATGCTCTGACAAATATCTTGCAAATGTTTTAATATAATTGTTTATGAAAAAAAAATCATAATAAGTATTACCATGTCAAGTAGAAAACGTAAAAGTGTGAAAATTAGAGCTAACTTGGTGATTTTTTTTTATCGAGTAAATTTTAATATTTTAAGTTTTTGATTAAACAGAATCGTTGAACATATCATCTAGTTTGATATATATTTTATTTTTTAGATTTGGTCTTGCGTATTACACGTATCATCTAATAGAAGATTGGTTATTTTGCTTTATGCGCCCCCTTAAAGTACTCCTTACAAAAATTTACTAGTAAATCAATTCAAAAAAATATGATTGGGGAAAACTGTAAGCCGGTTTTTATTTGAATTGTTACAATAGAGTTCAGTTATATATGTTATATATTTATATTTGAAATCCATGGTAATAGAAAAACTATTGGCAATCAACTTTTCTAATACCTAAAAAGCGTGCTAAGTTTAAACAAGTTGTAATTACATTCGCTCCTATTAATTATGGAAACGAGTTTCGTGTGTGTTACACGTATCAAAAAATATACCTAACGATTTATTTCCTGACGTGATTGATAAGTTTCTAAACGTTCAATTAGTGCTCTTGTGTTGTGTAATTGAATCGATGCGTAGCGTAGGTCGCGACTTATGAAATATTATACATACGTGTGGGTGGTTTAAGGGTTGATTAGTGTATAAAAATAAACATAATTCCGTAAAGAAAACGTACGAAAACATAATATCTGTTCTGGTGGTCTGAAAGTTTGTGAGGATGGATGAATGTTTAGTACGCGTTCATGAAAAACAGCTGTTTGAATTTGTATGAAATTTGAACAGAGATAAGCATTCAATCTGGATCAGCACATACTATTTTTTACCAGAATGTGACTGAAATCGCAGGTGGGCATAAAAATGCTCTTCGACTATAATTTGAATGGGCATGACATGGGCTGATTTTTACAGAAATATTTTTTTACAAAAAAAAGGCTTCTCTATAAAAAATCAATAGACAATTCATTTCGTTACTTTTGTACGCTTTAATATGTTTGAATAAGAAAATATTATTGTGTCAATAATACATTTATTTAATAGTCTATACATGAGTTTATATAAAATTATTTTTTTAATTATGATTAGGCTAGCATTTGACCATCGCTTCGCCCGATGGAAAGCGACAAGCGTGTTCTAGGATGGAGCATGCTAACCTAATAAAAGCCTATTTAATAAAATGTAAAAATCATCCACAGGTGATAGACCGCCGAGTGCGCGAGCTATGCGTCGAATCGGACATACTCCCGCTCGACACGCCGGCCTACCACCTCAAGGAGGCCGGCTACCGCGCGATCATCATATCGGGCGGGCCCAACTCGGTGTACGCGGAGGACGCGCCGAGATATGACGCGGATATATTCAAAATTGGATTGCCGGTTTTAGGTAAGTGAAAATAAAAAAGAACGTGTGTGGCGAGCACACGTGTCAGAAGCGAAACTTCTTCGGCACGATTCAATGATACCAAAATAGTCGCTGATTGCATGACGTGACGGTATTGCCATGACGCGACCTTTAAATTTCACTCTCAACGCGCCCAATAATCTATGTTAAAGCAATAGTATTATGTTTAAATTTAATGTCAGAGTCAGTCAAATTAACTTGTAGCGTATATTTTTAAAAGTATTTAAAATTGTTCACTATTCCAGGAATATGCTACGGTATGCAAATGCTGAATAAGGAGTTTGGTGGTTCCGTACTGCGCAAGGAAGCTCGAGAGGATGGACAGTACGAGGTGGAGGTGGAAACCACATGCCCTTTGTTCAAGTAAGTAATACATTAAAATACTTGGTTTTATAGCTTTAAATAAAAGAACATTATATATTAGTATTTTTAGTTAATTGATAAAATTAACTGAAATAATAAAGAAAAACAAGAATAACAACTATAGAATGCTGCAAGTAGAAAGAGACAAACATAGTTTTGGTAGATTGAGAGATCTTTTAGCAGTTGGGTTTCTTGATTTTATAAAAATACTTGCTGTCCCAGCAAACGTTGTTCTTACCTTACTCTTATTACTTCGGGGTATGAAAAATAAATGTTGTCCGATTGTTACGAAATAAATGTAACCTACCTAACTACCTACTCGATATAAACATCAATTTTCATAAGATTTGGTCAAGTCGATTCCGAGGAGTTAAACTTCAAACTAGATTTTTGAAGTGAAAACTTCTTTAGCGGCGTTGAGCACTTTTTCTGTAATGGGTATAAAATCCTAAACTCGCGTCAGGACACGTGACCTGATCGAAAAAGCGTAAGACGGATACCATTCCAAAATATCAAACATGCTCAACGTTAATAATCAAGTTTTCACTTCTGCCGGCACTCCCGGAGCGCAACCCGTCTTTTTTTTCTTTGTTTTTTTTCTCAAAATCCATTCACATTTCACAGCCGCTTAGAAAAACTCCAGCCAGTGCTTCTAACTCACGGGGACAGCGTGCAAAAGGTCGGGGATCGATTCCGCGTCGGTGCACAATCGTCCAACCACTTGATTGCGGCGATATACAATGAGCAGATGCGACTGTATGGTGTACAGTTTCATCCGGAGGTAAATTTTATTGGAATAATATAAAAACTCATTTTTAGCAGTAACATTTTAATGAAAAATATAAAAGATAGATATGTAGACAACTTAACTCACAATCGGCAAATAAAGTATGACATAGTAACAAGTAAACTAAAATCGCCCATTAAAAGGTCGTCAATAATGTTCCGAGTGTTGTGTAATACGTTCATTCAAATTTAAACCTTATGTCGTGGCCATAAGGTTCATAGTCTATTCACTATTGTGTAAGCTTATTAGAAAACTCTGCCTTAAAGACACGTAGGCAGAGTTTTGCTTCTGACAAAATTTTGAGTAAGTCTAATATCTATACTTATACTAATATTATAAAGAGGAAAGGTTTGTATGTATGTATGGTTTTCACGCATAAACTACTGGACCGATTTTGATGAAATTTGGCACAGATAATCTTTAGACCCTGAGAAAGAAATTTACTTTTATTGCGAAATATGTACGTACCACCACGGGCGAAGCCGGGGCTGACCGATAGTTTGGATAAAAACGGATATTTAAGTATACATTATATATTATTCATCCTTGTCTTTTTCTAATAATTTATTCAATATTCAGGTGGATCTAACGCCCAAAGGCAAGCAGATGCTGTCGAACTTTCTATTCGACATAGCGGGCATGTCGCGCACGTTCACGCTTCGCTCGCGTCGCGACGCGTGCGTGCAGTACATACGCGATACGGTTGGCGATAATAAAGTGCTTGTGAGTATATAATAACACATTTTTGAAGTGAAAACTTCTTTAGCGGCGTTGAGCACTTTTTCTGTAATGGGTATAAAATCTTAAAATCGCGTCAGGACACGTGACCTGATCGAAAAAGCGTAAGACGGATACCATTCCAAAATATCAAACATGCTGAACGTTAATAATCAAGTTTTCACTTCTGCCGGCACTCCCGGAGTGCAACCTGTCTTTTTTTTTATAGGATATTTACGATTACCTGGATCTTATTTTGAACAATTACAATTATCTGATTTTTGATTATTAATTATACATATATTTTTATAATTCTTATTCATAAATATACCTGTCATGATACAATTATTGCAATTCTTCGAAAGTAGTTTTGTGGTGGCTAAGTCGTAGAGAAATAAGAAATTGATCATAAAATGTTATTATAATATAAGCTAAGTCATTATAAGCTTAATTAGATGATTGAGTAATAATAATACTTTGACGATTTTAATCGTTTTTGGTTTATCTTTTACTCAGGTTTTAGTAAGCGGCGGTGTGGATTCGACGGTATGCGCTGCGTTGTTGAGAACCGCCCTACGAGAGGATCAGGTTATCGCTCTGCACATTGATAATGGTAATTATTATATTTTATAACTACCCTCCATAAAATAATGATTTATTTATATAAAGTTTTAATATTTAATTTCTTTTTTCATTGAGTGAATTCAGTATATATTGAAATGTAACATACATATGTAGAAAGTTTAAAAATAAATATCTATTACAGGTTTCATGCGTAAAAACGAAAGTGCCAAAGTCGAGAGGTGTCTTCGTGAGCTCGGAGTCCGTTTACACGTCATAAATGCGGGTCATCAGGTAAGTTACATAAGTGTAATTCTTATGTTATTTTTCATATTTTGGGAAATTTTCAAATCCTTAAAAATCGCATATCGCTTTTGCTGTACATACTATTACATGAATTTATCGGAATATAAAAATTGTTTCAATTTTTTATAGCAAGAAAAAACTATTTGCGATTTTTTTTTATGTTCATTAATAGTTAATACCAATTTGTAATTACTATCTGATTAATTTTTTTTTCATACTTCTAATATTATAAATGTGAAAGTTTGTAAGGATGGATGTATGTATGTGTATGTATGTTTGTTATTATTTTACGCAAATTCTACTGAAACGATCACAATTAAATTTAGCACACATATCGAGGGTAACTTGGATTAACACATAACGGGATAAGTTTTAACCCGTAAATCCCGGATATGCGGGTTTTTCTTTGAAAACTAATATTATAATATGATTATTTGCGCAGTTCCGGCAAGGCAGCACAACAGTGCGCGAGGCGGGCGGGCGCACGCGGCACACGCCGCTGCTCTGCCAGACCACCGCGCCCGAGGACAAGCGCAAGATCATCGGCGACGTGTTCATGCGCGTCGCGGAACAGGCCGTGCGCGACCTGCTTAACGTGCAGTGAGTGATGCGCTTTATGGGCGTTTGAATTTGGAATTTGTTTGTAACTGGCCAGGTATTGGGAATGTTTGAGTTTTTGTTACTGGCCAGTTATGCTGAACGTGCAGTGTGTGAAGGGGGATTTGAATTTGGAATGTTTGAGTTTTTGTTACTGGCCAGTTATGCTGAATGTGCATAGTGGAGGGGGATTTGAATTTGGAATGTTTGAGTTTTTGTTACTGGCCAGTTATGTTGAACGTGCAGTGTGTGGAGGGGGATTTGAATTTGGAATGTTTGAGTTTTTGTTACTGGCCAGTTATGCTGAATGTGCATAGTGGAGGGGGATTTGAATTTGGAATGTTTGAGTTTTTGTTACTGGCCAGTTATGTTGAACGACGTGCAGTGTGTGGAGGGGGATTTGAATTTGGAATGTTTGAGTTTTTACTGGCCAGTTATGCTGAATGTGCATAGTGGAGGGGGATTTGAATTTGGAATGTTTGAGTTTTGCTTGTTTTTAACGGGCCAGTCGTTGACTATGGTGAATATCTGATGAATGTGCGATGTGATAGGCGGTTTATAAGTTTATAATTGGGAATGTTTTGATTTGTTTGTGTTTTTATAATGATGCTTCATACCAGTGTGAATGTAATGAACGTTATTGTTGTTTTAGTACGAAAGAGGAAGATGAAAGTGTGGTTTGTTTCGAGTGATTGTAATCTATACATATAATAAATCTGTAGAAGGGTCAATTCTGTACATTAAAAATATTGAAAAAATAAATAGCAGGGGGTGTTACTGGATCGATACCAAACCCAAATATGTGATTAAAAAAATTTTTGTCTGTCTGTCTGTCTGTCTGTCTGTATGTATGTGAAGACATCACGTGAAAACTAACGGTTCGATTTCGATGAAACTTGGTATAATTATACCTTATTATCCTGGGCGTAAAATAGGATACTTTTTATCCTGGAAAAATACGTAGAAAAAAAACAATCTTAATTTTTCAGTTTTATCCATAGACGTTGTTCTGTAGAACCGCGAACACACGTTGGGTATTATTATAGGCCTAGCCGTATTTGGGTCCAATAGATATTTATAAGATGTTATTGTCAGAGTTACTCAAAATGGAGAAATAAACCATCCACGCTAGTCTATAATATAAAAATGAATCCCAAAATGTGTTGGTAAGCGCATAACTTGAGAACGGCTGAACCGATTTCGATATTTTTTTTTAATTATATTCCTTGAAGTACGAGGATGGTTCTTATGTAGAGAAAACGTAAATATGTACCACGGGCGAAGCCGGGGCGGACCGCTAGTATATATAATATTTTATCTAATATACTATGTTTTATGTATTCTCAGAGAGGACCAAGTCCTCCTCGGGCAAGGTACTCTCCGACCGGATCTAATCGAATCCGCGTCATCGATGGCGTCAAACAACGCGGCCACAATCAAGACGCACCACAACGACACGGAGCTTGTGCGGGCGTTACGTGCCCGTGGTAGGGTTGTGGAACCGCTCAAGGACTTCCATAAGGACGAGGTGAGCACATTGTGTAGACACCAATGACTCGTATTATACTAGTAGACGCGGCATACGCCAACATCATTGCACTAAAAACAGCGTAATTAATACATACCTACTTACTAACGCACTATATGGCCCTATACTCCGTCCGATCACTCCGAGAAAGGGAAACAACATGGATGTCAACATACGCCTTATCTGTTATTAGAAAGAGATGAATATTTATTAAAAGTACGTCCAGCCACGACGCTGAATTGTGCGTGACTAAGTGAAACTCGGGCACTTAGCTGACTTTTTTTATTGCCAAAATAGAGAGCGGGTAATGTATCTAAGCTTTTTATATATCATAGGTAGACACACGTTACATATACCTATCTACCGTAGCACTTTGTCAACGTGTGACTGCGGTTTTCCGAACATGAAAATTTATCTCTACATAGTGGAATATTGCATACTTCAGAATAGTATTGTATGACATTATTGTCAATTTATAACGAAGGCATCTTGGTAGAGTCTACTGTGTCCATTTACTTGCAACTACATTAGCAACTTTGTTCAGTTCAGTATTCTGAAAATCGTGTTTTATACTTTTTCAGCGTCGTTTTTTGTCGTAGTTGGGTTTTAGTTTTTTTACTTCTTATTTAGGAAGTGTAGTGTATGTCCTTCACTATTATCGGCTCATAGACGCGCACGTCCTCTCACTCCGACCGCCTGCAGCCAACTGGGCTGTGCGAGCTGTGTCACCGTTACACGTGCGCAAGAGACGACATAATACTTCCCTCTCTTTCACTACAGGAGGATGTTATATTGTTCAATTATTAGCTTGATATGTGTGTGAATAAATAAATAAATAAATATTGTTAGGTTTGTTTAGTGGGCACCCTGTGTATAGCTGTTGAAGAGTGAACAGTCTATTTAGCTGTAAGGAGCATTGCATAGATAATGCCACATATTAAACAGCTTAATGTTTAACAACCCTTTATAACATTAAACAAGAAGAAACTACTTCCAAAGTGCAACAATACAGCCATAAAAACCATTTTCATCCAGTTAAAAAGCTTAATAAATAAATAAATAAGTATATTAACTTTCATAGGTGCGCATCCTGGGCGCGGAACTAGGCTTGCCCGCGGCGCTGGTAGAAAGGCAACCGTTCCCCGGGCCCGGGCTGGCCGTGCGCGTGCTGTGCCAGGACGAGCCCTACGCGGACCGGGACTTCGCTGAGACGCAGGTACTTATATACAGGGTGTGGGGTGTGCGGGTAGTTGTGAAAAAAATGAGATAGGAAAATATATTTTCTTTTAATTTACAAATATTCGAAAAGTTACGAAACCCCCGGTTTGTTTAGGAAAATGTGGGTAGTTTAAAAAAATAGAAATTTTTATGTTGAATACAATATGTAGGTGTTTTATGTTTTGTTCTGTAAAACAGTGCAGAGTGATAACACGTAGCATAATATTATGTAACTGTTAAGCTGATTGTTTATGATAATTGTGCCTTAACAACGTTAAAAAAATAATTATCTATTCTCGAGTTAAACACTTATGTCGATTCATTTTTATGACATATACTTTCTACACATATAAACATGCTATTGATCTTTTCACCAGGTGATAGTGAAGATAATGGTCGAGTACGCGTCCATGTGCGTCAAGTGCCACGCGCTGCTCGGGCGCGTGTCGAACGCGACGACGGCCACCGAGCAGGCGGAGCTGCGGCGCATCTCGTCCACCGGCCCGCTGGTGGCCACGCTGCTGCCCGTGCGCTCCGTCGGCGTGCAAGGTGCGTGCGCACCGCGCGGCGGTCGCGCGCCGACTGACAGACTGAAGCTGTTTCAGACAGTCAGTGCGCGACCGTGAACCGCTTCAGTGAAGCATGCGTGTGGCGTGTGACGTCACGAGTGCTTTGGTTTTTTGTTGGCGGCCTGTAAACATTTTGAACGGGATGTTCGATCATATTTTGTTGACGGCCAGTAATAAAGAAATTAACACGATACACGCTAAAGTGATACTATACTTGTTGAGTGCCAGCAACAAAAAAAAAAACATTGCGAATTATGGAGTCTGGCCAGCCAAAGCTGAACCAAGTGTTTTTTGTAGGGGCCACACTATCTGGAATGTTATCATGGCGTTTCTGCGTAGTTAGTTGTAAGTTTTGTTGAAAAAGGTTCAAATTATTTGCGAAATTATTGGTTTTAGTGTTGAAATATGGGTAAAACTATAAAGAATGCTGTGCGGCAGCTTATAATAATTAGTAAATACAAGAGTTACAATGATTAGTAAATACAAAAAAAAATAATATAAGTCAAATGTTTTATTGACAGGGCTACCACATCCTTTAATAACTTTTAAATCCTGATTTGTTGTGTATCTAATGTACCCATATACTATGATCACCTCTAAGAATATCAAAAGTATCAAATTTTTTTTTTCCTAACTAAGCCGATGTTACCAGGTTCATATTTTTTAAATTTGCCGCCTTTTACTGGGTTCAGCTTTGGCTGGCCAGACTCTATAAACCGTCATGCACTTATTTTCCTTGTGAATTGATGGCTAGATTTTGGTTGTGACTGTCGCATAGTACATAGTGAAAAATAACTTTATTACAACTGCATATTATGCAGGGAGTATTAAATTTCACCCAATAGTTTGCGTGCGTAGATTTGTGTTTGAATTTTTTATTTATTCAAGCTAATAAAGTTGTACAGACACAGTAGCAACAATGATATTACAAAGCAGAAATAACTAAATATATTATACCTAGGTGATGGACGCACGTACAGCTATGCAGTGGCGCTATCTACGGAGCGCTACCCGCCCGACTGGAAGGACATGCAGTACTTAGCGCGGATCATACCGCGCGTGTGCCACAATGTTAACAGGTATGTAATGTTATTGAAGTGAAACTTCTTTATCGGGGTTGGACAAAAATTTTGTGTAACATTTTTGCGTTACGCCGTACGCGTGACATTTTTGCGTTACGCCGTACGCGTGACATTTTTGCGTTACGCCATACGCGTGACATTTTTGCGATACGCCGTACGCGTGACATTTTTGCGTTACGCCATACTCGTGACATTTTTAAGGTCATAAAGAAGTTTCACTTCTTACGTGTGTACTCTAGTACACGCATACCTTTTTTTTATTATGCAAATAATTGTTCGGGTGCTTTAGAAAAGGTTAATTTCATAGATATTGTAATTATTTATTGAATATTTTCAAAATAAACACTTATACAGGTTAAATATGTAATAGATAATAGATATTGTTGTAAGTAATGCAAGGTGCTAAAATCCTATATATTTTCAACAAAGACACTTTTTTTTAGATTTTTCTACAATCAATATATTAGATAACAAACTTATACTTTGGAAAATTTTACAGATAACATAACAAGCCTGGGGCCTTAGACAAAGTAACAATTAAAAAACGATAACGAAGTTAGAAAAGGAAAAATGTATGGGATTGGCATTAGATAGACCACGTGATCTAACGCGGCGTATGTCAATCCCATACATTTTTGCCTTTACGGGCCCCGTTTTTATAAAAAAAAATGTTTTGTTTATAATCTTGTTTTTTTTGCCTATGTAATTAATAATGAATGTGATAAATATATTCTTGTAAAGGGTGTGCTACGCGTTCGGCGGTCTGATAAAGGAACAGATAACGGACATAACGCCGACGTTCCTCACGCAGCAAGTCATATCGACGATACGGCAGGCGGACGATTTGGCCACACAGGTATTGAATACGAATTTATATCAATAAGTTATAGAAAAAGACCTGATAAAAACTTTTGTTCTAATATCTTATCAAATTAGAAATTCGATTTCGAATCGATTTTATTTTAACATTTTTTTTTGTAAAAATAGTTTTTTCCTTCTTTTACTACATTCTCCTAAGTATGTAGTTGTTAATTAATATCCCAGTTTTTTTTCTCTTCATAATGGTGCGATACCACCCGCACGCAGTTTTTTATCAAGTGACGAATGCCTCTCTTAGGGTGCATTACCACCAATAATGTGCGAGGAATGTGTTTGTAAATAACCAATCACTTAGTTTGAAGCGTTTAGTGTTTTAAAATTACGCGGGTGTTAGTATAATGAGTTACGCGGGTGGTAGTATAACTTACGCGGGTGTTAGTATAATAAATTACGCGGGTGTTAATGTTACAAATTACGCGGGCGTTAGTATAACAACTTACGCGGGTGTGTAGCAAATTACGCGGGTGTTAGTATAACTTACGCCGGTGTTAGAATAACAACTTACGCGGGTGTTAGTATAACAATATACGCAGGTGTTAGTATAACAACTTACGCAGGCGTTAGTACTACTACGGAGGTGTTAGTATAACTTACGCAGGTGTTAGTACAACTACGGAGGTGTTTGTATAAAAACTTACGCAGGTGTTAAACAATTTACGCCGGTGTTACGCAACATTGTTGTCAAGTGTCTCAATCTCTGTAATCCTTACCAGGTGTTAGTGTCGAGCGGTTACGCGCCGCGTATAGCGCAAATGCCGGTGGTGCTGATCCCGGTGCACTTCGACCGCGACGCGGCCGTGCGCGCGCCGTCCTGCCAGCGCTCGCTCGTGCTGCGCCCGTTCCTCACCGCGGACTTCATGACCGGCGTGCCCGCGCTGCCCGGCTCCGACGTGATGCCGCAGGACGTGAGTAGTGGACAGACAGACACACACACACACACATATACACGCACAAATGCCGGTGGTACTATACCCAGTGCAGTTTTTTGCGTTACGTTACAAGTTGCGAGACTATGATTGTGTTTTATTAAGTTTTTGCATTTTGTTAGAATGGAATATAAATTATTAAAAGTATATTTTACTAGCTGTGCTCCGCGGTTTTACCCGCAGTGCTCAGCTCCTGTTGGTCTTAGCTTGATGAAATATCATTTTCAAATCGGGTTCCTGAGATTAGCGCGTCAAACTAACTGTTTTCAGCTTTATAATATTAGTATGGATTTGTTATGAATGAGGTGATCATATAAAAACTAAAACAAAAAATCTAATTGACCGCCTCCAACATAATGACATCACATTCCACCAATAATTTTTTTTAATTTCTTTTCATCATTATAGTTAAGATAATATTTGGTTATGCAGGTGGTGGACAGAATGCGCAAGGAGCTGGTGAGCGTGCCGGGCATATCGCGGGTGCTGTACGACCTCACGCCCAAACCGCCCGCCACAACCGAGTGGGAATGATCGCCTCAATGCCTTCCTTTTATATATATTTTTTTACTCAAGCACCCACGGCAGCGGTCCCATATTTTGTTATTCAGATAGTACCGAATAAAACATACATTTCGTATGTTAACCAAGAAGCTTATATCTAATACACTGGATGACTGGAGATTGCACTGTGACCATTGACTTGTAACAAGAAAGTATGACATTTGGTGACGCCTGTATGTTTTTTTATTCCTTTCACATCTAACTTGACAAGTTGGTGTGAAAGGGATGAAAAAGCATACAGGCGTCATTAAACGTCATATTTTTTTTGTTACAAGTTAATGGTCATAGTGCAATCTCCAGTGTATTAGATATAAGCTTCTTGATGTTAACGGTACTGTTCATGTTGAATTTGTTAGTGTTATATCCTTTAGCGCAGTCAGTTGGACATATTGTGACGAAAAAGTGCATAGATAATTTTTTTTGTGTTGTTGTTGATGTACATAATAAAGTTACTGCATGTATAGCCGCATACTAAATGTTATAAAATCAGCCTTGTCCACAGCAGCTCTTAAAATGTTTATAGACAATTCAGTTGTTTTAATGTTTTTACAGAAAACTATTTTGTAAACAACTGTAATCGGGTTTTAAACAAATTATGAGAATCGCAATGTATTTGTTTGCACGGTGTCTCATTCTGAATGTAATTAAGAAAAACCGTGTATTAATATTTGATGGAGGTTAATTTCTTTTTGTTATTATTATCAATTGAGTTATCGAATGGGACCACTGCCAATAATGAATTTGTAAATAAATTGGTGAACGGATACGCGCGTATATTTAGCTCCACTGTTTTGTAACGTGTAGTATAACTATCGAAGGCTGTGTAAAATATAAAGCCAACAGATATTTGCACTCCAAATATAAATCTTGTATGAAATCAGACGCATTGTTTTATGGAATGGTTCAGTGTTATTGACTGGAGGTTTCATAATAAAAATTATATTATTGCTTTATTTTCACCTGGCTTTTTATTTATACCTTGTTCACAATTTTATTTGATAATTATAAATTATAAAAATTATGATTATTCAGACACAACAAACATAAACAAAATATATTTTAAGAAAACAATTCTGTGTGAAATAAAATTTAACTAAGATGTGGAAGTATCATATTTGTGCATTATTAATGTCTTTAATGTTCTTATTGTAAGAATAATAAATACAGAAAACATTCCTCAAGCACTACACAAAATAATCAAATTCATATAATTTAATCATTAGCTGTCAGGAACAAGTAAATTTATATTCTTCCCAGCAGTTACTTGTCCTCCAATAAATGTCTCCTCCTCCCCACGAAGGGAGAGGCCCTCGGTAATCGTAACATTCTTTTCTCTTAACATTGGCGCCTTTTCCCATCTCGATCCATTGCAATTTTTGCAAGAATGTAGTGGTAACAATTCTAATGAAACTGTTCTGTTCTTACAATCTGCACATTTGAAGAACCTTTTAAATGTGTCTAGTACTTTTAAGGGATGCCGTTCATCTTTACATATTTGTGCCGCTGAAAAGGCTGTATATTTACATTTCACACATCTGACCGCCTTACACGCTATTTTAAATGTATTCAACATTTTCTCCTCCATGGCTTCCTTCTTTTCTAATTTATTGAAGTATTTCTCTTGTTCATCATCTTCATGTTGTTTTATTAAATTCTCATGGGCCGAAGTAGCCTCTAAAATCTTTTTAAACCTTTCTGACATTACTTGTTTACCATTCTCTGGCTTAGAGATTACTTTTACAATAGGTTTGCCAATTTTTGCTTTTTTGCAACTATTTTCATCAGTATCTGATTCAGTTAATAGTTTTTCTAGGGCTCTTTTTTTACCAGCTTCTGTTCCTTTAATATTGTTTGGATCTATTTTCTCAATGCCTCCTTCTTGTTGAATTAATCTTAAAGCTTTAAGCTTAGCTTTCTCAACAGAGCGCTGTCTATAAGATATATTGAGATCAATTACTCCACCTCCCTTCAATCCAAAACCTTTGCCTAATGTGGGAGAATTGGCCACTTTTTGAGCTAGAGTTTGATTACTTGGGCTCTGATTCAAATTATTAAGTCTCTCCGCATCACTAACTTTTTGTATTTTAGGACTATGTAAAAGTCCACTTTTGTTCTGAATAATGCCTGTTCCACAGGGTGCTTTATTTGTCATTAATGTATCATTTTCTGATTTGAAATAGTCGCTCAAAGACATAAGTCTATTTTGATCTCTGTCTTTTACTGGTTTACTATTACCTGAAGGTAATGCTGAATATGATTTGCCGCCATAAATAAATGTATCCTTTCCAAACACTTTATTTTGGAGATTAACTAGTCCTTTACCCATAGTAGATGATTGCAGTTCTTGTCTCCTTGAGAACTTTTGATATTCTTGTTTGATATGGTAAATACAGTGTTCACCTTGACTCATATTAACAAATGCAGTACATGGTTCTCCATTCTTCTTTTTACTTTTACAAATACCTAAATCTTTAGATTGACCAAGAATCATAACTTTTTCTGAGTTATCTACGCTGAGGCAAGCTTGATCTTTACTGTTCTCAGATCTGTCAAGAACGTTGGGATTTAAGACAGCAACAACTGTTCCTTCAGAAGATTTCCACAAATCATTGTAAGCTTTGCGGAATAAAAACATTGAAACTGTCTTTAAATCATCTTTCATGTCACTTAAGGTCCAAATGATAAATTGATTTCCTTTCTGAGATTTCTTTGTTGCACTTTTTTTGACGATAACTCCTGCAATCACCCAATCTTTAGAAAGGTCTTCGTTTTCAACATGTCGTTTCACCCGTAGCATGTTAACAGCTTCTCTGCCTTGCATCCGATCCAATAGAGCTGAGCTTGAAATGAGTGGCTTAGTTATACGAATCCCAAATATGGGATCCGTAAAAACATCACCAGGCAATTTTTTTTTACTTTCTGGAACCCCAAAAAATTGCTTATTGCTTTGTTCACTGGAGCTTTCAGGAGTTTTTTTGAAAGAGGACTGTTTAGCTACTTTTAATTCAATATTCGTTTGTCGTAATCTACTTTCGAATTCAATTCTTTTGTCAATTTGTTCGTGTTCTTTATGATCTAAAGATTTCTTCACCAACGCACCATATTGGCTATATTTCCTTTCTGTATAATTTCGTTTTTCCTCGTCGTCTGAAGAATCCGTGTCACCATTATGTATTACTGACGATTCGACAGCAATATTCTCGTCCACCTTCTCATTCGAAGTATTTTTAAAAATGTCAACTTCTTTTATAATTATTGATTCTTTAACATTTTTATCACAACTTTCTTCGTTCAGGTCAGCACTCAATAGTTCTTCCAATTGTGCGAGTTCATCATTAGTATCCATTTTTAATAATATTCCTGAAGCACAGGGTTTTATTTTTTATTTATAAAGTGGAGATAATGCTGTTTCTTGTTTCTTGTGGCAAATAAAAAACTTACTATAAAATAACATACACGAAAAGGCGCGAAAAGCGTAGGTATATTTGTTGACAAATGACAGCTGATCGACACAGAACAACAAACGTAGAGGGAGAATGTACTAGAGATCACATCGGCGTATACCCGAACGAGATGGCGAATCCTTACGTCAATGTTGCCAACTATTACAAAAACTTTTTATCCGAAAAACTGGCAAAATATCTATAAATGTTTGGGTATTTTTTTGTAAGATAGGTTTATGAAGAAAAAGACAGATTTGAAAAGATTTTGTTATTTATTAACTTAACTAGCGACCCGCCCCGGCTTCGCACGGGTGCAATGCTGATACTAAATACACTACAGAAAAATTATGAACGTTGTATATAAAAACATAGCGGCCCGCTCCGGCTTCGCACGGGTATAAAATATATAGCCGGGCGGCTGGCCGGTACCGCGGCAAACGCTACGTCCCGCAATTTTTAAATCTATACTAATATTATAAAGAGGAAAGGTTTGTATGTATGTATGTATGTATGGTTTTCACGCATAAACTACTGGGCCGATTTTGATGAAATTTGGCACAACCTTTTATTGCGAAATATGTACCACGGGCGAAGCCGGGGCGGACCGCTAGTATATATATATATATTCACTGTTGTATTGTATTGGTTCTTTTTCCACACCACCTGTGAGGTAAGAACCTTAGGTGCGTTTTTTTTAAAGAGGTATCCCCAGTATGCCTAGTCCTCCTTTTTGGCATGCATCAATATCTGGAATAAATCGGACATAAGGTAGTTTATATTATATCTTATTATATAATTATTATATATAATTATAATATCTATTTATATTATATAGAAAAAAATTTGGACTTTGTATGGAAATCTGTCAGCTGATTAGCGAAGTTTCCTTACAAAGTCCAATTTTTTTTTACAAATTCAGCAAAGTTGTAGAACAAAAGTTGTTCAGTTTCATGAGTAGAAGCTCCTGTCTAAATTTTTCAAATGTCTTACCTTTCACCTTGTATATCTATATCAAATGAACAATGTATTCAAGGTATTTAATTGGTTAAGTATTAATGCTGTATTGGTTAAAATCGCTTCGAAAATTAGCCATTATTTGTCGTAAAAAGTAAATGACAAAAAAAGTTATTGTCCATAAGAGATAGACATATACCATCGCGGACTTTTCTGTAGACCTTTTCAATGTGTATAATACTTAGTACATTATTTTGATAAAACTCGTAGGGTTCAGCCAGCGTTTGCAATGTAAGCGGAAAAAATGTAAATTTTTACGACATCACATTAGAAACCTCAAAAATAACAGTACTTCTCCACTATTTAATGGGTGTTATTATACATATAAACCTTCCTCTTGAATTACTCTATCTATTAAAAAAAACCGCATCAAAATCCGTTGCGTAGTTTCAAAGATTTAAGCGTACAAAGGGACATAGGGACAGAGAAAGCGACTTTGTTTTATACTATGTAGTGATGACTAATACAAACATAAAAAAAATCTTATAATTAAGAGTTAAGGATGGTGTTGAATCCTTGACCTTCAAAATTATTGACCTTTAAATAAAATTAACTTGTTATAAAAGTTGCGTACCTTGTCATCCACCTCAGACATTTTTTTTGTTGCATAGTGCATCCTAACTTTTATATATTTTCCGCAGATGGATTTAATTAAAAGTGAATAGTGACAGTCTAAAAATAATTGATTTTTAAAATGATCACTTATTCTTGAAAAAAGATTTTCATTAAGGCATCTTTTGAGACATTCTTGAGAAATAGTATGAAAATAATTTTTCTTACTCATATCTCTATTTTGACGGAAAATTTTCTCACTAAATGTACAAATGGCAACTACATCTTTACTAGGATATTGCAGTCCCCCCTTGTCTTTTTTATACAAGAAACTTTTAAATTTATCCGCAGTCAAAACCTACGTACAATCAGGACACTTAAGTTCTTTTTTCAGTTGACTTACAACAAACCCTGCGATATAAATAATAATTTGTTTCGAAAATTCGGTCAGTTTACTAGGATCACTTAAATAGTCGTGGTCATCCATAGTGCGGATAAAATCAATGTCACGTATCTCAGAATCATCAGTTTCATCTATTAGTTTAATTCTTTCTGTGGTTTTATTTATTGCAATTTCCGGTTTGGTATATGTTAGTATATTTATTTCCTGTAGAGGAATGCAATTACCTGTAGTGATGTGTTTAAGTTCACCATGGACTAGCATCCGTTTGAAAGCGGATTTAAATTGTTTGGCTGTAGGGTTATTGTTAAATCCACCTTTAGCCCTAATCGCGCTAAAGAAATACTCCAAGTGATCTTGGCTAAGCTTATACGTACACAGAAATTGTAAGGATTCACTTCTGGCATAATTTTCGTATAGAAAAATTATCCCTCGTATACAAATCATAAAGCCCAAAAATCCAGTCTTTCGGTTTGTATTAAGGATGGGCATGCCACCTAAATGTAACTTCATTAAATATTGATATATTTGTTCAAGAATAAATTTAGTATTTAAAAAGTTTCCCTCGAATAGAGGTTTTTTATGTGTATATGCATTCATATTTCTTGAATTTAATATGTCAAACAAGTCATTTATATTTTTAATAAATTCTACTGTAGCCTCCGAATTTGAGAAATTATCTATTTTAAGTTCTTCGTTACAAAATTCTATGGCATCAGCAACAGAATTACTGAAAGTCTGAGCAGCCAACTTTACTTTCATGATCTGTTGCCTAAAATTCATATGAGATCTTTTCAGTTTATTAGCTAGGTGAAGTCCTTCATTTTCCTGCAAGTCAATTAAATGTTTGATGTATTCCCAGGAAATAGTGCGTCCCTGCCTATCAATGATGGGTCCTTTCTGAGCCAAAGTATTCCGTACTAATTTAAGCATATGTGATGGATCTGGGTATATAATAATTTTTTTGTCACCTACTTGGAAAGTAGGATCTATTTGAGTATCTTGTAAACAACACCCTAATAATTTAGCCATTGCAAAGTTTGTTGGACAGCCATCGAATGTAAGTGATAAAATTTCTACTCCACATTCATCATGAACGGTTTTAATACAGGTCTGAACTAAATTGGCTTTTTGGTATGCCGAAATACCATCTATTAAAAAGTACCCTAAAGGTATTTTCCAACTACCATTTATAGCAGTTAGCATAAAGACAAGGGCTTCCTTAGCTAATTGACCACTACTTATATTATTGCCACAATCTACAAACCCTATACAGTTTTGACCATCAAAATCTACATGCTTTCTAATAGCCATTTCATCGAAACATAGGGCGCAAAATAATTTGCGAAATGGATTCACTATACTATTAGCTAATTTGAGTAGTTTTATTGCTTCTAAAGATTCTTTACTGATCCCTGGACTACCGTCTATACACTGGTACCACCGTGAAAGAGTTCGTGGGTGAGGAAGGCATGTATTGAAATATTTTCGAACATGATCGTAGGCTCTTGGACTTATAAAGTGGAGAGTTAATGCAAATTTTCTTAACTCTACAGAATACTTCCTAGGTGCGGATTCTTTACAAATATATCTTTTTAAAAAGTCCTTATTTGCCGTTTCTATAGATGACAAAACATCAGCAGATTCTTGATTTATTAAACATCGGGCTTTTAAATCTTCTAATATGCTGCACAGTTCTGCATTCTTTTTCTTTAACCGCCACGCCCTTGTCCTCAATACTGCAATTTTCTTTTTTCTTTGCTCGGCTACACGTTCTTTATTTATTAATTTTTTTCTTAATTTGATTTTTCTCGGTGTTTCCACCTGGAAAAAAAAATATTAAGTTATTTTTTGCAAACTTGAAACAGAAATATATAATAGAAAAAAAATCTTTAATTAAAAAGTATTAAAATAATACAGTTTATATATTTGGGGAAATTAAAGCATGTATTAGTTCAAACTTCAAAACTATGTTACAGGCTTTAGATTCCCCTCACAATTATAGTAGATTTGATTCCTTTTCCAACTTAAATAATTTTACAATTTTAAAAAATATAAGACCACACAGATGTACCTAAATAAGACAAAATATACTACTTATACAAATAACTCTAAACAGTTACAGTGCTCCCACGGTAACTCTTCAAAATATATTTTTTGGTCACGCTATAAAACCACGCTGTGGCAACATTTCCTATACGCCATTAAAGATATCACTTCGGCTGTTCTTTAACATTTGCTACGGTTTTAGTTATTGCGCGAGCACTATATAGTTTCACAACGGCGGCTCCTGCTCCTGGCCCCGTGATCGGCCACAAGCGCTGTCACCATGCGCTGGCACCGGCGTGATGAAATTATTACTATACTCTACTTCATTGTTTCAGAAATAAATGTATTCATTCATTAATTTATTGTTGTATATGAAATAATGATATACCTCAAAACTTGGTTCAGGGGCTTTCGACTGTTTGCTAGTACTAGGTAGCTCAATAATATCCTGTAAAGATAAAGTTTAACTTCGGTAAACCAGAAAATTCAAATAACATAAATGTACAAAATGTACCCAAATGAAATTATTACTAACTAGCTATGTCCCGCGGTTTCACCCGCATTGCTCCGCTCCTGTTGGTCTGTTGAGATAATATATAGCCTAAAGCCTTCCTCGATAAATGGGCTATCTAACACCGAAAGAAATTCTCAAATTGGACCAGTAGTTCCTGAGATTAGTGCGTTGAAACAAACAAACAAACTCTTCAGCTTTATAATATTAGTATAGATATATATTTCACCATAATTTTATAATATAATCAATTTACCTCAAGACTTGGTTCAGGGGTTTTCGCCTGTTCTCTTGTATTAGGTAGCTCAACAACATCCTGAAAAGATTAAGTTAGTTGAATCAGATAATACTAAGAACATCCATGTACAAAATAAAAGGTGTAAAAAACCGGTGACTAATCCAGGCTTCACACATTCATATGAGCCGTGTACATACACAACAACACCTCATAAACTTCCTCTCCACGGTATGTCGTGCAGTTCTAAAATAGTGCAGTGTTGTTGCTCGTGGGAAAGTGCAATGGAATTATTAATTTACCTTAAGACCTGGTCCATGGACTTTTGATTGTTGGGCAGTACTCAGTCGCTCAACAATAATATCCTAAAAAAATAAAATTTGATTTAGTATAAATAGAAAATATACCCCTATAAAAATAAATTAATAACTTGTTTTGTTTATTATGTAGACGTAGCAACAAAATCGGTCTATGAATATTTAAACTACAACATTTAAATCCAAACTAAATGCATCACAAAAATTACTCACTGTTGTAAAAAGTGTTGGAATTGCATTGGGCATCAAATAGGTTTTTTTTTTCGTTTTTCGAAAATAACGCGACTCAAAATGTATAGAACATATTCTGTGACTTTTTCCTGGTAACCAGTTCTTCCTTCCGGTAGCTCGAATCCATCTGTTTAATGTACTTGTTTCTTTTGGAAACCTAAAAAACATATTTAATATTAAAAAAACATTTCACGATTTTGGGGAAAATTTTACCCTGTACTGGTATCCCTAATGTTAATCACATGATTATACCATAAATTTGAAACTACGTAAAAACAAATGGCGTCCTGAACAACAAGAACACTTCGTAATTTAGTCGGATAACACAAAAAAATGTTTACGTCTATTTCGATGAAAATATTATATATTTGTAGATAATTTCACATTAGAGTTAATGAAAATGTATCAACTATATCCAGTTCTATAAAACAATATACTTCAAATAAGTTTACTTACGTGTGAAAGGTAATATTTGGTAATCTTCGTTCCGGCCGATTTTTACAACCAATCACACTACAACGCACCATATTTTCACTTAAAGTCGGATTAAAACAGATCACTGTCAACGTTTATTAAACTTTGAAGTCACTTAACAGCGAGAAAAAACAGAAAACTAGCAAAACAATGGACTGTAGCCGCTTGTTTGGGACAAACTGCCTTTGTCCCCAACAAAAGAAATCGCATAACATGAGAGAAACAAAAAACAATGTTTCTGTCTCGCTTGCTCTTAGCTTTATAGTCATAAGTGTATTTCTCTCACGCATTACTTGTCATTTTAGTGCCTCCTCTATGGTTCATTCTCACTCTACGACAACAAACGCACATGATTACGTTCCTGTCTAAAGCTATGCTGCATCGTGTTAAAATTATCTAATGATAGAACTATCATCTAACACAGTATTAATTTTATTTATAGAATATTTGAGTAACCGATATCTCGTAAAATGTTATATAACCGAAAAATTTAATTAGCTTAATTTTACTACAAAACATTTGAATAGTCTATGGTAAGAAAATTTTAGTCTTTGGTTACAAGTTTAGGCTGGTTTAGGCAACTGTGTATTGTTTTGAATTTTTTAACTTTGTTTACCTACATTTTTCGTTGAATTTCGTTCATAAATGTTAAAAGTTAATTAACTAAAGATTGTAAAAAAGTTATAGAGATTGTTTTACAATAATACTAGCAATGCAAAGTAATCTTTAACAGAATTTAGATTTTTTAGCTTTCAAATTTTTATTTGGGGAATACCCGACTTGTATGACAGTTGATAAAAGTTACATTAATCTTTTTACTTCCGTAATAAGCACCATAGTTACCTACTATACTCTTTGATAAGCACGTACGATTTACAAAGTACCTACCAACTAATAAGTGTACTGTACTATCGCAGAAACCACACACTGCTCAACTGCTGGAAAATTTCCATCAAATAAGTTCTACAAAAAACAAAAAGTATTCCAATAACTCATTTATAGAGATCTAAAAAACGTAAGTATTTAATTAATAGTTAACATAATAAGCAAATATTTATTTTTTCTTACCTTAAATATCTATTTTCTTTATAATTTGTTATCTAGATAGCATTACAGTAATCCAAGTTACCTAATTAGTTTTTGAAAAGTGAGGCTTAACTAGCATGAACTTAATAAAAATGGTTTGTATTGTGTAAGTAGGTATTTTAGTTTCAAAAATATTTTTTTAAGAATGAAGACCACACTTTGTTAAGACTACCTATTTATTATTAGTTTATTCACTCCTATTTTAAAAACCGTTTAACATAAAGCCTATATGAAGTATTATTTTAAAATTTAAATTAGGTATAGATAGGTAGTTATTTTTTTATTTAATCTTCTTTGGGGTAGAATTGATCAAAATCCTTTTCTTAGCAAATGCCTATGTCATAACATCTATTTCATACAAACTTTCATCCCCTATTTTATCCCCTCAACGTTGGAATTTATCAAATAACTTTCTAGGGAAATGCCTATGTCAAAGAAGCTTTATGCATGCAATCTCAGCCCGATCAGTTTAAATTTTACAAAGTTTCATAATAACTTTTATACCCTATTTTATCCCCTTGGGGGTAGAATATATCAAAATCCTTTTCTTAACAAATGCCTATGTCATAACATCTATTACATACAAACTTTCATCCCCTATTTTATCCCCTTAGCGGTGGAATTTATAAAAATACTATTTAGGGGGATGCCTACGTCAAAGAAGCTTTATGCATGCAATCTCAACCTGATCGGTTTAAATTATAACTTTCATCCCCTTTTTTCCTCTTGGGGGTAGAATATATCAAAATCCTTTCTTAGCAGATGCCTATGTCCTAACATTTACCTGTGTGCCAAATTTTAGCCCAATCCGTTCAGGGGTTTGGGCTGTGCATTGATAGATCACTATGTTCACCAGACTATGTCAAACTGTCGTCAGTCAGTCAAATTTGAGTTTTATTTATATAGAAGATTGTTATATTTTAAAAATTTATATTACTTCATAAAACTATTATTTGCTTTCAACCAGCCAAGTCCCCTTAATCCGATAGCTTCAGTCAGACAAATAATAAAAATAACTAATGTAATTTATCAGAAAAAAATACTGAATATTATACTTTTATGTGCAATCAAATTAATATTAAGTTTAATATTACTGGCATTATGTATTAGCTTGAGATGAAGTAGTAATTAATGAATACAAATGTAGATTGTTCTATTATATATTTATGAGAAATATAAAAAAAAAATGTAATCTGATCAAAGGCTAATAATCATATGTAATACTATATAATACATTATGCTATCATAATCAGCACATATACATTCCCACTGCTGGGACATGGGCCTCCTATGAGACTATAATCCACCATGCTGGCCAAGTGCGGGTTGGCGGATGTAATATGTCGCAAAACTTTTGATTCTTCATCAAGTATTCCTTAAGTGCAGTTATTGTGTTCACAACATGCGCAGATAAATTGAAAATCCATTTATTTCGTGCACGTTCGCCTGGTGTCTTATCGTTACTTATCGATTTGAAGTCACGGATTTCAAATCGTTCCTCGCCATGAATACACCAATAGTTACTTTTATATATTCGGTTACTTATCGATTTGAAGTCACGGATTTCAAATCGTTCCTCGCCATGAATACACCAATAGTTACTTTTATAGTGTGATAAGTTTATATTCTCTTATATTTTATTATGAATTAAAAATTATGGTTTGGAAGATTAAGTCACTTAAATGTGGAGCATCAGGAACATGTAAACATGTGTTGTTTTTATGTCCTATTCGACGAATGTAGCATTAATATGTTTGCGATAAATGTTTTTTAACCTATGTACGCATTTATAAAATTCAATATTATATCTACACTTTTTATAGGACTAGACAAATAATTTAACTTTTTATTTTTTTTTACAGTTAAAAATGAAATTCAAGTCAATAAGAAGGTGGTTGATTAAGAAGCAAGTTGGGGTCTCCGAGCTGAGGACCAATGACTCCGTGATTATTATAGATGGTGCCTTCTTCAAAGAAACTTACAAAAACAGCGCCTGTCAATTTATTTTGGGCGGAGAGTACGATAGATATGCGAGTTATTTAAGAAATATTCTAAATAATTTCATAAAGAACGATATTGAATGCTACATCGTTTTCAATGGAGCTATGAAAGCCAATATGGAGACGAGAAAAGCAATTCATCAGAACATAATAGATAGAACAGATGCAGTTAAGCCTGGTCGACAAGACAATGAATTTTGTGAACCAATATTTGTTAAGGATGTGCAGAGGGAAATTTTCGATGAGTTGAATATAAAATATTTTGTGTGCGAATATGATCATAAAGAAGCTCTTATTAATCTCGCAACACATTACAATTACCCAATTCTAACGAACAATTTTGAATATTCTCTGTTCGGTGTGTCGTGTATTGTTGCAAATTCTTTAATGTTTGATGTCGATCATGGATTTAGATGTACCGTTTACCATCCAAATAGAAGAATGTTTCCTTTAGATAATCGTATTATGTCAATTCTACTAGCAATTTCTGATGAAGATAGTAGTTATTATAAAGAATTGCCGAAAATATTAAAATGCCACGAGAAAAAAATATTTGTTTCGGCCCTATATTGGATAAGGCGTCAAAATCATACCTGTGCTACTAAAGAGTTAACTAAGTGTTTATCACCAGAGGACCAGTCATCTCTCTTGGAAAACATTGATAATTTTTCAATACTTTTGAGATGCACTAAACATGCAATAATTAAAAGTTTTGTTTCGCGTAAAAACAATACAATAAACAAAATTGATGTTAGAAAATCAAACTGGTTTAGTGATGGTGTATCAAATGGTAATATTGCCATTCCATACATAAATTTAACGAATAATAAAACATTTTCCGGGTCTTGGTTAATAGTCGATAAGAATAAAAATGATGCCATACTCGTTGCATTAGATATTATATTCTATGCGTTAGGTCTGCTAACAAAAAGTCGGGATATGAAAATTTCTTTTATAGGTAGGCAGTTTGCGACGTCACGTGTTTGGGAATTCGATGGCAAACTAGAGTCATCTGAATCTATAAAAGTATTTTACTCAAGGAAGTCAAATCATATAGATATATTTAAAGTTATTATTCGTGAAGTATTACATGGCTTTGATTTTAAATCTTTAGAGAGCCTCCCTGAAGATTGCCACATGATAATCATTGCTCTGGTTTATTATTGTGTCAAAAGCAAGGAAGCCTTCAGTAAGGGCGTTTATTCGATTCTTTTGTCATATTTCATGCTAGGACCTATATCGGCAGAAGTAGGACTTTTAAAAAGAAGTAATTTCTCCGTAACTCATAACACTAACAAAGAACAAGAAAGCAGAGTACCATCTATAAATCATGACCATTATGTAGCTGCAGCTCAAGCTTTTATGGATTTCTTTTATATTAACGAGTCATCTTTGAAGAACCTATTTTATCGAGATATTCTGCACAGAATTGCAGAATTTGACCATTGCTTGCAACACGTCAATTACCTTAACAAACTTTGTGGTGCACGTACAAAATGTACGACATATAACAAGGCAATAAATGGAACATTTGTTTATAATATGTTTGTTACTTTAAACGATCATGCGTTTCCATTGGATTATTTGAAAAAACGTATGGACTGTCATCCCATATACGAAGAATATAAGAAGATTGTTGATGTGTTTGAAACTTGTTATAAGTCGGTAAAAGCTTAATTTGAGCTTGAAGCTTACCTGAAGTATTAAGTTTTTTTTTATTATTTTGCTTTAATAGGTGTTATAAGTGATTAATAGCTGTTGTAAGCAAGTGAACTATTACTATGTAAAAATTAAAAGATTACGATCTAGTTACCGAATCCAGTGTTATACGGTTATTGTATTACGGACTAAAAATAGTATTTTTTATTATTCTATTATTTTTTTGTTTTAAGTTGAAATTTATTCACTCAAGGCCCTTGGAAAATTATTAAGCCGGCTACTCACGTACCTGCCGCAGGGGCCATATTGAAACAATCTCGGTCGCACGGCGGTCGGACTATTTCGGAGGATTTCAGCTGTTCTCTAAGTTGCCCTTGCTTGTCTATACACATCACAAACAAGGAGCCAATTAAGGGTGCAATTCCGATATTGCCCCTGCAGCAGGTACGTGCAAATTGTGTTCAATCATTTACATTGAACACAATTTTTGTTACAAATTCTAAGAAGTGTTTATTTTTTTTTAAATATGTTTTCTTTCGAGTTAACTACATGAATTGTAGGTAGTTGTAATTGCATCAAATGAAAATTGTTTACTGTGATGTGTTTTTAATTTAAGTATCTGTGTGATTACTGATTATTTCTTTTGTATCTAGGTTATTAATATTATACAGTATGTTGTTTTTTTATTATATAATTTTGGTTGTTAACAGGTATTATAGTTGATGATAGCGAGTGAAATATATATGTAGAAATTTAATAATTACCATCTGCCAAAATGAGCGTTATACTGTGGTTATAGTTCTAGGCATAGGTATTAAGAAAAAAATGTTAATTCTGTAGGTGAGGAAATTAATTATATTATTTGTGAATTTCCATCTTCGAATCTTGTTTAAAAACATTTACCTTTATAATAAACATCGTATTTTTGTAAATTTTGTACTTTTCATTACATTTTGTTTTTGTTATAAACTGATTTAAAATGAATTTTGAATATTTCTTTACGCAATGCCTTTGGATAATCGACGCTGACATGATGTTATTACATTAATTATTAAGCTTTATAAAAGCATTTAAGTTTTTTTTTGTTTTAATAAATTTTCTTTCGAGTTACATGAATGCTGTAATTGCATCAAATGAAAATTGTTTACTGTGATGTGCTTAAATTTAAGAAACTATGTGATTATATCTTTTGTATGTTAATTATTAACATTATGTGTGTTGCGATGTTTGCTTTTTTTACTTATAATAAAGATTTTTGCATAACGAAGAAATTTTATTTTGTCAAAAGAATTGAGTGAGAATAAACATTTGAATCCAGTCAGCCAAAGCGAAATTTAAATAATACCATTATAGTTAGAGATATTTGCTACGGATTTGAATGTAATTATTTTCAGTTGTGCTACATTTCCTCGGTAAACAGTTCCGTTTTTTCACCTCGAGAAAATGCGATTTAATTTGATGTAAAGCTATTATGGCGATTGCGCGGATTGCGCGGCAGTGCGGCCGCAAACGTCACGCGCTTCTGTCCTCCCGACTGACCATAGACAACAATAACAAAAATGAGCCATTCATTGTTAACTTTTATCAAGAAAGTTTTTCCAATGAAAATGTCTTCACGCGATTTATGACAAGGAAAGTAATTATTAATAAATAACGACAGATTTCGAGCGTTACGCTAATAACTTGGGTTTTCTAAAATACCACGGATAGCAGTTTTGTACGAACGGCAACGGATAAAAGATGTGTTTTTTAAACGTGCTGCGTTTGCATGTATCCCAGAGTCAGCGGCAGAAGCGGCTCTACAAGCAATATATGGAGCAATTGGCGGGGGCGTACGTCGAGAAGTGTACAGATCTGACGATGCATTGGGACTCCATGTATAATTACCGCTTGGGCACCCCGGAGTGGCGATATCCTCTCCCTCGCGAAGACCACTGGGGTGACACGGAGGGCTCTAGATCATGTTTTTCCGAATCAGACAGTGGGCGGTATTCATCACCCTGTTGTTCAGAAGTGATATTCAACGGTGGGCAACATTTTAGCGGAAACGGACATAAATGTCATGCTGTATGCTATCCTGGAAACTTTGGGTAAGTGTTATAAGAAGAAGCTGATGCTATTACATCTATTAAGTGCTTTGTATATACGCCAACGTGATTCGAAGATACTCCCATAGGATAGAGATGTTAAAAATAGTATTATTTTCTCTTCACCGGCAAAACGAACCTGAAACAAAAACAAATGATATCTCTCTTTATATCTGTGCATAAACAGTTCCACATCACTGCCTAGAGGAGGCACTGACTCAAGATTATAAATACAGGGCAAATAAAAACTTAAAGTAGGTATGTAAATTAGTTCAAAATGTTGCATGATTACAAAAGTCAAATAACACACACGATAGTTGCTTTAGACATTAATTTACCTTTATAGTGCAATATTAAAATTGCATAAAAATCGTTGAAGCCGATCGGCCATGTCTGTGAAGACGCATTCATACAGTGATACAATGAAATATACTCTATTTTTATATTCTCATAGACAATATCTTGACGGACAATACAGGTATTAATTTCAGGACAAATTTCAGTCAATTTTTACTAATCTGACTAATCTGAGTGGATCATATATCTATAGGTATGTTTACAGTAGGTATAACATATTTTTATTATATACTAGCGGTCCGCCCCGGCTTCGCCCGTGGTACATATTTACGTTTTCTCTACGTAAAAACCATCCTCGTACTTCAAGGAATATAATAAAAAAAGAATTATCGAAATCGGTTCAGCCGTTCTCGAGTTATGCGCTTACCAACACATTTTGCGATTCATTTTTATATATAAGATATTAATCAGTTCGTGTACACGAATGGCGATAATAGGTAATTATGGATAATTAATGACGCGCTTATGTTTTTATCGTCATTATCAAATATGTATGTACTATGTATGCATACCTACAGCGGCTTAAGAATCTATTAACCGATAAAGAAATTTGCACTGCATTAGGTACATACCTACACTTAGTGGTTATAGAACATAAACAAAGATAAAAAAAATATATTTTACTCTAGTCACATATTATAGGCACTTTACCTATAGCGTGGGTAAAAGGTGTGATTACAGACTAATAAATTATACCGTGTCTTCGGTTGCTATCATACCGATGCGCACGATCTGTCTGGTCAGCAGTGGTCACTTCGTGCCACCGAGTACGAGATCGTTATTGCACAGCCATAATGCTTTTACATAATGCTTCAACACAATATTTTATAATTGGTAGCCTCTGTACAATTTTAAGAGTAGCTCGCTGTCTTTTAACTAAAGAAAAAATGTTGTGTGGTTTTATGAAACCACGGTAAAAGTGAAACTTAGGCACAAAATTATCGTATTTGTACGATAATAATTATCGTACGGTTCCGAACACTGCTTTATACTTACTCGGCAGCCGACCGTCACGCGACATGCGCTACACAGACCAAAAAGTTTGAGACGATGTAATAAAAGTTTCACTTTAAAAATAAGTTAGTATGAAAATATAGAACACCTGCTTGATTGCCAAAAACTGTAAAGGTAATTTGGAGCTTTCAAAAATGTTTTATACCTACCTTTGTTACATATCCTTCCAATCTCTATTTTGTTCCTACGTTCGACTTAGACTAGATTGTTAGATAAAATAATCTAAAGTCTGCACTGTTAAGGTTATGTTCGAAATTTGAACTGATACAGTTTTCAGTTATTTAGCAGGGACTCAAAAATAAATCGTTTAATTATTGAGTCGCGACTAATACTAAGACAACTTTTGTCCCTTAGGATTATAAACTCTACCTACGTAAGTATAAATCAGTTTTCTTCAAAGACAAACATGTTTTTATTTATATCAACAACGGAACCAATGATGTTAATAAGATGCATTACCCAGAACGGGTGATATCAACCCATATGAAACGTTCAAGTTCGTCGGAGCGCGACCAATGCGTGATATGTATTAAGATGTGAGCTATGCGAGGTGTCGTTAGTGGTTGCTATTAGCAACGTGTTATGGTGACAGGAACATAATTATTATGTACATTGTACAAGTACATTGTACAATAAAGAAACAATGATAGTAACTAGGTAACGGTTTGTGTCTTTCTTTCGTATGTTTCAGTGGACTTCAGGATTTTCGTCAATTTATATACACTACTAGCGGTCCGCCCCAGCTTCGCCCGTGGTACCTACATGTTTAAGCTATCCTATCTCTCAAGTTGGATCGAACTGCGCAAGGTGTGCGAATTTTATTATAATCGGTTAAGTGGTTTAGGAGACCATTGAGGATAAACATTGTGACACGAGATTTATTTATACTATTAAGATTGTAGAGAAAATCGTCTGTAAGGTTTATTATTCAATAAATTGACGATATTCTAAAGTTGCGTAAATCTTAATCTTTTTTTATACCCCAAATACAAATATAATTCCTTTTTTAAGGCAAACTGCTGACAAGATCAGTTTGTTTAAAAAAAATTGGTGAAGGTGCTCTACAATTTAAATGGCGTGCAAACCGCATATTGTCATATGTCAAATTAGTCATATTCTCGATCAACTTCTTGAACATAATGTGAATGAAAATTAATGGTTGTAACATAATATAAATAAATCCTGTGAATAAAATATGAATGCTATTGTAAATTAGAAAGCTCCTAAATAAATGCATATAAGCGGCTTTTATTCGGTCACGTCTTTCGCGGTAAATCAATTGGATTAGTTTATAGATTGTATAATCTTAAATCAATTGCTTTTATTTAGGTTAAATGGAGACTGGAGAACAAATCTATTTCAATTAAAACTCATTTACTAACCCAACAGAATAATTCGTGTTTTATGTTACTATGGCATGTAAAATAAAACGGAATTTCTAGAGAAGATAGTGCCAAAGTATTTAAGAGTATGTATGTGCATCTATAGAGAAGTTTTTAATAATTATAAATCAAAATAATACATTACGACGATACCTGTAGAATGTAGATTTATCTACACTAATATTATAAAGAGGAAAACTTTGTTTGTTTGTTTGATTGTAATGAATAGGCTCATAAACTACTGGACCGATTTTAAAAATTCTTTCACCATTCGAAAGCTACATTATCCACGAGTAATATAAGCTATATAATATTATCACGCTAAGACCAACAGGAGCGGAGCCACGCGGGTGAAATCGCGCGGCACAGCTAGTTTATTATAAATAAAAATACATAAAATATTGATAACATATTGGTCTCGTCTCTACATTATTAGACACATGATTAGAATAATGGTAATTTTCTGTAAACATGCGTCTGCTGTTAGGCATTTTTATCGGGAAACCTAAACAAACCCATAAATACTTAGGTATAGACTGACCTAAGTAAGAAAGTATATTTACCAACTCAGTACATAATGAATTTTCATAATAATCAAGACCCAGATTTTGCAAAAAAATGAACAAAATATTTAGCACTTTACACTTTCCAAGTTGAGGCTCCATTATTATAGACGTTTGATGGCTTTATAAATGTAGATATTTAGATACGCAATTTATTCGTTCTTGTTTTAAATTACTCGTACTTACATATCTCTCTTTTGCGTTAAATCTTTTTTTCTCTGCTAATCATGTTTCTCTATGGACAAAATGGGCATGCGCGTTGAAATCTTTTATATGAAAGCCATTTGCGGGAGACCAAAAGTTTTTAATTATATGAGGTACTAAAACCTTCCTGATTCCTCTTGAATCACTAATTAAAAAAAAACTTATTCGGCATGAAAAGACCACTCCGACTACACACTTATATTTATATATTAATGTTGAAGGTATGAGAAAATAGAAACAAAGAAATCAGTAAATATAACGCATCAATACTAATATGTATTATAAAAATAATATAATCTGAGGAACTACTAGTCTGATTTGAAAAACTCTTTCAATGTTAGATAGCCCATTTATCGAGGAAGGCCATAGGCTATATTATATCATCACGCTAAGACCAACAGGAGCAGAGCACTGAGCAACGCGGCTGAAACCGCGGGGCGCAGCTAGTAATATAATAAGTTTAAAGACGAAAACACTTTGCTTAATTCTATAAATGATGGTAATAGGTACTCAATTAAATTTGCCTTCATCAAGTTACAAAAACTGAAATAATAACAAAATAAAGGAAAATTATCTTCGACGTCTTATTGTACAAGACTTTATCAAATAAATGCCAAAAATTACGGTCATAAAAAAGTAATTGTAAAATTTTCAACGCTTTTGTAACGAAGAATGAACTATCAATTAAAGAGAGACTGTGAAAAATAAACCAAGGTTTAATAAACACCTAGAGTATTTTTAAAGTTGAAATTTGAACATTTTTGAAATAACTAAATAAAACACATCTACGAGAATACATTTAAACTATTGGAATGCGAATTTGACTACCTGGGAAGGAAATAATCTAAATATTATATAAAACTTGTATAAAACTTAAACGTGACTGACTGACTGACCATGACATAGTGATCTATCAACGCACAGCCCAAAGCACTGGACAGATCGGGCTGAAATTTGACATCCAGGTAGATGTTAGGATGTAGGCATCCGCTAAGAATGGATTTTGATCAATTCTACCCCTTGGGGATAAAATAGGGGATGAAAGTTTGTAACATGAAAATTTATCTTTTCCTTGAGTCCAAGCTGCGTACAACAGCTAGTTACATATTTATAAGTTAATAGTATGTAATTGAAAGCAGTTTTGGTAAGTAGGTACCTTAATTCAAGTATAAAAAATAATTACATAAAAAAATCTTACTTTTTGCTAATAAATATTTTGTATTATTTACTTGCTGAGGGCAATGAAACAAAGATATAATTTTATTCATCAATGGACCATGAAAAACAATTTCTCTCGATACTAAATGCGTGAAAGTTGACCATAGTGCAAAAGGGATTATTTCATTGGAATTTGAAAGTGAAAACAAACTCGATTTTCATAAATGTGTAAAATTACCCAAAATAATAATATTTTAGTAGAAATTATTTTTTTTACGCTTGAGGTATCAAAATAAGAATTATTTTATTTATAATAAAATATGTATGAAAGTTTTTTTTTGCAGTACTTGTGATTAATATCATAACCTACATAAAAATATATTAAAATTATTTGAAAGCCATAAATTTATATGAGCGCCATCTACATTTAGGTATACTGAATCTGGGGTGTCATGTTACGATCAAAGCGTAGTCATGCTACTTACCGCTAGATGTCGCTACCACAGAAAGCTTGCAATACGTCGAAGAAAATAATTTAAATTATAAGTTTTTATTCATTATTAATTTCAAATAAAGTTAAGAACGATTTAAATTAAATATTTTTTTTACATTCAACATGTAAATGTAATTATTAAATGAATTGAAACACAATCATTGTATTTTTATTTGCTTAGAGATTTATGTCCTCTTTTTTATATGTATTTAGAGAGTATGAATCTATACTTAATATTACAAAGGTGAAGAGTTTGTTTGCTTGTTTGTTTGAACGCACTAATCTCAGGAACTACTGGTCCGATTTGAAAATCTTTCGGTATTAGATAGCCCATTTATCGAGGAAGGCTATATGTCATCACGCTAAAACTAACAGGGACGGAGCAATGCGGGTGAAACCGCGGGGCACAGCTAGTAGATAATAAATAACGAATAGAGACTAACCTAACCTTTAAAATTTTTGAGAGTTGAAAAATACCTCCCATTCAAGTACATAGTATGCCAATTAAAAAATTTCATTGGCATGAAACAGTTGCTTCAAAATTAACATTAATGACCGAACCGTCATGCTTTTTACTATTTAGAACATGTATCAAGAGCAATGAATTTAACATTTGCTTACTAATTATTATACTGTATTATTTGTAAGGTTTAAAATATCATATTTTTCGCCGATTTTTCATGGTGGATTCTATTTAATTAATGGCGATTAATGAAAAAAAAAATACAATCATCAACATAGTAGATATAAAACAAAGTCGCTTTCTCTGTCCCTATGTCCCTATGTATGCTTAAATCTTTATAACTACGCAACAGATTTTGATGCGTTTTTATTAAATAAATAGATTGATTCAGGAGGAAGGTTTTAGTATATAATTTATTAGGTTTTAGAAAACGCGGGCGTAGCCGCGGGCGGAAAGCTAGTATTTTCTAAGATGATGATGCTGACAATTCTTGAAAGACTATTATATACGCTCAAGTAAGTAACTGGTTAATTATTGTAAAAAGATAAGGCTAAAATATTTTTATTTTATCTCATATTTAGGTCATCCAACACCTATGGTATGTAATATACCTATGTAATATGTATATGCTTATGTATACTTTAACATTTTTATTGATAGGTGAATAAGAATATAATGATTTATGACTATAAAATTGGGCGGTTAAAAGTGAAAAGATATCATCAATATGCATTCATAGTCCAGTCTGTGGGGAAATGTAAAAGCCTCTGCTCTACAAAAGGTGGCGTAGAAAATGTTTTGAAACAATATTGTTTAGGTATGAAAGGTTAATAAAAATCCAAGTTTTCGACCTTGACGGACCCAGGCGCTAGCCTCCATCTTGAATTAAAGGTGCTAAAATTAGGTATATTTTAAATAACTTCTCAATTGTTTACTAAATCACAAAAGTGTCTATGAGGGGTTCAAAGAAGACAAAATTACCTACATTTTTTTCATACATGATTATTCTGTAAGTCTTAAAGGTAAAAAGTTACAAGCGACGGAAATAATAATATTTACAGAAATCATATAATTTTAATTTTGTTTAAAAATTGTGCAGAAATCTTTTTTTGTTCTTTTTGATGGCCCGGGCTGGTTAATGGTGGCTTCTTCATTATCGTCGCTGAAATTTTCTGTTTCATTGTCTGTATTTTTAGTTTCCAACCATGAAATTTCGTCGATTAAATTTACTTTTTATTGATAACTTTACGAATCGTTCAGATCGGATATCTTCTAAGGATTCCTTATCCATGTCCCCTCCGTAAAAATTTACTAGAAAGCGTGCTCCAGCGTCTTCGATTTCTTCTGGTCATGATGACGAAATTTCATGGTTGGAAACTAAAAATACAGACAATGAAACAGAAAATTTCAGCGACGATAATGAAGAAGCCACCATTAACCAGCCCGGGCCATCAAAGAGAATTAAAAAATGATAGCTGTACTATTTTTAAACAAAATTAAAATTATATGATTTCTGTAAATATTATTATTTCCGTCGCTTGTAACTTTTTACCTTTCAGACTTACAGAATAATCATGCATGAAAAAAATGTAGGTAATTTTGTCTTCTTTGAACCCCTCATAGACACTTTTGTGATTTAGTAAACAACTGAGAAGTTATTTAAAATATACCTAATTTTAGCACCTTTAATTCAAGATGGCGGCTAGCGCCTGGGTCCGTCAAGGTCGAAAACTTGGATTTTGATTAACCTTTCATACCTAAACAATATCGTTTCAAAACATTTTCTACGCCACCTTTTGTAGAGCATAAATACCTACAGACTGGATTATCATAATAGTACTTGTATACGTAGTATATTATTATTAGTCTGTGATAGTACCTATTACCTTTCATAATTTAAACATTGCAAGTTATCAGCTATGTATCGTGTACACAACAAACATAAAACCCTATTAGTTTCTTAATACATGTATAGAATTTGTACCTAAGAGTAAACATTGTATGGAAAATGTCAAAAGATAAATGCCTGGAAAGATTTCAGTTTCACCACGCGAACGTAGATTATTGGCAATTAGTTGCATTTGCTAATGCTATGTTCATACTTAGTGAAACAGACGGTTATTATATTTCGTATAATTTTATATGACTTGCGAAATCTTCACTGCGGCTTCACTCTTGTTGCAACTGGATAAAATTTTCATCCATCCATCCATCGATGCATACCTACTTGCAAACTTTCACGGTTTTCAACCCCTTACTATTGTAGAATTTTATAGATATTTTAATAGGACATGCAGTGGGTTGTTAGAATATTAAATGAAATTCTTATTATGTCAGCTATCTGTCACTGAAAGTTCCGTCAAATTTCGTCGAGCCGTTTCAGAGTTTAGTAGGAGTAAATAGACAGACAGAATGACATACAAAACCACTTACGTTACAAACAGACGAATTTACTTATTGGTATAAATTGCGTTTATTAGCTCTTTTAAAAAACGGAATCAACTTACTACGTTGCTCTAACTGCAATAAAATAAAATAATAATTAAGAAGCAGCATTTAGAACTGTTATGGCGAACGGTTGTACGGTAGCTGGTGTGAATCATTCTGTATGTACATATGTTACAATTATGTGTAAGCGTAGGAATGATGTCAAGATTGTAAATGTTAGAATATTTTGATAAAAAATTTTAACGTAGGTTTTATGAGATTTTTTTTCATTTAGTAGGTACCTACGTACTTTTTATATTTTTGAAACCCATTGAAACTCATTAGTAGTGAGTATAAATAGGAAAATTGTTTACAATAAAAGCTTGAGAATTAGGTCTTTATGGCCTTGGCATTTCATAAATAATTTTAAACTTATAAGCAGAGTCTCCCTGATAAGCGTAAAACTTGCTAATTAGGTATACATATTTAGGCGATCGATTTAAAATATTGTTAGTGACTAGAGAACAATAATTATAATATATGAATACTCGTCTAGTCTAGAGTAGACGACTCCTTTCTTTGTTAACCTTATTGCATATAATTTCTTCAGTTATCAAGAACTTGAAAAACCAACCAAAAATTTAACTCAATATATTATAATTTATAACGTATTGGAAAGCACGAAAATATAACACGATGAACATCCAAGTGGAGATCACTCATTCAATTCTTAATTATTCATAAAACTGGTTGTTTCACTTTCTCAAACTATCTATTGATGTCTATTTTTTATGCAAATACTTCGGTATTTTAGGGAATTCTTTTGGGTACAACAATTAATTTTTCCTTGTAATAAGGAAATTCCTGTTTTCATTTATTTTTTTGTAGATTTAAAATTAGGATTGAGTGAAATATAAGTATAATTTACTTACTTGACTAGGTCAGGTTTTTTAATTTAAAGAGAGGTAACACAAGCGTATTATCTATGTGAGTGTATATACGTACGGTAACGCAAGCGTATTATCTACGTATTTATTATCTATGCCTACGAAGTTAAAAAATGAAGCATAGGTGAAGAAATTAAGAAAATTATGTAAAAATATTAAAAAATAAACAAGCTTGCGGAGTGCCATTTTTAACTTCGTTTTAGAGGTCGTGTGTAGACAGAACGACACGACTTGCCGAAGCATCGTACACATTTCATAAAATTTTGTATATGGTTATATTATATATACAAAACTTTATATCAATGTAAATTTTGGATATAATAACATCTTTATATAACGTAAAAATTAAGATAAATAATATACATACTTATTTAATATGTTTCCAGTGGAGTCCCTAAATGTAGAGCATAACCTTTACTTGGGTATAAAATCGAGTATTAAATCTAAATTCTTGATGTCTTGTCTTTCATATTAGCTTTGAATCAATCCATATTTTTTAACAAAATGAATGAGCAGCAACAGAATGAGCTCATATGTAGTGATGTATAATTAAATGCTATTTATGTATTTTAAAGTACCCGATAAGATCGCTGTCACGGAATTCGACTTTTTAATTTAGAAAACACATAATTAATTCACTTTCGATATGGTATAATAATTTGAATAAATGATTTATCTTTTACGTAGTTACACGCCTTTACACTCATCATTGATTTGTTAAACTTATGCAATTTTAATCTCTCTCTCTATATGAAGAATTTTATGAACAGAATTTTTTTTATTACTCTATGGTATGGTGGACGTCTTAAAAGGCTGGAACGGAACTCTATGGTATGACGACTCTATGGTTTTCATTAAATATAAGTCTTTAAAATCAATCTTAAAACATATCCAACTAAATAATAAGTACTATTAGACACAACCAGTAATATATTTCTCTACGAAGAAAACTTTCTTCGACACAGTTTTTCCGTGAAAACTCACATAGGAATAAAAGTAAAAACTCTACTTTCACGATAAAACAAGGAGTAAATCTCAGAACTTGATTTACTTTTAATTCAATTTCTAGCGCCATTTATGTTATAAATAAACACGTTTGAGATTCGCATCATTGCACGATTTTACTGTTAGATATGGGGTTAGAAAAATAGAGATCCGTGAATTTTGTAACAAATCATTTATTTTCTTTTGCCTAATCCTAAAGATAGGTTGAGGTTTAAGAGATTCTCTCTAGGATAGGTTTTATCCTGAAAATCCAATGGGAATGACAACTTTGCGGATTTTTCTTTTGACTACATGGACGAAAAGCTTGTATTTTATATGCATTTATATGTAGAGCAACATTTGACATTAGCTTTATATTCTTTATCCTCTATCATTATATATCATTATAGACTGTAATTGTATTGCATCAAAAATGCAATAAACACAATCTAGTACTTATAAATCAAATCGTAATGCACTTGATAATTTACTTGTCTATTTCTATACATTGCATTGAATGATAATTCAGCACAGTTGAAAAAGAATGGACTATAAGGTCACATCTATCGTGTTGTAATAAAAATATCGAAGCTTAATCCGTGTAGCCAAACATTACCGTAACTTGGACCACGTAACCGCGATATGATCTGTGCACGCATTCACTGGCCGGCTGACGATACATCCGCGCGCGCCGCCATTTCACACGTTCGAAATTTAAATTTTTGACATTTTGTTTTTTTTTTCTTAACTTTTTAATTAACAATATCTGGGCTATGGACATGAATGCGTTCTGTGGTTTGTGTTCTGTGTGAGTGTTGTGATTATTGTGGATTACAATTTTGCCGGTAAGTTGTTTACATTGTAGATGCAATGAAAATTGAGGAAAATTGCGAATATTTTTTTCCTCACATTTGTAACGTGTAAATTTACAGTTGCTTGCAACTCTGAAATTAAAGTTTATATTACAGTTATGTTTTTCTGATTGAGTTTTATAGGTCCGTTGGATTAGAAACGCACGTTTGAAGTAATATTTAACATTTTACCATAATATTATAGAGTCGTTTAAATACCGCAATATATTATAATATTATACTTACTCGAAATATTTTTTGTTCTGAATAAGAGAATAAATGTAAAAAGCAGAATAATAAATATTAAACAAATAAACGTTTGGAGTTTATATAATAACAATAAATAATAAGTTTTTTCTGTTTTCCCAATTTTAGTAATAATTAAACTTGGCCTTGACACAATTACATTTTGTTTCATAAGTGTACTGTCGTATCTAACAATCAAAATATGATTTTAATTTCAAATCACTGGATATCGAACACGTTTAATTATTTTAAACCTTTTTTTGTCCATATTTATTAGCTCCTCTATATTGTAAAAGAATTTTAAATTTGTAAAACTAGTTATAATTAAACAAATGAAGGATAGAGTCAAAATGTTGATAGATAGGTAAATAAATAAAAATAAAAATAAAAATAAAAAAGCCTTTTATTTCTAGACAGTGATAAACATAACAAAAATAAATGTAACTTAAAAAAATAGAAAGTAATTTTAAAGCAAAATATGAATAAAAGTAACTACAATCTAAGTTTGTTCATCTGCTAGAACCCCTCTGCAGGTGAAGGCCTCCTCCAAGGCTGTCCAGTCTTCTCTAGATTTGGCTAATTCCAACCAATCCACACCGGCTACTTTAACTAAGTCATCTTCCCATCTTGCGCAAGGTCTTCCTGATAGATAGGTACTACTTAGTAAAAATTAAAGTCCGTAGTCCAAAATAATTCACCTGATTTTGAATAAAATAGGAAAAAACATAAGTCCTTTGATATAAAAAAAAAATCCGTACGAACTTTCAGCTTATAAAATATTAGTAGGATTATAATTTATAATGCTATTTGAGGTCAATAAACCGGACTACATAAATATTGTAATAAAATTTTCACTTTCTTCATATAGCCTATAATGTTTTGTCAAGGTCATCTGAAGGTAAGCTGAAAGTAGGTAATAAATTTTAAATCAAATTAATAATTTATTTTTTGCGTCTCACACGTAAAATAATAAAATGAATTATCACAAATATCTACTAGCTAGCTTGTAATAAAATATATGATAACTAGCGGTCCACCCCGGCTTCGCCCGTGGTACATATTTCGCAATAAAAGGTAGCCTATTTTTTTTCTCAGGGTCTAAAGATTGTCAGTGCCAAATTTCATCAAAATCAGTCCAGTAGTTTATGCGTGTAAACCATACATACATACACACAAACCTTTCCTCTTTATAATATTAGTATAGATATAATGAATAAGTTATTATTTATTCAAATTATATAAAAAAAGCATTGCTTTCAAAATTGCGGGAAATGTAGAGCAGTATATAAAGATCACAACAATCGATCGAACAGGAATTTTATGTACATTAATTGTAAACATTTTGTTTATTATTTTTTGTATTTTGTCTATTACGGAAATAGATTAATAAACTAAATTAAATATTTAAATACTATAAAATGTATAAATTTTCCTAATGTTTTTGTTATAATTATTTGACAGCTAAGTGTAGAAAAAAAAGAACACTATATTTTTGCGCGGCAACGACCATTTGCTATCTATATAAAAAAAAAGTTTGCTAGACTTGCAAATTATTAAAAACCGATACTTGGGTAATATCGAGGGTAATATGATTACGAGAGTTACGTACATTTTGCACGTAACGTTCATAATGATAGGTTTTTAATACAGCATTACGAAACTGCAATAGGAAGGAAAATATTGGACTAAGAGGCTTGTTGGAGATCTAAGTTCTACAAATAATTGATGCTATTTATATGTATAGAAACATAGAAAATAAACCTGTTTAATATAAGTAAGACGTTTTGAAACAAAAATGTTAAATTTTTATGGATAACCTTCATGACCAAGAACCGAGTTTTTATAGCATTATTGTATGTATGTTATTACTAGGATAGAAAAACGACTATTTATCTTTTTAATTGAAATAGAGATGCTCTAAATTTAGTTTACTCTTTCGTAAGCAATTGTAATAGTTTCTAAAAATAAAAGTATCCTGAGTTTCTTTTTGGAATAACGTCACATGAAAATTGGTAGAGCCGTTTTGGAGATGAGTCGCTCCAAATAAACAAATGCACGAACAATAATTTTTGTTTATTAGCATCAAGATGTAGATGTAGATACACCGATACAGATATTTCTCAAAAAAAAGGTATAACTTTTTATAAGTAAGGTAATTTTTCGCCTGAACACATTAAAATAATTTGACATATTAGAATGAGCATTCGCTCATTTGATGTAAATGCACCGTTAGAATAAAATAGAGATTAGATGGAGTCATAGGTTATAGTTTATGTTTTTTTTTTATGTCAGAGCAAGCAAAGGGGCAGGTGGGCCACCTGATGGTAAGTGGTCACCACCGCCCATAAACACTTGCCTTTTAAATAACTTTGTATAATGAACTAGGTGTATATTAAAATTAGTATAATAAACAGTACAACGAAGTGAATGCTTCCTCCATGCGGTAACTGGAGCGAGCTGGCGACTGTTTTAGCTCATCTAAGTGTTTAGCCAATTATTTACAATGTGCTAGTGTGGTTGTGACTTTTTTCAATATTGCCCTATATGGTGCTTTTCTTCCAATAATGTGCGAGGATGTGTAGTGTGGAATAAATAAATAAATATTTCAAGACAATTTTCACACACGGCACGATCTGATCCCATACTGAGCTTTCGCTTGTGTTATGGAAACCAGATGGCTGATAAACATACATATATATAATTTTAAATAAATACTTACATAGATAATAAACACCCAGACACAGAGCAAACATCACACAAATATTTGCCCCGGGTGGGAATCGAACCCACGACCTCTGGCTTGGAAGGCAGGGCCACTACCAACCAAGCCAACCGTTCAGTCAAATGTAATGGAATGTGTTTGTAAAATAATAACTTATAGCACACCCCGGACACTCCATACAAAATTATCGTTTTGACAGTCACACTGTAGAGACTGCAAATGTGTGTGTTAACGCTTTATGGCTGGCACATTTGTGACTAGCGTAAAAAAAAAATTCGCGTTTTTCTGATGAAATACATCCGTAAACAGCACAATATCTAACCATTTTCTACGAAAAACGATAATCACAAATCCAAAATAATAAAATTACTTTAAGTCAATTTGATTAATGTTGTCAATCTTCGTTGCGTATCGTCCTTGCAGAAAAATGTGGCCCATTTTAATCACGATCGTGCGGGGTGAGGTAAGTGTAAACATTTTGGCGGGAGGCGGAGAGTGTCCGTTCTGTAGCGTTTAGCTACTATTATATTGTATTCTGTGCCTATAGTATCACTTCAAACGCTAAACGCTTCAAACTTCAAACTAAACAAACACATTCCTCGCTACACATCCTCGCACATTATTGGTAGAAAAGCACCCTTAATGCAGTATTATTTCGAAAGTGGAATAATGACAGCGCGCTGTCATTATTCCAGCGATATATAGGTCGTGTAGCGACAGCACTTTATCACACTGGAAGTAATACTGCTTTAAGACATCATGGTAACCCCTCTGGTTTTGATTGGTAGGATGTGACGTCACGGCCATATCGAAATGATTTGAAGGGAAATTATTTTGTATCTTATAAATAAATGCAAACGAATATTTTTCTTGTATTATGGTAGGTACCTAATAAAAAAGATTTTTTCGAATATTATATCCTAGTATAACGTCAAATTGTTTTAGAAAAGCAAGGTAGAGCTTGCTCGTAAACGGTTTAGAAATTATAAATTTAATATTGTAAAAGTATTGATACTTCTTCATAGTGAAAGTAGGTACGAGCTTCAATATAATCTATAAGGAAAGCAAAATACCCTTGTTTATAGACTTCAAATCAATCCTACGCTGAGAGTATACATATTTAAAGTACATACCTATATTAAATACTAGCTTTCCGCCCACGGCTTCGCTCGCGTTTTCAAAGAAAAGCATAGTTCCCGTTCCCGTGGGATTTCCGGGCTAAAACCTATCCTATGTGTTAATCCAAGTTACCCTCTATATTTTTTGTGTGCTTAATTTCATTGTAATCGGTCCAGTAGTTTATGCGTGAAAGCCATACATACATACATAATTACAAACCTTACCTCTTTATAATATTAGATTATTATTAGTCTGTGATATTAGTATAGATTATAGTGGTCATGTAGCAACTAATAGTGTTTTGGTAGAATATTTAGATTTGATTTCGTAGTTGCACAATTAAATATCCGATGATTAAAATATTGTTAGCTGTAATTAAATAAGCTTTTGAAATTATAATAATCATGCTAAATTGCATTAAAATTAATTATCACTCAGTATAAAATTATAAATTTAAAGGATTTACTTTTTCTATTATTTATAAATTTATATTTATAAAGCATTTCAATGCCTTAAAACCTAAATATCAACATAATATAATCAACAGGAACGGAGCAATGCAGGTGAAACCGCAGAGCACAGCTAGTTATGTGGTACAAGGGGTAGTTTCACATGTATTTTATCGCAAACTATATTATACAGGGTGTAATTATATTTATAATATTTATCGTTTTATTTTTAAAAATTTATTCCATCATTATACACATTAGGTTAAGTACTTTCGATATCAGTTTAAAGTTTTTTGATATCTGTAATAGTTACGGAATAATCGCCTGTGCACACTTAACGATTACACCCTGTATAATTACAAATAAGTGTTATAATTACAAATAATACAGTTATTCCATAAGTTCTACGTATGTATGTGTAACAATTACTGAACCGTAGAATATTTATCATTACTATTTCCTCAATCAAAATTTATACTTATGTTGTAATAATGTAATAACAAATACCTTCTTTTGAAACTAAGCAGGTGCTGATTTGGTTAATTTATATATCATTTTTTTTGCAACTTAGCCATCTGCTATGTAAACAATAATCTAATGTGGTCTCTGATTTTCATCCGTAAATATGTTTAAATACACTGATATTTGCATCTAGTGATGTGCACTCGTCATTTTTCTGCGAATCTTATCGCATGATCGGGACTATGACTATGATATGACATAATTAAATACATTATTTTTAACTGAATATACCTTACATATCTACAAGAAGAAATTTTAACTGTGTTGATGTGCACTTCTACTAAAACGTTTTTAGTGGCGTTCCCACATTTGAACCGAATGTACCATTTTAATGTATTGAATTGTACCGTACTGCAGACAGTCTAACTTTTTAGAATAATTTTAATGGGTGCAAGGTACATTCAAATGGTCCTGAAATATTCCAAGAAACCCTAAGGGTCATAATTTCTTTATTCCTTACTAAATAAAATGTTATAAAAAGTGATGATTCCAACACCACGCACGAAAGTGATTATATTGAACACTTACAATAAAGGAATTATCCATGTTTCAAAGGAAACTATCAATGTATAATGTATTTAATACAGATAACCACACTGTCACAATTTCTATAATGACAGCTTTATTCATCAGAAACTTACAGAAATCCAAATATATACAATGATGCGGCGTGACACGGAACGTTAAAGAAAATTGTTCTTATGTTTATAGCACTTCCAATTCGCTTTCGTAAAATAAATTGTTTAATTTTAAAACCATTTTTTGCTATCTATGAATATTTGAATAGCATTTGATAGAGCTATCCTTAGTTTTTCGGTTAGTTTTTCTCAGGTTCACAAGAGTAGAGACATGCTAGCTATTATTACATATTATAATACTATATTATGCTAGCTATAGGTACATAAACGTAATTCAAACTTACATACACACTAAATTGCCCATAGACTATAGACTACTACAATAAGGTAATTATAGGCTCTTAGACACATATAAAAACAATTCTTGTTGAACATGCTCTTCCTTAAAGCGACATTCTCACGGAGGAGATTCTTAATATAACTTTTTTAAACGAAATTATATGGTCTACACGCATATACCGTAACCGAGATGCGAGTTCTGCCTTGTTCTACATCATTGATTGACAGAAGGAGTTCGTAACATATCGTTTAAAAAAGAGCGTGTACGCACACGTGTCAGAAGTGAAACTTCTTTGGCAAGATTGGATTTTGGATTTGGATTCAAAGATACCAAAATCGTCGCCTTACTCGATGACGTGACGGTATTGCCATGACGCGACCTTGAAAAAGTTTCTCTATAAAATTTACAATAAAAGAAACTTATGTATTTAATTACCGTGTTTTATTTGTACATCGGATGGGTTAGGCCTAGATGCAGTGGCGGATTTGAAAACTTAGTGCAGCTAATCGAGTTTCAATAGTTACGGTTGTAAATTAACGATATTTTCAAATACCTCAAACAAATACCTCATCTAGTAAAACAAAACATCTTTCCATGCAGGAAATTGTTGTGTTGTCAGATAATATAGGTCAGGGATTTGGCGCTTTGCTTAACAACTTAGGGCATAAAGTAACCAATTTTTGCACTCCTAATAGTTCATTTACATATATCATGAATTCGTTAGATAATTTTAGTTTTAAGGAAAATAGTATTGTTATTATATTATACGGAGATAGTTTTAATTTAAAAAAACATGACATTGATATAGGATTTCAAAAAATGTTGAAAATTAGTAGTGAGACAAAATGCAAATTTATGTTGTGTACATTGCCATATTTGCCTGGTTTGACACAAAATCAAAACAAGTTTATCTATAATATCAATTTAAAATTATATAATTTAACAAATCATCATAGTGATGCATTTATATACTTTGACATAAATTCTTGTATAAAATCTTTTTGTTTGACAAAGAATACAGTGTATCTGCCATCTAGATATAAGAGAGAACTTGCTATGTTAATAGCATATAAAATTATTAACCAGTCTGATACATGTTCAGTAGCAGACCATCGATCTACTATAATTTTATGTAGTAGTAATTATATACATCAACCTAGGTTAAGTGTTGATAGACAAACTAGCCCTAAGCTAGATTTAAACTAGTATGTAAGACAACAGCTAAGCAGCCTTTTTCCATTGTACATCAAAATATTCAAGGCTTGGCTAGCAAATTATTAGAAATAGAATTATTTTTAAATCATAATAGAATTAAAATATTTTGTGTAACAGAACATTGGCTTAAACAATGTCAGTTGTTAATAAATATTGATAATTATAAATTAAAAAGTATATACTTTAGGACAAATGCTATTCATGGAGGTTCTCTTATTTTTGTACACAATAGTTTAAAATGCAAGGAACGAACTGACATTGTTAGCCTTTCTGTAGAACGCACCATTGAACTGTCCTGTGTTGAGCTTGAGCGTTACATTATTGTTTGCGTATACAGACCTCCTTCCAGTGACTATAATTTGTTTGAGACAGTCATGGAAGAAATATTAAAGCGTTTAGGCAGGAGTAAAAAGAAGGTAATAGTATGTGGTGATTTTAATATTGATTTACTTTCACACACACAAACGGCAACACGAATAGTTAATTTGTTTCATTCATTTAATCTGTATAAACTTTTTGATGAGCCTACACGAATAACACCTACTTCTGCAACTTGTATTGATAATATATACTGTGATTGCAAATGTTTAGAAAAATATATTCTCAACACGCTAACTTCGGATCACTGTGGCCAGAAAGTAGTTTTTGAATGGGATTGCATACCTACATTTAAAAGAATTAATGTTAGGCCTATAACTAGAAAAGGCATTCATACATTTAGAAATAATATTGATAATAAACTACCTGACCTGAATAATCAATCCTTTCATAAAAATCCTTGTGAAATGTTTACAAATCTTTTTAAGTTCATTCATAGTGAATATGAAAAAATATTTAAAATTAAATCTTTAACTATTACCAAGGATTTACCATTCAGCCAATGGGCAACTCCTAGTATACACAGATGCAGGAACGTTCTTTACGAGTTATATGGTATGAAACAATATAACAAAGACTTATCATTTCTTAGTTATGTTAGAAATTATTCAAAAACATTTAAAAAAGTTTGTTTCACCGCCAAGAGTTTGTATATCAGAGACAAAATACGCAACTCTGACAATAAAGTTAAAACGGTTTGGACAATTATTAATGGTGAATTGGGCAAAATCCGATCAAACGATAGTACCATAAAACTTGTCAACTCTGGTAGGGTCATTGACAAAAGTGCTGATGTTGCGCTTGCTTTTGAAGATTTCTTTAGTAGTGTCCCTGCTAGTTTAACTAAGAATTTAAATTCGTCTTCAGCGCTTGCAGAGTCTTTATTGAGGGATCACGTTGCTGAGTGTAACAAATTATTTGAATTGCGACACGTGACTGCTGATGAAATTGTTAAAACTTTTAAAACATTAAATTTAAAAAAAACATGTGATCTCTGGGGTATGTCTGTAAATTTAGTAAATAATATCATAGAAAACATTGCCAATCAACTAGCGTTTATATTTAATCAGTGTTGCGACTGTGGTATTTTCCCTGATTTACTAAAGTTTAGCAAAGTTATTCCTTTATTTAAAAGTGGTGACCAAGAAGACAGTAATAACTATAGGCCAATTTCCATATTACCAACTTTGAGCAAAGTCTTCGAGAAACTAATTTTAAACCAATTAAATAGTCATTTTGCATCAAATGGTTTACTGCACGCCAAACAGTATGGTTTCACAAAGGGGCGCTCTACCACTGATGCCGGAGTAGCTCTTTTATCACATATATACAAAGCATGGGAAAATTCAAAGAATGCTTTGGGGATATTCTGCGACCTTTCTAAGGCTTTCGACTGTGTAGAACATTCCACTCTATTACGGAAACTAAATTTTTATGGTATCAAAGGTTTAGCTCAGGATCTCATAGCTTCATATCTTCAGAACAGGGTACAAACCGTTGTCGTTAATGGAGAGAAATCTCGCGGTGCGCCGATTAACATAGGTGTTCCGCAGGGATCTATCTTAGGACCGTTTTTGTTCTTAGTGTATATTAATGACCTACCTTATTATTTGCAGGATATGTGTGAAATAGTACTGTTTGCAGATGACACCTCATTAATTTTTAATGTGGATAGACATGACACAAATGTTGACGAAGTAAACTCTGCTCTTTTACGCATATCCAATTGGTTTAATGCTAATAATTTACTATTAAATACAAAAAAAACAAATTGTGTAGAATTTATCCTCCCAAATGTAAAAAAGGTGCAAAGGAATATTATTTTAAACGGGGAGGTATTATACCCTGTGGAATCGACTGTTTTTCTTGGTTTGACATTAGATGAGAAGCTTCAATGGGGGGCCCATGTTGCCACCACCGCTGCTAAGCTCAGCTCAGCTGCATATGCAGTTAGAAGAATAAGGCATCTCACCGATGAAGAAACGGCTAGATTGGTTTACTTTAGCTATTTTCACAGCATAATGTCCTATGGAATCCTGCTATGGGGCAGGGCTGCAGATATAGAAACTATATTCATATTACAGAAAAGAGCCATACGCTCTGTATATAATTTGCGTGCTCGAGACTCACTAAGAGATCTCTTTAAGAATACTGGTATCCTTACTGTACCGTCGCAGTATATATTTAATAATATTTTATATGTACATAATAACGCTTACTTACACACAAAAGTAGGAGATAGACATTGTTATGACACAAGAAACAGAAATAAAATTGAAATGCCATTATTCCGGCTAGCTAAAGTTAAAAATTCATTTATGGGCCAAGGTATACGCTTTTACAACAGAATTCCTCATAATATTAAAGAGTTTAATAGTTCTACATTTAAATCTTATATAAAAAATGTACTTGTCAAGAGAGCCTATTACAGTATTAAGGAATATATGGAAGATAAAAACCCATGGAGGGTTGTCGCGTAAAAACCACAGGACAGTTCTTTGGTATATTATGATAATATATTATGATATTACATATTATGTAATTTGTAAAATTGTAAATCTGACATGATTTAAAAGAGCAACTATGGAGTTTCTTGCCGATTCTTCTCCGTAGATACTGCTTTCCGAATCGGTGGTAATGTTAAAAACATGTACTTAATGACGTTTCAAAAGTGCTTCTAGAAGAAGTCTAATTGAATAAATAAATGTTTGAGTTTGAGTTTGAATATGAATGTGATGGGAAAGAAAAGTAGGAGCAGATTATTGAAGTGAAAACTTCTTTAGCGGCGTTGAGCACTTTTTCTGTAATGGGTATAAAATCTTAAACTCGCGTCAGGACACGAACTGATCGAAAAAGCGTAAGACGGATACCATTTCAAAATATCAAACATGCTCAACGTTAATAATCAAGTTTTCACTTCTGCCGGCACTCCCGGAGTGCAACCCGTCTTTTTTTAACTACATAGTTACCTATATGAATGTTATTTTATTTTCTATTGAACATATAAAATGTCCTAATTTTCTGTCCCCAAAAATCTGCTGTCCTAGGCTACTACTCAGTCTGCTGGTAAATTATAAGTACATAAATTGAAGTTTTGGTCATCTGTGTTTGTCTTTATCACCTCCTTTTTCCTAACATAAATCTGTAAGTGATAACCTCACATAAAGGAATTGATCTATACTTAATTGAACCGATAAGCAATTGACTCAACTAAGATTTTGCTCACAGTGTAACTACAAATCCGATTTCTTTAATACATTTTGTAGGTCATTCGTACTGAGAAAATATTGTCTCTTCTCTCTTTATATTGTTTTATTGTAGCTTTGTCATCGTAACTCAATAACGATTATGTGATTTCGATCGATATTTAGGTCGCATTTGTCATACTTCTTGGTAATTGCGTGATTTGTCTGATGAGATGATATATTGTGTGGCTCTAATAAAAAATCTTCCTCCATTTCTAAGCGTAAATTTAAGTAGGTACCTATGTGTATATTAGTTGAAATTCATATTTTGAATTATAGTCTTTTTTTTTCAAATTAAATTCTTAAAAATATATATGAAAATTTCTAATTCAACTTGCTATCTCATCTCATAGTCGAATTAAACGAACTAGTATGCGTATTCCCTTTTGGAGCTATGTAATAAAAATCATAGACAACTGTTAGTTTTTTGTACTTGCTTGTAGGACATTAATACATTTGAAAGAACTGGAGGATCGCCATGATGCCTTCAAGCATTATTATTTTGTTTTATGGGAAGTGATAGTGGTAGACGACCTGTACCTATAGCGCTTTCATTTATCCAAACTGCAATTAATACTGCTTTAAGATAAATCTCCAGTTTTCTGAATTTTTGATAGATATCCTTTACAAGTTTTCCAAGGATTTCGAACCTTATTTGAACTTTTTAGTAAGGTACGATTGTAAGAATAAAATACGTTAAGCGTTAACATGTAAAAGTTGAACTTAAAGGTGTATGAGGCTCCGTGGATACTAAATTAAAAAAAAAACTCATTGTTTATAGTTTAAAGACTTAAGAGATTAAAAAAACATTTCACTAATAGAAATAAGTGAAATCTTTTTAATAGCATTGCTTTCAGATATTATCATAATAATATTTGCCACTTTTTAATTTAATTCTAACGTCATTGTATATTTTCTTTTTACATTAAAAAGAAGACCAGTTGCACCATCTATCGTGGTTATAAGAATTCATTGTTACGCTCTAGGTACGAATGAATTCATATTAAGAGAAATTTATGTGTTTACGCGGTACACCGCTTGGTGGCGCTGCTTTAATAATGTAGTTCTTATTTACTTTGATTATAGAGAGGGCGTGCGTTGATGTCTTCTGGAAATCGTTTAACAATAAAAGTTTATAGGAGATCGTTGGGCTACATTTTAAACGGTAATATATTCAAAACGTTTGGCCCATTTTGATAACTTTTTTGTATGTACCTGTACTGAAAATTCGTATTTAATGTATTTTTTATATTATTGGTCAATTTACCGAAAATTATCCCAGAATCCAGTCAGCACCATTACATATTTAAATGAAATAAAATACAAATACTCTACCTTGCCTATTCTTTAGGTAAATCTTCTAAAAACATTCACTTTCAGAATTCTAGGAAAGTATAACCATCTTAGTAATATAATACGTTATCTGTGATTGCGAACAATATCCAGATGGCAAATGAAAGTGGCAGGTGGATCCAAAACTCGATACCGTCACCCGTCACTACGCCTCGCTGCTCCCGCAGATAAAGCATTTTCAGAGACTACACTGTATTTATATAATGAACTAATATTATGACATCAGAGACTATGAAATAGTCACATCTGTACTACACTGTACCTATTTATCTTCTTCTCTACATACATAAAATTCTCGAGGCACAATGTTCGTAACCATATATTCAACAGAAACGGCTGGACTAATTGTCCTGAAATTTTGGGTGCCTGGGTTGATCTGAGAATCGGTCAACATCTATTTTTCATATCCCTAAGTGACAATAGTAAAGCAACGGCAACATTTGCCGGGACAGATAGTATTTCGATATTATTTCTCAATTTAAATCATACATTATTCGAATTTCTTTTTTGATTTCTATAATAACACATTTATTATTATAGATAGTTCCACAGTTGCGTGAAGATGAATGAAAATTTCGCTTTCTAGTTTAATTATTCTAAGTTTTGTATAATTCTTTAAAATATATAATACGATTAAATAGCAAGTCTAAAACTAAATCACACAGTAGAGTTTCTAAATTATAAAACGTTAAGTAAAAATAAATGAATAATAAATTTGAGTGTTAAAATTTTTATTTAATAATAGTAAATTCTTTTTCAGTAAAGAAAGTTCTTGAACAAAATGTTACTATACACATTTTTACGTATATTAATTTTATAGGTATAATATTTTTTTAAGTATAAAAGATTTGTTTTTAAACCATTTATAAGCATAATAATAAGTTTATCATCATATATTCGTGATAATATGCTCTACTTTTAAAAGAAATAAAAAGTAAAAAGACTATTTAATGATAATCTGAACTCTACAAGAAAATTATGTAAAAATATAACGTATCCGTTCCAGTTATCGTTTGTATTTAGAGCACATTGAGCAGAAGAGCTTAGTAAAAAGTATAATTCACCCACTACACTGTTTTCCAAGCGACACCAGCGCTACAAAACGAATATATTACTTAGAATCGAAGAACAAAGCACTGAAGCGCACGTCATCTTTACATCTTGCTTTCTACGCGTGTACAGACAATGAAATGTTATTGTTTAACGATCAATTGACGCGCGCTTCCAAATTCAAATTTATTCGATTCGAAATTTATTTTTAATTAATGTAGTGTCTATATTGTGCTAGTCTGTTTTCGTGTAAAGGTCGTGACACTGCGGTGATGTGGTATATAATAGTGACATTGTTTTTAATATGGCTGGCGGAGAACTTCCGGCGGAAAGAGTCGCGTTTGTTTGATCATCAGTGTGTCAGCATGTTTGTATAAATTTGTTATTTTTTGTGTGTACTGTATAGCTTGAATATTGTTATGTCTATGTCGTGTATCTGAATTACTTTAAAGTAAGCGACGGTTTTTTTAAAACCAATTGTGTGATGTTTTATTTCATATTTTCACTTTCATAGACCGGTTAGACTTTCATAGACTAAAAGCATTCCTTAGTTTAGAATTCTAGAATAAAAAAAAATGCATTATTTATATTTACTAGTTTGGTCGAAATTCGAACAAATACCACCACCACCTACTTTCCACTTCAAGGTAATTAACTTAACCATATATCTGACCACCGCATTAAGTATGGAGAATATTCTTCAAAAAGACGTCCCTGAGCGCATTTACATAATTAATAATTATATAAGTTCGACCTATATACATTTCTCATAATATTATAAGAAAAAAAAAATCCTTTCATAGCAATAGAAATAAAGAATCTGCCGTAAATAAAGGGTGCAAGGACTTCATATTAATATTAAAAAGAATATTATTGTATTTTTTGAGGATAGACTATCCAATTTCGCAAAAGTAAAAACATACATAGCGATGTAGATATCTCACAATAGAGGTATAGTTATTTTAGTAATTCATACATAAATAAGTGAAAAGCAAGCATGCACTTTACAAGAGACAGTGATTGATCCGGGCCGTAATTATGTACTTTGTCAATTGTTATAGTATGTATAATAATGACTAGACTTTGCGAAGAAATTTCTTCTGTTTGTGATATTCGTCTAGCAGTTTAAGTTGACCTGCACAATAAAGTAGTATTATTTCCAATGTGGAATAAGGACAGCGCTTTATAGGTCATCTAGCGCCATCACTTTCCCACACTGGAAATAATACTACTATAAGACATCATGGTAACCTCCCGGGTTTTTGCTGAAAAGGAAATACTCTAAATGTTTTATATCATCGGCAATAATAATACTACATATAAACAAAATGTTCGACGAGAACCGTCTTAAGTGTAGAATAAACTTTAGCTGATACAGGAGTTAAATTAGCAGTTAGATACTTTAGTATTGTTTATCAAAATTCAAAGAATAGCCTTCTGCGTGTGAGTATGTTGTGTCAATCATTGTCCATTCATTTTCATTTCTTTGAAAAGTAGATAGGTTCTATCTACTTTCGATTACCTATTTATACTTGCACATTAATTCACCTTATTTTGGATTACAGCCTTATTCTTTATTCCTTTTCTTACTCTACAAAATAACTAGAATCTAAATGCTAAAATGACCATTGCAGTCACGTCTCTATGGAAATGGATTGCATTATTAATTCACATTATTACTTTTAGTTGATTATCGTACGTCTCGATCTTACCGCGTCTGCTTACTGCATGGTACGGTCGGCAATGTGTCTGGTAGAGCGCCCGATGGTAAGGCCTCTTGTACACACACGATTTTTCGAGCTGAAAATCTACGATTAATTTGACGTGTGTACTGTGTAGGCACGGTCGTCAGTATGGAAGATTGTAGACGTGCCCGTCGCGTCGCGCACTACCACCGCCCATGAACATTAATTGCAGAGGCGTAAGGTCGCCTTTAGAAATGTTTTACCGAAGTTAATATGTATAGAAATTGGAATAATTTAATGATTCATGTAGGGTATAAAGGACAGGACTAGGAAGGGTAAGTAAGAGGAAATGGGCTGGGATAGGGTAAGGTAATGGATATTAGGTCCTCATGAGTGGAGGTAGAGTCGAAGTGGCTAGAATATTATAAATTTCCCCCTCTCTTACACCATCTTAAATTTGCTTTCACTACAATATGTTTAACCTCATTCATCTACCTATTCTAAATATGTACATAATATGCTTAAATTAAAGTTAAGGTTCTTTTGGCGAGAAAAATTAAACCTTTAAATTTTTGGGGTTTTTATGCATTTGGAAAATATTCAACCAATAATTAATTTATGTACACGTACACCTCTCTGAATACATAAATTTTGATAAAATTATTCCATAACAAGGCCATAACAAAAGAGAGTCATTCGCCTAACTAATTCTAATTGCGCAAGTCATGAAATAATTTGATAAGTACAAATTGTTCATCATTCACAAATATGTGGTATTTCATAATAATTGATTGCATCACTCATAATTTCACTTAAATTTTGTCATGACATTAAATCATGCCAATTAATATTTTTTGTCCGTCTGCCCGCGTGTCGTGCGTTTTCCAACGACGATACAACCGTGACTTATTATGCTCGAGTGGGTATGGGATATTAACATATAGTCAGTTTTAATTAACATGCATTATTTCATGATTGAGAGTAATAAAGGAATTAGGAAAATTTTAACAGGTAACTTTGGGGTTTTAAAGGTATCAGAAAAATGTTTTGATGTTTAAGTAAACTAAAAATAAAAACGTAAATATACGTCAATTTGTAGAGCCTTCAAAATTGTAATTTGTAAATTTACCTTATTAGATACAAAATATAAGAAAAATATACTTAAACTGGACAGGCAAGCGAATTAAGAAAGCCGAAATTTTGAGAGGAAAATTATTTGTTCATATTATTTACAGACCTATTAAAATTCCCGAAAAATATTTTCATTGAATCTAAGCACTTAGTAGCTTAAATAAATACTGATAATACCATACTTCCGGGAAAGCTCTGGTAATAAACACCAACAATTATGCGCAAATCTTAGTGTTATATAAAATAGAAATAAAACTTTATACCATTAGCGGAGATTGTGCAGATGTTGTAATTATATTTTTCGGTGAAACCTTACTCAATAATCAAATTAAATTCAAATGATCTCGAGTTTTGGAGCGGAAAAGTCTTTGTAATAAAACCGTTGTGAATTTTAATTGTGGACAGTGATTTATGCTTGGAAAATACGTTTTTGCCCCTTTCTATATAGACCGGGAGATACTGACACAAAATTTCGAGTCATTTGTAACAGGATGGCGGTTCTACAGGGGTCTTAGTACGCAATGACAAAAAGAAAAACGATGGCGTGAACGCTGGTACCGGCGGCTTAGTCGCGTGGGCGTTAGTCGAACTCGTCGGAAAATAGCGAAAGTCAAACGATTTGTAACAGTATGGCACTTATTTTTCCTGTAAGTTTGAGGATCAACAAATATAAATACAAAATTTCAAAGATCTATGTGTTGGAAATCTTCACTTATATAAATTAATAATAAATTAAGTTTTCAAGTATGACAGCACTTTTTCCCCCTACTAGAAGTATGGCAAATATAATAATGGTTACATTTTATCAAATACTCTCCAAAAATCCAAATGCAATACTGGTACAAAAAGTTTGGCGAAATAAAAATTTTTTGCAGATTTTCGGCGGTATGGCGACCATTTGGAATCGTCCGAAAAGTATGGCATGGCGATTTTCGTAAATGGCTGCACGACGATAGTTACCTGTGCAAAAGTTAGCATGGTACAAATGGTTGAATGATTGTTTTATTTAAATCAACACATTCGCGTCGGTATGGCGGGCTGTAAGTCACACCGGAAAAGTATGGCATGACACTACCGCCTACTACTTTTTTATGGGCTATCGGTAAATTCTAAAATTTTTGTGTTACAAATCGTTTGACTTTCGCTATTTTTCCGACGAGTTCGACAAACGCCCACGCGACTAAGCCACCGGTACCAGCGTTCACACCATCATTTTTCTTTTTGTCATTGCGTACTAAGACCCCTGTAGAACCGCCATCCTTGTTACAAATGACTCGAAATTTTGTGTCAGTATCTCCCGGTCTAATAGTTATAATTAACATACAAAACGCAAATTGTACCTAGTCTCTATTGCAAGGTTATTAGTTTGTGTCTTTTACGTATCTAATGAAAGACGTATATGTATAAAAGATATATTTATGAACCTACATCATGTAGAATCAATAAAATTTATTCATTCAACGACCCTTTTCTCAGACGCTTTCGGAAGGTTCGGAGCTATAAGTAGAAATAATCGTCATTTGTTTCTTTTTGTCCATATAATAAATATACCTACATCGTACATAATATTGATGAATCGACTATATATAACTTTATCGTTATTTTAGCGAGTTAATTATTGTGAATGTAAAATAATAATAATATTAATTTGTATGTTTGTCATCAAACACAACAACAGAAAAAGTAACAATCATATTCAAATCTAGTTAGAACCATAAGAGCGAAGCCGCGGGAAAAGCCAGTCTATCATCATAGAGATGGTAGTTATAGATGTAGGAAAGAAAACGCGAATGCTTTCCTATTTTAAGATTTTCATCAGTTCCTTGAGTGATCTTCATCAGGCCGTGCAAATTATACCTACGAGCTCTTCTATATGGCTTTGAAATTCTGGCTGTAAACATGTGTTTATTATTATTATTTTATATTATAATCACTACATAGTATAAAACAATGTCGCTGTCGCGGTCTGTCCTATGTAGTCTTAATTTTAAAACTCCGCAACGGACTTTGATGAGGTTTTTTCAATAGATAGAGTGGTTCAAGGAAGGTTTTAGTTTATTTATTGTTAAGTTTTCTACAAAGCAGGTGAAGCCTCAGGTCGAGCTAGTGTTATACATATAATTTGAAAAAAAAAAACAAACGAGTTTCTTGTCGGGTTCTCTTCGATACTGCTTGCCGAACTGGTGGTACCTGATTTTGTTATATAATATGACGATTCAGAAGCTCTTCTTAAAATGTAGTAGACTGAAAAAATGTTTGATATGTGAAATACAATCATATTTAAATAATTCGCTGTTATTATGACCCTTGTTTTAACTAACGTTCCTAAGTTCATAAGGAATTAGGAATACATGCTACGTGATTATTTTTTTCCCTCCTAGCTTGTCATAAATCCCTTATTTATGCGACATTACATAATACCACATTAGAGTCCTATAAAACAATTATAAATAAACGTTTTATAGATTCGTCATTCGAATATCACAATTAACGAGTTCTCATTGTATTCTTGATCATTTCTCTCAATTGTATTATAAATGTTATTTATAACTTGATGTTTTTTCTCAAATTGCATTCATTGACTTGAATGGTTTGACTTGTGATGGACAGTTGAATTAAATGAAAGCCTACAACTAAATGAGTTGAAATAGCAATAAATAATGGGAGTATTTTTTAAAGAAAACAATAGAGTTTCTAAGTAAATAATATAATATGATGGTTGTATTACAGTACTTTGCTTATATTTATTATTTATTTATTTTACTCTTTAATGCAACTAAACATTCTTAGATAGGTACTAAAATATACAAAAATGAAAGCAAGAAGCAATTTAGTGCATTTGGCGGCCTTATCACTTAGTAGTGATCTCTTCCAGGTAACCAGGGCAGAAGGTAATCAGCTCAAATAAAATTTTAAATTAATTATAATTATTTTAAATTACTCATAATTAATTTTCTATTAAACTTTCCTTAGTTTTATTAAATTCATAACCAGCTATGTATATATATATCTACTATTGGTATCATAATATTGACTCATCTGTTAATATACAAAACTAAAAGTAGAAACTATATGTTACGTAATTCTGTAATTAAAAGTTAATAACTGTATATTCTATTGCTTCGGTTTTCTTTAAGATTAAAAACGTGTTAGCATAGTATCTTGTATGAAAGTAAGATTGTTTCGGTTATTACGTAATTAAGATAAACATACATAACCATCTCTAGCGTATTTCACTTTTGTGTTTGCGTTGAGATAACTGAGGAAAACTGGATGATGTACATATGTAGATATTATATTTTAACGGGTTTTAAATGCGTTTTTTACTATGTCTGATGTAGAGAAGTTAAGGAATGAATAATGTTTAAAAATTGATTAGTTGAACATGACAATAAAATAGCAAGATAATTGTGAAGGATGATTAATTCGTTTTTCCACGCAACATATTAACTTTAATATTAATTTTAACAAACAATTACATACTCTTAGAATTCATTTAATGTTGTTAATATCATGTGAGTGAATATTTTTTGTAGTTGTAATCGTAATTGGCGCTTTTAACCAGTGACAACCACTGTCATTAGTGCATTGCTTTGAATATGTCCAATTCGTAACAAGTATGAAACATCACATCACATATTATGTAGGAATGGGAGAAAGAGTGAGGCCGGTGGCCGCGCAGTCGCTCATCACGCGTAATTCGACATGGTCAACTGTACATAATTACGGGCAGTACTGCACTCGGCGACCAACAAAGCGCGCGATCGCGCCATAAAGCTTGCCGCGTTTTTTGACAGTTTTGTTTTTTTTTTTCAATTTATGTCACCGGCCAAGGTGTTGTCAAAACAAGTTTGTACGAAAGTGAATTTACATTTTACCGTGAGAGTGAATGTGAAACTATGTTGCATAAGCGTATTAAAATTTTGGATCTTGATGGATTTTTATAGTGCTTGAATAATTTGACGCATCATTATATATTCCATAACGTTACCATTTGAATATTATATAATTTCACCTGCGGAGATAAAACCATATCTCTAATTTTATATTGTCTATGCCGAAATGCTTGTAGGAAACGTGTGCTCATTGTTCACAAATGTAGTCTATGGGAGAAAGAATAAATTGTCTATGGCTAAATAAGAGTAGAAAATTCCTATAAAAAGTTGTGAATCGTTGCGATATCGCATGCACGTACATAAATAATAACCGCCTTTCATTTCGTATAGAATTGACTGTTTTGGAGTTATTGTCTCTTTGCTGGGTTTGTTGACATGTATGCGTATACAAATTGTCATTAAAAAATCTTAATATATTGAATAAATATACACATTTTAAATTTTCGAGGATTAGGTGTTGAAAACACAAAGAAGTTTTCCGTATTACTGGATATAAAGTGAAAACTAGTTTATTTAAAAAGCATTTTTGACTCAACTAAAAGTAAAAAAAATTACTTACTCTTATTATTTTTAAAAATTTAAGTAATTAAAAATCAAAAAAATTGCACATAGGTAATCTGGACGGCAATCTAGTGCATTTCGGTAGGTACTTTCAAATCCTAGACATTTGAAAGATTTATCTTTGAGAAGTTTTTAGTTCGTTACTCTACATTCTTTATTTAATTTTTAGATACTATTTAAAATGATAATTTATAATGTAATTAAGATGTAATCTATAGTTTTACAAACGGCTGAATAATTACGGTGACATTCAAGCTTATATTCAAGTTAGCAATCAATGAAAGAAAAGGTTATAATTATAGAACCTCCTTGTTAATAATTAAGCAATTACTATTTGCATGTAACATGAGTTAGAAAGTAATGTATTCATCAATTGTTGATGTTAACAAACCCTAGAGAGAGCGATTTTTTGCGTAATAAACATTATTCAGATGATAACTTTTATGTTTCTATTTTTTATAGTTTTTTTTTATGAAATGTATTTTTTTTAGAAGCGCACTTATAGTTCTCTTTATACTATACTAATAGTAAGGATTTATAGAAGTTCTTTGATACATATTTGTATTTCTTGAAAAATAAAAATGGATTCCAATTTTTCGATCGTAAGGGTTTTTTGTGTTTTTTAGTTTTAGTATCGTTATTTATACATAAAAACTATCATTTATAGCTAGAACTATATACATATAAAGATAAACCAACCATAAAGGATTTTATTAGAGAAAGGAACATTGCGTGAACAATTAAATAGTTATTAGCTCGACTTCCGTCAAAAGTGTTTTAAATTATTACCGTAGTGTTACCGTATTACTATTACCACATAATATTATGCTAGTTTGCGAACGTGTGCGCAAATTATAGGCAATTATTGATTTTTGTGTTCTTTTGCGACGCTATTTTGACATCTGAACGGACAACGTCCGTCAAATAAAATTGTAGAATATTAAAATGTGTGGAAAATATTAAGATATTTATTTAAATAAATTTCATCATTGAAAACGAAAGGCACAACATTTCTATTTTATCGAAAAATTATGGATCTCGGAGCATTTATTATTAAACTAGCGTTCCGCCCCGGCTTCGCCCGTGGTACATTTTTCGCAATAAAAGGTAGCCTATGTTCTTTCTCAGGGTCTAAAGATTATCTGTGCCAAATTTCATCAAAATCCGTCCAGTAGTTTATGCGTGAAAACCATACATACATACATACATAATTACAAACCTTTCCTCTTTATAATATTAGTATAGATTATTTTCGTTATTTTTTACCTCGATATTTCAATTAAAATTGTTATAACGTTAATATTAATATAGCATAACCAAAGTCTACGATATTTTTGGAGTAGGTAGTTTATTTCAGGCGTATTCCCTTCAACCAACCTGTTCTGTAATTATATAACAATTAACAACCAATAAATATTGGAATTAGTAATCTATCAAAGGATTATTCAAACAATGCAATTCACTTTCATCTGATGAATGTTGTTACTTGTTTACGTACATACAAGAAAATGGTTAACAATTTTAATGACGTTCTTATCTCATCTATCACGCAAGTTGAAAATAAATATGTATCAAATGTATACAACACGAAGCGTTTTGATAATTTAGTATCTACTGTTTAGTATTTTTTGGAATATTAAGCGATACTTTACTAGCCACTAGCTTTTGCCCGCAACTTTGCCCGCGTGGTCAAAACAAATTTTCATGATACAAACTTTCATCTCCTATATCCTCTTGGGGCTGGAATTTATCAAAATTCTTTAATGGGCCCTCTTCATATTCGGTGGGGATATAAATATCATAATGGCTATCTGCTTAGCAAATTTCAGCCCGATCGGTCAAGCGGTTTCCGTTGTGCGTTATAAATCAGTCAGTCAGACCGTCAGACACCTTTTCGTTTTATACAGAAATATTTTCAAACAATCCAATGTAAATATTAGTGGTCTATTCAAGTATTGCCATTTATTGAATAGATGCGTTCTCATGCTACCTGGAGCTGGATGTAAAGCTTTTATGCATCATTTTCGGTGAATGGCTAAAATATTCAAAACACTTGTGAAATATAAGATTGTATCTACGAGAAATCATAAAATCTTATAAGTTAAAATTCAGCTCGTATTTTAAATATATTCACACCTGCAATAGGCGCTTTACGTAATATTGACGTAACAATGAGTACACGGAAATATTAAGTACACTAATTACATTAACCTCCTTTACATTTACGCAGAAAATTCATTAAAATTCGTGACAGTGTGCATACAGATTCAAAGCAGTGACAGTGATGTTCTGAATGAATGACAGTGACATTTATCTTTTTTAAATTCCCATAGAGCTATGGAAATATGGCCAAAGAGCGTTCAAAAGAAAGCAGCTGCAGTGCACTAGCGCGAATATTCAAGGACTTTTGCAGTTGTTCTGAAAATGCAGCATGGTCCCCTGATATGACATCAGATAGAAAAGGGCCATTTTTAAAGAGTGAATTAACAAATATGTCCGCAATGCGACGAAGGATAATGACGTTAGCGAAACGCAAGAATAGAAACACCACTGAACAACCAAAACCTAGCAATGAGAAACAAAAATCTGAAACGTTGACCTCCAATCTAATTAATACAACAGTTAGTTCCCAAAACAGTACGCTACGGAGAAACATTGATAACTTTTTGATATCACGGCGAATGATTGCGCTAGACGACGATTTATATGAAAAGCCGATACAAATAAAGAATTCTTCGTACGGAGAAAATTGGTCGCTTAGTAAATCATGGAAAAACAATAACGCTGACTTCTTCAACCGCTCCCCGGGCTTAGAAACGAGCCGTTTGCTCGAAAGGAGTACAACACTGGAGCGAATTGATGAAATACCGAAGCGAAAGAAGAGGGACCGTAAAATAAAAGAACAGTTACGTTACGATAGGAATATAAAGCGTCACATTCGGATACGGGTGATGCTGTCTTTGAGGATGCGTAGATATTTAAGAAGGAGGTACAGAAAGGCAATAGCGGCTCAGAACGTTCCAGTGACGCCTAGAAAGTTCCCACGTGGGGCGTCAGTGACCTCTAGCTTTGGGACAAGGTCGTATCGGAGTGTTATGACGGACAAGACTAATGATGGGACGGTTCTGTTCGATATACATGAAGCTAGAAACACCACAATGGAGCTCTGCCACAATTATGAGGAAGATCTCGACACGCTAGATATTGCTTTACGCGCCGGAAATTTTAGGTGGGTATTGGTAAAACTAAATGTAATTTTACAACATTGGTATAGAGTTAAAATTTGATTTTTTAAGTCAAAACAAACATGGACACAATATAGGTATATCGATACACAAGATAGAACTCGAATTCAGCTTCAATTTTATTAGTGCTCATGAATAATCATTTTTTAAACGAACAACAATTCAAAACTTTGTTTTAAGTGACACTATAATTACAGGAAGATAGGAGGTACCTATACAGAAAGAAACAAGGGCTCTATTAGAAGTTTCACTTTTATCATGTGTGCTCTCTTGCGCATTAATTTTTATTAACTTTGGTGTCTCATTTGTTTTATTTTAGGTTTAATTAATTCAAAATAGCTTGAAAAGCAGTTGACAAAAATTATGATAATTTCAAAGGGAAATTTAAATTAAACCATTAATAGAGTCATGAATAGTAAATCGATTGAAACTTTCTGATTTTATCATACATAATTTATTTAATAACAGGATGTAGGAATTCAGGCTTTTTTGATGAGGAATTTCAGAATTTTATTTTGAAGAGAAACATTTTATTCTGACCAAGATAAGAGTAATTGGACAATGTTAATTTTATTAAATACCGTACATTACGTTATAATTTTATATGAAGCTTTAACGGTATAACGTAAACAATGTAACGGTGAAATTAAAAGTTTATTAAAATCACATGAGGATTATATATTTTACGTACGTGTGTAAAGTTTGTGAGGATGTGTATGTATATGTTTGTTTCTCTTTCACGCAAATACTACTGAACTGATTACAATGAAATTTAGCACACATATAGAGGCTAACTTGGATTAACACATAGGATAGTTTTTATCCCGGAAATCCCACGGGAACGGGAACTATGCGGGTTTTCCTTTACAAACGCGGGCGAAGCCGCGGAAGTATTCTGTGGAGTGAGACGAGGGGGGCCTAGTGACCTAAAATGGAGATTATTCAGTTACATAGAACTTTAGTCACTACTCTCAGATATACTTTTAAAATTGAAATAGTGTACTTATTTACTTAGATTTTTATCCGAAGTAGTCTGAAAATAATCAATTTTATTTATGTTTCTTAAGCTCTACATTTAAGAGCTTTGTAATTTTCACGAATTCCCATAATTTCTGCACAATACGTCGAACGAATTTGATACTTGACACGTAGTTTGTACTGTCAATGATCAGTTTTAAGGTCACGCATTGTAAATAGCGTGGAAATGTAGCAGCGTGCGCTTCCGGCTGCGTGATTGGCCACCGTGACGCGGGTCGCGATTTATCGTATGGGATTTACGTTTTTGATACTTGAAAGTTCACGTATGACTAATGCACTAGTACTGGGTCGTAGAATTATACTGTGTTTGGATACTTGCATTTAGAAATGCCTGGTTAGAAAATGTTGTCTTTTTTAGTTACTCTACAAAATTTTACAATTTATTAATTGATGCAGTATATTTAGTATTTACTTTAGACTAGAGCACTCCGGCTCATAAGAAAAGTTATGTAAATACTCTAGATTGCATAAAATCTATTTCTATGCAAAATTTTACATAGATCCGATTGCACATTTTTACATAAAAGAGAAACAATCCATCCAACCATATTCAGAAACTTTCACATTCATTATAGTGAATCTTTTTAATAGATTCTAAAAAGTGAATTAACCTTCAAAATTTAAAAGCTTCGAAGCTTTACGTATTTATATTAAAGAGATGACCTCTTTAACATGATTATAACACGTCAAGTAATGTTTTGTAATATAATGGATATGTAATTATGTTCGATTAATACTAGATCATGTTACTAAACTGTTGTTCATCTATAATCTAGTTTCATCTGGTATGTTGTAACTTAATATTAATATAATGACGATATTTGCTGTTGTATTCATATTAATATTGTAAATGCGAAGGTCAGTTTCACTATATTATATTATATTTGTCTATTTCTTCAGCAGAATAGACTGTGTTAAGAAACAAAACACGAAAGGATAATACAGATTGCAAATTGCGAAATTAAAATACATCTATTTTTTATTGATTGGGCTATAATTTTACAACTATCAAATTGACATGGTGCTGCCTGCATTTGCATTCAGGTTTTTATAACGAAAGAAATACAGATAATATATTGTCGGTATCCTTTGCTAGCATTTTGTGAAAGTATGTTAAAGTCTCAAAAGTGAAAAAATGCAGTTATAGACGATGTTACATGGATAATTATTTTTTATAGCCTGTTAGAATGTTTGAAAGATACTCTATATTATTTTATTACCTTTTTTTGATAAAAAGGAAATTCTGCTTGGGAAGTTTAAACATATCAAGAAGACATGGACAAATTCTTACTCTGTCTCATTGCAATATGATGTTAGGTATATAAATATAAAATATAAAAAAAATTCTTATGATAAAATATAATCTACTAATTAACGATCTTTTCATAACAAATTCTTTCATTAAGCTGAAAGACTACTCTTACCATTAAGATGTCCATAGCAGGATACTCCGTAGCAGGAAAAAAACCGCGGGAAATAGCTAGTCGAATATTTTCTGGTTCAGTTAAATGCGTGTCAGTAGTCTGCACAGTCCCGTATGTCAGACCGGTTCAGGATTTATGGGGTAATCGGGTAACGGACTGGAAAATGTCCATCATAAACATAATGTGCAGATTAATGTACTGCGTCTGACATGCAGAGAGCGTGTTTTGTTTTGGAAGTTTATGGCACTTTATGGTGTGCTTAAAATTGTTGTTAAAGCCGCTTTAGTCGTTCGAAAAAAATATGCTGATGAATATTTTTTTAATTTCATGGGGTGTACAAAATTAATATTGTATACGATTATAAATAGATTAACCTCTGATAAAAACATTTTTAAGTAAAAAAATTATATAATACTAGCGGTCCGCCCTGGCTTCGCCCGTGGTACATATTTAAGTTTTCTCTACATAAAAACCATCCTCGTACTTCAAGGAATATAATAAAAAAAGAATTATCGAAATCGGTTCAGCCGTTCTCGAGTTATGCGCTTACCAACACATTCGGCGATTCATTTTTATATACAGGGTGTCCCACTATTGGTATACTAAGCGCGAAGGGATTTGTAGTTTTGCATACACTGATCACGTAAAAAATACTTAAACAACAAAATTACGTCAAAAATTTTTTGCTAATTTTTTCCTGAAAATCCATGTTTTCATCTCTAACTTCGCGCAGACGGCATATACCGCTTCTCTAATGTGAGCATTTTGTCTATGAAAACATAATCTTAAACGATAGATCACGTGCGGGTGGCAAAGTTGGGCGGGTTGCTTGTTATGGGTGTTCACATAGAGTTTTAAGAATTCATCTATTTGAAAAAAAAATGCGTCTGGAATTTTATAAGTATTTTTTACGTACTCAGCGTATGCAAAACTATAACCTCCTTTGAGCTTAGTATACCAACAGTGGGACACCCTGTATATAAGAATGTGTTAAGTATGACAGTAATTAATTCACCTTTTAGTTCTTGCTGTCTGTAATAAATGATTACTTTCAATTCATGTTACTCGTAGTAGCGACATCTATGGCTAAGTAGATGAACTAGCATGCAATATTACTTGTTGCCACCACTCTGCAAAAGATGGCGCTTACATAGAAAGACATAGAGCACTGAATATGTATTTGAATTTCACACGAATTTCACATTGATAAACATTCTTTCTTATGGAAATTATTTCCCTTCTTTATAAGAATCATTGAAGGTGTTATTGATTTATTATCGACGTTGCACAAATATATTTATTATACTAAAATGCAGTTTACTACAATATTATTAAGCTCTCCTTCTCGCTGCTCTACAATTTACATTAATTTTAAAATGTTTTTTTTGTATAAATTTTAAGATTTTATTAGATAGTATCGAAAACAATATTGTTTTTTTTACACCTTTAATATTAATAATAGACAAAACTACGATCGTCCTTTACAATTAATAAGCTATATCTTAAAACGCTAGCAGTAAGCTTTTAACGGTTTAGTAATTAAACGCGGTATTTATCTTTTACATAATAATTAATAAAAACATGTTTATAATCGACTCGACTCGACGAGAGTTTTAAAACATGCAATAAATTTTCATGCAATTTATGTGTGGTTATATAAAAATTAAAAATATATCTAAATAAAATTCATGTTACTTATATGTAGTTAAATTAAAAGATAATATCTAAAGAAATATATCTCCCAGGAGCGGAAGGCTAGCTGTCGAGGGCTGGTGGTGCGGCCGCGCGATGCCGGGCGGAGGCCGGGCGAACAACGGAGCCCTGGCGCTCCACTACGCGGCCGCGAGGGGCTGCTTGGACTGTGTGCGGCTTCTGGCTAACACTACGCCTGATGTGTCGTGAGTATTTCAGTTATTTTTTAATATTAATTACAATTATTTTGTTTAACAGTTACAATATTAGTACTTATCTCCAGATAACTTGCAGATTACCATTTTTTTAAGATCATGATGATGATTTAGAATCGTGATATTCACTAATTTTGTAGTTATTATTTTGTATTCCTGCTTAGGTTTACATAGATATAAGTTTGAAAAGAGACTATTTTTAAAGGAAGTTAGTGTGTGTGCCCACGAGAGTGGGCATCGAACTAACTTTATTGAATATTAGATAGGTATATTTTTTTTCTAAGTAAATACAAATATGAAGTAGGTATACATTACTCATTAGGCAGTTCATTACTCTTGCTTCGCTTCGCTTTACTATATTTTACAACATAACATACTTACTTTTAGTACTTTGTAGACTTTAAAGTATTTGCCTTAACACATATTTTACTCAATCAAAACCAATCCAGATCATCCGACCAGCATAAAACAAGAAGCATTACAATAACAAATTGCAATATCTAGGCACAATGGCTAATCGCAATATTGCTGTAAATCGTTGTTTTTGTTTGTTCATCGATAACAGTCCAGTCACGATAACTAACGGCTAACTGTATGGTGATGTATGATGCATGTAATATAAGGTAACAGGTATAGTGTGGAGAATTTACTAGTCAAGTGTGACAAAGTTATAGGTGAAAAACAAAAGGGGTAATGGTGATACAAGATGGCCTTCAAAATGCCTGAAATAGGCGGCTATTCGTGATTTGATCAGCGTGAGCTTTTCATCAATAAACTTGAAAACTGTTGAAGTTTCATTCACGTATTAAGTAGTATTCGGTGTTTAGTTTTATAGCAATAAATGGGAATAAAAAAATAGAAAACTATTCGTATGTAGTATCTTAGAGACTAACTAGACTATATAATAGGATCTACATTTTACAGGCCATTTTTTGAGAGAATATTTTTTGGGCAAAATTTCGAGTTTATATTTACACACAGTCAGTTATTTAAAACTAAGTGTTTTTCTTTTTCTAAGGTTTCTCCGGTGCCTAACTCACATGCATGCCCACTGATAGAGTCGTTGAAAATTCACACATTTGAAATTTATGTAAATAAATGACCATTTCTAATTTGAAGTTAATTTTGAAATTTGCTTTCATCTGTTTTACATTACACAATTTAGGTAAAAAGCCATTCTTCTTCTGATTTCTTATTTTAATAATTTCTTAGGTAAATAACCAACATTAAAAAAAATATTTTATTCTTATCTTTTTAGCTAATATCCATAAGAAAGGTATTCAAAAATATTCGTTACTACTTCATTTTACATCGATATTATTTTATTTTATATTCTAAAACTAAAAAAAAAAACAATTTTTTACGTATATCGTTATTTCTTGTTCCATGTTCCATGTTTTACTAAGTCAAACAGGCCAAAAAACAAAAACAAATTCATTCGCATCGAAGTTTATTGAGATCTCAAATAATTGTGTGGTGAAAGCGTTGCCGTATTAATTGTGCTCATCTCACAATCTTCACACTGTGTAGGCAGGATCGTGATCTGCATCTGGGGACGCCATTTTGTTGTTTATGGATTTAGGAAGAGCATAGACAATTATCTTTTATAGAGGAAATCCATTAATAGATTCAACTATAGTTTTTTGAAAAAAATACTCGTGAAATTATTAAGTAGGAGCAGGGACTTTCAGACATAATTTATGAGCGTTGCCAATATGAAATTTCCTTACTTTCAGGTTTTTTAATACACTGTTACATTTTTGCAAATGTATTCAGAATAATATTACTAGTATTTCCATATAAAAATATGAATATTTGTTATAAAAAATCACAAACGGCCAGGTAACATTTTGTAACTCCTTGTTAAATTTCCATAACGTTACGTTCTTGTAAACAAATCGATGAATTATTTCAAATGCGGACTTATTTTAAGTAATTAAGATTACAGCGTTCACGGAACATTACCCAAGGAGAAAACAAAAACATTATTATGCAAAAATCGGACAAACTAGGTGATGTGGTTAAATTAAAGATGTGATTTTATTGTTGAGAGGAGCGGATAGAAAATGGTACTAGTACCTAGCTATGCGAATGTTATATGGCTGAGATTATATAAGAGAATGCAATTAATAACCTCTCAAACGAATTTCTATATCCATAATGAATGAATGAATTACTTTTTATATTCTGTAATTACTAACGAAAATAAATGTAGAGCAAACTTTTTAGCTACCGCGAGTAATCGCTGTATTAAGTGATTTTCTGTAAAATTATCGCTACCGCTTCCCGCTCCGCTCATCACAAAACCACATACCGTAATCAACTCATTTACTGGAACCCAGAAATGCACTAGTCAAGTGAGATGCTACTCTGCTTGCGCTCGCGTTGAGTGCACATGCGTGAGTGAACCGTGTACGAACTGAAAGTTTTCCTATTTTCTAATTGCCATATTTAATCTGTGGAGTTGGTGCTTTGTACTTTTTTTATTAATTTTTAATCTGTGGTATTTTGTGTTTGACGTTTGACAGCTTTATGTTTTTAATTTATCGAATCGTGTGCGGAAATATAGAAATTTCGCGGGAAATATTTTTGAAATAGTTTTTTAATCAGCTGTTTGTTATTACTTATATAGCTTAAAATATAAGCACTAAATAATTGTTATTGTGAATTTAATTAATAAAATATAGTTGGAAATAATTTAAACTAAACTTCTTGAATCCTAGCACACAACGTAAATATACTTATGAATACTTACTGGCATTTATTAGACTTCGATACCAAGTCAATTACAACAAATCAAATCTTAATCAAGTGTGCACATTAAAATATTGTAATTATTATCGCATTATTTAATAAGTAGGGATTGAAATAATAAGAATTTTTCATCTTATCACATTAACGTTTAAATTAATTATTATTACTTTTTGTGTCATGTTTAATGGAGAACATATTATGAATTATAAAAAATGTCATCTAACTTCGAAAAAGACGTTGAAAATTGATAAGGACTTATAACTAAGAAAAATGTGATATTAACAATGACCTATATAATTGTGACCAGAAACAATGTCAAGTGCAACAAACAATGATATCAAGAAGACAATACCAATTGTTATAATATATTGTTTGCTAACATCGGAACTTTTAAAAGACGAAACTTGTTTCAGGAACTGATTTAATACCGTAAGATGAGTACTCATAAGCTTCATATCGAAACGGTTGTGTGATAATCAATTATCTAAATTCTTAAATAGTTTAAACAAATAAAAGTTCATATTACGAGAAAACCTTCGAGAAAATCACTAGAGAAAATTTTAATATTGCTTTGCTCAGAAAAACGGTTTAACAAAGCCATCAAAAGGAAGGAAAGTACGTATAAATTAAATTAAGATTTACTTTCTAATTATTTCGCATGACGGACTAAGATTTCTTAACACTATAAGTGATAACAATTAAAAAATATTTCGACCATATTGCGATAAACGGAATGTCAGTTATTTGGCGCGTTAAAATGCGTTCGGATAGTTGCACTTGAATGAACAATGGTGTCTTTCTGTTTTATAATTGTCCGTATTTAAGCAAAAAGGAACCACCCAGCAAAAACGCACTTCTGAGATATCAAAGGATTTACAAAAACATTTGCAGCTCTGTTAGATGAAGTAAAATTAAAATTTATTTTATTTAAATTCATTGATAAATTACTTATTTAAGTATGTGTATATAAATTTGCTCTGAATATTCTTAAACTTTCTAGATAATTAAGAAAATGTGCATGTGGTTCCTTTTAACATTTATCAATTAATAGGTTTTCTCTTATACAAAAAGGAACCACATCCCAGGGATTTAATGATATAAATGAAACTATGTATTTATAATATCGTAATTAAAGCTTTAATTAATAAAATATATAAAATAATACTTATATAGGACGTTTATTCGACGTTATCATCGAATTGGATTTCGAAATCCATCGTGTCTAGTCCATCTATGTGGTCTTCTATTGCATCATCACTAATGAGACCGTTATAAAAACTGTGCATCTTGTGGAATGAGATGTAATATGGACTGAATATCGCTAGAAGGTGAAAAAAGCTTCTCCAGAGGCAGCGACGTATAAGGTTCTTCGTTATCTTCTGTAATAAATAGAAAAAAGCTTTAAATCAAAATAATAAAGCCGCGTGGCTTTTATACGTAGGTAGGTATATGGCGACAGCAAAATATTATTAGTTCTTATAAAGCCGTGTCCCTACTAGACGACTAAGTATGTTGTATGTACATGCGCCATGTACAAAAAACTGGCTAAGTGCGAGTCGGACTCGCGCAACGAAGAGTTCCGTACCATTATCTATAAAAACGCCAAAAAAATCACGGCTTATTGTATGGGAGCTTCTTAAATATTTATTAAGCTATTGCATAGCTTCTATCGCGGGCCTTGAGCGCGGGGACCGAATCGAGAAATTTCGTTACGAAAAAACCTCACGCTCTCCACTCCGACGGGCTCGGAGGTGTGGCTTGAAGGCATGCTATGCAATAGCTTTACCGTGGCAGTCCCCGAGTACCACACGTCTTTTTTTTATTCTGTTTTTTAGTATCTGTTGTTACAGCGGCATCAGAAATACATCATATGAAATTTCGACTATCTAACTGTCACGGTTCATGAGACAGAGGGATAGACAGACGGACAGCGGAGTCTTAGTAATAGGGTCTCGTTTTACCCTTTGGGTACGGAACCCTAAAAATCATGCGCAACAGTGGCAACCCTAGCAAAAAATTAAATAAACTTGTTAAAATTTTGAATTTCGCAGGCTAGGGCCTTGTTCCGGTCAAAACAGTAGCCGCGCGAGTTTTAAAATCAAACAAATAATTATATGCGCTGAATGATGTGGCTGAATGTACTGTACTGAATCTGAATCTAAACGTATTTTACCAAAATAGTAGGTAGGTACCTAGATCATCGACAGTTATTTTTAAAACAGGGTTTAGACTTTAGTAGTTTCATCTCACAATGACAGATGAATCGTAACAAAATGATCTCTTAATTCGACTCGCCGCGCCTTCGTGAACAACGACATTGTCGTTAAAATACGTAAATCCACAGAGGATTCCTCTTGTACTTACTTAATGAACTATCTTCTTAAAATCACACCACAATCGGGAATGAATCAAAAGTGGATAAAGCGTACCTGCATCTCAGATTCAATAAGTACTTAAATGCATTAAATAAAACTACTTACCCGTTGTATCTTCATTATTATCTTCGGTGTTCGTCTCCAATGCTTTTCTTACCAATTGCTTGCTTATTTATTACTAAACATTTTCACATTTAATTTTAAAGGTAATTAACAAAAACAATAGAACTTACTTCGCGGAGGAAAAAAACACCGTCACGTATTCGAACTACTTCGCTGAATGTCACCTATATTGACAGATGTTCGACGTTTTACTTAAAAAATTGGAGTTTTGCACTTAAGTAATGAAATACGTTGTTTAAAGATGAGAAGCATTGTAACAAGTCAAGGCATTTGGTTCCATATAGCGATGATGGGTTTCACAATGTTTTACAATATTTATTTATGCATAATAGAACCGAATGCTTGTGGTTTTATTTTGCAATAAAAAATTACAATTAAATTATGTATTTATTTTACGCATAACCATACCACAGAAACCTGGTTCTATTTTGTGTATTAAAAATAATTGTTATTAATAGAAATATGTGTAATGTATAATGGTACCAAGTAAGTGTGGATCTGTTTTGTATAAAATGACATGATAGTAATATCGTTTATTTGTTTGAACAAAGCAGTCCCGTGGTGCTGTGGTTCGGTTTTGCTTAATATGGTATTATTCGTTGTTGCTGGTGGTTCCTTTCTGCTTTTAATATACCTTGTTTCCAACGTAAAAATCATGTGGTTCTTGTTTGTATAAGAATTTAGACCACTTTTGAATGAGTATTCTTCAATAAAAGTAAAAAACGAAATTTGTCGAGTGGTTCCATTTTGCATAAATACGGACAATTGTCAAATTATCCGTATCGATTCGTTATTTTTTGAGAAAAAACATTAACGATGTTACGTTATGTTAATTAAAATTGAACTTGTTTTTGTTTTGGAAATCGCAATAAAGCATAATTACAAAATGTTTATGTTTGGATATAGGTATGGAATTAGGTTACAAATGGTGTTCATTTCCAGGTTTTGTTTTTATATATAGGGAATAGAACTTTCATGTTATAAGTAAGACAAAATCGTAATAATATTATACGTGCTTGCTGGACAATGAACGCCAGCGCGTGATGAAATGTATCGCATCATTTCTTCGCAGTAATTCAGTGGAATTAGCGGCTTAGCTGTCAGTTGAGAAAAGAAAATTATCGTTTTTATTTAAAGAAATAGCTGTTAATTCATGATGCACTAAAATGAAACAGTTTTACATTTGTAATTAATATAGATATTGTTGCGTATATTTCTAAAATTATTGTTTCTTATTTGACGCGAGAAGAACATTTTGAATGAGGAATTTAAATCATATTATGCAGTAATTTTTTTTTTAATTTTGAGTAATCCTTATTATTAAAATAATAAACCGTGGTTATTAGTTGAAGTTTGAAGTGGTGTATATTACCTACCTATTTTTCGCAGTTAAATTTGAAGTCAATCTTATGCTTTTTATGAAAGTTTCAATGTATGACTTACGACAATAATTTAAATAACTGTAAAACAGTGCGAAATAGTGATATGGTTTAAGAAGAATTAAAAATGGCCACTTGTCCACGTCGAGAGCGCCCTCTACGCGCCTCGTCTGCGAGGTTGAAATATTCCAAGACGATTCCAGCTAGTACTGTGAGGTTTGTATCATATATTTCTAGTAACTAGAAAAAAATTATATTGTCCTTCATATAATATCAAATGAGTAACAGTCGCATTAGATAATTTTATTGCATCGCACAATATTACGAATATAATAAATAAATTGTGCAAATAATTCACAAACACTTCATTATTATTATTTAGAGCACCTCATCAATCAATTTTGGAATTATACAACGCAATCGCACCTTCATAAACTATCACTTACCCATAATAAGATTACGATAATTTGATCTACATTCTGTATAATATCAGAACCGGTCTTGGAAAAGCCACACTTACCTTAATATAAACCAGCGTTATCTCATTACCAATCATTTTCACATTATGCGTTTCTACATTAGCACGTCGCGATGACAGGTGACCGCATTCCCTAGATACCGCCATCTGTTAGTGGAAACTTGTAATTAAAAATTGCTTACAGCATTTGACGCGCTGCCGACTGTGGAGATAAGCCCTTTAGCTTAACTTTCGACATAATAACGCGGTTTTAAGATTATGTGATACTGTTTTTTTAAATCGTACAATGGAGTGTTCTTTGAACATCATAATTAATTTCGAATATTATTTAGCTCCAAATTTAAAAATTTATATTCGGCTTTCTTATGTATTTATGTAGCATTATTAAGCGTAAACAAATCGAAGTTTAATATTCGGTAAACGTTATTTAATTTGTATAACGTGTTTCATTCAAGAAACGAATCTTCAATGGCGGCCAAAGCTGACACTGACATATGGTAGGGTCAGCAAAAAATAATTAAAAAATAACGTTAATGGATAATTATTTTATTGATTATTTCAATTTGTTTGTTGACAAACTGTTTTGTTATGGTATTTGTGTATTTATATGAATTATGATATTTACGTATAAATATAACAAAATCCCCATAATAGGTACTTGTAATGAGCCCATAAAACTGAACAACTTTTCCCTAAGAACATATTATATCAAATTCCACTAAAACATTATTTAATATCGCAAATACATAATTGTCATTGTAAATTTATGATAAAAACTATTATAGGGAAAATCAAATACATTTTAGTGATTTTACTTTTCCCAATTTTTTTTGCATGCCGTACAGCCGTGTGTAAGCGAGAGGGAATGATAAGCGCCGCCATTTAAGATACGTTTCTTTAATGAAATGCGTTATAGTAACAATTTTGCTTCAAAATGTCTATATTGATAACATTCAGACCCCTTATATCTGCGCCTAATGTATGTTCGGTATCCCGGAGCTAATGTATCTCTGAACTCTTTGACATAATTAAATACATTTTAAATATGAATATCTATAACATTTTCATACATCTACCGCTATAACTTGTAAAAACCACGTTGAAACGGTGTTTGATTCACGCGTTCCGATCTGAAAGGCATGGAGCCGTTTTATGATTAATTTATAACATGTTTCCTACTTAAATAATTCTTCCTACTTTTTTGGTGATATTGAAAACACGACACATTACTGTGTTCATTTTGAAATATGTATATCCCATTTTTTGTGTTATTAAATTAATTTTATTGCTTTTAACGGAGATTACTGATACTATTTTTATATTGTAGTTTGTCTATTAGGTTCTAAGTAGAATTAATTATAAGTAACTGAACCTACGGGCTGAAACTAATAAATAAAATCAATAAAAGTATATAAATAACTTAGCTGCGCTCCACGTTTTCAGTCGCGTGGCTGCGCTCCTTGCTCTTAGCGTGTATAGCCTATAGCCTTCCTCGATGAATGGGCTTTCTAACACCGAAAGAATTTCTCAAATCGGACCAGTACTTCCTGAGATTAGCGCGTTCAAACAAACAAACAAAGTCTTCAGCTTTATAATATTATAGTACCTATAGGTAGATAATCACAACTCACGAAGTGTATTAAGTTTCTGCACATAAAGTTTATAACTTATTACTTTATATCTAAGGGAAATGTTATATAAGAGCCATTTACTAAGTGTAGAGCAATACGGAAAACGGTAAAGATAGAAAGAAATCTCATGAAATTATGTATTGAATTACGTACCAATGTTATATTCTAAATTGGCACTTACTTTACTTTTATTTACTTTATAGTATGTATTTGATTAGTGCTAATATCATTATCTGTAGGCATAATTTAAAAGGTTTTCTTTTGCAGTTGTAAGAAATTTAGAGACCTTGTATATTCTTTAAAACAAACGAAATAATGTTATATCATTTTGGTAGGATTTCCTTTGAATAGAGTAACTCAGGAAGACGAAAGAGAACAAGGTATAGGTAATATAATATCATATCAAAGCAAATTCGAAAATAGGTGACAAATAAAATTGGGAATGTAATCGCCTTTTTATTATGTAAAACTATGAGCCATAATATTTAAATTAATTCAGGAAATGACAATTTTCTTTGAAAGAACGTAAATAGTTCAAGAGCATTTTTTTAACGCACGATGCGATGGAACAATGAACTCAATTTGTATAGCGCCATCTGTTGTCAAGTAGAAATGGTGGGAAAACGATTATAGCAAAAATTTATGGCCAGACAGTGTTTTGTGTAGATTTTCACTTGTAGATAGAATAAGCTATGCATGTTTTAATTATTGCATTATAATGTTTAATATTATTGTTATTAATAAGTTTGTTTATTATGAACCTATTTTTATTACTGTTCTTTTAAAAGCACTATTAAGCTATGTATGTATCTACTTTATTTTTTAAGGCAATCGCCGAATACCTTTAAATACATTTATCATTTATTTTGGAGACATTGTAATTCAATAATCGATTTGTATTGATTTATCTGAACACGGTGGATAGTTTTCCAATAATATTTATTATTTTGCTCTAGTTTAAGCGTTTCAGAATCTACGTAGGTATTATTTGAAGAAATATTAGCAGCTCGTCTTGTTTAAAAAAAAAGATGTAGGTGACCTTTCGCTGGTGAAATAATTATTCAAAGTCGATCAGTTTCAGAGCTTATTTGTTAAAAAATAGTCCTCTTTATAAGTATAGTATTAACCGTTAATATATTTATGTTTAAAATTATATATTAATCCGTAATGAGAGGATATCCGAAAATCTCTTGGCTAATTCCAATGATTAAATGATAATGGTTCTTAATAGTTACTTAATACTTAACGATTATTAGTTTACATTTAGTTACCTACATATTTATAGATTACCTCTCAGTATTATTGCTAAAATGTTAAAAAAAATCAGATAGATTAGGAACTAAACTTTCAGTAAGAATTTTCTATGTTACAAAATAAATGGTAATAACGTAGTATATTATTATTAGTCTGTGGTAATAACTAGATATTTATAGAAATTATAAATTTTAAATACATGTTAAATATTTTTAATATGTTTTTTTAGATATTTTTTCTTACATAATAATTCATATTCATATACATACCACAAATCTCGTTCGAATAAAAGTGAAGTAAGCGCGTATTTGTTACGATTCAAGTGGTCGTTTGACGGCGAAAGTGGTCGAAACAGCCGTGTCATGAAGCGATATAGCGGAGAAACGTAACAGCTTAAATCATAAGATACTGCGTTTTAGAATTTTCTAGAATAAATGGAAAATGTTTTTATTGTCATTGAATAAATGCTTTATTAAATAAATATACTCACAAGTATAACAATAGGCGATGTTCAGAACCATCACTTCCAGGTAACCAACATCATAGTTTACAGCTGATTATAATATTTCGCAATACGAGAAAGGGCAATATAAATATATATATTGTGAGATTAAATAGTTTACTTATTTCCTGTATTTATTATGAGGTAATTAAAATATATAATTTTGATATTAATATATTTTGAAATCGCTCTTCACTTGTACCACACAAACACAAATCGCGATGCAATTAACGCTAGACGAAATGAAGGATTCTAATTCGCAGATATGAAAAACATTTCTTGAAATAGAGTCTCACATAAAAGTTGTCTTTAAAAGTCTTTTATTGCGAATAAAAGTGAAACGTCTCGTACATAATTATACAATTAGATGTCGATAGCTCTTTTATACCACTCTGTTTTTAAACATAATGTTTTGTTTTCTTAAATGTTGCATCAAACTTTAAAAGTCCTCTTTATTTTTTTTTAAGACGCTTTTATTACCATCACCTACAGGTGATCGGATAGTCGGATCGGTCGGATCGGTGAGTCGGATACATACAAACATACATGTTTGTATGTATCCGACTCCTTTCGACTCGATTTGGTTCTATTAAACGATACTGCATGAATTATATCGGCATGAATGATATCCAGGTGTGTTAAACTAATAAAAGGACTAGGCTCTTCAACTCTCCTCAGGTAACAAGAACGAAAAAAAAATAAAAGGCTAGGCTCCTAATTAAACGGCTGATTAAAATTGTTGATCGGGTTTGTTTGTAGAGTGGAAAATGGAAATAGCTTTATGACTCAAGATGCCTATGCCCTTCTATGCAAAGCCAGGGCATCGCCTAGTACATAATATATCGTAGTATAACCAATAAAAAAATAATAATTTTCCCATTACATTACATTGTAAATAAAAGAAAACACATGACAATGTTGTGTCATTAACATTCTGTGAAAATATGATACTTTCGCTGCAGCCTGTAGTGAGCAGCGTAAGCTCAGTCGATATTGAGGTACCGGCGCCTGCGCATGCCTCATTTGCTTCCGATATTCCGTGGCTGTAGCTTTTTACGCGATAAAAAGATTTACACAGTGCTGTGAAAAACTTTGTGATAAAAAAAATGTGCTCAAAATAGTTTCTGTTTTGGATTGACAAAATTTGGTGGTACAGAAAAATGACGCAAAATAACACGAACCCGCCGTACAGTCGGGTTACAAGTAAGCTTTTTGGAAAGAAAAGCAAGAAAAATAAGAAGTACCACAAGACTAAAGCGGGGACGTACGGAGGGCGGGAACGGTAATTTTTGGATTTATTAATAAACTCTTGATTATTTATTAATAATAATTATTAAATATAAGTAAATAAAATTGGAATATTCAAAGTAGAAATGGAAAAATAATACAAATAACTAATGTCTAATCTATTGCGAATTTAACTGTTATAAAAAATTGATAATGGAATAGTTGTGGATCATATAAGGTGTATTATAATCCTACTAATATTATAAATGCGAAAGTTTGTGAGGATGTGTGTGTATGTGTGTGTGTGTGTTTGTTACTCTTTCACGCAAATACTACTGAACCGATTACAATGAAATTTAGCACACATGTAGATGGTAACTTGGATTAACACATAGGATAGGTTTCATCCCGGAAATCCCACGGGAATGGGAACTATGCGGGTTTTTCTTTCAAAACGCGGGCGAATCCGCGGGCGGAAAGCTAGTAATTAATATCTATGAGTACAAAATGTTATATCTAGGATATTACACAATTTTATTAAGTAATTTACATAGATATGTAAGTAACATGAATTTTATAAATCAAATTATCAAATTAATCCATTAGCAATTAGCGAAGCATTTGCCAAATACTTTCTATCAACTACGTCATGTATTATAAAAAAACTAGCGGTCCACCCCGGCTTCGCCCGTGGTACATATGAAAAATAGATGTTGGCCGATTCTCAGACTTACCCGATATGCACAGAAAATTTCATGAGAATCGAGAATTTTATATATAAGATATAACATCGCAGACAAAATCTAAGGCAAAATTTTGGGTATTTTTTGAGATTGTGGATAAAAGATGAATTTTAAGAACATACGGTTTTATAAGGTCTAAGGTACCTACTTGATTTGCTTTACCTTTTAGTGAAGAGGTAGACTACAAAAAAAGAGCGTGTGTGTATGCACACGTGGTAGAAGTGAAACTTCTTCGGCAAGATTCAAAGATATCAAAATCGTCACCTTACTCCATGACGTGACGGTATTTCCATGACGCGATCTTGAAATTTTACTTACACGGCGCCGTAAGAACATTCACTTCAAAAAATAGTGTGGGTATCTAAGAGCGTATACGCAATATGCGGCTACCCGCATAGTGCGTATACGCTCTAATAGAAATGTTCTTTTTCTATCTGGTTTAGACCACTTCCCGAAGTAGTAGGTGTGAGGATGTGTGTGTGTGTTTGTAACTCTAACTTTCACGCAAATACTACTGAACCGATTACAATGAAATTTAGCACACATGTAGATGGTAACTTGGATTAACACATAGGATAGGTTTCATCCCGGAAATCCCACGGGAATGGGAACTATGCGGGTTTTTCTTTGAAAACGCGGGCGAAGCCGCGGGCGGAAAGCTAGTTATTATAATATGTTAAAAAGCTCATATTTGTATGTTTAGGGTTATTGACATATCATAACGTGAGAATTACCTAACAATAGAGACGGTTAGATAAAATTATACCTCTATACTATAAGACATCTTCAATGTCATGTTAAGAAAACAGAAATAATTTGTTACTTTGCGAAAAGCGAAATTTTTACAATGTTTTATGTAACATGAAAATGAGGTCGAATAGTTATTTGACTTGCAAAGTTAATAACAAGTTTATTAATACCACCAAATATAGATACTTTGCTTCCTTATTTAGATTTCAGTCTTAATATGACTAAATTTACGTGTTACTGCGAAAATCATAAAAATTTAAATTTATCATTGTTTTAATTGCTTAACAAGAGTCTTAATTTTATTCTTAATCTCAATTGTTTTTTTTTAATCAAAAAATTAACTAATACCGAGAACCTTAGTTCTTTGGTATCTATAAGTAGTCTATGGGCTAAATAAAAAAAAAAACAGTACAAAAAACAAAACAAAAAAAAAATATCCAGCAGAATTGGTAATCAATTAAAATACGCAGTATGAAAGTAAATCGTTTAAAACCCAATAAATGCTGAATTCATTGGTTACGTATCCATTCACACTTGGCAGGACGTATTAATATTTATATTATAGCTTTCACTAATTTATATATAAATTGATTTTTAATTAATATCGATTTTTACATTTTTGTGGATTTTTATTATTTTAAATACATCTTTTACGATCTTGTAGATAAGGTTTTATGTTTGATTGGTTTTAATTAATTAATTGATATTGATAATAGTAAAGATTTTAGATATTCCTTTAGCGATAGCGGAATAATTAATAATTTTTTTTTTTGTATTTTAACCTAACCTAACCTAACCTAACTGAAGTCCGATCTAGATTAGATCAAGATATACCTAGGTAGTTAATATACCTAATAGTTTATACAAATTCTCGTAAAAGTAACAACACCATCATTCCAAAATTGTACATTTTTCCTCAAAATATCTTGATAATTGATATCACTCTATACATTTATGGTGGCAATTATACAATTATTATTGCTTCACGTGCCATCTTAACTGTAAATGGTTTTGGCAATAGAATTAAAAGTTGCACGCAAGTTTTAATTGCACCCTTTTAAATCGACTATTATTCGTGCTAATCACGCGTTTAGTTGTTACATAGTATAGAGATATTAGTAGCATTGAAGTTCTTACTTAGTAGCACATTTGTTAAAATAATGGTATGAAATCGAAGGAATGAACGTTTTGTTCAAGAATAACGGTGGAATCGAGGTGGAATAGACAAAGATTTTATATACATAGGTTCATCTATTTCATTAATACTTAACACACACACACTGAAGCTTAAAGCTCTGAAAGTGAAACACTACTAACTCTACGTCTCTATAAAATGAGATATAGAAGAGAAATGAGGTATCTGAATATAAATTAAGAAAATATACCAGTTTCAGACTGAACTTTATCAATAAAATGTATTTAAAATATGTATACTTGAATAGATTACTTATTAAAATGGAACACCTAATACACAAACAACTGATTTAGAAAACGCATACAGACAAGACCCGTGTTACTATTTGCGGCCAGAGGCGCGATTATCAATAAAATTATGTATTTAAAAATATGAATACATACTTGGATAGATAACTTATTAAAATGGAACACCTAATACACAAACAACTGATTAAGAAAACGCATACAGACAAGACCCATGTTACTATTTGCGGCCAGAGGCGCGATACAAGATTCTGCATAACGTCACTAATATATACATATCTATTAAATAATAATGATTACAACACACACGTAAGACTCGTCTATCACGGAGTCCCGTTAGTCTCACGTTTCACTTTTATTTGACTTGTTTTCACTTTGCCGAGAGGTCAGTTACGACATTTTGGTAATAGGCTTGGCGATGACTGCTCTTTTTGTTACATTAAACACGTTTTTAATCCGGTTTTAATAAGGTTTGTTTTTAAACATGATATGTGTGATTTATCTTAAACTAAGACAATAGTATAAATGTTTGGTTCCATGAGGTTACCTAGAACCATGAATGTAGTATGTAGTTTGGTTATTTGGTTTAGGTACATTTTCGAATAGAATAAATAAATTGCAAGGCTTGCTTGTAAAGCAAGAATAATCTTAATACCTAGATGAAGTTGTTACTAATAGCCTTAAAATACTGCAATTTCAACAAAGTTTGAACGAAACGAGTTTTGAAAACGTTTGTTGAAACAAAAATATAATATCAATTATAACATAAATAAAAGATACTTAATCAAATTGATGAATAGTATAAGGGAACATTGACACGAAAATTTGGTATTTTTTTACTGAAATTCATGAATACGGTCATCTAATTTACAATACTGTATTATATATTTTTATACGTTCAATAAAATAACATAAATTATCTATTGTTCACAGCGCGAACACGGCAATGGACAATGACGTCACACCCGTGTACCTAGCTGCTCAAGAGGGCCATCTAGCGGTGCTCAAGTATTTAGTTCTGGAGGCAGGAGGGCGGCTAGATGCAAGGGCGCGCGATGGAATGCTGCCTATACATGCAGCTGCACAGACTGGCTGCTTGGACTGCGTGAAATGGATGGTGAGCTTTTTGTTATGTAATGCCTGCTCAAGTTGGTGCTTAAAATAAAAAATATTTGATTAGATGACCATATGTCACAAAATTGATATATAATCCACCATGTTTCGCTTAGTAATTAGTATTAAACATGCAAATATGAAAAATTTAATTAAATTCATAGCTTCGTCTATGGTAAGCGAACGCCTATGAGCAATTGCAGAAGTAGGGCCTCTGTAAAGGCATTCCCTGCTTTTAAAGGATAATGTAAATAAAGGAATGGAATGGAAAGGATAAGTAAACAGTCCTCCAGGTTTTAGATCTTACATCCCAGTGTCAAGGGGTTTTAACACTATTACACATTATTTATGAAGTGTGAAGCTTGTATTATACGTAAGAAAAGAGTTAGCGGGATAGAGTCTATGATAGAGATATTACCATACGAAATTATTTTATCGTTTAATAGTTTTTAATGCACATTTTGTAAATAGCCTTTCTATCTTCTTTCTTAAATATAAAAATGAATCGCAAAATGTGTTGATAAGCGCATAACTCGAGAACGGCTGAACCGATTTCGATAATTCTTTTTTTATTATATTCCTTGAAGTACGAGGATGGTTCTTATGTAGAGAAAACGTAAATATTATCTACCACGGGCGAAGCCGGGGCGGACCGCTAGTATTCCATATAATACACATTTAAAACTGACAGACGATTAGACGAAAGATTTCCTAGACACGAATATAAAGTCATTTGTAACAACATACATTATATATTGTACCCATAATTACAATAGCAATCACATATCGAAATATCGTGAGTTCCTTTATTATATAAAGACAAAGAAAGTCATTATATGTAATTCATTTTTTCACAGTATTGCATAAGATTTGATACAGATTATACATCAATAACTACCGGAGGAAATACATTATAAGCGTGGTAACACTATTTATCTGTTATATGATTGAAAATTACTTTATCATAAGGAAGAGTGATATTTTCCGATCATATACCAATCTTGATTACTCGCCTTCTTTCCTGTGTTCATTGGAGATAGTCAATGTTTCTCTCACTCTTATTATAAGATGGTTAGGCTAAGAGTAAAAGGGACTACATTATTTTTATAAAAACCCTTAGACATTTTACAGAAAGAAAATTTCCGTGTGTCCATTTTGGCGTCGTAAATAGAACACGAACCATATGATAATACATTAATTAAAAATCGTGGATTACAAAAAAAATCAGTCGATATTTCATAAATATATTTAGTTAATAACACTTAATATAATTAACAATTATAGTTACTTAATCGTTTAGTCGTTGTTTCACATTTATAGGATTTTACAAATTATTTACAATAGAATTGTGTACGAGGAAGTTTTTCAATAACCGCTTATTAAACGTAAAATACTATTATTACTTTAATATTCAAATAATTCTTAAACATAACAAAAATCATTAATATTATCAGTTCGGATGTTTTCATATCAAAATAGAGCAACATAAAGCAAAAACGACAGCATACATATTATGTAATTATGTTTTACATAAGAATAATATTTGAATAACGTATATTTAAATCCAAATATGGTAATTGAAAGTATCATTACAAAGCACAAAAAAAATTACATAATATCAGAATGGGATGTTGGCAATTTAACTCGCCATGATTATTCCATCTTCCCTATAATTACGGTAAATATAATAACTGGCAACTTTCAAATGCATCCTAAACGTAAACTGCAGTAGAAACGCACTTTTTATGTGGAAGAAAGTATTATTACATTGTCATTGTGTGGACAATATGGGCATAATGTTGCCAGTAACAATCAATGCTCAGCAATAGTGAGCAATAAATGTAAAGAGAAAGTTGAATAAATCGTTAGATATGAGTTTCGTGACGTTTTATATTAGCTAAAGATATGATTCGTTTTGACTTTCAGGAAGTAATATAAAGAGAAACATACGAGATAAAGAATATACCTACATTTATTTGCTAGATAACGTAATGCATTTTGGGGATTTTATAGACTTGAAAATATTAGTTTAGCTTAGTGACTTAAAACTTTGTAAAGCTTCGTAATTTTTGTAGTGATCGATTAAAAATCAAAACTCTATTTTTTGGGTTATTTGATAAATATAATTACTATTTCATTTTCACTTATTTACGTCGCAAATATTAATATAATGACTAGGCAGACTAGGCAGGCAATGTTTTTGGCAATATTCAACATCATAATTGTACCAAAAACATTAGTGAAACTTCTTTAGGCGCGTTGAGAGTAAAATTTTAAGGTCGCGACCATAGGTCGCGACATTGCAATACCGTCACATTATGGAGTAAGGCGACGATTTTGATATCTTTGTATCTTGCCAAAGAAGTTTCACTTCTGACACATTTGCTCGGCACACACGCTCTATTTGTCTAGTAAACATCTTCTAAACAACCTATCGAATATTCTAGATCGTCGAGCGTGGCGTGGACCCGAACGCAAGAGACGGGGACGGGGCTACTCCCCTACACTTCGCAGCATCACGTGGACACCTGGCGACAGTCCGCTGGCTGCTGCGTCATGGCGCCAGACTGCATCTGGATAGACATGGCAAGAGTCCGATCAATGATGCAGCTGAGAATCATCATTTGGAGGTGAGGTTTTGATATGTGGTCTGGTTAGGTTCATGCGAATATGTGTGTGTCTATATACCTAACTAGCGGTCCGCCCCGGCTTCGCCCGTGGTACCTACATGTTTTATAGCCTATGTTGCTCAGTGAAGATGCAGCTTTCTAATGGTGAAAGAATTTTTGAAAACGGTCCAGTAGTTTATGCGTGAAAACTATAAATACATAATTACAAACCTTTCCTCTTTATAATATTAGTATAGATAATTTCATGCCTGTATACAAATATTAGTTTTCTTGATATCTTAATCTTAATCTTAATAGTACTATTATAAAGGCGAAAGTTTGTAAGTATGGATGTATGGATGTATGGATGTATGGATGTTTGTTACTCTTTCACGTAAAAACTACTGAACCGATTACAATGACATTTAGCACACATATAGAGGGTAACTTGGATTAACACATAGGATAGGTTTTATCCCGGAAATCCCACGGGAACGGGAACTATGCGGGTTTTCCTTTGAAAACGCGGGCGAAGCCGCGGGCGGAAATCTAGTGTAAAAATAAAAATTGCTACGAACCGAAAATCTTACCACAAAAACATTTAAAATTCAAAGCTTTTGCAAGAAATCTCATAATTGCCATTTATCAAAACAATTAAACATGGTAGCGACATAAAGCGATACTGCGAACCATGCACAACAAAGATGTGTACTTAAATGTGTTCAATCTTTATACGAGAAGAATGTGCACTAATGTCATAATAATGTTTGCCGCTAGAGTGCGGGTAACAATTCATAATTATTAAATGAGGGTGCGAGGCCATTTACTTGTTGCTATAGAAATTTTAAACTATAAATTTTATTGTCAATACCTTAGATTACAAAACAAAATAAAATAATTTTGTAATCTAAGGTCATTGGTCAATACAATAATAAGCTATTGGAGAGATAAATTCGACGTCGTGATCACTCATCACGAAACGGGATTCGAACCCGCGTCTTTCGTCTAAACGAAAAACTAAAATCGATTTTTTTTAATGAAAATTTCAATTCTATTTAAAAATTCAATTCAATTCTCATTTAAAAAGCATTTGAATGCTATAAAACTGAAATGTCCAGTGGTCCAATTGGAAAGATTTAAAAGCTTATAAAATTTACTTTAGCTGAAGATAGATGGCGTCAAAGTATTCGTAAATCGCGCTATAGTTATGTTTTTGCGATATGTAAAGAAGATTGAGTATTGTCCGTGAAAATCACAACAACAATCTAGAAACACTATTTATTATATATTTTTGGAACTTGTACTATTTATGTACAGGTATTATTATTAATTAATTAATTAATTATAATATAATTATTATTATTATAATATAATACTATCTGTGCCGCGCGGTTTCACCCGCATTGCTCCGTAGTCCGTTCCTGTTGGGTCTTAGCGTGATGATATAGTTATAACCTACAGCCTTCCTCGATAAATGGGCTATCTAACACCGAAACATTTTTTCAAATCGGACCAGTTACTGAGATTGGCGCGTTCAAACAAACAAACAAACTCATCCAGCTTTATAATATTAGTATAGATTATTTATTACATATTTACTAGGTACCCTTCATGTTCTCACTATCATAGCTCAAGCTCATGCTACATGGAACCAAGACTCCAAAAGCATTTACATTCGCTTGGCGCAATAGTTTTTAATAACATCACAGACTAATAATAATATACTACGTATAACACTTACACCAGTCACCATCTTTCTTATATATAAAAATGAATCGCAAAATGTGTTGGTAAGCGCATAACTCTGCAGCTCTCTGCATAACGCGGCTGAACCGATTTCGATAATTCTTTTTTTATTATATTCCTGGAAGTACGAGGATGGTTCTTATGTAGAGAAAACGTAAACATGTACCACGGGCGAAGCCGGGGCGGACCGCTAGTTTTAATAATAATAAGATTTTTCGTCTCTGTGATTTCCTTTCCTTTTCATATAGGACAAAATCTCATCAATTTTACTGACCACCAACCATAGGGACCTTTCCTTTGTTTTTGCTGGTATATTCGCTGGTACTTTGTGTCTATAAGTGTTTATCAAATCTGATTAATTTCGTACAAAATATAAAATTAAACTACAAGAAATATGCAATTGATTCATAGCTTCATAGAATAAACAGATTCCCATACAATCACAAAGAGCTTATTGAAACGGGCTTGTTTAATTCACTTTCCATAGAAACAAGACAATGGCTATGAAAGTGTATCAGCCACGAATCAGCGTCATGTTTGATGCGTAATTGCGCAGTTTTGATACTTTCTCTCTAATTATATGCCCTTATCAAGAATTCGTGTTGATACTTGGAAGTGGAATTTGTTGTGCGTTAATTAAAATACCACAAGTAATATTGAAAATACTGTTAAATTAAACGCTGTTAAATTAAACATTAATAGACCATGATTATCTGATGATACCGAGATTTTTAACAATATTAAAACCTAATACTTAGTGAAAATCCCTACGAGAGATAAAATTATCTTTCTCAAGATATATTCATTTATTCGAGTTTCTGTTGTAAAAGATAGTTCATAATATCGATGTTTCAAGTCAGATTTATGAAATGTACAAAATGATGTAACGCATCCGCAACTGCCAAATCCGTCTCCTTGATAAATACCACGTAGACTTGTTCTACGATAAACATGGGCGTAGCCACGGTGGGGCAGGGTGGGGCACCTGCCCCACCCTGGCTCTGATCTGGAAGGTATCTAACCAAATCTAAAAAAACGTAATTATCTAGGTACTGACTACAAAACTTAATATCCGTTAAAAAATTCTCACTCGAAAGTTGTCAGTCGACACAAAAAAAAATGCTATCTAAACAAAAAGTTTGCGCTTCTATATTACATGATTTGAACCACTTTTGGTGCCAGAAAAAGTAGTGTAGTACTGTTACCCCATTCAAAGCTGTTTTAATTTAGCCAAATTCGCACTAAATTTCCCATCCAATTTCACTTTTGTTTTAGGATAAGTTACTGACCATAAAAGCACAAAATGCTGACAGATCCAGGTGGAGCTACGTTCGCAATCTTACATAAAAGTTTTTGGCCGATATCTCGGAAACTATCCATTAAATATTGGGAATTTTTTGTAGGTAGTAAAATTTTACACCTTTTATACTTTGTAAACTTTATGTAAAACTTTCCGTTTACGATTTATGGCCTATTTAATGAGCCGGTTAATCATCTTTGGCAAGTAACTCTTTAAATATTGGATTTATCAATGAAATGCAAAGGCATAATATATTATACATATCTTTTTTTTTTTTTTTTTCAAGTGGGGAAATCTATTATACATATGCATTATCTATTTATTAAGATAACTTTATTTGAAACTTTTTTTCCTAATCCTTTTTGAGTTATTTAACGTTTGGCAATAAATAGTAAATTTCAAGGTACCTATGTATGTTTCGTAAGTATATATTTCGTATATATTCTAAATAATATTGAGTAGTTATTTTATATTCGGATGCAAGAATAAAGGAAAATATTTAAAAAAATGTATTAAAAATTTTGTATAAGTAAAAAAAAAATCAAAAATTTTGCCGTTTCGGAAAAAGTGAAAATCCACTTGCATTGGAAATTTCTTCTTCGTTTTTATTACATCCGTAAAAAAGCTTTTGGCCTGCCACGTCACCCGCCGAGCCTCAGCATTTCTACATTATACGTGGAACAACTCAAAAAATATGGACACTAGAAAAAAATTTCAAACAAAACTTGTAGAGAATAAAGTGTTAAGTGACCTAAAAACTATGTACATACATGCATTTTATTCATTAATCCAATATATTACGGACGACCGGTTCATCAAATAGGCCATAAACCGTAAATTGGAAGTTTTACAAAAAAATTGACATGGTATAAAATATGCGAAATTTTACTTTCTACAAAAAAGTCTAAGCAACTTTTGCCCTAAAGTGGATAGTTTTCGAGATATCGGTCAAAAACTATAAGATTGCGAGCAAAGCTCCACCTGGATCTGTCATCTGTCTGCATTTTGTGTTTTTATGGTCAATAAGTGACCGCATTAACCTAAAACAAACATGAAATCGGAAGTGCAAGGTTTTGCTTTATTTACTGAGTTATTTAAAATTGTTTATTTTTCTATTTACATAGACCTATATTTTATGGTAACAAGGAATCATATTATTGTATTAGACGGATAAACTATATAATATAGGGATGAAATTTGCAACATAAACGGCTGTAGGTATCTTTTGCTTGTTTTGATTTATTCATTATTATCTATTGCAGCTTGATACCGCCACGTGTTCTTGAAAAAAAGGTATTTTTAGACAGACAGACGCACAACAAAGTCTGCCTGTCGGTTTGTCTGTCAACACACTTTTTCTCAGGAACGCGTAGAGTTATAAAACTGAAATTTATATCGAATACTCAAGTCTACGGTCTCTTAAAGCTGTGAAAAAATCAAACTTATAAGCCAACGCAATCAAAAGATAAAATTATGCTGCAAATTATCGCAAATTTCGACATTCGCAAGGGAATCAAAACCTACATTGTACCTACTTCCCGTGAACACAGAGTCTTGAAATTTGGTTAAAAGCAATGTCTTATAGCACAGATAAAGGAAAAATTGCTAAAACATACATTTTAGAGTTACAACATAATAAAAAGTAGGTTTATTCGGAGCCCTCGGTGCGCGACTCCGACTCGCACTTGGCCGGTTTTTTTTTGCCCCACCCTGTGCCCATGGCTAGCTACGCCCATGACGATAAATATACCAGCTATTATCGGCAATTTTCCACCTTGCCAGCTTTCTAATTATTTAATTTAAAAGAGATTAGGTAAGAATTGCGAACGCGTGACTGAACATGATATCTTCCTTCTGGTCTAATGATATGTTTCGTATACGCACATCACTTGATCAACATATTATGTACGTATCTGTCATTTGTTTTTCTGTTTGTATTATCTAACGTCTTCATTACAGCTTCCCGTATGTTTGTACCAAATAATATTGTAAGAAAATTGCGTAATTGTTTCTGTAATTGTAGGGAATTGAAAAGATGGGATGACGAAAGTTTTAAGACAATTTTAAATTCATTGTCAATTGTCATTAATTTCCAAGTTGTAGTTTAGCTTTTACTTTTGTTAGATAAAGTGTCCCTTTCCGTGTCAGCTTATAACTATATCCTTTTCACTGTCCATAAAGTCTTAATTATTATGGTTCAGTACTTCATTCTGGAGCGAAGCGAGGCATATTTTTATTGAAAGGAAAGCAAAGGAAGTGGCCACCTTCAGTTAAGTTGTTACCACTGCCCTGTTATACTGGCAATACTGGCCAGCTTTTATGGCATTATTATATCCTATGAAAGTTTTCTAAGCGTTAAAAAAGTCGATTGTTATTTGATTACAGTGTTTGAATGTGCTGGTGGCTGCGGGTGCGGCTGGAGACAACAAGCAACTGTCTTCGTATAAAGCAGTCCATGCTTGCGCTTGCACTCCTGGAGAAGCACGTGTAAGTATACTAAATTTCAAGTAGAAAATAATGCTAAAAGTAGAACTATCAAACATTCTTTGGTGTAGTTTAGATAGTGGTACAGTATGCAGATGAAAAGGTTTCTAGAAGTTATCTACTTAAGAATACTATGTGTATATTCAGTGTTTTTGGTGATGATGACTTTAAATCACTGATAAGACATTATATTTTTTGCTATTATATATACTTGATTTTGAGTTGCTTATTAGACACAAAAAATGCTTTCATAAATGTGATATTTTGAGCCAGTACCAATTTATTGATTATTCTTAATATTTTTAATGTATATCCACCATTTTAATTGATAAGCTAATAACACATCCTGAATCTATTCCACCACCGTACTGAATTATTTACCCCAAACTTACAGTGTGCCCTCACCGGTTGCGTGAACGCGACCACCCGTTCTCCATTCTTCCTCCATGGACCAGACAGGAGTTCTCCCCGTGAGAGACGTGCCTCAGTTTCCACCGTGGGCTCCATCAGTTCTGCGCGATCTGGACCAGCTGATGGCTTGTATGTGAACCCCATGCAGAGAGCTGTGAACCATGCGTCTTCGGGAGAAGAGAGTTCAGGTTAGTTATGATTTCTCCATGCGAATATGATTTATGTGTATAGAATAGTTTTAATAGAATGTAGTGAAGATAGAAGAGATGGATATTTTGATCTGGGATAATAATAGATGCGTATTATTCCAGTATATAAAATAATGTTTTCCAAACTAAGATTTCCATTACCTGGATTCATGAACTTTCATGAATCCATAGCGATTGAAGTTCAAATACCTGCAATGACTGACTTTAATTTATATCAACCGTGAAAACTAGCTCAATGTTAATTTTATGCGAAAAAAGGATTCAGAATAAAATAAATGGACTGTGTAGCGAATGGGACATGAACTATTCGTATATTGTTACCGAGTTTATTTTGCATTGTCAGTACCTAGTTGTGTTTTGACCGCTGTGGAGGGCGATGTGTGAGTAGTTAAATATACAGGGTGTCTTGCTATCGGTATACTTAGCGCGAAGGGACTTGAAGTTTTGCATACACTGATCACGTAAAAAATATTTGAACAACAAAATTACGCCATAATTTTTTTGCTAAAATTTTCCTTAAAATTCATGTTTTCTTCTGTAGCTTCGCGCAGCCGGCATATAACGCTTCGCTAATGTGAGCATTTTGTCTATAAAAACAAAATCTTAAACGATAGCTCACGTGCGGGTGGCAAAGTTGGGCGGGTTGCTTGTTAGGGGCGTACGCAAAGAGTTTTAAGAATTCATCTATTTGAAAAAAAATGCATCTGGAATTTTATAAGTATTTTTTACGTACTCAGCGTATGCAAAACTATAACCTCCATTGAGCTTAGAATACCGACGGTGGGACACTCTGTATAATACTGTTATGTAAAAATGGATTTTATTTACTTGGTGGTCCAATACCACAATAGGTGAACCAAGCAGAACAAGCAGCTTCGCGAAGCATTTACCGAGAGCCTACATGCTCTGTGATTAAATTGGAATAAAATTATCTTATCTTAATTTAACAAACCTCTGCTGTCTCAATAACTTATAAGACCTCATTTAAAAAGTTATGTCATTTCATTGTGATAAAGTTCAAAATCACTTGTCCCACAAGATCACACAAGCAAGCATTCCACAGCGTGCTCCGCGTCGGACGCGGACACGGCGTCGGGCTGGTTCCTGCACGGGTCGAACGGCGGCGGGGCCCCGGCAGCCTTGTACCAGCGGGTCCGGGACCTGTTCCATGCGCGCTCGCCGGGGCCCCGGGGCCCTGCGGAGGGACAGGAGGCGCCTACTGTCACAGGTATATACTTTTATAATTAATTGTTAAACTTACATCAAACAACAAAAAATGTTATGTAGTATTAGACTAAATGATCATGTCAGAAAAAAAATCTTATTGCAGTAGCTTAAATAGAACATTTTATTGGATTTAGAAAAAAGTGTTTAAAATTACTTTACTTTACCCAATATAATAACATATACGGTACATTTACATATATAAGCAGTTTAAGCATGCATGTTTATGTGATAGAATATTGCTTGAAAATACACTTAGTTAATACCTACTGCAAAATTTTCTTTATAAGCGACAACATCATCTGTGTTTACCAAATTGTTAGGTGCCTATATCAAAATTTTCTTCATTCAAAAACCAAACCATTCTACATACTGAAAGCTAAGCTTTAACAGTATTCGTAATCCATACTTAATACTTAATATCCATATTAATATTATAAATGCGAAAGTAACTCTGTCTGTCTGTCTGTTACTCAATCACGCCTAAACTGCTGAACCAATTTTCATGAAATTTGGTATGGAGATATTTTGATATCCGAGAAAGGACATAGGCTACTTTTTGTCCCGGGAAAATGACGCAATCCCGAAAATCCCACGGGAACGGGAACTATTCGGGTTTTTCTTTGACTGCGCGGGCGAAGCCGCGGGCGGAAACCTAGTTTTATATAAATGTTATTGTTCTACAGTAAAAGCGGAAATCCACGGTATAAAAGAAGTGACGTCCACCCAAGAGCAGTCGGACAGCGACAGCGGGGCGGAGGCCACGCGGCGAGATCACCACTATGAGGATATCTATCTTGCGAGAGAGGAGCATCAGAGGAGGAGGTAGGTTTAGAGTTATTCTTGTATAGTAGTGATGTAGTAGAATCCTATACAAAACGACATTCTGAGCCTTCGAACACTGCTTAACTAAAAGACCACCCAAAAATAACATATGGAGTTTTGGGTAGTAATTTTTTTACGCTGATAGTGAAATCAGCGCAGCATCAAAAATGAAGCATTTTGGAATTTGCGCTGTTGAAATGGTTTTGAAAATCACTATGAGCACGATTGTACTCATATTGGTTTTCATAGAATATATAAATAAAATGTATTTGTCGGAATTTTAAAAGTAAATAACCGGACTGGTTCGTCTAAACTATGGTCTAAACATACTTTTTTAGAAATGCTGTCTGTCTATTTTACGTAGAAGCTATGCTACGCTATAGCTATGCTATAGTTGGGTTAAATAAGTAAGGCGGGTTAGATATTTTGTCTAGTAACGTTTTGAAATAATTATATCTCTCTTATATCATTTTCTTCGTTAAAATGTTTTACTTTTAAGTAAATATTATTAATATTCTACCAATAGGAGCAGTTCTCGAGATTCCGGCAGTCACAGTCGACCGGGAAGCGCAGCACTCGTTGTCGATTATGATACTAAAGATAACATGAATGACACGTAAGTATCAAGAATTAATTAAAAACAATAAAAACGTGTATTTGAAATATAGAAAGTAACATATTTGCTAAAAGTGATGTGTTCAAAATTAAAGTGTTGGTATGTCGTAGCCTTAGTTATTATTTCTATGCTATGAGATTAATATTTGATCATTCGTTCCGATTGAATTCAGAACCTCTTCATTGTAGGGTGTGTTCATTCGTCAAAATAAATATTTTATATTAGGGATGAATTTTTATTCACACAAATAAAAAATCAGCAATTCAAAAATATTTTTGGATTTCATTCAATAAATGATCTTCTAAAATTTCAAATATTATTAAAATTAAATAATAATTATTATATTCTTTATTTAGATCGAGCAAAAACTACGAAGAGGTATCACCGCCGCCATCGGAGACGCAAACTAAATCTACCATCGCGACCAAACTCGCTGCACTCACACATAAAGCACAGAACTTTGTAAGTTTTTACTATTTTATAATAAACTAGCTGTGCCCCGCGGTTTCACCCGCATGGCTCCGCTTCTGGTCTTAGCGTGATGATACGAGTATATAGCCTTATAGCCTTCCTCGATAAATGTGCAATCTAACACCGAAAGAATTTTTCAATTCGGACCAGTAATTCCTGAGATTAGCGCGTTCAAACAAATAAACAAACAAACTCTTCAGCTTTATATTAATAGTAACTATAGATATAGATGATATTTATTTGTAGATTTGAAATGATATAATTATGAAAACAAATTATTGTCTTCTAAAAATTTTAAGAATTTTGATGATATTGGAATTGGTGATGAAATAACTCATTCCTAAACGTAGTTTATATAATATGTAATGGGCATCGTAGTTGAAGCTTTAAATCTACAATGCATGTTAGTTGACAGATTAATCTTTTAAATTGTCTAAGCAGGAAAAGGTTTTTAGCATAAAAGTAGGTAGTGCGTACATTTGGTAGATTGCTTATTTTCTCGGTTGTAGTTATCAGCTGAATTTAATAATATCTTGAACGAGTTTCTTTTAGTGCCTATGAATAATATTAAGGATCTACAGCTATAACAACAATGCCCACAGCCCAATAAACAAATATATTCTGTATGAAATAATTGGCTATGGTCATTAATTTTTCTATATTTTTTTTGCAACATGCTCTTTATTTCCGTTGCTACGCGCATCTACGATCCAAATTTTTGTGAACATGTGAAAGGAAGTTTACGATTTCTGTTATTTATATATATTTTTTTTAATATTGCCATATAATCGAACTTTAAAATACGATTTATAATTTAGATGATTCCTTTTTTATTTGAAATTTAGTCACTTACCTAGTGACTTATAAAAGAGTGAATTTAGTCACCGTTTGATCCCATTTAATTCAATCCAATTCAGACCATTTGAATTCGGTTTAGTTTTTTTTGTTAAAAAATAATTATACACAATATTACCCAGAAATTATAAAAATACATTTTTACCCAGGCCAGTCGCATATCATCAGCGGCTGGGAGCCGTCGGGCATCGGTATCCGACGATACCACAGTGGTGCAAGCCTCTGCATCATCAGGGGTCTCCTCTGGTGGCAGTTCTGGGGACGAAGCACCACCCCCACCCCCTCCACCACCCCCACCGGCTGTGCTAGAGGAACCCGCGCTGAAACCCTCGGAACTGAGGAGTAGGCTTGGTAAGTTAATTATCATTGGTTGCAGCTAAATTTTCTGGGGATTTTCTTGTCTACTCTCAACGCGCCTAAAGAAGTTTCACTTCAAAAAATAGTTTATATCGTTTACAAAAAATGGAGTCGTAAGTTAAAAAGAAAACTTGTGTCGAAACGAAATATGTGGTTTGTAGTAAATTCAGGTAAAGTCCGGTCGCGGAGCAGGAAGAATTTCGTACATTAACCTGTTATTACCTGTCACTGTCACTCCCTTGTAAAAATGATGTGTCTTGCTCGCACAGGTGCAATGACCGCCGTCCTTAGGGATTGTAAACCTTTAACCTGAGAGCGTAAGGTTTGTGTTTGCTTGATTGGTGTCAGGTGTTCAATTATGATTTTGTGAATTCAAAATTTATAAGAATAAACCTCAAACTCTTTATGTCCAATCAAAATCCGCCTAAGTCGAAATCGCGTGTTAGACTAACGTATTTCTGTAATATTGTACTGTATAGTAAATTATTTTTTGAAAAATAAGGTCATAAAGGAGTTTCACTTCTTATGTGTGTACACGCACACTTTTTTATATAATATATCGTTGTTATTGAAAAAGTTAAAATGTAACTAGCTAATAAGTATTGTAAATGAATAAAGGACATTTATTTAATAAATTAGTAAAAAAAATTTTCTCCTCCAAATATTTCATGTAAACTGCACTTCATTCAAAAATGTTTGTGACCACTATCAGTAGGTAAAGAGGTCATTGTACGAAATTCTTTCTGCTCCGCGACCGGACTTTAGTTTAAATCATAGACTTAAAATAGTATAGAAATAAATTTCAGATTTCATCGGAATTGAGGCATGAAAGGTAAGTGGACCGAGAAAATATTACCGATTTATAAGCTTCTTCACTATTTTTAATTCCACGATAAAACAGTTTTATCAAATAAGTAATTACTCATTATTAAATTAATAAACTAATTACGGAATCACTTTTTAGAAATGGCACGAAAAGAAACTTGCGTTAGGTATTTGATTTTTAATTTTTATAAAGAAATTTTTAATTGTTTTATGAAGTTTCATAATTATATAATGACTGTCAAGTAAAGAAGTTAATTCATATTTGAAAGGTTTTTCCCGCAGTCCTCCGCTTCTGTTGGTCTTAGCGAGATGATATTATATAGCCTATAGCCTTCCTCGATAAATTAGCTATCTAACACCGAAAGAATTTTTCAAATCGGATCAGCTATTCCCGAGATAAGTGCGTTCAAACAAAGAAACAAACACACTCCTTAGCTTTGAATAATTTTTTACAACAACAGTATTTTTTCAATAACAGTGCTTATAGTCCGGGATACATCGCCCATTTTTGCAAGTGATTACTATCAAGCTAATTTTTCGTGAGTAGCTTTATTTTTATGAGATGCCCAATAATTTCATGTACGAAACTCTCGATTGTGGTAGCTTACAGAGGTAACAAGGATAAAAATTTTTGATTTGACGGTTCTCAAATATTTATTACGCAATTTGTAGGACAATATGTCTGTTGGATTATATAAGTATTAATTAAGTGAAAATAAAAAAATCAGCTGGTTAGTAATCATTTATGATGACTTCGTTATCGATACAAATTGGAAAGGGGGACTCTTTGATCAAACCATAGATTTTGTAGGACAAATATTTTTTCGAATAATTTAGATAATTATCTTGAGATTGAACAAAAAAAAAACATTCAGTTAGTAATTAATATTTGAGAACCGTCAAATCAAAAATTTGTATCCTTGTTACCTCTGTAAGCTACCACAATCGAGAGTTTCGTACATGAAATTATTGGGCATCTCATCAAAATAAAGCTACTCACGAAAAATTAGCTTGATAGTAATCACTTGCAAAAATGGGCGATGTATCCCGGACTATTATACCTCAGCTTATAAAACAAGCACAAATTACTATCTTAAGAATTAAAAATAATTGAGGGTAGTCAAATATATATTTGTTTTTGTGTTTGATTAGTTTATTCGTCGTAATGACGCATGTCACAGTGGTTTACATTGAGTCAAACGATTATCATGGTGAGTTTATATTTTGTTTATTTATCTTCTTATTGATAGCCAATTTTAATATATTTTTTGTTATATTCATTAAACTTATATATTTCATGAAGGTTTAATTAGAGGAGCTATATCAAATATTATTTGGATTTAGGATTTAGAATATCTATCCTGGGAATTAAAATCCATATTGCATGAAATGAAAAGAAAACTTTTTGTTACTAATCAGTAATCGCGCTTTGTATTTTCATTAAAAAAATAACAGAAATAAACAATTGTGCAATTTTCTAATGCTACGTTTTATTCAAATTGACATGGTGAGATATTTTAATTTCAAATGTGATTTTTATTTATGATCATATGGAAATAATTATTGTAAAGTAGAAGGTTGTACATTTTTTGTTATTAAAATCTATGTAACATATAATAAATCTGTAGAAGGGTCAATTCTGTACATTGAAAATATTGAAAAAATAAATAGCAGGGGGTGTTACTGGATCGATACCAAACCCAAATATGTGATTAAAAAAATTTTTGTCTGTCTGTCTGTCTGTCTGTATGTGAAGGCATCACGTGAAAACTAACGGTTCGATTTCGATGAAACTTGGTATAAATATACCTTATTATCCTGGGCTTAAAATAGGATACTTTTTATCCCGTAAAAATACGAAGAAAAAAATAAATCTTAATTTTTCTTAATTTTTCCGCGCGGACGGAGTCGCGGGCGGAAGCTAGTTATAAATATTTTACATGCATTTCTGATTGCTTGGTACCTAATAGTTATTTGCAAGTTTCTCATAGAAATGAAGGCATTATACTTATATTTTAAGTAACAGGTTTTAGGTATTTTATCATTCCTATAACACACCATCTCATTAGGAGAAACTAATGTTTAAGATAATTCTTATGTTGCTGCAAACGTCTGTAAATACTGTTTTTTTACCTAGCAACAGCAAGTATTTAAGCCATCGAATCATATTTCATTAATTTTGCGTGTTCTTGTTTTGGAGCTCCGTAGCTCAACATAAAATGTGACCGAAGTCCGAACTGACACTTTCATAAAAAATTAAAGTAATTTTCCCGCTAGCTTATTAACTTAAATGTAATTATAATTCCTAAAAATGTCTCCTCACTTTATAAAATTATTTTTTCTACAAAATTTAAGGTAAAAGTCCAACTATTTTTTTATCTATGCGTTGGTATGCTATTACATAAGTTCTCTATTAGTCGATACTTTAAGTTGTAAAATGGAAAAAATGTACCTATATTAGTTACTTTCGTAGTTTTAACGCAAAATCAGTTTTCTGCTTAAAACCGAACAACGAAACAATTTGCCAAAAAAGCTCCGGAACCCAGAGTTTAAGAGGAAAGCTTAAGTTGGCTCAATATAATTTAGCTACATATTTATAAAGTACAGGGCAATTAAATTCGCTTTCTACATTTAATGGGTTGTTAGTGCCGTTCTGTTTGCCATACAAAACAATAATATGTAAAAATTGTATCATTTAAATTACTGTTTACTTTCATTTTGGTTAACTTTAAAAAACTGCGGTTTTTTAAGTGTCAATTTCAATTATGTTTTTAGATCTAATGTGATAGATACAGTTTTATGTAAATGAAGATAAATACATAGTAATTATAATAACATAAAAGTTAATTTTTAATTAATAAGGACCTACTCAAATAAAAATTTATTCATTAGGTAAAATAATCGAATAAAATATTTATGTTTATCAAGTATTTTTCCGTTCCGTTCGATGCCGGGATAAGTATTTTTAATACCTACTTATACATATTCTAAAACTTCTCCGGGACACTTACGACATTTTAGTATGGAACATCTTTCTACTTTATATAAATAATGTTGCAAAATTATAATAATGGCTAAAATGTTTGCATTTTAGATGAAACCTTATAATATAATTTATAGTTGAGATATCTATTTATAGCATAACAAATGATAGAGTTTAAAATTTGAATGTGTTGTAAATGATATGAAATCTTATCGAAATAAGAAGAAATTCTCATTGATAAATTGAATTTTGTTTCACGTTCGACTTTTTACTGATAAAATTTTAAAATTGTCATAAGAGTACAGCTTAGAAAATTTTAATTTCTTTAGAATGGGTAGTGAGCGAGGTACCCTTTACACTGGGAATATTTGATTCACAATTTTTAGGATTTCTGTAAATGCAGAATTACTTAATATTATAGAATACAAAAGAAAGTAGGTACGTCATAATATAATATAATGAAACGCATATGCAGTACTTGTTTATATTACTTACACTTACCTATATGAGGTTTTTTCTCTTAAGGTATTTAAATTTACAGACTGTTATTGTATGAAAATTTCTTGTAATGCAATGCAAATGTATGCAACAAGTCATATTAGTAATACATCAGCTACATTCAGATTAAATGAAACGGTCGAACCGATTGATTATATGCACAATTTCCATTCCCCCACACCGCGTAACCGTGTCGATGCAGTATGCAAATCGATCGCACATCTGCGTCCAATGATGCATTCTTACGCATACTTCTTATGCATTTTCTAATGTTTATTTATCCATGTACACCAAATTGCACACGCAAGGTTTTTCGATTTTCAATTGTATAAGATCCTTCAGGAAATATCCGAACGTTGAAGACAGGCGCTCGCGCCGCGTACTTTCTCTCCCCACTAAAAGTGGACCGTTTCAGGGGGGAGGCGCGACTCGTCCGCAGACGACGAGCGACCGCGCGGGCCGAACCTCGTGAACAAGCAACCGGCGCTGCCGTTCGTGCCACCCGCGTTCCCGCACAACGCGCCGGACCGGCTCATCAAACCCTCGGAGTATTTGAAGACAATCACGGCGCCCTGCAAGCGGGACGAAAGCGCGGCGGAGGCCCGGCCGCCGGCGCCCCCGCCCGCGCCCGAGCCCGTACCCCCGCCGCCGCCCGCACCGCCCCTGGCGCACCAGCCCTTAGCGGCCATCAGCAGCGCTGAACTGACAGCTGTGCGCCTTAAAACGACGGTCACCAAGACCCTCTCAGCGCCGCCCACGCGCTCCGTCAGCCTGCAGTGCCTTCCAACCGCGGCTGAGATATACAAAAATGCCAAGACAGACCTGATAGAGGAACTCAAGATGTCGAAGGACATCACGGGCATCAAGAAGCTGAAGGTGGAACGCGCGAGGCGCGAGAGCCTGCAGGACAAGGAGACGTTCACGGAATTCACGAAGCGGTTCACGGCTGATAACTTTGTCGATCAGGTGAGTGCATTTTCTGTATACATATTAACGAGATGTTAAGCCATATTAATTACAGTATGAGGCAATTTATGAGCAGTGATTTAGAGCTAATTACAGCTAGTGTGATAGCGTAGTTCTTGTATAGCTCCGCGATTGAATAGTTCGTGTATTATATTGAATTCATCTAACATATTATATTATTCTGGTTTAAGTCTTAATGAATTTAATTGGCAATGGCAAAGATGATTGCGAATAAATTATTTTAAAATATATCTTAGATTTCGAATCCGCGGACGTAATTATAGTTGACTATAATAAACATACACAAGAATGATTGGTGAAAGGCGTGTATTGCACAAATAAGAAATAAAATCAGTTCAGTAGTTAAACTGTAAAGATGCAGTTATTTAGTAAATTGTATCTACAGCATAAGACAATAACGATATTAATCCACTTACTAATTAACTTGTTAAGACTAATGTTTCTTTTATGTATGAGTAATGCGATTAATCATCACTTTAGTTAAATAATGGATTTAAGTGGTATTCGTATAAAGTTGTTTTTCTAATAACTTGAGTTCAAACAAACATCAATTCATCTATTTGATGAACGCTTGTCAGTCATATGTTTGATCACAAGTGAGGTTTTGTTTAGTTGATTTCTATAAACAATCTGCTTTCACAGTGACTTGGAGTAATCGACTTAAATCTATATGTGAATTCGGTTCTAGAGCGATTTCCATTTCTTCAACGAAGTTATGCATTTCTGCCTTGATTCAATTAGCATCATAGTATAAATAAATTCCCACACCTATAGTATATAAAAACAGTCTAATTGTGCCAAGGAAATAATTTTCAATTATAATTAAGCATATAGCAACACAGCTTATATACTAAATTCATTACTGCAATATCTTTTACCGTACAATCTAATCAAGAAACAGTTAGAAATTTCGCGTTTGCAACTTTAACTCATTATACGATAAACGGCTTTATTAATCAATTAATTAAAACTCAAATTGGCGGTTATGAAAGTTCTCTTGAAAAACGCGCGAATCGCACATACGTCACGTACATAAAATGGCGTTGCATCCGCATCCGACACACTGATCTAGTTCACCCCGTCTTGCGGAGTAATAGCCGTGAAGATGACTAGCCTTTTTGACCAAATAACTAACGCGGCGATGGAAAATTTTCGTTGATAGCACACGATCTCTCTCGCAAAAGATATATAGACGTTTATTGCGCTTTTGTTTTCCTCTAGCTTGTATGCGTTTTTACGATTTATATGTTTGGAGCATGAATTGTTACATTTTATATCGGTCGGAAGCGTTAGAACATGCGTTGAAAATGTTATTGAACGCTTTCTCAAATAAGATGAATTATTTTAGTCGTATTAAAAAGATCAGGGGATTTGTACTTGGACAAAGTTATTAGTCGTCAAGGTTCATTTAAGCCTCTTTAAGTATTATATTTCCAAAAGTTACTTTTTCGTTCATCGTTTCTTTCCGTTTTCTTATAAAAATCTAATTTAGATTAAAATTTCAAATTATTTTCAGTTTTATTATATATTTTTTAAAGCTAGCTATCAAGATTACTTTTCCAAAAAGGCAGGAATTACTTATAACAAATGAGATACTTATTAGTAATTTTCAGTATAATTTCCAACATCAAACAATTTTAAAAAAGTTAAACAGAACCAATCGAAAACCATTCCATATTTTAACACACATTCCTAGAATCTATGTAACATAGCCTATTGAACTGTGAAATTATTTTTGTAATCGTTGTAAAATTGTATTTCCAAGGCTGTATGCATTGTGTTGTGAAAGTATTTTGTCATTAACCTTATTATTGATAGCTGGCTTGTTAGAAATTGTTTTATTTGAATCTGAAAACGTTTTACTGCAGAAGTAATGTTCGAGAAAACATATGTCATTGCAGTCGTTTTCTCTCTTTAGTGTTTTCTGTGTTGTACGAGATAGCCGCTTGCTTTTGTAGTATCTTTACGTTGTACATCCATACTTAATATTATAAATGCGAAAGTAACTCTGTCTGTCTGTCTGTTACTCAATCACGCCTAAACTACTGAACCAATTTTCATGAAATTTGGTATGGAGATATTTTAATACCCGGAAGGACATAGGCTACTTTTTATCACGGGAAAATGACGCAATCCAGGAAATCCCGCGGGAACGGGAACTATGCGGGTTTTTCTTTGCCTCAGTCAAATTGCCATTTTTTTCATATTATAAATGATGTCATCATAACCTATCTAAAATTAATCGGTGCAGTAGTCTTTGCATTCTATCACGGTTAAATGCAATATTTATTTTGATGTAGAAATGTAGTCTTTATATTTAAAATGGTATGAGAGAATGAGGATATTTTTTTTTCATAAACGAGCCAATTGGCAAAGATGATGGATGACATACAAGTAATATATCGCAAAATTCTTCTAATTACCAACGATTTCTGCATCATTGCCTACGAGTATCAACACGATAATTAATCACGAATGCTTTATAAAATCGCCTTTTAATTATTGACATAATATTGTAACGTACATTATGATCGATATGATTCTATATTAATTAATGTTAAAATAGATTAATCTAACATTTACTTAGACGCAACTGCACTGCAATTATATCTTGACTAGCGGTCCGCCCCGGCTTCGCCCGTGGTACATATTTCGTAATAAAAGGTTCTTTCTCAGGGTCTAAAGATTGTCTGTGCCAAATTTCATCAAAATCGGTTGAGAGGTTTAAGCGGGTAACAGACAGACAGACAGACAGAGTTACTTTCGCATTTATAATCTTTCTTATTCTTAATACTATTATAAAGGCGAAAGTTTGTTTGGATGTATGGATGTATGGATGTATGGATGTATGGATGTTTGTTACTCTTTCACGTTAAAACTACTGAACCGATTACAATGAAATTTAGCACATATATAGAGGGTAACTTGGATTAACACATAGGATAGGTTTTATCCCGGAAATCCCACGGGAACGGGAACTATGCGGGTTTTCCTTTGAAAACGCGGGCGAAGCCGCGGGCGGAAATCTAGTAGGTACATATTAGTAGGGATAAATAGGTACCTATCTCACACGTTTTCGTAAACATACCTATTTAAAATCCTGATCTATATCTTATTCATGTTAATAACCATAATAAAAATAAAGAAGAAATTAAGTTTTTTTTATACATAATGCATTACATTCTATACAATTTTCTAAAGAAACACATGTTAAAACTTAAGTACGTACTGCATTTTGAAATCAGTTATGACTAACTTTAAAGACTCCTTTCACTGATCAGAAATCAGACAACATGACTACAAGTTTTTATTCAGGCTTTTTAATCAATTTTGAACGGTAATAAGTTTTCTTAGTGGACAGTTTTTGTAGATTGAGTGATTTTGAATGACTTGAATGTAGGATTTTTTATTTTTTATAGAGAAATTGAAGATTATGCTATAATTTGATTTGTATTTCGTCGATAGTGACGAAAAAAGAAACGAGTAAATTTAATTATGAGTATTGTAAATCATTTGTATTTAAAAAATAATGTCTTAATTCATTGGTACAAGGAACTAACGAGTAATCAAAATAACAATAGGTATTAAATAAATCATTACCTGAATATAATTTAAAAGTTATAGAAACACGACCTCATTTTTATGTTTACCCACATTCGAAAGAAGCATTTCATTTCTTAAGTTCCCGAGTCTCGAAGGACCAATAAAATAAAATGGATCCTTCTAGATAGTTTCGTCTAAATTCCGAGATTGCAATTCTGAAACTAACATTGTTGTGCTTGGCTTTGTAATATACCAGATGGGAAAGATATCTGTAAGATCGGATAAGTGTAATGTAATCCTCTTTATAGTTTAGTACTTTTAATAGAAACTGTCTTAAAATATATTTATTTTATTTTTTTAAAACATTATTGGGCTGTATAAAATGTAAATTAACAATAACTAGATTTCCGCCCGCGGCTTCGCCCGTGTTTTCAAAGAAAAACCCGCATAGTTCCCGTTCCCGTGGGATTATAAATCCAAGAATAAAACCTATCCTATGTGTTAATCCAAGTTACCCTCTATATTTGAGCTAAATGTCATTGTAATCGGTTCAGTAGTATTTGCGTGAAAGAGTAACAAACACACACATACACATCCTCACAAACTTTCGCATTTTTAATATTAGTAGGACTAGTAGTATTCAGGTATTCCTACTGCAGCTTTATTATTTAAGAACATATGACAGTAAATTTTGATTGTTAGAAACACGTATTAATATGATAAACATCTTTAGTTAGGATAACGTATAAGCTATTGAGACGATACATCTTCTTATATATAAAATTCTCGTGTCACAATGTTAGTCTGCATACTCCTCCGAAACGGGTGGACCGATTCTCATGAAATTTACTGTGCATATCGGGTAAGTCTGAGAATCGGCCAACATCTATTTTTCATATGTACCACGGGCGAAGCCGGGGCGGACCGCTAGTAGATAATATCTAAGAATGAATAAGATGGTCTAAGGTGTCCGTGGTGGGTCGTTTATTTTAAGAAAATACATTATAACTTTGTTTTCATACTTTGCATATTACCTAATAGTAATAATTTATGTACAAAACATACATAATCGTTTCCAAATAAAACGTATCGATACGCGGATATGCTAAGTTTTGTGTCAATACATGTTAATTTCGCACAATACTTTCGAATTATATAATTTTAGTGAAATTACGGAAAGCAAATTATTTACGAGGTTATAAGGCATTCATAATTTTAAAATTTTACTTTAAGACTGTAGTGGTTGTTCAAACGAAAGTTGTTGAGGTAACAATAAAATATTTGAAGAATCATCTAGAATATATAGGCATATGAGTTAGATGCTGATGACATCATTCAATGAATAAAAACATTGTGAAGAAATTTATGTTTACTTAAATTAAACCGTTCTGTGATCTGGGTTGTACAAATACCTAAAATCAAAGTTAAGAGGATCTTGCTATCATTTTTTTATAAATTCAATTGATTCATAAAATACTGCATATAACTTTTATTTGCAAAAAGCATGATAATTGTGTTTTGGTAAAACTTTTTGGGAACAGTAAATACGGTTTGCAAAAAAAATATTTTAATTTATTTAACGTAAGTACATAAAAATTAATATCCCATAACCACGAGACTTGCTAGAAACCTAAGCTTAAAGTGAATGTTCAATTAAATTCGCGTAGTAACCAAGATTAAGGACTAGAAACCAGTAAATTCATTTCTAACCCCGTTTACCGTTGCGGTCACGGTCAGCGCGGATCGCGTGTTATGTAACAATGAAACTGTTTTGCTAACTGTACTCGCTATAAATATGTCGGGAATTTATATCTTGTTATTTATTGGTTTTTGTTACGGATAGCTTGTTAAAAGTGTGAAAAATGGTGGATTGGTAGATGATTTCGTGGTTACAAAAAATGTTATCTGGTAAGCTAGCCAAGCTTGTTATTTAATTTATTGAAATTCATAATATAATTTTATTTTGATAAGTAGATACCTAAATATTCGTAAATAGATTTACCAGTCATGAAAGGTTTGAATTTATTTTAATTGTTAGAATAATTATTGTAAATAGTAATTTATTTACCTAAATTCAAATTAACAGTTAGGTAAATAAATTCTCTTGAAGAAAAGTTAAGTGATATACTTAACTTATGGTATGAAAACAAAATGTAAACATGCTGTAAAACGTCCATAACAAATGGCTTACATAAAATAATTTGAATAATTACGAGTTACTTTACATGAGACATTTTCACCGATTAGCTAGTTTCTAACTTATTTAAATGACGGAGAAAATTTTCCTGCAAACTGTGTGCGGTTTCAAAATTAAAAGTCATTATTTTAATCAGAATTTCTCTACAATTACTTCCATATTTATTAAATTGCGCTGGTAATCGAAGCAAATGTCTTAATTATGTGTAACCCTGAGGTTACGCACGCAGTCTAGACTTTATAATCTAGTCTAGACTATAATATTATGGCCAATTTAATTGAAATCCTTTAGGTATGATATGGGATTATAAATTAAATTAATAAGCAGATTTAAATCAATCCGCTTTATTTTATACGATTCTTTAATAAAGTTAGAGGATGACAACCACTTAAATAATTGTTACTATTACAGTTTTAATCAGTTATAACCTTATAGGTTATATATACTGATAACTATTAAGCATGTTAAGCTGGCAGTCAAACTATAAGAGCAATTGTATAGGGAGAGGGCTCATTCGCAGCCCCATATATCTCACGCATAGTTGGTTAGTCATTGTGGAGATTAGACGGCTCTGAAGTTGATGATTAATCTTGATAATTTGCATAATCCTTGGTCATAAGTTTGATTACTGAACTGAATTTATTAAAATATGAGGATATTATATTACACAATATATAAGTAGTATACGTAATATATAGTATAGTAATTTATTTATTTATGAAATATCATATTTTAAATTGACAACACAATTCCAAAACAGCGCCACCTGTTTTCGAACTATGTTTATCGGACAGTTCGTTCAATCGTTCTTTAACCCCGGTCACTCACTTGCGTGCAAACATTCGCGCAATTTGACCGTACGAATGTTTGCACCCATCAATGTAAAAAAAACATTCGCAATTGTCCTACACTTGTAGATTTGCGTTTGCGAAAGTGAATGACCGTTATATCTAGTAGACGCTGTCCTTTGTGCACTCAATACGATGGCTGGTCGACGGAAGGGTTGCCCACAGGTCCCAGAGCGCGACGCGGCTGGCAATGTGATACCGGCGTGGAAGCGGCAGATGTTAGCACGGAGAGCGGCGGAGAAAGCGCGGAGAGATCTGGAGAGAGAGCTCGCGGGCGAGGCGGAGAGACGGAGAGCTGCGGCCGTGCCTGCTTGGAAGAGGCAACTGCTGGCAAGACGGGAGGAGGCGGAGAATCGATTGCGGTAAGTTAAAAGGATTTATTCAGATGCATATTAGTCGTTTACGATAGTAGGAAGTAGGATATACACATTAATGAAGATCGATATTTAGATATCGGATCTGAATTTGGGTGCATAAATAATAAATAAACATAAATTTACAAAACTCGTTGCATAATAAGTAATTGATTAAGAGAATAATAATTATGTAATAAGTGAAATGTTATTGGTTATTGATTCAGAAATTTACCTATAAATGATCCTTTATATACAATATGTAAATTAAGTTAAAAGTTTATATTTTAGACGTTTATTAACATTATACTGCTTGTTAACAGTAACTTAACATTCCTACTCTAGGAATTAAATCGTAGTATTTACACAGAGTTTTTATTTTAACTAACAAACAATCTTCCAGGCAATCGCTATACACGCCGAAAGTGGAAGACAGCAACGGCATCACAGAGCGAGAGAGAGAACGGGAGCGGGAGCGCGAGCGAGAGGGATGGCGCGCGCTGGGCGGCGGGCGAGCGGTGTCCATAGATAACATAACTCTGTGTTATGACGCGCCGCCGCCGCCCGCTCGTGCGCCTTCGGAGATGAAACTGTCTACTGAACATTGTAATGGTGAGTTGGGGGTTGTGAGGGTTATAGGGGTTGCAGGCACTTGAAGCTTATGCTTTCAACTGATCGTTGTTGTGGTGATTTGATGAAGTTGTAGGGGTGGGGCACTTCAGGTTTATGATCGTTATTGTGGTGATTTGTTGGGGTTGTGGGGGTTGCAGGCACTTCATGCTTTTCATTGACCCTTGTTGCAGGGTCACACTTCGAGCTTATGAACCTTGTTGTGGTGATTTTATGTGGGTTACTAGTACTTTAGTGCAAGCTTATCTTACGGACTTAACATATTCTATTGCAAGTATGGTACCTACCAGATAATAGTCGCCACACACCTCCATTTGTTTCTTTAAATACCAGAACATTTTGGTTATTTCTGCTATAACAGTCAATACCTCAAAATGTAATACGGAGCCCTTTTTCATTAAAAAAAATTAACAATGATATCTCGCACGATGTTTTATCACCCTTAGCTTAGTTCTTAATTTTATATCCAGAAAATTTTAATAGCTTACTTTTTCCCAGGACACGCAACAACGAACGGCAAGCACAGTGTCGAGGAGGAAGAAAGCGCCAAAATTATCCCGTGGAGAGCTCAACTGCGCAAAACTAACAGCAAACTTAACTTACTCGAATAGGTTTAATTCTATTGTTAGTGTTTCATTATTTACCTAAAGGAAACTAGACGTGTATTCGTTTCTAGAAGGTTCTAAGTATGTCGTCGACTACGCTTAGATATTCCAAATTAAGGCGGAGTAGGCAGAGCGTGACACGGAGAAATTAGAAATGTATTGAAATATATTATTATACGAATACTTACAAAAAACGTTTATTACTGAATGTAGGGGGAAAAATTATGATAAGTTTTGTTTTAATAAAAGCTCAGCTACAAAACAATTTAATAATGTACTCATGAATTAGGTATACCTAGCGAAGATTTATACTTATATTGTTTGAAACTGGTGCTCATAGTGTGTAATAAAAGATATTTATGTGATTGCTCACAATATTTTAAGTGCATAAACAAAGTAATCAATTTTCTAAATATAAGATCTGAATAGGCACTGTTTTGTTTGTTGAAGAACTCAAATAAAATATTAAAAATTTGCTGTCTTATTTTTATACCTTGGACAATCTAAGGCGTAAAAATTTCAATTGTCCATTTTATTTTTGTATTCTCTTTCGATTAAGTAAATAGCTATAAAGTAGCGTTAACAAAACAATGTAAAAATGTACTTACGAAGTAATTATATAACGATATATGGATATATTTACTGCCTTATGTTTACGAAGCCAGAGAGTGCTCTAGTATTTAATACGAATATTTAATATAAAATTAAGTTTTCTAACAAGCGAGTGATACCATTGTTGCAATACTAGTTTGTAAGCTTAACAAGCTTTGCGTGTACATTCAAAGATTTATCCAAAAAATTCTTTCGACATATTTTTTGGAATTAACTTTTTTTGGTAACTGTACTTTTTATATGAATTTGTATGAGATTATGTTGTTAATAAAATCTGTTGCTTACATTGTGTTTTTGTTTTACTGCCAATGAAACTGATACCTTACCAAATGCAGGGAAATAAAACATTTAAATTGCATGTGTTGCGCGAAATAGCATTCGTGTAGTAAACAAGGTAATAAAAATGAAATTACTGCTTTAGGAATACGGAGTAATGCATTTTTCAAAACGCTTTCTTAGAGGTAATGTATTCATGTCCTACTTACAGCTTCTGTAGACTGTAAATCTTGGATTTAAATCAGAGGTTTTTTTTAATCACACCATACAATATCGTCCCCCTACAGGGACACTTTATAATATTGACATAGTAACTAGATGCATTAATTTCGCAGTAACTCTCTAATATTATTCCTTCTAAAACGAGATATAGTAACCTGTAACTAACTAGAACCTAGTAAAATTAGTATAGCTAACTAAAAAAAGTAGATTTTTTATAGTGCTCTTTTCATAATGCATTAAATTCACGTTTCTGTTTTGATTACAGTTATATTGGTTCTTATATTAAAACCATTAGTAAAATGTACATTTCGAGAAGAAATAACAAATAACAATTCTTCAAAATATAATTTGTTTATGGACAATATCGCCGATCCATTTATTAATCCAGCTGCTGAATCACTTGTTAAAATCGTAATTAATAATAAAATAGAAGAACTGAAACCCTTTCTCCAAGATAATGATGTTATAACTATGGAGACAGAAAACAATCTAAAACTTGAAGGGAAAGATGAGACCACTATAATAGAATTCATACCCAAAAAGGAACACATCAGTAAAGAAGGATTAAGAGAAAAAAACAAACCTCTTAAGGATAATGTAAACAAATATAAAAAGGTCAGAGACAAAATCCAAAGAGCTTTAGATAAAGAAGCTATTTCTGATAAAACACAGCTTCTTGTGATGAAGACATTAGATCAGCTCATAGCAAAATTAATTGGCAGTCAGTGTAGTTGGAAGAGCGGATATGAAAATGATACTAAAAGCACGAACTTGCGTACATCACACGTTATCAATCAAATGTGGTTCCGACATTGGAAACAACTAAGAGAAAATTACGTAAAAAAATTTAAACCTACCACTGATCCAGAACAGTTTGAAGAAACAATGTCATTTCTAGATAAATTACAAACCTTTTTCTCATTAATAACCAAAGATGTAGATTCATTAGCAGATCAATATAACATTAAATGCGTGTATGTGGACAAACCAACATACAGAAAACATCAGAATTTAGTTTACGACTCAGAAACAGATTTAAACAGACATAACTGTCAACAATTCGCAATATGTTCTAATGAACTCAAAAGTTTTATGATGGAATTTTATACTTTTCTCAACGAAACAGTTGTTAGTGTAGTTAGAAATTATGCAGAAATGTATCTAAGAGATACAGACAATGATTTAGAAAAGCAATCTATAGTTAATGCTATAAATGGGAGCTGTGGTATCGTTGGAAAGAATATTATAGAAATATTTGTGAAGCAAACAAAATCCGTTGAGTTAGATAAGAATAAAATAAAGGAAGCAAATATAAAGGCGTTATCGAAATATGTTAAATCTACAATAGCAGAGGTAAGAAATAACGTAAAAACAACTATAAATAATGAATTGAAGACAGTAAGTGAAAGAAAAGCAACTCCTATAGAAGCTGATATTAATGTTAATTTGAAGGTTGATTTGGATAATTTGGAAAGAGATGTTTTGGGCAGGATTTGTCTTATATTCAGATTCTGTAATGGAAAATACAGGGGAAGACGAAGCGGATACCTTATTGATATAAATAAAGAAAACAACATTTATGTGAAAGTGCAGTTAAAACTAGATGATGAATACAAAAACTCTTTGAAATTAAGAAATCCACGACGTAATATGAACCACAAAAATAATTTAAGAGAAATTATAAGCACACGCAAGAGGTTTGACAAAAACTATACAATTTTTAACGTTACTAGGACTACGCCATTCTTTGATAGCATTATAATAAAAGACGATTAGTATTGTATCAGTCCATTTATTTCTTTCAAAATAAATATTATTGAATCTTACAAAAATATACAGAATTTTGCACATTATACAAATATTTTCCGCTCCACATACAAAAGAGCGTATGTGCCCAGCACACGTGTCAGAACTGAAACTTCTTTGGCAAGATTCAAAGATACCAAAATTGTCGCCTTACTCCATGACGTGACGGTATTGCCATGACGCGACCTTGAAATTTTACTCTCAACGCGCCTAAAGAAGTTCAAAAACAAACTATGTATAACAATTAACAACATAGTGTCATAGGGCGTATTCAGAAAGAAAGCTTGAAACTTATAAGCGCTTATCGGCGGTTGTCATGTTCATATATTTTCCTGCGCGGGTTACCAGCGCTGACAAGCGCCGATAAGCGATTATAAGCGCTTATAAGTTTCAAGCTTTCTTTCTGAATACGCCCATAAGTTATATTATATAAGTTAAATTTGACAGATTTGATTAATAGGAGTGTTGTTCATGATGCGCAAGAATGTTGCTGAAACTTTAAAAGTTGTTGCTCCTATGACGAAAATTAACACGTAACACCGCAACATGCTTTATTCAACTTTGAAGTTAAACAAATGATTGCCAAGACTATAAGATAGTCCAGGATCCTTCGCCCATTTTTGCAAGTGGGCGTTATCTCTGTTAGCTACCACAATCGAGAGTTTCGTACATGAAATTATTGGGCGTCTCATCAAAATAAAGCTACTCACGGAAAATTAGCTTGATAGTAATCACTTGCAAAAATGGGCGATGGATCCTGAACTAAGATGTTGTGTTTACACATGTTCACATTCTAAGCATAAAAAGTTCAATCTTGCCTTCAAACATTTGACCCTTCTTTCTTAGAATCATTACAGCATTTATATTCACATTTTTTGTAATTGGCCCAGTGACCAATATTTTATTTTTTTTATTGATTCAAGTTACATACAAAACAATATAAGTTGTTATTACAAAATTATACTTAATATTACAGTAAAATCTTCAATTAAAAATGACAGTCACAGATACAAAATATCCAATTAATATAGATAAACAGAAACATTCAGAAATTGTGTTTTAAATGAATAGTTATCTCAAATGAACTTTAATAATTAAATAAGATTACAAATAAATACAAAATTATCTATTCCAGTAATTTACGCGACAATTTTTTTTCAAATTTTCTACCAATTTTTCTCCCAAAATTTTAAACAAAACACAAACCTGAGGATTTTGCACCCGATACAAACATTCATAAGGTCCATTTTCCATCTTATTATATTTAATTTAATCAATAAGAGTCAGTATAAACTATAGGAAAGTGTTGAACTCTGCCGCTCGACCACGCTATAGTGAGACAGGCGCCATCTTTGAAATTCTGTTGAAACGCGATGGTCGATGGCACTTCGTTGTCTATGCCGTTTATAAGGCAACTGAAAAAAAATAGCATTAAGTTTAATAAATAATTACACGACAATTTCTATAATATGAACTCAACACACTTTTAAAATTTATGAAGTGTATAAAGCTTATTTATTTAGTTGTACGCACTAATCTCATGAACTACTGATTCAATGTGAAAAGCTATGTTAGAAATAGCAATTTTTTATCCAGAGAGGCTAACCATATGTACATTTATTACTTTTAAGTTCATATGAAGTTGCATAGGTTTAAAGAGCTCATCCTAAAAAGTTTTCACTTTAAAATAGAAGAACTATTTGATATTTTTTAAATAGCTTACCAAGGAGTAACATTGAGCTGCATCATCATCTGAGTAGTGCAGAACACAGCTATAATGTGGGACTCTTCAAATTGTAAGACGAGATATTTTCCTGTGGGATCCCAGCACATATCTAGTATGGGGCCCCCAATAGAATCACCAGAGGGCAATTCCACTTTTGTCACATCAAGCACTGGTTGCGCTTTGCTGTCTTTTGCTCCTGTAAAATGTGTTCAAATTAAGTTAACAATAGTCAAATTATCACATTATAGGTGTACAATTATATCCATGTGATGTGGCATAGTTTACAAACAGATAGTTTATTATTCAAGTTATTGTGCATGGTTGATACAATATGTATTTGCAACCACGCGGCAACCTCGCTAACACCAGAACTCTAGCGACCACGTGGCAACATCGCGAACAATAGCACTTCGGCGATCACGAGGCAACCTCGCTAACACCAGCGCTCCGGCGACCACGCGGCAACATCACGCGCATCAGCGCTTTAGCGCCCACGGCTTTGTATTCCATACTCAGTATCATTACATAGTATAAAACAAAGTCGCTTTCTCTGTCCCTATGTCCCTTTGTATGCTTAAATCTTTAAAACTACGCAACGGATTTTGATGCGGTTTTTTTTAATAGATATAATGATTCAAGAGGAAGGTTTTAGTATATAAACTAACCATTCAACAAGCCAGTGTTCCTCAAAGCATATACAATAGGCTCTCCCTTAGCGGCAAACAGCACTATGTCCTGCGGCCCCCAGCACGCAGCGACCACGCGGCAACCTCGCGCGCACCAGCGCTCTGGCGTCCAAGTCTTTGTATCCCATACCCTGTATAGAAACAAGAAAAAACTTAATAGTTATTGATATAGCTCTATTTATATTTTAATCCATACTAATATTATAAATGTGAAAGTAACTGTGTCTGTCTGTCTGTTACTCAATCACGCCTTAACTTCTGAACCAATTTGCATGAAATTTTGTATAGAATTATTTTGATACCCGAGAAAGGACATAGGCTACTTTTTACCCTGGGACATAGGATAGGTTTTATACCGGAAATCCCACGGGAACGGGAACTATGCAGATTTTCTTTGACTGCGCGGGCGATGCCGCTAGTATATAATAATTTGTATCTAAGTTATGTATAGGCGGCAAGTAATTGTAATGCTGAATGCAATGTTGAGGAGATTCCTGCGCTACAGGCGCGCACGTCATACTAATATTACTCATATACATTATTTTTTGGCAGCGCTGAAGAAATTTGCCACTAGATATACTACCAGTCTAACATTAAAATTTTGAATTGTTTATCGTCTCTTTAATTAAATGATAAAATATTTGCAACTGAAATAAAACAATAAAATATAAGGTAAATTACCACACTTTACCTAAATATAATAGATGATGTAGCGGCAAATATCTTGCTTGCATTGAGCGACCATCGTGCAAACACAATTCCACCCCCAGCCACCCTTCGTAATGGTACTGCCGTTTCCATGGCAACATCCCAGATTAGCATGGACGTGTCTGCGCCGCAGCAGCTGATGAGGAGGTCGCCATTTGGAGACCAGCTCACATCGGTGACTGGACTGTGACCTGATCTGAAAGTAATTATAAATTAATTAATAAATAAAATAAATCTGGAAGTAATACTTCTTGAGTGTGTTTTTATCGCAATGAGACGTGAAAGATTTGAAAGAATTAATTTGTATTTAAATTAGTTAGGAAACAATAACCTAACTGCACTAATGTAACTAGTTATAGAGATATATAATGTATTCTTGGTATATTATAAATACTATTATTCAATAAATAAGTTTAAAATTGCCGCCATTATTGCATTTTGTATGAAAATGTAAAAAAGCTATTCTGTACATCTTTAAAGTTAACAATATTAATATATATATAGACTTATTTATTTAATAATTTCTGAATCCTCTATTAAAGCATTACAATAATTTCATTTTTTAGAGTTAATTATAAAAAAATTGTACCTTTTCAACACAACAGCATTGCTCGAAGATGGTTTAGTAAACATAGAATTAGGGTCCACTGTCCACACAATCACTCCCTGCTCACATCCAACCGCTATTTCTGACACTGAATAAGGTCTCCAGCTCAATGAGGACACATGACACTGCGATTTACACTTTAAAGTCGACACAAAGGACACATCAGAACTATACACCCGGACTCCATCATCTGCTGTTGCTATAGCAATTTTCGTGGTATGTGGGTGCCAAGCCATACATTTCACAGGAGAACTAACCCAGTTGCGAGTTCTAGAATATTTCGATACAATCTTAGGCCCTATATCCTTCAAATGAGGTTGTAAGAAGTATCTAAAAGTGGAAAAGATATTCGCGATTTTTAATGCATATGACGCAGTTACAGCTACGATTTTATTGTCACGATTTGTGGTCGGATCCGCAGCTACACTCAGAGCTTCTAGAAAACCCTGGCTGTACCAAACACTTGATATTTTCTTTAGAAATGTGTCTTCAACGTTTATGTACATTGATACATTTTCGTCCGATAATCTGTGATAGTGCAGATCCCTTGTGACGTTTATTTTAGGGTGATTGTTTACCTGTAATAAGAAAAAGGTCATTATCATTCTATCCAGATAAGGTAACAAAAAAATAAGAACATAACCTTACCGTATTAGTGAATGTTGATACATTTCCATATCGGTTGTTTGCACAGCAATATACTTCATTTATTTTACAGTAAGCAGTTTCATTCGGACTTGGTAAGTCAGGAAATCCTTGAAATATCGACATTTTTATATTTAAAACCTTATTGTTTGTAAAATTCTAACTGATTTACCGGCAACAGTTCAAATTTTGATTATTCCTCCGATTGCGATTGGCCGTCAGTTGTCAAAATTCAAATGTCAATGTCTCAGCGACTCCGTGTACACCAACTACGTAAATCAGAACGTTTTTCAAAAGTTTTTCAATGTTAAAATTGTATCTTATTTATAATACCCACTGAATTTTAAAAATAAAACTACAATTTTTATGCAATGTAACAGTTTAGATATTAAAACAAAATATTTAACGTTTTAAATAATATAACAGCGCAAAATTCGAATATCAGCGCAATCTTATGTTTTCAACCTGTGTTTTCAACATTGAGCTAATAACTGTAGCATAGATTTGTTCAATGGTTTTCAATAATAATTTGTCTGCCGATCGAAGTAAGTAATTTTTTTTTTATGTTATATTTTGATATTTCAAATCGTCTGCTATAAACTTATATTTATTCAGTTATGTCGTTTAAATGTTGTGGTTCTATTTATAAGCACATTATAAGTAATCTAACTACATAACTACTTACCTACCTACATGAACGTCTTGTCCATTTAAATAATCTTACCCAAAACCATTGAGGTTATAGAGAGGACACCACGAAAAAAATCTGTGCAACAAGCGCGGCGGCGCGGGGCGGCTAGTGAGTCATACAATTTGCAAATATTCTGCCTATTATTACTTATCAATTAAAACCAATCAATGTGACAAAAAAAAATGGTTTGAGACTATTGACACTAACTCGTGTTAGAAAAAGTGAAGTAGCGATGGCCTCTCTAGTACGTAGTACATAGTAACTCAATGCCCAAAACCATGATCATACATTAGACCAAAATATGCACTATAAAAGCCATTAAAAGGAAAGTAGATAAGGCTGTGGATAAGGCTTGAGCTGGCTATTCTTGCCATTATAAGGTACTTTGTGTGAATTTACTGCGGCTCCCGGTGATTTATGCAACGCGTTGTACGTCGCTACTGACAACAGTAATAAGTTACCTACCTACTCAATTTACTCTTTTCTAAAACTAGAGTTAAAAAAAATCGTACACATTATTTTGTACATAACTGAATGTTCAGAATCTATAAAATTAATTGTTTGATTTATGTACTTTATGTAGGTAGTTATGTCCGTTTGACGAAGAAAAAGCTTTAACATGCATTAGGTATAATAGTTTGCCTTTGTTAATTCTTTTGTAAATTTTCTATTATTATGTAATTTATTAACAACTAATAACAAATGTGATTATTCTATTAGTTAGATAAAAAAGTATTTTATGTTAACTGAAGCTCAATTGCATGAAAGTTAGATTTTCTGAGATTACATTTTCTATAGAAATTGAATAAAGTAAAACGAGCGGCTTCACGAACCGTAAAATATCCGACTAAATGGAAATGATGAATCAATTTTAAGATCATGGATACGATATTGACTTTTTAATTAAAAGATAAAATCGCCATTTTATATATGACAGCTTTTTATGCAGATTGCAGCGTAGTTTTATTTTGAGTTGTGTGATTTCTATTGAAGGATCAATTCGGTAACGTACCTATTGTTTATTTGCAAATAATTAATAATAATTGTAGGTAGGTATATTATGTATCTCAATTCCATAATAATCGGGTGCTATCTTAAGGAAGGTACCCGGTCCTTTAGGAGGCTACGTGGGGACACGGATCCAACACGCAGAGGCCCTTTTGAGAACTTTACTGTGTTGTGGAACACCAGCCTGCCCATTACTGCACTATAGATATACAGCCCTGGGCAGTGTAGGTTATTATAGTTATGATTCACATCTTTATCACATATCAAAAAATAGCGTGTGTGCCGAGTACACGTGTCAGAAGTGAAATTTCTTTGGCAAGATTCAAAGTTACCAAAATTGTCCCCTTACTCCATGATGAGACGGTATTGCCATGACGCGACCTTTAAATTTAACTCTTAACGCGCTTAAAGAAGTTTCACTTCAAAAATTTATTTCAATGAGAGAAACAAAAATATATGAAATTTCTTCTAACTACCCACAAAGCAATATTTTAATCAACCTCAAAATACTCTGATCACATAATTATGATTTCTATGTTCGCATTTTATTCAAAATATACCTGAATACATTTTTCTCTAGGGTTCCAGATAAATTTAAATTGAAGAAGCCGTAAAAGTTACGTCATATCCTTTGATGAATGTCATATCAGCATAATTTTCTTTTCATATTTAAATTTTAATTACAATTTAAATTCTTAAAAAAATATATCATTGGAAGCACTTTATGGTCCAGAAGATATTAGTGTAGACTGTAGTAAATAGTAAGTAACGAGTAAACTCTACATAGATAAATACCATTAGGTATATTTGTGTTGTGATACCTATAATGTCTGTTTAAATAATTTATTGTTAAAACTGTCGTAAAACCAAGTGTTTAAAACTTTCTTTTATCGTAAAACACACTAGAGAATACTGGGAGACAAAATGTGAATATTGTTGGCAAGTTTTAGAAATCGGCGGCAAAGTGAAGTGTCTCCTGTAGGCTATGGGAATATTAGACTTACACTTTTTAGGGTCCCATAGTCAAAGACAAAACCCTTGTAACTCTGAATTCATTTTGAAGTGGTTAGTGGAACTCAAATTATAAATGCGATATTCCATCAGATCACGCGTATTTAAGTCTAGGTAATATGGTCGATTCCAATCGTTTAATTCTAAAATATTATAAATAAAGTTAGGTACCTAACAAATCATAAATAAGAACAACAATTGATGTTTGTTATTTTCAGAATTGCGATATTTCCAAGCATCTAACAACCTAATCTTCACAAAACAGTTATTATTACGACCATGAAGCGACAATAAAATTTTACGCCATTGTCAAACAGCTGGCAACGCGGGAATATAAAATGCGCACGATGCTGGCAACACTGGGAATCATAGCAATAACAGCAATAACACAGAGTGAAGTCATTCCTCTTAGAGCTCCCGTGGGAGGCACTGTGTTGGTGCCTCGGGGAAATGAACCGATGGATTTGTATAAGCTGGTAAAATTTTGTGCAGATAATACTTTTTATCTATCGCTTTCCCAGTGTGACTGCTATACCCATTTGTTGGTAAATTAAGTCCATATTGTGGCTCGATAGTGTTACGGTAATATCTAACATTCGATGCGTATTTTTTATCTGTGATAAGAACCGCTGATTGAATTGTGATAAGAACCGCTGATGTTTGAAGATTCGGAAACAAAATTATTTGAGACAGAGCTCCAAACACACACACCACAAGCATAAAATATTATTCACATTCACATTAATTTATAATGAAGTCTTCTTTGATTTATTGTTAGACAACACAACTCAAAACACCTAGACCGATTTTGAAAAACCTTTTACAAAGGGACTTCATCTTTATCAAGTAGATTATCATATTTTATTATAGTAATAGAGTAACTAAGTATAATTGATTTTAATAAAAACCCATCCAGTGTACAACTCAAACAATTTCAATATCGCGTCATGGCAATACCGTCACGTCATAGAGTAAGGCGACGATTTTGGTATCTTTCAATCTTGCCAACGATCGATCTTCATAACTTATATCCTAACTACATAGAATGTATCTATTTATTCAGATACCAGCTTGGAATATCCTCAGAAGAACAATCCTCCGACCGCACGTGGAAGCTGGTCCAGGGTTCTTCAAGTCAGATCCTGTGGAGTACTCTCCAAACAGACTGGCGAAGGAGTACAAAAAGTTATTCGCTTTGAAGAAGAAAATGGAAGAGAGGGACAAACCATTGTCACCTTAGAAAGTTAAAGATTCGTTTATTTTCACTTTTGGTGAAAATATAAATAAAGACTTATACGAAATTTGTTTTTTTTAAGCTATTGCATAGCTTCTATCGCGGGCCTTGAGCGCGGGGACCGAATCGAGAAATTCCGTAACGAAAAAACTTCACGCTCCCCACTCCGACGGGCTCGGGGGTGTGGCTTGAAGGCATGCTATGCAATAGCTTTACCGCGGCTGTCCCCGGGTGCCACGTCTTTTTTTTAACTTTACCAATTTGCCACTTAAATGTATGTCAACGGGCTCTACAAATTTGAACCTAGATAACAAAATAGTCAAGTTTCAGTTTCTTTCGATATTTCAATTACATTGAAAATAGTTAAAATTATAATATTATCACCTAAATCGTAGAGCACAAAATGCAACATAAATGAAAATGAAAATTTGTCTCGTAGGTTCGTAGAGATACGTAGAGCATTTATGCTGTAACTATTGAAGAAAAAATAAATCAGATTGTTCGGTTTACATGCATTTCTTATATTGTTTTGGACGTAGGAACTACAACACTAATGCATGCTTATTGTGAATAAGAACATAGAAAAAATATTCAGAAAAACGTGGTTCTCCATATAACCCCAGTTAGACATACATCTAAATATTATTATAATCTTAATTTCTTTTATAATCCCCAAAAACAATAGGCATTATAAGTTTTTTAGGTTCTAGTATTTGCCTCAACCTCGGAGGAACAAAGAGAAACTACTCGTAAGTCTACAGAACATCACTGAAAGCATTGACGAAATTACTTCTTTGTCTATTTAATTTTAGTGGAAAAAAACTTTATTGACAGGCATATTTTCAATAAAACGCGCCGTAATTTTCAATGTTACCCATAGAATATTCAATTTGTTTACTTGTAAAAGCTAAAAATGCTGACATCGGGTAACAGGGTGCGGTAAATGCCCTACTTTACCGAATACTATAAAATGTAGAAGTTCTATCATTTTTCTTTGTGTTTCCTTCATTGTTATCCTTATTATACAAACATACAGAAACAATTTCTATATGCACTTTTTTAACAAAAACTAGCGGTAAATGCACTACTTTATAACATACTATAAAGTGTAGAAACTATAATTTTTCTTTATGTTTCCTTCATTATTCTTAATATCCAGACATATATCTATAGAAACAATTTCTCACTTTTATAAAAAAAAACTAGCGGTCCACCCCGGCTTCGCCCATGGTACATGTTTACGTTTTCTCTCCTTAAGAACCCTTCTCGTACTTCAAGGAATTATTATAAAAAATAAAGAATTAACGAAATCGGTTCAACCGTTCTCGAGTTATGTAAGCACATGTTGGTAAGCACCAACACATTTTGCGATTCATTTTTATATATAGATTTGATTACCTCAATACATATCATGATAATGTGTGATTTCGAATGTTCCTGGTGGCACATAATTCAGCTGAAAATAATCCCTTATTTTCTATCTTACTTGACTATAATTCTATAGAAAATATAACAAATATTATGCATCTTAGATGCAATTGAAGTGCTTCATAATACAGATTACATTGTAGTACAGTGTTGCTTGTCACGTCCAGTTTGTAGATTGTGCTGAAATATAAAAATCTATTTTATAATGTTTTTTGTTGATGTTCGAGTAAATTTCATGTCTCTCTAGAAAAGTACTAGAAAATTCGTTGGGATAATTTTTATTTCGTATATGAATGAACGTTACCTACAGTGCCTATCATGTGAGTAGGAATCTATCTTATGCTATTCTGTTATTATATTTATTACCAATATCAACTCCTAAAAGGATTCGTGTAATACCTTTCGATTAAACACACACATAGATCTTCTGGAATAGAAATATAAGCTTCTTTTTACCAGGGTACCAAGGAAGTAAAGCCACGGGCTCTAGGCTCTACTATATACAAACTTTCGTTTTACTTACTAAATCTGTAAGAATAATTAAAGGTGAGGTTCTATACGTCAGGTAAACTTTAAAAAACAGTTGAAATATCATGTCAAGTACAATTTATTATTTTAGCCGCACTATTTCATTGAAACGGAGACAAGCGAACACAAGATAAAAACCTTGTTTCGCACAGAAACGTAAGCGAAGACGTGCACAACAGGGATGGAATAATTATTTTAAAATTAAATTAAACTTGAAATAACGAAGGAAACGCTTTAACTAAGGAATTCTTTGTTTCTCCACACTGCATTTATTTAATTCTCTTCCTGTGTACCGTTTCCAGCTACATTCTTAAGAATGTAATGAAGAAATTAAAGCTTTGTATTTTTTTTATTGTATGTTTTTTCTAGATTTCAACCCGCGACTTTCTTCGCGTTATGTTTAGTAACGAATCTATATGTATTTAAAAAAGTATGTAAGTTAAACAAGAAAGGATCAACGTTCTCAATTTCTAACCTCCCTTTAATTTATTTAGCTTCAGAATTGATGCAGATTTTACCATACAGCAACAACTATTTGTTGTCCATAAAACAAAAAGTATAGACTAGGAGTGGGAAAAGCTGTTAAAACTGTTTTAACTGTTGTATAAACAGGAACCTCTCCCGATAGATGCTTTATAATGTGCGAATTGTCAAAAAAGAAGATAAATAATATTAATATGTACATAGTTAGTTTTTAGTCAATAAAAAAGTCCTTATGGACTATAAAAATAGTTCTAGTAATAAGTTTGTTCAAACAAAGAAACTCGAGTTAGCTTTAAAATATTAGTAGCATAACGAACATTGTCACATTTCACAGTTGCATAATATTATAACTGCACAAAAGGATAATGAAAAAAAATAATTATTAATACTCTTTGTCTTCAAAACATCAATAATATCAAATTAGAATCCAACCCATGAAGTGTTTTACTGGAAGTATACGCTCTACATAAAAATAATTTTATACACACATTATTTACTACATCCGTTGTTCAGTAAAGTAGATTTAAATTTGATGAAAGCGAGCATATTTTGCTAGGATATGGATAGATGGAAATTCGATATACACTGAAAACTTTAATATCCTGCATTCTCTCCCCGCATCGATACTGGCTTTACGCAAAATATGATACAGTGATAAAAAACGGTATTATAAACGTTTTACTTTGCGGAAATGAAGGTTTTATGTAAATTTTTTAATGTGTTTTTCGGGTTATGTGGGGATATAAGAGCGCGCAGTCGCTTTTGAGATTACAGGCACGCACCATTTTTTATGTGGAAGATATAACACAGAATATATTAAGATTATATATTAATAGGTGAAAATTATTAGATACATACTGTTCAACAATATGCTATGAAGCCTACTTTTTATACAAACATTTTAATTTGGAAATTCTACATTTTTTATTTTAAGAGTAAAATAAATATAATAATATCAACGACAGGGAACATTAAAACTAAGGTTCCTTTTATTGAATATTTGTGGAAGATTGAGATTTATATGCCAGAAAGCAATAAAATACAATACAATACAAAATTCTTTATGTAACACACACGAAGAAAAGAAAAAGAAAAGAGAAAAACATATAAGATAGGTACACATGTTAAATAAAGCAATGATTTAAGTATAGTTGAATACATTTCCTTATAACAATGTACTATACCTATTCCAATTCTCATGTAGTTTTCTACATAATTCTAGAAAAATCTTTCAAAATCAGATTTCACTTCAACAGATTTCAGAATATTTGGGTCACCAATTTTGTGACTGACGGACATCGTCACGTTCGAATAATTTCATAATTTTCGCAAAAACAATATCTCTGGAGAGAAATATAAGGCTTTGTTCTTGGAAATACCTACTACAAACTCTTTTCTTTGCCCCGTCTATATTTAAAGTCGACAGGAAAAATTCCAGACAGTGAGAATCCTCGGCATCCGTTCGATTTCTATAAGAACCCATTATTTTATGAATTTCCATTTTTCAACGTTGTCATCAAGTTTTAATTAGTCGCTGCAAGATTGGATATTTCACAAGGATACAATAGAATTGTTGAAATATTGCAATATTTCAATTTCCATCGAATACTGAGTAATAGCTTTTCCTTTTGATATAAGATGAATTCAAATGTTCCATTAAAATTATATTTTTCAGCAAAACGAAATGTTTATTTAATCAAGTAGACTTATTTTGGATGCGCTTTTGATGATGTAATATTATAAAACGCTAAAAAAACCTCTATTCTAACCTATGTCTATTAATAGAAGAAATTGCTTGACTGCAGGGCTTCTAAAATCTGTCTTTTAATTGTAAACTATCACTTTTACATAGGTGAAAATAAAATTATATGCAATGATCAGTTTTGGTTATCGAACCTACCTCTATCTATAGAGTGATTCAAGAGGAAGGTTTTAGTATATAATTTATTAGGTTTTAGACAAAGATGGCGAAGCCGCGGACGGAAAGGTAGTTTATATTATGTAAAGCTGGTTCGATAACCAATACTGATCATTACATATAATTTAGAAAAACGCATCAAAAACCATTGCGTATTTTTAAAGATTTAAGCATACAAAGAGACAGAGAAAGCGACTTTGTTTTATACTATGTAGTGATTGCGCTACTCGTATATTGTTATACAAATTAAAGAAATAGGAGAGTAATCCTGAAGCTAACTTAAATTTAAAACAAAATATTTTCTCTATTTTTAATTATACAGCTAATATGTACTGGCAAAAGAAATTATTTAGCAACATGTGCAGTTCATAGTTAATAAGCACAGACGTTATATCCGTTTTCTTTTAAAAATGAAACTAAGTTTCCCAGAATCCACGCGAGATGTGTTAAATATTTTCTATGTGTTATTTTTTTGCGGAAAATTATTTCCTTGTATGTAATTTATGTATTATTATGTTATGTTTAATTTTGAAACTACATATTTCAAATCATATCATTTATCATTATTTCTTTCATTTATCATTTCATATCATAAACTACGTAAGTAATTAGGTTTCCACCCGCAAAGAGAGCTCACTTCTCGTTTTGATATTGAGAATTTTTTTGCGTATTTTTTCAGGCCGTAAGATTTTTAGATAGGAAATTATTGATCATTCAGGAATAAGTACCTTCGTACGAGTAGGAATAACTAGTATACGCCTACTCGGCATAAGAATATGCTCTACCTACTCTCTATAAAACTACTTGATCTGTTTAGCCACCGTTATTTAGAGAAGCACAATAGATAAGTACATATATTTGTTATTCTGTTTGTTTATTTACATTTGTTATTCCAGGACAGGACAGCTAGATTTCCAGGTACCTAAATAGTCAATTTATCAAATAATGTTGAATAAATTTAACAACACAAATGGTTTTTTTTGTAATTTTATTAAATTCGAAAACGAACTTAATACCTAAATCTTTTGTTATTTCAGAATTTTCACATTGAATAATTCTACTGAAAAAATAGTTTTTAAGGATACGCGTCTACGTTGCATATCTATGAATATCACACGCAAAGAAATAAATATAAATTGCACATGTGGTACCCACCAGGGGATCTTTTAATCGGTAAATAGCCCTGCGCGCGCGCAGTCCCGGGACACCGCGATCGCAGTTCGAATAGTTCGGATCTAAATTTAAACGACCTCGCCATGCGCCCGCGCACTATACGCCGCGCAAAAATCAAACGTAGCACATATTATATTTTTCGAACCCGACCCTTCCGATACCCGGTGTGATCCCTGAGGATATCGTATCCTGGACATTCCTGATGAAAATGGTGAGTTGCCAAGTTTAAACGTTACAAAAATAAAATGGCGCGTGTTCCCGTTTTAAAAATAAATTTGTTTCCAGTTGAAGTGATGTGATTTTGAATACGGCAAAATGAAGTTTACTATTGACGTTCTCGGGGTGTTTTTGAAAATTGTTATTAGGGTAAGTTTTGAGTTGCAATGCTTCGGAGTGATCATCGGATGTAGCTCATATGATCATTGAATGTATCATCAGTTCTAATTTATGATTACTAGTTACATAATGAAATTAATATTCAATGCGGTTTTTCATTGGCATCGCTTTTGTGTGTTTAATTCAATCGGTGTTTCAATATGACATAGAAATCACTTGCAAGAAGTGTACATGCGGATAACTTATTTATTCATATAATGAAAAACTAAAATAAATAACTTTTCATTTTGCTGTTAGTAACTTGTCTCAATATTGTGTGTTATTTTTGAAAAAAAAAAACTACTTACATCATTCATAATAAATTAATAATCCTTCACAATAATTTGATGTCATTTTTTATCATGATAATATTTAAAACATGTATATTTTTCTTAAATCAAAAGGGTGTGTCGATTCCATTCATCATTTCGCTCATATGTTTATTTGTACATATATAATGCTTATCTCATCAAGTTTCTATAATCTATTGACTACAATAATGCTCATACCAGTCGCTACATAAATTAACTTCTGACAGTTAAAACGGGAGCATAACCTTTGTTAATTTGTGAATCAAATAACATATCAGATTATTTAGGTTAACGAATTGATAGCCTCTGATATTTATGTGCAATTAATATGCACATGGAATAGACAAAATAGTCTATTAGGCAATATCTCTATGATACGTCTTACAGCGTGGAAGTAGTATTAGATTGATGTAGCTTTTCGCTGTGAAATAATATTTTTAATCAGACCGGATTTTTTTGAGTCAAATCTCTACAAATAAACAAGTGTTTCTCCTCTATAATATTTTAAGTTTTACCTGCATTTCTCAGCTTCTTCTAGTCTAAGCGTGATGACATATTAGCAAGCCTTCCTCAAAAAAGAGATCATATCACTGAAATAATTTTTCAAATCAGACCCGTAGTTTTCGAGATATGTGCGTTCCTCCAAACAAATCGTCAGCTGTATAATATAAGTACAGATTATATAGATACTAGCTTACCAACCGCGGCTATGCCCGCTTTGTCTCAAACTTGACAATTTATATACATAAACATTCCTCAAGAACTGCTCTATCTATATTAAAAAACCGCATCAAAATCCGTAGTATCCGTAGTTTAAAAGATTTAAGCATATGGATATAGGGACAGCGAAAGCGTTTTATACTATGTAGTGATGATGAAGATATATGTATCGATAGATGATGCTTGTTACTGTGGGTATGTGAGTGGATCTCACTTGTTAGCCAGACGGCAGAAAACTATCTGGGAACAATAATCGATAAATGTAACAACTAACAGATGTGAAATGCATCTGTCTCGTGCCCTAGTATAGTAGAGAATGCGGTTTTCACTGTTTTTGCTCATTATTGAAACAAATGATAGGTTAAATAGAAAAGTTAATAGAATATTAGAAAAGTTAATAGATGAATGATGATATAAATCATTAAATGTTTTTTTTCTTTTGGATTATTTAGCCCAAAAGGTATTGTTTATCTGTTATTTGTTTTAACTGTCCTTTCTTAGTTAGTTTTTAATGCGTTTACGATTACGACCCCCAATGAAAATCTAATACATATTATAAAGGCGAAAGTTTGTAAGGATGTATGGATGTATGGATGTATGGATGTATGGATGTATGGATGTTTGTTACTCTTTCACGTTAAAACTACAGAACCGATTACAATGAAATTTAGCACACATATAGAGGGTAACTTGGATTAACACATAGGATAGTTTTTATCCCGGAAATCCCACGGGAACAGGAACTATGCGGGTTTTCCTTTGCAAACGCGGGCGAAGCCGCGGGCGGAAAGCTAGTAAATTTTATAATTACTGTGATTTTAATGTATCGAAGGATTCGGTAAAAAGCGTTTTTCCAAAATGATTCGTGAGACTAAAATATGATGATGATAGAGTCACCTACGTTACGTTATTTCTAAAACTCTACATTTATGCCTCTAGGTAAGCTACTATGAATTATTTAGTAAATTAACTATAAAAACATACTTGCTGTAAAACCCATGAGATGACATATTACAATCTCATCTCATAGCTGTTAATCATGAAAGGATTAGATATTCTTGAGATAGGTCCAATTTGAAATATTGCATTTGAAAGTTGTATCTATATACTGAAGATAGATTATTTTTATTGTACACTAGCGGTCCGCCCCGGCTTCGCCCGTGGTACATATTTACGTTTTCTCTACATAAAAACCATCCTCGTACTTCAAGGAATATAATAAAAAAAGAATTATCGAAATCGGTTCAGCCGTTCTCGAGTTATGCGCTTACCAACACATTTTGCGATTCATTTTTATATATAAGACAAGCTCTAAATAAAATGTCAACACTTTGTCAATCCTCGTAATATATCGGTCTCTATTGGCAGTCTACTCTGTTGTTACTATGTAGTTACTACATATTGATTGCGATTAACTACGAACCAAATATTTATACCCATGATTTAAGAAACTTTGAATATAATAAATAATCAATAAATAATACTATTATAAAGGCGAAAGTTTGTATGGATGTATGGATGTATGGATGTATGGATGTTTGTTACTCTTTCACGTAAAAACTACTGAACCGATTACAATGAAATTTAGCACACATATAGAGGGTAACTTGGATTAACACATAGGATAGGTTTTATCCCGGAAATCCCACGGAAACGGGAACTATGCGGGTTTTCCTTTGAAAACGCGGGCGAAGCCGCGGGCGGAAATCTAGTAATCAATAAATTTAACGTTTGTGGAGAAGATTTTTAGAAATGCTTTTTTATAAAATTTATAAAATCATTTAATATAAGACAACTTTATTTTGTAACTTGGGACCTACCTAGTTAATAATTAATATTTTATTTAACAAGTACGATATCTAACGAAGGTGGTCTTAAAGTTAAATATTATAGGTTCAAAAAAAATATTTATGTTACTCGATATTCATTGATAAATCGTTGTACCTTCACTATATTTTAATTTACAATCATGGCATTGAATTCAAAAATAAATTACCTACGCATGCTTCGAATATTAATTTTGACCGCAAGACAATTGTCATTACGCGTAAATATTTAAGTAACGTTCTGATTAAAATTTAAAGGAATAATTATGTACCGTTGTTATTTACGCACGAAAAACATATTTTAGGAAATTTTTGGTATGAAGGTGGTTACTTTTAAGTAATATGATTATGGAAAAGACCTTCTCAAACTATTTCGTATCAATAATAATACCCAATCTATATATATAAAACTCAAAGGTGACTGATATAGTGATCTATAATCAACGCACAGCCCAAACCACTGGACGTATCGGGCTGAAATTTGGCATGCAGGTAGATGTCATAACGTAGGCGTCCCCTAAGAAAGGATTTTAGAAAATTCATCCCCTAAAGGGGTAAAATAGGGGATGAATACTTGATACCATGAAAATTTATCTTTTCCACGCAAGCGAAGCTGCGGGCAACAGCTAGTTGATTATATGTTTAAAGATTGGTTCAAGCTTTTGGAAATCTTAAGGCAATACAAAATATAAATTGATGATCACCTTAAATATATTGTATCGAGGTAATATTTCGTATATTATAGCGTCGTTATCAAAAAACTTTGCACAAAAAAGCTAGCGAAGCGAAACCATGGCGGATTTTTTTCTATTTGTTATTTTTTCATATATCTGTTTTTTCAACAACCAAAAACAACAAACATAAAGTCTATTTACGGATATCCAACATTAAAATAAACGATTTAACCTTTACCCTTTCCTGGAAATAAAAGAGTTTACAGATAAAAATGTTAGAAAAATTTTCAAATGTTTTTATTCGTACAAAGTTAATGTCTAACTGTAGGTATACACCTCGGTAATCCATACTAATATTATAAATGCGAAAGTAACTCTGTCTGTCTGTCTGTTACTCAATCACGCCTTAACTACTGAACCAATTTGCATAAAATTTGGTATAGGGATATTTTGATACCCTAGAAAGGACATAGGATAGGTTTAATCCCGGAAATCCCAATTTATTAATGTCTAACTGAACGGGAACGGGAACTATGCGGGTTGTGAACTGTAAATAGCATTAGTTCTGTCGTGAATAATTTATAGTACAAACAGATGAATTATTTTAAGAAAATTCACGGTAATACACTTTTATAGCTATAGCAAAGCCTTTTTTTTTATAGTGGGGAAATCTTCCAAAGATACCCACGGCCCCCGGGGAAGGAGCCGTGGGTTATGTCGGATTCTTACCGACTAAAACCCCACTGTATAGTGTATTCCGTCGAGCCGCTTTAATGATGGGGCCGCGGGTATTTGCAATGCCTGAATCATTGGGCTAGCTTTGACCTCTATATTGTGTTTGGTTTAGTTTTATAGCGCATTATTATTTATTTTTCTATACCTACTCTAAATATGTAACTAAGAGATTCAAAGTTTAAGGCCCAAATAAATAAAGGAACCTAAATAATAGGTTTTGTAGAGATTCTGTAAATTAAAGTCGCTTTAAATCACTCGTCATCAGTCATCACACTGATATTTCATATGGTATGCTCCAAAAATGATTATTTATTAAAAGAAGCTTTTCTTTTCACCCTTCAAATTATGGAATTTATTAAGCGCAATTGGTGTAATAAAATTTACTTATAGTATTACATGATTAGGTATGTTACGTGAGTGTGAATTAAAAAATTTTTATACTAAAGTTTGTTTGTTAAAAACAAATGTTGGCTTTAAGCCACTCTACATACGTCAATAGTTTTGCAATGGAGGTAACGTTGTATGTAACAACAATACAGAGATTTTTATAGAACGTCTATTTTTAGATAAACTATCAAAACATTTTGTATTTTTAGAGCATTTCGTAACTATGTAGATAATTTCAAATGAAATAAATCTTGCATTCAACTCTTCATACAATTTTGCTCAAACGAATACATTCTAGAACTTGAACTATTTTTATAAGTATATCTTTTATAAGTAAATAAAAGCATAATATTGAAAATTTAGTTATACAGTGGGGTCATTAAGAAAATGCCCATAATTTATCAACAATTTCAATAAAATATGCTCAAAAACACATATCACGTCAATACCATGCACCACAACACCCCTTTAAAACGTTTGTACTGAAATCGGATTTCGCAACGGCCTCGACAACTAAAACTTTCAGCCAAGCGAACCAGCGAGACACAGATGTGTCATACATTATCCATCTAGGAACACTTCCCGGGTGTAGATTGCGAATTCAGTTTGATTCCTGAATTCCGAAGCAAACGTTTACATTCTGGGAATGTTGACGAATGTAATATATGGCAGGGGAATGGCGGAGTGACGCTAGAACTAAGTACATATAAGATTAGAGTGAAATATGTTTTTGTAAAAATTGTACAGGCATTTTATATGTGGTATATGTCACAGTACATGGATTAAAACTGGTATAGAATCTATATTATGCGTAGCCAGACTTTATTTTATCAAAACTTCATCCCGATTGATCAGTTGTTTTTGGTGAAATAGGTATAAATGATAAACATCCCTTTAACCATCCCTATTCATAATTACTACACATATAAAACAAAGTCGCTCTCTCTGTCCCTATGTATGCTTAAATCTTTAAAACTATGCAACTGATCTTTATGCGAGTTTTTAATAGATAGAGTGATGGAAGAGGAAGGTTTTAGTACATATATAATTTATTGGATTTTAAATAAAGCGGGTGAAGCCGCGGGCGGAACGCTAGTAACAAATAATAATATGGTACACAATGAGGAATTTCCTTTAGGAATGATTTCATTATACCCAACCCAAGCATCCAAAATTTGATTCATTTTCAACTATTACATAGCTTATTATCAACGTTAAAATTAGGAGGCAAGAGCTTAATCTAGGTTGGTTCTAAAATTAATTAACGTAATGAAGGAAATCTAATGCCGTTAAATACAATTGTCGTCTTCGTCGTTTTAATTAATCATTAGATGTTCCTAGAACAACGGAGGATCTCAATTTAGAGCGTTTTTCTTTTAAATATATACCTATCCTTGTCTTCATCTATTTACATGGCATTTATTCGATATTCATATTTAGATGGAAAATTTGCTGAGTAACGATTTTCATATTATAAAAGTGCTTTTTCGGTGTATTTAACAAAGTAACGTGACTAAATGAAAGCAATATAAAATAATTTGGAAAATCCAAAAGTGCACGCCTCATAATTTTTTTTTAATAAATATTTATTAATTATTATTTTTGTTTATTTAATAACAATTAAACCACATCGAATCAGACCCTGAAAAATGAAAGGGTTCTATTCCTGAGCATACTCAAGCGTAAGGGAAAAAAAAAGACTCGATTAGTAAAGTATTTCGGTCGCTATCGTGTTAACAAGAAAAAGGATCCGCACATACAGACACACGGACGTCCAAGACAGAACTTTTTTAAACTGTTTTTTAACTAGTTTAAATAACAAAAATGACATCAAAAATATCATGAACGTTAAAAATAGTGTTTTTTCTTAATATGTGTGTGTATGTATTACCTTACAAGTGCAATGTATGATACATAAAGACATTTTAAGTTTGAAAAATCAGATGTTTTGCGCGAAGTGACAGTAGTACCCACCTCAACGCTTCGCTTATGAGGCGTGCAAAATATTAGCGACTTCAAATAATATAACATTACAATATTGCTCTACCTTAACTAAGTAACTAAATACAAAATATCGTAGCGTTTTCAATACAAACAATCTCCCGTGTGTTTATAATTAGAGTTAAATACAGTTGGTGAGGCTGGGTTACCTTGTGTGGAGGGAATTTGGAGGTAAATTATAAAATACACATCTCTGTCACATGTCTTGTGCTAATACTGTGTAAGTACGCTGCACGACAGCGAAGAAAATAGGAATAAACCTCGATAAATTATTATTTATTTGCTTAAACTTCCAATTTATTTGAAATGTAAGCAGTTGAGAAGCTTACGAGTAAGCTTTCACGCATACAAATGAAAAAATGTGGCAATTTTTTTATAGTAAGTAACTAATTTAATTTCAAATTAAACACTTTTAAATAATATGAATCTATATGCATATTATATACTAGCGGTCCGCCCCGGCTTCGCCCATGGTACATATTTTCTCTACATAAGAAGTAAGAACCATCCTCGGACTTCGAGGAATATAATAAAAAAAGAATTATCGAAATCGGTCCACCCATTCACGCGTGATGCCGTGACAATGGAAAACGCGGGGTATCATTTTTATATATGTACTAGCGGTCCGCCCCGGCTTCGCCCGTGGTACATATTTACGTTTTCTCTACATAAAAACCATCATCGTACTTCAAGGAATATAATAAAAAAAGAATTATCGAAATCGGTTCAGCCGTTCTCGAGTTATGCGCTTACCAACACATTTTGCGATTCATTTTTATATATATGTATATAGATGAACATAAGAAAAGCTTACCTACAATAATTCTAAAATACAATTTTCCAATCAATAATCAACCTTTCACCATCACGCAATATTTATTATTAAAACTATTCATAATAACGTCTTTAATACCAATAACATATCTAAAGTGTTGATTCTAATTTCTAACATTCTTAGAATAATCGAACAATTGTAAACTCCAAGATAAAGTGGAGATGAGTTCCAATTAGATTAAACGAGTTTGAGTTTCTTAATTGTTATTAAGCCGGGACTGGGAATATTGTAATTCAATTTCAAACTTATTTAGGATTTAGAAACGTTCAAATATAGACTTTAGTGCCTGTATTTTGAGCTATTTATGTTATGTTAAAATGTAGGCTATCCCAACGAAATATATTTATAGAAATTAGAACTTTTTATAGAGTACAGATAAAGAATTAAATAATTAAACATTTTTATTCATAACTAGCTTACCGCCCGCAGCTTCGCCCGCTTTGACTTAAACCTGATAAATTATATACTAAAACCATCCTCTTGAATCACTCTATCTATTAAAAAAAACCGCATCAAAATCCGTTGTGTAGTTTGAAAAATTTAAGCACACAAAGGGACATAGGGACAGAGGAAGTGACTTTGTTTTGTACTATGTAGTGATTAAGATCATAATTCTTTCTATAGTGGATAATTTTGTAAAAGCCTAGCTATTAAAGGGAGCTTTTTCTAGAGGCGAAAATAAAAACACAAATCTTTATCTAAAAAATGTAGCCAATAATCTAATAATTCTTATGATTAAATTTGTTAAACCTCCGTTCTAATTTTAAGAATTAGTTAATCATGATACCTCTTCTTGATGAAAATAATTAAATTAAGCACTTAAAAGATAAAGCTTAATAATATTTAGTAACGGTAACGCTTTGTTTCCAATAATAGAGATATTAATGTAAATAGGATTGTTTCTATTAATAATATAGAACGCACTAACTGAGCACAGCCCAAACTGCTGCACCGATCGTGCTAAAATTTGTTATGCAGATAGGTACTATAATGTATACATCCGCTAAAAAATGAAATATTATTATAATATTTTTAGGAATAATGGTTATTATATTTGAAAAAAAAATCCGCCAAGGGAATAAAATAGGTGAATCATGAAAATTTTTTTTGAATACGCGAGCGAAGCTGCGGGAAACAGCTAGTATAAGTAATATGTATGTATAAGATAGGCAAGTTTGTTAACCCCTTATGCTCCATTAAAACCACACGAGGCAGTGTCGTGAATTGTTTTGGAGGGTGTATTTGGTTTTTATTGCCTAAGCCAAACAATAAAATACCTATTAAGATGTTGTTTTATATTTCTACTAGCTGTGCCTCTCGGTTTCACTCGCATTCATTTGTAAAAAAAAATATTAGTTTTTTATTGACATTTTAAAGCTACTTGGGGTATCATACTATGGTCACTTTTTCCTTGCTGCTCGAGATCTATATAAATATAAATCGATAATAATTTCATACGCTATCAGTAGACCATACGCAGAGATATGAAATATAATTAAAAGTTTTGCGCCCTGATTGCAAAAAAAAAACATTCAAGGAGCTTATCACCAGCTTACAGAAACACGATCACAACATTCAATTTAACTTATGCGCCATACCGACAGGAAGAGCACTTAAAACCCGTCGAATTTGTGAAAAATACAATGTAAAAAAAACAAAACGGGAATTGTCACGTACAAGAGGCCTAATTGAAACGGAAAGTTGTACTAATCGAGTTAGTCGAGGACTTGGAGGACAATGCTAACCTTTGAAACTCTGTAATGAAGCCGCTTTAAGTAGTTTTGAATAATTTGTAACGAACTCTTCGCCTTGTTGCTCTAATGGCGGTTCTACATTAGTGCTGTGAATTCACGCCGCGAATTCAGCGTGAATTCACGGCATAAATGGTGTAAACATTCATAGGATGCTCGCAATTGTTCATGAAAACGCCGTGAAAAAGATGTAGAAACTGCTCCCAAAATCACTATGATACCATGGGTTGCTATGGTTACCATGGCACGAGGTCGCGAATGTTGATGTGAACGGCGCGTGAAGAAGGCGCGAATATTTGTCGCGAGACAAAATACCGACTCTTAACGGGGAACAGAACATAAAAACCGACGAACGAAAACCGTCTATACATTTTTAAAGATAAGAAAAAAAGCGCAATTCGAAAACGCGTCTTCCGCCATTCCGAGGCGACGCCTTGACCAACTCGGCCACCCATGATCCCGCCAGAGCAATCGAATTTATCTTTCAGTTTTATGTGTCTAAGGGATCGTCTACATTCACGTTCACGCCTGTTAACGGAGCTTCACGGTACTAATGTAGAGCTACCTTAACACTGTGTACTTTTCACGTAATAGTCGAGTTTCATTACTTAGAAGTCTGATTATGAAATTGTTTCAAAGGAACTCGTTTCAGTTTTAGTAAAATACGCACTGCTAGCTATGAATACGTGTTTGAGATTTATAACGTAAATACTAATGTTAAAATTTTGGTTGTAACGGTTGTAACCTTCAAAATAAAAAAGTGTTTAAGGGAATTTAGGTTGGTCTAAAAACGAAGAGTTGTTTTAAATTCAACAGTTGATAAAATTTTTATAAATACATATTTTATTATTGTACCTATGTGAATATATTGGCATGAAAAATAAAAGTAGGTATTAATATATATGTGGTATGGGTGTTTAAAATATAACAACTCATACTCTCGTTTTTTTATTAAAGGGATAAAACATACAATCGACTTAGCTAATGTAGTAGCTGTATATTTGGTTGCGATATATATTTGTATCATGATAGGTACGTCAAGAAAACACAAAAAACACGATAACAAACCACGTATATTACCACCCTCGGATACAATGATTCCTCATCTCTATCGAGATAATTAATAGCCTATTTAAACTCACTATTACTTTCAGGTGAACAAAGCAACCTTCGCACCGCTAGTGGTATCAACTCTATTCATCCTCCTTACATCCATACTAGCACATTGCGCGCGGCGCCTGGTGCAGAGCGTAGTTAAGGACCCGTTTGTAAGAGTCCTGTTTGAGGAAGCGATCGCTGCTGCGGAGTTGTGTGGATGTTGTTTTGAACTGATTATAGGTATGTTTATATTGCTAAGTTTTATCTATACTAATAATATTATAAAGAGGAAAGGTTTGTATGTATGTATGTATGGTTTTCACGCATAAACTACTAAACCGATTATAATGAAATTTAGCACACATATAGAGGGAAACTGGGATTAACACATAGGATAGGTTTTATCCAGGAATACCACGGGAACGGGAACTATGCGGGTTTTCCTTTGAAAACGCGGGCGAAGACGAGGGCGAAAAGCTAGTATAGCAATAAAAATAATAATAGTCAACAGAGCAACGGAGCGAGCTGCTTCATGCAGCAAATGCTTCGCGAGGATGCTCGCTATTTGGAGACCCACCTATTGAAATTGAAATACTTTTTATGAATACAATTATAAAACACAAACAGAAGGTATAATAAACTGTACGTCTTATCGCTACAAGCGATCTCATCCAGGCAATGTGAGAAAGCGAGGAAGAAAACTTCAGTCGTATAGTGTTATATTATCTGTAGTGTGACTTAGTAATTTGAAATACAGAAAAACAAAAGAAATTGTTGTAATACCTCTGCGTTTAACTTAACATCTAACTAAAAATCTTCATGGAACTTCATTACGTGTACATGCAAATTTTAAGTATTTTTAAGACGGATAAAAATAGTAAAAGATATGGAAGCGGGATTCAATCCAAACATTTCAAATTACGTATGCTATGATAATAGGAACTTTCCTGAAACTTGCCCTAGATACTCTTTTATCGGAATTTAATAACTTACAACTTTAGTACTCAGTTCTTTTTAAAGATTAATGTTTTGTTTGACTTCATACTGATTGTTCGTATTTTTGCTGCAAAAGTTGACTGAAATTTTTCTTTGAGTCTTTTTTAAAATTAGGCTTTCTTAATAATTAATAAATTAATCTTTCGTGTAATAGCAAATAATAAAATCACTTTTGCACATATGGTACACAAGCTTATACACCCTTTACCTAAATAAAAAAATATACTCATAAAGCTATACATATAATACAATTTATTAACATAAATATTATTTTATAGCATTTATTTGATGTCACAGTCTTCCCTAAACTCGTAAATATAATTTTGATATAAAAGAAGATAAAATCTCATAAAACAGCCAGATAATATAAATATGAATTCAGGAACTACATGTAAGATTAAGAACACCACATTAAGAAAATATTTTCAAATAATAGCCTTCCACTTTTACTATAGGTAACATAAGAAAGACTCTTTTTAATCTCTATATTAGTCTAACGGTGCATTTACATCAAACGAGAAATTCTCATTCAAACCCCACTATGTCAAATTCTTTTAATTTAGGCGTAGAGCATTCTTTCGTTGTTCGAAAAGATTCTATGCAATGTTCTACTCAATACTGAACAACGCTTAATACAAGTTTTCCTTTACACTAAAATATCACGAAATAATGCTCTTGCTCTAGCTCTATGTTCGTTTGGTATAAATGCACCGTTAGATGGTTCGTTCTTATTCAAGAACTATGCGTAAATCAAAATTTCACTATACACTGTTGTGGTATTTCATATGAAGCACATCATGTCACATTATTGGTCGTTAGAGGTTATCGTTATTACATATTTTTTAATATTTATAGCTTATGTTAACCAAATTTAGACAAATTTGAATTACTCTTGCAAGTGTGAAACATTAATTAAACGCGGGTATAATTTTAACATTCACAAAACGAATGAATAAAATTACGATAGCTTACAGCTTACTTGTTGCAAATTGTTGAATCTATGCAAATTTTTATGATAGGTTCATTAAAATATGGGTTATTGGGTAATAATTGGTTAATTGGGTATCTATAAAAAATCCATATTTTTTACTTTACCATGTTATGTTACGTGTTGAATGAGTTAATTTATAACAATTGGTTATTCGTATTGAATGAAGCATTATCGTTGAATAATTAGATTTAGGTACATATATCCTATGATAGCATAATAAAATTGATTGATGGCAGATGAATATTAGAGGCTAAGGTTAGAGGTATATTTTCACTGTTCAATATTCATGGTCTTAGTGAATGATATTTTTTCGTACTTACTTATGGTCTCTTCCTGGAAACTTTACCACTTTCTTATCAGATTGCCTGGCAGAGATTGCTGTCCAAAAATAAGACTGCCTTCTGAGCTAATTTTATGTATCTTTTAATTTTTTACTCACTTATAATTTGTACAATACTTATAAATACATGAATAAATGAATAAATAGAGTCTAGAGAGTAACATTTTCTATCAATAAAATATCTAAATCTACTTACAGTGGCAGACAACTTCGGTGTAGCTACATACGCAGTATTCCTGTTTCTATTGACAATATGGTGGTCACTAAATTGGGGGGAAGCCACGGCGTGCCCGTACACACACATCGAAGATATTATTGAAGGTAAGAGTAATTAAAATAATTTAATTTTAATGTCTTGAAGTCTAGAAATATTAAGTTGGAACATAATATGTTCATTTTAAATACAAAGAGCGGTTAAGTAGCTACAAATGAATATAAAAAATAAATAATATAAAGTTAATTATATAATAAACGTTGAATACTGATATATAGAATTAAAAGGTCAAATAAAAATGGCTATTACTAGTGATACAATTATGAAGAGTATAGGTAGGTACCTACTTTGTGAAGATATTAATAAAATTTGCTATTCTTACAGACCGTTTCATTATTATAAGCTACTAGCTTACCGCCCGCGGCTTCGCCCGCTTTGTCTAAAACCTAATAAATTATATACTAAAACCTTCCTCTTGAATCTATCTATTAAAAAAACCGCATCAAAATCCGTTGCGTAGTTTTAAAGATATAAGCATATAAAGGGACATAGGGACAGAGAAAGCGACTTTGTTTATACTATGTAGCGATTTATAACACCATTATTAAGTATGTAAACAAACAATTAAACTAAATACTTTTTTTAATCTGCCAGGAAGGACCGACATTCGTAAAGCAGTACTAAAAACATGGGCGGAGTTGGGCGGCGGGCTATTAGTCTTCAAATACGTTCAAATGTACTGGGCTCTTGAAATCTCTGACACACACAAGGATAAAGCTATTGAAGACTGTACGGCTGATTTACAGGTAATGTATTAAGTAATTCTTTATTGTACACAAAAAAAAATAGATAGCATTAAATCAGCTTTAAATGTTCAATCCGATTTTTAAATGTTCGACCACGTTCGACAAAAAGCCAATACGATTTATGATTAGATACATTTGAAGATTCTTATAAAGTTACAAGTTTTTATTAAATGCATACTTACATATATAAAAAAGTATCAACAATATATTATAATAATAATAAACAGAATTTATTATTATTTCGTTGTCCCAGTTTTCTCTGGCTTTTTAAAAAAGCTGGGTGCATAAACAGTTGTATAAAGGGTCTAATAAAAGCCTTCAATAAAAGTACCTATTTTCATACAATTGGAACCACTATCTTTTCTTTTGTTATCTGTTATAATTAACTGCTAAAAGTTCAATGACAGTGGTTAAAACAGCAAACAAAATAAATACAATATCTAATGTGCAGTGTAGTACGTGATTGCAGTATATATATGTATGCGGATGATACTTGTCTACTCTATGCGCATAAAGATATGCACATATTAGAAGCTAAAATACAAAATGACTTTACAAATATAATAAAATGGGCGCACGATAATGGAATCATAATCAATATGAATAAAACAAAATGTATACATATTCGCTCACCTTATAGTAAGACTATGAATTCGCCAAAAATATTAGGTCATAATTATGAATGTCTACATATTGCAAAGAAATGTAATTGTAAAAATATTGAATTAGTGGAAGAATACAAATACTTGGGGTTAGTTATTGATAAATACTTTTCATGGAAATCTCATATTCTTAATCTTTCGGATAGGCTGAGGGCAGTTCTTGTAAAATTTCATCATCTTAGTTTTATTTTAGATAAGGCCACTATGTATATTGTGTACTATGCATTGACTGACTTACTGCTTTCTTATGGATTGGCTAGCTATGGGCGCACTTTTAAGACTTACCTTGATAAAATAAAAGCGCATCAATTAAAATTTACTAAAATATTAAGCACATGAAAAAGTAAAAATCCGCTGTAAAAAAAATAATGATTATAACTATTTGTTTGTAGAGTGCAAGATGCTGCCTGTTCATGAGAAGGTAAATATGTTAATAGCAATGGAACAATTTCATAATGATGAATTTAAAATCTGTATTAATAAAACAATATCTTATAACTTAAGAACTAAAAATGTATTAGAAGTGCCACACTATTGTAACTACTATGGGCAGAGACATAGGAAGTACTTAGTGCCAAAACTGTTTAATAGAATCCCAATGAAAATTAAGGAAAGTGATAGGAAGGATGGAATTATTAGGAAGGAATTAAGAAGATATTTTTTAAATGCATTTGAGAGTGAGTTGATGTGTTGATGATCTGTGGCCGTTGAAATGTAACATTGTTAGTTAGAATATCAAAGTGTTAAATTAAATTGTAGTGTTTTATAAGTAAAATGGAAGTACATTTGTAAAATGGAGCTACATCTGCCAACAAACTGTTTTACAGTTTGGCAGAGTATTGTGATAATATGTATATGTGTCTTTGGTTCTGAAATAAGAAAATAAATAAATAATAAAATAATACTATTTTCAGACATGAACATTTAAGCAAAGACAATAAAGTGATACCTATAAACAAAAATCTTTTTCATTACTCTAAAAGCTGAATTAAGAACCAAGTCAAATAATACTGTTGTTATAACTCTTTAGTTTAAGGTACGTTAACTTTAATAACATCTTTCTAAATGCAATAAAACTGTCGTCTGGATTTATTTAATTGTGACTTAACAAAGAGCGGAAAAGTTATTACCTGTGTTTTACTGTTAATTAGATTTTGAATTATGTTTTACAAATTAAACTATTTTAATTATGTTTAATGACGATTTTATTAAGACTGTAACATAGTTTATTGCGTTTAGTGAAATAAGGTAGTAGAGAAAAATGTAATCGTTACATATAGGACAGATCTTTAATTACGATTTATTCACCAAAACATTATTATTTTATAAATACTGAAATATGTACTGAATTATTTTGAAGCGCTCTTCGTCTGAAAAATACTTACGTCGTACTTGTTAATTTCAACTAAATTATAATCATGCTCTTTTAGAGTAGGTTACTATTAATAATAGTTTAATTTATTTAATGTTTTACTACAATATTAAACGATATTGCACCTATATCCAGATTGATTGCATACACACGATCAATCAAACAAATAGGTGCTACAGAATAACCTTTCCAGACAAGGCTGTGTTTCTTTAGACACATGCACTAGAGTCCGTTAGGTTACAAATATATTTCAAATAATATTGTAAAAAAATTCCGAGGATATGTGTAAATTTTTTTTGTTTTGGATAGGCGTAAAAATTTATAGTAATGTCTAGTACAAATTACAAAACATGTAACCAAGTTTCGGAAATACATTATAAAAGCTAATTTCCTTTGGTGGCAATCACGTACATGATAATATATAAGTAACTTTTAGTCGGTTATCGAACCCAACACGTAAATTGTAATGTGCTTAACACTGAGTCGAAGAGGTCTTTACCACCATTTTTATTTCAGTTTTTATTTATTTATTTAAGGACTGTTAAACTCCCTTATACCACAACAATCACTTAATTCTAAAATAAATTAGTGCAATTAAAAACAGCATTTTGCGTACAACGAACCGGCTCGTACAATTAATTAAATAAATAACAAAAAGCTCTCATTTTTACCACTCCAATAAATTAACAAGAGTCATCGACATTTAATTTGTAAATTTCGTTTATCGAAATATATTAAAACGATTTCGTTTTACATTGCAATGTAATATAATATTGCGTTTACATTTATAGCATTTTTCCATCCAGTTGAGTACTTCACAATTAGTGCAAAGCGATTGATGAACGATTAATTAAATCATTTGAATGTATGGAATGTATTACATTTGTGAATATTAAAGTATGAGTGATATTATATTGAATAAAATAATAAATCGTTTGATAAATTTCATGTCAATTTTAAAAACACCATGAAGCTTACGAACATAGGTATAGGACTTTAGTCATTAGTGTGCAAGTAATAGGGTGCATTATATTTCAGGTGCCAGTGCTCTATGGTGCCTTGGTGGAAGGTGTAGCCACTTGTATGTGCAGACTAGCATCCAGGGCCTTGGGAGACATCAACCCACGCTTCGCCACTGCGATCGACGCTTTTGTCGGCACCTCTCTTGTTGTGGCTGGTAAGAACTGGTTCATTTGAACTTTTAGGAATACATATTTTGTTTTTAAACAAGCGTGTACAATATGAATGATTTGTTATGTACAAAAATAAAATTTCGATTGTATATAAATTTTACTTTGGAATCGTGATTAAAATCGAAACTACTTCTGTAATGTTTACGATGATTAATCATTTAATTGCAGTTTTACGTTTGAAGATAATTCAATTACCTTTTTTACCGTCAAATAAATTTATCATCACATCATCAATTATTTCCTGTGTTGTACCCATCACAATTTTGTCTGAGTTGAACTTTTGTACTTAAATAATTCACGCCTGTCATTTTTATCACAGCAAAACCCACTAACTTCGTTTTCAAATGCTAAGCTTTCCGTGTTACAGGCGCTCTATTAAGAGGCACGATTTACATCTTTAGCTATCAAGACGATAGCCCAAATGCCGACATCAGCTTGTCTGTTACTTGCAAAGTCAATTTAGGAAGAGGTATTCTTGATACATATAAAATATAAATGTCTAACAGCATTTTGTAAACTAAAATGTGTCATGTATGGGCAGATCGTGCTGATAGTATTCATCAGTCGCATATATTTTCTTATGTATTGCCACTGGTTATAAAATTTAGCTTTTATGTTCTACATACTTTATATTTTACCTGTTACCCTTATACCATTATTTCTTTCTTTCTTTCAATAATATTTAGTTGCTATGCATAGTGGAAAATCAGTTGTAAACGTGTACATACTTACTACATAAAATATTTATTATATATGTATGTATGTATTATATAATATTATGTGTATGTAGATTGCAGGTGTAAAAATAGTATAGATATTGCTGAATATGTAGCATGTTAAATTGTTAATGTGAATGTAGGTATCTAAGGTAGGTATAAATTAAATGTTACCTAATTTATTTGTATAATAGTTAATATTATTTTGTTTTGTCTGACTTACGTCAAAATGAAACTTTAAAAGAATCGGTCTATAGCAATATGAAAATCACAGATATGAAAATGCATGGAAAATGCTTATTAATAAAATAAACAAATACCTAAAATTGCAAACTAAAAACGCTTATTAAAATAAGTGTCAATTTTATGTAATGACGCAATACATTTACGCGGAAAACTCGGACGATTACACAGACTGCATAAAAGCGTAATCTGCGTCCATTACGTAGAGGATAAAAACTAAAAAGTTAGGAATTTACAGGCTCGTCCGTTTTACCTCGGTTATTATCCAAGAGGATAGTTTTAAATGTGCTCAGTTGTAGATTTAATCCCTATAACATTTCATTTATTTTTTATCTCTTTTTTTAATGTAGATAATAGAAAAACGTTTTGTTAATGGTAATTTATAGAATGCAAAATACGAACATTGTAAAGAACATGAAATTGGAACGGATATTTTCTCGGAAATACATAAATTTTAAACGTTTATATACGAATATTCCTGTTCTAAATAAGTTTATTCTCAGTTTTACACTTTCTCAGTACATTTGTATTTTTTTTCTAGCATTCGAATATTCTGGTGGATATTTCAACCCAGTACTGGCTACATCGTTGAAAGCCGGCTGCCACGGCCACACGCTAACTGAGCATGCCACAGTATACTGGGCTGGAGCATGTGCGGGGTCCATCATGTCCGTATATCTGTACAAACTGCCAGCTATACAACAATTCGTGAAAGGCACGACTGAAACCGAAGTCAACGGAGACAGCATTTGGGCGGGAAAAGAAGATTAAAATCGTATTTCCAAACTTATATATATTGAATCGAAATTCCGATGTTAATACTGTCAAACGTCAATGTGGGATTGTTTTTGTTGTGTGCGGGAGTTGCCAGTAAATAAACAAGTTTGAAAATATTTCGTGCATTCGATATAATTATTTCAACCGCAAATAAATATTCCGTTTAAATCAAACGTTAAATGAAATCCATCAATTTTTTATTTAACCAATCAGTATTTTATATTCGTTATATATTGAATTTTATATAACATCGAATTTACTGTATGTATTATTGTCTAGTCATTGTTGAATGTATCTTTAACTAAAATATAATAAGTTCTACGTAATATTGTAAATAAATGGTTAAATTGTTATTTGTTTTTCTTATTGTTTTATTCCTTTATATAACCAGCTCTATAAGTTAGAGAAAAGTGGAAAAAAAATTGTTATTTCAATCACTATTAAAAAATAAAATAAATTTAAAAGCATCCGAATTTTTATCAGAATATTAGGTAGGTACTTTTAAAAACTTTCGACATCATACATAATATTATAAATAAAGATCAAACAAGCTGTCCCTCACAGTAATTTCACCAAAATCAACAATTTTCAAAATAATTCACACCGAAAAACTATAAAATTATTTCAATGAATCTAAATAACTTGACATTTAACTGGTGAAAATTTAAAAGTAACCAGATTTGTAGAAGATCATACATTTAACTAAGTTACCTATATGTTAATGTTATTATGTAATAACTTAGTTAGCATGGTGGATACCCGAATCCTTAAGAAATTCTCTACCAAAAAATGCTCAACGTGGTTAAAGAAGTTTCCACAAAAACAACATTTATTCTGTAATTACAAAATGTTTCAATATAAAAAGGTTAATGCCTACAACAGTCTCTTTGCTTGTTCTTTTAAAAGCATTTCCTAGTTACATAGATTTCCATTTACTACGTAAAATATGTAATTATCTTGTACCTTTAGTTATTATCTGTAATATTCCATAGACTTTAAAACTTAAGAAAGTATCAGGTAGGTAATTTTATTATTTTTATGATATTTTAACATTCTTTAAGATATTTGAATAGGTACAGAAAAACTTGTTAAATTTCAGTTGCAGGAATAAGAATTTATCGAAATAATGAACTATTAGGAGGCAATTTTTTACATACATAGTTACTTTTTATTTTACTGACACTTTTAACACAGATCAAATAATAAAGTAAGAAACAAGAGTTTTAAAACATTACGTTATTTTAGTCATGTCTAAAAATAAGACGGGTCTAAATTTATTAAGTTCCCTATCATATTCTCTAAAAAAGTAATAGTACCATTACCAAACGTAACAGTATTTTTAAGTCATGGGTAAGGTAATGTTGTTTACCACATTTTTGTTATATTCTTTAAAAACAATATTTGCTGTAAATAATGACAATTATTTGGAAAACATAACGAAATATCATCCCTGTGCTGAAACTGTAGAATCGATTGTTCCATGTATTATACAAGCTGCAAAGATTGATGTATTTTTTAAATCCACGATTTTAATTTATAACCCAGATGATTCAAAAACGAAGCAAGAAAAGGAATTCCATGACATTATGATTAACGAATTAAGTTTACATGAGATCCCCATTATTACAACAGATAATATAAATACAATAAATGCAGAAACTGATGCTGTTAGCCGTCTGTGTATTTTTATCACTGAAGATTGTAGAGATTTATATAAATTAACATTTGAAAGAGTCTTGACGAAATACCTATTTATTATTATCGGCGATTTGAAGGCATGCAATGAGACATTTCAAAATAATGCTGAAATTGTAATGTCTAAAGATATTACCTTTACAGTTTTAGATGATCCCAGAAATCTTACTTTTATGTATGCTGAATTAGAAGTGGATGAAATAACTTGTAATGTTACTCGTTTAGTAAGATTTCGCGTAGTGAATAGATGTGCAAGAGGATATTTAAGAAACGGAGAGTCAATATTTCCAAAGAAAGTACTAAGAGATTTCAAAAAATGTCCGCTTAATTCTGGTTTTGCTACTCTACATCCATACATGTCTTTAAACAAAAAAGATAAAAACTACACAGATTTTGATCCTCTTACTGAGTCGGATATAAGTGGTGCCGATGTTGAATTAATAAAAATAGCATCTCAATACTTCAACACCACTCTTCGTTTATATTTTATATACAGACAAGAAGAAAATCCATTTGTTGATAAAGAATTTCTAGATCTACTACAAAATGGAAGTTTAGATATATGTGCTGGAGGTCTTTACAGAATCTATGATGATAAAGTTGATTATTCGGGAGTGTATACACGGCAAGCTATCGTTTGGGTTTACAGTGTGGAGCGAGAGATACGGTCATGGCAGTCTTTTGTAGGTAAATTAAACGGTACCTATGTTTTCTTCATATTTTATTTTATTTATGCAATCGTATGGAGACTAATGTGCAAAGTTGATAATCAGGCCGTTTCAATAAACGATACATTACTCTATAGCGCTGGTGCTCTTCTTGGAGCTACGTCATTGCAAGATGCGAGGACTCTAAAGCAGAAAATTGTCAACGTAATGTATCTCATTATGGCACTTCATTTATCAGCATATATTGGCGTTCAGCTGTATTCGTATTTGACTATTCAAGGTCCACCTACTCTCTATAGAACTATAGATGAGTTGATTTCATCCGGAGTCAAGCCATATTTGATGTTCACAGCGAAATATTTTCTAGAAGACAAGAAGTATGAAAGCTTTGCGAATACTTCGGGCTCTTGTGAGCATTTCATAGATTGTGAAGAAGTAATTTTGAAAAAGAAAGGTACGACTATATTGATTGATGGATTTCTACCTCCGTATCAAGCAAATACTGCTGTTGGTGACGAAGCGAGAGTGGTCAGAGTGAACGAAGATATCCTATTCATTTACCACGAGATGATTATTCGGAAAAACAGTTACTTTACTGCGCCATTTCAAAAGATGGTTTTGCACCTTTTTGAGGCTGGTATATGCCAAAAGTTATATTTCGATGCTATTGGGATCACGTATGTGGATAAAGCGGATATTGCGAATAAAAATATAATGTCTAACAGTTATAGTTGTCAGGTAGGATGTGCGATCACTCTGTCCCAAACTGCTGGTGCTTTTTATATCTGGATTTTTGGATGCGCTGTCTCATGTATTATTCTTATTTTGGAAATATTCATACGAAGGGAGAAAATACAGATAATAGAATAAAGAAGTAGTCTATACAAGGTCATAAAATCACTTTGTATTATAGCAATTTTTAGTGAAATATAATCGTAGCTTAGTATAAGGTGTACTAATTCTAGTATGTGCGTGTGTACTTCATGTTTTCAATTAAATAGTGTAATAGTTTCATTAATCATGTTCAGTGTGTTACCCTCATTGTACAAGAATAGCTATGGTTATTTTATAATTTTTATGTCTTTTATATTATCTTGTTATGTTTCACTTTTATGCACTGTTAGATAAAAATAAATAAAATTCGCAAATATGTATACATATTCAAAGTTTAATTTTCCCTCAAATTGAAAACACATAAAGAAGAATAGAATGCGAATTCGATTCATGTTAGACCGTAGGTATATTGTAGGTCCTGTCTTTATTATGACATGATGACATGAAAGGCAAACTCGCCGATCTAATTGATGAAATAATTGCTACAGATATGTTGGTCAATTCCTAATTATAAACGGAATAACAGCGACTCAGTGTCTAAAATTTATCGCATCTAGTTACAATTAGTAAATGTATAAAACAAAGAAAAGTGATTGTTTTATGTACCTACCTACATTCATTAAAAATCTGTACAACTACCTAATAGGTCCATCAATAGGTCAGTTTTATTTACAGTCATTTATTAACAGACTTCAAATAAGTATCTCCTTCTTGGTTCTAGAAAGTTCTTCTTCCAAGTTCCATAGAAAAATTTGAAATTCCTAATTTAATTTATCAAGATGCTAAAAGTGAAAATGGCTAGTTCATTCAAAAGTATGCAGTTAATTAAAAAGTTTAATAATCTTAACTTCACGTATCTTATGGGTTAGACCTACTTTCGTATTTCCCTGGAAAATTAAATTCTAGAAAAAATAGTGAAAATATGCAATGTTACATTTTTTAAACTCGCTCTAATTGAAGACGGTGTATACCGCGCATTCAGAGTGGACGCACACTATGTCGCTGCCATCTGGTTGAATCCTATTTGATTGAATGACTAGCGCTTTTATTGAATGTCTACATTCGGTTGAATTTTTAAGCATGACAAGTTTTTGCACGCCTCATAAGCGAAGCGTTGAGGTGGGTACTACCACAGACTAATAATAATATACTACGGTACTACTGTCACTTCGCGCAAAACATCTGATTTTTCAAACTTAAAATGTCTTTATGTATCATACATTGCACTTGTAAGATAATACATACACACACATATTAAGAAAAAACACTATTTTTAACGTTCATGATATTTTTGATGTCATTTTTGTTATTTAAACTAGTTAAAAAACAGATTAAAAAAGTTCTGTCTTGGACGTCCGTGTGTCTGTATGTGCGGATCCTTTTTCTTGTTAACACGATAGCGACCGAAATACTTTACTAATCGAGTCTTTTTTTTTCTCTTACGCTTGAGTATGCTCAGGAATAGAACCCTTTCATTTTTCAGGGTCTGATTCGATGTGGTTTAATTGTTATTAAATAAACAAAAATAATAATTAATAAATATTTATTAAAAAAAATTATGAGGCGTGCACTTTTGGATTTTCCAAATTATTTTTATTTTTTTAATATTTGTAGAGAACAAAATATTTATCATAATACCTGTGTATTTAAAGATTTCAGCTTTTAAAGTGAAACTTTTATTACATCGTCTCAAACTTTTTGGTCTGTGTAGCGCATGTCGCGTGTATCGCGGCTGCGACCGTCACGCGACATGCGCTACACAAAGCAGTGTTCGGAACCGTTCGAACAGTTTCACTTTTACCGTGGTTTCATAAAACCACACAACATTTTGCACGCCTCATAAGCGAAGCGTTGAGGTGGGTACTACTGTCACTTCGCGCAAAACATCTGATTTTTCAAACTTAAAATGTCTTTATGTATCATACATTGCACTTGTAAGATAATACATACACACACATATTAAGAAAAAACACTATTTTTAACGTTCATGATATTTTTGATGTCATTTTTGTTATTTAAACTAGTTAAAAAACAGTTTAAAAAAGTTCTGTCTTGGACGTCCGTGTGTCTGTATGTGCGGATCCTTTTTCTTGTTAACACGATAGCGACCGAAATACTTTACTAATCGAGTCTTTTTTTTTCTCTTACGCTTGAGTATGCTCAGGAATAGAACCCTTTCATTTTTCAGGGTCTGATTCGATGTGGTTTAATTGTTATTAAATAAGCAAAAATAATAATTAATAAATATTTATTAAAAAAAAAATTATGAGGCGTGCACTTTTGGATTTTCCAAATTATTTTTCTCTGTTTGTATCTATTCTAAATAAAGATTTATAAGTAGGTTCCAAAATTATTCCATTTCCTTTTGACCTTCACGTATGAGAAACGAATTTGACGATATTCCACTTTATTTACTATATTGGTCTAACAATTACTTTTATAATAAAAGGAAATGAGTTTTTGATAAGAACTCGTGCCGATTTCGGAACGAGTCCATATTTCAACGTTTACGAATGTTTTACAATAAAACCGGGAGAGCTATTTTTATTTTCATTATTTACTGGAAATTTATGCCCCTGTGTGAGTCGATTTGAAGTTTTAATTTAATTGGATTTGGACGGGTGGCCGTTTTATTGGATATTGAGTAAAGGCGAATGTTTGTGTAGTATCAATTTGTTTTGTTCGCGAAATCAAACAGTAACACGTTTTTACAACGTGTTTTTTGTTGTTCCATCAACTACGAAGATATAATAATGTCCTCGACTTACATAAATCAAAAAATACGAATGTCGAAATTACTCAAGGACTTAGAATGAAAACTATTATTTATAAATTTAAACCATGTTAAATTACAGTTAACAAAAAACCTTTCTAAATACAAAAAATATACTTACCCAATTATGACATGAACATTTATAAATACATAATATAACGTTTTGAAAAAAAGAGACATTAAAACGCTAGAAGAAATTTGTATAAATAAATAAGTTTTCAATTTTAATCAATATCACTATTCCCATAATCACAATAAGTCTGACTTGTAAAGTGCTTATTGTAAAACAGATAAAATAATAACATTAATCGAATCATTTTCAGTTCCCATAAATGGCGTGAACGCAGCTGTGCCTATCGACATCGTCACCGAGAAACCGGGACACACATACAGACCGATCACAATGTTCATACCAGACAAGAAACCAATAATATCCAGGCGTATGCGTAAACCTCCTGATTATCATTATGGTTACTGGAATGGACCTAATTATGACTATCATTATCCTTATCGGAATTGGACCCGTCCTAAATATAATTATCATTATAATCACTGGAATGAACCTAACTACCCCTATCACTATCCTTATCGGAATTGGACCCATCCTAAATATAATTATCATTATGATCACTGGAATGGACCTAATTATGACTATCATTATCCTTATTGGAATGAACCTAGACATCCCTATCACTATCCTTATCGGAATTGGACCCATCCTAAATATAATTATCATTATGATTATTGGAATGAACCTAGACATCCCTATCACTATCCTTATCGGAATTGGACCCATCCTAAATATAATTATCACTATGATCACTGGAATGAACCTAACTACCCCTATCACTATCCTTATCGGAATTGGACCCGTCCTAAATATAATTATCATTATGATCACTGGAATGGACCTAATTATGACTATCATTATCCTTATTGGAATGAACCTAGACATCCCTATCACTATCCTTATCGGAATTGGACCCATCCTAAATATAATCATCATTATGATGACTGGAATAGACCTCCACATAATTACCATTACTATGATTGGGAAGATCCCAGACACTGGGATAAAAAGTATCCTGAATATTGGTATAAGAAAAAATATGGTTGGCACAGAGTTAAAGTTCAAGACAGTTATTATATAGATGATATAGATTTGCCATTTTTGAAGGCAAAAACAAGACATCCTGTACCAAGCATCGGCCACGGAGTTGACATAAAGATAGGGCAGGTGAAACCGCTCTTGAAAAGAATGCTCCTAAATCGCTTCTTCCATAATGAAGTAATGGAAGCAATAAAGAAGTGGAAATATGATAAAAAACGTAGTACGCTTAGTAAATGGCAGAGATCGTACAAAAGAAAAGAAAAAAAGAAGGGTTAACCTGCTGAAGTGATCTTGTGATAAAATTGTTTATGACTAAAGTAACTGAGATTTATATAATTACAAATATGTTTCTTTAAATACCTCCCGAAGACATTGGTATTTTTCATCCTAAACATAAAATATACCAATGTCTTCGGGAGCGGTCCTGGCAATTGTTTCGCGAAAAGCACGTAAGTAGCAAAATATGCTCATGACATCGAACTGCAAAAGTATCTTTATAACACGACTAGAAAAGTGTTCTGTAAAACGCTTCTCATAAAAACATTTAGTAAAATACCAGAGCAAGCTTAAAAATACTGAAACTTTATTAAAAAGTATGTCGAAATGAATAACTAGAAGCCGTCAAGCGTAAAGTAAGAGGGCTTGTTAAGTTTAATATTAAAACTATTCGCTAAAACTCGAGTGATTCACGAAGCGTGAACTTTGATCAAAGTTTTTGAGTGCTGAAAACCTTCAGTACTTAAATGTTTAGAAGTATGTTTAGCAAATAACTGGAACTCTCAAGTAACTTGCCTTAGGATATTAACTCTTCGATTTTTAATATTTCTAGATACGGTAATCTGACTGTTCGATCTATAAGAGCTAATATTGGTTCGCCTCAGAGCGGTCACAAAGCACGATACATAGAATATTTATTGATCTGCCTACTAATTTACTAAAAACTTTTTGCATACAGAGCAAACATACTGCTGGGCCACTTATTTGAATAACTCTTCCTAAATTAACGCTTTTACACGCAATTAAACCTACTTTATATCTAAATCTAAAAAGGTTTTAGGCTACAGTGTAGGAATATAAAGGAAAATTAGGCTCAGCGAAAAAACGATTTCAGCGAATATTTGTAGGTTGGTAGCTCTGTTTAATTAAAATCATTGTTGTTGGCACAAAGGTAGCCTGATTGGAAAACTGCAATCCAGTAATATTTTTCATCACAAAATGGGATACGTTATGAATTCAAGTTTCAGTTTATATTTTATATCGTGTAAACAATATGTATTATACTTTTGTTATGCGAAAATGAGGTAGCTATATTGTAAAAATGCTCAGTAGGCTATTTAGTTTGGGTAATGAAATGTGATACAATCTCGACAACGAAAATTAAAAACATTTATTAGTTGTGAGATATAAGTATTTCATTTTATTTATAACCATATTATAATATGTAAGCCAGTGTAGCAAACATGTATGAATACTAAAGGTACTTCGAAGTTCAATTCTATCTGTATCAGTGAGCAAAGCTTCAGTAAATATAGTTCAAAATGTCTATAAGAAATTGTAAGACCTCAAGAACCGAAGTTTTTCTAATAACCGCTAAAATAAATTGTTAGATATTTTTTTAATAACATGCTTACAAGTTACAACCTTCCTAAAATAGGCTTATTTCCCATTTCCACTATTTTGTGGGCGAAATATTAGTATTTTTATCATTGACTGAATAAATACAGTCTCCAGGTAAAGTAAATCAAAGGGAAATAACGTCTGTTTTGCACTAACAAATGGAATTCTTAATGCCTGTTTACAGCTTGAAATTACGTGCGCTACGTATTGACGGAAGCTACTGTAAACGGGGCACTTAACTGTATTTCGATTTCCGAGAGAAAAACCATGAATGTATTCTTCTACCGTCTACGTACTGTCATGTATTGACGTATTGTAAGGTGGAAAATTCGAGAACTCGCACAAGGCTGAGATGTACCTAGTGCTTAAATGTAGCTTTATGTACTAATTATAATAATATTAACTATATAACACGTGTAACCTAGTTTTGTATCTATTTAATAAGGCATCTTTTATATCAAATATACAGTATTCATTTGGCAGTCCTAGTGTTTCAATCCTCTCCCGAGGCACCACCTTACATGGCGACCCTGCCTAAAGTTGGTGCACGCGCGCGTGTATTTTGACACCGGCCGCCGCGTCGCCGATTTACATATATGGTACTGTGTGTTCTCGGCCCGAGCAAATTAAAGTATTAAAAATGAGTATATTAAAATCTGTTGGAGGCAACGCAAGTGTGAGCTTCAAAAAATGGGGAAGCAGCAGTCCAAGGAAGACTACATAGTTATAGCGCAAAATTCGGCAGGGGGCACGAATAGTGCGCCAGTTGACCATTTTGAAAACTATTTGAAGACATCAAATATATTGCTATATATAATAGTAATCTGCTTGACTTTGGGTATTATTTATGGAGTATTCAAAATATACAGAAAATGCCACTTAAGGTGGATACGACAGGAGGTTGCGAATAGCAGCAGGGAGCGTCGTTTTTCGTTTCGACGGCGCCAGGCGTACCCCGACTTGAAAATCGGCGAGAACGAGAACGAAGTGTAGTGATGTAAAAGTGAAAAAAAAAAGCAAACAAATATTTAATAATAAGTGTAATGTGAGCGTGTAAGTGTTTTCGTGAAAATTCGGCAAAGTTGATAAACATTATATTTAGTGGACTCTAAGCGTATAGTGTTATTTACTATATAAAAAAAAAATGTGTATGTTATCGAATAGATAGGTATTAAAAGTCATGTATGTCATGTAACCTAAATATAAAAGATGACAAAAATTATAATCAAATGTAGTTAAAAATATTATTCTAACATAGTGTAATGTGTATACTTACTTGTATTTTATAATAAATTTTACAGTTATTGTTAAAATATGCTGAGAAACGAGGTCTTCAATTCTATTCAGGTATGTTAATATATTTTTATTATCATTAATTATATTATGTACTGTTAAACTCTATGGCAATATTTTTAAAGAAATTATGTGATGATTTGCTAGCTATTAGAACATATTTAATTAAAATAGGACCTTCTAGACGACAGGGTAAAATATTACAAACAAAACTAGGCGAAGCTAAATGTGTCATTACAAAATATAACAACTACATAGGTAGTTTGGATAAGCAAAGCTTAGGAGAGGATGAGCTTATTGTTTTTAAAAAATATTGTGAGGATTTGAAGAAATTATTTGCGGAAATTACTGAATTGTGTCAAATTTCAGAGAATTTTAAGAGTTTTTCAACAATGGATAACTTTGACCTAAAAGTAGCTTTGAGCTTATTGCCAGTAATGAATGATGAATTGTCTAATTTACGACAACTTATCGATGGAATTGAATACTATAGTTCGGTTCTAAATGATGAGTCACAGTCGCATTTGATATCTTTTGTTTTGAAAAGCCGTTTGCGCAATCTGCTAGGCTAAAATTACAAACACAGTACGATACTGTTCAAAATCTTTTAAATGATATGAAAATGCTTCTTTTACCTAAAAAGTCTACGAGTGCTTTGCAAAAACAATTTTTAAATTGTAAGCAAAATGACGCGTCTATTGATGCGTTCGGAAAAACTTTATCCGAATTATTCGTTGAACTTACAATTTCTCAATCCGAAGGCAATGAGGAAAAGGTTAATATTTTAAAATCAATAAATGAAAAACAGGCAATTCGGCAATTTAGTGACGGATTGAGAAACCGTAGGATTAGCACCATTATTACGGCGCAGAGATTTGAATATTTGAAAGATGCGATTCAAGCCGCAATCGACGAGGACGTTTCAGGCTCAAGTTCAACCGCTGAAGTGTTAACACTAAGACATAATAATAATCGTTTCTTTAAAAACACTTCCAGGCCGCCTTCTCATCAGAACACTCCAAGAGGTGCGTACAACAATAATAATCGTTGGCAAGGCAACAACTGGCGACAGCCGCCTACCAGCACCAGACAATGGTTCCAGCAGCCTCAATCGCAGCCACGGGGAGCGCCCCGGGGCAGAGCGTCATATCGAGGTAGAACTTTTAATAATAATTATTTTAGGGGTCGTAGACCATTCAGAGGACAGATTCGTACAGCAGTGACTGACGAGTCACAGCCTCAATCGAGTTCATCCACTCAGAATTTAGAAACTGAAAATGAGTTTTTTCGTGCCTATAACATATAGTATTTTAGCTAGCGATAGTAGTTATTACATAGAGTTATTTTATAAAAACAGTCACGTATTTAATTGGCTTATAGATACGGGAGCCTCAATTTCGGCTATTAAATATAAACATGTTTTAGATTTTGACATCCCAATTAACAAAGAAAATATTACAATAAATGGGATAGGTGGAAAGGTACAGGCTATCGGATATGTATGTTTACAGTTGACGATACACGGGCAGTGTATTAGTCATAAGTTTTATGTATTTGACACCTTGCCTTGTAAGTCGCACGGTATTCTAGGGCAGGACTTTTTAGGAAAGTATGGAGCGGTCATTGATATGAAACATAATAATCTGTCACTATGGATTAGTGAATCTAAACAAATATCTTTGCAATTATTAGACTCGTGTAGTAATTTATTATCGTTACCTGCTAGGTCAGAGTCGATTCATTTTATTAATACTAGTTTAACAGAGGAATGTTTGGTATGTACGAAAGAGTTGTGTGAGGGCGTATTTATTGCGAGTATGATAGTACATCCAATTGATGGTAAAATACCAGTCCGAATTTTGAATTCGACCTCGAAAGATATAACTTTGTCTGAAATTAAACTTGATATACAAAATTTGAAGGAATATAATATTTGTAGCTTTGATAAAATTGAGAAAAATGCATCGCGAGTTAAAACATTATTTTCAAAGTTGAATTTAAGTAACTTAAATAAAGAAGAAAAAATTAATATAGAAAGTTTATGTGCTAAGTATCCCGATATATTTTATTTGGAAGGAGACAAATTATCAACCACTGATATTTATCAACACTCAATTAAAGTAAAACCAGATATTCAGCCAATTTTTTCAAAACCTTATCGATTGCCTCATGCATTGAAAAATGAAATTAATAACCAAATTGATCAAATGTTAAAAGAAAATATTATTGAACCATGTCAAAGTGAATGGTCCAGTCCAATTTTGTTAGTGCCAAAGAAATGTGACCAAAGTGGAAACAAAAAGTGGCGTTTGGTTATAGATTACAGAAAACTAAATAACAGTATACATGATGATAAATTTCCTCTTCCAAATATAACGGAAATTTTAGATTCTTTATCCGGTTGCATGTATTTTTCTCATTTAGATTTACATCAAGGCTATTATAATGTGAGCTTGGACCCAGACAGTCGCAAGTATACTGCTTTTTGTTCGGGACAGTTTCAGATGACTAGAATGCCTATGGGCTTAAAGACCAGCCCTAGTTCATTTTCGCGCATGATGACTATGGCGATGACAGGGTTAACATATGAAAAATGCTTAGTGTACCAGGACGATCTAGTCTGTTTTAGTAGGGACTTATCTAGTCATATCAAAAATTTACAGTCTATTTTTGAAAGATTACGAAAAGTCAATCTAAAGTTAAATCCGCAAAAGTGTATTTTCTTACAGAAGGAACTGCTTTACTTGGGTCATATTGTATCAGCAGAGGGTGTTATACCAGATTCGGATAAAATAGAGATTGTTAAAAACTACCCGGTTCCTACTAAAGTCGATGAAGTCAAAAGATTCGTTGCCTTTGTGAACTATTACAGGAAATTTATTCCTAATTTTGCAACAAAAGCGTATGCGTTAAATAATTTGTGTCGGAAAAATGTAACTTTCAAATGGGATAAAGAATGCCAAAAATCATTTGAATTATTGAAACAAAATTTAATATCCCATCCTGTATTACAATATCCTGATTTTTCAGAGTCTAATCAATTTATTCTACAAACAGATGCATCAGGATACGGCGTAGGTGCAGTTTTGTGTAATAGTGACGGTAGGCCTGTAGCGTATGCTAGTCGTAGTCTAAATAAAGCAGAAAAAAGGTATCCGACTATTGAAAAGGAATTGCTTGCGATTGTATGGGCTGTAAAGCATTTTCGTCCATATTTGTATGGAAGGACATTCAAAATTCAGACTGACCATAAGCCACTTATGTATTTGTTTGGAATGCGAGATCCATCTAGTCGTTTAATTAAATTTAGATTAACGTTAGAGGAGTACGACTTTGTAATTGAATATTTGAAAGGGAAGAATAATTCGGCCGCGGATGCACTTTCACGTTTGCATTTAACTTCCGAGGAATTGAAAGAGATGAATGAAACGGTGATGAATGTAATGACGCGTGGTCAGTTGGCTAGACAACAACGGGATGCTATTATTTCTAAGAACGATTGGCCTGATCAACCAAAAGTTGTAGAAATACATAGTAAACCGAAATATTTCACGGAGTTACGTTTCATAAGCGCTTATGAATTAAATCGATATCGTAAAATGAAAGAGATAACGTATGAGAAGGGATGTTTGAGTTATGTACCCTCAATGAATACTATTTTTATTAATTTAGCTTCTCGATCGCAATTATCGCCAGGCGAATTTGTGAGAGAGCTAGATATATTTTGTAGGAAAATAAATATTAAAGAAGTATACTTCATCAAATCGGAGAAAAATAATATATTTGTGGAAAAGTTAATAAATGAGATAGATAACATAAGTAATTGGTCCGGACCACGTATATGTATTTTAAGGGGAACAAAGAGAATAAGTAATAAAGACGATCAGCGTGTAATTTTAAATGATTTTCACATATTACCTACAAGTGGACATGCTGGCATAAGACGAATGGTAAATAACATAAAGAAATATTATTTTTGGCCAAGATTAGAAGCTGATGTTGTAGAATTTATAAAAAGGTGTGATAAATGTCAAAAACAAAAACATTCCTCACACTATACTAAGGAGCCTATGACGATAAGCTCAACGGCAAGTTCGGCGTTGGAGAAAATATATTTAGATATTGTAGGACCGTTAGATAGAGATTACGATAATTACGTATACATTTTAACTATACAATGTGAGTTGAGTAAGTACATCGAGGCTTATCCATTAACGTCAAAAAGGTCGAGTGAAGTAGCTAGGAACTTTGTTAACAATTGGATTCTCAGGTATGGTATCCCGAAGGAAATTGCTACTGACAGAGGTACGGAGTTTTTATCGGACACAATGAAAGAGGTTTGTAAACTTTTGCATATTAACAAGCTGCAGTCAACCGCATATCACCATCAAAGTATCGGTGCCTTGGAGAATTCGCACAAACAATTGGGTAACTACTTGCGAATACAGACAGGAAATCACCCAGAAGCTTGGAGCACGTGGCTTCCATTTTGGTGTTTTTCCTATAACACTGCGGTACATACAGAGACCAAGTTTACTCCCTATGAGTTGGTGTTCGGTAAGAAATGTAATTTACCATCAAATTTGCAATCTGCACAAGTTGAGCCTTTGTACAATTTTGATAATTATCCTTTAGAACTCAAATTTAGAATACAGACCTCACAAAAAGAGGCGAGAGAAAATCTTATATCTAGTAAATTGAAAAGAAAAGAAAAGTATGATCGTAATATTAATCCGGTTACTTATAAACCGAATGATTTAATTTTAATAAAAAATGAAACAGGCAATAAGTTTCAAAACATATATTTAGGTCCATATAAAGTAGTAAGGGAATGTTCACCCAATGTAGAAATACTTAAAGATAATAAAAACTATGTTATTCATAAAAACAGAACCAAAATGTATTTTGAACCGATTACCTAATAATTTTGTTAAAAGTTACGGTTTTAAAAATGTATTTTGAACCGATTACCTAATAATTTTGTCAAAACGTTTATAATATTATGTACTATTTAGTTTGTAATGGAAATAATTATGATAATAGGACATTGTACTGTATGAACATAAGTAAGCTAAAATAAAATAAATTGTTAGTGTTTATTTTATTTTTTTATTGCGGTGGAGATGAGATGTACCTAGTGCTTAAATGTAGCTTTATGTACTAATTATAATAATATTAACTATATAACACGTGTAACCTAGTTTTGTATCTATTTAATAAGGCATCTTTTATATCAAATATACAGTATTCATTTGGCAGTCCTAGTGTTTCAATCCTCTCCCGAGGCACCACCTTACAGGCGTAAGTTACCTGGCACAGGAGAGACTGGGCATGGAGCAAAGGGTATAAGAAAAAAAGCACAGAAAATAGTACATAGAGCAAACGACAATATACGGGGGGACAATCATATACTACCTTAGCTTAAAAGCAATCGATATAAGGCTGAGATAACAGAAGTAACGCAGTGCTTAAAATGTACAAAGATCCATTGAGTCAAAAAGGAAACTATTATTTTCAGCTTAATAAGTGTGCCACAGTACAATTGGTGGCACGCCATGATCGTGTTAAAATCTAAAACAGGGTAAAAGTAATTCCAAGTATTAATGATGTACCGTGTGAACTACTGACGAATACTGACCACATGATTATGTCAATCAACACCAATTACAAGAGTCGACCGATTACACTCAATTAGTATGACAATAGAGTTTTGCGTTTTATTTGTAAATGTTTATATCAATGTTTGTCCCATTGAGATAAGAGTATACTAACCATCTAATCATCATAGACATTTAGGCAGAATTTAGACCCTCTACACTATCGTGATGGCCTTTATTCGCCCAACACTGCCCATTGTGAAGAGGGCCCATAAACTTTCAAAATAAAGACGTAAATATATACATAGTACCGTATTAGTAATGTTGAAATGATGATAAGAAGCTGTGAACAAACCTATTTATACATGTTTAACGAGATAAGGTAAATTTTATGGACACTTTAGATACGATTCTATTCTGTAGCAAGTACCTAGCGCTCTGCAGTTATGTCCATTGCCAATATTAGTTAGTTACCCGACACCTGTAAAAAAAAGCATTAAATAATTAAATATGGACGTTGGCAATGTAAATTTCAAAAGATAGAAGAATTTCTGCATTTTGCATTAATCTTTGCAATTACTCTTCGTTTTTTTTATGTGGTGTTTCTCGATGTTAGCCCGTAGCCGCGTGGTTGATAACAAGGTTCACCCTGGTAGCAACATCCGCAAGGGCGTCAACTGTTCGGTACTTTCATTGATAAAACATGAATTATAAAAATATCTACATATTAATTTTATCACTAAGCAAACTAAATTGAAAATTATCATAGAAACAAAATGCCTACAGCAAAGATAAAATAATAGTACACTTTTCTTGTCATTCATGAACGTCTTCCGAACAGAAAATTATATTGATGATGATTGGATGATGACAAATAATTTAATTAGTATAAAAAGCTCCGAAAAACTTGTATTACAAAAATAAAATAAAAATTTATCTAGAGTACTCTGTATTAATATTATACGTTTATGAGTATACGAGGTTGTAGAAGGTTATTTACTAAATCGATTTTGAAAATTCCTTAACCTTTAGAAATGTACATACCTGTTTTTCCCGGATCAACATGGTCACGCGATTACATGTTTGTATAAATATGCAAAAGCTATATTTTACTATGGTATATAATTACTGCCTTGTGTGTGATGTATCTACTTGAACTATGCGTAAATTAATCAGACTCGACCCGTATTATTTTACACTGTCCTTGCAATTTGCGTATTTCATATTATAATTATCAATAAATTACATTTGTATAAACAGTAATGTTAAATTATTTATGTTGTATTTAATGAAATAAACTGTACATCATATTTAGCTTCGCGGTAAAAATGGACTGTCACTGAGGTCTAATGTAGCTTTCTGCTTTCTACTGGAGATTTTCAAAATCGCTTCAGTAGTTCCTGAGCTTATTGCAGCACACAATCAAACAAAAACTCCTTCCTTTTTATTATGTAGCAAGAATTATAATAATATAGCACATAAGAGCTTTGATTCACCGCCTTTATCAACGAGAAACTAAATTATTTTGACCTAAAATACCGGATGTAGCGATCACTATCGATTATTAATTGCCGCTTTAATTTATTAGTAGTTTGTATTATTGTTAGATAAACTAACATACAAATTCTCATTCTCTTCTCTATTGGGCCTTGTTATAAACAATTTTAAATTTAAATATTGTCAGTATTATAAAGTACACACCTATTTGTGGAATTGTGTTATGCATGCTTATATTAATTACTAGCTTACCGCCCGCGGCTTCGCCCGCTTTGTCTAAAACCTAATTAATTATATACTAAAACCTTCCTCTTGAATCACTCTATCTATTAAAAAAAATCGTATCAAAATCCGTTGCGTAGTTTTAAAGATAAGGGAAATAGGGACAGAGAAAGCGACTTTGTTAGTGATGATGATGAAGAGTACCTACCTACATTATTAAAATGTAACTAAAACTTGCCCTTATTTTAGAAAATAAGTGTTCTTTAAACCCTCTCAGGCGTAAGAACTCACAGGAACAGCAAGAAGAATTTCGCTCATAATATTTAAAAGGTTTTGAGAAAAAAGGTCTTATTTTGGAGCAACCGCGGCAAACGACAAAGGAGTATACAATGAATAAGGTACTTTCTTTACAGTTGAATACCTATTCTTTCGACATCTTCATTGTATAATAGAAAGGTGTATAATTAATTGATCTCGTACAAAATAACATTTGATGTAGGTAATGGTGGCTGACATTAAAATGGTATGGTACTTTTCATATAGGTAATACCTATCTATAACAAGCTGTGCCCCGCGGTTTACCCGCATTGCTCCGCTCCTGTTGGTTTTAACGTGATGATATAGCTTATTATAGCATCTAGCCTGTGATATAGCCTTCCTCGATAAATGAGCTATATAACACTGAAATAATTTTTCAAATCGGACCAGTAGTTCCTGAGATTAGCGCGTTCGAACAAACAAACAAACTCTTCAGCTTTATAGTTAATACTAGAATATATCAATATCTTTATTGTTAAATGAATACACGATTGAAACCCCATTTATTTATCGATTATATAATTACATCAGACCCATGTTGATTTCCTGCAGTCGTGGCCAGTTTTTTGGCGAGATATTCCATTTTAATTCAGCGTCTCTCGCATTCCTTGCTGGTTGATCATTAATGATAATTTCATCTTTTAGGGTACCGTAAGCCCCATACATTTTAGTACTTCAATTCTGCTAGTTTAAATATACTTATTTATGAACAAACTTAACTCTGGAGGTCTAGTTAGTATTTAAATACGTAAGTACACATAATTGAACACGAAAAAGCTATTTTACATTTACAATTATTATTATGGGAATGGACCATATATCGAGTGGCACTAGTCATGGTCATTACTCATTACTAGACATCGGATTATATGCACTAACAAAATGCCAAAATATGCATGCAAATATGCACTAAAAAAGGCCGAAATATGCACTAAAAACGAAAAATATGCCTAAAATATGCACATACAAAATCAAAAAACCTTTATTATTTTTATATATTTTAATCAAAGATTGTACAAAAACAGCGAAATTCTCTAAAAAATAAGAATATTCTTTGTGGCAATATACTACAATTAAGTATTTTTCCAAATTTTCGAGCGCAAATTTGTGAAGTTTGTCAGTGTTGCCACCTTAGACCATTTCGGGCTAAATCTAGCCCTTTTTCGGGAATTCAACCCGTGTTTAAAGTTTTTAGCCCCAAAAGGATAATCTAGCCCTACTTTGAATGACTCAAAATTTACTTGAAATGGAACCCGTTTTCAAATTTTTTGCCATTTTTGATTTTACCGTGCCAAAATAGGCTTTGTTTACTCGCTGAGCGTTCTGATTGGCTAATAAAGGTTAGTCAACCAATCAAAATGCTCAGATTCGGAATAATTACATTACAAAATTGTAATTAAACTAAAAAAATGTCACTTTTAAGCGTTCTGGCGGTACTGGCGACTAATTTATTCGTGATTTTTTCGCTCTGTTTACTTTTTAGCCCTTTCTAGCCGTTTTCAGAAAATCGAGGTGGCAACACTGCGCGAGCCGCACAGCGCACTGTCATCAGTCAGCCACTGCGCCTCCCGATCCCGCTACTTAACAAAATATGCACGATTGGGGAAAAAGGCTAAAATATGCACTAACACCGTAATTAGACAGTTTTATGCATTTGCATATGCAAACATGCAAATGCATATAATCCGATGTCTACTCATTACCAAATTACCATAGAGTTGTCAAATATTTACTTTTGGTATGTTCTTTATATATTTGTCCTTCTGTTCCAACTTCCATCGTCTCTTAAGTTTATCTATAACTAGCTTTTCGCCCGCGGCTTCGCTCTCTTTGTCTAAAACCTAATCAATTATATACTAAAACCTTCCTCTTGAATCACTCTATCTTTTTAAAAACCGCATCAAAATCCGTCGCTTAGTTTTAGAATTTAAGCATAGGTACAGAGCAAAGGGGCAGAGAAAGCGACTTTGATTTATATGTAGGTACTATGTAGTGATACTTAAACCTATCCCTTTAAATTAAATATTATAAATACATACAACATTAATAATCTCAATCCTTTCAACTGCTTCATTATAATAATTACGTTTTTCATTTAATCTCGGGAGAATACATCATTTTTAGAGCAAAAATACACGAAGAAAATTCTAGACTGGAACAATGGCGCTATCCTTCTTTATTTTAATTTAAGATGAGGTACATTTGCACCTGGTGTTGCCAACTTTAATAGCTTGTCTTCCCGGAAATTAATATTTTTAAGGATTACACGGGTTAAGTGGCTAATTTAGTTATTAATTTAATTATTAAAGAGATGAAATTATTAAACATGAGATCTAAATCGTGATTTATTCATTATTTTACCCGACATTTTCAGTATTAACAAAATAATACTTAAGTTTTTTTATTAGAAATCGCTTTTACATACTCTCTTGGTATCCGGATAAAAAATGCTACGCAACAAGTTGAGGGTTAACACGTGGGTATATCAAATTTCAACGAAATCGGTTCAGTATTTTTTGCTAACAAGACGAACATCCCAAAAGTTCCGACTTGAAGGTACAATTAATAAATACATGATATTGATAAGACATGTCCACAGATCGACATGTCAATACTTGCATTGAATGAAAAAGAAGTTTTGATTTGTTATTGCACATTTAGCAAATAGGTACCTCACATATTTTATATTTTATCTCAATATTATAAAATGTAAGTTTAAACTAGGTAGGTACATAATATGCGTAAAAAATGTGTGCGTGTACTAGTGTCCACACGTTGACACGTAAGAAGTGAAACTTCTTTATGACCTTATTTTTCAAAAAATAATTTACTACTTATAATGCAACTTTACAGAAATACGTCGAATCACGCGTGTTAGGGATAAGAAAAAGATGGCGCGTAACGGAAAAATGTCACGCGTAACGAAAAAATGTTACACTAAATTTTTTTCCAACCCCGATAAAGAAGTTTCACTTCAAAAATGTGTAATGTTGAATTTCGATTAAATATAGCTCATAGTACAATATCTTGTTGTTTGTAAGCACTGAAATACTTAAAGATGCACTAGGTATGTTCATTTCATAGCGCTTTAAATTTTGGCCTTTCATTTGAATTGTGTATTTAAATTTTAAACATAATCATTATGAATGCGTAGGGTGTTTATATATTATCTACAGGTCAATGTACAAGCCCATTAGAAATTCTTTAAATATTTGATTGCTGAAACGTTAAGGGTTGCATAAAAAAAGGATAAGTACTTGAAAGTTGAACACCCTGGGTGCATTCCCTACACTATTGTCCCGATGCTGTGTTTTTGCGAACAGAATATAAAAATTTCACGGTTCACTCATCTCTATGTAGAACTAGAAGTATATTCATCTCTTTCCAACTCAGACTTGTATAATATCTGCTCTCTCGCTCAACAGGATCCTAGACGCTAGCTGATATCGACGCAGTCTTATCACAAAGTGCTTGTTACGGAATTATTGTCGTTATTCCTGTTCAATAAAGATGAATTTGAGTTGCAGGAATTGTCTCAGAGGTTGTTGCCATACCTGAATGGCCGTAGCGTAGTATCCAGATCTCGCATTCACGACGAGCCATGAGCTGATTGCTGAGGCTGACAGCGTTCCCAACCGTACGATAATTATCGTACAAACACGATAATTTGGTGCCTACGTACGATGTACGATAGCATGTTATTATCGTACGCTGATTTTACGATAATTTCTATCAGGCAAAATTCGAGAATTTATATTATTTCACCCATACAAATATGACATTTTGACGTGTTTCATATCGAACTTTCATGGGAACAGTGAAATTTTGTCAGATTGAATTTTAAACTTGGCGCGTTTATTGAACATAAAGTGGAAATGGAATTGGTTCAGGTCTGTAGTCTGTACCACGCGTAAAACCAAAGAGTATAATGAATATTAAGGCACTTAAAACGTTTGGGTTTCAGTGTCCCGTTGATTTGACAGCGGTAGTTAAACAAAGATTAACTATAGAGAACTTGCATACTTATCAATATTACAATTTATATGATTTATTTATTTATAATTGACTTTATTCTAAAAAGTACGATAATTTCGAACCAAAAACGGCTAATGTACGATAATTTTACGCCCCTGGTACGATAATCAGCTCACTTCAGGTTGCTAACACTGGAGGCTGACCGGACGCCAGTCTAGCTCCGACTTTCGAGGAGTGAGCACGTAATTTTCTCCGCGCGAATTCACTGTCCGCGTGTTCCAATAATCGAATCGAATTGTATAAACCGAACTCACATAAATTACTTTCGTATTGTAAGTTTTGAGTTATGTGTGTGATTTAGTTTTTGTGCACTGAACGGATAACGAGTACTGAGGTATGTCAACCAGTTTTTTATACTTTAAAATAATAATTACCTACTCTCGTTGGATGCCGGTGATTTCCTTTTGGTATGCAACGCGGACCTGTTTTTCGTCCGGTCAAGCGTGGGAAGGTATTTGCGATTTACAAACACTATAATTCTTGTGTTAAATCGTAAATAACATAGGATGCTGTTTAGAAATGTCGCTTTCTTTAGCTGCACAATGAACGGACGTTCCGAACAAAGGAAATAGTAGTCAACAATAGGTTTGATTTGTGTCAGGATTTTTTTTAATAGGAAGTTTGTTTCTCAAATGACCTTAATTAAAAATAAATCGCTACGCTTTTACTTTTTTTTTGGTTGATTATTGTTTATGCAATAGCCAATAATGATAGTTTGGCCGTGAAACCTAGTGACTGAATTTTTTTATGTAAAAAACCTAAATTCAGCGTAACGTGTTCTGTTATTTAAATTATTATTTATTATTATACCTATTGTTATTGTACCTATATTAACTGGGGTAATAAATTCGAAATCACGTAGAGGACATTTATTAGGACGATGCTAGGATACACGATATGCCTTTAGGAATGAAATAGGCTTTAGGTATCTCGAATCTAGATTCCCATTACGAACTCACGCTTGTATTAATTGGACGAGATTAAATCGGTTTCAAGTTTAACTTGCAACCTATCTTAATGCTGCAATTAAATTAGTAGTTTATTTATTAGTTTGATATTATTTTCATTACTAAACATACGTATACTACCTACCTAGGTACTTACTAAACGTACATTTTGTTCTATATTTGAATATTACCTATACCTACCTACCTTATGTCACAGAATACATAATAGTAGCTAAACGCTACAGAACGGACACTCTCCGCCTCCCGCCAAAATTAAACTTACCTCACCCCCGCGCGATCAGACATAAAATGGGCCATATTTTTCTGCAAGGACGATACGCAACGAAGTTTGACAACATTAATCAAATTGACTTAAAGTAATTTTATTATTTTGGATTTGTGATTATCGTTTTTCGTAGAAAATGGTTAGATATTGTGCTGTTTACGGATGTATTTCATCAGAAAAACGCGAATTTTTTTTTACGCTAGTCACAAATGTGCCAACCATAAAGCGTTAACACACACATTTGCAGTCTCTACAGTGTGACTGTCAAAACGATCATTTTGTATGGAGTGTCCGGGGTGTGCTTATGTCTTAAAAAGGAGGTGTTTATAATTAGAATAGGTAGGTAAGTACCTAACTACCTAGTTTAAGTTTTATATAAAAATGGCTTGTAACTCTTAAATCTAAAAATAAGTATATGTAGTTTTACTAACACTAGAATAAGTACTACTAACAATATATGGGCAATGCTGCCTGATACAAATAAAGAAATAAAATATACCTACCTACCTACCTGGTCAATTGGTCATGTGCTTATAGGTTCACAATATTTAAATAAGAAGGAATATTCTGAAATTATACGTTGTTTAATTTTTTTATTGTTAAACAATCAAATTTCAAAACAGAATTCCTAAAAATATAGCCAATATATTTACCTATTTACCAACCTACCTCCTTATCTACAATAATATTACAGATGTGATTCATACAAAATACCTATTTCGGCTATTTCACATATAGATAGGTACCTAGGTATATAATAAACATTAAAATTTAAAACTAACAACATGATATCATAATACATACCTATATTGTACACAGTAAGTGAATTAACTGAATGAAATTCTATTAAGTTCGATCCGTCCAGCACTTGAGTCTAATTGAACGCTTTGTCAAAGGGACATATCCACTAATGTCTCATACTACGTGACCAAGCCAACTAGACCCTTTTCAACTGTGACGTCACCCGCCCATGTCTCGGGTACAGATAGCAAAAAAAAAAAATTAATAATATCACTGTTCGCTCTCCGCTATGAATAGTCTTATTTTTCCCCATTTCGAGGGCTGTCTATGAATATCAACACAGTAAAAACTTAAACAAATAACAACAAAAACTTAACAGTCAACAACAAGCTTTAACGATTAATAATAAAAAGTACAGAAATAACTAGCGATGCGAAACATACGAATGCGTTGATGCTGCGAATCGTACTAAGGCGAACGCGGTACCTGAGGCGGTAAGCGGGCGGGGAGGCCGCATTCCACCCGAGCGTCTAGTTGGCTTGGTCGAATAATACCTACCTTCCTATACATATATCACGAGATATATTATATCCCTATATAGGTATGCCTATATTATTCTAAGTACCGTCTAATATCATGAATAACAAGCGGTCCCCGGCTTCGCACGTGGTACATATTAACGTTTTCTCTCCATAAGAACCATCCTCGTACTTCAAGGAATAATCTAAAAAAAGAATAATCGAAATAGGTCCGTTCATGCGTGATGCCGTGACCAAGGAATACGGGTTTCATTTTTACCCGACTACGGCAAAGCAAAAGGAGGGTTATGATTTTGTTATACATATATAGATTTTAAATGCTCAAATTTCACACTAAAAATTTTAAAGTTTCAAGTGTCATTTTCGCAAAAAATCAATTGATTTGGCTGTAATTTAGTGTGCTGATGGTGCATAATCTACACATTCGCCTCGTCACTCGACGATACATTCGTATTCGAGGGCCGCGGCCGTCGCGAACGCTTCAAATGCTTTAGAGGCCATTCTCCCATTGCGATACGCACAGGCGATTCAAGTATCCTGCAAGTCTCGGAGACTAGTCGCCGCAGAATATCTCACATACATTGCAATTTGCACCGGTAGCGTAGTGTGCGAGCCTACATACAAATGTATGTGAGATACTCAGCGGTGACTAATCTCCGAGACTTGCAGGATACTTGAATCGCCTGTGCGTATCGTAATTCGTAATGGGAGAATGGCCTAAGCTTCAAACATTCGTCTTCCCTTTGATAAGGTCCGAATACGCGAATCTCAGGCGAACAGAGAGTGCACTGTTTGTAATAATCGTGTTAGTTATTGGCTTCGCTATTCGCACGAATGTGTAAATGCATCATCGCACATATTATTTCAATAATTAATATTATAATATTTTCATCATGCTACACAGATTTAACCCATCTTAGCTAGGGTGGGTACTAAGGAGCTTGACCTATTTTTACATGTTTGCCGAATTATTATAATAGAGTAGATAATTTTAGTATAGTCGCTCCTATCCCAATTTCAACTGTTTTAGCACTGTATTAGAACACCTCGCACTAATTATTTACTAAGCTTAAATTAACGCAATCCCACCCACCACGAATTTTTGTCCTATTTTAGAAAAGTTTACTAGAAATTTTATAGTCAATAATCCTTATCAAGAGCAATTTTATAAAGAGGGATAATTTATTATTTGTAAGCTTTAAGTTTTTAATGAATAATCACAACAACTCAACATTGTTTCCGAGCTATCACGCGATATATTTTTATAATTACCTATTTATCGTGTGGTCGGGCAGAGTGAGTGCACGTGGGAGTCTCGGGCAGACATCAGGCAATTTGGTCAATTTTTGTTTGCTATTTAGTTTGATATTTTTTATTGTTCCATGTTTAAAAAATAAAAGATGTATCACAGAAACCCATATTCACATCTTCTTGATCTCTTTATTCATAATCTCCTCCAACAACTAATGTCGTATTATAGCATACAAAACTGGATTTACCCATACTATTTAATGTCCGTGACATTAAATAGTCTATAGAACCAACTTTTTCAACCGTAATTCACATGGCGGAAAACGTAATGGCGTAATTGCAAGTGATATCTGTCTATTGTCTATGACTCAGTGAGAATTACACTATTAGGTAATTACAGTAGGTAATGGTAGACGGAAACTTGTGGGCAGTGTCGGACAGGTAACGTGGGTTACATCAGGTACATGATTTATCTTATATTAATTTAATGACTCTGCCCCTGAATTTTCTGGTTTTAACCGGTATAAGTAGTGTGGTAATTTGCATTTTAAGTCGACTTCCAAAAACTTGAGTTGTTCGTTCTGTATGTATTTTGTAGATCGTTATATACATAGTTGTGTGCAGTTTCACTCTACGGTGGAACCTGGACCAAAAGGTAGAATTTATGTAGATAGACTGCCAAGATTCATAGGAATATGTTCAGTAATTTAATCGTGATTGAGTAACAAACTTTCATGGTTGATCAAAATTGATGTAGTTTTACTGTGAAAATGTTTATCCACCCCAGCTCAGGTTAAAATTGAATTCGGTAGGTAAATAGTATTTTCTTTTGGCAAAGAATAATCACAAAAGTATGTACGTATGCAATGTAATGACATTTTTACTTCGCTACCAAATTACGAAATCTTGTGATTAAACTTACTTTCGAAAACCATATCAAATTAAAGGTGTGTATGATCGTTAATACGGTGTGTAACTTATCTTATCAATTATCATGGAGTTATAAATTCATTACATATTTATAACGATAGCCTACTCTCGTATCTCTTTAACAGAAATAATGTTTATTTGAAATTAAATTCACCATTTGTATGATATGAATATGATGCGATATTAATTTCCAATGAAACTTGATATGTTTAGAATGAAATAGTTATCTATGTATGTACATTGTACATATGTGTATGTGTGGGTATACATGTATATTTATTTAGCACGCTCTGTCGCGTAAACGTTTTGATAATTTACTTGATATGTGTCTTTATGTTCGTTTTAATTGTGGGAATGACCCTGTATATAAAACTAATATGTAGCTAAAAAACCTAATAGCTATACATAATTTACACGGATAATTAGCAAAAGCCGCAGCTAAAACTTGTATATGTATGCGTAGTTGAAGACAAGCATAATATGTTTTAGACGATTCATTGTGTGTTTAAATGCAAATAGCTCTTAGAATAATTTTATGCACCGCAGATATCAAATATCATGTAACACAGATTATAATTTTATCTGGCTTTGCGGTTTAGCGGTCAGGTGACTTGCTCGCAGGGTGTTTAATAACAAAATAAATATGAAGCACTAAGTTAAAGTTGACAGTAGTTATTGAATAATTTTATAGATTGATAATTTAATTGGCTTAATATTATGGTATTTTCTTTATTTTTTAGTTGGTAACATTTATCCAGTCTAATACTAGTCTTGGAGGATAAATAAATATTTTTTTTGGAAATATGTATGTGTGTAATAAATTCAGAATTCAAAACATCCGTTTCAACTTCCAAAAGCGTTTCATATAGATATTAAAAACTACAAAAAATTACTTCAAAGCGTGGTTTAATTGTTACGTAGTAGGTACTCATTTCAAATCTGTGAGAGCGTTACATCTTATTTCAATCCTCAAAGACAATAGCGATACATAACCAAACCACCATGTAACCAATTAATAAAATAATAATCATCAAACTTCCGCGCAATTGTACCAACTATTTCTTATCTCGTGTACTTTGTACGTGAGTTGTTTGCTAAAAATAACGACTTGTGATTTAAAAATGACATAACTATCTTAGGAGGATGTTGTATTAGGCATTTAGATTTGAGAACAATGCCGGTCTTATGCGTACATGGTATGACACCAGCTAATTAGGTGTTAAATTTGCTCGGATTTTGGGCGTGTTTTTTAACTGTACATTATAAGTCATAAAAGGGTAATAAGATGTTATTCTATAGCAGCTTATGTGAAATTCGCCTTATGACAGTTTTCAACTCGACTTCAATTCGACTGCATTTTTTGGGGTTTGTTACCTCAGAATATTTGTCCTTATCACGCATTTTTAGGGTTCCGTAGCCAAAATGGCAAAAACGGAACCCTTATAGTTTCGTCATGTCCGTCTGTCCGTCTGTCCGTCTGTCCGTCTGTCACAGCCGATTTACTCGGAAACTATAAGTACTACAGTGATGAAATTTGATGGGAATATGTGTTGTATGAACCGCTACAAAAATATGACACTAAATAGTAAAAAAAAGAATTGGGGGTGGGGCCCCCCATACATGTAACTGAGGGATGAAATTTTTTTTTTCGATGTACATACCCGTGTGGGGTATCAATGGAAAGGTCTTTTAAAATGATATAAAGTTTTCTAAAAAACATTTTTCTTAAAGTGAACGGTTTTTGAGATATCAGCTCTCAAAGTCGTAAAAAGTATGTCCCCCCCCCTCTATTTTTATAACTACGGGGTATAAAATTCTAAAAAAAATAGAGGTGATGCATGCTAATTAACTCTTTCAACGATTTTTGGTTTGATCAAAGTATCTCTTATAGTTTTTGAGATAGGTTGATTTAACTGTAATTTATTATATTTGCTGCTACGGAACCCTTTGTGCGCGAGCCCGACTCGCACTTGGCCGGTTTTTATTAGTAAACTTATCCAATTTAAATATCCACAAAAAATATCAAAATCAATTCAGTACTTTAATGTTAAAGTGACAGACAGACATTTAAATTTAATATGGATGGTGTACATTGTGTTACGGAATGTTATAGTCGTGTATGCGCCCGCGCATGATGTGATTTTGAAGGTATTCCTCGCTTGGAATGTGTGCGGAAATACGCGTCTTGCATTTAGACTAATATTTATTTATTGCTATATTATTTGTACAAGATGATGTTATTTGTTAATAAATTTCAATTTAATTTATATACTGTTGTAGACAACACATAAGGAGACATAATGGAATGTAATTATGGTAACATAACTTCCCCAAAAAAATCACAAAAAAATTGAATGCAATGAAACAGATCATACATTTTCTATCTAAATTTTAACTAGGTAAAGGAACGAAACTTAAACATATTTAGTATTTACTATGCAATGACTGGGTACACACTATGCTACACAAGATGCATTTCGATAAATTAACTTCCAGTCCAACTAACTAGTGCAGCAGAGTTAAAAGATTCTTAATTTATGATCACATTTCTGACTTGAGATTAAAATTTAATTAATAGTATTTAACAAGGCTACAAAATTGTCTTTTTCAACAAAGAATAAGTGAAATTTGCGACCAAAATATCAAATACTAGATTCCGCCCGCTTCGCCCGCGTTTTCAAAGGAAAACTCGCATAGTTCCCGTTCCCGTGGGATTTCCGGGATAAAACTTGTCCTATGTGTTAATCCAAGTTACCCTCTATATGTGTGCTAAATTTCATTGTAATCGGTTGAGTAGTATTTGTGTGAAAGGGTAACAAACACACACACACATCCTCACAAACTTTCGCATTTATAATATTAGTAGAATGTTTCTACTCATTATTTGTACAAATTGTAAAACAAATACTGAATCAAAACACAAAACTTTCATAATATATGTATTTTCGTATAAATAAGTTATAACTCACATCATTTTCTATATGATCTGAACATGAATCAACTATCGTGAACAAATGTGGTTCATTTCTCATTTACGAACTAAGTAACTTGTTTTCTTTTGATGTGAAAAACTATTGGTATAAGTATTTTGGATGTGTACAATATATAGGTAGGTATATATCATTAATCATAATAGACGTATTTAAGATTGTATGGTATTAATGTATTGTGCAATGTGCATTGTCATACGTAGATATCAAGTGATAATTTACTTGATCTATGTCATCTAATTGTGCATAATATGTTTGAAGATATTTAACACGGAAAATGTATTAAATAAACAGTACTATTGTGTCAATGAAAAAGCCTATTTTATTATGTCTGTCTATCTTTCTCTCTGTATCTTCATCTAGCCTCAGATATTTTGATTGATTGAAAAAATTGTTGATTTCTTTATTTCAACGTGATTCATCTTCATAATAAAGTCTGTAAGTATAGTATAACAAATAATAGATTAAGGTTGTTAACCTAAAACTATAACAATAGCTCCTCAACAATAGGGTCAAGCTAGTGTTATCGACATGTGAAAAATAATCTACGATCTTATACAAAACTGTCTCTATAAGCAAGAGTAATGGATGAAAGAAAAATATGTTAAAACTAAAATGCGAAAATATGATTGTAGGTACCTATATGTCGAACATTCCCGACAAAATATCTGAACTGACTTTAATTAGAATTTAGAATAGAAATAGTTAAGATACCTACTTGCTTTAGTAGGTAGTTAGTAGTATATTAGTAGATACTTTTTATTTTACTGAAGAATTCTATCATTTCTAAACGTAAACTCGTGTAAAATCATCTAGAAGTTTTTATATAAATAAAGTAATCGTATGAGAGCTTCGTAAACGCAGTATATCATAATATAAAATTATTTATAGCGACGTACGTTGAACTGTGTCTACAAAATTAGTTTCAGTCTAAACAACAGAGGAAAATTCAGTTTTATATATTTTCCATAGTATTTTTCAACGAGATTGCACAGCGACTTTGTGGCCTTGTTTTTGAAGTTAATGGCATATATTTACAATAGTATTATGCCTTCGTGTGGTAAATACTATATAACCTTCAGAATAAATACTGTTGGAAATACTGTAATTTTTCTGGTAGAATATAACTCATCTAAATTATAGTTGAATACTTTTGAATTTTATTTTGTATGTAATATTATGTTGGCATTACAGATTCATACTAAGTGAATATACAATATACCTAATACATCAAATACCTTCTCATCGTAATATAAACATATCCTTGTGATCACCGTTTCTTAAAACAATTGATCATCCTTGATTCATAGTTGAGATATTTTCGTAACGTATCTATTTGTTCTAAGAAAAATGAATTCATTAAAAATTCGCATATTAATTTTACCTATCTGTAAAGCTCAAACTCAATGACGAGCTGTAAATTAGAATAACATCCATACTAATATTATAAATGCGAAAGTAACTCTGTCTGTCTGTCTGTTACTCAATCACGCCTAAACTACTGAACCAATTTTCATGAAATTTGGTATAGAGATGTTTTGATACCCGAGAAAGGACATAGGCTACTTTTTATCCCGGGAAAATGACGCAATCCCGGAAATCCCACGGGAACGGGAACTATGCGGGTTTTTCTTTGACTGCGCGGGCGAAGCCGCGGGTAGAAACCTAGGTGTCATATACATAATTCTAACATAATACCAGTTTCACATAAGTTACGCGTTCGCGTTGGTGTAATAGGTACCCGAGACAGAGGGGCGACGAGGTGCATGCGTTTGCAATGAATCCTCAAAGACAGCGGTTTGAAACCATAGTTTAAAAAAACACGCTTAAACTTATGAAATTATTGTATTGTCTCAAATCCTTGATAAGTAGGAAATTTTTGTTTTAAATCTGTCCGTTTAAAGTGGGTCAAAATCGAATCTTAATGAATCGTTTACACAAAATACAGGTGAAGCTAATAAAGGCGTGTTAAAAAGCTTGTGGCTTATAGAATGCTATTATTTGTTGTTTGGAAGCTATATACTGTCTAATAATCATATTGATGTAATGTGATGGACAGGAAAATGTTTAATATCTCACAAAAACGTGTTTATAAATGGGGTTGCGTGTTTTTCCTTAACATCAATCCAATTAGCCTTGGAGTGAAACCGAATTGAAAGCGAATAAAGGCATTTATAACATCTTAAACAAATCAATTACCTTTGTAAAAATACGCTCTTAAAATAAGGTCTTTTTCCTCTTTTCCTATAATAGCCATACGTCAGTGAGTCTTTATCTAAAAATATACCTTTTAGAGATTTATAACACCTTCAACAAAGAGTTAAAAGGTTATAAAGTACTGCTTAAAGGTACGTGGGTATGTGTGGGCAGTGTGTGGAAGTCGAAGGCTGACAAATGATTTAATTCTCGCCTACGTTGCACTTCGGTGTAACAGATGTACGTTGTACGGGTTTTTATAGTTTAACGACGTTTTTTGTGGGTGTATGGGGAAAAACAATAACAACCAATAACAACCAATAATTCATACTGTAAATATAATAAATTAATGGCGTTGAATTTTAGCTTCTAGAGAGATTATTTAATTTTTATATGACAACTTGTTAAATAACGAAATTTATGTTAAAACTTCCTTCGATGTATAGGTATCATATTAATTGTATGTATATGTGACAATACATAATAATTGTATCGTTTTGGTATGACAATGCAGATTTGTGGAATGTTTGTTTCCTTGCGTTACGTGCAATGGAACGCAGATGAGTAACCTACATATAAATAAAAACAAAACAAATCACACTAAAACTATGGAGCAGTTGTAATATATTCAGTTATTCAGAACATATCACAGTTTTTCACAGCGAGTGATGTAATCGGCGCATTAAGTAATTAAATTAACATTTACTCACTTTCTCGATTACGTAATGTAGTTTATCGTGACAAAATACGGCTCCAAGGTTTTTTCTGTTTTCGGTTGTATTGTACGAAGATAAATGATGAACTTGATAAGAATATATTGTGTTTTGGTGTTAATTTTTACGCACAATTTCTACTCTATAGATTTTACAAATTTATATATTACTAGCTTTCCGCCCGCGGCTTCGCCCGCGCTTTCAAAGAAAAACCCGTTCCCGTAGGATTTTCAGGATAAAACTTATCCTATGTCCTTTCTCGGGTATCAAAATATCTCTATACCAAATTTCATGCAAATTGGTTCAGTAGTTAAGGCGTGATTGAGTAACAGACAGACAGACAGAGTTACTTTCGCATTTATAATATTAGTATGGATTGAAAGGTTTCAATAAACGTATCATCATTAAACATTGTACCTACCACAGGTACCTACTAATGAATTGAAAATGTTGGTAAAGTTTCGAAAAAAAAAATTTAAATCAATATTAAATATTTTAAAAATATTGTTACATGTAGTTAAACAAAATAATAAGTAATAACATTTGTTTTAGTAATTATTACTTTAATCTTTAACTGTAACATCTATCATTACGGAAGTGAATCTAACAAGCATACACATAATTATACCGTGACTTCGCTCGTGCCCCCGTTTCTAATAATTATGTCCGCTGACATACTTTTTCAATTTATAGATATTTTCTGTAATATACGATTATTAAAACATTTTAAAACTAGTTCTTAGAATAGTGACGTCATAATGAAATGTATGGAATGCTACTAATCAGCAAAGTGGTTAGATAACCTGTTTAAGCTGCACAATAACTTCAAATCGACCTATCTAACGTCTAGACCGAACAGATTTCTTTAACTCCCCGACACAATTCCTAGACGGATATTGTCTAGAAATCTAGGCATTAGTATGCGAATATAGACAAATCCATATATCCTAAGAACGGTTTTGCATGTCTTATCCAAAGAGATCGAAACCGGATTGCCGTGACCGACGATTCAGAAGCACTGTAAGATATATTTGTAAGTTTCTTATTTTAATTTTATTATATTAGTACCAAGATTTTACTCGATTTTAGGACGTATGATTGAACTAATATTAATACTTTATTTACAGTGTTTAATGTACCAAAATCGTTAAGCCATTTCAATCCCGTACCATAATGTCTTAAAGCAGTATTATTTCCATTGTGGAAAAATGACAGCGCTATATACAGTGTGTCCGGACATGACATACCGATATTTGAAGGGGCTATTCTCCAGGTATTTTTATCGACAATTCAACCCCTCTACAGTCCCCTACCTCACCCCCCTCAAAATGGTTTTAGAATTTTTTAAAGTATGTTTCATCAATCTTATCAATTAAATTTGTTTAGTGGTCCCTAGACTAACTTGTTATTGTTCAAATAAAACCAAATTTAGTATTTTGTGACACTCACTTTCGAAGTTATTACAATTTTCATAAATTCACTATCCGAATTGATAGGTTTGCAATTTTGAGGGGGGTGAGGTAGGGGACTGTAGAGGGGTTGAATTGTCGATAAAAATACCTTGAGAATAGCCCCTTCAAATATCGGTATGTCATGTCCGGACACACTGTATAGGTCGTCTAGCGCCATCACTTTCCTAAACTGGAAGTAATACTGCTTTAAGACATCATGGTAACTGATTGTGACGTCGTAACTGAGTGCAATTGAAGTCACAGATAAGCACAGAACCATTTTATAGCGGAATAAAAGCGGATACGTTAGTTAATAGTTTATGTATTTTTTAGCTACTATGTATTTGATATAAAAGTACTTGAATTAAAATAAAGTCGGTTTAATAGCCCGTGTAGTTATCCTAAGAATGTAGTGCGGGCGAACTAAAGATCGAAGATCGTTATTCTACGACTGGAATAATAATGGACTTTTTAATACTAAAAGAAAAGGAAGTGACGCGTATAAAATCTTTAAATTGAATCAACGGGTTGACTTTATTCGGAATTTAGAATTTATTCCCTCAACGGATTTAAAACATGATTTATCTGGACGATCAGATCCAGATCGAAATTAATATTTTAAACCTTATAATATTAGATTTCTTAAAATCATATTATATTTTCTATACACCTACAATAATGCAAAGATTATTATGAAGATGCGATACCTATATTTTTACTAGCTTTCCGCCCGCGGCTTCGCCCGCGTTTTCAGTGAAAACCCCGCATAGTTCCCTTTCCCGTGGGATTTCCGGAATTTTCCGGGATTTTCCGGACCTATCCTATCTCTCAAGTTGGATCGAACTGCACATGGTGTGCGAATTTTATTATAATCGGTTAAGTGGTTTAGGAGTTCATTGAGGACAAACATTGTGACACGAGATTTATATATATTAAGATTTGTACACCATACAATGTAATATTATATTATAACACCCCAGTTTTCAGTTAACCCTTTTATTTTTGAATTTATAGCAGATATTAAACAGGAAGCAGATGACCTCTGTTGATATAAAATTAATATTTATTCGTTACGAAATTAGCATGAACCAACAGCTGTTTTAAATATTGCCATATTATAAAAAGTACCCTCTTTGTGTACACGCTACGTCACATGTTTGCTATGGTGCGGTCACACAGGTCCTAATGTATGATATTTTATATTTTTTAATCCCGAAATGAATTCTAATGGAAAAATAAGGATAATTGAAAGTGATAATCTTTTACTACTTTTTTCAAGGAATTTTATCTAGAACTGTTCAGCACTGTTCAGTTATTTTCCTTACTACGTTTTGGCAAAAAAATTACGTTTGAAATGAAAAATAAATTTATGTATTTTATGTTTACGACCAAAAAGGGCATTCATTTTTGGGAAATTGCATTAATGAGTGATAATAATTAAGGTAATAATCTATATTTAACAAATGAAATAACATTTTATCTTGTACCCATTTGAGGAAAATAAACTCATAACATGAATAACTTAATTCATATCCTTAAACGCAAATATTTGATGTATTTATAGAGATGTTTATTCATCACAATGTGGTTTAATAGTGATAAACAGACCTTTGCTTTTTAATAATTATTAGTATCGAATTGAGAGCAACTATGGATTTTCTTGCCGGTTCTTCTCCATAGACTGCTTTCCGAATCGGTGGTAAATATTAAAACTGTAATGACGATTCAAATGTGATTCTAAAAGAAGTCTAATTGAATAAATAAATGTTTGAGTTTGAGTTTGAATAATCGATTTGGTACACCAAATTGTACCTTTTTAGTCCCTAACCGTGTAGATTGCATAAGTACAATTTAGATTGTATATTGAACAATAAAAAAGGGGAAAAGGTATTTTAAAATGCCCTTACATTTCCAATATCTATGGAATGCTAACGTTCGTTACGTAATTAAAGGAAAGGGGAACTTTTTCTACGGTTGGCCTTTCATGAAAGGGCGCTTGTTTATTTGTAAATGTTTGAGCGACTTAGCGTTGAATGTATGTAATATGAAACGCTTCTTTGTGTTTCTTTACATATGTTTTGTTTAAACATTTTGTTTATATTATACTTCTCGATTGAGATATATTTTCGAGCTTATTGGTTTAGCTTAGCTATTCAATAAATATTTATAAAAATACTAGTTATTTAATATCTTAATGTACCATTAAAAGTCCTTGAGTAAGTTATCAAAAATCACATTTATGAATATCTCCGGTTTTTGAAGGCTATCCAGTGTTCATTATATACCTACTATTATTGAACTAATTTATCATTAAATATAAAAGTTTCTTCATATAAATAGTTGTTTGCAATAAACACGCACCCTACCCTGTTCGAGACCAGCCCGTAGCCGTTAAGGGTCATTGATATCAACAAATAATTATCTGCAAATGGCCGTACTTAGAGCCTTACTTGGTCGGTACACAGCTGTTCTTGTAATCCACTTTTTGTTGGAAATAACTCTGTATAGATAGAACACTTCAAACAGAATGTGTGCCGCGCACACGTGTCAGTAGTGTAACTTCTTTGACAAGATTCAAAGATACCAAAATCGTCGCTTTGCTCCATGACCTGACGGTATCGTCTTGACGCTACCTTGAAATATTACTCTCAACGCGCCAAGAAGTTTCACTTCAAAAGTAGACGAAAGGACACTCCCAAACGGATTGGTAAAAAAGTGAAGCCTTAATTCTTTCTTTCTTTTTCTTTCTTTATTTGACAACAAAAAAATATACATGTACATGCAATTATGGGATAACTTACATATAAGTAAAACATAAACCGTAGGTACAATTAATTCCAATATTTGAACAATGTCTCCTGCAACAAATTCAACTAGTCCTCTGCTCCTTAATCTATGATAATAATAATTAATAACATAGCATTAGAAAGATATGAAATGCGAAATGAAAAAAGCTTTTTACGTCCATTCTTGTTCATTTTAGTCGATAATCTGAGTGATGTATTTATCGGACTGTAAAACAAATTGGAAATTCAAACAATGCGATAAGACGATCTGAATTCAAATTTATTCTTTCATAAAATCTCGAAAATTCCATGAAATACCCAAGTCAATTCTATTCCTTAATAATCTATTCTATTGCTCGATAAGAGCAAATTCGAAGACTATGTAAATAAATACAATACATTTATATCCAGGAAACGTGAAACATGAAAATATACTTTATCTTCGTGGTGCAGAGTTTAAATTTGATTGCTTTATGCTATTTGCATAAGTGGATTTAGTTGTTTTTCGATATTCTTTGAAATAAGATACAAATATTATGCGGTAGGAAACGTTCTCGAAAAATCGCTTATTTGTGTAGGTGGTTGTTATAATGATTTCCTTGCAATTCGATTTTATTTAAGGAAATTTGAACATATTATTTTATGCATTCAGGATGAGTCACTAAAGTATGTGCTCGTAATGTTTATTTTTGGATTAAAGTTATCTTTAAATTAATACTTTAAAATTAATTATTTTATCAACATTCACTTTAGTGCGAAGATCTTTTAAATTCAAACTTTAAAATAGGAATATATACTTTCGAGGAAAACTGCAAAGGGACTCAAAATAACCAATTTTGTTTTTAATAAAACAATAGTTGTTGAGTTTGAGTGTGGTTTGAGCTACCATAGCATAGGTAATCACGTGTTTTCCTCACGTGCGTCAACACGATGTCGACTAACAAAGTACTCACAAAATTCACAAAACAAATATACAAATACCCACATTATATATGAATAAACTATGACTCATTACTACATTGTTACTCCAGTTAAGACAATAATAGTTTACCACAAGCAGAAAGTTTCTTGTGTACAGTTACATGCAGTAATCGAGTTAATGTACCGGTACAGTCGTGTAAGAAAGTTCGGAAGTTAATAAAAACTTTATTGGTAGGAATCGATATACTGCAGTAAAATGGTGTGCATTTTGATGCGATAACAGGTAAACAATTTGAATTAAATTGTCAAAAAGGTATATAATTCAAGATATGGAATAACATACATATGGCTAAGGTTAGGAATTCAGATTAGTCGTGTTTCAAAATAATCAAAATAACGCTTTTAATTTATTACACGGTATGAAAGAAATCGTATTTCGAATTTTTAAAATTTCCTGTAACAAATTTATAGTAGGTATCTACTATAAATCATCACTGCAGCTTCGTTGATTTTTAAATTCGTTCCAGCTTTGCAAAAAACTAGATCGCTTTTAAAAACACTTTTCTACTAAACTGTGAAGCCATTGTATTCCATTTAATCTCTTTAATGCATCGTACAGTCGCACGAAAATGTTGAAACGGTGAACGTTGCAATCGAGTGTTCTACGCGACTGTACCCTTTTCATTTGAGTGTCATGCGAATGTTTATGGAATCGCAATATCCACTTTTTTGCGTGAGTGTATTTTTATATGATACGTACATTCGTATAAAAAATGGAAATTGAAATAATATAGGTATGTACTATGTAATAGAGTTCTCGACTGTAGTTTGTGCTTTTTTTTCGTTGTTTGTACGGCAAAGTTAGTTTTTGCTACTGAGTAAACTAACAGAATATAAATTATTTTTATGCCGTTAAAGCACAGATTAAATAGATTAGGTGTATTTGAGCATTCGTAAATACGTCTCTAACTTTTTTATCTATACTAATCTATACTAATATTATAAAGAGGAAAGGTTTGTATGTATGTATGTATGGTTTTCACGCATAAACTACGGGACCGATTTTGATGAAATTTGGAACAGACAATCTTTAGACCCTGAGAAAGAACATAGGCTACCTTTTATTGCGAAATATGTACCACGGGCGAAGCCGGGGCGGACCGCTAGTTTCAAATAATATACTACAAATAATTAACACCTAAAATATTATGTCTTCGAAAGTCTGTACCTACATGACGTTGTTCTCCTTCCGCGAACTTTCTGGAAGTCACAAATTATGTCGTACATGTGAGACAAGCGAGCCGTTAATTTACTTCCAAACTAACTTGTTCCAGAAGTTTATTGCACATTCCGTGTTTTGTGTCAAATGTCTACTCATAACTAGTGGTGTTAGTTCTACTATCAATCAAGTAGTGTCAAGAAAGATTACTTTTGTTTCTGTTTTACAAAAATGCGCCTTATTTGATAGTTAAATCACACACAATAGAAATCGATGCACTTAAAAAACATTCACAAAATGAGTATGTATAATTCATTTATATCTATATTATGTGGCTGTTATATAATTTATTTATCCTTTGTCCTCTCAAAAGCTCACGTCTCACCTAACCATGATAGTTTACCATACAAAGGAACATGCGATCACATGTGATTTAAAATGTTATCATTCTTCTATATATTATGACTATTCCGCATACATTCTGTATTTAGCCGGGTTATATGAGACAAATGTCACACGTGACAGACACCTCCGTCACTCGTAAAACGCAACACATCTGACAGACGGTTTTCCCGCCAAAATAACCCAGATAAGATCTATGCCACTGCATTGTTTTAGCGGCCGCAGAATGCAGCTTCATTATAATTAAAACAATGGCTTTCACATCTACCCTCTAATAGGTGTATTTTGAAAAGCGGAATATTCCACGTCCATATTTTAGACGGGATTTGTATTTAGTATTTTATACGTGAAAATTTGAAGGAAGTTTGAAATTATGCGGGTTTGAAATTTTGTTTATTTTCCTTCTATTATATTATTAAAGCTGGTGTTTGGTGCACTTTACAGCGAGCGTTGTTGTTATATAAACTCAAAGAAGAACACATAACGTATGAAAGATTCCATAGGTACCTACTACGAAACTTCAAATTCAAACCGGAAAACCTTTCACTCCCTTGCTGAGAATATAATGTTTTATTTACTGCATAAGCTACCAGTATATAAGCATTGATTACGAACGAAAAAAGAGGATATATTGAACATAAAACTCAATTAAATCACAGGTGAACGTAATGACAAAGCAGAACATGAATCAAATGCGGGTAATTGTGCGATAATTTTTGTTTATACCGTCATTTGTCACAGCGTTGCTATCTCAATAGAAATATGGGTGCAATTATTATGAATAACTGGACAATATCTTTGTTTGAATAATAGTTTATTAGTGTCGTCGGGTATTTATTGTATGTAATACATTACATAGAATCTTTATGTAAGTATTATTTGGAGTTCTCAATGAATAGGCAGAATTACTGTGTATACGACTTATAAAATGAACTATTTTAAATACTTACAGTCTCAGTGATAACCCGAGAATACTTTAATTATAATCCTGACATATTAAAAATACCCAAGATGCAATGAAATGAACTAGAAGCTCCATTACAATTTAATACCCACGTAAAACAAAATGTTGGCGTTTCAATCAGCGCCGCTCTCATTTGGCTCACGAGACAAATTTCCAGTCGCAAAGCTTTTGTGAAGTTCCGAAAAATGTGAGTTTACGTGTCGACGTCACTTTGTCTTCGAGGTGCGCTGAGATGGGATCCGTGTTTGATTTATTACAGTTCAATGTGAGTTGGCGAAGTATTAAGGTAATTTTGACTGGCTGTATCCTGTGGTTTTTGCTATATTGTTGCTAGTTGCTACATGATTCAAAAAATGGATTTGTATAGGTAGTTTGAAATTTGAATAAAATTGCACTTAATTTGCATTCGTTTGAAAATAAATTTTGAGTTGAAACTTGAAATAAGAAGACAAAAGAGCCACATACTTTTGAAGTCACAAATTCACCGATTAAAAAAAACAATAATTTTTAGAAGATATACGCGTTGTTTCACAGACACTCAAATATAACTGAACGAATCTGTAAATTAAATAACTGAAAGAATCTCAAAACGGAATAGCCTAGTATAGTATGCCAATTAAAACCAATCAAATAGTCTTATTATCATCTCCACAACATTGCTTTGATTATAAGAAGCAAAACTTCATTGATTCTACGTCAATATCCAGCCACGGTTCAGTACACAATTTTTGTTTCATCTTTTTGTTTTATCGGCTCGTTGAACTTTTTCTCCTGTGTAATCACCCGGGTTGAAACCACATCACTTGTCCTTTATTTGTTCATGTATGAATAGTTTAGATATGGGTGTAAAAATATTGAATCTTTTTACAAAGATGCACGCGACACCTTTTGCGCGGTAACGACAACAAAACACATTATCTTATGCATGGAGAGAGCTTTTTTATATCTAAGCTCACTTATGAAAGACCTGTTATTTCACAATGAGCTTCAATATCTTTCAGTTGATTAAGAACCACCTCGACATACTAGATTAACAAATATATTTAGAAATATTCAAATTGATACATGCTTTTAAACTGATTCATCCACCTTAAACTATTACAATACACTTATTCCAAATTAAGATATATCATACATGTTACACAAAAAGGTAACCATAGTAAACTCAAACATTTATTCATTCAGTTAGACTTCTTCTAGAATCACTTTTTTGTCATAACAGTTTTAACATTTACCACTTATTCGGAAAGCAGTAGTTATCTATGGATAAGAATCGACAAAAATTCCATAGTTGTTCTTTAAAGTAATACATATCTCCATCTAAAATAATATTTCATCAATGATAGATGCCATCCTTCGCTCCTTTTATGATATTGTTCGACAATCATAATCCAACCTTACATAACAACCCATACAATACAAACGCGAAAGTGCGATGCCAACTTTCTCTACCTTTAGGTCATTGCACCCATCGATATAATACTTGGAAGATATTTTCCAAGATATATTAAGAGCTTAATGGTACAGAATTTATTCGCTAATTCTATGCCATTTCTCGATAATTTCAAAGCGATAACCACTTATTTCTAAGTGTCGATCTAACATTCACTCGAATATAAATAATTCATTTTAATGTATTCTTAGAGCCCTGTCAGCTCTGAATATCAAATAGAACTATATTTTATGACAATTCGTTTTAATGAGACATATAAATATCTTGATTTTGGGTGAGTGCTTATAACAATCGAATAGGATTTCTTAGATAACTCGCAATATTATATAGGTATAAAGATAGGTAGGTAGTAAAGATTCACCAAAACTATTCTTGTTGGATTCCTTGCCAATGCATGGAATTTTGTTAAGAAGATGTCTCTGCAAATCGTATACCACGCGTAAAAAGTCACGTTATACAAGTTTCTTATAGAGAAGCTACGATTAGCCCCTGTCCATGTTCCCTGAAAATATCACACAAAAGATGTTATTTTCACTCAGAGTAATTTTTATGAGTAACGCGTATACATGTACCGAATTTAGTCCATCATATTCAATCTTTCCTCTGCCAGCTCATAGCTTCTGCTGATGAGTTCCGAACAAGTTGTATAATCTTATTAGCTACTAGCGGTCCGCCCCGGCTTCGCCCGTGGTACATATTTACGTTTTCTCTACATAAAAACCATCCTCGTACTTCAAGGAATATAATAGAAAAGAATTATTGAAATCGTTTCAGCCGTTCACACGTGATGCCATGACAACGCGAAACGGGTGCAGACCCGCCGCCTTTTTATAGCTCCCGCCGCGAAGCGCGTCGAACGCGGCAACTGATACACAAAAATAATCCTTATGGCTGCATGATTCTGTATTCACGCGCGATGACTTATAGCGTATTTCATGTATAACTTTGGTGTTTCTACACCGATTTACATGATTCTTTTACTATAACCTGCCCAGGAGTATGAAGAATAATTGTGCCAAATTTGGTTAAAATCCGTCGTGTAGTTTTTGTTTCTATAACGAATATACAGACAGACAGACAGACAGACAGACAAAAATTTTACTGATTGCATTTTTGGCATCAGTAGCGATCCCTTATCACCCCTTCATAGATTTTTTTTAAATATATTTCATGTACAGAATTGGCCTCTCTACAGATTTATTATAAGTATAGATTAGCTATTAACTCCTAAAAGCGCACACAACTTTTCTATTTACAACTTTAACCAGCATCATTTACGATCCAATTTCGTATGGCGAAGTTATAATTGGTTATATTACCTGGAATATTCACTCATTGGGTATTTCTTGCTTCTTGCTATTAGTTGAATGTTATATCGATTTGCTGCTTCGTTCGTATCGTTTATTTGTATGTTGATTTTCCCTTTGAGGTTCCTGAAATGTTCTTTAGCTGTTTCCTAGAAATATCTTCGCGAGTGGTAGTTGTTTGTTGTAGACAGTTTTAACGCTCTATAGCATAGATAGCATGATTTCCAGGAATTGATACAGATTGAAGATGTAAGCATATATTCATATTATATCTTATTAAATAGAAGCTCACTCACTTTAGCTGCATTATGTATATGTATTTATCATTCTAAGCTCACATCTTTAGAGAGGACGCTTGGTTACCAGTTTTGGTCGTTAATTTAGTGCTTCCAATGCAGTAAGTTCGTCTATTCTGGTGCTTAAAATGCCCACAACGATAGTTAAACTAATATATTATTTCCATATACTCAAATTATACCTAGTGGTTATATGTTACACGTCTTCGGTCATCACTTTCTAGTTATTAAGTTTCCATAAGTTTAATGTTCACATAAAGTATTTAGTATTGACTCGTTTATCATAAACCAAAGGCTGTTTATCATTAAAAATAGCTTTTTTATGATTTGTATGTAATCTTATATATATAAAATTCTCGTGTCACAATGTTAGTCTGCATACTCCTCCGAAACGGGTGGACCGATTCTCATGAAATTTTCTGTGCATATCGGGTAAGTCTGAGAATCGGCCAACATCTATTTTTCATATGTACCACGGGCGAAGCCGGGGCGGACCGCTAGTAAATATATATGTATGTAAAGTTTATCTTTTATAAATACCGTTTATTTATACACGTGGAAACTACACGTGCTGCTGAGACGTTTTTTAATGATAAAGTTCGGTATAAAAATGTTTAAATAAGGGCAAAGCAGCCTAGTTTGCAAGTTAGTTGGAGTTCACATCTTGCAAGGCTTTCAAAGCGAAATATTTTATTTAAAGTTTTTTAAAGCCAGTGTAAAGGCAGTAGTTTATACTTATTGGAAGTGTTGGTTGTATAAATATATGCTATTTGGTTGGTTATTAAATAAATAAATAAATAAATATTATAGGACATTATTACACAAATCGACCTAGTCCCACAGTAAGCTCAATTAAGGCTTGTGTTGTGGGTACTAGGCGACGATAAATATAATATTTAATAAATACATATATAGATAATAACACCCAGACCCAAGAACAAATAATTGAGTTCATCACACAAATATTTGCCCTGACCGGGGATCGAACCCGGGACCGTCGGCTCAGTAGGCAGTTACCCTACCACTGCGCCAACCGCGTCGTCAAATTTTCGTGAATATAAGAAAAATACATTGTCGTTATTAATGTATTTTTCTTATGGATAAAGAAAGAGACAAGAGAGTAAGATACGGAAAAAGAGCGTGTGTTCCGAGCACACGTGTAAGGAGTGAAACTTCTTTGGCAGGATTATAATATACCAAAATCGTCGCTTTACTCCATGTCGTGAGGGTACTGCCATGACGCGACCTTGAAATTCTACTCTCAACGCGCCTAAAGAAGTTTCACTTCAAAAAAATTATGGATGTGAAGATTGATGTAAATTGTGAAGATAAATGATGCTTTTTATCATAAAAACTACTGAAACATTTCACGCGAAGTTTATACATAAAGATTAGGGCTTGAAATAAGAAAGGCTTATTTTTATACAAAAACCAATAGACCTAAGTTAATATTAAATTAAATTAATAACTTCATTCAGTTCTATTCGCGACGTAAATTTTCCTTCAGAAGTATTTCACAAATATTTTGCAATAGATCTCTTGGTCACCAAGTCATTTTCAATATTATCGAACCCTTTGTTTACTTACAAAAGACTTCAACTATTCTTCAGCTAGGGCTGTCACTACGAAATAAAAACATATATTTATTTAAAAAAAATTATGGTATCATTTACCCACATATTTTAAATATTTAATACACTTGTACTACAAAATTATTGTGAACTAGATTTCCGCCCGCGGCTTCGCCCGCGTTTTCAAAAGAAAACCCGCATAGTTCCCGTTCCCGTGGGATTTCCGGGATAAAACCTATCCTATGTGTTAATCCAAGTTACCCTCTATATGTGTGCTAAATTTCATTGTAATCGGTTCAGTAGTTTTTACGTGAAAGAGTAACAAACATCCATACATCCATACATCCATACATCCATATATCCATACATCCTTACAAACTTTCGCCTTTATAATAGTAGGTATTAAGATTAAGATTATTAATTGAGGATTCATATTTCACTGCATAAGGTACGTACTTATCTTCGTCTAAATGGAATTGTTCATTATATTTTGTCGTGTTTTGCTGCGAATTCTAGACAGTTTTTACAGTGCTTAATTTTACTCGTAGTTATTTTTATACGATAGACTCCACTTCATAGCCGATAAAATGTAATTAAATATTTTATAGTTCCTTATATTAATAACAAGCAACCCTGTTAGGTATTTCAAAGGTTATGCGATGGCAACTGCGATTAAAAACTCAATAGGCATGCTTTTAAAGTTAAAAATAGAAGTAGGTTAAGTCGGATTGAACTTTTGTAATCGTTAAGATTGAAAGAATTCTTGATTTCAATTCTTACTGCAAATGAGGGAAACGTATCTGAGAGGATTTTTAATTATCTATCTAGAGTTTCCTTCGAGCGGACTTATAAAGGCACTAGCTTCCGCCGCTTTCCGGTCTAAAGATTGTCTGTGGCAAATTTCATCAAAATCGGTTGAGAGGTTTAAGAGCGAAAGCGTAACAGACTTACAGACAGACATACAGAGTTACTTTCGCATATACATATAATATTAGTAGGGATTGTCTGATATTACCTACAGATTATAGGACCTAGAAGTCAATCACAGGTGACCTGAAAATAAAATATCTGCAGCTTTACTTATAATTTATATACAAATAGATGGCTAAGGGTTTGCTATATATTTTTTGTCATTATTGAGGAAATTAATCATTATAAGTTGTCCTTTACAAATTAATAATGTAGGCAAGCTATGTATTTGTCACGGCTAAAGGTAGGTGAGAACATAAACTTAAGATTAGCCGGCTAAACTTAGGTTTATTTTCGACGAGGTGTTAATGTTAGTTTGTTCTATCTTTAGCCGGCTAAACTTAAGTGTAACCGCAGGCCCGTGGCTAAAAATGTCGGGGTGGGTAGATTTGGTTAGCGCCGGGCCGGTGGAGGGCTTGAGGGGCCCGCACAGTGCCAGAAAACACTCGCCCTGTTCCTTACATGTATTATAGTAACCAAATCTACCCACCCCGACTCAGGGCAGAAAGCTGGTGGCTAGGTTAGGTTAGGTTAGAACTCTTAAGACCCGCACGAGCCGAGCGAGCGCAGCGAGCGTGCTGCGGCAGCAGCCGGCGAAGTGCCAGAAAACACTCGCCCTGTTCCTTACATGTATTATAGTAACCAAATCTACCCACCCCGACATTTTTAGCCACGGGCCTGCGGTTACACTTAAGTTTAGCCGGCTAAAGATAGAACAAACTAACATTAACACCTCGTCGAAAATAAACCTAAGTTTAGCCGGCTAATCTTAAGTTTATGTTCTCACCTACCTTTAGCCGTAACATATTCACTATTCACCCCAATATTAAAGTGTTTGTAAGTTTTTTGAAAAAAAGAGTGGCTAAATACGTGGTCCAATTAAGAGTCCGTATCGATTTTAGAGTGATTTTGACTTGTTTCTGTAATTCTTTAGAAGCTCGTTTAACAAAACTAAATTAGTAACAATGTGTGATGATATTTTAAATTAAAGATTCATTCAATATCTAAAATACGTTCGAGACAATTTATTGATATTCATTGTCCAGTTTGTTTAATAGCCAATAACCTGAGACGTATTTCAATTTTTTCCATGCGGGACGTTCGTGTCTTTGTATTTTACACGGAATTTAATAGAAGAAGTTTTCTTATAAAATATACAACAGTAAAGACACTGAGACATCCTAAAATATGTTCGAGGCAATTTAAGTACTTTTATTGAAAAATTCAAAGAAAATCTAAGTTGAAAAAGCCTTACTTTGATGAAATTTTATGCGTATATGGCGTCGAATTTCTAGTTCTTACAACAGAGTTAAAAAAAAATAAAAAATACACACTAAATGATAGGTTAATGCTTAAAAATTTGCAATAAAAAAAATACATATTATATGTTTTATGAAAGAAATGGAATAATTTAAAGTTCTCTAGAATTTTCGATTATATACGGGAGCGCAAACGTTGTTACGGCAGATCTATATAATCGAATATTCTAGAGAATTTTAAATTATACCATTACTTTCATAAAACATAGTAGTTAGTTTTTTTAAACGAGCTCCTAAAGAATTAAAGAAACAAGTCAAAATCACTCTAAAAAGCGATACGGCCTCTTAAAGATAGGAAGGATTTTTACAAGAAACCTGATTATAAACTGACGTCAAATAAATTCACTTTAATTTGAATAAGTCTAATTTACGAGCAAAGAAGCTCTCAATTTATGCTAATAGCGAGGAAACCTCTTAAAAATATGTCTCTCAAGGGTTTTACCGTGACATTTGTTGTCAATCTACTAACTGTGAACAGGCAGCTTATCTTCAGACAACAGACAAATACAAACGTTTTGATGGGTATGCTGAAATCTGTGGTTCTGCCTTTTTATTGTTTTACTTGGTTTTACTACTTGATTATTATTTTTTTAATAAAGGGGTTGAATGTCAGGCTTAGAGAATATAATAAAAATATTATTAAATTATGCGACCGTATTCAGAATATTTTTGTGATTTGTTTTTAGTATTTTAACAGGAAATTAGGTATTACTTGTTAATTTAATTAATTCAATTTAATATGATACAAATTATTTCAATAAATCACAAGTAATGTAATCGAACACGAAATCACACTTACCTACATTCCTACTAAATATCATAATATTATATGTAGGTATTCAACATTTTCCTATTGATGTAGTATGTATTTCGCAAACGAAGGAACATATTCTAAGAAGCAATAATATTCCCCGTGTATTAATAACTAACAAGCAATAGAAGGGAATTAAAATAGAAATAAATAAATATTAAATTGTTTTGAGCTTTGTCTTTTACTTTAATGGGGAATTGTATCCATTTCTCTGTTACGAATATTTTCATAGTTTGTTATAACGCTTTTCAAGTTCCAATTAATGTATACGACATTGCTGCAAAACGTTAATCTTTTCTTTCAAAATTATTTATTTTCATAAAATTGCAATTTATGGTTTTATGTCATGTTATCAATTTTGATGGTAATAACGTTTCCTTGATTACCTTATTGTATAACTGATTATAAAAGCTTATTTAACGTGCTTTAAATGCGTTTACTTAATTCTTACCATTATTTAGAATTGAAGTAATTTAAAATATTATATGTAACGTAAAACCTTCATATTAAATTTTATTTTTCAGGTAAGCAAGGCGCATACACTATAAATCTTAATATTACGTAAGTATTATATTCGGGAGCCTCGGGAAGCTAGATAGGGTGCTGAATATTCGAAGGAAAATTTTACTTTTATTTTCGCGGTAACAGGATTTTATATTATCCTGGAAGAGCGTCAGGTGACAACCCTGGCAGCTTGTGGTGATCTCTTTTCTCTAGCCTTTTATCAAAGAATTTTTTTATTAATAATAGTAAAAATTTTCAAAATCTATTGTTGAAATTTCTCCAACATTTTTTTTAATATACTTAATGAAATTCAAAGATCTTACTGATTGCCTATTTACTTATAGTTTACAACTGCTTGTTTATTCGAAAAGTCTTAAACAATAAAGTCATCACTTTCTAAAAGATTCTTCTCACCAAAATAATTTTATACTGTGCCAAACAAAAAAAACACTTAAATAATGTTCATCTATAAATCACTGAATTAAAATATCGTTACCGCGCTAAAAGCTTTGACTCTAAGAAATTAATCTCTTAATATACTGAAATCGTTTGAGAGAGGTCTTAAAATATTGGCTCTCAAAGAAAAATTGCGGTAAGTAGATTAACTTCAAAGAACAAGGAGTCCCCGTTTTCATTTTTTCTTATTAGCGCTATTATATCAATATTCTCTGATGCTGTAATTTATTTTTACTTATTAACTTTTATTGTAACTTAATCAAATAATCAGGTATTAATTACAAATATTATAATACTGTTTATTGTCATTTGTATGGAGGTATGGACTAGCTTCCCACTTTTGGTTTTGCTTGCTTTTACTGAACACATTGAGAAAAGAAAGTCTTTCTGCATCCGTTTAAATCTTTTGTTTTCTCCAATGCTCCATCAATATTTACACATTACAAGTAGATATACATAGATATACATACACACTAAATTTAATACAAAATCGGATCCATCCAGTGAAATTAATATAAGCCATATTTTGGCATTAATTGTAAGGAACCTCAAGCAAATTTCCTTCTGTATAATGCAAATACAATTAACGTAAACACAGCATATTCAGATGCAAAGCGAAGATATTATTAAGACTACAGATGTAGGTACATGAAGTAATCTTTCTCCATACACAGAACTTGTACATATGTCCGGTCTTATACACGTAAATGCTGCACATAAATAGCAAATTTCACATTCAAAGCTATGAAAGCTTACTTCCCGTAGAAAATGTCAAGAATATTGCAGTTACATTGAAAGGAATTTTAATAATTGGAACAAGTTTAATTCGTTAAAATAATGTTAAGACCTAGTTGAAACTCCAAACGAAAACGTATTTAGTTATTCAGGAAACATGTTCTTTTAGGAAAAATGTACGCACTCTATTTAGGACAAGTAAGGATTCATGTTAATGTTATAATTTAATATACATATTATGCTATCAGATTTCCAGCATTTAAACAACAACTTTTTGTTTTAGTAATATACTAGATTTCCGCCCGCGGCTTCGCCCGCGTTTGCAAAGGAAAACCCGCATAGTTCCCGTTCCCGTGGGATTTCCGGGATAAAAACTATCCTATGTGTTAATCCAAGTTACCCTCTATATGTGTGCTAAATTTCATTGTAATCGGTTCAGTAGTTTTTACGTGAAAGAGTAACAAACATCCATACATCCATATTCCATACATCCATACAAACTTTCGCCTTTATAATATATATTAGATATTAGATTATTCTAATATCAATTGTTTTTTAACTTGATATTACAAAAATTATCTAATGCGCTCACTATAATGAACATTCTTTTAAACTCGGGAGATTTAAAAAGGCCCGATTTAAAGGTCTGATTGATGGACGAAATCTATTACGTTTTAATCAATTTAAAAACGAAACCTATCGCATCTCCAACGGTAAATAGTAAGAATTTCCCTTCAATAAGTTAAATGGTCTACAAGATAGCAAGAGTGATACAATTCGTAATGAATGTATACTAGACTCAGACTATGGGAATAAAATCAAGTCAGTAATAAAAATGGTATATAAAACCACTATAAATTTGTTTTGTCACTTTACTAAAATTGAATTGGAGTCATTCGGGAGACTTCTAAAGTTTATTTAGTGCTAGGATTAAGTCTCGACGAAATTGATGTGCTTTGTGACCTAGGGCATTGTTCTAGTGCTCTCTAATTCAACCGTAAGTGTTAAAGTAGTTTTATTTCCAGTGTGGGAAAGTGACAGCGCTATATAGGTCGTCTAGCGCCATCCCTTTCTCACACTCGAAATAAAACTGTTAAGACATCATGGTAATCCCCTGGTTGTTTACTGGCGTTGGATAAATACGTAAAACGAAGCCTTTAATAGTTTTAAACGACTGTAGTAAAGCGGAATTCAATTTAGTATATCTATTGTATTTAGAGTACCTATAGTTTAATAGGATTCTTCGATCCTTCAGTTTCAGAAGTTACGATTTCATTATAAGGGTTAAGGATTTTACAGCCAAATTAATTATTCTATTAATCGTATTCTACGTTCAATATCCTGCCATACTTTACATGTAGGTATGTGTTATCATTTGATGTCGATAACACTTCTTCGTAAACTTATTTATAAAGCCCCATTTGTTTTGTAAACCATGATAAATACATAGTATTTTATTGAATATGTAGTCGTCGTCTTATATTATATATCTATATCTTCTATTAACAAATGCATCCGAAAGTAAGGAAAATTTACCTTTTCCATGCAGGCGAAGCTGCGGGCAACGGCTAGTTATAAATAAAATAACATTGAACTATATACTTACTAGTTTTAAGATTATCATCTCATGTAAAAGCGGTGTTCAGCCTTCACTCCTTTCAAGATAATATATAGATCCTTTACCCTTGCGGTCTAGCTATCTAAATGTGCCACCTGATTACGCTCTTAACGGATGGTTCCAAAAAACAGGTCTATAATTTGCATGGCTTTAATTCACCTTTGAAATTTACGGCAGTAATTGTGGTTAACGTACGGTCTGGTCGGCTGGTCAGTTTCTGACCCATTTGCTTTGCACATAATGATGTAGGTAAATAATATTCTTATCTATACTAATATTATGAAGCTGAAGAGTTTGTTTGTTTGTCTGAACGCGCTTATCTCGGGAACTACTGGTCCGATTTGAAAAATTCGGTGTGAGATAGCCCATTTATCGAGGAAGGCTATGGGCTATATATGTATAATGTATATACATATATCATCTCGCTTAGACCAACAGGAGCGGAGCACTGCGGGTAAAACCGCGGACGGCGGAACACAGCTAGTAAGGGATAATATTTCAATGGTTTGAAGGTTACAATAATACATGGAAATAAGAACTAATACTGTTCTTACTGTCTAACCTCCTGGGGAGGTTGTGTTAAATCTCTGATGATTCGCTTGGAACGAGCCCAACGGGCTGTACTTAAGACAATCACCAACAAACCTCTCCGCTTTCCAACTAGCGAATTGTATGCCCTATGCCAAGTGCCGTCGGTACGTCAATTATATATACTAAAAATTGTTATGAGAAAACACTTGGATACTTCTTATGACCCCAACCTTATAAATTCCAGGCGTAGATATGACAGGGTGTGTACTATTGAACGTCGCAGAACCGCGGTAGCTGGTCGCCACTATCCATTTATTAGTTCCTTAATCTATAATAAACTTAATCAGGTTTTAAATATCTACCCACTCTGTAATTTTAAACTTAAAAATATAGTCCTTGATTGGCTTTTGTCCCGTTCGTATGAAGAAACTGAAGAAATTATTAAATTTACAGTCTAAAACTTGGAAAAACCCATACACACTGGCACATATTCACACACACACACACTCACATACTCACACACTCATATACTCATACACTCACGAATACACATCTTCAGTCTCACAAACACACCTGCTGTCTAGAATTTTGTACTACTTTTTTTTTCTATTTTTAACCGACTTAATTTGCATATTATTGTTAAACTTGTTACATTATTAAGATGGAACTTATTTTATGTATGGAGGTGGGCGTTGGCATCCGTGCCACAGCTCTTATGCTTTTACGGATGTCATCGTAATTTAAGTTTATGTACAATTTGTTATTATGTTCCAAATAAAGAATTTTTGAATTTAAAATTTAATAGTTGTATACTTTACTTACTGTTGCCACTCTATAGTATCAAATTCAGAATGTTTAGCTTGATTAAAGACCTTCTTGTGTGGTATTTTGTGTTGTTGATTTTGAAGTGCACTTGCTTTATACTCGTAGTTGTTTATCGTCCGTCTGATACTTTATATATTTAAATTCCTAATCTATACTTAATATGAGGTTGTTTGTTTGAACACGCAATAATTTTTCTAATCGGACCAGTACTTCCTGAGATTACTCAGGAAGTACTGGTCCGATTTGAAAAATTATTTCGGTGTTAGATAGCCCATTTATTGACGAAGGCTATAGGCTATATATCATCACGCTAAGACCAACAGGAGCAGAGCAATGCGGGTAAAACCGCGGGGCACAGCTAGTTACTTATAATAACATATATATTTTTTATATATTTTTTATTTATTTATTTATTTATTTAAACCATTTTATTGTATCATTCTGCATCACAATACAGCTTTGGTCTATAATCAAATAAGATTGAGTATATGACAATAAGATTCAAACACTCGACCGCACATAGTGAAATCGAGCTTACAAGGGTCTTCCCAAGTGTACTTACCCTATGATAAGAAAGCGTTCAAAGGTAAACGCGGAAGATAGCTAATCTATCTGACGGATTGGTTCCGGCACAATCCCTTTCTTTAGATCGATGGCTTTGTCTAAAGCGCCTGATTTATCATTTTCTCACGGAAGCCATGACTATTAACTTTTACGATAGAAATCGAAATTCTTCGCTTCTTTATTGACTTGTATGGAAGTGAATTATTGGGTTCGCGATGAAATTGGGGATATGAATTGTTTGTTTGGACAATAATTTTAACGGTTTAAAAAGCCCGGTTTATTAAGTAAATCGTTGATAAAATCCATACTAATATTATAAATGCGAAAGTAACTCTGTCTGTCTGTCTGTTACTCAATCACGCCTTAACTACTGAACCAATTTGCATGAAATTTGGTATAGAGATATTTTGATACCCGAGAAAGGACATAGGATAGGTTTTATCCCGGAAATCCTACGGGAACGGGTTTTTCTTTGAAAACGCGGGCGAAGCCGCGGGCGGAAATCTAGTAATACATATGTGCTTTGTTTGAATGGTGTGGTCTTCTTTGAGTGTGGTTATAGCTAAGTAGTGATTGCAGATTAAATGTGACTTAATTTATGAGTCTTTTAATACGATGATAACGTTTTTTGATTCGATGATTGATAGAAAATATTTTTTATAATACTTAATTCTACGTTCTGTTCGTAAGCCAAAATATTTTATAGAATGCATTAAAAAAGAGAAAATCATTCAGATGGCATTAGTAACGGCCGTGTTAACCTAAATAAAAATCGTATAATAAAGTAAGAAAAATCATGCCAACGAGAATCGCAATTGTTTTTAGTAGGGCATAAAAACCTTCGGTTCGAACGAACTTGAGTGAAGCCCTAACATTATTATCCTGGAGTTACGAGTCAGCTCTTGAATGTTTGTTATCCACAATAAAAGGAAAAGAAGATAAATAATGTTCGTTCGAACGCGTCGGGGAAATATATTTAATTTTTTGCGAATATTCTCCTAATATTTCGTGAGTATCTGAACGGGTAATGGATTTTAAAAAGATGTTATTTCTTTAATGCCTTTACTGGTTTTGACTGTATTTTACTGGAAGGTTAAAGTACAATCCTAACTATTGGAATTACATTTTCTTATGAATTATGTCTTTCTAAATTATGATAGTAGGTTCATATCTAAGTATAACGTACCTACATAAGTACACCTATACTAATAATATAAAGCTGAAGAGTTTGTTTGTTTGAACGCGCTAATCTCGGGAACTACTGATCCGATTTGAAAAATTCTTTCAGTGTTAGATAGTCCATTTATCGAGGAAGGTTATAGGCTATATATCATCACGCTACGGCTAACAGGTGTGGAGCCACGGGGGTGAAACCGCGCGGAGCAGCTAGTAATATATGAAACACGAAATTAATAGTTTAACTTCTCGACGTAATACAATATTTACTTATCATAACCACAACGAAGCAATGTTCCTTGAACTAAAAATGTTTATCAGTGTGTTATAAAAGCATAGATTGGGCAAAGACAATTTGTTGAGTATGTAAATTATAATTCATGTCTAAATTGTTTCTGCTTTATTTTATTTTTTTGATATTTCTGTTCTTGTGTTCTTAAAATACACATGTATTATAATTAATTTATCTGGCTTCTTATTACGCAAGTTTGAGTGAATTATTCTTTTCGTTTTCTAATTGCAAACGTATCTCGCTTAAGTATTTCTTATCTCAAATAACGAAAAATTTATCTATACTATCTCACATTACTATCAATCTATCGTTCCTAACACATACTTACATCAATTTACTAAATACCATTCCAGAAGATCATAGAATTCCGAACTTGATGCGCTATATATATCTTACCAAGTTACCATTGCTAGCATCACTCAACGCTCAGGACAGTACATCATATACCATCACGACATGTTCGCTCGTTTATATTTTTGACAGGGATGTATAATCCTATTATGTAGCGACATTAATTTTAAGGTAACATGAATGGTTGTTTCTTGCCTGATGTTCATGATTTGGTGTGAGGAAGATATAATATATGTCTCAAATACATAAATTTTATATAAATTGTTTATATAAGTAATTGTTATACATAAACATATTTTCCATGCAATTACCTCTTACATTTTAAATATGAAAGTTATATAATTTGGCTTATGTCTTAATTTTTTAACGAAAAAAAAGTTAATAAATGATTATAAATTTAATATAATCAGCCATAATTTTTAAAGGTGCAGTCGATAAAGATTATATAGCGATAAACCAGTACAGCGTATTTTAATTGGTTTTAATTTTAACGAGTATATTACAATCAACTTTTTACTTAATCCAAAGATACACGTTCAAACTTATCGCAATTTTGTCCACCGATAAGTACTTTCGGAATTAACCGGTTGGCAATGACCTAAAATATAATTTTTAGTAACAAAAGGTTGGCCACATCTGATTTTTTTCGAAATGTTTTTAATACTAAATTTAAGTTTAGGAAGAAAAATTGTTGTGATTGTAGATAAATATAAAATACACATAATTGTATATCAAACGGATCCATGCTTTTTCGTGTGCTCTCAAAACGATTTATCCCATTTTTGAAATATTTTTGATTGATGCTTCATTTCTATTAGTCGAAGCGCGATGTTATCTGAACCAAATTCGATAAATAAAGTACACAACACATGAAACACATATTTTTTTATAGGTAAACTTCAATTACTTAAAATATGTGGTGTTTTTATTTCAATCATTTCAATAATATAGTTTTAGATTATAACGACACTTCACTACATAGTATAAAACAAAGTCGCTTTCTCTGTCCCTATGTATGCTTAAATCTTTAAAACTACCCAACGGATTTTGATGGGGTTTTTTTAATAGAACGAGTGATTCAGGAGGAAGGTATTAGTATATAATTTATTAGGTTTTAGACAAAGCGGGCGAAGCCGCGGGCGGAAAGCTAGTTGTTAAATAAATATTTAAATTATAAGAATGAACGTCCTTGAAAATAATGTCAAACTTATAATTTAAAATGAATGCGAAACCCAAGACGGATATTATAAGTGAAAGGTAGTTCTTGTAAGCTTTAAAGCGTGTTTTTAACGATATTAGTATTCGAATAGGATATTAAATTTGTCACAATATCATAAACTAGGTTTCCGCCCGCGGCTTCGCCCGCGCAGTCAAAGAAAAACCCGCATAGTTCCCGTTCCCGTGGGATTTCCGGGATTGCGTCATTTTCCTGGGATAGAAAGTAGCCTATGTCCTTTCTCGGGTTTGAAAATATCTCCATACCCAATTTCATGAAAATTGGTTCAGTAGTTTAGGCGTGATTGAGTAACAGACAGACAGACAGACAGAGTTACTTTCGCATTTATAATATTAGTATGGATTAAATTAACACTTCAAGTACGGCTTGACAATAAAACTAGGTTATCTGGGTTTATCCACTTATCAGACTATTCTTAGTCGAAAATCTAATTATGAGAAGTTAAATATCTAACTACAAATTGATGTTTTATATACACACTAGCTTTCCGCCCGCGGCTTCGCCCGCGTTATCAGAGAAAAACCCGTTCCCGTAGGATTTCCGGGATAAAACCTATCCTATGTCCTTTCTCGGGTATCAAAATATATCTATACCAAATTTCATTCAAATTGGTTCAGTAGTTCAGGCGTGATTGAGTAACAGACAGACAGACAGAGACTTTCGCATTTATAATACTAACTATGGATTTTATTATATAGTTTGTCACGTTTTATGCTTTAAGTGTTATCCAAGCATGTAATTAATAATTATTACATGTTATAAAAAGGTTAAAAATACACTATTCTACAGATCCTTCCTACTAATACTACACTTTAAACTATAATACTACACTATACTCCTACTCTATAAACGAAAAAGATTTTCAGGCACCACTCAAAAACAAACGACAGTAGGAAATTCATAGAATATTCATTGACCAGTCACAGATTATTCTACTCTGGATAAGCATGGAGACTTTTTACCTATATGAGACGCCGTAGATTCCAGCTTATCCCATACTAGTTGTGCTCTGCTCCTGTTGGTCTTAGCGACATTTTATTATAAAGCCTAATTATAGCCTTCCTCGATAAATGGGCTATCTAACACCGAAAGAATTTTTCAAATCGGACCAGTAGTTCCCGAGATTAGCGGGTTCAAACAAACAAACTCTTCAGCTTTATAATGTTAGTATAGATGTATTGATTTCACATACATATAAGTATATTATGATTGACGGATGTGTTTCATTAGAAGACTTTCCAACGGCACTAGTTGATATACCGGTAACACCTAGAAACATGTGGAGCACTAATGATTTAAACTAGATCTTTCTTATAATTAAAACGAACGGAAGTTATCTTTTTATAGATTTATTTCTGTACATTGTTACGTGATTAAGAAATTGTCGTGTTTTCGACTGAAAATAATTGAAGATTTTTGCTTTTAACTTTGGTGCAGATTAATGTTGTTTCAATAAAAATGTTTGCCAGTAATGTCGCTTTTGACTATTATGAAGTTAATTCTTCCATAACTTATCTTTCTTTTGTCGTTCAACATTTGATTTAAAAAGATATTTCACCTCAAAACAAATTGATACAATTCAATCTGATATAGAATTTTAAAACTACTTTTATTATATCTATGGTAAAAGCTAGTCGATACTAAATTATGCACTAATCACACGTCTAGCCAAATTATGGATAGATCTAATTCAAATAACAGTAATACGGGTCGATAGATTCATAAATATTTATTTTTCCAGTCTAGATTTGGTGTCTATCTAGGCAATAGATCGGAATAAAAATGAACGGTTTTTTACGGTTTCATGCTAGCAACAGGTTGGCCTGAATATGACACTATAGAGTATAGAGTATCTATGCTAATAGTTATAGCACAGATAATATAATACTATGAAAGTTTATCTGTGTCTTAAGTATTTTTATTAGATTTTATTAATATTTATTATAATTAACGCGAAACGTTAAATAAGACACTAGTTGATGAGTTTTTATTACTTTATTTTAATATTTGACTAGCTTTCCGCCCGCGGCTTCGCCCGCGTTTTCAAAGAAAAACCCGTATAGTTCCCGTTCCCGTGGGATTCCCGGGATAAAACCTATCCTATGTGTTAATCTAAGTTACCCTCTATATGTGTGCTAAATTTTATTGTAATCTGTTCAGTAGTATTTGCGTGAAAGAGTAACAAACACACACATCCTCACAAACTTTCGCATTTATAATATTAGTAGGATTGATTTACAGTAGGCGCGCGATAATCCGGCGCTCGCCAATCCGGCACGCTCAGTAGTCCGGCACTTCGGGACTCAGAGAGCCCGCTCTATAATCCGGCATTTTACATAGCTGAACGCCGGATTACTGAACGAAAACGTCACAAATGATGAACCTAATGAAAAATATTAATTAAATAAGTATTAAAATTACAATTTTAATACTTATTTAATTAATATTTTAATTAATTTATGTATTTTTTTTTATAATAAATTCAACTTAGGTACCATTTTAAATATGAAGTCTTATTTCCTATACTAATTCGATAATCCGGCATTTCCGACAATCCGGCATAGAGGAAAAATTGCCGGTGCCGGATTAGCAAGCGCCTACTGTATTTTGTGTCAAATGTAAGTAACTCAGCTCTCATGGTAGAAAGTAGAAACCTAACGGGTTGAATGATGAGGAATATGTACAATTTTTTACTTAGCACATAAGTGTCCGTATCTAATGATATATTTTATAAAGAATAGTAACTAAATAATACATTATAATTTGGTAAAAAAGTCTTTCTGATGTCGAAATATGAATAATATATAGAAGTTGTCTTGTTACGAGCGTCTTGAGAATACATTAAATTAAAGGAGTACCTAATATTATAGGAATTCATACTTTATCATATACGTTTAACAATAAACAAATAACATGTTATATTAGTATTTTCTGATGTTTGATTTTACGCGAGTATTATACATTTAGAAATTAAAGACTTTTTAACGGATTTTAAACGCGATTTATTCATTCTATTATTTTCCCGACGTTTCCGTGACCACGCTCGCTGTAAAGTGTTCGAAACGTCGGGAAAATAATAGAATGAATAAATCGCGTTTAAAATCCGTTAAAAAGTCTTTAATTTCTAAACATGTTATATTGTTACTTCTTGATGAAACTGTATTTTGGAACAATAATTTATTGTATATAAAACGGACCTCTTATTATATTATGTATTATATGTTTACTTAATTATTCCTAGTATTTTAAGATTATTAATTCTCTTCAAAACAAATGGCCCAGTATTTTATAGAATTTCATAGTTTTTCACGCATTAATTACTTCCTAAAATTATGACATTTAGATTAAAACACAAAAATACACCGTAATGTTGTGGTAATGTCCTAAGTATAGTTATATTTGTTTACGTAGTATATTATTATTAGTCTGTGGTTATATGGTCACTACGAGCGAAGCCACGCGCTCATACTAGTATAACATAATAAGTCAGTCCATGTATTCTATAACATTTGTCTGAAACATTATTGGTAAACGCTTATAAAGGTTTTGTCCGCGCCAGCTGCTAGACACTCGTCGATAAACTTTTTGCTGCCAACTCGATGTAATTTCACAGCTTTCCTACTGTGGGTAGTTTCTAATCTTGAATATGGAGGATTAATTGCATCGATTATTTTATTGTAAATGCAACTATTTATATAGTAAATGGTACCTAGCTTGCTAAGAATATAGTAAGGGATGTGAGTTTGGAATATATTTGGTTAATTCGATTTTTTATAATATGTTTCGTGCTTTACATTTTATGTGAAAAGTGTCGATGTAAATGTACGTGTATTTATAAATGGGTTACCAAAAATGGGAAGCAATCTCATGAGAATCGTACCTAATTAGTAATTAAGGTAACGGAAATATATCTTTAAGAAACGGTATTGTAATGTAATCTGCACTTGCGCAAGCACTTTGAAGTGCTTTGTGTCTTCTGTGAAGTGAATTCTTATTTCTTAAATTTCTAGAGACGTGTTGATTACTAATTAAATTGTAAATAATTATTTGTAGTAGTATAGTATTAAAACTAACAATAACCATGACTTTACACATTTTTTTAATTATATCTAACCATATTTTATGCCTTACAGTTATAGACATTGAAATGAACTGAACACCAAGCGTCGTATGTCAGTGTATCATTAATACTATAGTCGGCCATTTTGCACGCTTAGTCGCATGTCCCAGGCTTCTAGAATTTACACTAGAATCTGTGAAATTACTGTATTATATAGATACTAGCTTTGTAGTACGGCATTGCTTGCTTGGAAGCTGTTTTATGGGAATTTTCTAAATATTTCAGGAATAGAATATATGGTACAAATAATTGTTAATTCCTACATTAAAACCCGTCATTAGTCATTAGTAGCCAGACAAATAGAAAGATATGTTTTATTTTGAAATCAGCTATTCAATATTTGTTTTCTTTATATGTTTTACCATCAGCTCGCATCTTCGCTTACAATTTTAACATGATAAAACCTAAACCTATAAAACAGAATAATTAAAAGTATTCTGCTAGTCTATATATATTATATTAAAATGTTTCGCGTTGTCACGACATCACGTGTGAACGGGTGGACCGATTTCGATAATTCTTTTTTTTTTTCATTAAATTCCTTGAAGTACGTGGATGGTTCTTATGTAGAAAAAACGTAAATATGTACCACGGGCGAAGCCGGGGCGGTAGTTTACAAATAAAACTGTATTGTACGTTTACACTTTATTCGGCCAAAGTGGACAAAATAAGTTGATATAAATGATGTTGGCTCCGTGAGGTCGGAGATATAACATTTTATAAATTACTCTTCTAGTGTTATTCTATTCTCTTGACTTCGCAAACACAGTTGCTAGATTAAGATGCTTTGTGAAAATAATCGGTTTCTATGTACTTATAGGTAGGTATAGGAGTAATTTCTTACCGACTCTCGAGTATTTGTATCTATTGTTTATGTATTGTTTATCTGTGCACTGGGTTAACTTTATACTATGTAGAAAAATTATCTATATATAATTTTTAGTATTATATTATAAATGATCACGGAAAAGTGTATTTTTTAACAAATATGAAATAAGAACAATTAATTACCGACATAATTTACATTAAGATGTATTTTGAATTAACTTTCTTCAGTTGATTTATTCGCTCTTACTCTACAACTTATGTTTTTTATTTAGCCACTGTATCCTTTCTTTTATTAAACTAAATATCTAATTCCATTCTTTTCGGGAAAACATTTAAACAGTATTTCCCGCAAAAACTGCACACAACCGCCATCTTAAAACACTCAATTATTAAAACGCAGCAAGCTGAAATATTTCCTGTCCTGAAATATGTTCGTCCCGGGGGTGTATTACGTAAAATATATACCGTCAGGGACTGAAACTTGTCAATAAAATGTAATTGGCTCTGAGAGGCAGCTGTGGCTAGTAATTACTAGGATTTGTAACGAATATAGGCGTTTTGTGAAGTACCTTCCCCAACAAATGATGTTTGTTGAAGTTACTGTAGAATTTAGAATAGTTCAGTTAAGAATTTCCATATTTTGGTACATTACGACAAACGGAAAATTGTAATTGAGTTTATGTGTTATGTTTTTTAATTATTTTTATCAATTCATTAAAAGACACTATTGGGAGAGAATAAATTTCTTAATAAATAATTCACGCTTGGCACTTGTAAGGAGGATACACAACGAGCGGTACATTTAAAACAAAAACGGAAAAAGGAACTTGTGAACAAGACTTCTTAATAGAAAATTTATTGTAACATGCAATAAATATATCGTTAAAATCCAGTACATTTAGCGCCGTTTTCGAGTCTCTCTCTTACTACACAAAGTTCCTGGTCTAACCAAAATTTTGAAGCGTGAGCGTAACACCAAGGGGGCCTGGGTTCGATTCCCGGTGGAGACGAAGAAAAAAATATGTCTTGGTCTGGTAGGACACAGAAGGCTGATCACCTACTTGTCCCTAAAGAAAATCGATCAGTGAAACAGATGTATAATGCATCTGCCCCTTACCCCACTAGGGGACATGGGACTTCACTTTCTAACCAAAATTTATTCTATAATAAATGTGACCTCTGCAGCAAATTCTAGGCTTGAACATAATCCTACATTGGCTTAAATAATTCAATATATATGGGATTTAGAGCCGAAATGAAAAGCAACGTCTGCTAGTTTGATAAATGGTTTCATTAACGGCGTGATTAATTATAGAGAAGTTGCTATAGGTCGGGCTTAGTCGAGATATTGTTTGGTTATTACTATAGTAAAGTCAAAGAGATACTACGTTTATCGTTATTATAATTTACTATGTGTGTCTTATTTAACCTATGATATATTATAAACTAGCTTACCGCCCGCGGCTTCGCCCGCTTTGTCTAAAACCTAATAAATTATATACTAAAACCTTCCTCTTGAATAACTCTATCTATTAAAAAAAATCGCATCAAAATCCGTTGCGTAGTTTTAAAGATTTAAGCATACAAAGGGACATAGGGACAGAGAAAGCGACTTTGTTTTATACTATGTAGTGATTATTACACCACACATTATTATTGAGAGAAAATCAAGCCGAAAATGGGCCATTAGCGGAGATAATTGTAGTTTTGAAAATAGCTACAATTATTCCTTGACATGTCCAGATGATCATATTGAAAGTCCTTAGAACTATGTAAACTATAAAGTAATTTTTAATTTCAATGGAAACTTTAAGAACGACTTTAACCATTTAATATTAATTAAAGTAATATCCATTCAATATACATCAAAACTTGTTCAAAAAATAGTTACATAAAAAGCTAATTGTTTCCTATATTATAAGCTCGATACAACATCAAGTATGGGTCGTTGAAAATTTTCACAGCCATTTAGCAGGCGATACGCATAAATCCTACATGCCTACCATTACTCTTTACTAAGCCTGTACCTAACAGAATATAAGATCGCGAAATAATAGTAAAATATTTTTACGGTACTTGAAATATTGCGGTTGCTGACGGTACCGGAATATGTAAGATTTTGGTTTAATCCATACTAATATTATAAATGCGAAAGTAACTCTGTCTGTCTGTCTGTCTGTTACTCAATCACGCCTTAACTGCTGAACCAATTTGCATGAAATTTGGTATAGAGATATTTTGATACCCGAGAAAGGACATAGGATAGGTTTTATCCCGGAAATCCTACGGGAACGGGTTTTTCTTTGAAAACGCGGGTGAAGCCGCGGGCGGAAAGCTAGTGTAGAATACATTTAAAATTCTATTATCTAAAAATACTAAAAGAATCGCCAAAAATGTACAAAAAATAATATTATGTTATACGGACTAGGTACCTATAGGTAATAGGAGTCGATGTATCACGGATGAAATATGGAGCTACAGTCACAGACTAAAAAGTAACTAGGTACGTTTACAAGTTACAACGCACGTAGTTTAGGAAAATTTAAAAAAAAGAAGTTCAATGTGTTTTTCTAAAAATTATCGTACTTATTTTTTAGTTAAGTACAATTATTTTTATTTTTTTTTCTATATAATACAAAACAATCGGTTTGACAAAGGCTTGCAAAGTTTTGCTTCGCGTGAACCTCGTGTGTTATTCCCTAAGCATTTTATGGCTCGGAAAATTAGGTACATTGTTTCAACATTTAATGCGATGATTAATGGATACTGGTTCTATTAAAAAGATTATTTTTAAATATTGTATGTGTAATATAATAAAAAATTGTGTTTTCCATTTTTCAGCGGTTTTGCAAATAATTATGTTAAATAGTGTTATCTTTTTATTATATACGTTGACTATTTCGACCATTTTTGAAGATACACGGTCAGATATCCTATCTCCAATTATAAACTATCTCTATACCAAACTTCATCTAAATTAAATCAACGTTCTAATAATTGTCAATTTGTAACAGACACACATAAAATTAGTACAGAGAAAAGGGAAAGAATTGAAAAATGAAATGCCTTTTAAGATTTATTACCCTATACGATGTCACGGTATTAGCTTGTATTATGAAATCGAAGGCTATGATTGATTACAGTGAGCTGAAATTAATATCGGTGGCTGAACGCGTGACATTTTTAGATTAGAACTTGATTTTGCCCGTGACTTTGCTTGTATTATTATGATGATGCATATAATATAAGTAGGTACTGTAGTATGTACCTAATAATGTAATGTTTAGTTTGAAAAGGACGTAGGTTCGATTCTTGCTGTTATAGATAAATAAAATAATCATGGGAGTAGAATCAAGTAGAATTAATGGTCAGTATTTTTCAAAATACTTAGGTATCTAGATATTTCTTTTTTTAGATAAAGTACCAATTACCTATGTATAATGTATATTATATAGGTATATACCGACAGTGTAGTCAACAATAAACATAATAAAAAATATCTCACCACCTTTCATTACTACATTTCAAAACCTTTCTTTTATTGTTTCAGGTAACTATCCCATAAGCACAGCACACTGCGCAAAACGAAACAACGGCCATACATCTTACACCGGTGCATTTTGTCCGTATTTTGGCCATGCGCCCACTGTGCGTCACATCAAGCCTGCGAGTGATCTATGGCCCTTTGTAAAAGTATTGTCTATGCTTTCGCTTACTTTGGCCCGCGGTTACGCTCTTGTTCTAATTTTGATAGATTTTCTACTTAGGTATCTACCGTAAAATTTGATCATGATGTTACTATAAATTTGGTTTTCAATTTGTTTAAAAATGTATCTACCTTTTCTTGCATGCCATCCTTATGTCATCTATCTCTATACGAAAATTCACTGAATTTACTTCAGTTGATTGGCAAAGATAACAGATATCAGATAATACTAAAAGATTTGATTTATAGTAGGTATTTTAAAATTATTTCATAACATTTGGCAAGACTTATAAGTCGTCGTAAGAAAAAATATAATTATTAGCAATCTGATTTACATTGCTTATTTTGTATTACGTAAATCTTTTTACGTTCAAAAACAAGATGAACATCTGCGGCCAGTTGATTGATATTTGATTATCAATCACAAAATAATTATAATGTACATTTATTTCGTATATTCCTACTTACAAGTTATGAATAGTATAAGAAATAACCGAATCTTCCTAATTTCTCTTACACTAATCCTAAATTATTATCCAAATATATTATTTACAACTTCAACGCACCTGAAAATATTTATGACGTCACAACTCACACATTTAAAACAACTGGAAAGCGTCACAAAATGCAGGCTAAAAGGCAACACTTCTACGAAAATATGAGCTAAAAAATTCTGCCGTTCACTAACACAAAGCATTTCTTTCCGGCTTGCATACATTTAGAATATAATTCAGGTACTAAACCTTTCTATGGCCATATTTTTGACGTTAGCGAAAGAGTGCTCAGATTTCTTGGCAAGTCGCCAACTGCGTAAAAGCTAATAATGTTTTCAAGGCTTTTCCACGTGAGGTGGTAAATTAACTGAGGCCTTAACGATAATACTGCCTTTATAGCTAATAGCTGTGACCTGTTTGGAATAAGAGAATGTGGCACAAAAAGAAATAATAATAAAATAAGGAACTGTTCCATTTCAAGTATGTTTTTATTTCTGTAGGTGATACACAATCATTATTAATGTGAATATTAAATGCCACTTCAATAATTTAATGAGCCATTTTAAATGAATAAAATTTAGAGACATAAAGTGCATCTTATATACTGAGGAGCAACCTATATCAAATTCATACTATAAGTTATAAGAAGCTTATGAATCGTGATATCGATATCAATTACGTACCAACGCTTCAGAAAACCATTTCGAAGATCCGACAAGAAACTGTAGGTACATGTGATCTTTTACTGTATCACCACGCAGTATAAAACAAAGTCGCTGTCTGTTTTTATATAATATGATTAAATCTTTAAAAGTACGCAACGGATTTTGATGCGGTTTCTTTTAATAGATAGAGTGACTCTCGAGGAAGGTTTTAGTATTTAATTTATTAAGTTTAATACAAAGCTGGCGAAGCCGCTTGCGGAAAGCTAATCCTATTTATAAATAGGAAACACGCAAATGCAAAATGCCATAGTGTTCATTCAATAAAATAATAAAACCACCTTCCACCCACCTCATAAAAGATAAAGGGCTATTTCTATTATAGCTGGTATCTGAGTTAATTCATATAAGAGGGCCATTGGGGTCATCGTATAGAATTACTCGGCATTATCCCTCAATAGGCATGTAAAGGTATGTGAAAATATTACATATTGGATAAGTATCGGTAGCAAATTGATACTTTTACGAGTGGAGTATTTACTAATATGTATTTCAATTTTTGATAAATAGATTGAAATGGATCCGCTTTTAGTTTAGAGGGACTTTAATTTGGATAAAAGAATGTGCGTGAAAATTAGATCTTGCAATCAATATTAGAAATGAAAGGAATCGGTGTTCCTAAAAAGCATTTATATCTCTAGCGATGATAAATATGTTAGGTATTTCTGTTTTGTTAACCTATTAGATACAATAAAAAAAAACTTAGTCGCGCGCATTTCTGTAAAAATTTGGATGCGGTTTTAATATTATGTAAAATCAGTTAATGTGATAATTCAAACTTTTCAGTTTTTATTTATTTAATTTCAATCAGTTCGTATTTTTGATGAGGCCCATGTTATTTGCGCCAATTGAGTTAATTTTCCATTACATTTGATTTACGAACATTATTTTAACTTTTGATTAAACACAGGCTAACTCAAATAAAATAAACGTATAACTTGTTAGAGTATGCTCTTAACCACAATAGAAATGGTTGTTTAATTCATTAATTTCCATTTAAATTTTACTTTTAAAGCTTTCCACCTTTCTTCGAGAGAAACATCTACATTCTGCTAAGAGTTAAGACACATGTATCTACAATTTATGAAAATTCGTTCAGCCGTTTTGGCGTTTTCAAATACACAATTTTTTTAGGTGAAACTTTTTCAGGCGCCTTGAGAGTAAAATTTCATGGTCGCATCTTGGCAATACCGTCACATCATGGAGGAAGTCAACGATTTTGGTATCTTTGAATCTTTCCAAAGAAGTTTCACTTCTGACACGTGTGCTCAGCACACACGCTATTTTTTTAAATGCTACGTTTAACACACGTGAAGTTTTTAATAACTATTCTTTTAAAAATCTGGGATGACAATGCATCGCTGGCTTATAGTAATCTTTTGTGGTATGAGAGCGTAAGCTCAACAGAGCTTAAAGCTCGTATGAGCTCAGTAACTTGCTCGTAAAATTCAGAGCTATGAATATATATGACGTTTAAGTTTTATTAGCAAAAAATGTGGCTTAATGGCGCGGTAATGTATGAAAATTTACGACTAGATGTAGAGCGTGTGTGTATAGCTGTAAAGATGTTATTGTTTTGTTTTGTTATTCTTGTATTGTTTTACCACTAGTAGCCTTTTTAATATAGGAAAAAGTAAAAACCATAGATAGAAGGGTCACTTATTGACCATAAAAACACAATGCTGAGGGATCCAGGTGGCGTTTCACTCGCAATCTTAAAGAAATGGTTTTTGGCCGATATATCGGAAACTATCTACTTTAGAGAAAAACGTATTCAGATCTTTTTTGTAGAGAATAAAATTTCGCATATTATATACCTTGTAAACTGTTTTGTAAAACTTACCGTTTACGATTTATGGGTTTATTAACTGTTTTTACTGGGGTAGTTTCATATCTAAAAGCTCAATAGTTACACGTCAAAACGTCAACCGAAGCGTAAATAATAAACAAAACAGTGAACTAAGTGCTAAGCCTTAATTGTACACGTAACAAGTACATGAAACTTTACTTAGCGTAACGGAAACCTAAGGAGCTTTCACGGGAACAGGCAATATCGTTCGAGCGTTTTTTACATTATGTTCCCGAGTTTTTGCGTGATGTATTGCATTTTTATGTTTTTTAGGCTAATGGTGAAAGACTACCATCGCGCCCGGCTTCGCTTTTAAAACTTACATTATATACTAAAGCCTTCGTCAAGAATCACTCAATAATAAAAAAGAGCGTGTGTGTCGGCACACGTGTCAGAAGTGATATTTCTATGGTAAGATTCAATGATACAAAAATCGTCGCCTTACTCCAGGACGTGATGGTATTTGCAAGATTCGACCTTGAAATTTTACTCTCTACGCTCTGAAAGAAGTTTCACAAACAAAAACAGTTGCGTAATTTTGAAGATCTAAGCTTATAGACACACAGATAAAGCAACTTCGTCTTATACTATGTATTTTTATAATTATCTAAGGTAATTATGATTTTATTCTGCCTGTTTGCTTATCCCACTTTTTTCTAGTTTTGATTGAAAATCCTCTGGCCTAGTTAGTATGATGAAAAAAACTATCAAACTAATTGAACCTTCATCCTTTTAATTTTTACATCGTAATGCCGACAGATTTTCAAAAATTTCAAAAGCAGATGCGGATACATACCTATTCATACGTATACACATAAAATATGTTATATCAGTAAAAGGTTTTAATTAGAAAGCTCTAATAAGGCTCTAATAAACTAAAATGAAAAGTGCATTTAATGTCATTCCAATAATATTATAACATAGGTAGATACCAAATTAAAAACCTTGTTATTTGAAGTCTGTTGATATTAAGTTGTATCTCTATTAAACGCTTCGTATAATAAGAAAAGTCAAACTATATTCAATAGCTTTATATCTTAATCCAGAAATATGACTATTTACTAAACTAAAAGTTCGATAACAAGGACAATTCGTTTATTTCCAGCAAGATAACGAGCTCCGAGTTATATTATCCGAACCACAAATGGAAGAAACTTTATTGAAATATATCTTAATATCTTCTTAATACTATTATAAAGGCGAAAGTTTGTACGGATGTATGGATGCATGGATGTATGGATGTATGGATGTATGGATGTTTGTTACTCTTTCACGTAAAAACTTCTGAACCGATTACAATGAAATTTAGCACAGATATAGAGGGTAACTTGGATTAACACATAGGATAGGTTTTATCCCGGAAATCCCACGGGAACAGTAACTATGCGGGTTTTCCTTTGAAAACGCGGGCGAAGCCGCGGGCGGAAATCTAGTCCTACATACTTCTCGTTTTTCATTACAAATCCTCAGAAACTTGTTAGCTTTTGTCTAAAGTTTGAATGGAGTTTTTAAATTATCCTCGTATTTTTATATTTCATACTTTGTGTTCGCTTGTATTAAGGTCAGTGGGATTGATAGAGTTGCGAATGTTTCTAGTTACTACTAATAGAAATTCTTTGTTAAGAAACAATTTTACTTCAATGAAAGTACACTATTAAATGGCTCTTACATTTCTATACTTGTTTTCTCAGTGATCAATGATAATAATAGGTGCATCATTATTACTTTTGAAAGAAAAGGGTTTATAGAAACTATGTTGAAACTTTCAATCCATTTACGGACACAAAACACAACAGAAATTTCTACTGTAAAATCATAACGTACAAAAATGATAAAGAAACAACAAAATACACTGTTAACAAATATATTTATAATCAATAATTTGTATCACGTTTAAACAGTAACGAATCAAAAGAGTTACTAAAACCTATGTATACTTATATACAAACAAATAATACTAAAAAAAACGCTACCAAACGGTACGAATAATTTTCCATTCCGCGCTGGGTTGTTAGAAGTCGAGCTGAAAACCGAATCCGAACCTCACTCTTCTCTGTCGGTCTAACATGGTGCTGGCCATCAACCTCACCACTCGCGTCTCGCTAGCCTCACTGAACATTACATCCTTTTCGATGGTAAACCCACCACACCGCTGCGTATCAACGAATATTTTTAGTTCCGAGCTGTTCTCGTAACTTTTATGGAGCGCCACGCTCATCACTGTACCGGCCTTGTTCTCGTTCAGTATTGTCGCCATTCGCAGGTCGCTCGCAAATTGCTTGAACAGGCACAGCTGAAATCCCATATTGCTAACTGTCGAGGATAACGCATAGGTCGGTCTCTCGTACCTCGAGCTAACGGATATAGTTGATAGAACCGTCGATAGAGGCTTAACTCGCAGCTCCATGCCAACACTGAATTCTGGCTTCACTTTATAAGTCCATTGGGTGATTAAACTAACTGTCTTCGGATCGACGTCTTTCATATTCATCGAAAAGGAACTGACCGATCTGTCGCCGGTGTTCTCGAGGACCGCTTCCACTTCTGACGAAATTAAATTCTTTATTTTCGTCGTCATTCTGATTTCTAGATTATCTTCTAGCGCCTCTCGGTACGTCGCAGTGGCTGAACCCGCTAAATCGATCACGAGACCGTCATCGATATTCTTTGACTGCATTTCCTTATGAATAAAGTGTGAATAGCATTTGTATGAATCCTTCGGTTTGCCGAAGGTATAGTTTTGCACTAGTTTTGCTTTGTCCATTATTTCTTTCATTATAACGAGCTTAGCCCCAATAAAACACTTGGGGAATACGCTTTTGGCCTCCGCGTGGATGTCACTCAACTTTGTCAAATCCGTTCTGTCTGTTTGTAAAATTATTATGTCCTTCTTTTTCGGCAGGAGTTTCTGTAGATTCAATACGAAGTTGTTAACTTCCTCTTTAAACTTACTTTCTTTTAAATCCATTGTTTGTTTTTTATTTGTATTTATAAAATTATTTGTACAGGTTGAACGTCATTGACCTGTGTTTTTTTTGGTTTGACGTATTAGTAGCCAATGTTTTTAAATAATTGCACTTTATGTCACAAAGTATTTAGTAATAAATTTATTTATTGTACTCTATGGATGAGTGTGTAGTTCATTCTGAATATATTTAATACGAACATAATAATTTACTGTACAAGTAACGGAAACCTGTATAATGATACTTGAAACACGATATCGAGATCACTTCCAAGAAAAATATATCAAACGTATAGATGCATACGTATCACAAGCTCATGTGGATCAAATCTCAGTTGATTGTTCACATAACGATCACTTCACAGTCACGACATATTTTCTATAACTATTAATGTATTTCTTTGCACAATCGAACTAACAGAGCGACATATTAAAGACACGTGCGATTGAAAACAAGGCTAGGCCGATACTGACGACTGACTTGATAATCTGATAATAAAATAGCACAAAAAATTGGTTGTCTGTTTAATAAAGTCGGCTTACTGACGATAGTTGAAAGTGACAACGTCCGATTGTGCTTCTTTGTCGCACGTTCCGCGCTCTCGCTTGCACTTTAAGCCTTATAATTTTTTTTATACATGGAACGCCTCAGAGCGAGGTAACGCCGCATGAGTTATGTTTTTTCGTGCGTGCAGCCGGCTCTATCGAATTATAAGACGTTGTCACGTCAAAAACGCATTAAATACAAACAATAAATAAAAGTAAGAAGTATGTAAGACAATAAAATCTTAAATTTTAATCGTTAATTATTTATATCAATTGTATAGACTAGATTTAACAATCTATTTAATTCTATGCAAAATCTTGGATCTAAAAATAGGCGCAGAGCAATGGCTCGTTTCAATCTATGTATATGATGTATAAAATAGAGTAGGTCCTTTCATCAATGCGTTTTTGACGTAAATTATCTTTTATCTTTTATTCTAAAGCTTACTAGTCTTAAAGTTAGGTACTAGAAAATCATCAATGCGCATTACATATATCAGGTACCTACATACACCAAAGTCTATATGTTTCACGAAAAATAAAACAAAGCTTTAAAACACTACGATCGTAGTGAATATTTTCATGATTACACGGCTAAATAAAATAGGTTATAAGTACATTTCAAGTGGCCTCTTTAATTTAGCAGTGTTACCTTTTAATCCACTGTCGGAGACTCGAGAGTTATATATTAGAACAACAATTCACCACCTGTCGAGAAACGAGATAACTTTCAGTAGAAATGAGAAAATAACAAATAAACTGTTTGCGAAATAGTTAAAAAGAAATTTAAATTTACTTGCTCACTGCGGGGTAAGCTTACATTTCATAGATGGATAATCCGCTCTGTACATGTTTTTTAATCAATATCGTAATATATATTGCACTGATATTTTTTCTGAAAATATTATAGTTTACGATAAAAAATATAATAAACCGTTATCTAGGATATGTGTGAGTTTGCTTGTTTGTATAAAAAATCTAAGTAACAAAATCTATTGTTCGAAAGTCATGTAAATAAAGCCCTATCATGTGAATAGAGATTCTAAAAATATCACAAATTTCATTTAGTGAACATAAATTATTAAGTATTTTTGTAATTTCCTTGATCCTTCAATTCACTACCGATTTTAACCGAGACATTTAACGTAAGACATCATGCACAAACACAAATGTACTTCCCATTCCATCATACTAATTTTTTACAGATTCCAAAGCACGAGGCCCTATTTGCACAGTTCTAGAAATTTCGAAAATCGGTGACCCCTCAGTATCTTTACCATTAGCCTAACGAACTAGTCAATAGTAGGTTTTTTTCCCTATTACTAAAAGTCGATAACGTAGCTGTAGTAGGAACCTAGGTTTTTATTCCTCTACTAAATGAATGAAACGAAAAAATGTAATGAAAGAAGTAGTAATTTTCATCCAAAACAAGATTTATCTTTCATTTAAAGTGAACAAATTTTCACGAGAGCTCGTTCGCAAAATTCGCTGAGACATAACCGTTATATTTGACGATGGAGCTAAACAAAACATAAACTACTGGGGTCTTATTAAATTGGTCGGGTAAAGTTTTAATTGTCTGCCGTTTATATTGTTAATGCATTGAGTATTATCGTGAGGCTAATTTTCAGGCATTTCATTTGTTACTCTTTTTAAATAATGTTATTTCTATGGTTTTGGTTAAATAATTAAATATGAATTTACATCACTACTCAGTACTCACTACATAGTATAAAACAAAGTCGCTTTCTCTGTCCCTATGTATGCTTAAATTTTGATGCGGTTTTTTAAATAGATAGAGTGATTCAGGAGGAAGGTTTTAGTAAGTATATAATTTATTATGTTTTAGACAAAGCGGGCGAAGCCGCGGGCGGAAAGCTAGTTAAAAATAAGCTCAACTACGAAACATTTTAGCTTAGAATTGTATCGAATGTGAAAGCTGTTAAAATTAAAGTTATTAGAATTATTCAGATAATTTAATATAAATCTTATAGATCTTGCATTTTGAGGGAAAATGTTTAAAGTATATTGTAGACAAAAACAATCTCAATACAAATTTCATTACATATTCGTCGTCGCTGATTTCAATGCTGAGGTTTAGATACTGATTTTTTTAGATTTACATATCTAAAAATTACCCTTTATCCAGAGATTTTTCGCCAAGTGTAATGAACTGACGCACGTGATTCAGACCATAATTTTGCTTACCGCAGAATTGTGAAATTTGAATATCTTTTTTGATTTACAATATTTCTGAAACGTTTACATTTTATGCGATTTTTGTATTGTTTTATAAAATTATATTAAGGTATCTGTAACAAGTAGACGACAGAAATCCATAAACGTCAGCAATTCACCAATCAATTAGTGCTTTTGATCAACAACGCATTTTTATGATAAACAAGATGCATTTGAGAGGTTTTAATCTAAACTCCATTCCAAAACTTAGCTTGTTAAACAATATTTCGACTAAACTATCTAGTTATTAAAATAAACCTCGAAAGCATCCTTAAATAAGGAGAGTTTTGTTCCAGTTAGCTTTCCATTGACTTGGTCTAAGAAATAATTGTGCAAGTTCTAATCTGAAACTGTTGAACATCTGCTGTTCAAACTTCAATCGCAAACACAAAGTTGGCTCGACTCGCGGTTAGTTGCAAGTTAAAAATCACATTCTGAAGATGTGGGAATTAGAAATAGAAAAGATAGTAATTAGTATACTCTGTCCATTATATTATTTGCTTTTTGACAGCTTCACGCCTATGAAGGATTGTATTGTTTAGGTTAAAATGTCATACAAATAATATTGTACTTCATGGACAGGCCCCGCCCACTTAGTGATGTCTACACATAATTATTCAATGATTGAATGAATGATGGTTCGATAGATTATAATAATCGATAGAAATACTCTGTAAAATATATCCGATACAGAAAACAATCACAATCGATAATCTTTTAGACATCACTTCTGGTATCACCCGTCGAGCTGTCAAAAGGAAATTATTAATAGTGGACAGACTATATATAGATGGTACATTTTCATAACATAATTTTGATGCCACTTTATTATGCTGCCTATACTAATGTCAGATATTTTGGCTGCGTACGGGCAGACAGATATTATTGAACTCGTTCTTGTGACAAATATTTTTGCTTATTTCCCTCTAGTGATATATTTATGCTCGTGACTGTACATAGGTCATATATATTTTTATTTGTTGATTTTATTAATGTAAGACAAATAAACGCTTATCTATTTAAAACGTGTTAAAAAGTGAAATCCCATTGTTATTTAGATTTCTATGTGAAATCCCGTGTCCCCGTAGTGGGGTAAGGGGCAGATGCATTATGCATACCTACATATGTTTCACTGATCGATTTTCTTTAGGGACAAGTAGGTGATCAGCCTTCTGTGTCCTGCCAGACCGAGACATTTTTTTTCTTCGTCTCCACCGGGAATCGAACCCAGGACCCCTCGGTTCTACGCTTACGCGACAACCACTGTACCAAGGAGGCGGTCATAAAGCGTGTTATACTAATTAGAAAATATTCTCTCTGTATAATACACTAATTTGATAGAATTAGAACACAATTTGCGACGACAAGATGAAATTAGAAAACCATTCAACATAAACTTCAAAAGCACGAAATATCGATAATGAAAATAAATGAGCGTCGTCCGAACCCTTAATACTATTTAAATCAAATTAATTCTCCAAATACAAAGAGATTAATTACTTTAGACAAATCCATTGAACTGTTGCGTAATTTATTTTTGCAATTTTGACAGCGATCGCGAATTAAAAGTTTTTGGATAAAAGCCTCCGGAATTAGAAGGGTTGCAAGAAATTCTCAAGTTAAACAGATTATTCCCAACAAACGGGTAATAAATTTCGCTTAATGAAACGCTCGGACAAACGATAAATTTATATAAATAAGTGAAATTGGAATTGGCGCGACTGCGATGCTTTCTTTGTTCAAAACGCGATATATTTTTAGTGCTTTTTGAACAAAATAACAGAAATTTTGCTAATTGTTGCTAACTATTATTAATATTAAATAGGTACCTACCTATTTGTTTATATCTACGTAGTTTTGTACAGAGATTAACCCTTTTGAAAATTATGACGGTAACAAAAACAGGGCGCTCTTTTACGTGAGACGCTGAATTACTGAATATTAACACTTAGATCTTATGTAGGTGAATTTATGTAAATCGATTATTGTTTATCATTTCTTCATTAAAAACTAAAGATTAGACTTACTTAGATGAAGTTTACCATAAAGATAGATAAAAGTCTGGATTAACATAAAGGTACTTTATGTATTGTACTTAGCAAGTGAAGCTGCGTGTTGAAAATAGTTATGTCTAAACAAACTTATCCTTCACTTATTATACTTATGCAAACTAATATAAACAAAAATATTTAAATACCCGAATATACTTCAAAGGCTATGAATTTTAATTGAATATTATCGCTGAAAGAAAATTTACATTCTTATCATTACTAAGTTGGAGCGGTAAGTTTAAAGCACAGATTAGGTAACGTGTTCATGAAGTTTAACTTAGTAGCTACAAGTTCTGTGCAACTTGGAGATTCACTACATCCGTACGCATGAATATATTTGACGTTAATTATGCTCATACATATCATACTTATTGGTAAGTAGTATCTAATAAATCTATGTCGAAGCGTTATCTTTTAAGTATATTTACTTCTTTCTGAAACACATAGACTATATTTTTTTATTAAAAAAAATCATCTAATTACACGCCATACATAGGAAGATCAGAATGCAGATCGAACAACAAACAAGATATTTGTAATAACAAAAATTGAAATTGTAATAAAAAAGTCGAAAAATATACCTAAGTATATTATTATGAAAAATTCACACTCCTAATACGTAGCTAGATAACTTTCAATGTAAAAAGCTAACTAGGCAAAATGCCAGAAATGAGACTAAGCTATTATAATGAGGTTGAAGAGAAGCTAACTAGTATTTACACACTTATTACGTGATTTCAGCGCGCTAATGCACTTACTGAGTCAGCGACTAGTTTCAGTTGAACGGGTTCTATTCATTATGGTGTATTCAACCGCGGTTAGAGGACTATGTATTATAATAAATGACACTAATGAGTACATGCATACATTTAGTGGTACACTTTGGGTACACTTCTACATGTGTCATTTTATTTTGAATATTTAACTCGGTTTATCTACATGGCAGAGTGTGAGTACATTAAATATTGTCAATTAATTCATATACAATTCTATTTTACGCAATAAAATAAAATAAAAGTATTCGTATACTCTGCGGAGTAGATGTAGGTAGTCCCTTACCAAAACTAATATTGCAGCCGTGGTTTGTGTAGCCCCAAGTTTGATTATGGCTTAATTTGAAGCGCATCTCTTAGTTGGACCGCAAAACTAACGATGTCTTAGCTACGAGCACCGCTTGCAAATCATAGATATGCAATTTAATGTACCATAAATCCAAGTCGGTTTTCTATTGTTCTTGATTTTGTAACGAAATTACCATACAGTTTGACTACGGCTTAAATACGGCTGAATAGAAAGCTTCCTTAGCCCAGATTTATCGCTGTCTGTGGTATGCAAAAAGCGCGGGAATTCTTCACGGTTTGCCGCCAATTTATTCATATGGTATTATTGTGGGAATTTACCAATCCATTATTGTGTGACTTAACTTTTGATTTTATTCAGTAAACATCCTAGGTATATAACAAAAATGAATCGCAAAATGTGTTGGTAAGCGCATAACTCGAGAACGGTTGAACCGATTTCGTTAATTATTTTTTTATAATATTCCTTGAAGTACGAGGATGGTTCTTATGGAGTGAAAACCGAAACACGGACGAAGCCGGGGCGGACCGCTAGTTGTATATAAATATAATCAAAATGAAAAATGTATCTTTTCACAAGTATAAGAACAATCTGCAAACATTGGATTGTTTTGCATATCAAGCGAACCCTCATTAACAATAATGTTTTAACTTTGAAGCGAAAAAAGGTTATAAACATTATCGAAGAACCTTCCGTTGAATATAAATGAAACGAAACACAATAATTTTAAGGCTTGAAGTGCAAGCGAGAGCGCGGAACGAGCGACAAAGAAGCACAATCGGCCTTAAGACGTTGTCACGTTCAACTATCGTCAGTAAACCGACTTTACAGGCAACCAATTTTTTTTAACCAATTAAGCTCTGAAACGATTTATGTATTTATTTAAATAACTACACAAATGACATACAGCATACTTAATAAAAGATTCCTCAAAAACTTAAATAAAATTAATAATTCTTCATTCTTACTGCTTGTCTTTGTGCCCTTACTGTAGTGGGAAGGGCTTATTGTTTTAATAGATTATAGAGACTAACTCTCAGAGCCAAAGTTAATATAATATGTTCCAGGCGATTTTCCTAAAATCGCAGAGAAATTAATAAAGTTCTGACTTGAATATTTCAATGAAATCGTAATAGTTACATAGGAATTCTATATTTATTTTAAATGTTAAAAATATAAAATGATAATATTGATAGGTATGATTTAAAAAGAACATCTACTCGGCTTTTCTTTGAAGAAACTGCTTTCTGAACCGGTGGTAAATTATTATTTATCCGTATTTTGACGATTCAAAAGCGCTTGTATACGTCTATAAAATAATTTTTGAGTTTGATTTTGAAAATGTAGAACTATATGCTTATATTCATTGTTATTTACATTTCGATCTGTAACATTAATGTTTATTTCAATCTATGCATATTTGTTGTTGTAATATCTAATTAGCTTCCTATATCGCATAAATCAGCTAAATAATGTTTTATAAACAGGAGCTCAGGGACCTAATTGGAGATAAAAATAAATAAGGCACGTAGTTAATTCTATTGATAATTTATTACCTCGATCACGTTGATTTTCGCATACCTAATTATCCTTATTTTCTTATGTAGGTTTGAAATTAAAAACTACCTATTTATATATATCAAAAAGCATAAATGTGAGTAAAACACTTTATAAATAGGTGATCATGCAACTTCGTCTGCTGTCTCAACGAATATTGTTTTACATTTTTACAACCTTTTTCATTGCTTCTTCGCTCCTATTGTAGCTTGTAACACAAAAATGTTTTTCAATTAAACGATAAAATATTTTTTTAATTCAACCAAAACAAAAACACTTCAGATTTGCTTCAAAGACTTAAAAACTCTTATTATAAGTAGGTATTTACTATAAACACTATATTTTACATATTATATTATCCACACAGAACCCAACTTATACCATTCCAGTTTAATCTTATGCAAATACAGACCCTTCGCAAGATTTATTCATCACCGATTTAGTGCTTAGAATACTCTAGAACTGATTTTATCTGGTTGGAAGCATTTAGATTGTCTTTTGTTTCTTTATCTTTGACACCCTTCTGTGTTTCAGTTTAAATGTGTTAATATACAAATAATAATATAATGATGATAATCTGCTTGTCACAACGTGCGGTTATTGACATATTAATCTATACTAATATTATAAAGCTGAAGAGTTTGTTTGTTTGTTTGTTTGAACGCGCTAATCTCAGGAACTACTCGTGCAATTTGAAAAATTCGGTGTTAGATAGCCTATTTATCGAGGAAGACTAGTGACTATATATCATCACGCTAAGACCAACAGGAGGGGAGCCACGCGGGTGAAACCGCGCGGCGCGGCTAGTATTACATACTATGAGGTCCATCGATCCATCTAAAATGATTTTAATAAATAATTCAAGTTATGATAATATTTAATAATTCTAGACGTAACTGTTTATCTCCTAAATCACACAACAGTTGGTAAAGAATTTTACGACATAATTAACCGAAGACTAACACAGTCGAGTGGCTGGAGAAACATCTTCTTCCCTTCAATTCATATTCATTCAATATGCCAAATAAATAATCCAGCTACACATCCTCTTTAATTACCAATCACTTGATTATTACGAAATATTTTATCACTAATAAAATACTATAAAGGGCCTTCTACGCAATGGGTAGCGTTGGGCGGTTGGGCGAGTAGAGGCAATCACAATAGTGTAGAGGGCCTAAATTGGGTCTAAATGTCTATGATCGGCTGTCTTTGAAAATGTTTATTCATAATCGCCGTAATGGCGGCAACCATCGACCATCATTTGTTGGGCCAACGCTGCCCATTGTGTAGCTTGTGGGCACATAATACACCATTTGATGACCGATTAAGACATAACTATGCCCACGTGTCTGTCTGCTAAATGACCTGAAAGCAGTTAAAGTAGAAGACATAAAACCGACCGCCGTAAATTTTAGTCGAGTTGCGATGACTGGAATAATTTTTATAACCTTGTACGGTATCTGTGCTTTATGATTATATGGGACGATAAAGTTGGGTTATTTTAGTTGTGATATAGCAAAATGGTCACTTTAATTATTAGGGTACAAGCACATAGGTGCATTATATTCTGCTCCTGTGATTTTAAAATTTATTTATATGTATGTACATCCCAAGACTTATAACGACAGTGTTATCTTGTTACACTTGTAGTTAGCAATAATTTCCTTGTAATTAACGCATTTTGTGATAATTTACAATCATCATAAAGATAAAGAAATACATATTGTAATTTGATCTAAATATTTAAAGTATTTTTATGTTTTGTCACGTAGATATATAATTTTGCACCAATAACTTGCGTTTTTAATGTCTTATGCCCCATTTCCTTATATCCCTCAGGCCACAAGGATACTTTAAATAAAAAATTCACTACTAAACATGGGTTTCAACGTACAACCTTTTTCATACTATCAATAATTAATCGAACTAGTAAATAAGGCACGAACTCAGTCCAATAACGCGTCGAACTGTAACGAAATTACGGTCACCCCACGATAAATTGTGAAGGTTATAAGAATTAATAAAAGTTTCAAGTGGAAAACTTCAAGGGATGAAATGTCTGGAAATCGGTCGGGTATTACGTCTTTACTATGTATTAGGGATTAGGTTTAAGTATAAAATTTCTAGAAACGTAGAATATAGGTGGATTCTTGGTTCTTTGAATTCATGTCTATTTTATGTAAAAAAGATTACACGCCCATCGGGTTTTATATTTAGGTAATTCTGTTTTAATTTTTACCGAGTATCAATATGTTATTTGCTCGATATTTATCAATTTCTCTGACTCTGGCATATCGTTTTAAAACTATTAAAAACTTGTTAGCAATATTTAATTAGGGTCATATTTTGTAAATACTTTTAAAAATATTTTCGTTCGAATTGAAATGGGTGTGCGATTTTTTGCACCCGAGTGTAGCTTTAACTTTGCAGGTTATCTCTAACTTATAGCCTTATATTAACTTAACTTTTAATAAAAAATGTATACTTACTTATTTAATTTATATTATTGTCAACAGAACAATGTGGCCCGGCAAGAAAACAGAAGGCAGCGCAGGCACACCCACGGAAGAAGATATCAAAGTAGTGCTCGTGGGAGACACACAGTGTGGCAAAACGTCGCTCGTACAGCGTTTTGTTACTGATAACTTTGTTGAGGTAAACGATAAAACTATTCTGATAGTATAAAAACGAGTTTGTTTATTTGAACGCGCTAATCTCCGGAACCAAGGGTCTGATTTGAAAAATTATTTCACTGTTAGAAATTATCATGGCATGGCAAGGCATGGCGCACCTAGTACCTATTTGTAGTGCTATTTGATAATACAATATTAATTTGTATGGTCTTCTTAAACGTTTAGAGCGATATACGTATCGAGAAAGTTTTAGTAACGTAGGTAATATGATAAGCTTTTGTATGAAGTTATGTAAGTTTTCTCCAATGTAAGTTTATTTCATCGTGATAAGTTCAAAGAAACAGAGGTTAGCTTAATTGGATCCTTGGGTAAATAAAGAGAAAGCACCATAATAGAGCAAAACAAACAATATGCCCATATAATCTGCAAGTATCTTAACACACAAAGAAAACATCGTATTTATCACACAATATTCAGTTGTTCAAACTCACACCCTCTGCTACACTAAGTTTATAAAAATCACTATAATATATTTATCTAACCCCCAAGAGTAACCCAATTCAAACTAAAATACGCGAGACTACATTTCCTCTAAACAGTGTAAAAGTAAACGATTACCATTATGTCTTATAGCAGTATTACTTCCAGAGTGGGAACGTGATGGCGCTAGACGATCTGTATAGCGCTGTCACTTTCCCACACTGGAAATAATACTGCTTTAACACGTCTTGGTATGGCAGGAAGTTATCAGTGAATACAGGTTACACGCGTTTTTACAAATATTTACAAGCGTGGGTGTAAGCAGGATGTTATTTTAGGATCTAGAGTAAACAAAGTCATTACTTTGCCATCGACATTTCAGGGGTTTGTCGGAGTAAGGGATTACTAGGGTTTCGTTTAAATTTGGCTTTTTATGTTGTGGAAAACTTTGCAAGTGACTTATAGGCTTTTAATTTTGCGGCTATTTTGGAAACAAGGCAATTCTTATCTTCGTAGATACGAAATACCCTTGTATCTATACTTTAATATTATAAAGCTAAACAGTTTGTATGTTTGAACGCGCTAATCTCAGGAACTACTGGTCCGATTTGAAAAATTATTTCGGTGTTAGATAGCCCATTTATCGAGGAAGGCTACAGGCTATATATCATGACGCTAAGACCAACAGAAGCGGAGCAATGCAGGTAAAACCGCGGGGCACAACTAATATAAAATAACGAAGGAAAGATATTATGATATTGCATTCATAGTACATACGTAGCGTACCTACATGCGTATCTAACATTGTTTGTCATTTAATCACCACTTTTAAATGAAAGCTTACTCTTCGAATTTACTGAATGAATTATTTAAATTAAATGAATGAAAATAACTTTATTGCACGTTCTAAAAGCATTGAAATAAAAACGTAGGGAGTGGATAGAAAATAATTGACATTCGCTTCATGTTTCACGTGTGTAAAACCAGCTTAGCAAAACCCTACAGATTAGTCCAGTGTTTTGATTATGAATTAGGTGCCTGATAATTTTTTTTATAGGTACCTAGTACCTACTGGATTATTCGTGTTTGGAAGAGTCAAAGAAAATATAGGATTATTTAATTTAATATTTTATTCGCATTTTCCCATTAACTCAAATATTAATCAATAATACATCTTAAGATTAACGAACTTTAACTTTCTTTTGAAATTTAACCTTTTTTCCCTTTTTCTCTGAACTGATGTAAATATTGTTACATTCTCAATGAAATATACATAAACGTTCTGAAATCTTACAGCAAACAAGACATTTGAAAGCTTCAAAAGCTAAGCACCACTCGTTATTTCTCATTCAAGGTTCGCGAGACATGTTGAAACGTGTTTTGGTGACGTCTCCCTTCAATAATTTCAGACTTTGCCGACATAGACTAGGAGCTTATTAAAAAAAGGAGTAACAATGACTATTATTTTTGTATGAAAGAATAGGGGACTTGAGTCATTAAAATTAAAATACCTGTATTGATTAACTGCACATTAGTTAAAAATTTCAACCAATAAATTATTTTTAAACATAAAACAACATTACGCCATGTAGGTTGTGAGTTTGAAAGTGAATTTAAAGAATATAACAATATCTGTAAATGCACTATTAAAATTTACGAAACAAATAAATATACCTACTTAATAAACTCACAGGCGCTAACCGCTGCAACGAAAACGCAGACCAATCAAACACTTGTGGAACTAGGTACTGGATAAGTTGATTTAATTTTTAATCTATAAATCGCTCTCGCTCTGCAACTTTAATCTACAAATCTTCATTGAGCTCTTGGTAGCATAAATCTATTGAGTTCTTGTCGTTATAAGTACAAAGAAGAGAACTAATTTCAATATGTAAATAGTACAACAGCTCTTAGTCTATCATTTCAACAGCCACCCTCGTTAGTCCTTTCAACTCTGACCGCTGTCTTAGCGCCGCCATGTTTTTTCATTCGCATTGAGCTAAACGTGACAATTTACATTTTATTTCACACGTTTTACAGACGAATCTCTTGTTTGAACATTCGTATAAAATTACATATTATATATATATATAATATATATATATATATATATATATATTTGTGTTAAAGTAGGTGTGTTATTTTTGATTTTACATAATTTGTGTCATATTAATTCAGCTTACATTCTGAAGAAGATTTGATTACTTATATTCATAAATTTATAAATATAAATTATATTTGTTTGTTTGTTACGATTTAACTCAAAAACTACTTGACGATCTCGTTACGAACATTGGTTACATAGGCTTTTTTATTTATTTCTATCTCGGCTTTATTTCAAAACTCTATCAGTTGGGAAAAATTTATTTGCATACCGATATTTGAATTTTGGTATGTAACAAAAATCATCTGAAAAAACCGCTTTAAATAACAGGAGCTGTATAACATTTCGTAAAACCAAAACATTTATTTGACTGACCGGTTGGCTTAGTTGGTAGTGACTGCCTTTCAAGCCAGAGGTCTTGGGTTCGATTCCCACCCAGGGCAAATAATGTGTGATGTTTGCTCTGTGTCGGGGTGGTAATTATCTATATACCTAAGTATTTATTTAAAATTATATATATGTATGTTTATCAGCCATCTGGTTTCCTCACAAGCGAAAGCTTAGTATAGGATCAGATCGTGCCGTGTGTGAAAATCGTCCTGAAATATTGAAATAATGTTGCGCTTCGCGGTTTCACCCGCGTGGCTCCCCTCCTGTTAGCGTGATGATATATAGCCATTAGCCTATAAGCCTTCTTACTTCTAACACCGAAAGAATTTTTCAAATCGGACCAGTCGTTCCTAAGATTAACGCGTTCAAACAAACAAACTCTTCAGCTTTATAATATTATAGTATAGATTCGGTATACATTAAGATGTTATTAGTGTAGAATTAATCAAAGAATCTTTCGCAAATGATACTCAATTTAGCAACAAAATATCGTGACGTAAAGCCCCGCCATCTGGGGTCTGAGTAAATTGAAATACTTTTTCGTGTTATAAAATTTTGACCACGCTACATTTCAGTCTAATAACCATTATTATGAAATGATAAATATACCGTGCTCTTAATAAACCTTTTTAGATTATTTTTACGGTACCACTTGGGAGTAAAGTATGTTTTTAATATGGACAGTTTTAAGGTAGATTAAGACTATAAATAAATGAAAAAAGAAAAGTTATAATGCTATTATTTGTTACTTGGAAAAAAATTTAGTGTTACATTTTTTTGTTACGCGCCATCTTTTTCTTATCCCTACCACGCGTGATTAGGTAAAGGTACGCGTAGGTATTTCTGTAAAGTTGCATATAGTATTTTTTTTAAATAAGGTCATAATGAAGTTTCACTTCTTACGTGTGTACACTAGTTGGTACACGCACACATTTTTTTTAATATGTTCAGAATTTTAAAACATTGTTCGCCTAATTTTTACAGGGCGTTGCTTGTGATTGTGGAAATCGTGTACATAAATACAATTGCATGAAAATCATTTCACATACACTCACACTGGCAACGAATAAAATAATATTTGATCAAACATACGGTTACAGTAATCCCCTACACTAATCTCACGACACGTTTGCTGTTTACATGAACACGTGACAGTAATGCTCCATCCACACGATCATTGCTTGATCAAGCCTGAGGCTTGGCACACAAAACTGTACAAATATAATAAAGCTGAGTTTGAACGAGCTAGCTCAGGAAGTGGTTCGAATTGAAAAATTATTTTTGTGTTCGATAGGTCATGTCGAGGAAGGTTTCAGGCAACAGTTTTCGATATTATTACTATTCGGTATAAACTTACCAAAAAAGATGTACCTACTTAATGAAACTTTGATTTTAAATATTATTTCATACAACATGTAGTATAACAATTATTCCGAATGAACATGCCTGCCGCATTATATTTAAAAACCCGTGTGAATCCGGGCTAACACGGTGCAAGCGGCTAGTAATTAAATCAATTAGGATACATGATTATTCAAAAATGGAGACTAAAAAAAGTGGCATTGTTATCTATAATAAGAATCGTGATCGAATCATAATAGGTAGGTTTAATTGTGTTTACCTTACCTTCAAGTTATTTATTTCATATCATAAATTGTATATTATATACATTCTAAGTTTATAACTCTACGTAACTACAAACAATAAAACGAAATCTATTTTAAAACTTTCGTCCAAAGAAACTTCCTTTCAATTTAAAAAAGAACTACAAATTGGCGCCAATTTTTCGCTCCGCCTTAAAATTGACAGTGACAGTTCGTGCCACCATTCCGCGGGAACTATACATCAATCTATTCAGAAATTAGAGGTGCGGTATGCATGCGTCGCTCTAACTCACTCGTGGTGTTTGTTGCTTTTTTAAAACGTTCGTCCTAGGAAATAGCTCCTATTTGTCCCCAGTGGATTTTAGGATCAGCATTGTTTTATTATGTAGCTACAAGCATAGAAACAGTAATTTTAATAGAATTATTTATTATTTAGCCCATTACTCACATTTTACCACAGATTAGTTACTGTAGTAAAACATGGGTAAAACCTAAAAAATATTGAATTAATGAATTAAAATAAGTATAAGGCGGCCTTTTCGCTAAGTAGCGATCTCTACCAGTCAACCCAAAATGTTGTTTATATGGGCATGTAAAACCAATGAATAAAAGATTTTTGACTTTGAGTATGATTATCTCTGTGACCATTTACATATTATTGTTACATTAGTACCAAACAATTTAATTCAATCACATTCAGCATTTCTATTGTTAACAGGTTTTCTCTCTCATTTGTACTATTAATACTAAAACAGGACAGTTTCTCAGACAACAATGAACGAAATAATCAATAGTCTATGTCAGTTACGAGTTCAAATACAATTTAACGGCACATAGAATAGCTTTAATGTTTGGGTGGATTTCTTAATTATACGATCCCCAAAGGTCGGATAAACCCGTATTCAATGTTCACAATCGAGGCCCTTGCGATGTACCAACATTGTCTCTTGTTTGCACTTAGTGAATTTCGAATGAAAAGTCGATTTCGCGTTTACTGTATAATGTCTTAGTAAACATCCATACTAATATTATAAATGCGAAAGTAACTCTGTCTGTCTGTCTGTTACTCAATCACGCCTAAACTACTGAACCAATTTTCATGAAATTTGGTATGGAGATATTTTGATACCCGAGAAAGGACATACTACTTTTTATCCCGGGAAAATGATGCCATCCCGTAAATCCCGCGGGAACGGGAACTATGCGGGTTTTTCTTTGACTGCGCGGGCGAAGCCGCGGGCGGAAACCTAGTTGTAAATAAGTATGATCATATTGATTGTCATTAATAAACTTTTATGTTCTAAAAAGTAACGGTGCCATATTGAACGTGTTTCTTAATTTAAAACCAAAATTGAGTTATATAAATTATATTCTGGCAAAAAATAACAAGAATTTGAAAAAAATAGAAGAAAATACTGAACATTTTTAACTCTAAAATTTGACTGAGCCACTAAAAAATTTATTCGCCCGTGGTTATATTACGCTTCAATAAAAATATGCTCTTGGCGTTTGAATGGAGCACATTGAGTTTGAGTGACACATAAAATAATAGAAGTACAAGTGACATACTGCAATCGAACAAATTGGATCGCTTTGGAAACTATTTCGCCGTTCCACGTTTCTAAATGTTGGCGGGAATGACCTTTATTTTTTATCTATGATGCTTTTTTAAGTCAAATTTTGAACACTGGCTGGAAATAATGATACATAAGAAATATTGATAACTTAAAAAAAAAGTTTCATTTGTCTATGATAAAAAAATATCCAACGTCAAATAATCTATGCGGGCGTTCATATATTATATGAAGGCGCCTCGTGTTACTTTTTCGATTATTTTTATCATTATAAAAACGGCATTGTCATTACCTCCAACGCTAGGTAAATGTAACGTTATGCGATAAAAATCTCTTCGTACTGAATACGCCCGAAAATATTCTATACTAAATTCCACAATATAAAAACTTTATAATGACATGATTCCCGCATAACTAAATTCAAACATTTCAACGCATATATCCGAATTTCTTCTCGAAACAACGTATTTCACGAATTGTCAAACTAAAACTAAAAGTGAGTGAAAACTAGCTCGAGTCTTTCAATTTTAACAAAGAAATTAAAGTTTAAACTTCAAAGTTAGTCTCGTGAAGTTGGCGTACATTTACAATTACATATTGTATGAGTACAAGTTTTAGTTGGCTTCATTTTGTTACTGGTTTCTCTTTGTCTTATTTTATTCTCGTATTCAAATACGTAATAAATTATATTATATTTATTTTGAAGATAAACAATTTTTGTCATAAAATAACTAAACTAATAAGGATTTGAATGGCACCTAGATGGTCTGAACTTTATATTTTTTTCATTTACGTAGTTTATATCAGCTGCCATATTTATCCGAGTTTTAAAAGATAATACTATGATAAGGCTATGTATTACCTACAGCAAAATAACTGCGTTAAAAACAACCGACTTCAAACTTGCACTTGCAACATTTACAAATACAGACAAAAATGCTCATAAAATAAAAACTACTGGGCCTATCCGAATAAAATTTTTATGGGACCAATTCGACACCATCCCGCATCGAACAAAAAAAGAATTACGTAAATCGGTTCAGAAACCACGGAGTAATCGGTGTACATACATAAAAAAAAAAAAAACATACCGGCCGAATTGATAACCTCCTCCTTTTTTTTGAAGTCGGTTAATAATCTAGGTTGGTTGAATTATATAGAAATTTAAATTATATTTAAATTATTGTTTGAAAGCTCCTCTACAAGAACTTTAATATCACATGAATAATAATTTTCAGTTCCAGGAATATTCACATCATTTTGATAACCTCCTTTAGAGTTGGTTAAAAACTAAAACATTATTAACAAACTAAACTAAATAAGCGTTTCACAAGCTCTTCATTTAGTTTGGAGATTGTACAGCACCTGTTCAATTTAGGTAGTACGAGACTGTTTACATTCGATTTTGTATAAAATCTGGGCATTACTACATTTTCTCGAATGAAACTCGATTGTGGGACTATACCTACTGAAGTATCGTTATTTACAAACTAGAAGAAGAAGAAGTCTAAACTTGGTTTTATTTCTATGAATTCCAAATCATGGTAGAAGAGCACCAAAAGCTGATCAAACTTACGTGCTCGGTAAGAAACATCGATCACTGAACTAGACGTAAAATATCTCTGTAATATCACGCGCACTTAATAAAATAATGTTTCACACTTTCTCAATTATTTCCTTGCGATTATACAGTTAACTAATCACTTAACACGGCTTCATTGTTATTGGTCCGTAATACAATTAAATATAGCTGGTAAAGTTGTAGCTTTCCAATAATATAAAAATTTTCGAGTTAAATCATAACAACCACATATCGTCAAACTCTTATTACAAAGTCTTACAAAGTAGTACTAGAGTACTACTAAAACTATCTCATTTTATTCCCATTGAAATCTTTAACTCATTTTATTCTCGAACTCGACATCCTGAATCGAAAACACATGGTAAGTAAAGGAAAGCTGATTAAATCTAAGGCCCTTCGCTCATGGAGCTACTCAAAAATGACTGAACTAATCAGTAATTACGATTACAAACCAGTTACAAATTGTATCTCGCATACAACGCTACTCAAGTTATAAGGTTTCAGTCACTTGTCAATGTTTGCTCGTTCATTTTTATCATAAAAAACAAAGAAACTCGGGAAACCAGTAGCGTGGAGACCGGCACGACGCGTCGCGCGTGATTTGTTGCTAACGCGTTACTCACCAGTTAGTAACTAGTCGCGTCGTATGCGAATCTCCATAGAACATGTATGGGCTGTGACGCTCAGGCAACTCGTTAGTAATTTGAGTTTGTGACTAGTTCGTTTTGAGTAGCTCCATGAGCGAAGGGCCTAAATCGCAAACGCGCTAAGGTATTAATTCGTATTTATCACGCTGAGGGTTTTAATAAACTGTCAATCAGGTAAAACTCATTATTTAGTACAAAGAAAATGCCTTGGTGTTTATCTACTTTGACACTTTGATATAGTTAACTAGCTGTGCCCCGCGGTTTCACCCACATTGCTTCGCTCCTGTTGGTCTTAGCGTGATGATATATGTATATAGCCTATAGTCTTCCTCGATAAATGGGCTATCTAACACCGAAAGAATTTTTCAAATCGGACCAGTAGTTTCTGAGATTAGCGCGTTCAAACAAACTCTTCATCTTTATTATATTAAGTATAAATAAGCATCTAAAGGTAACGAATTTAATAGAATGGTATTATCTATATACTAAGATTATAATTTGAAGATTTTGTTTGTTTGTTTGAACGCGCTAATCTCGGGAACTACTGGTCCTATTTGAAAAATTCTTTCAGCGTTAGATAGCTCATTTATCGAGGAAGGCTATAAACTATACTGCTATAGTATATCATCACGCTACGACAAACAGGAGTGGAGCCACGGGGGTGAAACCGCGCGGAGCAGCTAGTAATTCATGAAAATAACCTATTTATGATGATGAATATTATAACCATAAGAAAAGTTTCCATTTCAGAGACTCCGGCTTTTTATGAGGGCTATATGATATAACATATTACATTATCTAAGTAGTATATCATATACTAAAATATAATACTATGTAAATGGTTAAGAAAATCCTGCTTTCAAATATTATTGTATGCGTGACTATAAGCATTTTGTGTTAGGTTAGTTATTTATGTAAAAAGTTTTTTCATGAGCTCTTATAAATCTTCTTATATAAAAATGAATGGCAAAATGTGTTGGTAAGCGCATAACTCGAGAACGGCTGAACCGATTTCGATAATTCTTTTTTTATTATATTCCTTGAAGTACGAGGATGGTTCTTATGTAGAGAAAACGTAAATATTATGTACCACGGGCGAAGCCGGGGCGGACCGCTAGTATCCAATATATATTTTGGTTCTATATAAAATTAGGGTCCTAGCTACTTGATACAAGGCTTACCTACCTAACCTATAGTTATTATAGTCGGATATTTGTCAATCCAAGATACTATATATACTTATATGCTTTAAGACTTCAAAACCGTTTACTTTTAATATTACTAAAAGTAAGTACTCAAAAGCTACTTTACCGATTTTGAAAATTCCTTAACCAAGGTACATTATTTCTAAGTAACTTATCTAATTTTTACATCCCTGAGCGAAACAGAGGTGCTAATTATAAATATTAGAGATCAAACAACAAATAAGGGTATCGTTACCCTCAAAGGGTGTCGATGTTTGCAGTGATTCAAAATAATAATATGTAAGATATCAGACTAATTTCTATACTTACTAATTTTGAAACTTGATGTTTAAAAAAAAATAATGTTATGACAATTATTTATTTAAAACTATTCTTATATTATGTATCTACCAATTATTATCATTACTTTATTATTACTTATTACATACTATCATCATTAATTATTGTTTTTAATTGAAATAGGTACTAACAATAAAAACAAGAGCAATAGGTACACGATAATAAAGCAAAATTGCAAAACAAACGGATTACTGTTTCAAATCAACAAGATGGAATGCTAATCGATGACCAATACGATTCTGGGTCGTTTTGAAATTATCAAGGGAACTGTTGTTTGCTAAATATTACTTATACTAGCCGTTGCACGTGACTTTGTCCGTCATGGATTTTTAAAGATGTCTGCTGAGTTTATTCAAAATAAAAATAGTAGTTGATATCTATCTACTTACATAATATATTATATATTTTCACTGAAAGGCATTAGTATTTGCCAGTGCTAACTTATGTAAGTAATAAAACTTTTTAGGCTTACATTAAACACAAAATAAGCTTACAATCCCCATGTTTCAAAGTACCTATATCTCTTTAAATAGACGTTAAAATATTACGACAACAAGAAAATTGCAACCTACACATTTCTAAAGATAAGTACCAAAGGAGATAATAAAGTATTGAAAATATACTCGTATCTTTACAATAGTTTAATAATGCCCCGTGTGGTTGCTGGAATAGAAAAGATATGGACCACGCATTGATACTAAAATAACCTTAGGATTATAGAAAAGAGGTCAAATCTATTTGTTAACACGTGCTTCCTGCGGGAGGCAAGTAAGCTGTGATTTCTATGGGTTATATTTAGATTTTGTATACAAAATATAAAATCGTGGCTGTTATATATCTGACTAGCTTTCCGCCCGCGGCTTCGCCCGCGTTTTCAAAGAAAAACCCGCATAGTTCCCGTTCCCGTGGGATTTCCGGGATAAAACCTATCCTATGTATTAATCCAAGTTACCCTCTATATGTGTGCTAAATTTCATTGTAATCGGTTCAGTAGTATTTGCGTGAAAGAGTAACAAACACACACACATCCTCACAAACTTTCGCATTTATAATATTAGTAGGATGTTATTTACAAAATTAAAATCTACATAAATACGTGTAATTAGTTAATTACATATATTGCATAGAACGATTAACGACCCTTTTAAAATTATTAGGTAGGACGATTATTAGGTAGGACGATTAATTGTTATATTGTTTGTTAAAGTGATATAATTAAATGTAAGTAGGTTTTAATAACAAAATAAAAAAGTACATCAATCCCGATGTGATCGCGAACGAACAAAGTTTACCTATAAATAAAACTTATTTACACAGGAAATTTAACAAATAAGTATTGAACGCAAAATAAGCAAAGCTAGGACACATTACAAAAACATTGCCAAAATATGAACACCTATCCCCAGCCAGCTACCATGCGCCATCTTGTCGAATATTCCATACACGGTAAGCATTCCCACGAGACTTATTTAATTAGAAAATTATTCAAGTCTTTCCGTATTACAACCAACCATTTTTCCCTGACCTCACACTACCTTTTATCACTTAAATTCGCGGGGTCTTACTCCACTGGTTTCCCAGACTTGGCGGTGGTCCGCTCACCAACTGACATTTCCAATCGAGAGATTTCTTCCGAGCATTTATTCTACTCGAATAATCCACATCGATTCTGGGAAGAGAAAAATCCTTGGAATGTTCTTGCTTGACGAACCAGAGACAATTTTTTAAGTTTATTATAGAGGAAAAGCTCACCCAGTTATAACAGAAAGACAAAATGTTAAACGACAATCAATTATTTACAAAATTATCTTTATTAAACTTATTTTCTGTAAAATTAACAAAAACATCGTGCCTACCGATAATGTCGTATGACGATTTCTAAAAGCTGCATGAAATACACAACAAAGAAAACAATTAAAAATACATATCACTACATAGTATAACACAAAGTCGTTTTCTCTGTCCCTATGTCCCTTTGCAGTATGCTTAAATCTTTAAAACTACGCAACGGATTTTGATGCGGTTTTTTTAATAGATAGAGTAATTCAAGAGGAAGATTTTAGTTGTATTCGTAGTATATTATTATTAGTCTGTGATTTTAGTATATCATTTATTAGGTTTTAGACAAAGCGGGCGAAGCCGCGGGCGGTAAGCTAGTTATAAATAAAAGAAAATAATAAAAATGTTTTAATAATAAGTTTATTAATAGCTTGTAATAAAATAAACAATAAAGGTGGATGATAAAATATAATAATCATGATGTCGTTAAAAACAATTATACTCAAAGGATAAAATATCACGAAAGCGGAGTAATTTTAATTTTCACAAAAAAATATAAAAGCAGTTCTTAAAGTTTAAATTAACAGTCATCAAGGGAAGTTTTTAAAGTCTTACGATGTCCAACATCCTTGAGGGGATATAAAAAGAGATGGTTCTTTTAATATTTTATGTTTTTTTTTTAATTTTCACGGTGTTTACTGGATGTATAATAAACCCTAGCACATAATTATTATAATTTTATAAATTACTATAAGTAAGTACTTACATATTAAAAAGTAGATACTAAAAAAACAATCTAATTTTAATTTTTTTAACCAAAATAGAAACAAAACAAAACAATTCAGTGCCTAAAATTATATCATAAACATAATGAGCGCAAAAAATTATAAGCCTCAGAATAATTGCCAGTAATAAATTTGAATTAAAATTTACCAAGTTCGCAAGTTATTCGCGTGGAAGCATCTTAATGTTGCCAGTAAATGTTATGTAGATACGAATTGGGTAACTTTGAGCTCTCCCAGGACTATGATAAAGCAGTATTATTTCCCGTGTGGAAAAAGGACAGCGCTATATAGATCGTATATCGCCATCACTTTTCCACACTGGATGTAATACTGCTATGACGTCATGGTAAACTTCTGTTCGCTTCAGAACTTTGAATATTCATGTGGGTATAAATTAACGTTTAGCGTTATTATTATGTAAATACGAAAGGGACTTTGCTAAGATATCAAATGTATGGAATTAATATTTTGTTGATGTTTTACTTATCTGTGGTACAATATTTGTTTAGAAATACACATTTATAGAAATCAATATTATGTTCAAAGGTTAAATCTGTTTTATACAAGTGTTTATAATAGGATTACGGTTGTTTTTGCTTTTGTTCGCAAAAGCGATTTCTTATAATTCGTATAAAAATGGAAAATAAGGAAAAGCTTATGTTATATCCAAAAATAATATGATCATAATGCTCTTCAAGTTTTCCTCATCTTACTGAAACAGAGAAATAATTCGCAAACAATTCTAAATTTTTGCTACTGAAAGCTTCGCATAATAATAAATTACGCCTGCATTAAAATTTTAAAAAAAGGTAAGAAAGTTCCAAAAATCCATTCATAAAGACTTAGATATAAGAAATTTAGAAAAAATGTAAAGCATACACTTGACTGCTGGGTTTCATCTCACATGGAGATAATTGCTACAAAAAATTGTACCTGCTCTTGTTTAGGATAAACGAACCGTGAGAACTGGAGCATCCTGTTTATTTTTTAGTTTAACAGGAACCACCAAAAATTGAAATTTATAAAAAACAAAATTAAAAAGTGTTTCCCGTACCGGGAATCGAACCCGAGCCTCCTGGGTGAAAGCCAGGTATCCTAGCCACTAGACCATACGGGAGTTGGGAGGTTAATCGAAATTAAACAATGTTATCTACAACAATTAATACATATAATCAAACAACAAAATATTGTTAATAAATTTGTTTAAAATATGTAACGTGTACATAATATTATACATAAATATTTTATGATTCTTCCTAAAACGTACCCGCATATGAAGCAGCAATCGTTTTGGCGCCGATCTGCCAATTAAAGAACAGAAAATAAAAAAGCGATTCAAAAGTTCGACTTTCGTTCAAAAATCGAATGGAACTCTCATCGCATACCAATTCGTTTGACATTTTTATTTTTTTTTTATCTGAGATATTTCAGCGCTATCAAATCAAATCATAATTTTGATTTATTCCTTTTCTTTATAAATGAATATTATTTTAAATTGCTATTGCTTATATTATTTCTAAATACATACATCGTTTTGTACTGATAAAGGTCTTCAATAACGACTTTAGTTTTCTAAGAACATTAATGATACAAGGGTCGGTGCACTTCACAAAGATATAGAGTTCAGTGGATATTTCATTTGTTTATTTTTAAGACTCAAAATACTAGACTTTGTAACTATTCCTAAAATAATATAATTTAAGACTAGTTGTGCCCGCGACTTCGTTCTCGTGGAATTATAAAATAAGCCTATGTTACTCCTTATTTCACAGTGAAAGTCCGGTTGAAATCGGTCCACCCGTTCCAGAGATTAGCCGGAACAAACAAACAAACAGACAGGCAGAATTGTAAAAATATAATTGGGATATTATGTATCGTGTATACAACAATATTAAATTAATAAAAACCCCTTATATCGATGTAACAAACAGACACTTAAACAAATCTTTTCAAATACCTGAATATTTCTAATCGATCAATTAATTCGATTCTCACAGTCATAAGTAAATATAGTTTATAATAAATCACTACAGAACTATAAAAAATACCACTTCCAGTAACTAAACAAAACTATATCCACGTTTGTCTGAGACGACTATACCAAGTAATTTACTCCATTTGTACAAGAATTCAAACAAATAAACACCGAGCTTACAGAGCCGGCTTCTAAACTAATACCTCTTATATAAATGCTAATGTTTGTCTGTTTGTTACTCTGAAACTACTGGACCGAAGTTGTTAAACTATTAACCGTGGTAGATGTTAAAATATGACGATTCAAAAGTGCTCCTAGAAGAAGTCTAATTGAATAAATAAATGTTTGAGTTTTGAGTTTGAACGACTCGTTTTAAGAAAAGATTCTTCGCAGTAAACCATCTTAATTCTTAACATAAAAGGGATTCAAAGTCAAAATAATATCTACACTGCATTATTATTACACACAAGAAGTTATATTAAAATTTTGAAATATATGAATCATATGAATTTTTAAATATTTATTGGATTTTCAAATAATCCGCATTCTATCTGTGATATTAAAATAATTTAAATATTTCGCTCAATAACATGTGAAAAGCAAACAAATACGCTCGCTTTAGAATATGAATAAATTCAAACCCGACTGAATTGAAAAGTCGTTTCAGACATCATTACTTTCCGATAGCCATTTGGTTCTTAATAGGGCTGTCACACATGTTTAAATAAATAAATATGTTTAAATAGAATACAATAAACTATATCATGAATATAAACTCTGGATACACAAAGTTAATATTTAATACGTATGTTTAAGTGAGACTCATCTATCTTCATATCGTTATAATTATATCTAGCTACGTCCCGCGGTTTCACCCGCGTAAATAAGTATTTCCTTCGAATACTCGTATACCTGCGTGAAAATCAGTATTAAAAAGTCGCCTAAATTACTCCTTATTATATAAGCTATCTATCAGTAATACCAACAAAAACAACTCAATAAATGATAATCTTTCAATATACATTTTATTGAGAGAAACCTAATCATGAGTTTTAAAGCATCGTATTTCTATAAACATTTCCTTAAAAATATTAATTTATATTAATAAATTGTTTATTGACAACCCTAATCGTTCAACTTCAAAGGCAAGCTCGCTTATTCCGTCAGGCAGAGGCGGCCTTAGGGGGTGGCGAACGGGGCAATCGCCCGGGGCCTCGCTCTTCCAGGGGCCTCGCGCAACAAGCAACCACCCAAGCAAATTTAAAAAAATGAAAATATGTGCGTGTACTGAGTATGTTCATGCGTGTGTATTAAGGAAACGACGATATTATCTCGGTGCTGAAATACATAATAGAAAACAAATTAACTGAAGTTTACCCCACTATCGAAATAGCCCTGAGAATTATTGCCACCACACCTGTGACAGTTGCGTCTGCTGAAAGGAGTTTTTCGAGGCTTAAAATTATTAAAACATATTTGAGGAATTCGATGACACAAGATCGGCTTTCAGCCCTTGCTATTCTTTCAATCGAAAGTGATGTAGCTCATTCGTTGGATTATTGTGCTTTAATTAAAGATTTTAGCCTTAGGAAAAGCCGCAAACATCAATTTTAAAATTTATCATCTCTGTATTTGTTAATTTGGTAAATCTTTCTATGTATAAATATACAGGGTGTCCCAAAAGTAGTGATATACTGAAGCTAGGAGGTAGAGGACCTAGAGGGCTATCCGAATCACCCCCATGTATGTTATGCGATTTTTCGTATTTTCGGAGTTATGACATTTTTTTCAATTTTTCATCTATCGCTGAGTACGATGAGATTTTTATTTATGGTGACGTCAATTATTGCGAAAGATGCTTGATTTTTTTTGTGTGCTAAGCTGAAAGATAGGCCAATTCAGTATGGCAACATTTACTATCGTTAGATCTTTGAATGGAATAAAAAAAGAATTAAATTCCAAGAAAGATAAAATTACCCAGTATGTTCACCACTTCAAGGGCCCGTAAAAAAATAAAATCACATAAAAAAAGTTTTCCGTTTGGCTTTTAAAAACTTGCTCTATCTATCAGGTAGCTACCCTGAAAATTTAATTTTATTATTCAGAAGGCTTCAATCGAAAAATTGAAATCTAAATTTGGTAAGTGCAAAAATTGAATTAACATGATGATTAATAAAAACAAATTAAAACCAATAAAAAGGTGTTTAATTACCAGAAATTTTTAAAATGACGCCGCTGTTGCTCAGTGCAAGTGCGACATCACCGTAAAAAGTTGTCTTTTAAATGTCTGAATGCCCTTTTATCGTTTCTAATGGTTTCTTCTGCTACTATGAGTTTCCGGGTTATTTCGTCCAAATTGTGGCAGTCTCTCGTCTTTGTAGTATCCCCACAGAAAAAAAATCAATAGGGTTTATGTCCGGGGACCGTGGAGGCCAGGCTAAAGGGCAAAGATATCTTGAAAGATGGATTGGTCGTTGCAGCCTGCGCATGCGCCGGTGACGCCTGCCTTAAAGCCTGGCCTCCACGGTCCCTCAACCTAAACCCCATTGATTTGTATCAATGGGGATACCAAAAAGACCTCGGCTACTTGAGAGAATGCCACAATTTGGAAGAAATAACCCGGAAATAATAAAAATGATAAAAGGGCATTCAGACATTTAAAAGACAACTTTTTACGGTGATGTCGCACTTGCATTGAGCAACAGCGGGATTATTTAAAAAAAATCTGGTAAGTAATTAAACACCTATTTATTGGTTTTAATGATCACCATGTTAATAAAATTTTTGCACTTACCATATTTAGATTTCAATTTTTCGATTGAAGCCTTCTGAATAATAAAATGAAATTTTTAGGGTAGCTACCTGATAGATAGAGCAAGTTTTTAAAAGCCAAATGGAAAACTTTTTTTATGTGACTTTATTTTTTATGGGCCCTTGAAGTTGTGAACATACTGGGTAATTTCATATTTCTTGGCATTTAATTCTTTTTTTATTCCATTCGAAGATCTAACGATAGTAAATGTTACCATACTGAATTGGCCTCTCTTTCAGCTTAGCACACATAAAAAATCAAGCATCTAGCGCAATAATTCACGTCACCATAAATAAAAATCTCATCGTACTCAGCGATAGATGAAAAATTGAAAAAATGTCGTAACTCCGAAAATACGAAAAATCGCATAACATACATGGGGGTGATTCGGATAGCCCTCTAGGTCCTCTACCTCCCAGCTTCCGTTCATCACTACTTTTTGGGACACCCTGTATAAATATTATAAAACTCAAACTTTATTCATTTGTATAACTTTATCATTTCTCCTCAAATATGACAAATACCTAAACCAAACAACCAGACCTACTTTCGCATCACATACATTTCACAAAGAGCAAAGGGCCTCGCAAAGGGCCTGCCGCCCGGAGCCTCGCAATGGGTAAGGCCGCCGCTGCCGTCAGGGATATTGCACTTGCTGTGTCCACAACTGTGAATGCTAAAGAAACTATTTATCCCCTGAATAGAACTAGAAGTCATGATTTCTATGGAGTTTACGTCATATTTTATATTATTTTTATAATTTTACGTTTATTTGTAAAATTTAACCTGCTGTGCACCCTAGTTCAACGTGGGTTAAATTTTTCTATTCGATTTTCTTTTAATTTTCTTTTATACAAGCACTTATCTAAATAAACTGAATCTTCAAATTCTTAGGTATTCTTATTGTTCATTCGTCGCACATTTAATGTGGCAATTAAAATGTACTAATTAACCTTTCTTCGCATTTAGTTCAAATAATTATATTTATTATCACCTTTATCCTTTATTCTTATTAAGTTTAATTATCACTAAAATTTATTTCGTTCTAAGAAAGGAGCTCGAAGTCATTGAACGATTCTAATTAATTTTGTGCACGTTAATTAATAATATTTATCCGAATTTAATATTGAGTTTTATGGCAGTCAAATGCTTTACCTAAATGAGAAATTTTTAAAGATTAGAAAAATCGAAAAAAATCCGTATCGTGATTATTAATAATAACCATAACATTTTCTTTGTTACAGGCATACACACCAACTGGTTTCGAAAAGTACGGCTACACATGTACGGTCGCGGACTATAGAGTCAACTTCTCTGTTTGGGATACATCAGGTTAGTGGCTACTATAAAAATGAACCTATAACATGTTAAATGGTTTTCCTAAAATCCAAAGCTTTCATCTTTTAAAAGGGCAGGGTATAAGATTGCGATATTTTTATTATTGTGTAATGTGTTTATATGCAGTTGCGAACATTTTTCATATACTATCATATTAATTTACGATACAAAAAATTTAATATAAGAAGTCTCACAAGTCGCAAGGCAAGATAATGTCCCTACAAGTTGTTCAACAGTTACTATAATAAGGTATCACTATCGATAAATCAACTGAAACTAACAAACTAAATACGTATACCAATAAAATACACATACACTGCGTACACAAACATTGTCAGCAAAGTTTCGATACAGACCATAAACAACATTGTGTATTTCAGTGCAAGCTGCGAAAATGTTCAACTTTTACGAGACGTCGCGTCGTTACGAACTTCAATCATTACTTTGTAAAATTATTTGCACAGATAATAAAATAACTGGAACGCAATCATGAATTGACAATTCGAATTCACTCCTAACACCATTGTGAAGATATTTTAAGCTATTGCATAGCTTTTATCTCAGACTTTGAGCGCGGCGACCGAATGTAAAAATTCCGTAACGAAAAAACCTAAAACCCCCCACTCCAACCGGCACAGCGATGCGATGCTATGCAATAGATTGTAATACTGTGGCAATAGCTTTACCGCGGCAGTCCTCGAGTGCCACACGTATTTTTTGATGCCGTTACATCGTGTGAAAGAGATTATACTGTTATATTGGTGATGTTTAATGATGCGGTGTTAACTACCGATACATTTGCGTCAAAGATGTGTGTAAATAAAATACAGTTCTGATAACCGGATAACAAGCAACAACAAGAAGTAAATATAATGTACCTGGAATACATAGGCGAACAAGAGATAGGAAGGTGCGCTACTGCTATAATAGAGTTATCATAGAAAGCCCTTAAAATCGTCATTTAAATATCAAATAGCAATATGATCAAACAATGCTTGCAAATATAAACGGGGATGATAACTGTCTAAATGAATGGCTTAAACGGCGTATTATTTCAAGGAATCAGGTCACTGATTTCAGCCGCGAACACTGACTGCATTATTGCTGTTTCCAGTTATGCGTTATCAATATTTGCTTGTAATTGTTTACGACAAGCTTTTAACATATAACGGCGTTGATGATACGCATGCGTGATAAAATTTTAAGCGCTGGTCATATACTTTATGATGAGTCGTTATGATTCCTGTTGTTTTCATTGGGTTCATTTCGTGGACTATTAGCTATTTCATGGACTTCCGTGTTAACACACATACCATGATCAGCAATTATTGATCCGCATAACCTTCCACGTAGGCTTTATCTAAAACTCCAAATATTGTCTGTTGTCTTTATGATCGTACTATTCTGTATTAAAATTAAACAGTCGTTACGCCAAATCAAATAAATCTTGATCTTCAAGATTAAATGTGAAAGGGGTCCTTTTTTATAGTGGGGAAATCTTCCAAAGATACCCACGGCCCCCGGGGAAGCAGCCGTGGGTTATGTCGGATTCTTACCGACTAAAACCCCACTGTACACAGTTGGTACACCAATTGATTGCCTGCTACAATGATATTGCTCTAATATATAAAGAATTGCTATATTAAAAAAATATCAGGTCCCCCACCTTTAAAAAAGCCAGGTTATCCAACTAGTAGTGATGATCTAAGAAGATACAATAATATAAATTTAAACTTTGAGTTTGAGTTTAAAGAACCAAATGCATACGTATCGTAAATTCGCAAATCCATTCCAGCTGAAGCAGGATAATATTTTGAGTGGATGTGTATCGTATCGACTTGGACATCGGCCAAGGGTATTATGATGCCAATGAAATGGGTCCAAATTGAAATCCACTGTGCCCATTAGTGGAAAAATCGTACATAGGAGTGATAAGAAATACTTGTGAATAGCTTTGATTTTATAGGTTTGCTTGTGACTTTAAATTGTATGTTATTAAAAATACAAGTTTTTAATGGGATGGATAGCTCTGGCGAATCACTTTTGCGAACGCTACTTTTTATAAAATAAAAAACTATTTGGCCATCACCTGGATTTTGCAACGAAATTGCACTTTTTTCGGTGTATGGGTTTGTCTAAAGTTTATGTTATTCAGTATGTCACTTCATTTAAAAACCAATATTTATTTTGCAAAGTTTTCGGTTGTCGTCCTTTGGGGAAATTATTCTAATTTTAATCTTATCTACGAACCTAAGCATGCTTACTTATATTTATACATGTTTGGTATCATATTTTCAAGAATTCTTTCATCGCCGAAATAGCTCAGTTGGGAGAGCGTTAGACTGAAGATCTAAAGGTCCCCGGTTCAATCCCGGGTTTCGGCAAAATTCATTTTTAAATTTTTTACTTGATAAATGGAAAGGGATGTTAAAACTTTTGCTATACTTTATAATTCTTGAAAACAAAGAAGTAGTTAAGTGATGCAACCATTACGACGTCCATAAATCATGAAAATCTGTTCAGTCGTTCTAAAGTTATAACTAATACGATTTATTTTTATATATCTATGGATTATTTATATGCAAAACCTCATAAAAAATGTAAAACGCTTAGAAAATATCCTATTTTTGCATTATTATTTTCAAATACATTTCACTGCCATGACCGGAAACATAAAGAAGGTAGATATTGAGTGAGGTCCATACAATGGTGGAATTATTATATCGACGTTGAAATTTTTGTGACGTTTGACAATGACAGTAATTGTGAATTAATATTTTTAATCTGTATGACGGACAAAGGAGAGTCCATAGTACTGCTTTCAAAAGATATTTATGATTGTGTTCGTATGTACCTACTGATGATTTTGCGCTTGCCGTTATACAAATTATATTTTATACTGGAATCAAGGTTACTATTTACATAGAGCCTTACATAGAGCTACCAAATATTGATATGTTCTATTATTAATTACTATATATACACATATGTATTTTAATAAATAATTGTTTAAGCAGGTTAGAATGCACTTAATTCACATAACCTTCTAACATTTAAAAACGCCTACTACAAACGTCACACTTTTTATTAATTTTTGCAGCTACCACAAAAGTAACCACATTTAAATATATTTATTTCCCAGGAACTCCTTCATACGACACCGTGCGACCGCTTGCGTACCAGGATGCCAAGATCTTCATGCTATGCTTCAATATTGCTGAACCAGAGTCCCTTAACACTGCCGCTGCTAAGGTAACTTGATAAGAATTTAACTAATTTATGTAATTTTATAGAAAGGTAAACATATAGGTATATAGGTAAGTAGTAGGTACCTAGTCTTTGAAACTGGCTATAGAGAATATAGCTTGCTTTTGTCAAAACAATGTTATTATATTTTTACGTAGTTCTTATTACTTTTATTTTGTTAATTGTTAGAGGAAGATTATAGGTATTCCACTGAGAACATATTTTAGTTACAATCTTTATTATACCTATGTATTACTTGCTTCGAAATATAACATACCTATGAATTATACACATAAAAGCATTACTAACTGGTAAAATAATACAAACGTTCTTGATTTATTTCAACGAAACATTATTATCTTATAATCAGATTTATAGTACAATGACTCTTCACAATTCATCTTATACATCGATACTAGATCACTTCCGAACCACTGAACAGATTTAGATACAATTTGTCGCACAGACCGTATTTTGAATACCTTATCTGTATTCTGAATGCTCGAGCCGTAATAATACTTTTGTCCCAAAACTCCAAAGGTTTCCTTCAGAAGTGGAGTTAATATGATAATCGACCGTTACACGGAAAAGTCACAGATTACGTGACCGCCATTTTTTGCGTCGAAGTACATTATTATAACAATGCAAAAAGGTACCTTTTAAATAGCTCGCCCTTATATAACCTAACTTTCAACATTTACAAGGCAAAAGCGCTAACTTTGCGTGAGTAGCTACTAGCTAGAGTCAAAAAATTTTAGCAGCACAATATATTTTCCATAAATACAGCCTTTCAACACGTGTTGTAATATCCTGAATGTATAAGTAGAATCATGATATCATAACTTTTCTTTATTATGAACATATTTTTTCGGGATTCTTTCGTAGAAATCAAACTTAGGCATCAGTACCAAGAAGGAAGTGTATTTTAAAGAATACTTACCGATATTACTTAGTACATACAAACATTTTAACATTTATATATACAGGAATATATATATTAACTAGCTTTCCGCCCGCGGCTTCGCCCGCGTTTTCAAAGAAAAACCTGCATAGTACCCGTTCCCGAGGGATTTCCAGGATAAAACCTATCCTATCTCTCAAGTTGGATCGAACTGCACATGGTGTGCGAATTTTATTATAATCGGTTAAGTGGTTTATTGTGACACAAGATTTATATATACATATATTGAGATTATCTACGGTCTAAGTCACCGGACAAGCTAAAAAATCAGCGCTGGTTTGATTTACGATGATTCCCTTACCTCATTCAACATAATTGTAATTTGTATTAGGTACTTTTTCTTTCTTCAATACAGTTTAGATAACATTTCTCCCAACAACTTGCCAATTCAATTGGATCTCTATTACCTTCCACTAAAGCTTAAATTAAACCAATCTCCTTTCCAGTGGTATAGAGAGGTGCGTACACACGGAGGGTCTGCTCCCGTGGTCCTGTGTGGCTGCAAAGCTGACCTTCGTCATGACAAGGAGACCCTTACGATACTATCCAAGCTGAGGACCCATCCTGTTACGAGCGAAGAGGTATGTATTGTTTTTTTTTTATGTTTTTTAAGAGGTAAATTGGTTTATATTTGGAAGAGAATGTTTATTTGTAAATTGAATGAGCTTTAATCCAACTTGCGAACCTTTTATACCCTGAATTGTTATGAAACTATCGTTTGAATTATATCCCTGTTTTGTAAACAATTATAAAGTACAGCTGGACTTTTAAACATCATAAAAAATAGGTATATTATTATTTTTTTTTTTTTAATTGCTCTCTCATTTTATTTACTTTAAAAAATAGTTCTTCTCATCGAATAAGTTAATTAAAACCTAAAACTAAACAACAATTTAAATAATTTGCTACCCAAATACTCAATGCCATATCAATAGAACATAAAACTAGGAACCATAATTGTCGGAATCAATTCGGGTCAATGTAAAATTACTTCATTTTACTAAAGACTTCAATTTAACATTCCATCCTGTGAACTAGATTGTTAATATCATTTTTATTTACTGAATACAATGAAGAGACATTTTCTCAAACACTGTACATAAATTTAAAAAGGAATTGCTCTCGATTGAACCTTTACTAAAACCCAGTTGATCAAATGTAGTTTTATTTTAACATTAATTGATTATTTTGCCGTCAAAATTGGATTTATGTATTATGTATATGTATACTTTTTACCTAATCTGCAGCTAGCTGCAGACTGTGTGTGTCTTTGATTTAATGTTATATTAATTGTTAGTGGTGGTTGCCTATAATTGTGACAGCACTATGTCTACGATTGTTATTACTTTAATGCTTTTATCTATGTATCAGTGTATGTCATGTTGGTGATCCTTAATGAAATAAATAAATAAAGAGAATAAATGAAAGAGTTAAGGAACTGTATTTTATTGAACCTTACTATAGAAGGATCTTTAATTCGTTCCCGATAAATAATCACAAAACTCGGCCTGTCAGGGCATACAATGATACAAGCTCTTACTTAACCCGTTAAAAATAGTTTAAAATGTGTTAAGTATTTTTCATATAGGCACGCATTTTTACCGTTAATCAGAGTATCCTGAAAATAACTGTTCAGATAAGCATCACTTTATTTATTTCAAGAGGTGAGGACACTTTATTTATTTATTTCGACACACATACAATACCACTAGTATGAATCCAAACGCCAATAATTCCTGCACATCTCCAACTAAATTCAAGAATTCCCACCCTAAACGCATACATAATCCTCGCACATTCAAGTAGACTAGGATTTATTACCAACATCCGAGATATGAAGAAGATCTTGACACTAACGGTCGTCCCAAAATATAGGCAATAGAAACACAATGTAAATTCGAAGTAACGACACCCAATATCAAATGTGTCCAACAATAATTGGATCGAAGCTCCGGGAATTACTGTTTACTGCCAAATCTATACAAATGTAGATGGAATAGAACCGGTTATGGAATCCGATAAATTCGATACGTAGAAATGTTCAAATTGATGTAGCATTGCTGGTAAGCAGTATTATAAAATGGTCTGCATGTAGTTTACATATTTAAAAATTATTCACTATTTTAGGACAGTAAAAGTGATCGTGTCTTGCACATTCTTAAAATCGATGGAATTGGATTGGAATATACTTTAAAGTATATTTGTACTAGCGACCCGCCCCGGCTTCGCACGGGTGCAATGCTGATACGAAATACACTACAGAAAAACTGTGAACGTTGTATGTATGTATAAAAACATAGCGGCCCGCTCCTATACCTATAGCCGGGCGGCCGGCCGGTACCGCCGCAAACGCTACGTCCCGCAATTTTTAAATCTGTAATATCTTCGAAAATATTCACTTAAATCATACGGTGTAAAAGGCCATATAGATCTATATTAAATGAACAATGTATTCAAGGTATTTAATTGGTTAAGGGCGCGTTCCCACTATGTCGTAACGACTAATTTATCGTTCGACGACTGTCGTCTCTACCTGTTCCCATTATAACGATTGTTTGTCGTCAACATTTTTTATCGTTTAGCGACCGTCGTATCTAGCTGTTCCCATTGGATCGCGACGACATTTTGTCGTTTCCTGGCAGTCGCTTTGTCGTTTACACATCATCAGCAAGCTACAAATCTAGTCGCCTCTGCGTTCGCTTGGTGATTACTAGTGCGTTTACTCTCCTGAGTTCAATGGACGTCATAGAGTTGCCGTCCACGATTTTTTATCGTTTTACGACTGTCGTGCTTGCCGTTCCCACTGTCACGACAAAGTGTCGTCACTGCAAAAACTGTCGTAGACGACAGTAAATTGTGTCGTTCTAAATGTGAACACCTCCATTTAAACATATAAGCCACGACACTTAAAACTACACGATTATCTGTCGTCACGACACGGTGGGAACGCGCCCTAAGGATTAAAGTGATGTGTAATGACCTTTTCAATGTGTACTATAGTTAGTACATTATTTTGATAAAACTCGTAGGGTTCAGCCTGCGTTTGCAATGTAAGCGGAAAAAATGTAATTATTTACGACATCACATTAGAAACCTCAAAAATAACAGTACTTCTCCACTATTTAATGGATGTTATTATACATATAAACTTTCCTCTTGAATCACTCTATCTATTTAAAAAAACCGCATCAAAATCCGTTGCGTAGTTTCAAAGATTTAAGCGTACAAAGGGACATAGGGACATAGGGACAGAGAAAGCGACTTTGTTTTATACTATGTAGTGATGTTGTATATGCAATCAAAATATATAAAAAAAAACTTTTCATCCTTTTGCAATATGAACTTTGAAAATACGTGCGTCATACACTATACTTGTGGTTTCAAACTCGTAACGTCTTAGCGTCAAATCAGTAAACTTTTCAAGCCAATTTTCGTGAAACTACTTGTATAATTACTTTCCGTCTGGCTTTATTTTTAGAATTAAATCCGTTGCATAGCTGTAGAGTGATACACTTAACTATTTTAAGAACAAGAACAGTTCATAAAATTACTTTTTACTATGAAGCTTTGACCGTCCCCGTGATAGAATGGTTAATAATTTAAACCCTGGAAGAAAAGGAAAGAAATTTTTCAAGTTTCCTTTATATATAAAAAGGCTCAATCTTATATTATTTCTTTATTTACAGGCTCTATCGGTAGCAAGACAGCTTGGGGCGACCACGTACGTGGAAACCTCAGCTCGTGCTTCCAGTAAAGGTGTTAAAGATGCCTTCGAAGTAGCAGCGCTAGCAGCCCTAGGGAAATTAAATAAGCAACAGATTAAACAACAGGTGTGATTTGCTTCACAATAAATTTATATTGAATGTTGTTTCGAATATTAAAAATAAAATATTTTAATTTATAAAAGGACATATTCATTCATCAATTTCATATTTAGTTGCTAAATAACTTTTTTTTTAAAATGACTTCCACATCATTGTAGTTAATTCAACATCATTGTTTTAGATAGGAAATAATTACTTTAGTAAAATTGTTATTACAAACATACTATTATCTTATCAAATTTGTTCCAAATGACGTACCTACATTACTCTAATGCAATTATTTTAATTAAAATAAAAATTACTATCTAAATTAAAATACGTTCATAACACAATCAAATTTGTTCCCAGAAGCAAGTCGGTCGCAGTAAAAGCAAGCGCGACCTGAAGGCCGAGCTAAAGGGTCGCGCGAAGAGTTGCTGCGTCATGTGATCCGTAGCCGGCCACCCCTCCCGGTGGCCGCACGATTGCTAGACGACCACCAACCTACAGAATCTTCTAGAACCTTCTAGAATCTTCGAGAATCTTCGACTCTTCTAGAATCTTGAAAACAAAAGCCATTCGCGTGTATAACCAATGGCACCGGGCCTAATACAGCGCCTTGTGGGACTCCAGTGAAGTGCTAAATTTTTACAAGTGTGTAATTGGAACAGAGTTCGTTTTAAACTTTTATTGTATAGGTATTGAAGCAAAGGTGCAATGTTTTGACCCGCAGGGTTGAGAGCGTGAATCTGTGATATGCAAATGACATACGGTATGAAATAAGTGATGTGAAAGATGAATTATACCAAATATTTTTGCTATAGTTTGGCAGTGATAAGCATTTTTTGCTTGAAGGTCTTTGGAATGAGTCAACTCAATTCATTCATGTAATTTTATAACATTCGAGATTTTGGCCTGTTTGTGACTCCTAGACAAAATTTATGAAAATTAAAAAAAAACTACATATTTGGTATAATTTATTCTAGCAAGTTTAGAAAGGATAGACGCTCTATTCGTACCACCACAAAATTCGATTACTAAAAATAGCGTATACTTTTAAAATAAATATATAATATGTAGAGGAATACGTGTTTTCATATACATAAAAATTGATGTTTTTCTATATTGTGGCATTTAAGACGTTGTAAATAGTATTTATTAAGGTAACGGTAAAACCAAGTGCTCATTTTACTTTAGCGGGAGCATGTTAATAATATTTTATTTGTGATAAAAATACGTAAGTATTTGAACGAACCTGCACAATATTGGACAATATTACTTAATTACGGAGGTCCATTCAGTCTTTAGTCCCACGTCCAATTTTGCTACTTTAGATTAGATTTTTTACATTAGTACGTTTATCGATGTTGCTTTTATTGTGAAGTTGGTTTTGTAATCGTCAAAACGTTGTGATATTACTCTTGAGGCTCTTGTTAAAGCGTCGACGTTATCGAATGCTTATGCCAAATCTTGTGACACTGTTACTTCTTTAGAAATTAAATGTGAACGTAGACATTCAAAATTCATAAATTTTTATTTCATTAAAATCATTATATAATTTGCCCATTCCTTCTTACATAAAGCTGAAAAGTAAGGATTTAAGTCGTAGTTAAATAATTGCCAGTGAAGTTTATTATAAAAATTTACACATTAACCTTAATAACGCCACAGATTATGTATAAACTTGAGATTAGACTGATAATGTTATTTATTGTTATAATAATGCACTAAAATAAAGACAGTGAAGGTAACATAAACCACAGATTATCTAAAATTGAATCTGAGCTCCGTTTCAATTTCTTTAAAAATATTCTCATTTCAAAAACTCATCTTGCAGTCGACATTTTAACCGCGATATTGCTAGATTAAAAACAACGTGAAACTGTTTTTTCGAGACCGGTGCAATATGGAATCTCTATTGAAATACACGTTTGTAAATAAACCTAGACCGGTAATGAAAATAAATTTTAACGAGAGCGAATTGAATTGACTTACAAGCCAATTTCGATCAATCCCGTGGTAAACTGTATACAGTATGAACTTTGACACAAGAATTTATGAATGAAAAGTGTTGCCAGTTAAATGTGTTTGCGAAGCTGTTATTTTGAAATTTAAGTCGTATTAAGCTTTAAATTCAATGTTAGCTTTAATTACCGTACATAAATGTTATATTTAATGATGTAATATTAATGTATTTTCTTTTGAACATGAAGGAGAATATTTAGCGTTTATTTACCAAAATATACGTCTTATTTATTGTAAAATTTAGACATATCAATTTAAGGTTAAGTTTTGTATTTATGTATTTCGTTATTTCAAATTTGTATTCCGCCAAATTTAAAAACAGAAAATGTAAACTGAATATTTAAAATTGAAAGGTTTCCACAGATAACGTATGTAGATAAAGAATAATATTTGCACAGATGATACAATTTGTTTATCTAAGTATAATTTAAAAGATACAAGGATAAATGTAATAATAAAACATTTCTAATTTTATAAGACGTTAGTATCGATTGTTGTTATAGCAAATGGGAAAGCACAATTGTTTTTATTCATTGAATTGTATTCTTAAGCATGTTTTTTGTGTCTAGACAGTTATTAGATCACTTGATGTTGTTTCTAGACTTAAAATATAGTTCGATGTTTTTGTAAATTTGTGTTTTATTTACCCTTCATTCCTTAATGTTATTGAATAACCAAGAATAATGGAAAACAATAAAATGGCTACTCATGAAAAAGCTTTCATCCGAAATTATTTTTGAAAAAGACTGTTGCTCATATTTGAGCTATTTTAATTTTAAATTTCATCAAAATCGGAGTTAAGCTTTAGCCGTGAAGGCGTAACGGAAGACATACCTACTTTTATATTGTTAATAGATACGAATAATAACAATGTCTTGTGAAGTAGGTACCTTCTTGGATGCAGGGTCTGATGAGATGCATTTCTCTTGTATTTTACCAATTATTTACTATTTTTGAATATTTTTATCAGTTAGAATTTGACTGTTCTGTGTTCTTGTATCTACCAAGATGATATCTTGTTATTTTATAATGAAATATGAAATTCAAGTTTCAACTTTAGATACCATTTCTATGAAATTGTTAGAAATGTTAAAATTAAAATACAATTCCTAAATATCATACCAACGAAATTGAAGAAGACCTATAGAAGTTATTTAAACTCAAAAGGACACATTTTTACTGCTTTATTTAATTTGTAATCATTTAGTAGATAGTTTCTTAGATTTTTTTCGAATAGGTACTTCAGAAGTAGGTACTCAAGTAATTTTCTAATTTTCTAAAATTCATACTGAATATCTAAAAACTCAAAGGTGACTGATATAGTGATCTATCAACGCACAGCCCAAGCCACTGGACGTATCGGGCTGAAATTTGGCATGCAGGTAGATGTCATAACGTAGGCGTCCCTTAAGAAAGGATTTTAGAAAATTCATCCCCTAAAGGGGTAAAATTGGGGATAGAAGATTGTATGAAACTTTTTATTCCTTGGATGTATTTGCATGAAATTTAGTACACATATAGAGGGAAACTTGGATAAACACATAGGATAGGTTTTATCCCGAAAATCCCACGGGAACGGGAACTATGCGGGTTTTTCTTAGAGAACGCGGGCGAAGCCGCGGGCGGAAAGCTAGTACTTACTAAACATATTAGGAAAAAATTTTAGGTAACCCTTATATGTACTTCTTATATGTATTCACAAAAATATTAGATAGTAATATTGGTAAGTGGTAAATCTCACTCACCTACCGTCTACGGTATAACTTGACTCATATAATTTTACGACTACATGTGCAATAAAGCCAGTCTTGGTATTGTGGCAAGAAACCAATTTTCTAAACATTTTCCTATAAGGGATCCTTATATGTGTTTATGAGATATCGTTTTTTATTATTCTAAAATACATGATTATTTTATGCACCCATTCCATTGTATGCTTGAATATAAGACTATATTTTGACCAGATTTCATTGCCTATCCAGCATTTATATTGCACTGAATCCAGTTAAAATCCCTATACGTAGATAGAACTTTTGAGCAAATTTTCTGTTTAATTTTGCAAAATCCGAACGAAAATACTTATCTAGTGTAAAACCGTACACGGTTCACAGTATTATTATTAAAAGCTGTACCTAGCTTTGGTTGGGTAATTTGTAATTTGTAAACATAGATAGTGAAACAGTTTAAACTTCAAAGTCATTTAATTAGCAGATAGAATACCTACATAATTTGTGTTAATAAATAAAAACAGTATTTACCTACCTATATTCTGTCGCACACTTAAGCGCGTCACACACGGTGAAGATACCTACTATAATATTTTATCTTAAGATACTGTTATATTTTATATTACAGTATCTTAAGGTATCCGGTATGACCACAATTGTACAATGACCCACAAAATTTCGCGTCATTTGTAACAGGATGGCGGTTCTACAGGGGTCTTAGTACGCAATGACAAAAAGAAAAATGATGGTCAGAACGCTGATACCGGATACCTTAAGATACTGTAATATAAAATATAACAGTATCTTAAGATAAAATATTATAGTATCTTCACCGTGTGTGACGCGCTTTATTCCAATTACCAAGCAGTATATTTAAGTAGTACCTATATTTATTTTTCCTCCATTAATTAATACGAATGTTCCTAGTTTATAACTTAGCTATATATAGGTAAGGACTCGTTTCACAGCGTTCGTCATATAATTTTAAGAATTAAACGCTTAAATGTCCGTTTTCATTTACATTTTAATATTTCTTATAAAAGCTCTACGACGTATAAAGACCCACATTACATAAAAGCTCAGACATTTTTACACTCCGCATAGGTATATTCAGATGTAGGGAAGCAAAAATTAAAACAAAACTCGACTATTGAAATACCACGATCATTTTTAAAGTGTAAATATATTAGGGGAGACCGGGTACAAAAGTAACACTTTGTACTTGTACCTTGATTTCTGACTGGGTGTTACTGTTATCATTAAATTAATATAACCATATATAAATTTAGTTTATATTCTTTACACTAGCACCTCAATTTATTATATTATGTAGTGTTTTATATTCATAAAGTAAGTTTAAAAAAAAATCGTCAGTTGTTACTTTCGACCCCGTAAGCAGGTCGAAAGTAACACGTCGTGGGTCGAAAGTAACAAGACAAAGGGGTTGGTAATTAATACAATATTATGATGGTAAATCAACAAATTATTTGTTAAAAGACTTTGTATTAATAACACATATCAACTTTTGTATTTTTAATATAATACTTGCAAATATAATACAAAACAATCGATAAAAAATATTCGAAGTTCAAGTCATGAGATTAATTAAGGGAATCATTATTTTATAATTAAAAATTCTGCATCCCGCATCCATCCACTAGCATTCCCAGCTCCAGCACAACCAACAGGACCCTCGGCAATACGAAAAAAGCGGAATGTGTTCTCCTAGAGCATTAATGGCAACAGCAACAGTTACTAATTTTCCAGGCTCTGCTAAGGTTATGGCACCTACTTGTTTAATCCCTTTTTAATCTACAAATTTGGTTTGTGGTCACCCCTGTCTCGTCCATATTCCAAGTATCTTTTGGCTCAAATTGGTATCTTTCACAATACCTCAGCAAGGTTATCAAAAAAATTATTCACATTATGCTCGTTGATGGAGATAACTGAAAATAAACTGCAGAGCACTCGATTAAATAATCGCGTAGATTACTTTACTTGTTATTAGTAAATCTCGATCGACGCAAGGTAGCTGCACTAGTATTACGGCTTTTAATTTTTTTATAAATCTATATAATGTTACATGGCAAATATTATATTTTTGCAAGGCCTCTAATTGTTGCACCATCTTTCAAAATGCTCTTCAGCCGTGTTGGTAATTCCTCGATCAGTAGTTCTAATGCGTTATCGCGGCATTCTGTTGAAGTAAAGATGTACATAAAAATATACATAATCATAATGGGACAAAAATAACATGTTACTTTTGTACCCATAGGGCTATGTTACTTTTGTACCCGTCTATATTTTTGCCAAGACGTGCAACAAAACTTTAAAACGGAACGTGCTACATAAAAATGATTATGAGCAATGTACAATTACTCTAATCAAGAATGGATATGCAAACATTCAGATTTCTATCATCCTTTTAAGACTACGTAAACGGTTAATAAAAAAATATCGAAAATCTTACTTTTGATTCGTGAAAACACGTAACGTCCTGTCACACAGCCTAACAGCGCGTGGCGCACGCGGCGAATGAATACAATTAAGGGGGACGCTTTCGGCTATCGCCTGACAGAGGCTAAGCGGTGTTCGCCCATTGGATAAATCTAGAGAGCATTTGTTACTTTCGACCCACCGTTACTTTTGTACCCGGTCTCCCCTACGTCTCATTCAAATGTCTGAATTTCTACGGAAAAAACAACATTAGAAGAGTCCCAACGAATTATTTGATGAATTCGAAGAATTTTATTTTAACTCAAACACAAACATTTTAATCAAATAGACTTTCAGAAACGCTTTTGAACTGACATACCTAACTATTACGTTGAATTTAGTACAACAAGAACGAGAGCAAAATGGAACAAAACACTTTATCTTATTTATTTATTACTCTTTAATAGATTAGGTCCAAATATCATTTTACAAACTACAAGTTAACAGAATAAAGCTAGTTAGTATATTATTTTATTCCTTGTAACATTATAAATAGGTCATTTTAAATCCCTTGCCACCCGCGTTTCATTTCTAAACACAAATAAGTACTCATACCAAAATTTTCCCGCGTTTTTATCTTCATTTCAGTTAACGGCCAAGGGCCAACATACGTGACTGTATTTCGGACAATATTAAAAGAGCCTCACTGTGGGTCCGTGAATGTCTATCGCTTAAACAGAATTATAATTTTATGTTAATACTGACATCCCTACTTCATTCGTACATACCTACTGAACACATTTTTACACGAATGTCCAAAACCCCTATTAATCTTTCAGGGTGAGGATGGGCATGTGTGCGTACTCTATGTGTCTCTACAATCTATACGTATAAAATTTTGTACACTTCAATTCTTCTCTTTTGTACTCTTTAATTCTTCAAAAAAAAAACTTCGACCTGTTTTCGTAATTTACCATAATCAATGAAATCTTTAATTTTTATATAAGCATAGAAGAAAAAAAATTTTAATTGTAATAAAATACTGTTTCAACTTTTACCTAGTCGCAGATAAGCATGGCGGTGATGATTAAAACCATTGAACATGCATTGAACTGATTTTTATGATGCTTAGCGATGCTCGTTAGAGCATTCTACCAGAATAACACTAGGTATAGAAATATTTGCTTTTTACTATAATTTCGTCCCCGGTTGAAACCGTGTGGCACAGCTAGTAATCGCTAAACTGCATTTCAGAACAAAATACAGTACAGCTCGTAAGGTGTATCCCCTCTAACCTTTCCCTTATGAACGTCTATTCCGCTCCGTTACCTCCAAAGGCGGAATTATTTGCAACACACTGCACCATAATTGCATGATCTTCACGTAGCGTCCCTTCAGATGGCACAGTGCATTTGCATTTTAATGTGACAGTCGTGGATTGCTGTTTCATTGTGTATAGTAATCCTAAATTTGATACGTTTTCTTGAAAATTGTGCAATGTAGTAAAATAAATGTTAATCAGTAGATATATAGGTAAATAAATGTTTTAAAACTTTAACCTGAGGCTAAAACATCATTAATAGCACAGACTAATAATAATATACTACGTATTAATAGTAGTTAATAGTAATAAATGCTATACAAATGTACATTCCTTTCATGTTCCTATCCTTATAAAGGTGACGTGTTGTTACTATTCATTCTCTACGCTTAAACAATAAAAAATAAAATATGTATCTCTGTACATACAAATACCACATTCGCAAATAAAAATAAAACCGTAACCATTTTAAAAGAGCCATTGTTCAAACATGTTTCCTGATATTGGCAGAACGCATATAAGTCAGCGCCTCTAACGCTCGGAGGAAACTATTTCGCGCGGGAAAATGACGCCATTTTGTGACACAAACGTGTGCACGGAATGGCGCATCGTATTTGTCTCTTATCGTGGACTGACAAATAATTTGTTTAAACGATTCTGTTGCTACCCTTTTTATTTGTATGAATTTTGTTTATGGGCACGTCCGGTGTATTTTTAACACAAAATATACCCCTATAATATATGCAATGAGGAAGAATATATTATTTAGAAAGGAGAACATATTATACGTTGTGTATAACTCACTAGATGAAATGAATGTGTGATGTGTCCACGTAAGAGTTTTATTTGCTAAACTTTTACCTCGAAATGATGTAAAATAATAATAACATTTAGATTAAAGAAACCAAACATAATAATTAGTTAGGTAGATAATAGTATCTACCTAACTAATTATTATGTATGTATAAGTAAGACTATACTAACACAATAATAATTATTGTGTAAGTATAGTCTTATAAAACCTTTTTCTATGCTTACTATAGAAATGTGTACAAATATCCTAAAATAGCATACCTGGAGTGCGTTTCACGAAAGAGTTCCCCTGCCGTTATGTTGGCTTACCTGACTGTCAAAAACGAAAATATTTTTTTTTAATCAAAAATGACAGAGAAAATATTCTCTTTTCTAGGCAGCCGACCCCGTAAGATACGGGATAAGGCTAGGAAGAAAGGAGAATATTTTCTCTGTCATTTTTGATTAAAAAAAAATATTTTCGTTTTTGACAGTCAGGTATGCCAACATAACGGCAAGGGAACTCTTTCGTGAAACGCACTCTACCACCTGCATTGCATTTCATGTATCACTATAGATTCTAGATAATATCACAGACTAATAATAATATACTACGTATTTATAATATTATCTGCATTGCAAATTTAGAAACGCGATCTATACGTTTCATAGCGATACGTCACTCAAAAAATAACACAAAAAAATGAATTACTCTATTAATAACACATTTTTCCGCCCCTGAAAATTTTTGCCGCTCTAGGCTCTATAGGTATATTCAGGGCAGTATTAATTATATACTTAGCTATTTGTCATAATGATTATTCGTATTTACAGTTATTTCGTCGAAAGCTCCCATCATATATCATGCAATATGCTGAAAAATAAATTATAAATAAATAGCACATACGACGCAATTAACGTTCGCAATTAAAACTTATTCAATGCAAAATGCCATTTCATCACGTACGACTGTGTATTTTGTGCTGTGAATCCGATATTCCGTTCAAATAAATTAAATTACACTATAATCTATTTATAATATCAGAATAACAGTTTTTTACTTATATCCCAATTACTTTAACAAAATAAAACTGTTTTTCGGGTTAGTTACTTCCGATATGGCTGGACCATATTCTACGGGATTAGCACTGGCTTATAGCATATTCAATAAGTAGTAAAAAGAGGCTAAGAAGAAAAATTAAAATACTTAAACTTTAAATCTTAAACTTATATTATGTCAATGAAATAATAATCGAAATCAATAAAAATGGCAGGAAAATTTTCTAAATGATCTAGAACGAAACTTTAAATATTTATGTAGGTAATTGATCTTTTATATTAGGTAGATACCATTCCTCTCGCTTTAATATCTAGATATTTATTTTTAAATGGAGCGTTTAAATATTTTACTAAGCTCACTCAACTCACAATCTCGCAATTCGAAGTTGGCACGCCACGTAAGGACTCTACAATTTAGAATATATACGAGTTAACCTCTTCCCTTATTAAACTAAATAAGCGTAGAAAATATCTAGATTTTTTTTTATAATATCCATAATAACGTATGCTTTATTTGGCTTACCTAATAATAGAGCATGTTAAGAAGCACTACCTACATAGAGTTTGTTACGTATTTAGGACGTATGTATTTTGTTATATTATAATACTAGGTTACCGCCCGCGGGTTCGCACGCTTTGTCTAAAATCTAATAAATTATATACTAAAATAACATTAATCACTCTATCCATTTAAAAAACCGCATCAAAATCCGTTGCGTAGTTTTTAAAATTTAAGCATACAAAGGAACATAGGGACAGAGAAAGCGACTTTGTTTTATACTATGTAGTTATACCGAAAGTATCTCTCGTCTATACAAAGCCTTAACAATAAAATACTAAATCAAACATATATTAATTATAGGTATTTCCCAAACGTCAGTAACACGAAACCTAGTTTTTAGGATCCTTAATTTAGTGCCTATTGGAAAACCTAATATGTTTTTAAACCGTTTAGAGAAAGTGATTTCCCTGAGAGCCCAAATAGTACGTTATGTAGTTTAGTACAATTTTTTATTAAGTTTTATTTAAACACAGTATAACAATATTATATAACTATATAAAATAAATTATGTAATTACCATACCAGTGACATATGACGGATGACCCGACGACTGATGATGATGTGTTTAAACATGGTTTAATCTGGTTATTATCTCACAAATATTATATCTTTTATGATTGTCTTTACTAAGTTAAACACACTCGTTTATTATTTTACAAAAAATATTAAACAAACTGCATATACTATGAAGAATTTAACATAAGTCTTTATTAGGCCAACCTCTAACATCTTAAGTTCAAGAACACTTATAGCAAAGGAAATAAAACGAAATATAGCAAATTTTGTATCTTTTATACCTTCAATACTCTTATTATGATTACCTTAAAGTCTCTTTAGGTATATTGAACAAACATAATCTTAAACCACACAAAGTAGATAAACAATCCATCGATCACTCTCGAAAATGGCCCGCGATCAAATGTTAGTCCAGTATAACACTTCACAAAGTTCTGCGAATTTCCATCTAGAAGATTGCAAATTCCCGTGAAATTATAACCATATAACCATCTATAACCATATCCTTATAGACCGGGAGATACTGACACAAAATTTCGAGTCATTTGTAACAGGATGGCGGTTCTACAGGGTTCTTAGTACGCAATGACAAAAAGAAAAATGATGGTGTGAACGCTGGTACCGGCGGCTTAGTCGCGTGGGCGTTAGTCGAACTCATCGGAAAATAGCGAAAGTCAAACGATTTGTAACAGTATGGCACTTATTTTTCCTGTAAGTTTGAGGATCAACGAATATAAATACAAAATTTCAAAGATCTAGGTGTTGGAAATCTTCACTTATATAAATTAATAATAAATTTATTTTTCAAGTATGACAGCACTTTTTCCCCCTACTAGAAGTATGGCAAATATAATAATGGTCACATTTTATCAAATACTCTCCAAAAAGCCAAATGCAATACTGGTACAAAAAGATAGGCGAAATAAAAAATTTTTGCAGATTTTCGGCGGTATGGCGACCATTTGGAATCGTCCGAAAAGTATGGCATGGCGATTTTCGTAAATGGCTGCACGACGATGGTTACCTGTGCAAAAGTTAGCTTGGTACAAATGGTTGAATAATTGTTTTTTTTAAATCAACACATTCGCGTCGGTATGGCGGGCTGTAAGTCATACCGGAAAAGTATGGCATGACACTACCGCCTACTTCTTTTTTATGGGCTATCGGTAAATTCTAAAATTTTTGTGTTACAAATCGTTTGACTTTCGCTATTTTTCCGACGAGTTCGACTAACGCCCACGCGACTAACCCACCGGTACCAGCGTTCACACCATCATTTTTCTTTTTGTCATTGCGTACTAAGACCCCTGTAGAACCGCCATCCTGTTACAAATGACTCGAAATTTTGTGTCAGTATCTCCCGGTCTATTAAAGATGATTACGAAAAGAGATGACTCCAGAAAATGTCTCATTATTTTTTGTTTCCCCATTCCTACTAATGAGATTACATGATATTCCTTTGAATAACCCAGATTACTCGGTTAGAGTAATTAACGAGCGGCTTTCTTTGAATGTAAAAATTTTTAGGAGGATGAAAAAGTTTAGACTTCTGGCTCGTTCATTTATTTCAGTGTTTGGACACTTTCTTATTCTTAATCAGTGTTTTGCAATCACTTTTATACGATGTATGTAAAATTATACTATTTTTATTGGAACTTGATATTGTTATTCTAGTTATTCTTCAAGTTATCCTGATACAATTTATTTAATTAAGACAATCATCGATTTTATTAAACAAAAATTAAAAGTATTGTTCATTCTTGACAATTATACCTAAATAAACATTTTGTTTTAATCGCCGTGAGCGTTTTACGTCGTTTTCTATATTTTACTACATGGTGAAACCTTATAAAACCTAAAAGGACTTGAACAAAACTCAAACTCAAACTCAAACTCAAACAAACACGAACACGAATACGAACACGAACACGAACACGAACACGAACACGAACACAAACACAAACACAAACTCTCAAATTCAAATTCAAATTCAAATTCAAATTCAAATTCAAATTCAAATTCAAATTCAAATTCAAATTCAAATTCAAATTCAAATTCAAATTCAAATTCAAATTCAAATTCAAATTCAAATTGAAATTGAAATTGAAATTGAAATTGAAATTGAAATTGAAATTGAAATTGAAATTGAAATTGAAATTGAAATTGAAATTGAAATTGAAATTGAAATTGAAATTGAAATTGAAATTGAAATTGAAATTGAAATTGAAATTGAAATTGAAATTGAAATTGAAATTGAAATTGAAATTGAAATTGAAATTGAAATTGAAATTGAAATTGAAATTGAAATTGAAATTGAAATTGAAATTGAAATTGAATTTGAATTTGAATTTGAATTTGAATTTGAATTTGAATTTGAATTTGAATTTGAATTTGAATATGAATTTGAATTTGAATTTGAATTTGAATTTGAATTTGAATTTGAGAGTTTGTGTTTGTGTTTGTGTTCGTGTTCGTGTTCGTGTTCGTATTCGTGTTCGTGTTTGTTTGAGTTTGAGTTTGAGTTTGAGTTTTGTTCAAGTCCTTTCAGGTTTTATAAGGTTTCACCATGTAGTAAAATATAGAAAACGACGTAAAACGCTCACGGCGATTAAAACAAAATGTTTATTTAGGTATAATTGTCAAGAATGAACAATACTTTTAATTTTTGTTTAATAAAATCGATGATTGTTTTAATTAAATAAATTGTATCAGGATAACTTGAAGAATAACTAGAATAACAATATCAAGTTCCAATAAAAATAGTATAATTTTACATACATCGTATAAAAGTGATTGCAAAACACTGATTAAGAATAAGAAAGTGTCCAAACACTGAAATAAATGAACGAGCCAGAAGTCTAAACTTTTACATCCTCCTAAAAATTTTTACATTCAAAGAAAGCCGCTCGTTAATTACTCTAACCAAGTAATCTTGTTCGTTGTTCGTTGTTCGTTGTTCGATGTTCGCTGTTCGCTGTTCGTCGTTCGTTTTCATGTTCGTGTTTGTGTTTGTGTTTGTGTATGTTCACATTCGCATTCGCATTCACATTCACATTCACATTCACATTCACATTCACATTCACATTCACATTCACATTCACATTCACATTCACATTCACATTCACATTCACATTCACATTCACATTCACATTCACATTCACATTCACATTCACATTCACATTCACATTCACATTCACATTCACATTCACATTCACATTCACATTCACATTCACATTCACATTCACATTCACATTCACATTCACATTCACATTCACATTCACATTCACATTCACATTCACATTCACATTCACATTCACATTCACATTCACATTCACATTCACATTCACATTCACATTCACATTCACATTCACATTCACATTCACATTCACATTCACATTCACATTCACATTCACATTCACATTCACATTCACATTCACATTCACATTCACATTCACATTCACATTCACATTCACATTCACATTCACATTCACATTCACATTCACATTCACATTCACATTCACATTCACATTCACATTCACATTCACATTCACATTCACATTCACATTCACATTCACATTCACATTCACATTCACATTCACATTCACATTCACATTCACATTCACATTCACATTCACATTCACATTCACATTCTTCGTTGTTCGTTGTTCGTTGTTCGCTGTTCGCTGTTCGCTGTTCCCTGTTCGCTGTTCGCTGTTCGCTGTTCGCTGTTCACTGTTCGCTGTTCGCTGTTCGCTGTTCGCTGTTCGCTGTTCGCTGTTCGCTGTTCGCTGTTCGCTGTTCGCTGTTCGCTGTTCGCTGTTCGCTGTTCGCTGTTCGCTGTTCGCTGTTCGCTGTTCGCTGTTCGCTGTTCGCTGTTCGCTGTTCGCTGTTCGATGTTCGATGTTCGATGTTCGCTGTTCGCTGTTCGCTGTTCGCTGTTCGCTGTTCGCTGTTCGCTGTTCGCTGTTCGCTGTTCGCTGTTCGCTGTTCGCTGTTCGCTGTTCGCTGTTCGCTGTTCGCTGTTCGCTGTTCGCTGTTCGCTGTTCGCTGTTCGCTGTTCGCTGTTCGCTGTTCGCTGTTCGCTGTTCGCTGTTCGCTGTTCGCTGTTCGCTGTTCGCTGTTCGCTGTTCGCTGTTCGCTGTTCGCTGTTCGCTGTTCGCTGTTCGCTGTTCGCTGTTCGCTGTTCGCTGTTCGCTGTTCGCTGTTCGCTGTTCGCTGTTCGCTGTTCGCTGTTCGCTGTTCGCTGTTCGCTGTTCGCTGTTCGATGTTCGATGTTCGCTGTTCGCTGTTCGCTGTTCGCTGTTCGCTGTTCGCTGTTCGCTGTTCGCTGTTCGCTGTTCGCTGTTCGCTGTTCGCTGTTCGCTGTTCGCTGTTCGCTGTTCGCTGTTCGCTGTTCGCTGTTCGTTGTTCGTTGTTCGTTGTTCGTTGTTCGTTGTTCGTGTTCGCTGGTCGCTGTTCGCTGTTCGCTGTTCGCTGTTCGCTGTTCGCTGTTCGCTGTTCGCTGTTCGCTGTTCGCTGTTCGCTGTTCGCTGTTCGCTGTTCGCTGTTCGATGTTCGTTGTTCGTTGTTCGTTGTTCGTTGTTCGTTGTTCGTTGTTCGTTATTCGTTGTTCGATGTTCGATGTTCGTTGTTCAAGTTTGTGTTTGTGTTTCTGTTCGAATTAAAATTCGAGTTTGTGTTTGTGTTCGTTGTTCGTTGTTCGTTGTTCGTTGTTCGTTGTTCCTTGTTCGTTGTTCGTTGTTCGTTGTTCGTTGTTCGATGTTCGCTGTTCGTTGTTCGTTGTTCGTTGTTCGATGTTCGCTGTTCGTTGTTTGATGTTCGCTGTTCGCTGTTCGTTGTTCGTTTTCATGTTCGTGTTTGTGTTTGTGCTTGTGTATGTTTACATTCACATTCACATTCACATTCACATTCACATTCACATTCACATTCACATTCACATTCACATTCACATTCAAATTCACATTCACATTCACATTCACATTCACATTCACATTCACATTCACATTCACATTCACATTCACATTCACATTCACATTCACATTCACATTCACATTCACATTCACATTCACATTCACATTCACATTCACATTCACATTCACATTCACATTCACATTCACATTCACATTCACATTCACATTCACATTCACATTCACATTCACATTCACATTCACATTGTTCGTTGTTCGTTGTTCGTTGTTCGTTGTTCGATGTTCGCTGTTCGTTGTTCGTTGTTCGTTGTTCGATGTTCGCTGTTCGTTGTTTGATGTTCGCTGTTCGCTGTTCGTTGTTCGTTTTCATGTTCGTGTTTGTGTTTGTGCTTGTGTATGTTTACATTCACATTCACATTCACATTCACATTCACATTCACATTCACATTCACATTCACATTCACATTCACATTCACATTCACATTCACATTCACATTCACATTCACATTCACATTCACATTCACATTCACATTCACATTCACATTCACATTCACATTCACATTCACATTCACATTCACATTCACATTCACATTCACATTCACATTCACATTCACATTCACATTCACATTCACATTCACATTCACATTCTTCGTTGTTCGTTGTTCGCTGTTCGCTGTTCGCTGTTCGCTGTTCGCTGTTCGCTGTTCGCTGTTCGCTGTTCGCTGTTCGCTGTTCGCTGTTCGCTGTTCGCTGTTCGCTGTTCGCTGTTCGCTGTTCGCTGTTCGCTGTTCGCTGTTCGCTGTTCGCTGTTCGCTGTTCGCTGTTCGCTGTTCGCTGTTCGCTGTTCGCTGTTCGCTGTTCGCTGTTCGATGTTCGATGTTCGCTGTTCGCTGTTCGCTGTTCGCTGTTCGCTGTTCGCTGTTCGCTGTTCGCTGTTCGCTGTTCGCTGTTCGCTGTTCGCTGTTCGCTGTTCGCTGTTCGCTGTTCGCTGTTCGCTGTTCGCTGTTCGCTGTTCGATGTTCGATGTTCGCTGTTCGCTGTTCGCTGTTCGCTGTTCGCTGTTCGCTGTTCGCTGTTCGCTGTTCGCTGTTCGCTGTTCGCTGTTCGCTGTTCGCTGTTCGCTGTTCGCTGTTCGCTGTTCGTTGTTCGTTGTTCGTTGTTCGTTGTTCGTTGTTCGTTGTTCGTTGTTCGTTGTTCGTGTTCGCTGGTCGCTGTTCGCTGTTCGCTGTTCGCTCTTCGCTGTTCGCTGTTCGCTGTTCGCTGTTCGCTGTTCGCTGTTCGATGTTCGTTGTTCGTTGTTCGTTGTTCGTTGTTCGTTGTTCGTTGTTCGTTGTTCGTTGTTCGTTGTTCGTTGTTCGTTATTCGTTGTTCGATGTTCGATGTTCGTTGTTCAAGTTTGTGTTTGTGTTTGTGTTCGAATTAAAATTCGAGTTTGTGTTTGTGTTCGTTGTTCGTTGTTCGTTGTTCCTTGTTCGTTGTTCGTTGTTCGTTGTTCGTTGTTCGATGTTTGCTGTTCGTTGTTCGTTGTTCGTTGTTCGATGTTCGCTGTTCGTTGTTTGATGTTCGCTGTTCGCTGTTCGTTGTTCGTTTTCATGTTCGTGTTTGTGTTTGTGCTTATGTATGTTTACATTCACATTCACATTCACATTCACATTCACATTCACATTCACATTCACATTCACATTCACATTCACATTCAAATTCACATTCACATTCACATTCACATTCACATTCACATTCACATTCACATTCACATTCACATTCACATTCACATTCACATTCACATTCACATTCACATTCACATTCACATTCACATTCACATTCACATTCACATTCACATTCACATTCACATTCACATTCACATTCACATTCACATTCACATTCACATTCACATTCACATTCACATTCACATTCACATTCACATTCACATTCACATTCACATTGTTCGTTGTTCGTTGTTCGTTGTTCGTTGTTCGTTGTTCGTTGTTCATTGTTCGTTGTTCGTTGTTCGTTGTTCGTTGTTCGTTGTTCGTTGTTCGTTATTCGTTATTCGTTGTTCGCTGTTCGCTGTTCGCTGTTCGCTGTTCGCTGTTCGTTGTTCGCTGTTCGCTGTTCGCTGTTCGCTGTTCGATATTCGCTGTTCGCTGTTCGCTGTTCGCTGTTCGCTGTTCGCTGTTCGCTGTTCGCTGTTCGCTGTTCGCTGTTCGCTGTTCGCTGTTCGCTGTTCGCTGTTCGCTGTTCGCTGTTCGCTGTTCGCTGTTCGCTGTTCGCTGTTCGCTGTTCGCTGTTCGCTGTTCGCTGTTCGCTGTTCGCTGTTCGCTGTTCGCTGTTCGCTGTTCGCTGTTCGTTGTTCGCTGTTCGCTGTTCGCTGTTCGCTGTTAGCTGTTCGTTGTTCGTTGTTCAATGTTCGTTGTTAAAATTTGTGTTTGTGTTCGAATTAAAATTCGAGTTTGTGTTTGTGTTCGTGTTCGTGTTCGTGTTCGTGTTCGTGTTCGTGTTCGTGTTCGTTGTTCGTTGTTCTTTGTTCGTTGTTCGTTGTTCGTTGTTCGTTGTTCGTTGTTCGTTGTTCAATGTTCGTTGTTCGTGTTTGTGTTTGTGTTCGAATTAAAATTCGAGTTTGTGTTTGTGTTCGTGTTCGTGTTCGTGTTCGTGTTCGTGTTCGTGTTCGTGTTCGTGTTCGTTGTTCGCTGTTCGCTGTTCGCTGTTCGCTGTTCGCTGTTCGCTGTTCGCTGTTCGCTGTTCGCTGTTCGCTGTTCGCTGTTCGCTGTTCGCTGTTCTCTGTTCGCTGTTCGCTGTTCGCTGTTCGCTGTTCGCTGTTCGCTGTTCGCTGTTCGCTGTTCGCTGTTCGCTGTTCGCTGTTCGCTGTTCGCTGTTCGCTGTTCGCTGTTCGCTGTTCGCTGTTCGCTGTTCGCTGTTCGCTGTTCGCTGTTCGCTGTTCGCTGTTCGCTGTTCGCTGTTCGCTGTTCGCTGTTCGCTGTTCGCTGTTCGCTGTTCGCTGTTCGCTGTTCGCTGTTCGCTGTTCGCTGTTCGCTGTTCGCTGTCACATTCACATTCACATTCACATTCACATTCACATTCACATTCACATTCACATTCACATTCACATTCACATTCACATTCACATTCAGATTCAGATTCACATTCACATTCACATTCACATTCACATTCACATTCACATTCACATTCACATTGTTCGTTGTTCGTTGTTCGTTGTTCGTTGTTCGTTGTTCGTTGTTCGTTGTTCGTTGTTCGTTGTTCGTTGTTCGTTGTTCGTTGTTCGTTGTTCGTTGTTCGTTGTTCGTTGTTCGTTGTTCGTGTTCGCTGGTCGCTGTTCGCTGTTCGCTGTTCGCTGTTCGCTGTTCGCTGTTCGCTGTTCGCTGTTCGCTGTTCGCTGTTCGATGTTCGTTGTTCGTTGTTCGTTGTTCGTTGTTCGTTATTCGTTGTTCGATGTTCGATGTTCGTTGTTCAAGTTTGTGTTTGTGTTTGTGTTCGAATTAAAATTCGAGTTTGTATTTGTGTTCGTTGTTCGTTGTTCGTTGTTCGTTGTTCCTTGTTCGTTGTTCGTTGTTCGTTGTTCGTTGTTCGATGTTCGCTGTTCGTTGTTCGTTGTTCGTTGTTCGATGTTCGCTGTTCGTTGTTTGATGTTCGCTGTTCGCTGTTCGTTGTTCGTTTTCATGTTCGTGTTTGTGTTTGTGCTTGTGTATGTTCACATTCACATTCACATTCACATTCACATTCACATTCACATTCACATTCACATTCACATTCACATTCACATTCAAATTCACATTCACATTCACATTCACATTCACATTCACATTCACATTCACATTCACATTCACATTCACATTCACATTCACATTCACATTCACATTCACATTCACATTCACATTCACATTCACATTCACATTCACATTCACATTCACATTCACATTCACATTCACATTCACATTCACATTCACATTCACATTCACATTCACATTCACATTCACATTCACATTCACATTCACATTCACATTCACATTCACATTCACATTCACATTCACATTCACATTGTTCGTTGTTCGTTGTTCGTTGTTCGTTGTTCGTTGTTCGTTGTTCGTTGTTCGTTGTTCGTTGTTCGTTGTTCGTTGTTCGTTATTCGTTGTTCGCTGTTCGCTGTTCGCTGTTCGCTGTTCGCTGTTCGCTGTTCGCTGTTCGCTGTTCGCTGTTCGCTGTTCGCTGTTCGCTGTTCGCTGTTCGCTGTTCGCTGTTCGCTGTTCGCTGTTCGCTGTTCGCTGTTCGCTGTTCGCTGTTCGCTGTTCGCTGTTCGCTGTTCGCTGTTCGCTGTTCGCTGTTCGCTGTTCGCTGTTCGCTGTTCGCTGTTCGCTGTTCGCTGTTCGCTGTTCGCTGTTCGCTGTTCGCTGTTCGCTGTTCGCTGTTCGTTGTTCGCTGTTCGCTGTTAGCTGTTCGTTGTTCGTTGTTCAATGTTCGTTGTTAAAATTTGTGTTTGTGTTCGAATTAAAATTCGAGTTTGTGTTTGTGTTCGTGTTCGTGTTCGTGTTCGTGTTCGTGTTCGTTGTTCGTTGTTCTTTGTTCGTTGTTCGTTGTTCGTTGTTCGTTGTTCGTTGTTCGTTGTTCAATGTTCGTTGTTCGTGTTTGTGTTTGTGTTCGAATTAAAATTCGAGTTTGTGTTTGTGTTCGTGTTCGTGTTCGTGTTCGTGTTCGTGTTCGTGTTCGTGTTCGTGTTCGTTGTTCGCTGTTCGCTGTTCGCTGTTCGCTGTTCGCTGTTCGCTGTTCGCTGTTCGCTGTTCGCTGTTCGCTGTTCGCTGTTCGCTGTTCGCTGTTCGCTGTTCGCTGTTCGCTGTTCGCTGTTCGCTGTTCGCTGTTCGCTGTTCGCTGTTCGCTGTTCGCTGTTCGCTGTTCGCTGTTCGCTGTTCGCTGTTCGCTGTTCGCTGTTCGCTGTCACATTCACATTCACATTCACATTCACATTCACATTCACATTCACATTCACATTCACATTCACATTCACATTCACATTCACATTCACATTCAGATTCAGATTCACATTCACATTCACATTCACATTCACATTCACATTCACATTCACATTGTTCGTTGTTCGTTGTTCGTTGTTCGTTGTTCGTTGTTCGTTGTTCGTTGTTCGTTGTTCGTTGTTCGTTGTTCGTTGTTCGTTGTTCGTTATTCGTTGTTCGCTGTTCGCTGTTCGCTGTTCGCTGTTCGCTGTTCGCTGTTCGCTGTTCGCTGTTCGCTGTTCGCTGTTCGCTGTTCGTTGTTCGTTGTTCAATGTTCGTTGTTCGTGTTTGTGTTTGTGTTCGAATTAAAATTCGAGTTTGTGTTTGTGTTCGTGTTCGTGTTCGTGTTCGTGTTCGCTGTTCGCTGTTCGCTGTTCGCTGTTCGCTGTTCGCTGTTCGCTGTTCGCTGTTCGCTGTTCGCTGTTCGCTGTTCGCTGTTCGCTGTTCGCTGTTCGCTGTTCGCTGTTCGCTGTTCGCTGTTCGCTGTTCGCTGTTCGCTGTTCGCTGTTCGCTGTTCGCTGTTCGCTGTTCGCTGTTCGCTGTTCGCTGTTCGCTGTTCGCTGTTCGCTGTTCGCTGTTCGCTGTTCGCTGTTCGCTGTTCGCTGTTCGCTGTTCGCTGTCACATTCACATTCACATTCACATTCACATTCAGATTCAGATTCAGATTCACATTCACATTCACATTCACATTCACATTCACATTCACATTCACATTGTTCGTTGTTCGTTGTTCGTTGTTCGTAGTTCGTTGTTCGTTGTTCGTTGTTCGTTGTTCGTTGTTCGTTGTTCGTTGTTCGTTATTCGTTGTTCGCTGTTCGCTGTTCGCTGTTCGCTGTTCGCTGTTCGCTGTTCGCTGTTCGCTGTTCGCTGTTCGCTGTTCGCTGTTCGCTGTTCGCTGTTCGCTGTTCGTTGTTCGTTGTTCAATGTTCGTTGTTCGTGTTTGTGTTTGTGTTCGAATTAAAATTCAAGTTTGTGTTTGTGTTCGTGTTCGTGTTCGTGTTCGTGTTCGTGTTCGTGTTCGTTGTTCGCTGTTCGCTGTTCGCTGTTCGCTGTTCGCTGTTCGCTGTTCGCTATTCGCTGTTCGCTGTTCGCTGTTCGCTGTTCGCTGTTCGCTGTTCGCTGTTCGCTGTTCGCTGTTCGCTGTTCGCTGTTCGCTGTTCGCTGTTCGCTGTTCGCTGTTCGCTGTTCGCTGTTCGCTGTTCGCTGTTCGCTGTTCGCTGTTCGCTGTTCGCTGTTCGCTGTTCGCTGTTCGCTGTTCGCTGTTCGCTGTTCGCTGTTCGCTGTTCGCTGTTCGCTGTTCGCTGTCACATTCACATTCACATTCACATTCACATTCACATTCACATTCACATTCACATTCACATTGTTCGTTGTTCGTTGTTCGTTGTTCGTTGTTCGTTGTTCGTTGTTCGTTGTTCGTTGTTCGTTGTTCGTTGTTCGTTGTTCGTTGTTCGTTGTTCGTTGTTCGTTGTTCGTTGTTCGTTGTTCGTTGTTCGTTGTTCGTTGTTCGTTGTTCGTTGTTCGTTGTTCGTTGTTCGTTGTTCGTTGTTCGTTGTTCGTTGTTCGTTGTTCGTTGTTCGTTGTTCGTTGTTCGTTGTTCGTTGTTCGTTGTTCGTTGTTCGTTGTTCGTTGTTCGTTGTTCGTTGTTCGTTGTTCGTTGTTCGTTGTTCGTTGTTCGTTGTTCGTTGTTCGTTGTTCGTTGTTCGTTGTTCGTTGTTCGTTGTTCGTTGTTCGTTGTTCGTTGTTCGTTGTTCGTTGTTCGTTGTTCGTTGTTCGTTGTTCGTTGTTCGTTGTTCGTTGTTCGTTGTTCGTTGTTCGTTGTTCGTTGTTCGTTGTTCGTAGTTCGTAGTTCGTTGTTCGTGTTTGTGTTTGTGTTTGTGTTCAAATTAAAATTCGAGTTTGTGTTTGTGTTCGTGTTCGTGTTCGTGTTCGTGTTCGTGTTCGTGTTCGTGTTCGTGTTCGTGTTCGTGTTCGTGTTCGTGTTCGTGTTCGTGTTCGTGTTCGTGTTCGTGTTCGTGTTCGTGTTCGTGTTCGTGTTCGCTGTTCGCTGTTCGCTGTTCGCTGTTCGCTGTTCGCTGTTCGCTGTTCGCTGTTCGCTGTTCGCTGTTTAAAAATTCAAATTCAAATTCAAATTCAAATTCAAATTTAAATTCAAATTCAAATTCAAATTTAAATTTAAATTCAATTCACGAACACAAACACGAACACAAACACAAACACAAACACAAACACAAACTCTCAAATTCAAATTCAAATTCAAATTCAAATTCAAATTCAAATCCAAATTCAAATTCAAATTCCCATATTTTACAATAGTCCTGCATCGGCCGCGGACTGCCCAGGGCTGTATCTCTATAGTGCAGTCATGGCTGGTGTCCCACAACACATTAAAATTCTCTAAAGGGCCTCTGCGTGTTGGATCCGTGTCCCCACGTAAGCCTCCCAAAGGACCGGGTACCTTCCTTCTGGTGGTACCCGTGTATTATGGGGGGATAATAATAATAGCCCTTAGTCAATAACCTTAATAACCGTCAATAAGGATATTGACTGGTTCAAGTTTTGACTGTAGCATATACTATATTATGTACTTATATATTTTTTAATTTTTAGTATTTGCTGTTATAGCGGCAACGAAAATACATCATTTGTGAAAATTTCAATGAATATAAATTAATAATAGTGTGAGTAAAAAAAAATATTTTATTTAAAAAAAAGCGTGGGGAATATCCCCACGCTTTTTTTTATATTTTTACATTTTTTATCGAAATGATAATCACTCTACTCATATCTGCCAATAAAATATCTATAACCATTGACACCATGCACCCCACGCTTTTTTTTAAATAAAATAATTTTTTTTTTACTCATACTATTATTAATTTACCTATATTCTGAAATTTTTAACACTATTTTCTTAATTTGAATTCATTTAAATTTATTTTCTATTAGGGTTCCGTAGCCAAAATGGCAAAAACGGAACCCTTATAGTTTCGTCATGTCCGTCTGTCCGTCTGTCCGTCTGTCCGTCTGTCACAGCCGATTTACTCGGAAACTATAAGTACTACAGTGATGAAATTTGATGGGAATATGTGTTGTATGAACCGCTACAAAAATATGACACTAAATAGTAAAAAAAAGAATTGGGGGTGGGGCCCCCCATACATGTAACTGAGGGATGAAATTTTTTTTTTCGATGTACATACCCGTGTGGGGTATCAATGGAAAGGTCTTTTAAAATGATATAAAGTTTTCTAAAAAACATTTTTCTTAAAGTGAACGGTTTTTGAGATATCAGCTCTCAAAGTCGTAAAAAGTATGTCCCCCCCCCTCTATTTTTATAACTACGGGGTATAAAATTCTAAAAAAAATAGAGGTGATGCATGCTAATTAATTCTTTCAACGATTTTTGGTTTGATCAAAGTATCTCTTATAGTTTTTGAGATAGGTTGATTTAACTGTAATTTATTATATTTGCTGCTACGGAACCCTTTGTGCGCGAGCCCGACTCGCACTTGGCCGGTTTTTTTTTTAGTTCGGCTTTCTATAAAAAGCGTGTTTTTTAGTTTTTTTTAACTATTATTTATTTTCTCAATAATTACTGTAAATTAATTTCCATAATTATATCACAGTTAGGTTAAACACAAAAGCCCTAGGATATTGTCAATCGTATTTCATACAACAAAATTAATAACATGTTTGATCAATGCTTTATGTACATTATCCAACCACACTGACCATATTACGGTTTCATTAATCAATATGTGCGTGGTTTGTTTGTTTCCATTGATGTAATTAGATATTTTATTCAATTTTTAATTACACATCTGTTGGTACAAATTTCAGATAGCTTTAAAGAAATCAGCAGTGTGTGTCTAAACTACACTACGAATTGAACAGGACCTTATAAGCCCACGAATATACACACGTGATTCTTTCTTTCTTAAATAACTAATAATAAGGAAATATACAGGCGTCTTAAAGCAGTTGTATTGATCTTGATCTAAACCACAGTATTACCATATTTCCTAATATTGTAATACTGTGTCGAAACTACGAAGCCATACATACTTATGTAGTGGATGGTATCCATACCATATGGATACCATCCACTACATAAGTGATAAGAGGAAGAAAACATCAGAAGAATACTTAAAATTTTTAAGAAATAAAGATCCAAGTACTCACTAATACCTCGATATAACGGTCTCTGTCTTAGATAATCACGTCTGATCAGCTTTTGAGGGTGGATATATAAGTAATAGTGTAGTTAATTGTCTGTTTGAGGGCCCTACGTAATTTTATATTAATAATATAACTGTATCAAAAACTAAAGATTGTTTTACTAGACAATTGCACTACTCCACTTTTACACCACTTACTCAATAACTTACTTCCTAAGTATGAGTAAAACAATAAAAAATAAACCAAGCCATATTTCGTATTCCATTGACGCGCAAGTTAGCAGAGAGTAGCGCACCCTCGGGAAATCACAAGTTATTATTGTTAGCTTTGCATGTCGATGTTACGGATCCTTTGATTATTCTATAAAAACAATTAAAAGTATGCAAAATTTAATGTAATTTTTCTAGCAGTAATGGCATGCTACAATTTTTAAACGGACATAAAAGTTAATCGTAACTGAAGCGTAATCTATACATATTGTATACAAATATATTTTTTGTTAGTTTGTTTGTTTGAACGCGCTAATCTCAGGAGTTCCTGGTCCGATTTGAAAAAATATTACGGTTTTAGATAGCCCATTTCTCGAGCAAGGCTGAAGGCTACGTACCTATATCATCACGCTAAGACCGACAGGAGCGGAGCACTGCGGGTAAAACCGCGAGGCACAGCTAGTTGTTAATATACGTAATTACTAAATACCAATTAGTCAATATTTCACATATTATATAACTTACCTTTGTAATCGTTATTTTGTTGTTATTCCTTTAGTCTTATTTTACAACTCGTCACGTCACGACAAACAGTCACGTGTTTGTGTAATACGATGGTCAGAGAAAAACACTAACCTAAAAAACTCTGACCTAAACGTGAAAGTTGGCTAAATACTCCAGTTAATCCTAATCGCTTATTTTATGTTTTATAGAAACAACAACTGCCTTACATACTGAAAATACCTATATTATAAAACTACCAAATCGCTTATTTTATATTAAACAACTATCTGTCATATCTGTCCCGGCAAACGTTGTTCTGCCACTCATCATATTATAGGGGTATGAAACTCAAAATTTCACGAGAAACGGTCCAGTCGTTTCGGAGGAGTATGGTAACTAACATTGTGATGCATGAATTTAATATAGCTATACTAATATTATAAAGCTGAAGAGTTTGATTGTTTGTTTGTTTGTTTGAACGCGCTAATCTCAAGAACTACTGGTCCGATTTGAAAAATTATTTTGGTGTTTGATAGCCCATTTATCAAGGAAGGCTAGCCGCTAGGCTATAATATCATTACACTAAGACCAACAGAAGCGGAGCCACGCGGGTTAAACCACGGAGTGCAGCTAGTATTAGATATCTTGCAAGCGCCTTACTCAAAAATATAGGTACAATAAATTATTATAAAACTCCAATTAGAACACAAAGAACAAAGCAGTTGTTTTGTACTGAATTTGGAGCGAGAGTTTATAATAATTTTGAGGTCATATGCGACATAATGAAATCTGCACGTAGCAAGCTGAGTCAAATAATCCGCACTATGCATATTATTTAGCAAATCCGTTTTAATAGCTTCTAATATTCATGTAACATTAGAAGCGAAATGAGAAACTTAAAGAGCGTTGTTTAAACTTTAAAGTACCTATATTAATTTTGTTACCTAAATTATTTAGATCTTACGACTATTTCTCATTATCATATACGTTCCCACTGCTGGGACATAAGCTTCATGAAGGTACAGGTCATAATCAACCACGCTGGCCAAGTGTGGGTTGGTGGATGTCACATGTCGTCGAACTTCTTGATTCTTTGACATGTCGGTGTCCTCGCGATATTTTCCTTCAACGTTCGAGCATGTTAGCAACATGTGCAGATAAATTGATGACTATGTTTAGTGATTTAAAAACTTTTTAGGTTCCTAAAAATTCAGATATGATAATGAAGTCTTCATATAAGTAATTATAGTGATACAAAAAATAGTACAAATAAATATAATTTACATTTTAAGTGTTTATTTGCATTTTACTTGCAATGTTATCTTAAAATTATTTTTTGGGTTTTCCGTGCAACATTAAAAGTGCAACAATTATAATAATTTACCAAATTTCAATCATTTTCTATTGTTGTATGTTCCAGAAGTAAGTAGAGTCTATAATGACCTAAAACTGCAAAAGAGAAGTACCATATCGAAGCATATTATAAGAAATTAAAAACTTACATGGATTTTACGCCAAATAAATTATTACCTCGTTTGGACAAGAATATTTTAAAGAATTTTGTTTTAGCGTATTTTCCTGTACATATTTATATTAAGAGTTAGGACCAACGACCTCCATCCAATTACTTATTTCTACCTGAGAAGGAGCCCCATATAAGTACTCCATAAAGAACAATCGAAATTAGTCCAGCCGTTTCTTAATTTAACAATAACCAATGTTTAATTCCTAGAGTAATAATTATTTATTTTTTACTTTTTGTGGTATCTTGAAAGCGTGTTTTTTAGTTTTTCAAACTATATTTATTTTAACTACGAAACGTCTTGACCAATTTCGTAAAAAAAAAATCTAAATATTGTTGACATTATAAGTAACGTTTAGCCTTAGCTAACTTAACTTAACTTGCCATTGTATTTTGCATGCATTACACAAAACATATTATTCAGTTTTACGTTACAAGAAAAATTGCAATAAATAAAACTAATTAATTTGGAATAAACAGAAAGAAAGTTTTATTAATATTTTTGGCCAACCTACTAATCGGGATCAATTAGTATGTAGTTTATTTTCTTAATTTGGTAATTTTAAATCGATTTATACAATTCACTCTTCTAAAATTAAAAAAAATATATATGTTTCGTGACTTATAAAAACATCAACTCATCTAACATAGATAATTTAACATAGGAGTTCTATTCTCATTTACGTGCACTAATTAATATGCAAAGAAACACTGATTTTCCTGTTAGTCTATATGATATATATAAATGTAGGTAATGGTATTACATACGTTTTATCGGAGCATAAATATTAAGAAACCAATAGAATAAACACAGATACCTTATGGTACGTTTTAAAACATATTAACAATTCTAAAAACTTTCTTACCTTTGTCCTTCCAAAAACGACAAAGGTTATTGACATTTAAATTTCTTAAATTCAAAAACATTCTCTCCGCTTATATTATACTAGCTTTCCGCCCGCGGCTTCGCCCGCGTTTTAAAAGGAAAACCCGCATAGTTCCCGTTCCTGTGCGATTTCCGGTATAAAACCTATCACCTATCCTATGTGTTAATCCAAGTTACCCTCTATATGCGCTAAATTTCATTGTAACCAGTTCAGTAGTATTTGCGTGAAAGAGTAACAAACACACACACACACTCATCCTCAAAAACTTTCGCATTTATAATATTAGTAGGATATACGAAAATAGTATTCGAAATTTTAATGTCTTAAATTCATGTTCTGTATATTAATACTAGTAGGTACATAATTCTGCGATAAATTATATAAATCGAGACATTATGTTGTTGCAACAATCCAAGTTCAATATCAAGTTCAAAACCTGATAGGTACTAACACATAAAAACAATACCTACATATGTATTTGCACGCACAGTCTGATACAAGGTAGTCGTTTTGTATATTATGTACTCATTATAAAAAATGTTTCCGAACTTTTAATTATTTGTGGTAATTTACCAATAATTTTTGTACCAGGCCATTAACACTTAAAAAAAATAAGTTGTGTTTATGTGTGTGTATCATGTTGTAGGAAGTGAATATTTAAATTGTAAGTATTTAATAATTGCATTGATATTGCTCTACAATTACGCTTTATTACAAGTTAATTACTATAGGGTCAAACGTAAATATTTGCCGGAAGGCTAACCAGTCGAAGTTTTTAATGAAAGTGGACAATTTCACAGTCAATCTTCTTATATATAAAAATGAATCGCAAAATGTGTTGGTAAGCGCATAACTCGAGAACGGCTGAACCGATTTCGATAATTCTTTTTTTATTATATTCCTTGAAGTACGAGGATGGTTTTTATGTAGAGAAAACGTAAATATTACGTACCACGGGCGAAGCCGGGGCGGACCGCTAGTAGTTTATATAAACCGTAAAACAAATCTATGGTTTATCAATCAACTTCAAAAGTAGAAGGAAGTTCTCAATTCGACTGTATTTTTTGTGTTTGTTACCTTAGAACTTTCGACTGACTGAACCGATTATGATGATTCTTTATTATTTGAAAGTATAGACTAGTGCCTTCCGATTGGTCTTATTTAGAAAAAAAATGTTCGTAACTATAGTTCTTTCATAGATCTAGATCATATCACAAAATTGCTTAGCGATACATTATATTGCATACATACTTCAATATGTACATGCTTGACTTCACAATGATATTATAACATTCGTGATATACTGTTTATCTAGTATATAAAAACTTCTTATTAAGTATATTGGTTAGCGATCGGTAAAACCTTGGTTTGATTCCCGGTAGAAACAGAAACGTTTTGGTCTAATAAAAATGCTGATATGATTTGTCTATGTAAATTTGATTCAATGAAACTGAAAAAAGACTAGTAGATTCAATATTAGTTGCTATTTTACTGCGGTTCGTTGTTTATAGATTGAGGTCAGCTAAATAGTTTTTTAGACTGACTAAATAAAGTTTGATCCATTTATGTTATCTAAACTCAATTGTTTTATACAATCCACTATCATGTTTTGATATTGATGTCTTTGAAACTCAATCTGTCATTACAGTTAACGTGAATTAGGTAATCTTAATTTATATAATTCTCGTGTCACAATGTTTGTCCTCAATGGGCTCCTAAACCACTTAACTGATTATATTAAAATTCGCACACCACGTGCAGTTCGATCCAACTTGAGAGATAGGATAGGTTTTATCCCGGAAATCCCTCGGGAACGGGAACTATGCGGGTTTTTCTTTGAAAACGCGGGCGAAGCCGCGGGCGGAAAGCTAGTACAATATATAAATCTCGTGTCACAATGTTTGTCCTCAATGGGCTCCTAAACCACTTAACTGATTATAATAAAATTCGCACACCATGTGCAGTTCGATCCAACTTGAGAGATAGGATAGGTTTTATCCCGGAAATCCCTCGGGAACGGGAACTATGCGGGTTTTTCTTTGAAAACGCGGGCGAAGTCGCGGGCGGAAAGCTAGTACAATATATAAATCTCGTGTCACAATGTTTGTCCTCAATGGGCTCCTAAAACACTTAACTGATTATAATAAAATTCGCACACCATGTGCAGTTCGATCCAACTTGAGAGATAGAATAGTTTAAATATGTAGGTACCACGGGCGAAGCCGGGGCGGACCACTAGTTAATTTATAACGAACTTAATTAATTTATAGCAGCCTATAGTTTATTGACATAATAAACTTAAGATAAGAGGGATTAAGTAGGAAATAAATTATGTTTTATTACTGTTGTAGAGACTGATAACAATCCTAAATAATATTATAAATTCGAAATTAACTCTATCTGTCTCTTCTTCACTCCTCAACCCAGCTGAACCGATGTGGATAAAATTTGGTAGAGATAGCGTGAGACTTGAGAAAGAACGTAGATAAAATAGATTTTGAAAGAAAGAAAATATGTACCTACGTTTAATCAATTTCATTTAATCAAATTTTATCCTAGAAATCCCACGGGAACGGGAACTATGCCGGTTTTTCTTTGACTACGCGCGCAAAGCCGAGGGCGGAAAGCTAGTTTATAAGCGACAAATTATTGCAAACATTGAGCGCTTCTTCAATTATTAAGAATAACAGCTGCATACCTAGTATAAAACAAAGTCGCTTTCTCTGTCCCTATTTCCCTATGTCCCTTTGTATGCTAATCTTTAAAACTTCGCAACGGATTTTGATGCGGTTTTTTTAATAAATAGAGAAGGAGAGGTTCAAGAGGAATGTTTTAGTACCTATATAATTTATTAGGTTTTAGACAAAGCGGGCGAAGCCGCGGAGGGTAAGCTAGTAGATAATATGTTATTTAATTTTTTTGTTCGCAGATACAAATTGTGTCTTGCTGCTCACATTATGTTAAGGAAAGCAATATTAATATTCGGTTGGACCGTTTTATTTTCATTTTTGACCGGTTCAACAGGTAAGTTCTTTTTTATTAGGGTTCCGTAGCCAAAATGGCAAAAACGGAACCCTTATAGTTTCGTCATGTCCGTCTGTCCGTCTGTCCGTCTGTCCGTCTGTCACAGCCGATTTACTCGGAAACTATAAGTACTACAGTGATGAAATTTGATGGGAATATGTGTTGTATGAACCGCTACAAAAATATGACACTAAATAGTAAAAAAAAGAATTGGGGGTGGGGCCCCCCATACATGTAACTGAGGGATGAAATTTTTTTTTTCGATGTACATACCCGTGTGGGGTATCAATGGAAAGGTCTTTTAAAATGGTATAAAGTTTTCTAAAAAACATTTTTCTTAAAGTGAACGGTTTTTGAGATATCAGCTCTCAAAGTCGTAAAAAGTATGTCCCCCCCCCTCTATTTTTATAACTACGGGGTATAAAATTCTAAAAAAAATAGAGGTGATGCATGCTAATTAACTCTTTCAACGATTTTTGGTTTGATCAAAGTATCTCTTATAGTTTTTGAGATAGGTTGATTTAACTGTAATTTATTATATTTGCTGCTACGGAACCCTTTGTGCGCGAGCCCGACTCGCACTTGGCCGGTTTTTATCTGATTATATGTTAAGTTAATGTAACGTTTTTGTTTGATTCGCGATATAATGTTTTAGAAAAAATTCATATTCAGTAATAATATATAGTATCGATTACGACCTCCATAATTTTCTTGGTTCACTTTTTATTTTATTTCATTTCAATTAATATTATACCTACTTCAAAATTAAAGACAAATCACTATTTTCAATTAGACAGGAGTTAACGTGGGACTTTTGAACATAAACGATCCTAATCGAATAATAGGTACGTATGCAACTTTAATAAACCGGCACCATGATATTTAAAAAAAAATGTGAAATATAGGACAAAAGCACAATTTTTAAAGTCGGTTAATCGATTCACATAACCAACAATAATGTTTTATTACTCTTCATACCTTCATAATTTGTATGAATCATTTAATGCAATATGCGCCATTAGGTACACATTATTATTTTATATTTCCTATTATACGAGTTATTTAATGTAAAAAATACCCGTAATGATGATCGATTTTTTTCATGATTTTCCTGGTTTAATCCATACTAATATTATAAATGCGAAAGTAACTCTGTCTGTCTGTCTGTTACTCAATCACGCCTAACTACTGAACCAATTTGCATGAAATTTGGTATAGAGATATTTTGATACCCGAGGACATAGGATAGGTTTTATTCCGGGAATCCTACGGGAACGGGATTTTCTTTGAAAACGCGGGCGAAGCCGCGGGCGGAAAGCTTATAGTTGAATATAATATACAAGTTGATCCGGCTGAACAAATGTAGAGTATATAAAATAAGATATTGACCTATTTTCAGAACTACTAAATAAACACAAATTTATTTGAATGAGTACTAACTCATACGTATTATACCTACTATGGTATAATACGTACGAATGGACTCCATACGTATTAATTTTTATTAATTTTCCCTCATTTTAACAACTCATAGGTAATGCAAAACATTAGAGCGTGCTCTACGAACGAAAAAGCCAAAACTATTTTTCTGATGTTATCCCAGAATCTCCAAAATATAATATTATTGGAAAAATTTTCAGAAATTAAGTTAAATAATTTGTCACATTTAAATTCTAAAATTCTAAAATTCATCTAACTCTAAAATTTATTATTTTAAAATTATAATTTGTCGTAATAAAAGAAACTAAATCCACTATCCTTTTCCAGGGGTTTACCTATCAAACCTATCGCAGGAATGCTTCAACTGCCTCTGCTACGTATCCACAAACTGCGATACCTCCCACGAGTGCACAGGGGGGTACTGTGGACCCTTTAATATATCCAGGGTGTATTGGGTTGACGCTGGCAAGGTGACCCTACCTGATGATGACCCGGAGCGGAATCATGGTGAGTAAGGTCGTTAATATTAATGTAGGGCGATACACCCAGTGGTGGGCTGCGTGGAGGGATTTGTTATAAAATCAAACTAAAATGTACTAATTAATTTATTACTAAAATCACTGTTCTACTTGTTTGTTACAAAACATTGTTATATTATATGTTAATTACTATGTTAAACATATGTTATGTTATCTATACTATATATACTATAATATTATAAAGAGGAAAGGTTTGTATGTAGGTATGTATGTATGTATGGTTTTCACGCATAAACTACTGGACCGATTTTGATGAAATTTGGCACAGATAATCTTTAGACCCTGAGAAAGAACATAGGCTACTTTTTATTGCGAAATATGTACCACGGGCGAAGCCGGGGCGGACCGCTAGTGTTATATATGTTTAATGTTAATGTTATGCGTCGCGACGCTAATATGTTATTTCGTGGACGGAATTAATTTATGTTAAACGCCGCCCGCGATACCTAGTATTGCTGACTAGGCTGTTCGGTGGTCATTGCACCGAACAATTAATCTATACTAATATTATAAAGCTGAAGAGTTTGTTTGTTTGTACGCGCTAATCTCATGAACTACTGGTCCGATTTGAAAAAAGATTTAAGTATAGCTATAGATAACTTATAATTCTTTTGAATGAAATATGATTTTTCTGCAATTAATTCCTTTCAAAATAATAATGAATTATATTAAAATTTCAGCCTGGGAAGACTGCGCGCGTGACTTCACCTGCTCGAAACGGATTATTTCAGGATATCTGTCGAAGTTCGGTCAGGTCAGTCACACGTTCCACAACCAGACTGTGTTTATTGTGCTTAATGTTTATTGTTTAATTTGTATTATGTATGTATTGTGTATAGATTTTCATTATTATAATTTAATGTTTTATAATATCAAAGCTGAAGATATTTTTCCTCCATGATATAATATGTTGATGATAAGATTTATACGTATATGTATGTATGTAGCCAAAACTTCTGAAAATATTTTGTTTAATAATGAATTTATACCTACCTGTGTCATTTTTTGTTTATTATTATTACATCTAACAGGACAAAGAGAATTTAAACAAAGCAGATCAAAAAAAATTTTACCGCATGTAGTAAAACTGAAACAAAAACCAATTCAATAGGTCTAACAGGTTCCAGTATATAGTTTAACAGCTGATAATCAGCTTATCTGCCCGATATTTAACCTTAACCACTTTGCAAATCAAATGTGACGCTATTAGCAGAATTATCTGGTCTAGAAGAGGAAATGATTTCTTTGGATAGCTCGAAAAAAAGTTTCTTAATTTTTACAGTACCTACCTACTCATGTATGGTTATACAGGGTCTACAAACTACAAATCTATTATTTACAGGTTATAGTTTAATTCTCATTTTACACAAACGTATACGAAATAATTATTAAATTAGTCATTCGCCTTCAAGTTGTCAGAACTAAACAAAAATTAAATTGGACACCCAGAAAAAGTTCTGGGTGGTAACGACGTCCTTACCTTAAAACCTTATCACTAATTATAAAATGTTATTTTTCCAGGATTGCAACAAAGACGGCGTCACCAACTGCTTCGACTTCATGATGGTGAACGGCAACGGTGGCTACAGTTGTCACAAGCCGCTGAATATGTCCGCCAATGGGCGGCGATGGTTGAAGAGATTTGATGAGTGCAAGCGGTCGATACCAAATTTTGAATAAAGCTTTTTACCTTATAATAATTGTGTTTTACTCACGAAAATGAATGAATGTGATTCTAATAACTTCTATTCTACTTAGTAAACTTAATTTAATGAATTGACCAAATAATTGAACAAGGGAGTTTATGGTCATATTATGTTCTTTTCCAGACATCTATGTAGATGCTCCCATTGTAAAATTAACAAAAAAGATATAAATATTCATTGCGACAGTAGAGATGACGATAAATTTTTTGGCGAAAATTATTCCCATATAAACGCCTTTCCCAGTAATCTCTATAAGTCCGCTGCCAGCGGATATAAACCTCTCCTGAGGCAAGTCGATTGTTTTAGATTTTTTGAATTTTGATTTCTGAAACAAATCAAAGATAACAACTATTAGTCTTAATCAGTTGTTACTGTTAATTTAAAGGTACGATTGAATAACATGCAAAGTATTCAAACTTAAAAGTGTCAAAATTAAATTTTGCCATAAAATATCATATAACGTTAGATAAACTAGTACCTATTACTTAAAATTTAACATAGTTTTTGCATGGGGTTAGTTATAACGCGTTTGAATATTCCGCGCAGGACGCAATGAAAATTCATGAGACCTCAATTTCGTCTCATTAAAATGGTTTCCAAGCTACGAACAAGATTGGATGTAATTTACTTTTTTCACTTTACTATTGTACCTCGGAGCATGCATTCAAAACTTGCATTAATACAAAGTGCTAGTTGAACACTCAGGACGTATTTTTACTCTGAATTATAGACTAACTAGTAGCAAACACTTGTTAGGAGTGGAATTAGAAGCATAAGATTTTTCTGTCGAGTTGTTTCTTTAAAAACACCGTAGAAGGAAAAGACTTCGCACACCCTTCGGAGAATTATTTGAGAAAGTTGTTGATAATAAAACTAATAAAACCTTCTGCAATAAAATAGTATTATTTAAATATAATAGAGCTTAAAAAACACCGCCCATACGCATTTGCCGAGGCTTAAGACTATATTTTGCAGGCCTTACGCCTCAACAAAGAAAAATAAATTAAGCATACTTACCAAAAAGCATAAGGAAAAATGATAACTTCTCAAAACATTCCATGTTTTATTTAAAAAGATGAATATCTGCACCACACATAAACACATTCCTCGCTACTATTTGTCATGGTCGTGTTTTAATATTATCCTGTCAGGTTACGAAGGCGTTTCATTTCATGGTGCATCTCCGAGATTATGGTACTGTGAAATTTCCTGATATTATTGTATACTGTGGTATGGTATTATTATTATACATTCCTGCTACATTGTTACATATTGAGACTTGATTGAGACATTTTGATTTGTGACTGTAGGATCTTTTTCTGGTGTAACCATGGTGTAACTGATGATAATAATTATGCTCATACCATTCCTGTACATAACAAAACTTACATAGTTACTTATCTTTATTATTTTTTACATTTAAGATATTGTGGTGCCTATGGTCACAGATTAGATAATAGTTATGGTTCTGCGACGAAAAAAAAAAGTTCAGAGATATAGCAATAAACAACAAAAAAGAAACCGTCCCGATTATATTATTAACAAGCACAGGCGAAAAATAATTAATCTCTCGAGACTCGAAAGCGAGTACAGTATCTGGGTCGTTCAGGAAATGATATTTCCAAGGGAGGACCTTCAGAGGGCACTCGGAATCCTCTTATACAAAGGTTTGTGCGGATGTGTCGAAGAAAAGAACATATTTTTGAAGGGAATAAAGCTCGGTAAGGCACTTATGGTATGGTGAAAAATATACAGGTATTAATGCCGAAAATATTATGTAGAGGTATCCCTCTACATAATATTTTCGGCATTAATTATCATTAAAATATATGTAGGTACCTATTATATTGCTTAGGTTCGATTTGTGCCTATTTGTGTAAATATTGTTCAAAACTACTGAGCAATCTGATCTATTTAAATAAAGAGTCGTAAAATATCATACCTATAGGCTAGAGCAAGAGTTACATTAACAAAAATTAAAAGAAAAACACCGTAATAAAGTGGTAAAATTATTAAAAATTTATAAGAAACAAAAGTTGAAATAAAAAAATGCATGCACTGCCCGGGAATCGAACCCGGGTCGCAAGAATGGGAATCTTGCATGATACCACTACACCAGCAGTGCTTGAGAGCTGTGTGCGAAATCATCGTATTATTTATATGCTACATCATTTTCTAATTTAAAATTAATAACGGTTATTTTTTTGTTGTACAGAGTATATAATCCATACTAATATTATAATTTATAAATGCGAAAGTAACTCTGTCTGTCTGTCTGTTACTCAATCACGCCTAAACTACTGACCCAATTTGCATGAAATTTGGTATGGAGATATTTTGATACCCGAGAAAGGACATAGGCTACCTTTTATTGCGAAATAATATGTACCACGGGCGAAGCCGGGGCGGACCTCTAGTATATAATATGTTTAAGTACATGAAAATGTTTTATTATTTAAACCTGTGATTTAAACACTACATAATTATTGTCTGTATTCGTAATAATAAAATCTACCTATAAAATATCATTATGTATTTTATTCACCTAATACAGCAGAGACTACTATCCAAGTTCATACTACGCGTGCAAAACTGTGTGAATATTGTTTTCGAATAAATATATAATTATAAGGTGTACTATCATACCTACATATAATATGTAAGTACTTACACTTATCCTTTTTAGAGTTCCGTACCTCAAAAGGAAAAAACGGAACCCTTATAGGATCACTTTGTTGTCCGTCTGTCCGTCCGTCCGTCCATCCGTCCGTCTGTCAAGACCCTTTTTCTCAGGAACGCGTGGAGGTATGAAGCTGAAATTTATATCAATTACTCAGGTCTACTGTCCCTTGAAGGAGTGAAAAAATCAAACTTCTAAGCCAATGCAATCAAAAGATACAGCCGTTTATGCCGCAAATTTTCGACACTTGCAAGGGAATCAAAACCTACAGGGTGCTTCCCGTGAACTCAGAATCTTGAAATTTGGTACGAAGCAACGTCTTATAGCATAGATAAAGGAAAAATTACGAAAACCATAAATTTTTAGTTACATCACATACGGAACCCTCGGTGCGCGAGTCCGACTCGCACTTGGCCGGTTTTTTTCATAAGTGACGAAAATGGTTTTTATCTAAGAAAAACATGTAAGTTCCCAATTTTCTATCAAGACTAAAACCCAAACTCTATTTCATCTACGTTCTCTTATAAACAGCTTTAAAGATAATCTTCTTATATATAAAATTCTCGTGTCACAATGTTAGTCTGCATACTCCTCCGAAACGGGTGGACCGATTCTCATGAAGTTTTCTGTGCATATCGGGTAAGTCTGAGAATCGGCCAACATCTATTTTTCATATGTACCACGGGCGAAGCCGGGGCGGACCGCTAGTATAATATAATATTAAACAAAATACAAATGAAGCGTTTTATGGAACGCATTATAAAATGTTCCATTTAAATACAACTGCATGTAAATTATGAGCTAACGAGAAAGCGACGCAATATACATTATTTATCTTCAATAATTATTCATGTTTATTACACTGCGTTGAAGTAATAATTAACGTTTGCTATAACCAAACATTAATTAACCGACTAAAATAAACTAATAATTTTGCAGTTCATGCGATTACTGTTAAATAGCTCGTCAATTGAAATTGAAATTTATTTGAATGGCATACCTACATCTAACTACAATATTAGTAATAAGGACATTTTATTTAATTTAGTAGATATATAATAATTAATTACATACAGTGGTTTGTGGTGTATTCTTTGAATTCATCGGATCGTCTCAGTGCATTAAGTCTTTTTCTCACAATTTGCTTATAATATCTCTCTCCTACAGGTAAATATTAAAAACATTTCAACAAAACAAATTCTCATGGAGTGACAAAATTTATATCACATCTGAAAAGTTTAAGTATCCATAGTTATATGAAGGATATACCTACCTTAAAAGAATGTATAAAAAGCATCTTTAAGTCATTATTTAGTAATCTTTATATATTTATCATATTTTAAATATACATACGTATACTCTAAGCCCTAAGGCCTAAGCCTAAGGTACCTGTTGAAATTTTTTAATTTAAACTAGCGGTTCGCCCCGGCTTCGCCCGTGGTACCTACATGTTTACGTTTTTTTCATAAAAAGTAAAAACTATCCTATCTCTGAAGTTGGATCGAACTGGCACATGGTGTGCGAATTTTATTATAATCGGTTAAGTGGTTTAGGAGTCCATTGAGGACAAACATTGTGACACGAGATTTAGGTATATATATAAAGATTTCAAACGATAATGAAAATTGTACCTATCGGCTACTGCATAATGCATATTTGTGCATAATTCGTCATTGGTTAAATTTGTTAAACACGGAAACCTGTTAAATTAATAAATTTTACCATGAATTATTTTAATTTGACTGAAGTTAACCAGAAATCATTGGTTTATCGTCAACCACAAAGTTCGAAGCAACACAATACAAACAATATGTATACTATTATATTTTACCATGCGGTTTCGTGAAGCCACCATCTTCAGGGATTTATTAGTAACATTTCATAATTTCATATTTTCTACCAACTCTAGTACCTAAACCTAATACCTATGTCACAGATTAGAGAATAGTTACTTCTATGTCTAGTACACACTAGAATTTACTTAAACTAGCTTTGCTTTACTATTACAAGATGGCGTTAAACTAAATTGAAATATATTTTATTTGTATTTTATCGTCTCCATTATATGTTTTAGTATACAGTCAAAAATAATAAATAATAATACTTTTGCGTATGGTGTGTCTAGCATGTAATTTTTAAATTCCATAATAAAAATTAGAGCTTTATTATTATGTTATTCATTTTCTTTACCTCCCTTCCTTGTCGCTAGAGGCAGCTCAGTAGATTTCCGCATGCGTACTTGGCTTCCTTTTTTTTCAATGTCCCTGAATTTCATGAATGGCGCTCGTTCACAGCCAGTCGTCAGTACAATAATAAAAATTTAATTTAATGTTAGAAAATGTCAGAACAAATAACTTTTAAAAATAGTAAGGAACCAATTAGATAGTGTTGTGAATAGAAGACATTGGGTTTTCCCGCTCAAATTTGACAATAAAAAGTAAGTAAATGTAACGTTTGAATTTGGAATTATATTTACTGTTTAGAAACGGAACGTAAATATGTAATTGGTTAGTTTTTCTATTTAAATTTTAATTACATTGCGGTTAATTTACAAATAAATATAACGTGCATAGAGGAATCGTGCCTATATTTTAAACGCCGTCTCTATTTCCTTGAAAACAAAACTGCGGTAATTTTATCGATTTGACACTTAGCCCAATTCAATGTTGTAAATCGTCTCTATGCAAACTTTTTATACAATACGAATGGCCTTGAGAAATTAATTTTCTTGTAGTTCAAAGATAACCCTATAGGTTACAATTTAAAATTCAATGTTTACCTTTACTCATTATACTTAACTTCATAAATTTCCAAATAAAATGATTGGTATATATTTTACAAAAATGTACTTGAATATTTATTGAACTTGTATGATGTTGGAAGTTGGAACTGTCATGACAACTGCCCTATTGCGTAATTTTCTTGCGAGTAAAATATCGGAACGAAGAAAATTAGAATCTATAAAGTCCCACCATATAATATTATGTTTTATATTAAAATAAAAATAATAAAATAATAGATTTATATTAAATTAAATAAAGTCAAGTAAAAATAATATAAAAGGGATGTGAAGTAACGAAGGATAATAATTAAATAGGTAGTCGAGAAACGTCTAGGTTTTTAGGTCAAGAGTTCGTCTGCCAAACATATCATTATGTGCCAGACGATTCGTCTGCTAGGAGCGAAACGCAAGAATTGCGTGAGTTAAATACCTACTCATTTAATATACAGTGTTAGTTATATTAAAATAATAAATTTATATAAATTATTATAGTCTAAGAGGCAGTGTAACAAAAACATTATATGAAATATAATAGAGAATGAATCAAAGCAGTAAGTAATCAATTTTAATTTTCTTTGTTCCTCTGTTACATTCATTTTTAAACATTTTCATTTCATTAGGTTAAAGATTATTAATAAATAAAACAAAAATTCGATATCAATATAAAAAAAAACTGATTGATTTTATTTTCTTTGATTATAAAAATATTTTTTATCTGCAGCAAGTACAATGTCAAGTAGCCCGTTCCCTTACACCTGTGAGCTATGCGGCGCAGAGGGGTTGACGGACGAAGGTATGAGGTCCCACACCTTGGAGGCCCACGTGGCTGGCAGGCCAGATTGCCCGTTCTGCGACTGTACTGTACCACAACCACAGCTCGTGAGCCATGTGCAGAGAGTCCATCTCCATTATCTAACACCGGAGAGGGAATTAATGGCGTTCATAGATGACCAGAGTCCGGGGTAAGTTGCTCAGTAAATTTATATATTTATTACTGATACAAATATATTGAATTTAAGTACCTTACTGTTAACGAAGTCAAAATAAGAGACTTTAATATTGAATGTGTATGACAAATTTAAAAAATTAATAACATTTTAGTCGTTTTAGTCTTTGTCGGTTTATCTTCGAAATGACACTGCCGATTTTGGATGGGACAGGCAAAAATTTTTTTGAGTTTAGTTAGTAGTAGGGATGTAACGATACATGATTTTGCCGATACGATACCGATACCACAGACTAATAATAATATACTACGTATACAATACGATACCGATATTTGTAGTAGTGTATCGGCGATACTGATACCGATACCGATATCGATGGCTTGGTAGAAAAATAAATAGTGAATTATGCATAAAAAGTTACCAACATTTAACAGAGAATCGTATTCTTTTAGATAAAAATGCCAAATCAAAAAACAACAAAACCATTTATTTTAGTATTATTATTTTACAAAGTCAGTTAAACTTTAAGTAATACACATACAATCAGTACCTAATAAAAGTTTACTATTGGTAGAGTTTTTTCAGAAAACAAAGTGCGCACGCGCGGGCGGCCTCCCGCATCGTTCATTGGGCGCGGTTTTTTGAATTGTTTGATATCGGTATCGGTTGTTTTATTATCGGCGATACCGATATTATATCGGCTTGCCGATTATATCGGCCGATATATCGGTATCGGTATCGGTATCGTTACATCCCTAGTTAGTAGCATCTGAAGAAAATTTGACAAAATTCTGATAATTCTTAAGTATATGCATAACGCTGGCTTGGCCAAATAAATTAATAATACATCATAATAAAACAGGAATCGAACTAAAGAGTTATGGAACAGTTTAATCCCAACAAACGCTTTAAACTACATATTATGTATTACGTTATAAGCCGCTTTGCATCGTGTAGTGCAGGGATTATTTTTAAGCGAAATATTTATGTTTTTAACAAGCTTTGTCGGCGGTATCACAGACTTGTTTTAATAAAAAGGAATTCTGGATATTCTAACTTGATAATAATTACACCAGTGGAAGTTCTATCAACATTAGTCCAGCCCTTAATATAATATTTAACTGATACCGAAATTCAACGTCTAACCCTTATCAACTTTCTAATTATTATCATTAGTAAGATAACAGGATGATATCGATTTATAATAAAACCTCACAAGCCCTCATAAATCTCCGTGCTTTGTTAGTTATTTTGTCTGTAATAAAACCGTGCTTTTCATGTCCACAACGACAATACATTGTTAAACGATATATTCTTTAGCTACGATACAATCACTTACCGCTAAGTAATTAACCATAAAGGTCTCCAGTAAAGCTCCCGTGTTTATGACTTCGTAAATGTTTCTCCATTCCACATAAATTTTACGGTAACATCATTTTAGGTATGACGAGGATTCAAAAATGACCACTACAGATAGCTGTAGCTATAACACGCCAGGGTCAATAAACGGATGGCACAGCCCTGTAGAAGTTTCAACTTCGTTCCATAACGGTGCAATTTCAAAGAATAATTACTATCACAATGGTTATCAAGAAAAGGATAACTCGAATTGTAATCATAGGAGTGAAAAAGATGAAGAACGGTTCTCGCGGTCACCGAAAAATATTAATCTAGTTAATGGTATAAAAAATATCAATATTAGTAATGGCGTGACGGGGAAGAAAACTCGGAGTAAGGAAAATTCGGTCGAAAATGAATTATTGAATGGACACGACAAAGAAAGTAAGTAATCGAAAGCTCGTCAAGTTAATCTGTATGGTATAAACTACCTATTAAGTTCGTCATTTAATGTTATATTTTTGTTATTATTGTAGTGAAGCACTACACGATAGCATAAGGAATTTATATCTGTTTCCAAAAGAACTTTAACAATTTTAGGTCTTCACTCGAGCCCTACCCACAATAATATGAATAACTATGATGGTTCGCCTAAAAATAGTAAGGTAGGAAAAAATTAAAAATAATTTATTGTAACTACTTACGCAATGGAAATTTGATTATCTTAACATTTTCTGTTTTAGCTTTCTATGGCGAGCGCTGGACAGGGGTCGCCTTTACGATCGCAACTAGCTTTAAAATTGAAATCGAATACACCAAAGAAATTAGCACCAACTCCTAGTCCAACTGTTCAAGTTAGTAAATTTTTTGATAATTGATACCTCTACTAAAATATATTTCAAATTCATTTGTTAACATTTCATTGCTTTATTAGAGAAAAATATTATTTTAAAATTGAATTATGCAGATTTATGCCCAATATGCCAATAATATTATGCTTATATCACAGAATAAAAATCAATTATTTATTCTGTGAACAGCGAAAACATGACTGTTGCTTTACCGCAGTCAATGTCAAGATACATCCATATTTTTTTTTACAAAATATGTATTGGCGGTAAATCTTCAAGTTGAAAATTTTAAAAATAAATTTTCTAAAAGTTTAGGTGAAAAAAATTCTCAAAATATTTTCAGTGCCTCTTATGTGATTTTACATCAACATGTCCGCGGAAATTGGAAGAACACATAAACCGAGCGCACTTCGATTTAACATCACCATCGGTTATGGGAAATGATAATTCTAATATCGATAACGCGACTTTGGGACTTCTAAATCCTACAATAAACTTGGATAATCCAACTTTGGCGTTGAGTGCGATGGCTATGTCACCTGGGCCCCATAGCTCGTCATTTCAGTGTCCAATATGTGAAAAGGAATTTGCAAATGGATCGGAAGTAGAAGTTCATGTTAATGTGGAACATCGAGATATATTGAGCCCTCAGAAAGCTGTGAGTATATAATTATAATCATACTCAGTATTAATCCAATGCAGTTTAAAAGTTAAATACAACACTTAACTTTTAAACTGCATGATTGTAAATATAACAGAACAATCTGTTAGTATGTCGTAAACACGATCTCGAAGTGACTTGTTTGTAAACATAAAAGCTTTTACATGAATAATCTTAAACTAGCCAACACCAAACATTCTTCATCTAATTTATTTACTTCTAGGAAAGAATTAATTATATTAATAAGCAAGTTATCACATTTTTAGGACCAAGTGGACAATGCATCATGTGACGATGTTGTTATGATGGAAGAGAGTCCTGTTAGCAACTGTCCAATTTGTTGTCAGCCGCTTCCACTATCACAACATGAATTGGTAAGTGTATTTGAAACTATTCTAGAAATATTTTGGGGAGATTTTACAATTTCTTGATATGTTATGTTTAGCTTACCATTAAATAACAAATGTATGAAAAATGAGGTCAAAAGATGAAATTGGCCCTCACTGTTCTTAGTAATAAAACTGCAATATTAAGCATATCTGCAATTTTAATCATCTGACCAAAATTCAACTTTAGAATCTATAAAATCTTGATTGAATCCACTTGGAAATTAGCCAAGCTCTGTCGGTTAGTATGCATACTAGTATAAGCATTGAAACTTAAGTGAAATTTTTACTTTAATCCATTGAGATATATACATATGGAGACGACACCGCCTACATCACTTGAGCGTTTTTTTAATGGTTTTAAAGTGAAACGCATCAAATATGCCTTCGTGTGTGTTACAATATTGCACAAATAATACAAATAATATGGAAAAGTGCAAAGGAATAACTTTCATCGGTAAGTACCTAACTAGATAATAATTTTTAAAACTTATAGAGCAAAAAAATGGTGCACAGATTTTGTTCGTGGTGTCTCCTCTATACGTAGTAATATTATCTCAATGCTTTAATCAGAAGATATAGCAGAGCAATTACAACGTCACACGGCTATGAGATCAAGAACTTATAGCATTAGTAATTTGTTAATTCACTACTGTATAAATTGTTCAAAAATTGTAGGTAATTAAACTCATTAAAAATGTTTATAGATTCAACACATAGAGGAGCATTTTGAAAGGGGTGAAGATGTCGGAGCTTCCACTTTATCTGATGCTGAGAGAGAGGCACAGAGGACCAGGGAAGAACAGGAATTTCAATTACTCAGAGTGAGTTTAAATATTTTTAAGGTTAAATATGAACCAAATTATTGTTTTAATATGCATGAACCCAAAACAATGTTTTGTCAATGTTCAAACTTTTTAGTTTTGATTTAACAATAAGATTAAATTTAAGTTTGTAGCATATATTGTAATTAATTATTAAGTTACCTACATTTATCACTATTTGTAGGGATTTTAAATTCAACCTAGAAAGGTTTTATTCCTTACAAAATGATTTTATATGTCTACCTTCAACAATAAAATAATAATCGACTAAAAAAAATAATGAACACAACTAAGCATAACCAAAACGACAGTTATGTCCGAGAGCCCAACGGAAAGTGTGTCAAATCAGCGTTCAGCTCATTTTTATAACCACCCACTCGGTTCGGGTTGCCAGTTGGGAATTAATTTATAACACTATAATTTATTAATAACTAGCTTTCCGCCCGCGGCTTCGCCCGCGTTTTCAAAGAAAAACCCGTTCCCGTAGGATTTCCGGGATAAATCCTATCCTATGTTCTTTCTCAGTTATCAAAATATCTCTATACCAAATTTCATGCAAATTGGTTCAGTAGTTAAGGCGTGATTGAGTAACAGACAGACAGATAGAGTTACTTTCGCATTTATAATATTAGTATGGATAATTAATAATTAAACTGCCTATTTTAGGCTCAATATGGTATGGAAGAAGATGAAGAAGGCTACAGTAGTAGAGCAGCGAGTAGCTTGAAGCGAGCGGTGTACAGTGGAGCCCTATCTGTCGCGGGTTACTATGAACGTAGTGTAGGGCTCCGACGGGCCTCCGCATCCGGCCTTGATACAGGGTGTTCTAAAACTAGTGGTATGGACAATTTTTCAGATAGCGTGCAAATTAAATTAGAAAAAAAAAATGTGTGCGTGTACTAGTGTCTAGTGTACACACGTAAGAAGTGAAACTTCTTTATGACCTTATTTTTCAAAAAATAATTTACTATATGCAACTTTACAGAAATACGTCAATCACGCGTTTAAGGGATAAAAACAAGATGGCGCGTAACGAAAAAATGTCACACTAAACTTTTTTCCAACTCCGATAAAGAAGTTTCACTTCAAAAAACAATGATTTTTCCAAAATGATTTATTGTGATTTTAAATCATATTTTTATTCACTTTATGTTATTTAATCCACAGGTATTTTAGAAAGGATAGTGCAACTAAACGCTCAAAATCCAAGTATAGTTAAAACATATTTGTGTAGTGCGGTGGACCACTATGCCAGTACATATGGAGACAGAGGCTGGGGCTGTGGATATAGGTGAGAATTTATAATAAAATACAAATAAATTGTTACTTGTGAGTGCTGAATAAAAAAAAATGTGTCCTGGAAGGAAGTTGTGCTTTAGGTTGGATTTAAGTAAAATGTAAGTACTCTATATTGAAACCACAGAACAGTAAGAACAAATAGAAGTGTGATGTGGGCGTGGCCCACGTGTCACTAGTAAGGTAAGATTACCTAACTTGCTCTCAGTTGTGCGCAGAAAAATATTTGAGTCGGTTGTCAGCTGTCAAACCTTTTTTCCATATTTATTCATTAATCAGGGCGTATTGTTCGGTATTAGAGTGGAAAAATGATAGCAGACGAAATAATATCAGCATTGGAGGCATTTCATACCATCGGTAAGTCTTATTTTTATTTATTTTACATATAATATTTTATGTTATAACTACGCTTGCCGTAATTTGTCAAAAATTTATAAAAATATCTAGTCAAAATGAACCTTAGGTCATAAGCAATTAGTACTATTATAGATTGAACAGCAAACAAGGCTTTCTGGAATATTATTGCAATAAACAAACGAATGTCGGTTTAGTGATGGTTGTGGCGCACATCGACAGTATCGATACTTTAGAAAAGACAAACATTATAAATATTAAATTTTATTTTATTTTTCCTTAGCTTTCATTTGTACAATTTATTTATAGATTTCCCAATAAGGCTAATTTATAAGAGAATTGGATAAATGCAACGGGACGTGTTAACTGGATGCCGAACAGCACTAAGCAGTCTAACAAAGGCCACCGATACATCTAACCTACGGCATTTCCAACATTTAAAATAATGCATATTTTCTGTTTGTATTTTGTAAATATAGATTTATACTATTATATTCCATTTTTTATTTAATAATAATAATTCGTACTTAGTAGTAATAAACATACTCCAAAATGTGACACATTATGCTATACTCATAATAGAAAGAAAAAAAAAACGGGTTGCACTCCGGGAGTGCCGGCAGAAGTAAAAACTTGATTATTAACGTTGAGCATGTTTGATATTACGTCTTACGCTTTTTCGATCAGGTCACGTGTCCTGACGCGAGTTTAAGATTTTATACCCATTACAGAAAAAGTGCTCAACGCGCCGCTAAAGAAGTTTTCACTTCAAAAACGCACAAAAAAATTATTTAGGTATTTGTAAATTATCGATAACTAGCGACCCGCCCCGGCTTCGCACGGGTGCAATGCTGATACGAAATATACTACAGAAAAACTGTGAACGTTGTATAATATAAAAACATAGCGGCCCGCTCCGGCTTCGCACGGATAGCCGGGCGGCCGGCCGGTACCGCCGCAAACGCTACGTCCCGCAATTTTTAAATCTGTAATATCTTTGAAAATATTCACTTAAATCATACGGTGTAAAGGGCCATATAGATCGATATTAAATGTACAATGTATTCAAGGTATTTAATTGGTTAAGGATTAATGCTGTTTTGGTTAAAATCGCTTTGAAAATTAGCCATTATTTGTCGTAAAAAGTAAATGACAAAAAAGTTATTGTGGGTTATCCATAAGAGATAGACATATACCATCACGGACTTTTCTGTAGACCTTTTCAATGTGTATAATACTTAGTACATTATTTTGATAAAACTCGTAGGGTTCAGCCTGCGTTTGCAATGTAAGCGGAAAACATGTAATTTTTTACGACATCACATTAGAAACCTCAAAAATAAGAGTACTTCTCCACTATTTAATGGATGGTATTATACATATAAACCTTCCTCTTGAATCACTCTATATATTAAAAAAAACCGCATCAAAATCCGTTGCGTAGTTTCAAAGATTTAAGCGTACAAAGGGACATAGGGACAGAGAAAGCGACTTTGTTTTATACTATGTAGTGATAGTGACAAGGCTGACATCCCTTAGGGCATAGCATCAGGTTAATATCAAGTTAATGTCATTAATGTAGAGTGACACAAATTTCAACCTTATCTCTATGTGTTGAGGTTCAAAGTTATATCTATTGAAACCTAACGCCCTCTGTTGTTGAATAGCTGAATGTTTTCGAATTTGGAATTTCTGAGCAAAGAGAAACAAAACAGCTGATATACCTAGGGATGTTATACTAAAATAAACTGTAACATCGTGCGTGAGGGTACATATTGAAATGCTGAATTGATTACCTAAGTCAGTTTTTACTCAAATCAAGCTGTCCAATAAAAGGTATAGTTTACTTGTAGTGTACTGTTTAGCTATCGGTTTAAATGTGTGGGTTTGGCGACAGTGGTTTTCATACTATACCCGGCGCGGTGAATGATGATCCCTATAACAGTTCGTCTTAGTGATTGCTCGTATGATGGGTCCTGTCGATACTTTACTATTTTATAGGCAAAGGCATGGTTTGTATTCAGCCACGTCGCGTCGGTAAACATGTTTTTACAAATATTATAAGAATTTTTTTAATAGAAATGAATTCTTAACTAATTTTTTTAACGTCTATTACGGGCTGGCCACGGACACCGGCGGCGCGACCGACGGCGCGACGGGCGGCGCGGCAAGTCGCGCGGCGCGGTAAGCATGCCACGGGCAGTTGCGTTCGCCGCCGCGACCAGTGTAGACGAGGAGACGAGATAGCTTTATCAAAGTTAGCTCGACGTTGTTTGGAGAGTAGCAGCTTTTATGCTCAAGATTTAATGTTTGGAAGATATAGTGGAGTACACGAATTAAATAGAAATCGTGTTACAGACGGAGAATTCCACCAAAAATATGAAAAATATAGGCATGATGAAAAATTATGTTGCGGGTGGCTAGACTTCCAAATAGCTGGTCTAGCTAGAATTTCTACAATAAAAGCTTCCGTCTCCATTTTCGCGAAAAAAAAACAAACTATTTTAAATTAAGTTCGCTCCGGGAGTAGTCGCCGCGTCTGCCGCTCGACTCCGTGGCCTGCGCCGTAATAACTCATACATTTGTTTCGATCGCTAGTCGTGCCGCGCGATTCGCTCGGGGAAATTCGCCGGTCGTCTCGCTGGTCGCCGCTGCGCGTGGCATGCCCAGTACATTTCCATACATTTGATTCATTCGCAAGACGCGCCGCCAGTCGCGCCGCGCGAATTTTCGCTATAGCGAATTGTCCGTGGCCAGCACGTTATGTTGTTGTTGTATTAATTTAATTTTTTTAGCATAGATTAAGTAGGTAAGTAAAACGAAAGTAAAAACATAAAAATGTGCCTTATCATTTTCACGTAATTTTTAACCTGTTTAACACAGTGTATATTATTTTATCATGAAAATGGAATCCCCCATTTAATTTGTCTATAAAACTTATGTTATCATAGGTAAGTAAATTAACGCGAACGGTAATTAATTAATTAATTATGCTGCGATCTTCTGTTCCATTCAATAGTGAATGAACTACAGCTTAAGCATGGAAAAAATGTGAACTCGTTTCCATTATCGAAATTTGTTTATCGATACTTTCCGCACTAGTCGATAAATGCCAACGATGTAAGTTTTGTAGGACGTAAACGTAAAGTCAGATTGATATAATTTCTCGTAAATGTTAAGAATTGTTATAATTCCAACGGAATATCATTGTTTTGGCATAAAGCTACGTAAAAATTAATAAATGCCTTTTTTAGACGCCTCCAATACGTTTCTAATTTAATGGTGACGCCATTACAAGTTTGTCTCTTGAGAATAACTGTCAGTGTCATAGGAATCATCATTCGCCGCGCCGGGTATAATTATGACATTATAGCACTTCTATTTGTTCTTACTGTTTTATTTTTATTTTATTTTATACACTTGAAAGTTGAAACATATAAAATACAATGTAATGCTGTAATTTATACTGTGTGTTCTTATGGTGGAATAAATTATTTTTACTTTATTGCGTGTGCGCATAGCACACATACTCGTAGTTCCACTTGTTCGGTGCAATGACCACCGAACACCCTAGTCAGCAATACTAGGTATCGCGGGCGGCGTTTAACATAAATTAATGCAGTCCACAATCAGCAGTCCACAAAATAACATATTACCGTCGCGACGCGTACATAACATTAACATTAAACATATTATAACATAACATAAAAATCTAACAGAATAGTTAACATATAATATAACAATTATTTACAATAGCATTAACAGTAACATTAGCAAGTAAAGTATAACAGTGTTTTGTAACAAATAAGTAGAACAGTGATTTTAGTAATAAATTAATTAGTGTCAATTTTAGTTTAATTCTATAACAAATCCCTCCAACACTAGCCACGCAGCCCAACACTGGGTCTATCGCCCTACATATTGGTCCTTCGAGCTATCGTAGCGGGATCACGGGATTCGGGAATTTACGCCTCTCGTATCTCGTTGAGAGTCAGCGCCGCCGGGCTGACGCGCTAGTGTTGTGAGTAACAGTGAGTGAACAATTAAGTGGGTGTAAGTTGTAAAGCTGTTGACAGTTCCAGAACAAGTGAGTTCGTTCCATTATTTTTTTAACTAACAACATCATGGAAGACATTTACGAAGCGCAATCGGAGCTTTTCTCTTTCCTAGAAAAGCTTTACATTAATTTAAAAAAGGATGGGGAAGAAAGGAAAATGTCCTCAGGGTATATTAAAAAGAAGTTAGACATTTTGGAATCATATTGGTCTGAGTATCAGGCCAATCATGAAAAATTATTGCCCTACGAAGACAGGGAGCGCCCTTACTTCGCCCGAAGGGAGTACGACCGCTGTAATACACTATACCTGGAAATTAAACAGTATATAGCTAGGGTGTCGAAAGAATTGGCCACGAAATTTCCAAAAACATTTACAAGCACATATAATCAAGGGGAAGGTCCAAGTAAGCAACTAACAGAAACAAATGAACAGACTGAACAAGGTGTAATTTCATCCGCACCCATTTCAATAGGGTCAAGTAAATTGCAAGAGATGTTGCATAAGCAAGCAGTTAATTTTAAAGCTTTAATGAGAACAGTGAACAGCATTGATTTAGAAAAAATAACAACTAAATGGAAATTTGAGGATGTACTACAGCAATTGAACTCGCGATGGGGCGTAATAGACTCTCTGCACTGGGAGATTGATAGTATTTTGGATGGGGAAGACCATGAGTATGAAAATGCCTTCACTCATCACGAAGGTATTTTTGACCGACTCAAAGAAGCAATCAACACCAAGCTTTGGTCTGTATCCCACAGAGAACATATTACACCTCAAGTTGATATACCAATATTCACGGGCAACTATCAGCAATGGGTTTCCTTTAAAAATTTATTTAATGAAATAGTACACTTCAACCCCACCTTATCCAATGCACAGAAAATGCAATATTTAAAGAGCAAAATTAAGGGCGATGCTGAACGCCTCATTCAGCATTTGCAAATAAGTTCGGAGAATTATATAGCATGTTGGGAAATTTTGAATCATAGATATGAAAACAAAAAACTAATATTTGCATCACATATGAATATGATTTTAGGCCTGCCAAACATGCAAAATCAATCGCTAGTACAACTTAAGAAAATGTATGATGCCACAAAGGAGAGCTTAAATGCAATTAAAAACCTAGACGTCGACATAAGCTCTTGGGACCCCATTATAGTACATATTTTAGCGCTCAAATTAGACAATGAATCTCATTCCGATTATGTGGAATCATTAAAACAACCAAGAGAGCTACCGGTTCTGCAAGATTTTTTGGATTATTTAGAGAGCAAATTTACCATGTTAGAACAATCTAGAAGAAAACAAGAACCTGGCATTCAAAAATCTTCGTATATAAAGCCCAACTTCTATCCGACATATTCTCAAGAAATTAATCGTCTGCCAAATTATGTGAGAAATAACAATTATCAAGTAAACCAGCAAAACTACTCTGGAAATCGCCACTCTCCAAAGCCTATTATGAAAACATATCACTTATCATCTAAGATTAACATAACTTGCCCTCTCTGTAATTTAGAACATGGATTATACAGATGCAGGACATTTTTAGACCAACCGAATGAAATTAAATTTAAAACATTAAATAGATTAAACATTTGTATAAATTGTCTATTTTCGCATAATGGAAAGCCTTGCTCATCACTTCATCGGTGTCGGGTATGCAACCGAGCGCATAATACGATTTTGCATGACGCAATAAGTCAGCGATCGTCGACCTCAGAACGGCCAGTAATGTCCAAAACAATAAGCAATAATTCTTCGAATAAAAACGGGGCCAACATGTCACACGTGTCGCAAAATGATGTTTCAGAAATTTTGCTTTCAACAGCTATGTTAAGGGTACGGAGCAGCAATGGTACATATATAACTATGCGAGCACTCATAGATCAGGGGTCACAAATATCACTGATAACAGAAAATGGTGCACAACAATTGGGGTTGAAACGGGAAGCATGTCATGGGGTTATATTCGGGGTTGGACAAAACAGAAACAATTGCAAGGGAAAAATTAACATTAAATGCGCGTCGATATACAACAACTTTGAATTCAACACAGAAGCATATATAATGAACAATTTAATTAAAAATTTACCAAGTTTAACATTTGAAAAACCAACATGGAATTACATAAATAAAATAAATTTAGCAGATCCGGACTTTAATGTAAGTAGACCAGTGGACTTATTGCTTGGAGCAGATATTTACTCAACAATCGTTTTAGAAGGGATGATCAGAGGAGACTGCACAACACAACCACTCGCTCAACAAACACATTTAGGGTGGATTTTATGTGGTAATGTGCATACTTTTCAATGCAACATGGTATTAACAAACATGGACAACATTAAACAATTTTGGGAAATGGAAGAAATCACGGAAACAGAAGAATTATCAACAAAGGAATTAGCAATAGCACAATTCAAAAATTTAGAGAAGAAATTAAACAAACAACCAGAGCTAGCACAACAATACAGAGATTTTATTCACGAATATCAGCAATTAAATCATATGCGTCGATCAACAAGTAATTTATCAAAGGAAATATTTTTACCACATCACTCAGTTTTACGACAAGAATCCACCACAACCAAACTTCGGGTGGTATTCAACGCTTCAGCGAAAACAACAACAGGGAAAAGCTTGAATGATGTTATGTGTAAGGGGCCTAATTTACAACAAGATTTACAAAAACTAATATTAAAATGGCGTCAATTTCGATACGCATACACTGCTGACATCGAAAAAATGTACCGGCAAATCAAAATTCACGAAGATGATCAACGATTTCAAAAAATTCTATGGAGAGATTCATCGGAGCAAAGTTTACAAGAACATCAACTAACAACAGTCACATATGGGACAAAATCAGCACCTTTCTTGGCTATGATGACGTTAAGGAGGTTGGCAACGGATGAAAACGTATCCTTTCCCGAAGTAACAGATATAGTTATGGAGTCATTTTACATGGATGACCTGCTCCATGGGTCACATACTATTGAAGAGGGTCAAAAACAAATTTACCAATTAAATCAATTGTTGAAATCAGGTGGATTTACGTTAAGGAAATGGTCATCAAATGAATCTGAATTATTAAGTAGCCTGAATAACGAACAAAATGCTGACACAAACATTTTTAGTTTTAAAGCTGAAGGGATCACTAAAACGTTAGGATTACAATGGAACTCGTCAGAAGACATGTTTACATTCAATTGCAACATTAAATTAAACAATAACACAAATAAAATCACGAAAAGAATACTCCTGGCTGAAATTTCAAAAATTTTTGACCCATTAGGCTGGTTAGCCCCAGTAGTCACGAAATTAAAATTATTATTTCAATCCGTATGGCAAGAAAAGCTCAATTGGGATGACGTCATACCAACTTATATACAACGTGAATGGTTTAAGTTAAAAGCGGATATTGAAAACATCAACAGTATTAATATACCACGTTGGATAGGCTGTTCGAAGGGTGGACTCATCGAATTGCATGGTTTCTGTGACGCATCAATAAAGGCTTACGCAGCAACAATTTATGGAAGGATTTCAAAAAGAACAAATAATTACACAACTGTTTTAATCGCTTCGAAAACTAAACTTGTACCACACAACAAGTCCGTCTCACTACCGCGACTCGAATTATGCGGAGCTCAGCTACTTTCAAAGCTAATGTTAAAAGTTATTTCATGCTATAATGAAAACAATATTAAGATGTATGGATGGTGTGATTCTATGGTTGTTTTAGGATGGATATATGGTGATGAAGCTCGTTGGAATACGTTTGTATCGAATCGTGTAAAGAAAATTAAAGAAGTAATGTTGCCTGACTGCTGGCGTTATGTGAAAAGTGCAGAAAACCCAGCGGATGCGGCTAGTAGAGGCCTAACAGTTTCACAATTAAGGGATAAATCCCTATGGTGGAAGGGTCCATCGTGGCTATCACAAAATAATTATCTAGAAAATATAGTTAGTAAAAATAATTACGAAACCAACCATGAAACAAAAACATACGTATCGGTACCCATAACAACAATTCAAGAAAGCATAATTAACAAGTTATTAGAAAAATATAATTCAATTAATAAAATAACAAGAATATTAGCATGGATACAGAGCATTGACACCGAAAAGCAAGCATCGACCTACATGTAAACACATTACATTGCAAGAATGCAATACAGCAAAATTGCGAATAATCACGTACAACAGACTGAATTTTATAATGACCTACATAATTTACAGATAAATAATCATTTAAGTTCAACAAGCAAGTTATTAAGTTTAAATCCGTTCTTAGATAAAGACAACATTTTACGTGTCGGGGGAAGGTTAAGGAATAGCATCATACCTTACGACGCTAAGCATCCGATAATCATCCCGCATAATCATAAATTAACATATTTATTAATTGATCAAGCTCATCGTCTTATATTCCATGGAGGCTCTAAATTAACATTATATACATTAAGAAGAAAATATTGGATTTTGGGTGGATACAAAACAACGGAGAAACATATAAGAAGCTGTGTAACGTGTCGTAAGCAGAATCCAGAGTTAAGAAACCAACTTATGGCAGATCTACCAGATTCACGCTGTAACCCCGCCCCTCCATTCTACCATACAGGGGTGGATTACACAGGATTTGTGGACGTGAAGGCCAGCCAAGGAAGATCTGTACGGACAACAAAGGGCTATATAGTAGTATTTGTAGGCATGGTAACAAAACTTTCTAATGACATCTGGAAAAGATGGAAGTCAGAATACCTCATTCAATTATCAGCAAGAGCAAAATGGCAAAAACAACAAAATAACATAAAAATTGATGATATAGTGATAATTCATGACGATAATTTACCAGCAGGAAAATGGGCTATGGGAAGAGTGGTCGAGTTACATCCAGGTGGCGATGGGTTAGTTAGAGTAGTGATGTTAAAAACAAAAAATGGGTTTGTAAAAAGACCCTGCAATAAAATATCAATTTTACCGGTGAGCTCGGAAAAACAAATAACAGAAGACAAAGATCAACATCCACAAAAACAAATTAAAAACAGCTCACGGAAAGGCTCACAAAGTTTCTTATCCCTATCAATTTCATTTTTAATTTTTTTTAAATATCTTAACGACCGCAAGTACAACATGTCACCCTACTAGGAAGGAGTAGAAGCATCCGAAAAGATTACAAAATATTTGCAAAAATCATGTGATATTATGTAGTATGGACAATAATGCACGATGTCATATGATTCTAACATCATGAACAGGTGTAGTTATTATGTTACAACGACGTCTTGCTGAATCAGGCACAGCCAGGCGCACGCGACAGGCACGCGAGACAGCGGCGCGGCCTTATCAATGGTGTGGGTTATGTTGCAAATTCGGCGTATTGGACGAGCGATTCGCGGAACAATATGGAATGGACATAGAACATAGTGTTAGTGATAGTGTTAGTGTGTGTTAGCGTGTGCTTAGAAACTCTAAGCTTTTAACATTTTACTTTTAGATTTAACAACATACATTTAGAATTTTAAGTTTTCATATTTTACACTTTATTTTAGATCAAACAATTTATAACATTTTAGATCTTTAAAGTTTAACATAATATTTTTAAGTTTATCATATTTTAAAGTCTAAGTACTATTTTACTTTTCGATTAAGCAAACATCAATCTTAAACATTTTAACATATTTCATACGTCTTATACTTGTATCATTTCAACTTTTGTAACATTTTCATCTCATACTCATCTTTGTCGCCCGGGAGCATGTTCGGTGCAATGACCACCGAACACCCTAGTCAGCAATACTAGGTATCGCGGGCGGCGTTTAACATAAATTAATGCAGTCCACAATCAGCAGTCCACAAAATAACATATTACCGTCGCGACGCGTACATAACATTAACATTAAACATATTATAACATAACATAAAAATCTAACAGAATAGTTAACATATAATATAACAATTATTTACAATAGCATTAACAGTAACATTAGCAAGTAAAGTATAACAGTGTTTTGTAACAAATAAGTAGAACAGTGATTTTAGTAATAAATTAATTAGTGTCAATTTTAGTTTAATTCTATAACAAATCCCTCCAACACTAGCCACGCAGCCCATCACTGGGTCTATCGCCCTACACCACTAAAGTATATCTGGCCAAATTTATTTTATAAATTCAGTGTTTTTGGAAATCTTTTGTTGTTCGTAGAGGTCATTATAGACTAAATTATGTATCTTGTCCATATTAATACATCAGTATATTAGCTCTATTATTGGAAAATTACAAAAAATATTTAAAGAATGGTAGCGAAGCATCTGTACAAAAGTCCAAATAATATATTTTCCTCGCTCACTGAAAACAATTTTGCAGGAACATGCAAATGGTGCTATCGTCTCTCGTCCGTCACCCGGCGTACAGCGCGCGGCTGAGCGGGTTGTGGGAGCGCGAGGGGGACGGCGTGCCCTCCATCCCGGCGCTGCAGCGGCTCGTGGAGCGCGCCTGGGCAAGGGGCTTCGACACGCAGGTGGGGCACGGCCACGGGGCACACGGGGGCACGGGGCACACGTGTGGGAGCGCGAGGGGGACGGCGTGCCCTCCATCCCGGCGCTGCAGCGGCTCGTGGAGCGCGCCTGGGCAAGGGGCTTCGACACGCAGGTGGGGCACGGCCACGGGGCACACGGGGGCACGGGGCACACGTGTGGGAGCGCGAGGGGGACGGCGTGCCCTCCATCCCGGCGCTGCAGCGGCTCGTGGAGCGCGCCTGGGCAAGGGGCTTCGACACGCAGGTGGGGCACGGCCACGGGGCACACGGGGGCACGGGGCACACGTGTGGGAGCGCGAGGGGGACGGCGTGCCCTCCATCCCGGCGCTGCAGCGGCTCGTGGAGCGCGCCTGGGCAAGGGGCTTCGACACGCAGGTGGGGCACGGCCACGGGGCACACGGGGGCACGGGGCACACGTGTGGGAGCGCGAGGGGGACGGCGTGCCCTCCATCCCGGCGCTGCAGCGGCTCGTGGAGCGCGCCTGGGCAAGGGGCTTCGACACGCAGGTGGGGCACGGCCACGGGGCACACGGGGGCACGGGGCACACGTGTGGGAGCGCGAGGGGGACGGCGTGCCCTCCATCCCGGCGCTGCAGCGGCTCGTGGAGCGCGCCTGGGCAAGGGGCTTCGACACGCAGGTGGGGCACGGCCACGGGGCACACGGGGGCACGGGGCACACGTGTGGGAGCGCGAGGGGGACGGCGTGCCCTCCATCCCGGCGCTGCAGCGGCTCGTGGAGCGCGCCTGGGCAAGGGGCTTCGACACGCAGGTGGGGCACGGCCACGGGGCACACGGGGGCACGGGGCACACGTGTGGGAGCGCGAGGGGGACGGCGTGCCCTCCATCCCGGCGCTGCAGCGGCTCGTGGAGCGCGCCTGGGCAAGGGGCTTCGACACGCAGGTGGGGCACGGCCACGGGGCACACGGGGGCACGGGGCACACGTGTGGGAGCGCGAGGGGGACGGCGTGCCCTCCATCCCGGCGCTGCAGCGGCTCGTGGAGCGCGCCTGGGCAAGGGGCTTCGACACGCAGGTGGGGCACGGCCACGGGGCACACGGGGGCATAACACTAGTTGGGTACACATGGCAAAATGTATACACATGGGTACACATGGTTAAATGTGTACTCATTGTAATATGGGTACACCTGGTAACATGGGTACACATGGTAACATGGGTACACATGGTAATATGGGTACACGTGGTAATAAGTGTACATATGGTAACATGGGTACACATGGTAATATGGGGTACACGTGGTAATATGTGTACATATGGTAACATGGGTAGTGGGTACACATGTGTACCCTACACATTAAGCTGAAGGAAAGCAAAAATAAATTGGTGGTCGTGAAAGCAGACGATTATTGCATTTTCTGTATCTACATATCGATAAAGCAAGGTAAGGTTCGCTGTTTTTCCTATTCACTCGTTCAGTTAAAAAATTATTCAGGCGTAGCAAATAAAAGATCCTGTACGTTATATTAATATGTATAATGTTGTCTAAAAAAATACTCTGTCTTTTATACTGTGTCTTGATCAAAACAACAATAGTAACAATAGTATTATTGTTTCCAGGGTTCAGAGCAGCTGGGCTGCAAACTACACAACACAAGAAAGTGGATCGGCGCGTGCGAAGTTGTCACCGTGTTGTCTTCACTCAGGATAAAGTGAGCTTTTTTTTTATAATTTATACTTGCTATTGTTACCTCTTGCTGTACTGCATTTTATAATTTAGATTTTGAAGTAAATAAACACTTATTTCACTTTATAAAATTTATTTTAATTACAAAATTACGTCCACTTCCTACCTAGTTTATTTTTTTATTATACAAAATATCATTGATATTTAACGATCATCCCTAAGAACGATGAAGATACTATTTTTCTTGGGTATGTTGCCTTAATTATTTTTATATATTTTGTTTAAAATAATTCTTATTGAGCACCATATTATTTACTTTTGTTGAATTATTTTACTCCGTCATGTGTAAATATCGATTATAAATAATATCATTTAAATATCTTTTCTAGGTGTTCGTTAATCGACTTCCACAAGCCGACATCAGCGGACGGCAGTCACCCGGCGTTATTCGACTGGGTTCACAAATACTTCCACGATGAACCGACGGCTTTCAAACCACCACTGTACTTACAGCACCAGGGTACGTTGATGTATAAATAAATAAATACATAAATAAATATTTCAGGACAATTTTCACACACGGCACGATCTGATCCCATACTAAGCTTTCGCTTGTGTTATGGAAACCAGATGGCTGATAAACATACATAATTATGTAATTTTATTACATACTTATATAGATAATTAACACCCAGACACAGAGCAAACATCTATGTTCATCACACAAATATTTGCCCCGGGTGGGAATCGAACCCACGACCTCTGGCTTGGAAGGCAGGGCCACTACCAACCAAGCCAATCGGTCAGTCGTATAGTGTCCTAGTACCCTAAGTGGTTTGTACCCTAAGGGGTTTGTGCCCTATGATAGTGCTGACTGATTGTACTGTACCTACATCACCAGTATAAGTAGATCTATAGTGTTAAGTGTGTTCTAGTGGGTGCACAAGCACTTCCACGGCGAACCGACGGCGTTCAAGCTGTACTTTTTATTATTTTATTTATATATGTTTAGATAGTGTATTTGAATATGACGTAATATGTGTAATAGAATATTTTATTTAGTTTTCCTTGTTTGTATTGCCTTGTTTTTGCTCACCCACTTTTTGTTTTGTTTATTTCCTATACTTTAAGGGTTGCCTGGTAGAGATCGCTACCTAGCGATAAGGCCGCCTTTTGCTTGTTTTATATGTGTTGTGTGCTTTTGTATTTGTATTTATTTTTTAAGCAATAAAGAATTTTCATTCATTCATTCATTCATACTTACAGCTTCAGGGTACATTGGAATATAGTGTCATAGTACCCTGAGTGGTTTGTGCCCTAAGTGATCGGTACCCTAGGTCAGGGCTTTCTGTTTTTATTGTACCTGTAGTATACATCGATTTAAAGTATCCTCGTGTTCTAGGTGATCGGTGCCTTCACTCTTTGTGAACCGTATATTCGTTATAATAATTATCGTCATTATGTTATAAATGTATTTATGTCCTTGTCAGGTCACTCACGCACAATTATAGGGTACGAGAAGCACAAAGACGGCAAGGCGACGCTACTTGTGTTAGATCCGTCACATTCCCCGGCACAGGTAAGTACTCTTATTAAAATAGGTACATAAATATTATATTATCAAAAGAAAGTTAGAGAATTTTGTAGTTTTGTTATATTCATCTGAACACACAGTAAGGCTTGATAAATATATTTCGCGAAAAAAATAGAGCGGATTTTGATGACACTTGACTGTCGTGTAGCTAATATAAATAATACAAGCTATCTACTACTCGTTTTCACCCGCGAAAACTCAAAACTCCGAAACCGCGCGGAACAGCTAGTTTTACATAAGTATGGATCTACAATCACTTTATTATTTATCTTTACAGGTGCGTGCGGTAACATGCGACAGGTCCGGGGGCGGAGCCCTACGGCTGCTGCGGCGCGGAGCCCCGGCGCTACGAGCGCGGCAGTACCAGCTGCTGTGCGTCACCGGCCTTATACAAAGTGACCGGGAGTATGAGGTATGGAGCTGAGAGGAGACAAATATACGAATAGCTTGTTACTATAGTCTTGACGTACCCTTGGCGTATCGCGTAGCGTGTATCGCGTAGCGTGTATCGCGTAGCGTGTATCGCGTAGCGTGTATCGCGTAGCGTGTATCGCGTAGCGTGTATCGCGTAGCGTGTATCGCGTAGCGTGTATCGCGTAGCGTGTATCGCGTAGCGTGTATCGCGTAGCGTGTATCGCGTAGCGTGTATCGCGTAGCGTGTATCGCGTAGCGTGTATCGCGTAGCGTGTATCGCGTAGCGTGTATCGCTAAACTAAATTATGGAATGCGAAAAATGCGTGGAATAAATTATAGATATATTTTTGCTGTTTAAAATCGAATGCTATGTGTCATTATGATTGATTTTCTATCCTTTAAATCTACAATATGACTTTTTTCAACTATACTGTATTTATTAAAATAACCGCCACTTTTAATATTAATATAAAAGGTATTCCATTTCAGGCAAGCAAAGTGCTGCAGTCGATCCGAATCCCATAGACCCAGTACCACGAGGCCCGACTACAGTGTACCGCTGCAGTAAACACGCATACACACATTATGTACTTTATTTATTTACTATAGTCCTTTTCATTTAGGATGATTCCTGTGACACTTCATCGTGTTCCGAATTACGTATTTTATGTTTAAAAAGCCAAAATAATTTTAAAGCATAATATTTTTATTTTATGGCGGCATTATTACCAAAAATATAAAAATGAAACATCTTAAGCTTATAAATCAAAAACAGTATTGTTTAGTTTAATATAATGAAAAATAAAATAAAATAACACAAAAATATAATACCTACGCAATTCGTGTACATGAAATGGATCGTTGAAAAATCATAGAGTTGGAAAATCATATTATCGGCGCCCATCTTGTGATCGTTTGTCAATCGAGTCAATCGTCTGTACGAGTACGTCAGCCTTGTATACAAGTTGCATTTTTATATTGATACTTTACGTGGTATTCTGTTATTTTTACTAATTGTTATTGTTGACTTTTTGTTGCTGTTGTTTGCTAAGCTTCCTTAGTTAATTGTTGGCGAAATGCCGAAAAAACTAATTTTGGTACTTTATTCAAATCGATTTCATTTCCATATAGAATATTATCGATTATCGAAAACAATTGATACGATTTCAGTAACCGACATCTCTACACGTGTCAAAAATCGATGTGTCACAGAAATCATCTTAGGTGGAAAGGACTATAATGTACATGAGTTATAATTTATTTAAAATTATTGATTTTTAGAAGTTATGTTTGTAAATGTAAAAAAACTGGTTTTAAAATTGTTAGTTTTATTGTTGTAAATTGTTTTAAAAATAAATATTGTTATAGTTTTGACTTATGTAAATTTATTTTAAAATGTGTGTTATATTTTAATTTTTAATGTTGATTTGTGTGTAATTCGTTCATCGTTGTTTCTTTCTTGAATTAATATGTAATTATTCATTTATAGGATTATAATAATGTTTTAATATTGCTAAGTGATCGTAACTCATGTACATTTTAGGTACTTAAGAACTTATGTGATATTAATTTCAGTATAGTGTTTAAATTACAAATAAGACATATTCACATTAGTCAATAGAAAATAAAATTATGATATTTATCTACCAAGCAAGTAAAATGAAAACACCAATTTTGTTAAGTAATCTAATATAGTATTATAAGAAATAACAAGCGAGGCCGGGTTAAATATTAGTTTTAATGTAATAAGAATGTACTGCGACACAGCTACCTAATTGATGTAGGTAGTTGTTAACAAAACGCAGCAAGTCAACGACTATTAGCAAAGTGAGGGTAGTTGGGTCGAATGTCGTATAAACAACGTTGAAAGCATGTTTTGACAGGAAATAGTGACAACTATTCATCCACAAAAATATTAAATCAAAAGTTACGTCTAAAGCGCGTCACACACGGTGAAGATACTATAATATTTTATGTTAAGATTCTCTTATAATATAAAATATTACAGTATCTTAAGGTATCCGGTATCAGCGTTCTGACCATCATTTTTCTTTTTGTCATTGCGTACTAAGACCCCTGTAGAACCGCCATCCTGTTACAAATGACCCGAAATTTTGTGTCAGTATCTCCCGGCCTATAGATGGCTTATCGCTTGGTATTTTAAGATATTGAAGGTAAAATATATATTATGTGTGTTATGGCTCATAGGAATTGTATGGCGAGCGATAATCGGAAATATGCTCTAAGATAATATATATTTTATATTATCTTCACCGTGTGTGATGCGCTTTACAGTATTGTAAAAACCAAAATTACTATAACTATGACCTCTGAAAATGCTCTCATTAAAAAAACAATTATTTCTTATTTGTAATTCAAACACCTTGTAATATTAAAGTTAATTTATTTTTAAACCTATGTTCTACCTCGTATAGTTTGTCAATTAAGTTCTTAGTCAATTCCTAAATAAAATCACAACGATGAAACATTTGGATTTATTGTAATTATTCAATATTTAATTAATGGCATTTTGGTTTGAGAACCTTTGCCTTGTTAAATTATTTAATACACGGCTCAAATTGTTTCCCATTATATTTTAATTAAAAAAAAATATGTGTGCGTGTACTAGTGTACACACGTAAGAAGTGAAACTTCTTTATGACCTTATTTTTAAAAAAATAATTTACTATATGCAACTTTACAGAAATACGTCGAATCACGCGTGGTAGGGATAAGAAAAAGATGGCGCGTAACGGAAAAATGTCACGCGTAACGAAAAAATGTTACACTAAATTTATTTCCAACCCCGATAAAGAAGTTTCACTTCAATTATGCTTATATTTTGGTTAAAAAATTACTGATTTTCTAAGGCAAAGGTTCTCAAAGTTATTCTGTATTAGTAATAAATAATTTAGAATTAACAAGTATGCTTCATGACATTGCCTTGGATAGACATAGGTAGGTAAGGTTAGGTTAAGGCACAGGCTTTTTCACAATTTTCCATTGTTTGCACATAGTTCCTAAAGGAATTGGAAGGGAGTGTAAGGGAAAAGGAGTTGCAGGTAAATCTAGATATAAATGAAATTTTTTATGTTTTTTTAAAGTTATTTTCATCGAAAAGAAACTGAAAATATTCTAGGAAAGTTCCAGCCTAAGTTTATTTTAATAAGTACAGTTCGTTATTCAAAATCTCTTTTTTTTGGTCAAACTTCACACTTCTTTCATGATTTATATCTTAAGCATTTTCCTTTATAATTAAAATTAACAAAAAAAATTCTTAATATTAAAAAAAAGATCATAAATGATAAAATAGTTTTAATTTTACAATTATATCTAGATTTACCCGCAAAATACACAGGGTTAAGGCGGATCAAGAATATGGTGCCTAAATATTTATTGTTAATCTCGCTTTGAGAAACGTGCGATAAATTGTTTCTTCACAAACTGCATACAAACATAAAGTTTAAAATAATTGAGAGTTATTTTTAAGAATTAAAAATTACAGATAAATAAACAAAATGTGTGTATAAAAAATACGGGCCAAGCATATAGGCCTATATTATAGGCAACATGTTTTTGAAAAAAAAACAAAGGAATCATCTGATGTAGTAAATCGACTAAATCACAATAGCTTATTTCACTAGAAACTTAATAAGAATTTAAAATTACAGAGTTTTTATGCAATACTTATATTTGTGAAGAAATAATTAATCGCGCGTCTCACACGTATCGCACCTTATTTTCGTCTAGTCCGTAGTTATTGCATTCGATGCACTGAGTTACCACTTCCATAATCTTACCCCGCTATTTAAAAATAACTAATTTATGAAAAAACTTAAAACGATGTTACCAGCATTGTAAATATTGTTAATAGAGGAATAATTAAACATTTGGTTATAAAAAGATAAAAAATTTCCATTTTTTCGAGAAACTAAAATTTTTGTCTTCTTAAAATTTTATTCTTTACATTAAGATGAGGTTTTTATTCTGTCAATAATTTATCTCTTATATCCGCTAAAGTTATGTAAAAATTGTATCAAAATTGATAAAATTGCTTGTATCTGTCACTTGGTGTTTTAACTTAAATATCGTCAATTATGTGTAAATTGTATAATTTCGTTTAATGTAAGGTGAAATGAAATGGTTTTAAAACTATTTTGATTCGCCTGTAAATGTGGAGTGGTGTGGCTATAATAATGACTACAAAAACATGAAAATGAATAAAAAAATAAGTTGATTTTATTCGTATTTTTTGTTAAATTTGAGTTTCCCTTATGCTATTTTCAGTATTTATTTAAAAATATATACAAAATTTAAATTGGTTATTAAATTATTTTCAAAAAACCAAAAAAAAATGACCAACATCACTCCACAATGTTATTGTTGCGTAATTTTAGCGAATTGACCAAATTGTTTAAAATGTAAAATGTTTAAATTGTTTCTAGACTATGATTGGCATCCGGGCGGGCGTGAACCACTTGCAGTATAGGCTATTTTATGTACGAGTTTGCAGAATATATTATCAATAAAAAAAATTTTTGAATCCCATGCATTTTTTATTATTTATGCAAAATTTTAATTTATTTTATTCATGGCAACAAAGAACAGTCTGAAAGAAACATAATTTTTGTAAGGGAAACTTCTTTAGGCGCGTTGAGAGTAAAATTTGAAGGACGCATCATGACAATACCGTCACGTAAGACGACGATCTGAATGTTGCCAAAGAAGTTTCACTTCTGACACGTGTGCTCATACACGCTCTTTTTTTCTTTATTTATGACCATCTTTTATATAGCAGAACGAAATTGTTGAATATCTATAAAAATATTTTCTGCAAACTCAAGTAATCAATTATCGTGTAAACTACAATGAAACGGGTTTTTACGTTTACTATCTAAACTTCTGAAAATCAATTATTTTTATACAACTAAAAAACTTCATAACTTACCAAATAATTAAACATCTGTTTTAAAATAATTCTAATTGGAACTAAAAGCCCGTTTTATCCCAAACATAAAATTACAGCTAAAAATATATTTTTCGTACATAATCTAAATAACAGTAAGCGATTGGTGCTTGACTCCGGTAACATTTAAAATAAAGGTTTATTTCACGCATAGAGTAAGGGATGCATAGCATTGGGTATGTTAGTGTTAGTTATATGCACTCATTCATGTGATAATTACTTAATCCAGGTTTCGCTCTTTTTGGTTTGCATTTTGACATGAGCAATGAGCATTGAGCATGTTTAGAAAACAATAAATCACAGTTTCACGTTATTCATATAGAAAAAATGTGATAGAAATAAAAAAAATGTGTAGCGTGTCAAGGAATGTTATTTTGTTGGAGTACAATTCCAAAATATATGGAAATCGGTTAAAATATCGAATTCCAAAATATACAGTATATTGTCAACTCTGTGAGCTTACAGTGCACAAAAATACTTAAAAATACGTGAGATGATTAAAAAAACATAAATAAAAATAGTCAAGATACTAGAAAGAAAATTGTCATATCTTAAAATCTATATCTTAAAATATTATGACGTCTTATTTCCAGACAGATTACGCCGTGAATTGAACTGACTGGCAAATTATGATCGCTATAACCAGCCATGGTTAATTATTATGGTATAATATGAATTTGCCAGTCAGTTCAATTCACGGCGTAAACTGCCTGGAAATAAGACGTCATAATACGGCCCCTGTACAAGCAAACTCATGTCAAAATGCAGCCAACGTATTTAAGGCTTTATTCACAGACTTAATTATAGTACTCCTGTGATAGTTGCAGCGTTACCATACATCGTTCGAACCCACTCGCTGAGTGGGGCACTCACTCACTGAGTGGGGCACTCACTCACTGAGTGGGGCACTTACTCGCTGAGCTAGGTAGCTTCGTAGGAACAGCTAGGCTGTGCTAAACTGTTTCTTCAATAAAATATCATAAGTTACTGTGCTGTGTTTGATTTTTTACCCACTGTTTTTGAAACTAGACTTCAAAATATAACCCCTGATAAAACTTTAATTATTCTAAAACCTAATGTATTACTTTTTCAAGCCTAAATTACTGACCGAATTTAATAAGGTACATTATGCACAAAATAGGCAAACTTGCCGCATAGGAAACTCATACTGAACATCACGAGGCAATTTTTATCAAAAACAAACAACAAAACTGTATTCCTAATCAGATTTATGAATAGGTAATCAATATTAGGTAACCAATATTAGTTGCTCAACTAGGTTTTATTCGTATGTTATGTTTGAAAATATCTCGACAAAAGCTAATCCATTGGAGTCACTTTTTTACTGAGATAGATAAGGTTTTGTCGAGTTGTGCATAAACAAAAGCTCATCGACTCGTGACTCAAATAATTACCTGGCTTTGGAAATTCGCGAACGGACGGACGTCTTTCGCTTTACATGCCGGGATGACTCTCGGTTCCAATTTATTCTTCAAATATTGTACGATATCTATCTATAATATAAAAATGAATCGCAAAATGTGTTGGTAAGCGCATAACTCGAGAACGGCTGAACCGATTTCGATAATTCTTTTTTTATTATATTCCTTGAAGTACGAGGATGGTTCTTATGTAGAGAAAACGTAAATATGTACCACGGGCGAAGCCGGGGCGGACTGCTAGTTAATTATATAAATTTCGTTTGTCAACAAGTGGTATGCAAATTTATCCATATTAAATAGCTATGATGTAGTTTTTGCATTTAGTTTTAATTAATTGAGACATATGGACTAAATTAATTTATTCATAATAAATGATTATAAAACTAAATTTTATTTAGTGGTCTTATTAATTTATAATTTAATGTTATGCAGAGTAACAGAGTTACAATGAAAATCGATGTCAGTTACACGGATCATTCGCACATCATCGGAAAGGTAAGATTTTTATTTATTAGTAGGTACCTAGGTATACAGTTTTAAGAATTATTGTGTTTATAGGTTTATTGTTAGCTATAATATCAAATTTGTAGTCTGTGCCAGTGTGCTTAGATAACTAATGTACCTACCTATCTAGTTCAAGCTTCTGCATACCTGCCTACTGGCTATTGCATAATTTACGACGTTTTTATTAGTAAGACCGAAACCATGCGATTTACAATAAATAAAAATAAATTTAGGCAATGTAAAAATAAAAATTGCTATGAACCGAAAATCTTACCACAAAAAAACATTTAAAATTCAAAGCTTTTGCAAGAAATCTCATAATTGGCATTTATCAAAACAATTAAACATGTAGCGACATAAATCGATACTGCGAACCATGCACAACAAAGATGTGTACAACTATAGGATGTGTAACGTGTTCAATCTTTATACGAGAAGAATGTGCACTAATGTAATAATAATGTTTGCCGCTAGAGTGTGGGTAACAATTCATAATTATTAAATGAGGGTGCGAGGCCATTTACTTGTTGCTATAGAAATTTTAAACTATAAATTTTATTGTCAATACCTTAGATTACAAAATAAAATAATTTTGTAATCTAAGGTCATTGGTCAATACAATAATAAGCTATTGGAGAGATTGAGAAATGTTTGAAGAATAGAAAAAATTCGACGTCGTGATCACTCATCACGAAACGGGATTCGAACCCGCGTCTTTCGTCTAAACGAAAAACTAAAATCGATTTTTTTTTAATGAAAATTTTCTCATTTAAAAAGCATTTGAATGCTATAAAACTGAAATGTCCAATTGGAAAGATTAAAAAGCTTATAAAATTTACTTTAGCTGAAGATAGATGGCGTCAAAGTATTCGTAAATCGCGCTATAGTTATGTTTTTGCAATATGTAAAGAAGATTGAGTATTGTCCGTGAAATTCACAACAACAATCTAGAAACACTATTTATTATATATTTTTGGAACTTGTACTATTTATGTACAGGTATTATTATTAATTAATTAATTAATTATAATAAAATTATTATTATTATAATATAATACTATCTGTGCCGCGCGGTTTCACCCGCATTGCTCCGTAGTCCGTTCCTGATGGGTCTTAGCGTGATGATATAGTTATAACTTATAACCTACATACAGCCTTCCTCGATAAATGGGCTATCTAACACCGAAAGATTTTTTCAAATCGGACCAGTCACTGAGATTGGCGCGTTCTAACAAACAAAAAAACTCATCCAGTTTTATAATATTAGTATAGATTATTTATTACATATTTACTAGGTACCCTTCATGTTCTCACTATCATAGCTCAAGCTCATGCTACATGGAACCAAGACTCCAAAAGCATTTACATTCGCTTGGCGCAATAGTTTTTAATAACATCACAGACTAATAATAATATACTACGTATAACACTTACACCAGTCACCATCTTTCTTATATATAAAATAACCGGCCAAGTGCGAGTCGGGCTCGCGCACAAAGGGTTCCGTAGCAGCAAATATAATAAATTACAGTTAAATCAACCTATCTCAAAAACTATAAGAGATACTTTGATCAAACCAAAAATCGTTGAAAGAGTTAATTAGCATGCATCACCTCTATTTTTTTTAGAATTTTATACCCCGTAGTTATAAAAATAGAGGGGGGGGGACATACTTTTTACGACTTTGAGAGCTGATATCTCAAAAACCGTTCACTTTAAGAAAAATGTTTTTTAGAAAACTTTATATCATTTTAAAAGACCTTTCCATTGATACCCCACACGGGTATGTACATCGAAAAAAAAAATTTCATCCCTCAGTTACATGTATGGGGGGCCCCACCCCCAATTCTTTTTTTTACTATTTAGTGTCATATTTTTGTAGCGGTTCATACAACACATATTCCCATCAAATTTCATCACTGTAGTACTTATAGTTTCCGAGTAAATCGGCTGTGACAGACGGACAGACGGACAGACGGACAGACGGACATGACGAAACTATAAGGGTTCCGTTTTTGCCATTTTGGCTACGGAACCCTAATAAAAATGAATCGCAAAATGTGTTGGTAAGCGCATAACTCTGCTGCTCTCTGCATAACGCGGCTGAACCGATTTCGATAATTTTTTTTTATTATATTCCTGGAAGTACGAGGATGGTTCTTATGTAGAGAAAACGTAAACATGTACCACGGGCGAAGCCGGGGCGGACCGCTAGTCTAATATAAAATTTTATAATCTACGATAGTACATTAAAAAAGTCAACCACCGCTCTGAAGTCGCGCGTAATGTTACGACAAATTTAATTCGTTTGACTTCTTTCATGAAAATTAATGTACATAGTTCCGTTTTCACTTTCACAAGAATCGTAAGGAAAATTTAAGAAGGCCTGAATCAAATTTGCTACCTATTAATTAGTAATATTGATATAAGTATTGGTAAAATATTGATTGAATTTGATATTTTTGGTTTAAATGGCATTCAAATGCTTTATAAATATAAATTTATAAAGAATAGAAAAAATTCGATCACGAGGCGGGACTCGAACCCGCATCCTTTCGCGCCAAACCGGGGCGGATGCCTGACCAATTCAGCCACTCGTTTTTTCTATTCTTTATAAATTTATAAAATATTGATTTTTTATTGTGTTGTGAATTGTGATTCTAAATGTGTTTGTGATATGCTGTTAAATAGGCCATCCCGCCATTTTCTTGAAATAATTAAATGACAAAAGAAAGAAATAAAACACAAAGATATTTTTTGAAAACTTTATTGAAAAAAAAAATTGGTTCACAAATTAAATAGTCATTGGAGACATTCAACAAGTCTTAATGTTACATGTATAAGAATGATACACAGTTTTAAATATTCATATAATATATAAATAGCACAATTACACATGAAATGCTTAATACAATTCAGAATTACTTACAAATACATGGATAAAGACATCGAAAAAATGCAAATTGTACAATTCATTTATTACTATTAAGGACGCTGTCACAAATCTGCGTTACTCAAATTTAGGTATCTAACGACGTAACTTTGTTCGCGGCAATATCACGCTCACGTAAACATAGCGCATTCCATTTTATAGACCATCTTCATACTTGATATTATTTTTAATTTTTGATATTATGTATTTTTATTGAAATTGATTCCAGAAGATTACTAGGAACTTTAAAAATTCATTTTGTTACTTTTATTAGTAGGTACGATCCTAATAAGTATGTTAGTATATTCAAACAACTTAAAAAAGTGTGACTATTTTACATCATTATTTCATTGAATAATAATCTATGAATTGTATACAATATCAAAGCTTTATGATGTTACCGGCACTGTATTAAATCCGGCATTGTATACAATTCTTAGTAAATGTATGTTATTCCGAAAAATAGTCGGAATGAAATAAATTATAGGTATTCGTCACATAACACATTACCTAGGATACTCTTAAATCTGAACTTTTCCTACGTAGCAAACACATTTGCAAGTGTGGGTAGTTTTTGGGGTAGCTATTAACCAATATGAGGTCAAAACTAAAATCCAAGATGGCGCCGACGAAAATTTTACATCTTTTCGTCATGGGTGTCATTTTCAAGGTTTTGGAGTAGCTCTTAACAAATATGAGGTCAAAACTAAAATCCAAGATGGCGCCGACGAAAATTTGACTTTTTTTCGTGATGGGTGTCATTTTCATGGTTTTTGGGGTAGCTATTAACGAATATGAGGTTAAAACCAAAATCCAAGATGGCGCCGACGAAAATTTGACTTTTATCGTGATGGGTGTCATTTTCATGGTTTTTGGGGTAGCTATTAACGAATATGAGGTTAAAACCAAAATCCAAGATGGCGCCGACGAAAATTTGACATCTTTTCGTCATAGGTGTAATTTTCTTAATAATAAAGAAGTAAACTAAAATAAAATAACAGATTTTCGTCGGCGCCATCTTGGATTTTATTTTTGACCTCATATTGGTTAATAGCTACCCCAAAAACCATGAAAATGACACCCATGACGAAAAGATGTAAAATTTTCGTCGGCGCCATCTTGGATTTTATTTTTGACCTCATATTGGTTAATAGCTACCCCAAAAACCATGAAAATGACACCCATGACGAAAAGATGTAAAATTTTCGTCGGCGCCATCTTGGATTTTATTTTTGACCTCATATTGGTTAATAGCTACCCCAAAAACCATGAAAATGACACCCATGACGAAAAGATGTAAAATTTTCGTCGGCGTCATCTTGGATTTTATTTTTGACCTCATATTGGTTAATAGCTACCCCAAAAACCATGAAAATGACACCCATGACGAAAAGATGTAAAATTTTCGTCGGCGCCATCTTGGATTTTATTTTTGACCTCATATTGGTTAATAGCTACCCCAAAAACCATGAAAATGACACCCATGACGAAAAGATGTAAAATTTTCGTCGGCGCCATCTTGGATTTTAGTTTTGACCTCATATTAGTTAATAGCTACCCCAAAAACCATGAAAATGACACCCATGACGAAAAGATGTAAAATTTTCGTCGGCGCCATCTTGGATTTTAGTTTTGACCTCATATTAGTTAATAGCTACCCCAAAAACCATGAAAATGACACCCATGATGAAAAGATGTAAAATTTTCGTCGGCGCCATCTTGGATTTTATTTTTGACCTCATATTGGTTAATAGCTACCCCAAAAACTATGAAAATGACACCCATGACGAAAAGATGGCAAATTTTCGTCGGCGCCATTTTGGATTTAAGTTTTGTCAAATTGCTTTACCCCACCAATCCGTTCAACAACCCATAAAAAAAGAGGATCTCAGTCAACATAATTTTTAAAACATAATTTTAAATTACAAATAACTGGAATATGAAACTTATACAGTTTACTCTTATAAAGTATCAAATATTTCAAATCACGAAAACGACAGTATACGCACAATAATCTTTTTCTAATTCGTTTTTATTTTTGGGACGAGGAGCGATACACCCGTCCTTCCAAGAGCGCTTCTGAGCGCGGTCTGACGACCCGCGAGAGCAAAATGTATGAAGAAATCGACAAGTATTTTTAATTTAGCTTATAATTGAAATAAAATTTTGATTTAGATACAAAAAAATTATCACAATCTATAAAGGACTATATATCCCTCAATAATTTATAGGTAAGAAGATAGATTAGGCTTTTAATTTTCTTAAAAGTGTACCGGTTTAGACCCCATTTTTTTGCATTTTATGCGATCATTGTGCTGGGAAAATCGTATTTCAGTGACAATTTTGTATGACGTCGTACAATTTTTATAAGATGATCGTATAACTGAATATATTATCTTTAAATTAAGATATTACTTTGTTCTCACGTGTAAGTGCTTTGAGTTAAAATTGTACCGTAAAATAGCGGTTTTTGTTAAAAAACTGTTATAGCACCCTTAAAATCATTTTCTCATTGGGACTCGTTTCCATTTATTGCTTCACATTCATACTATTTTATATGGACATACATTTATTATGTTTGTTCATTCAATAAAAGTAACTGTATCATATTTATCTACTTATCTAGTAAGATATATATAGTAATATGAAACGGACTAAAACGCCATCGGTACCAATGATATAAGGTGCAGATAGGTTACTAACAACATTTGATCTTCAAAAAGGGCAAACTAACGCACGCACAACTCAAAGTGAGATGGCATCATTCAACTATCGTGAGCGAAAGAAACAACTGATGTAAACTTGGCTAATTGTGCACATTTCGACACATTCCCGGATCGCTAATAACCTATTTACACCTTTTACTTATAATATCATTGATCGGTATAGAGTATATAAGTTGCCACAGACTGCCTTAAATTTATACAACGGGAATACCCTGCAATTGTATCTGTGGCTCGGACACGAAAAACGAAATACTGATCGTAATTTAGGAACTACAAATAGCCATTAAAAATTCGAAATTCAAAAAGTACTATAGATACAAGAGCGTAATAGACACTAAAGCGATATGCCATAGACAAACCTCTTTATCACAGTTGTTGAAATGCACAAATAGTGATGCATTGTCCCTTGTAATAAAGCTAAGTGCGAAACATGGCTTACCCTTAATATCTACGTCTTACTTACAACGAGACTTGTCTATGGTCCACGGAGCCAACGACTCCGGTTATAGAGAATGGCTGTGAATTTCCTAAATACTTGCGTTAGAAAAATAAATAATTGATACTTACGAGAATACTTACGACTTACACTATGGAGTGTGCGGCCCTTGGTCCCGAAAAACAATATCTTTATTGGAAATTATCTGCTTACAAAGTTTGCTTGGAACAATATTATATCTATTTAAATAGTATTTTGGAACGAAGTTCATTATCGCCTTGTTAAAGAGAGACGGAATTAAGACCAAAATTTGTAACAACACTTTTTGCTTTAATTGTAAGTTATTTTATAAACTTCGTTCCATCCGTGTCCTGTACCTCTCAAGTTTTTGAAGTGAAAATTCTTTAGCCGCGTTGAGAGTAAAATTTCAAGATCGCGTCATGGCAATACCGTCACATCATGGAGTGAGGCGACGATTTTGGTATCTTTGAAGAAGTTTCACTTCTGACACGTGTGCTCGGCACACTTTTTATGAATATATCTGTAGTTGTAGATTTTAGAGGGCCGCATACTCCTATGAACTTATGTCTAATTTACAATGAGTCGGGTTCCTATCACTTGACAATCGTGAGTCCGTTGCGCGAGCCGGGACGTCATTACATCACAATATCAGCCTTTTTTTGAAATAAAACTTCACATTTTTAAGCTATTGCATAGCTTCTATCGCGGGCCTTGAGCGCGGGGACCGAATCGAGAAATTCCGTAACGAAAAACCTCACGCTCCGCACTCCGACGGGCGCGGAGGTGTGGCTTGAAGGCATAGCATGCAATAGCTTTACCGCGGCAGTCCCCGAGTGCCACACGTCTTTTTTTAATAATGTTATAACCTGAATCATTAATTGAATTATAAATTTGACAAATTTACATACAGATGTCTCTCTTGCACTGTGTTGTTATCATTTCCACATCACTTATAGTTTAAAGTTGCTTTTTGCTTTATCAATGTATGCTTAGATCTTTAAAATTACGCAACACATTTTGATGCAGTTTATTTTTCAATGATAGTTGAGGAAGGTTTTAGTATATAATTTATTAGGTTTTAGACAAAGCGGGCAAAGCCGCGAAAGCTAGTATAGTATAATAATTTATGACTGAATTAGTTAATGATTCAGGTTATAAGAAGTTTTACCTCTGTGCGTGGCACGCAATAGAAATCACTTTCACAAACTTACTTTGTGCAAGATATACTGTAAAAGTAACTTCAAAAAATATAATAAATTTTGACTCATATTTAATTCCGAAAATGTGGAATCAAAATTTATTTCATACAACTAAATCTTTTAAAAAAAAATGTGTGCGTGTACTAGTGTACACACGTAAGAAGTGAAACTTCTTTATTTAATAATTTACTATATGCAACTATACAGAAATACGTCGAATCACGCGTGGTAGCCGGTAGGGAGAAGAAAAAGATGGCGCGTAACGGAAAAATGTCACGCGTAACGAAAAAATGTTACACTAAATTTTTTTCCAACCCCGATAAAAAAGTTTCACTTCAATTATATAGAGACTAAAAGTTGTTTCTATTGACTTTGAAGAATAAACAACTATACCAATATGGTAAGTATTTAAAATAGTCGCGATTTTTCATCAAAAATGAATTAAAATTCATTGAAAAAAATAAATCGCAACTTGTAATATACAGATTGTAGATACATAATTGAACACGAACATTTATAATTAATAAATAAATAATTTTACTACGAATTTGTCTTGTTTGTACATAACAGATAGATTGAGATAATAATATAATACACGAGGATTTAGAAACCGCATCTTGTATTTAATTTGAAATAACCGAATACAATAATTGTATTCAGTTATTTCATATACCTACCTACTTATTCGAGATTTTTATAGACATTGATTTTAAATGTAAAAAAAAAACTTTTTTTTGTATTTTGAAGATTCAGAGCTTCTCAAGGAAGTCTAATAGAATTAATACATTTTTGAGATTTGTGTTTTTGACCAATTAATTAATTCTTTTGAATTTTAATGTATCACTTTCGATTATTTATGATTACATACACTTAGGGTGCTTATCCACCAATAATGTGCGAGTGTAGCGAGGAATTTGTTTCTAATAAAGAAACTATCCTATCGCTTCATTTAGTTTGGAGTTGGAAGCGATACTATTGGTTAAATTTACAAACACATTCCTTTCACTCGCACATTATTAGTGGAAAAGCTCCCTTATCCTGCGGTTTCTAAATCCCTTATTTTACCTCCCTAAACCTTAATTTCCTTATCATTTAATGGTTCTTCTTCCTTGCTAGGAACATTTTGTGGCGAGTTCCAAGCCTGTAGTTCCCCGGAACCAAAGATTGTGAACATTAGAGCACCTGCCGTGTATGTGCCTGCTAGAATGAAGAATACTATCTGCCATTGTTCATATGTGTTCTGGAATTAAATAAATTATAATTAGTATTTTGTTGGTAAACCATCACATAACAATCGTACATGTTATGGCGATTCAATTTATTTATCATAATTTATTATAATTGATTAAATAATTTAAAAAAACGTCAAAATACTTCTTGAAGAAGTGTAACTGAATAAATAAATGTTTGAGTTTTCTCGTTTGATTTTACGCGAGTATTATACATTTAGAAAATATTTTAATGAATTTTAAAGGCGATTTATTTTGTTAAATATTTACTTTTCATTGTATACAGAGTTAAGTAATATAAAATAGAGAAGTAGGAACACAAGGTTTTGTATACTATGCCTTTATGACTAAAAGCCAAAATATTTTTTTATAAAAATAAACCGCCTTCATATTTTTAAGAAATTTAAATAATTTTCATACATTGGGTAATTCTATGAATATTTTAAAGTCGGATTAAAATAAAACAATGTTAATAAACTTACATGATGTTTGGTAAGTTCTCCGACCATGAACGTTGACAGCCAGCCTCCGAATGAAGATAGCGTGTTGGCAATACCGAAAATAGTTCCTGTAAAAATTAATAATTTTTAACCGACTTCAAAAACAACATATAATTTATATGAACTAGCATTAAGTATGCGAGGAGGTATTTCCCCACTATAAAAAAAAAAGGTATGTGGACTATATAAAAATGTAATACCATTTAGAATGCGAAAAATTTTATCACGATAATGAATTTTGAAGTCATGGTATAATATTTTAGAAAATGTCAAGGTTCATTGTGATATCAAGTCGTGTTCTAGTTTTTTTATTTGCTTAACACAATATAAGATAAAATGTTTGTTTGTTTACAACTTTAATTGTAGGTATCAATATTTTGTTTACATTTCAAACTCAAGGCATTTTTTATTCGACTAGACAAGTAAAGGCTTAGTGCTTATGAACCTTATCTGACTATAAAATGCCAGTAAATTTTTTACTGGTATTTTATAGTAGTATTTATAAAAGTCACAAAAGGTAGGTATCAAAAATTCTTTAAAAATATTGAAAGAATATTTTTACACCCTTTTCCTTTTTCTTTATAAGTATTGTAAATATATTTATAAGTATATTTATAGTACGTAAAATCGAAAAAAAGGTTACAAAACGTACAAAAAATGTCACAAAAATTATAAAAAACTTAATTTTTTCGTTTTTTTTTTACCTTAAAACTACAAAATGCACTCACCACTAAAATTAGGCGCAATATCGAGTCCATTGCCGAGATACCCGGCTGTGACTGCGCCGTTGATCGTTAGAGCGAGTGTGAATATCGCGATCGACCAAACACGGTCGTGACCGAAGAAAGCTTGCGCTATCATTAGTATACCTGCAAGTCATTATTATATAAAATATATTTAGGAAATTAAAGTTTTAAAATGTATGTCTATACTAATCAAAGTATAAAGAGGAAAGGTTTTTATGTATGTATGGTTTTCACGCATAAACTACTGGACCGATTTTGATGAAATTTAGTACAGATAATCTTTAGACCCTGAGAAAGAACACAGGCTACTTTTTATTGCGAAATATGTACCACGGGCGAAGCCGGGGCGGACCGCTAGTATAAAATATATTTAGGAAATTAAAGTTTTAAAATGTATGTGTAGGATGTAGGATATAGGAGATGTAAGATTTAGTATAAATCCGTTGTGCCTGAAAAAATCTTGTCCTAGCATTAATAAAGAAGTTTTGGTATGGTTTAGGATGTGATTTCACATCCTAAACCATACAAGACAATTAATAACTGTCCTATGCATGAATAGCTATGCACTTTTATATGCAAAATGGTGCTTTATTTTAAATTGTATTAAATGGAAATTAGGTAGGTATAAAATTAGAATTGATAACGAATTATTAGTTTTTTCGAATTACACCAGTGGTAATATCATCACATTAATACGTGCAGTAAAACAAATAAGACTTCGTATTTCGACTATAGGATATATACCTATTATATTTCTAAAGCATACACAATAAATGAATATTAAGAGTAATGTACAAACAGACACACATACCAGGCAACCCAACAGCGACGCCCGTGAACAGTTTCCTGGCTGTAGTAGTGGACAATCTGCCGGTTCTTCGCAACGAGTCAGCTAGTACTGATGATGCCAATGCGCAGAGATACTTGCCCAGGTAAGGTAGAGAGGATAGGAGACCATTCTGTAATGAAAAAAAAAATTAATTAAAGAAAATGGAAAAAAATTCGATCATGAAGCACAACGTCTCCAAAGGTTAGAAAGGTTAGACACTAATGGTCTTAACTCTTACCACAAAACAATTTAAACACAGTGTAACTTTAAACCAGGGATCTGGCATGTTAATAGTTGTCTATGTGAAATTCGACAAAACCAGATTAAAGTGATCCCGCGCTTAAAGTTAAACCCTGCCTAAAGTTTTTTTGTAGTAGGACAGTAAAATTTTTGTATATTAAAACGGCAACGGCCTTAAGTCGCTCTGTTTAACTATCAAGCATAAAATACTAATCAGGCAATTACCTGACAATCGCATTGCCATGCTGAGTGCAGTTATTAAATTCCGTAAAAGACTTAAGTATCGAGTTTCTTGTGGACTATTCCCATTCTAATAAATAAGTCAGAATACATTAATTTATCAAGTCGAATAAAATGTAAGTATATACGATAACACAGATGTAGTAATAGTTGAGATAACTCAACTGCAGTAATAATTGAAGAACTCTAAAATATCTGAATTAAAAAAATATACCAGTCGACGATAATCCCTTATCTACACGTAATCGATTTAAAATGATTTCCCAAAGCACTTAAAATGCTAATCCCCACAGCAATTACGAACTTTCCATAAATTAATTGCTAGCAATTAGGCCTGTGATAATCTTTAAATAGACTTGTATTTATAGTCATAGTATAAAATATAAATAGAAAATGCGTGGAATGTACGACCGGCGCCGCGTACTTTTTGTTGTTAATGATCCTATGTTCATTAACCTTATGAAACCTGATCTATAAACACTAGGTAAATCCAGGTTTAATATTAACTGTCAGTTAAGCTTAGAAATCTAGTAGATTATGTTAATAGTTGATATCCTGTTATTTATTTGGATAAGTCTGTGAGATTGTATGTAAGTTTATTACTTGTTTTTTAATTGATAGAAATCAACAATTTTGAGGAGTAATCGAAGAATTCCAATATATTCGGTGTGGTCTATCCTGAAAGACTACTAGGCTACCAGTTTTTAAAATTACCAGTTCGTCTTTTTATTATTACTTTTATTGGAGAAATCACCTAACAAAACCTTTGATAAACATAACATTCTACTGATAGGCATACCATTTCTAAATTATCATTTTATCCTCATATTTTTTTCCATCTATACAACGGTGTGTGACAATTTAATTAATTAAAAACACCTATGAATAATTATTTATAAAGATATAGATAAAAAAGGTGATCTATCAAGTCGTGATTACCATTAACGGAATCAAACATGTTTGTGTCAAGTGGCGCCGGCGCATACGGTATCTCAATTCTCAATACATTAACGTTTTATTTAGACATGGCAATTTAACTCGAATTATACTAATCGATGTATTCATAAGATTTCGTCAAATGACGTTTTTATTTTATTATAATATGTATATGTATATCGTGTACGGAAACTTCCTCGTTAATTTGATGTTTTGCGTTGGTGTGATTTATACTGCGTACACAAATAGTGTACCAACATACGTATATACCCTCAAAAACTTTCACTATAACAATGTTAGTTCGAAAATAACAGTATAGGAATTCATTCCCACATTACGTATCTACCTATACAAGTTACAACTACATTCAATCGATGCATCCTCTAATAATGCCTATCAATGACATTACAATTGCAACATGACATCCTGCCGGCTTATCAACGATTTCCTTTCCCAAAAACCGGTTGATACCAGTTCTAACTGGCTTAAGATTTACGTATCAAAAGATATCTGGTTATAACTAGTTAGGTTGTTTTATTGATGACACGATAAAAATGTAGATTAGATTAATCTTAATTGGGAATAAAAAGTCAATAGTCCTGTATTTAATTACTGTATCTTTATGATTAAAATTTAAAACAAATTGGTACTTTAAATATATACTAATATTATAAAGCTGAAGAGTTTGTTTGTTTGAACGCGCAAATCTTAAGAACTACTGGTCCGATTTGAAAAATTCTTTCGGTATTAGATAGCCCATTTATCGAGGAAGGCTATAGGCTATATATCATCACGCTAAGACCAACAGGAGTGGAGCCACGGGGGTGAAACCGCGGGGAGCAGCTAGTAATTAATAACAGACCATAGTATATTAGTAACAGATTATACATAATATTATGAATCTTTCATTTGAGATAAGTGGTTTTGATTAACATTTTAAGAAAACAAATTGTTTACAAGCAGCTAACAAAATAAGGTTGTCTTAGTAAGGTGTGTATTGGTCTATTCCCTTCATGCCATTGCATCCGTATGATTAATATTATTCCATAGTAATTAAGAAAATTAATTAGGGAATGGTATAGGTACCTACATACTTAGATACTTAAATATATACATATATTTTTTTTAACTTTACATGAGATCACGTATAATTTAGGTGATCTCTGATGTAAATCTTTTTTTAACTTGATTAGCGCATGCCTCAATAAGGTTCACATGTAAACTCTAGTTGTATAATCTGTTAGTGTTAATATTTGTACAGCTTTGTATTCAACATTGTAGGATGTAACACCTCTGTGTATACCTACTGGTAATGTATTTTGTACTGTGTAATAGAGATAAAGTTTATGGGCAAAGAATAAATTTTATAGGGCTGGTTGAAACTTGAAGTACCAGTACCTATAATAATATTATGTGTTTTACTAGACGATACAATAAAATAATATTATCCATACTAATATTATAAATGCGAAAGTAACTCTGTCTGTCTGTCTGTTACTCAATCACGCCTAAACTACCCAGCAAGCACATAAATTGTATATTAACCAAAAATATATACAGAATTATGACTTGAAGTTATATTAATTATTTAAATCGTCACTATCCAAATATAAGTACTTTATAAAGGCATTTGCTTCATCAAATAATGCTAACTGTTATATTATGGTTACCAAAAAATTGTTACAATGTCAAAAATCTTAAATAAACGTAGGATAATTCTAAATTACAGCTTCTAAAACAGCTTTCAAACGTATAGTAATACTATTATCTTATATTGGTAATTTTAATAACGTTACGCTCTAAATAAGCATAAATAAATTATTTTATAGTGCCTTTGAACGTATGTTGGTTTTTTAAAGAATAAAAGCTTTATAATAGTCCATTATTGTGTTAATTTAATACTAATCCTATATTAACATTGAATTTATAACAATTATTGCTTTTGCTCCGTTTTCTTTCAAATCTATTCATCTCTACAGTATATAGCTATATATTGATCGAAATAAAAGTATTGTTAGAACTATGGGTAATAATAACATCGTAATTTGAATTTGGTTAATGGATAAAAAGGCTTTCAATAAAACTACAAAACAGGCGGATTCAAATGAAAACTTAGAAAGGAGTATACGGATTTTATTAATAATTGTAGTAAACAAAAAAAGATTCTTCATCGGCATCTTCATATTATGTTGGGAAACGCTTTACTTTGCAGGGCATGTTGGTTCTGAAAAGAACAAGCAAGTTTGTTTTTTAAATGGCTTAATTAAAAATCTTGGCTTATTTATTTTATATCAAGTACCTAACTAATTACGGTTCCCTGATAAGCTCGATAAAAATCAGTCACTAATACGTATTATGAGTTTAAGCATCATAACATATTTCCGAAGTGCTGTTATATGGCTGAACATAATAAGTGTCTTGTATTACACTATATACGAGCTCAAATTTTTGTGACAAACCATATTAAAATTAACAGCACTATTATGCTTTCGTGAAATGCCTAAAGCTTTAATTTCATTTGTCGCCATTTGCTTTCCTTTTCCTATCTTACAAAAATAATTAGTGTCCGACCGAAACTGGTTTCCAGGCCGAAACCGAAACCGAAACCGAATGTTCGGCCGTGGCTTCAGTTTCGGCCGAAACCGAAACCGAAACCGAAACTCACGTGGTCAAGTATGAAATTTCTAAAAATACTGAACTTTGGTGCATTTTACCTATTATTTTGCCTTAATTAGGGCATGAAATGAAAACATAGTATATTAAATTTGTTGTAATCATTTATTTAATATAAAATAAAAAAATAATATTTTTCAAATATTAATAATAACAATTTTAATTTTTATTATTTTTTCAAATTAAGTTCTCAGTAAAATCAGTCATCTAAATCAAATCAGTAATTGTTACTGTTACTTTAAATACTTAAGTTTTGGTATTTTGAGATCTTTCTCTTTATTAAAGAGTCTTTAATACTTTGGATTGGTATTTGTACCTACTTAGAAGACTTTAGAAGAATAATCAGTCTCTTTTAGGTACCTCTTATATAAAAATAATAATTATTAATTACTATTACACCCAGTTCCAATCTCAACATAGATAATCAAAAATTGTTTCCACCAGCGTGGGTCAACCAACGTTTTGACAGCGTCCGTCAAAGCGTTGCCGAGGAAAACGAAGTTAGGCGAGCGTGAACGTGTGTGAACTAAGTTCACTGAACTTGCGAAATAAGTTTCGGTTTCGGCAAAAGTTTCGGCCGATTTTGGCCGAAACCGAAACTGCGGCCGAAACTTGATTTTTGGCCGAAACTCGGCCGAAACCGAAACCGAAACCGAAAGTTCGGTCGGACACTAAAAATAATACAAGTTACTAAGATAGAAAGAAAGAAAAAAAGAAAGAAAGGGAATGAAATCATTTGTATTTTGTACCAATATCTTTATAAGGTACTTTAATTGTTAAAACTATTACTATAATCTAAATTTTGTGATATTTGTTAAAAATAGGTTATGTTTTATAAAAAAAAATATACTAATAAAGTATATTAGCGAGGGCGCGTGTATTCTTTCTCAATAACATGTATATTTCACCCGACAAACTGATGCGCGCAGCTAATTTCACTCAAAACATTCAGAAATACAGGCGGTACTTACCCATCATTCAATATTAATTTTCACATTTAAATATTTCAAGTCCACATAAGGTTGCACGATCAAAAACAGATCAATATATTTTTAAAAACAATAAGATTTTCTTTTTTACAAAGGAATTACAACAGTTAGCATTGTTATGAAATTTTAATAACAGATTGTAATTTTAAAAGCTATATAATGACTGTAATGAAGTCGCAAAAAATGTCATTTGTTTATTCATGTGCTCATAACTGACTTAATTAATGATTTAATACGATAATTATAATGCTATTAAATTGCCTTTATATAGCTCAACGCTGTCTAAAGGGGGGGCCCAAATTTTACTTATAAGAGTCGTATAAAAGAAATACAGCCGATATACGATTTGGTTATAATGCTTTGTACATGAACTCGTGCTATCATAAGTTTGTTATAATGGTGTTTTGTGCTTGCTGGGTACTGAACAAATTTGCATGAAATTTGGTATGGAGATATTTTGATACCCGAGAAAGGACATAGGCTACCTTTTATTGCGAAATATGTACCACGGGCGAAGCCGGGGCGGACCTCTAGTATTATATAAATTTGAAGAGTATAATATTTGAGCGATAGATTTTTGTATTAGATTTAAGTTTTTTCTTGTTTATTAATTAACTAAAACAAAGTTATAACATGCTTATTTTGTTTTAATTAAAGATTTAAAAAACACTACAATAAACCCTCAATTTTCGCATAATTACAGAAGACGTATCGATCCAATACATTTACAATAATACAAATAACATTACAATTGATATTTTATTTCAGTATAATGTGATTAAAACTTAAATAAAATATAGAAAAGAACGTAACTACAAAACAACATAATCAATTTAATGTTTAACCACTTGTGCAAATAGAAATACAGTCCGCAAAAATAGTGTCGCTGGGGTAGCCATCTTGTTTTAGTGTGAGGGACTTTGGGCCGGTTTCAATGTATGTTGATAATGTCCATGATCGAGTATTTGATACTTTTGATGTGAATTTGTATACTTTGTTTGTCATTTTAAGTGAAATCTTTAAAATAATAGTTATTTGACGCGAAAGTCTTAGATGTTCAAACAGTATAAGTACGTACGGTTATACGTTTGCGGATCTTGGTTGTGTGTTATTTTTAAAGTGAAACTTTTATTACATCTTCTCAAACTTTTTGGTCTGTGTAGCGCATGTCGCGTGTATCGCGGCTGCCGAGTAGGTATACCTACTCGGCAGCCGACCGTCACGCGACATGCGCTACACAAAGCAGTGTTCGGAACCGTTCGAACAGTTTCACTTTTACCGTGGTTTCATAAAACCACACAACATTTTTTTGTATTCTGATGTTCCTTTTATTATCTGAGATTAATTAAATATATATATATAGGTCAAGTTATTTATACCAGATTTTTTAAATTAAGAGTCTGTAAAAGTTTAAGAGATTGCGCTCAAAAATAAAACGCTCAGCGATTATTAAAAAATAATGAAGTACCTAAATATTCAAATTACCATCGCCTTAAAATTATTCTCATTAAAATATTTTTCACTACAGTTAACTACCTGGTAACTGGTAATATTGTCTCAAAATCTGATAACAATTTATACCAGCGCCATCTATTTTTGTATAGTGAATATTTTGCATTGTTTGAATATCAGTCCTTTTTTTAGGGAACAATAGTTACATATTTTCAATGTAAATAGAATTGAATTATACCCTAAACGTGCAGTCGATAGAGATGCAATATTGTAACAATTAAATTTACTATTCACACAAACAAAAACGAGGAATTTTCTGTGTGTGAATAGGAATATGTTTAAATTTGCAATTTTATTTTAACCTATCGCTTTACCTTGTTAGATAATTATTTTTTGGCAGAAATAACGACACTATTATTTTCTTTCTTATTCCATATTGAAATTCAGAGCTTTTACTAGATAATATGCAAAAGTGTGAAATAAAATGTCCTTTAAACGAGAAGTTATTTCAAGTAAATTAAATAATGTTGCTGCTAAAAATCTAGTTATTTTTTTAAATATCAATATTTATTGCGTATAAAAAATAAAAACAACTTTATTATCGATAAATCCAATAATAGCAAGGCTTTTGCACATTTAAATGTACAAACCTGCTGTGGACCAATATAAAACTTGATGCTGACCACTTCTTGGCTGATGCAATAGGGTGGGAGACTTGCGTGAACTTTAAGTTGCCGTACAAATCTAAATTCTGCTGACTTCAAAATAAAGTTCAGATTGGTGCATGGAGAATACATTGAAGTTGCGTCGTAGAACACGTATAGTTACAAAATTTAATTTTAATACGGCAATATTGCAAATATTTTAATGTTTATGGAAATAAATGCATAATCAGTTATTGTAAATTTATCACACAACGAATAGTTTTTGTTTTTCAATACCTACCAAGAATCCTGTACACGGATAAGTATACAAATATTTGCCATTAGCATCCACAAACCCAGTGCCCTCGACTTTTAAAATAAGCCTTAAGATAATCATCATAAGGTATTATTTTGAAAAGAGGCTTTATTGCCACCTATTCCACCTACTTGCGAGTGGCTGGTGGCGACGAGATCTAGTAGAGAAAGCTCTAAAATACAGGGTTGAAGTTGGAAATTTTATTATAATAAGTATATATGATTTTCGAATTTTCGACTATAAAATATCGTCATTTCTCCATATTTAATTATTTCATAATAATAATAAGAAATCCTTATTCCAATATATAGAAGGGAAAACAAGAAACAATATATTATGACGATACTATTACGAATACCATATACTATTTTACTACAGAGATAATCCATAGCATATCATTAGGCACGCGTAATGTTATCTTACTTATAACAAAAAAGTTAATTTCCAAGGTTAATTGCAAATAACTAGCCGCTAACATCAGTTAGATCACACGTGTCGATATTAATAGTTAACAGTAACAAAGTTCATTAGTTATGTAAATGTACACGAGCGTACGTACTTGAACAATAAGTCAATATATCACACATACATCATCATAAATTTACTTTATAAAGAAACTAGAGAAATTTAGTTTAAAGTAAGATTATTTTATACTAGCTGCGCTCTGCGGTTTCACCCGCGTGGTCCGCTCCAGTTGGTCTTAACGTGATGATGTATAGCCTTCCTCGATAAATGGGCTATCTAACAACGAAACAATTTTCACATCGGACCAGTATTTCCTGAGATTAGCGCGTTCAAACAATCAAACAAACTAATTTAGCTTTATAATATTAGTATAGATGAGTTTACGCTACGGGTCTCACGCAGTATCCATTGGTGTCGCGTTAAGAGGAACATTCACTTTAATGTATTATTTACATTTATTTATTCATCATTTATCTATATTTAGTCAACTCCATTTGACATTAACAATTATACTTTTAAGCCCATATATCACGATGACGCTATCCATGTATCAGACAACCCATAAAAAAATTAATTGCACTGATGTCAATTTAAATCTGACATGTGATACCTGCTAATTTAAATTGGCAACATAAATTTAAATAGCCTGCTAGACTATCTTAATACATATGTCCTTGAATATCCATATAACTTTTTGCAACTTGCTTACGTCATGAGACGATCCCGCTATGTAGTAAAGCGTGGTTACCGTACACTTTAAGGAGTAATGGAAATTGTATCTTATCTCATTGTGATAAGAACTAAAATAGCGCGGAAATGAATCGGAAGTGAAAGATAACGTCGTGTATTGAATGGTTATCGATATCTTAATATATATAAATCTCGTGTCACAATGTTTGTCCTCAATGGACTCCTAAACCACTTAACCGATTATAATAAAATCGCACACCATGTGCAGTTCGATCCAACTTGAGAGATAGGATAGTTTAAACATGTAGGTACCACGGGCGAAGCCGGGGCGGACCGCTAGTTGGATATAAATCAATTTCGTAGACATTAAAAAGACCGTAGGTACTTTATTGACTTACGCGCACAGCAGTTAAGTTTACTGAATTAATCAGAAGATGTGTTCGATCAACACTATTGGAATTATAAAACATATATTTTTTCCTATATTTCCCCCTAATTTACCAACTACATTGATAATTCGTAAGCCACTGCACTGCAACTACTACTCTTAACATTTACTCGTTAAAAAGTTCATCAAAATCGGTTCAGCAGTTTTCATGTATACGAATATTAATATTTTTATCAAATATATAATACTTTATTTAAATTGCAGACAGACGAGACATCTCTACAAATTGTATATAGCCATCCTTGTCTTACACATAACTAATGGTACAGAGAGAAAAAGATAAAAGATTACAATGATGTTTAATATTAATGCGCACTTGACTTTTTATTTCATCGTTACTCGGTTTTAAGGGTTTTCCCGGATTTTTAAGAAATTTCCATAAAAGAATAATTACACTCAATTATTTAATTCGACTGGTTTTATTTATGACGATAAAGGATTTTCCTGCAGCTCAAAGGGTATTCAATGTCGAAGTTAAAAATTTATATGCAATCAATTTTAAAACCTGTATGATTTATTTTTATAGTACACCGTACCTAATATAAATTTAAATTTTTGGCGTTTAGAATAAATAGATATGCAATCATTTTAAAACCTGTATGATTTATTTTTATAGTAAGTACTTTTTTTTTAAGTTGGGAAATCTTCCAAAGACCCACGGCTCCTTCCCCGGGATTCTTACCGACTAAAACCCCACTGTGTTCCGTCGAGATGCTTTAATGATGGGGCCGCGGGTATTACCGTACCTACCTAACCGATGGCGATATTAAATTAAAATTTTTAGTAATTAAACATTTTCTAGATTATCGATATATGTAGTTAGTAAGTACATAGATCACCATACGTTGAATTAAATAATAAAAAATAACAATAGAAAATAATAGATAATAATAAAAAGTTATTTATAAACTAATTAATTATTTCATTATCTGTGTACTTTTCACTTTTATATTGTTTCAAGTTTCATGAATCGTAGTTTATGATTTCTTCAGTTGTATCTATATGAAACTATTAAAAATAAAATAAGATGTGAATCACAGATATACTGAGAAGAATCCGCAAGTAACTCGTGTACTTAATCTTTTTCAAACAATTACAATGTAAAGTAATTATCCATACAACCATTGTATTTTTAAAACCGCAATACTTTACATTTTTAAGTATGTTCACCAGTATTTATAGTTACTAAAAATATTATTTTTAACAGACATCGCGTCGGTATAGTTAAACTTATTTTCAGAAAAAAATAATATTTTTTGTAGAACTCATCTATCTTTTTAGAGCTGCAAATACCACCCTTTCAAATATATCTTAAGAGCTGCAAACACCAACCTTTCAAATACATCTTAAGAGCTGCTTATACCATCCCCTAAAATACATCATCAGAGCTGTTAATACCAACCTCCAAAAATACTCACATGTTTAATATTGTACTTCAAAATGCTTTCAATATACGTTGGCAACTGGTTAACAACGGTGAAGTAACCGAACACTGAAGCCCCGTGGGTGATGACGATCGCCCAAACAGCCGGTGATGAGAGCAGACTGCGCCATGGTACTGGGTTGTGCTGGAACATATGTGTTTGTTAATATATTTTACCATGTTGGTTAAGAAATATGTTATAGAACATAATATATAAGAAATATATTTTGACCAGTAAGTTGGTGTGACAAATCGGTTACTTATATATAGAATTGTTTGGTCTCAATGTAGTGCACATAGACATATAATATAACAAGTCTTATTGATATTAATTGTAGTGCATAACAGCTCAATATCTTAAAGAGATGCTGTCTTTAGATTCGTTTTAATTAAAAAAAAAATTAAGTCATAATAAGACGCCAAATATTTTAGACATTTATTTGATCATGAATTCTAATAAGAGATTTTCAATACGGAGTATTATAATAATATCGCCACTATAGCATTACAAAATCCAATTTAATAATGTACTTTTTAATAATAGCGTGTTTTTGCAACTATCCCTAGTATTATTTATTCCAATTCATACTTTTGGTGTATGTAATTTTATAATCGTGTTCTAATTCATCGACAAAAAAAAATTGCATTCTCCAAAATCTGTCTATCGTAAAATGATATATTTTTATGAATGAAGAACCTTGCATGAATATCACAACCAAATCACAGCGTATCAAATATTTACTATGACGTATTTATATTGCTACATCCGAAACTGCCTTGGAATCCAATGAATTTCCGGCACTATGCAAATTGTTCACCTTCGTGTGATGCCAAAGGATTGACTATACATATAAATGGCGAAAAATATTCAACTACATCTATATGATTGAGGGACTGATTCATATGAATTTAAAATGTTTTTTAATTCATGGGAGAAAATGGAAAAATTATTGAGTAAAAAATAATATCAAAGTTATATGTACAATATAAAGTGGAAGCTATATTGTTTTCATGTCTATGTAGAGTATGTGTCTTTGTACCCAAGAACTTTTGATTTCGATCCAGGAAATGTATTCCTAATTGGATAGTTCCCCCTGGAGTTCCTTATAAGTAGTGCAGAAATTATAATTCCACTCGAATCACAATTAAGTTTTTTACTGTCAATAAAAAAGCGACCACTATGTCTTCCAATGTTGAGATGTACGAACTAAAAACTTAAACTGCTTTTATTTTGAAGGTAATGTTATAAAATAAATGTATATCTATACCCATGCGAGCGATTCTTAACAACTGTTGAAAAAATACCATTCCTGAACCAAGATCAATATTTCTAACGAATGAGGTTAATTTTCCCAAAAAGGAAAACTTATTGGAACAATTTCTGACAAGAAGAAGCATCCAGTGCTTGCTAACTCGAGAATCATTAAAAAAATGCAAAATATAACAAAAAGCAATAAAAAGTAGATGTTTTTTCTCAACTTACCCCCTTATTATTATCCTGGGGTAATGCCTTCATAAGGTAGTTCCTCTCGTGTTCCGAGATCCTCGGATGCTGTGCTGGCGAGTCGTATACTACCGCGAACCAAGCCACCGACCACATTACACCGATTATACCTATAAAGTTTTCAAGTCAAACTGTATAGAGAATCTAGTAGAATTGATTTAAATGTTTTGGTAGTAGAATTAGGTTAGGATTTCGGGCAAATTTTTGGTAAAGGTTACAAAAAAAAGGTAATTTTTAAGAAAGTCAAAGAAAGTCTTATTTTTTGTAGCGTACCTACGTGTTAGTTTACGGGAATTTAATCAAAGTAACTAAAATAATAATTACGAGCGAACGACCGGGCTCAGTGGCGTGCCATGACTGAGGCCTATGTCCAGCAGTGGACAAATGTAGGCCGATAATGATGATGATGATGATGATCCAAAGCCTCAAAGGAATAAAAAAAATGTGAATAACCTTTCTTATCACTCAAAAGATATAATTTAGATACTATAGAAGTAACAATAGACAGACGAGAAAAATATATTAGAGACATTCATACGTATTAAGTAGAAAAGAAGTGAATCCTTTATGACTTACTTACCAGTGAAATAGAATGCAGATTCCCAACCAAAATGCGCGATGAGGAAACCACAGATGGGCATCGTGAGAGCTGCACCGAGCGATGATGCTGCGAAAACAAATACTGGTTAGGACAAAAAGGAGTAAGTAAATTTTGTTTTTGTCTGAAATAATTAAAATAGTTAAAAAAAACCTTTTAACTCCGAACCAAGTGTCTTCATTATTTATCGAAGATACAGCCGTATAAAGTGGGTCAAATTTGAGGCAAAAGGAAACTGTCACATACAAACATTTAACAGAAGATAATATAAAGTTTAAGACAAAACTTTATATGTGGCTATTAAGCAAAAATTTTTATAATGTAAGAGACCTTTTGGATTATAAACATAAATATTGACATGTATAATAATAAATATTTGAACTTAACTATAATAATGTTTATGTAATAAAATTGTATTTTTTTTTCTGATTATGCGGAGCTGTGAAATTATGTTTGCATGCCAGTATAACTGGCGAATGTGCTGTACTTTCCATATTGTAATAACTTGTGAACCACATTTGAGCAAATAAAGATTTATTTATTTATTTATACGCTTGAACTTTCGATATTTTACTAATTTTCCTCAATTTTAAATATTTATATGATTGGCGTAATCCATAATAAATTGGTTGGACGATAATTTACACAATGTTGTGGTGGTTCATAACAGTGCCATTTTTTTAAATTTCGTTCCACTATTTACACAAATAAAATAACCATATGTGTAATTTCAGCTTGTATCTACATTGTATTGTGGGAATATATAAAATGAGGAGGATTATTATAATAATTAAGGTAAAACTTGCCCATCCGAGTTATTTAATATTTTGTAAAGAACCGTTTTTTCAAAAATACACAATCATTGCCATACTTATTCGCAGGAGCTATACGAGATTACTTTTGCTCAAAGCTTTAGCTCTATGCATCTGCAGCATTTATCTATTAATCTTCTATACCTAAACCCATAAAACCTATACCTACAAGTACCCAATAAAACCCTGAGGTCAAATAAAACTTTCCTCGTTAGTTACCTAGACCCAAATGAGGCTTGAGGGCTGATTCGCACTACACGTAGTTGTAAATATCACAGATTCAAGGGTAGCTATGTTTTCCTGGTAAACTTACCTTGTATGGTAACTTTTACCTCTTTATACCTATGCTTTTACTGACTGTCTTTCCCTTATAGGTATGTGAATTTAAATTAGGCTTTATTTACTTACTAGCGGTCCGCCCCGGCTTCGCCCGTGGTACACCGTACATATTTCGCAATAAAAAGTAGCCTATGTCCTTTCTCGGGTATCAAAATATCTCCATACCAAATTTCATGCAAATTTGTTCAGTAGTTTAGGCGTGATTGAGCAACAGACAGACAGACAGAGTTACTTTCGCATTTATAATATTAGTATAGATAGTTCAGTAGTGTAGTAGGTATATCCTTGTTCTGTCACTTGCTCCTTACGCATTTATGGCTAAATTTAATCTACTATAATAGGAATTGTTTGAAATGAAACTTCTATAAGCGCGTTGAGAGTAAATATCAAGGTCGCGTCATGGCAATACCATCATGAAGTAAGGCGACGAATTTGTTATTTTTGAATCTTGCCAAAGAAGTTTCACTTATGACACGTGTGCCGGCGGTAGTCGGCACACACTCTTTTTTTATTGAATAATGAATGGCTTTACGAAATATTTTACAGAGTCAAAGCTGCGGGTAAAAGCTAGTCTTGTTTGTAACTCGGTTTTAAATACACTTAGATTATTTCAATTTATGATTTATGATACGATAAATCGATTTAAACATTATATAATTTCTTACATTATTATTACCATAATAAGCAGGTTTGAAGAGAATTATGACTTGAGGAAAATAACATGTCTCGTGAAGTACCTACTGAGTACTGATAATATCAAATTGTAATTCAATAAATAGGTAAGTACTTATATTACATAGCGATTAATATTAATTACTCAATAATTAATTAATTTATTATGAAATTAATTAATTATTGAATAATTTTATGGTTTGGTTGATTACAAATACAATTTATGAACCATACACTGCGACGTAAAATCATCTTTTTTAGCAACAGTAACATACCTAATTAATGATTTCTGCGCATTTGTAGTATCTTCTTTTCTTAATTTGAGGAAAATTCTTATTCTTATTCACTTTCAGCTTTTATTATCAGATGACAGGACCTTATTTGCATGGTATCAAGGCATTGAGTTTACTTATAATTATAATTTTTGTTTAAGAAATTCTCGATTTAATATTGCGGTAAAAAATAAGAAACGGGCATATTTACGTGTATTTGAAAAAAATATATATTAATATAGGTACTGCAAAAATCATATAGTAACCGATTACACAACACCATCTGTTCAAGGGTACGTTTAATGGATGTATCGTATTTTGCTTGACAATCTTACATTTCAATTTATTGCTATAGTTATTACCCCGTTACACCATTTGCAGATTTTTAATTGTTATTCGAGGAATTTTATTTTATCGAATTTTGGTGTATTTTTCCTGTTCATTATTAGATCTATTCGTTTAACTTTAACCCATAATAAAGTTACGTATGATCGTAGGTATGTATACGATAAAAACGAACGTTTTCCAGTGGATGCAAACAAGAGATGATTTACTTGGTCACATTTTTACAGAAAATAATGAAAAGTTACACAGAAAGTAAATCAGACCCAAGGCACAAGTAGACGGACAGGTCAGAGAATATATTTTGCCTTAAGGCTATTGTTACTGTTGCTAAAATGGTACTATGTATGGTTACTGTTGCTAAAATTCAAAATCAGTCCAACAATTTTGTCATTAAAACCACTAATAAAGTCATTTACATTTTCAGTTTTTTAATTGCTATCAATATTCTTGTCGTCATACTGCTTAATTAAGTTTAGTCTAGTTTCAACCGGCAGTTTGAAAGGACCAAAAATTTCCACGAATCCGATAAACGCTCCAAATGATCTAACGCTGAACTATTGATCCTATTCTGTGATACAAGAACGGACGGTACGATTCCACTGCTAGTTAGGTCAGTGGGGTTACCAATTTTTAAGGTTTTATGGGACATTTATTTATTTATTTATTTACACTTTATTGTGCTGGCCTACAAATAAAGCCTTACTATTACAACTTATAACTAGTCCAGCACAGAAGGCGGCCATATCACTTAAGAGTGATCTCTTCCAGGCAATCTACTGTGTGGAGTAAAATTAATTAATGAGGACATTTTGTAGATACTATCGTTTGATTTGATGATGTGACAATGAATGTATGTAGTAAATATGAAAAATGTAAACTGTATATTATGTAGTTTAAAAACCCTCGTGAAGTTATTGTATTGTGACCGATCCTTGATAAGTATTCAAAGTTTGAATTAAGTCTAAAGGAGTCGGTTACATACAAACATACAAGTGTAGCTAATAAAAGCGTGTTAGAAAGTACAGGAAACAAGTTAGAAGCCATTTATATAAAATTAAAAGGATATATTTATAATTAGATCAATGAAATGTATACGCGAACGTATTGATCTATTCCTAATTAAACAGAAAATGAAACTTATACATGTATAAATAGGGTTCAATTTACAACGAAACAAACAGCAAGGAGAACTTAGTAAATCTTAATATATTGATAAAATATATAAACACACTAAAGAATCAGGAAAAACGTGATTGTAAAGGAAATCAGTTTAAAGGGCAAATATTATATTAATGTAGGTCAAGTAACAGTTTATGATTCATAACCTCTTATAGAACAAGAAAAACCACATGAACAGGATTTTAAATAGATCTAATCCATACTTAATAATATGAATATTTTAAACAATGCTGTCCATTATTTTGAATAAGAGAATATTCATATAGTCGATTTTTATCATCAGAGAATATTTTTTATTTACTAACACGGTTGACTGCATTCAAGGTCTATTTGTTGGCAAGCTTATTTTTAAACCAGAAACTTTGAAAATCTTTCGTATAAACCCAGAATCTGGGACATTTTCCTAAAAAAATGTGAAAAGATGTGAAAATGAACTGGACAATGATGAGTAGTATAAATAGACATGAAACTCATGAAAGCAAAACTTCCTCGCGTGTACTGAAATTTTAAAAATTAATATCTCTCAATCTACTTGAATCATGGTCACACTAATATTTGACATTTAGCCCGCGATGTAAATGCACTTCTCATTTCGATGAGAGACTGTTTGTATCATCAAGATAAGTCTTTAACTATAAATCATTGATTAATGCGTAATTACAAACAAATACATGTTAATTGATTCTCTTTGAACTGATAGTTCTTACCCGTGACCTCTTTTGATTAGATTTTACGACTCTATGACGTTTGTGGGACGCGAGGTGGTCTTATGGTTTTGATTGATTGATTTTAAGCATTTTAGATATAGATATTTGTATCCAGATGATTTGCCTCCACCGGTCTCTGTCCATGGCGTCTCTTACGACCGTGTAAAAATTAGGGGCAGATGAGTTCTTGACTTGGTCTGTCCATCGTGTTGGTGAACGACCACGCGATCTTTTTCCCTCCGTGTTCCCAACCACTATCAGTCTCTCCAGATTTTCATCGCCTCTGCAGATATCTTTAAACGTTGATTAGTCTTCAACGGGAGATTATTCCATTCTTCCTAATAAACTATTGTTATTATCAGATTCATTCTAATATTACATTGCACAAGTTTTTTAATACAAATTTTTCAAAAAATATTCTGACTTTTTTCCTATTGTTTCACGATAACGATAGTTTGATCAATACAATACTTTCTAATTAACCGCAAGTTTCATTATATCGTGACATAATATAATAAACAATGATATTAAAAAAAAAATCATTACTCCGTAGTTACCACTTGATACTGGATTTATTTTAGTTACAAGTGAAAGTATTTTTTGTAATAACTTATTAGCATGAGCTATTTTTTTGTTATTTTTGAATCTGTTGTTATTACTTGGAAGAATGTTCTAAAAAAATCTAGAATAGATCGTGTATTAATATTATTAGTGGTAGTCAATTTATTAAATTATGTACCTACCAAGTTTTAGTAGGTACCTATGATTATTTTGAATTAAAATTCTATTATACATTACAAATTACAATGACGCACTACTTATAATGTTTGACCTAAAGTGCAGACAGACTATACTGATACCAAAAAAAGAAAATAAAACCACTTGAAGTAATTCAATTCTCTTTGTGCGTCCATCAGAAGCGATCCATATCTGAGTTGGATACATGGCTACCAAAAATAATGTACAAAAATATGCGATCTCGCAGAAATATCAAGCGTGCTATTTAAGGAAGAACATAAAATTTATACAAAAAAGACATTAAAATTCTTCACATTGCGACATCGATTTACAACAAATGTGTTTTTGATTGAGCAAACTGCCATTTTGTCCGAAAACTTTGCGCAAGTGGTGTTAACCTCGTTCAGTGGGAGTGGGTGGATTTGTGGTCACCGTTGGCCATGTATGGGCCATAGACTATACTACTATACTATAGAACAACTGCCAACAAAGTAGGTATGCGTAAGTGCAGCCGACGTTTACTTTTATTTTGTCTCGTTTTCTTGCCAACTTGGCGTAGGTTATTGACTCCGCATAGCATGCGAAGTAGGGTAAAATTATTTACTCGCATACTTGCATTAAACAATCTTTATTTGTATGGTAAATTATGTATCCAGTTTAGTATTCATAAACGATGACTCGAACGATTTTAGTAATACGTTGACCCACTTTTATCTGCAGGCGACACAAAGATAAATGCGTCTGGCAATAATTACAAGCAAATTTAGACGACGTAGGTATTTTAGATTATTCGCGCTATTTTTAGCATCAAAACGCGATTAGAAACCGTTACACAATTTTATCTATAAACAGATATGCATGAATATTTTGGTCCGAAAACATGAATAAATTTTGGAATTGAAATGAATAAATTATAACCAAGGAAGTTGTACTATCTACTACTAAGATGTGGTTTTGTAAACAAAAGGCAACATTTACAAATGTTTTAAAATTTAAATAAAGCACGTCGCTAAATGTTGAAAACTATTGAGAATTAATGACGCGTGTCCCTTACTCAATCATAATACATTTCGAAATGCTTTCTTATTTTTCTTTTACACGTACAGTTAAATTGTTTAGAAAACTGAAAACCCTTGTTAACTGTATGTTATCGCTGCAACAATCAGGCCACGTGACGCGGCGTGAAAATAACATTGCATTTCATATTCCCAGCCTACGCGCATAGCAACCGTTGCGCAAGGTTAGCGCGCGCGGTCAAACACAACCACCAATCAGAACGCGCGATCGCTCTGACGTCAGCAACACGCCTGCGCGCGCCTCCGCGGCCATCTTGACGAACTATATGATATCTAACATTGCCCCGAATAACCATGATGACGCGAAATAACGAAAATAAAACAATTAGTGTTATCGTTCTGTCAACACTCGTGTTCTTACAATTTTCTTTAATATTGTCCCGAATGAGTGACAAGAAACCGCCAAAATAAAACAATGAAATCTTATCAGTTTGTTATTTTACTCGCATCGCGCTTCTTTCCGGGTTTCGCATATGGCAAGGACAAGGTTATGTAAAGATGTTCGAGCGGTTTTGCGGAATTAAAAATAGCATGCCCATAATTCTGATAAGGATACGCAAACAGCTTAATAGAGGGAAAATCTCGAATTTATACATTTTTTTTGATAATACGCATGCAGTAAATACCTAATTAGATTTGCCGTATAAAAGGTCAAATCAAGAAGGTTCGAGAACTTGCAGTCAGCAGTTGAGAGCAATGTCCTACATAAATTAAATTAGTACCTACATCCCTGCCATTTAACACTTATCACGTCACAGTCCACAGAATATTTCCATATCATTACAATCAATCATTTATATCCAAATCAAAATACCAAATACCAATGCAAAATATTTTTTCATTTTAACCTTTATCGGAACATTATATTCAAATCATTTACCAGATGTCAAAACCCATGGTAATTTATAAACGAAATTACTTTTACCTACTAAGATCTAGAGGAGACCGTGTGTACTGTGCTTACAGTACGTATATATGTAGAATTGCACTGGCTCACCACTACACTCAATAGTGCGGGAACACGTCCATTCCCGTCCGGCATCGGCCGTCGACTGACTAATGACAGCTATAAGCTGTCCCCACCACTGGTGTACGTGAGACAATGTATAATCTATTCCATAGATACACTACATCCCTTCCTTTTTCAAAATTTATTAATTTTCGCTCCAAATAATCACATAATGAAAAATTATAGAATTATACAGTTATCAAGTTATTAATCAATAATTCGCAATAGAACTTTGAAACCTAAGTTAATGAAGAACATACTTATCAAACCTACTCGTTTGATACTTGATAAAATCATTCCGTACTAGCTTCCACCCCTGCCCTTCCTTTTCAAAATTTTTTTTCTATTTTGAAACGAATATTGTATAGAAGTGTATAACATTACTTATCCAACATTTTATAAACAGCGTCTGTCCTTCAAAATGATTAGACATTTTGTAGGATTCGACAGTTCAACAAAGGAGAATGACCACGGCCACGGGTGATATCGGTAAAATTTTAGTTGTGCCACGTATTCGTGATATTGTTAAATCCTATTTGTATTTATAATGATCATATTTATCACTATTAAGTCGTAATAATACATAAAAGAATATAAGATAATAGAAATAAAAGTAAAAGTTTTTGTTTTGACACATATATCTTAGATCTCTCTTGCAAGCATCCTGCGTCATATGTCATAGCACAGACTAATAATAATATACTACGTGTCATAGTATCTATTTGAAATGAATGTTGGTGGTTGAATGAATGTGTTCGACGCATTGTTTGACTTTATTTTGAAATAATGTTTATTACGATTTACATTTCACATTTTTGTCTTGTAAATTAAAATATTACCTATGTAATAAATGTAAAACTTAACGTTCATCGATAGTTTAAGCTCGATAAATATTTTTTTAAAGTTTTCTACTTTAATCGTTTCTAAAAGAACTAACATCAAGCTTTAAATTGAGCTATATTTCATCTTGACACAATAAGTTTGATTGCGATACCAAGTGCCATAGTCACTTGGGCAATCTCCTTTAGACAATTATAGAAAATATGACATTGTTATCTAAATTTACAAATTTCGGCTTGCTCAAAAATAGGACAAAACTTATTATTGAACTTCATGTTTTTACTACCTAACATAAGTTTAAAGTATCTGCATATCTTCAAACTTATTAACTTTATTCTTTTTTTTTTTTTTAATATCACCAAATTTGTAAGTGGCCAAGATTCCGTACTGATGAGTGTACACCACCAAATTCAATGCTACATGTTTATATTGATTACTCAAACTACAAATGTCTCAATGTTTAGGATTTGCGTTCTGAATTCTAAAGCTACACAATTACCTACTAAAAACGTGTTCAGTTTCTCCTTTAAACCAATTAACTTTATCTGACGATAATATTATGTATTATATTATAGACGCCAATAACCGTGCTATTTTTGTATTCTTTGTGTAAACAATCTAAATATCTTAATCTTCAACAGACCCAAACATTTGTGAGATCTAAGTACCTTTTGTTTGAATTCTAAATTACCTTAAACAATACAATAAATGAACAACCTTCAAAAACCAATTCAAGATACGTATTCTAACCATAAGGTTTACGTTATGTCAGCTGCTTATCTAAACACGTAATTATCTGTTACATTTTATTATGAACTGCGTAAATAAGAAAGTATTAAAATATGCGAGTATTAAGTGTTTCGATTTACCTTCTATTCGATTAAATTAAACCTTCCTCTTTTTCATAGTCAATTAGGCAATGCTGTACATCACGTTTTTTCATTAAGTATACATTAAAGTCAAATGGAAATCACGCCTTAATTTTGATGCAACTACTTAACGCATTACTTTTCATCTTTATTCGAGTAGTTATAAAGCTGTCTTTGCATAGCATGTCATTTCGATTTGTCACGGGTAAGATCTGCAGTCGACTAGTACGTACTAGTACTTAGTACTAACGCGGGTAGTCAAGAAATCAATTCAAAATAATTCGCAAATGGTTTTCATTATATTTTATGGACAAGTGAATGTTTATCGTTTACGTTCAATTCAATGTCTTTCTTTGCTAGTGTTAACTTGCTAACTACAAAACCGTTAAGGTATATTTAAATTCATATTATCATCATTATTTGCGGAATGTAATTACAAAGATATTACCTATATACAAGTTATAAGATTCTTATTCCTTCCACTCGTAGTTGAACGAGAAATTATTTATATTTTAAATTACATTAAACAATATTACTTAGGTACTATTAGGTATCACACAACACTAATTACTGTTATTTCGATACATAACGAAATTACACTAATAATAATTATTATTATTGCAAATGTATGTCCAATATGATGTCAATAATTAATTTATTATTTATCAATTATTATATTTTTTGATTTATAAAGTCACAGGATTGTTTTTTAATTATTAACCAATTTATCAACCCTGTCTGCAATATTTTTATAGGTAGTTGTTTAAAATTGTCTGGTATTTATGAAGGTAGATTGTAATACTTCTAGAATTTAAACTATTTTTGCAGTATAAACTTTACACGTTGCTAATATAGTTTATTCTGATATCTGGTCATAATTTAAGTATTAATTCCTCCTTTTTTTCGTGTAATTATTATGAAAGACGTGCTTAGGTACGCCACAGGATTTATTTTTTGAAATATCATGAATTACTGATGTAGAACATCAGTAGGTTCCAAACTACTAGTAATATAACACGAGATAATAATTATATATAACTACGTAAAACGTTGGGTTAATTTTAATGTAATAAGATATAACTACACACTGGTTTTATACGTTACAACCTACAACAAAATCTGTTCAGTATTACCATCACTGTGAAGTTACTACAGTTTGAAAACTTACTTTATTTTCTAATTGCACACTCAATGTGAAATAATATTATCTACTGACCGTTTTATGTGAATGATTGTAATACAGATTAGTTTGGTACCAGTCACCCAGTTACACGTCACCCTGGATTCCGATGAGCACCGGCTGGATGTGTTGACACATTGCTCGACGTGGTAGCGGACACCAGGCATGGTGTCGCGGACCCAGATGTGATGTCACGGTACCTAGGAAGTAGGATATCGTGTTGCGTATCAACGAATGATACTCGATGCATGACGCTCGAAGCTCGACTCCTGCGGTGCACGACGCGATGACATGGCGTTCGAAGCGGTCGCGGTGGTGAGAGCGGCAGCGCCATCCGTGCTGCGCAAGGTGAAGTTGCCGGCCTGCTGGCACTTGTCGACCTAGACACCTTACCTTACCTTTTGGCACCAACCAAAGAGTGACACATAGAATTACTTTTGGATACATTTTCCCATTGAAAACGTTCGAATGTAAAGTAGCCTCGTCCCGATGGCACACCTCCCATTTAAGGAATGTCAATTTCTCCTATTCAAAGGAAATCCATACCTCCTTTTAAAAGGAAATCGATACCTCCTATTTAAAGGAAGTCCAGACCTTCTATTTAAAGGAAATCAATACCTCCTATTTAAAGGAAGTCAGTACCTCCTATTTAAAGGGCATCAATACCTCCTATTTAAGGGAAGTCACTACCTCCTATTTAAAGGAAGTCCATACCTCCTATTTATAGGGAATCTATACCTCCTATTTATAGGGAATCAATACCTCCTATTCAAAGGAAGTCCCTACCTCCTATTTAAAGGAAGTCCCTACCTCCTATTTAAAGGAAGTCATCTTTCTTTCTTTCTTTCATACCTCCTATATATAGGGAATCAATACCTCCTATTCAAAGGAAGTCCCTACCTCCTATTTAAAGGAAGTCCCTACCTCCTATTTAAAGGAAGTCATCTTTCTTTCTTTCTTTCATACCTCCTATATATAGGGAATCAATACCTCCTATTCAAAGGAAGTCCCTACCTCCTATTTAAAGGAAGTCCCTACCTCCTATTTAAAGGAAGTCATCTTTCTTTCTTTCTTTCATACCTCCTATATATAGGGAATCAATACCTCCTATTCAAAGGAAGTCCTTACCTCCTATTTAAAGGAAGTCCATACTACCAATTTAATGGAAGTCCATACTTCCAATTTAATGGAAGTCAATACCTCCAATTTAATGGAAGTCCATCTATTTTCATTTCAAATAGAATATGAAATTCAAACGAGTTTACTCGTCGTCGTCGTTTCAGCCATGGAACGTCCACTGCTGGACGGCCTGCATCCAGTGACTCCCAGCCACTCGAACCAGGTCGTCTGTCCATCTTGTGGGAGGTCGTCCCACGCTTAGCCGCCCAATTTACATGTAATGTCTTAATAATATAAAATTATAACAATGGCGGTTGCGAGTCCATAATACTTTGTCACATCTTGGTAATTACTACAGGTTACCACTTGTATGTATATTGTGGCTTTTTATGTATTAAACAAACATGGATATATATTAATTTACCCAATCTATTTATAGTCTAACGACATTTTAAATATTTATTTCAAATTTCTAATTTAACGAAATTAGTTACAGATAAGTAGCAGTCGTGAAAACGTTAAGACACTTAAATAGTTTGCCACTTGAATAATATAATAAAACTAGGTGTGGCTAACACACAGTATTTTAGTGTATGCATTTTTATAATATTATGTATATATTACTCAAACAAGTATTTCAAATATTTTATTTCATATTTATATTCGCATTTAACGAGTCGCAGTATAAGCGTTGTATGCGTTCTGCGGCTAAAATATTCATTAATGTGCGGGTAGTTCTAAAATTTTTCAATACAGTTTAATTCTGTTTAAATTTAAAATCGTTCGTTCTTATTCCTTGTCTATTTGTTTTTATCAGCATTTATTGTTTAATTTCTAATAAGTGTATTATGAATTCAGTGTGTACATAGTAAGTTTATACTTATTTTTTCTCCTTCTGAGTGGAACAAATAAGCGAAATTAAATAGTGAGTGAGTAATTATTTACCAACAACCTAAACACGGTACTGGTCATTAAATATCTATTATCACAGAAGCCTCTAAACTAGGTTTCCTCAATGTGAGTGTGTGACCATATAATTAACTCAAAATAACAAGAAGTTTAACCTCTCCTGATTACATTATATTATGCTCACAGGATGTCTTGAAAATAAATTACTTAAATTCAATAAATTATATTATATTATATTCAATAAATTATTCAAACCAAAATAACTGCGTATTCTAATTACTAGATTAAAATTCGAAAGATTTTATTTTTATTTTTATTTTGTCGTTCTATTTTAACTTGTGAAGGATTTTGGATAAGATTGAAATTGCATTTGTATTTAATATGAACCAACGGACGTAACGGTTATTCTGTCTTTAACATTTCAAAATGAATTCTGGTATGTTACTACATACCCTCTCCCTTTTTTATTAAATTTCTTAAAACTTTTTATTGCACGCGTACTCTTTATAATATTGTAACACTGACCTTTTACCTCGTCGCCACTTGTACTGTGCTTACAGTACGTATATATGTAGAATTGCACTGGCTCACCACTACACTCAATAGTGCGGGAACACGTCCATTCCCGTCCGGCATCGGCCGTCGACTGACTAATGACAGCTATAAGCTGTCCCCACCACTGGTGTACGTGAGACAATGTATAATCTATTCCATAGATACACTACACCGTGGATGGTAATTAATTTAAAAATAGTCATATTTGTACGGTAGTCGTAAACCATATTATTTGATAAAAAATATAACTCATCTGGTTATCAGATCCGCGAAGCTCTATCTCCCGATCTCAGACCATCAACAAAAGACGAGCAATAAAATTAAAACTTACCCATCATATTAGACATGAATTTGGACCTGTCCATCGGTGGCACCCACTTAGAAGCCATGGGCAGGATAGCTGGCCAAGTGGCTCCTAGCAGGAACCCTAGAAGCACTCGCAGTGCAACTATCCAGCCGAAGCCAAGAGCAGCTGCCCATGGTGAAAGCAGGGTGAGGATGCTAGCTAGCAGTGTGCTGTAGCCGAACACGCGCCTGGAGGAGAAAGAGTCATTAAAATACTAGGTCAAGAAATTGTTGTATTGTCACCCATCCTTGATATAACTGTGCAAAGTTTGAATTAAATCTGTCCGTTTTAAGTGGGTCAAAATTGAGTACCTATAAAGACGATTACATACAAATTTGTCCTGTAAAGATTTTCTGGTATAGCCCAATTGCCTGTAGAATGTAGATCATTAACATAATACTTCACAAATGGTACCAAAACAAAACACGAAACGGCAATTTACAAACATCGCGCTACTATTTCATAACAGAGAAGCATGAGAAAATCTAAAATCGTATCAAAGAAAGCAGTTCACATTCACGCTATAGTTAAACGATATCATGAGCACCACCCACATTGTGTGCAAAAACAAACACGCATATTTCATCCATGGACGCACACTATAACGATAGCGCCAAGCGTTGCCCGCATCGCCTTCGAGAACGTTCCATGAATCATTTTTCGCTATGCCACTTACGCTGAGCATCCATTTTTGCATATCAATCTTTTTGAAACTGCATTAGAATAATCGATTATGCAATTTGCAAAGTGATAAAGAGTTTATGAATTATGAGTCATTTCTAGGTTACTATATTAGTATTAGTATTTTTGTCTTCAAACAAAATAAATGACGTGCGTGCCAATTTAGCTGCACCTGCTATATTCAGAGCAATTAAGAATTGTTACTGGAGACGAAACAATGACGAGCGATGACGACCTTATGATTGTATCGAGGCATCATTTTGAACCGCAGCAGTTTGATAAAATGAATTTGCGGAACCGATTTTAATTTATCAATTGGACTATTTATCTTTACATTTAGAATTAATAGAATACTAATGAGAATACTTAAACAATATGTTCCATAACTAGAGGAACTACTATAGTAGATATGGATGGCGAAATACCTTAAAATAGTTCCACATTTATGCAACAGCGAATAATAAAATGCGAGATCGTTTATGCTATTTATAGTATTTAAAGGTATCCGATCTTGCCATTAAACAAGTTTAAAATTCAGTTGTAAACGCAGTTTAAACTTGCGAAGTCTGAACTTGATGGCGCCCCAGATTACTCAGCCGATTAGTCATAAACCGGAGTCACTATCATACCCATTGACACGACTGCCGCCTGCGCACTGAATATATAAATGCATGCCTGATAAGTTGCCTTGGGAATTACAGGTTTTGTATTGTAATCACATGTCAAGTCATTTGTAAACGTATTGTTTTAATAAAAAATAATGAAAAAGGAACGAAGCACGCAGCATTTTTAAGGCAGCAATTAATCGAAATAACAATTTAACATAAACTAATGCTACTGATTGGATTCCATCATTTGCCATTAATAGACTCCTTAATTGGCAGTAATAAATTAGCGCAATTTAAATCGATGACAAGGACCAAAACTATACATTATGGCTCGTTGACTTGCGACCCTTCTATTAATTGTTCAAGAAAGTTCGGCGTAGTTTGTCCACCAACTGGTCTTTGCTATGGTCCTTTATGTTACATTGAGTGGGACTGAAAAAATGTTTCAAGTGCCAAGATTTATACTTAATATTATAAAGCTGAAGGTTTTGTTTGTTTCATTGAACGCGCTAATCTCAGGAATTACTGCTCTGTTTTGAAAAAATCTTTCGCTGTTAGATAGCCCATTTATCGAGGAAAGCGTTAGGCTATATATCATCACGCTAAGACCAACAAGAGCGGAGCAATGCGGGTAAAACGGGCACAGCTAGTTTTTTCATATATTCTAGCATTGTTCAACTTTATGTATAACTTAGATATCTGTATCTGAAATGGATGCGCACGGTACGAACATACCCCATAAAATTGCGTTTGTTTTATCTTAGGAGATAAACAATTTTTAATTTCACCAATTGTATTATCCTAATGAGTGCCTATGCAAATAAACTATGACGCAATCTTCTAATTTATCTTCCATCCACTATACAGTCTTACGTCAGATAGTTATATTAAACTCAAGGTCGTGTTAGACTACGATTAATCATAAAGATTGCGAACTAGAAACAAAAATTCGCATTTCCATTTTCTTATTTTTATTATTTTCTGTATCCCTACCACAGTGTCCCTACGAAACAGTCGCTACCCGCGCCTCCCTTCTCTATGTATGTTTAGAATTTCGATCTTTAAAACAGATTTTAATGTGTTTTAGAGAACGAAGCTGCGGTAGGAAAGCTAGTCTTTAGAAATGTAAACGGTTGTTAAAAACTGTTTACTTGGAAATACTGCAGTATCGACAACTATCAATAAATATTTACTACACAAATTATAAAACACCGTCTACACAAAATACAATACATATGTTAATTCAAAAAATATAAAGACCGGATTTGCCTGGTGCTGTGCATAAATTTTAATTAATTTGCGGTCGTCGTACTCAAAACGATATTTTATATCTGTGGCATGCAATCAGCTGTCATTCTTCACCTGGCTGCCTTGGGAAGTTGGGAGCGAACCCGTTATTTATTATTGACTTTCTTTTGTCCGGATCCTCAAAATGCATTGTCTACTTGCGTAGCAGTACTTTAGGGGTTTGGTAAATTTATAAATAAAGAACGAATAAATCATTAATGGTTCCAGTTGCGAAATTCCTTAAATGAACCATTGAACTAAAAAACAAGCATTTTAATATTATGAACTCATGTCATGGTTCGTTAGGCATCTCAATTAAACCGTCTTTAATAAGCCCAAATTGTTCTTCTGAATAAGATATGACATAATATGGCATAAAGATAGTAAAAAAAAACAAATTGCTTGTATTACAATAAAGCCTCGTATACATGGTAAACATTTGTTGAGCAACAGTTGATCAACATGTCTATAGCGAGTGAGAATGTGGCTGCAAATTTTCATTTAAATATTGTCACAGGTCAATTCTTGAGCGAGAACTTTTGTTGTTGAACGTATGTTGATATATAAAAGTTCTGGTACAGTATTACCAGCAACATGTCGCTAGCAAGTCCACAATATACACATTCAACGTTCCTTAACAAATATATACCACGTAGCCAAGCTATACACACCCCTACATGATTAAAATAAGGTCCATATTCACCTTGCACCTATCACCTCCGCCAGTCGCCCACCCGGCACCTCCGTCAGCACATAACCCCAGAAGAACGAACCCAGCAGGTGATTCTTCTGTTTCGTGTCCCAGTGGTAGCGGGTCTGTTGGATGTGCTCCGGGTGCTGAAAGTTCTTTGAAATAAGCATCTTTTTATATTACTAGTTTAGGACTTTATGAAGATAGTATAGAAGTGAAGAAATTGACAGGTTTTATTATTTTTTTTTTTAGTTCGCGCCGAGACGTCGTGGCGATCGGATGTGTCATTGACCCGGTCGGGAGGTTATTAACCTCTGCTGCGCGTACGCAATGTCGTCGAATTTAGTGAAATGCAATACCTGTAATATTGTGATTAGCGAAGTGCTTTGTTTTATTCAAAACAAAATAGACGTTATGGATAATATAAGTTTGGTGCAATTATGTGTTGGAAGCTTTAGTGACGAAGAAATAACTTGTGCAAAATCGCTTTTACAACAAGCCTTACCCAATTCAAAACGGATGACACAACGTAAGAATAAGGGTAAAACGGCCCGTGATGTGGAAGACATTATTAATCTTCTAAAATCTGTGGATCCTGATATAGTGCCAATTTTTGTAGCCCGGGAGTTACGGAAACTCCCGCCTATTACATTTGATCATATAGACGCGACAAGGCTTCTAAAAGACATTTTAATATTAAAACAAGATATTGAATACATAAAAAGTAATTTCGCAATGAAAGAAAGCGTGGAGAAGTTGCAAAAAAACATCGGCAATTTAAATAAAATAACGGATCTAAGTTGCTATAATAACATCCAACCGGCAGGGCCACTGTCCGCTCAAGGTCACACGGATATACCTGTTTCTCTCACTCCTGCAAAGAGCGCTTGTTGCTATCAGCCGGACGGGTCGTGCGCTGTGAGGCGCGCTGTGGTTTGTAACGAACCGGTTTCCGCAGATAGTGAGACATGTATAACATCGCAGGCGAATCAAGATATCTCACTCTTGCACGCGCAGAATTGTATTAGCGATCGTCAGCCGCATCATGCTACTGTGTCTCCTAATAATACAGCTAAATTTATGGATATAAGTACAAAGCGGTTGGGCTTATCTCCGCGAATGAACAAACCAAAACAAAAAACGTTTGCAGACGTTATGATTTCCAATGATTACACGAAACAAAGAGAAGGCGAGTGGACTAAGGTGTCATACAAAAATAAAACGAAAAATAGGTTTTTTGCTAGTAAGGGTAAAGGCGACTCCAATATCGGTGGCAGTTTTAAGGCTGCGGACATTAAGATACCATTCTATATATATAATCGTATAGGAGCTACCAACGTTGACAAGTGAGCATTTTAGTATAGCTGGTTTTTTGATATATTGTTCCTCTAGCTATTTCGGTTAGAGTCCGCGCAGTCTGGCTGGCCGGAGTGGTTGCGTTCAGTAGTGCGCATCTTATCTGCACAGGAAATTATCCTTAATTTAAAGTCATTTTTTAACGCGTAATTTTTAAACTTTTGCCTTTAGATAGATCCATCAATCATAATTTTTTTATTGCAAGACGTTTTTTTCGTTGTTAAATAGGTGCCAGACGCAATTTTTAATTTCGTTTTTATAAAAAATTCAAATTATTTTAGAATGTCTGTAAATTTCATATTATGTTCTTCAAACATAATATAATCTAAAATTAATTAGCCAGACGCTAATTCGATTGTTAAGTATTAAATAATGTGTATAAATAAAAAAAAGTAATGAAGCATGCAGCTCATCAGCTAGTGTATTTTAACTATGCGACAGGAAATAATTGCAAGAATACAATATTATTTACAATTGTTCTTATAAATAAAAGCTAAAATGAAAAAAAAAACATAAAAGTGAAAAATAAATTAAAGTTACCATACATTGAAAAGAATGGAATAAAAACTATATCAATGAAGGTTAAACAATTACATTGTTAAATTTAAAAAGCCATCTTCATAATCATCATCATCATCATCTTTCCTCACACTGTCAGAATTATTTATGTTATCGTCTAAGGAATTGTTATTGTTTTCCAATATTCCATCATCTGTAAACAACTAGAAAGTTTGTTTCAATATTGATGTACACACGTACACACACACAACACACACACACCACACCACACACGACACACACACGTGAACACACACACACGCATGTTTAAGTTTGTATTGAATTTAACTAAAGTAGTTAGCATGAATTTATAAAGGGAGGTATACTAGCGATCCGCCCCGGCTTCGCCCGTGGTACTTACATGTATAAACTATCCTATCTCTCAAGTTGAATCGAACTGCACATGGTGTGCGAATTTTATTATAATCGGTTAAGTGGTTTAGGAGTCCATTGAGGACAAACATTATGACACGAGATTTATGTATATATACCTATTAAGAATTAAGATTAATGAATTAATATTGTTATCATCATCACTACATAGTATAAAAAAAGTCGCTTTCTCTGTCCCTATGTCTCTTTAAATCTTTGAAATTACGCAACGGATTTTGATGTGGTTTTTTTAAATAGATAGAGTGATTCAATTGGGAGGTTTATATGTAGAATAACATCCATTAAATAGTGGAGAAGTACCTACTGTTATTTTTGAGGTTTCTAATGTGATTACGTAAATAATTACAATTTTTCCACTTACAGTGCAAACGGAGGCACCCTACGAGTTTTATCAAAATAATGTACTAACTACATTGAAAAGGTCTACAGAAAAGTCCGTGATGGTATATGTCTATCTCTTATGGATAACCCACAATAACTTTTTTTATCATTTACTTTTTACGACAAATAATGGCTAATTTTCGAAGCGATTTTAACCAATACAGCATTAATCCTTAACCAATTAAAGACCTTGAATACATTGTTCATTTAATATAGATCCATATGGCCTTTTACACATGGATTTAAGTGAATATTTTCGAAGATATAACAGATTTAAAAATTGCGGGACGTAGCGTTTGCGGCGGTACCAGCCGGCCGCCCGGCTATATCTACACTAATATTATAAAGAGGAAAGCTTTGTTTGTTTGTTTGTTTGATTGTAATGAATAGGCTCATAAACTACTGGACCGATTTTATAAATTCTTTCACCATTCGAAAGCTACATTATCCACGAGTAACATAGGCTAGGTTTTATCCCGGAAATCCCACGGGAACGGGAACTATGCGGGTTTTTCTTTGAAAACGCGGGCGAAGCCGCAGGCGGAAAGCTAGTATTTTATACCCGTGCGAAGCCGGAGCGGGCCGCTATGTTTTTATATTCAACGTTCACAGTTTTTCTGTAGTGTATTTAGCGATTATTGCACCCGTGCGAAGCCAGGGCCGGGCGGGTCGCTAGTTAATATTAGATATATATTAGAAAATTTAACTTGTATTGGCAACACTGTACCTATTTTGTTTGTGGTTCTTTTTCTTCTTGTACGCGGTGTGTAATGTGTGGTATTAGGCAATGTGCTATTGGAAACAATATACATAAGTTTATGTAATCGCTGTTTTCATTTAAACCCATAACTTAATAGATAAGTAATAAAAAAATTGTTTTGTATAGAAGATTGTTGATGTACCCTAATAGTTTATTTTTTAGCCTAAGGAATAAAATGTACCAATGGAAGGTACTTGTTCCCACAACACAGGGAATCCTAGAGTAGGAACAATTCAATTTCTATGCATCTTAGGTATATTTTCGAAAAAACGAAGTTATTTTTTATTGTTATTTAATTTTCGCGGCCGACCCTTTCTATCTCTCTTGCACTTTAAACTATCTCTCCATATACACAATCATCAAATTGTTATACTTACCTACTTTCACTACGTTTTTATTTGTACATATTTAATACTTAACAATCGAATTAGCGTCTGGCTAATTAATTTTAGATTATATTATGTTTGAAGAACATAATATGAAATTTACAGACATTCTAAAATAATTTGAATTTTTTATAAAAACGAAATTAAAAATTGCGTCTGGCACCTATTTAACAACGAAAAAAACGTCTTGCAATAAAAAAATTATGATTGATGGATCTATCTAAAGGCAAAAGTTTAAAAATTACGCGTTAAAAAATGACTTTAAATTAAGGATAATTTCCTGTGCAGATAAGATGCGCACTACTGAACGCAACCACTCCGGCCAGCCAGACTGCGCGGACTCTAACCGAAATAGCTAGAGGAACAATATATCAAAAAACCAGCTATACTAAAATGACTTCTTTTTCAACGTTAATAGCTCCCGTACCATAACGTAGATAAGGCCGCTGAAGTAGATGATATAGAAAAATATATTTTTGACAAAACTATGGTACGAGTTGAGCTTTCTAAAATTTCAATGAAAAATAATAAACAATACCAAGCTTTCAAATTTGATATACCTAGAAGTAAATTATCTCTATTCATGGACGAAAATATTTGGCCAATGGGTGTAGCGTTTCGGCGCTATGTCTATTTTAAATCTAAAGACCCGGCTCTTCGAAGTAATATGGAGGAAAATAAATTTTCAAATAATGGATAATAATGCCAATATGAGTATAATAAGTTTTAATTGTAAAGGATCCAAGAGGTCTAGTGGATGTATTAAGGCGCTGTGTGACTCAGCGGATATTATTGCCCTTCAGGAAACATGGCTCTTGCCAAGTGATATACCTACACTTGGAGATATACATAATAATTTTTCATATACTGGGAAATCAAGTGTGAATCTCGGAGACGGTCTATTAAGAGGCAGGCCTTATGGTGGCGTTGCGCTTCTGTGGCGTAAAAACTTCTTCAGTTCTGTGTCGGTTGTATCATGCTCTAGTGATCGCATAGTGGCAATAAAAGGCATAGTGTCGAATCGTGAAATGCTAATATTCAGTGTTTATATGCCTACATGCTCCTTAGACAATATAGTGGAATTTAACGAGTGCTTGAGTGAAATTGTTGCCATGGTGGAAATGTGTGACATTGAATCGGTTTATATTTTGGGAGACTTTAATGCCCACCCAGGTGAACTCTTTGGTAAGGAACTATTTAATTTTTGTTCAGATCAACAATGGAAATGTGCAGATGTAATTAAGCTTGGTTTAGATAGCAATACTTTTACTTTTATAAGCGATGCGCATGGTTGTTGTCGCTGGCTCGACCATTGTTTAACATCTGAGTCAGCTTGGCTATCTATTTCAAATGTGGAGGTGCGTAGTGACGTTTATTGGTCTGATCATTTTCCATTAGTCATTAATTGCAATATATATGGTTTAAGAATAAAAATAAATAGTCACGATGTAGCTTCACAAAAATGCAATACAGTACATTGGAATGAGGATATAAATGTAGACGAGTATTCTGAAATATGTAACTCAGCCCTTAAAAATATTGATCTTCCTTGCCAATTGAGAATTTGTTGTGATAATATGTGTTATGATAAGGAGCATAGATTTTTTATTGACGAGTTGTATTATAAAATAATATATATTTTACAAGATGCTGCAATATTGAGTAAACAAACTAGATTGTATCGTAAGCGTAGACATATTGTAGGATGGAATAGATATGTAAAGGACGCTCATAGGGAGGCCCGCAGTAAATTTTTGATTTGGAAAGCGTGTGGCATGCCTTTCTGTGGAAATATTTATAAAGATATGAGAAAGAGCCGAAGTAAGTTTAAAAATAAGTTAAAATACTATCAGAATAATAGCGATCAGGTTAAAATGGATATTATAGCAGATTTGCATAAAAATAAAAATTTTAAGAAGTTTTGGAAAGCCACTAACAAATTGAATTGTAGGGCTGGCCTCCCTATGAGTGTCGATGGGGAGACGGATCCAAAAGGTATAGCAAATATATTTAAAGATTATTTTCATGTACATCCAAATACACCGTCGTCCCAGCGGATGTCTAATGCTAGCTTACCTATAAAAGAAAGTGCATTATCTTTTAATGCCAGTGATGTTAAGTTCGCTGTAAAAAATCTAGCGAAAGGTAAAGCAGCAGGGCACGATGGTTTAGGCGTAGAACATCTTTTAAACGCGGGACAACATATTTACAGAGTCCTAGCAATGTTGTATACTTTTTGTATTCGTCATTCCTATCTGCCTGCAGACATGATGGAGAGCGTCGTCGTTCCAGTAGTTAAAAACAAATCGGGTGATATCGGAGATAAAGGTAATTACCGACCAATCTCACTAGCCGCGATTCTTGGCAAAGTTTTTGACTGCTTGCTCGATCGACGCCTCCAAAAATATGTAAACTTTAACGATGCGCAGTTTGGGTTTAGGCACGGCCTCTCCACAGAGCATGCTATATTAACATTAAAACAGACTGTAAAATATTACACAGACAGGAAGACACCTGTTTACGCAGCTTTTCTTGATCTGTCTAAGGCTTACGATCGTGTTTCTTACGAAAAGCTATGGGAAAAACTAAGTTATCTTGAAGTTCCTTTTGAGATTATTAGAGTGTTGCAATATTGGTATAACAACCAGTTTAACTCAGTCAGATGGGCGGGGGAGTATTCTGATAGATATGTGTTAGAGTGCGGCCTTAGACAAGGCGGCCTGACGTCTACGACACTTTTTAACATATATGTGAACCAGCTGATTGATGAACTCAGCAAGACTGGTATCGGGTGTTCTATCGATGGACTAACTATAAATAATCTTAGTTACGCGGATGATATGGTCTTGCTGAGTCCATCAATTGGTGCTCTCAGGCAGCTCATTAAAATTTGTGAGTCATATGCAGCTTCTCATGGTCTAGTATATAATGTAAAAAAATGCGAACTTCTTGTGTTTAAAAGTAAGGGAGTCCCTGTACATGACATACCACCTGTGTATATTAATGGCAGTCCTCTTAAACAAGTAGGAGAGTTTAAATATCTAGGGCATATTGTGACAGAAGATATGAATGATATACAAGATATTGAGAGGGAGCGTAGGGCATTGGCAGTCCGCTGCAATATGCTAGCACGGAAATTTGCTCGTTGTTCTCCGCAGGTTAAAATTACTTTATTTAAGGCGTACTGTCAAACATTTTATACTTGCAGTCTATGGCTATCTTTTACGCGGCGGGCTTACAATGTCCTACGTGTACAATATAATAATGGCTTCAGAGTACTGTTGGGGCTTCCGCGCTTCTGTAGCGCGTCTCAGATGTTTGCAAATTGCCAGACCGACGATTTTTACGCGATAATGAGGAAAAGAGCAGCATCTATGATGAGGAGAATGCGTGAGAGTTCCAATGGTATTCTGAAGACATTAATTGAGAAAGTAGACGGTCCATTCCTTAAGCGGTGGGCAAATTTACATCTTATGCAATATAATTATGATAATGGATAATTTGGATAATTTTTAATGGTTTTAATCTTGTATTTTAAATTGTATGATTTTAATTTGTATGGAATTTTAATTTTATAATTTTATGTATTACTAACATAGTTTGTAAGATTAATGTATACTAACACAAATATGGATAAATATCTGGAAATAAAAATATATTATTATTATTATTATGTTTCTCTTCTCCATAATACTCGGGTACCACCAGAAGGAGGGTACCCGGATCTTTGGAAGGCTTACGTGGGGACACGGATCCAACACGCAGAGGCCCTTTCGAGACTTTTAATGTGTTGTGGGACACCAGCCGCAGCCTGCCCATGACTGCACTATAGAGATACAGCCCTGGGCAGTCCGCGGCCGATGTACGACTATTGCAGGGTATGGAAATTTAATAATTGGGCTATGGATTGGGATGCTAAATGGACTGGTATTGGGGACTATGGGAAACTATGGCACCTGCCTTTCTACTAAAAGAAAGTAAAAATATGTTGGCAGGTGGTGACTCGCCCTCTCACTGTATGGGCCCCCGAAATAAGTCGCTGCAAAAGTGCGACAAGGGGGCAACATATTGCGAGCAGCTAAGGGTGGAGAGGCGTCCCTGGACTTTTAACTACGATCACGCGCTCCCTGAGGGTCCAGCATCACGTGCCCACTCGCCACTTACGCTTCGCATCCACCCTTCGAGCTAAAAGCTCTCGCGACTCCACTCTGGCCGGCCGGTTAAGGCAAGCCAGAGGTGGGGGTCCTGTCCTCGTCAGGCTTCACTCCGACCGGCCGGTGAAGGCGAGCCGGAGATGAAGACAGGGGCCTCCCCCGGGAGCACTCGGTTCCCGCGGGGTCGCTACTCCCCGACACCCCGCCACAAGGTGTCCTGCGGGTTGACTGATTGCACGGGTGGAATATCTATTGTCACGTAGACAATAGATATTCCAACCGTGGGCGATGGGGTCGTCACATCCCTACGCCCATAGATATTCCAACCGTGGGCGATGGGGTCGTCACATCCCTACGCCCTTATTATTATTATTATTATTTCTTTACCTCTACATACTTACCCGAGATGAAAAAAAATAGCCAATGCTTCTACCATTAAAAGGCAATGATGGAGCAGTTTTTGAGTTTATTCTTTACATACAAAAACATAAATCCTTCCTCTTAAAGTATAATAATAGTGTAGATTGCCTGTTCCAATAGAAATGGATTATATTACTGGAATAACTACACACCCACACAAAATTCCCACATAAAATTGTGGGAATTTTCCCACATAAAATTGAGATTGATATTATATAGCAGCATATAGCGATACAGTTTATCTTCATGTCTGGATACAACACCCACATGAAATTGTATCACTACTGGACACTGTAGGTTTATTCTATGAATTATACTTATCCCACGTTGCCATTTTTACTATGGCTTGAAACCAGACATGTCTGTAGGTGTAAAACTAGCCTACGCAAATATAAATGCTGTTTTCAAGTCTGTACTTCTTTGGAGATTGGTCGAGGAAGTGATTCGAAACATCAGTCAAGCGTGGAAGAAAGTATCTTGGGTGTTAAGTTGAACAACTCTTAATGTTTCAGATTTTATTATATTACATAAATATTGAATTGTATGTAACAAGTTCAATGATTCAGCATTAGCCAAGTGTCCTAGATATTCGTTATCACTTCTGTTTGTCATTCCGTGAATAATATAGGTACTGAAAATCGGTGTAATCGTTTTAGTCATATTATAAGTGAATGTTAGGAAATCGCATTAAATATAATTTTGAACTAATATTTGATTTCATTAAAATAATATAAATAGCGCAAATTGTTTTAAACTTGTTTTAAAGAATAAAAAGCAATTACATTTGAAATCGAGTGCATTTTAACACCCTCTCCCGTCTCTGTATGCAATATATTAAACAGTCTAACTACTAATCATACCCAAAATACCATTTTTTTTGTGTGGTGTCTCTCAATGTTAGCCAGAAGGGCTTCTACATTTTAACGCGGACGCGGGGGTGAACTGAAGGTTCACCCTGGTAGCGACATGCACAAGGGCGTCCCCCCTTGACGGGGACCACGAACCTCGGCTTGAGCTGTCGCTTGAGTGGAGGAGGCCAGAAGGGCCCTAATCGGACGGGTATTACCACCCTTAAATAAGTCATGGCTAACAACACGAAAGGTGTCCGGGTAAATGAACTGCAAATAATTGAGTGACTCAGCGGAATACAGAACGCTTCTCGGAACCTCTTTTGTTTGAAATAAAACTATTATATGTATATAGTTTAAAAGAGCAATAATTATCTCCTAATGTATAAGAGCTAAGTAAAGGATAATTGATTCGTTATTTAATCGTTTGTGGCTATAATGGACATATTTAGGTATTTTACATCGACTTATAAAGAACTTTATAAGCTTTTGCTTTGATATGCTTTTTTAAAAGTATTTGTATTAAATAAACGTGTTCTAATTAACAAAGCGAAACAAACTGAATTAATGGATAAATAAATTATTTTGTAGGGAATGTAAATGAAGTATTTTTTTATGGAATTGATGTGGAAAAAAACATCTTATCATAATAACTAAAGAGGAAGGAGCATTTTTTGTAAGTAAAAAGGATTAATTTATTTTTAATTTTAATATAAGAAAGTAATCAACATAGTAGGTACAATTAACATATTACAATTAACAGGATATGAGTAACCAAGACATATACCACGATACAACATCATCTATACAAAACTTTTAGGGCCGATTTTTCAATGCTTGGATAAAACTTATTCGTCGAATAATGTATAAAACTACCATTTTAAAAACGTATTCTAATTACCCGTATTTGACAGTTTACGTGACATTTTAATATTATTATCGTGTAATCATAGCGTGTAATACTTTATTGGACGAATAAGTTTTATCCAAGCATTGAAAAATCGGCCCTTAGTTAAAAAGAAACTAAAAACACGCTTTAATAAATAAAACTCATGAAATTAATGTAATGTTACCGTTCCTTGATCCTTCATCCTTAAGAAGTATATCTACAACCGTTAAGTCGGTCAAAATCGTTAAAAAGTGAGTCAAAATAGAGTTTAAATGCTTATGCTTACATTATTTACATACATACAAGTGAAGCTAATAAATATTAAAACCAACCTCAGTAACATTCAAAGAGTCTGTAAGGTTCGCAACTTGGACATCTTTATCGTCGAAGATCATCTCAACGATCGCAATGGTCAGGTTGACGCGGAGTGCGTAGTTCAGCATGAACCCGAGGAGCACCATTAGGTTTAGTACTTGCACGCATGTTAGGCAACCTGGAACAAAGATTTATATTAAATTAAAATGAATAGTCTTCTCATCAATGAATAAGAGAATCTCCGTAATTCTTAGGATAGTCTGAACTCAAAAAATTGTTCCTATGCTGTAACATGATATGATCACATCACATTGAGCACAAGGTAACTTTTACTACAAGATTATAAGACGTACATCATTGCTTTCGTATAATTACAGACTTGTAGAATTTTGTTTCGTCGAATACAAAGATCAAATTTTGACCACCGCGACCGCGCCGGTCCAAGAATAAGTGGAATAAATGTGATATTTTTCAAAAAAATTCAAATTTATATAAGTGGAATAGTCCTGAAAGAAGTTTACAGAATCATCCCCTATATAATCTTAATTCGTGAGATTTTATCTATGTAAATTCCTTGACACAAGATCCATTATAATTTGCATAAATAAGGGTCGCAACGCTTTACAAAGGTTTAATCTGTTGAGGGTACTTATGTAACGCAAACTACACGAAGGTGTGGTAATTGAGATATTTTTTTAATCTGTTACCATGTGTTTATTATATTGCTTTTTTTAGCTTAATAGTACATTGTTTCTTTGTATTTAATAAGAATAATTTGATTTTTAATTAGATTCCGATTTGTAATAATTGTATGGCTTGTCCTCGACTATATTTTTAGATCATTCACTTAATTTAATACGTTAGTAGGTAATAAAAGTTTTATTCCTTCATAATAATATTCTAATATTTTATTATAATACGAGGTTGTGGTGACCCACTTAAAACCAAGCTATAAATATTTTATATTTATTTATGGATATTTTTATAATTAAGTCATGCATATACAATTGTCTTACAACATCTGCACCAAATCGACACAAGGACGAAATTGTTGATAAACTGACGCAAATTTTACCGTATTTTATGATTTGATTTAATTTAAAATATCAAGCCGGTTTTATTATTTTATTCATCAATTCAAATGTGCTACATTTACATATGTTTACAATAAAATCTCCATAAAAGTCGGATAAATCTGGTTAAATCCAGATTATTGTGATCGAATTTCACTTTCCTAATTCTTTCCGACGGATATAAGATAAATGTTTTACGAATAAATTTAGATGTGAATAACTTTATGATTCACTAGCGTATTGTAATTCATAAATTCACACGGTAAAATAGTTTTTATTTAGGTACTGTACTTTAATAAAACTTTCCAAAACCATTTTCTAAGCTACACTAGACTTATTTGGCGGTTTTTAATGCAATTATTTCCTTTTCGTGATTCTTCCATATTTTCTAGTAAGTACATAGAATTTTCTTGTGTTTGATTTTACGTGAGTAGGTATAATACATTAAGAAATTAAAGATATAATGAATAAATCGCGTTTAAAATCTTCTACAATACTGTACAGTCCGCCAACAAATAAAACTGAACTATAAAGTTCCAAAACTATCAATTACCATTTTACGGTCTAGACTGAAAAATATTTATCGTACGAAACATACCAAGGTCAAATAACATGTATGACGCTTGAGATTCACAAAAAATTTTGGCAAGTCTCGTTTATAGAAGCTGAAAATAACTTTGATTTACAGCAGATGTTTATTATTTTTTCATTTTTGGCGTAGCGTAGCGTATATAATATTGCAATGTTTTTTGCATTTGCAAAGAAAGAACAAGTTATTGTAATATTCATTGCCATCTTTTAAAATTTTAATCTAACATTTTTAGAAACAAATACATAACAGATTCAACAAATTCAAAAGATTTTATTCTTGTTGTTTGGTTAGTAGGTCACGCTCACCATTATTATAATTTATAATCAATTTATTTATTTTATAAACGGTATATTAATAAAACCACACTTTAATATAAAGTTTTATTTTATTTTATCCCAAATTAATGTACTTATAAACTATAAATTATAACTCCATAACAACTGTATAATTTCAGTACAACATTATTTTCAACATAATATACTCTCCCATATTCTCAATACTGTCACCAATTTAAAATTTACAGAAACCAGAAGCCACGCTTGAAGCTTATCAGCCGCTTATCAAAAGGAAACACGATAGCCACGATCGGCGAATCAAATTGTTAGGTACTGACCCACACATAATGGTTTACATTTTACCTCTATAATATACCTTTAGAAATTTTTAAACGTTTCGTACAAAAATAAATGTATTTTTGTAGGTTTTTTTTTTCGCGTTCTATCCTTAATTAACACTGTAGTTATTTATTTTATCAGTCGTTGTATAATGGGTAACTACCTACCATTTTTACTACCACCTACAATTCTTAAATACTAACCAACTATTAACACGTTCACTGCGGCATGTCCAGTATCGGGCCATCAGCGACTACACCACAGTGCGGCGCCCAAAATCGCAGTTTTCACCGTGGTGCGGCGAGGTTTTTTATATGTTAATCAATGACTAGAAAAGAGACAAATATATTTTTGTGATCACAGTTTGAAGTAGGATTCAATTTCGTTTAAAAATCGTATGGCAAAATATTGGACACACGCATAGAAAAGAAACCGTTTCTTTTGTGTGCGGCATGTCAAATATTTTGCCATGGACAAGCACCTCATGCCGCACTGTACTGCGAGCGCGCCGCGTGTCAATCTCGCATAGTGATGTACCAGGACCGCACGCGTCGTTATCAAATTTTTAAATGACAATGATACCTTAGAGGATTTAGTTTTTTTTACTTTCTTTTATTTCGTAGCATAAATGCAAAAATGTGACATGACAGTTGTGAAAATAATATAAAACATTAAAACAAAAGTTACTGAACAAATTAAAACAAAAGTTACTGAACAATTTCCTGACAGTACTCTATCAAGTACCTTGTTTTATATGTGTTTTTTTTTTGTATCGACGATCTCGTTATCTGTTAACAAACAGACTGAAATATACAAAATTGATTTATATCGATATCGATGTTTTATTTTACAGTGTTTCCCATCGCTATTACTGTAAACATGCCGTATCAACGCAGTGCGGGATGGCAAATAATTTTTCACAAAATCAGGGGTTTACATTTTCCCTCATATCTTTTAAACTATTGAGTCAAACTAAAAGCTATTTATGCGGTATATACAAGACTATGTATACTATTATCCGAAAGTAACTCTGTCTGTCTGTCTGTTACTCAATCACGCCTAAACTACTGAACCAATTTGCATGAAATTTGGTATGGAGATATTTTGATACCCGAGAAAGGACATAGGATAGGTTTTATCCCGGAAATCCTACGGGAACGGGATTTTCTTTGAAAACGCGGGCGAAGCCGCGGGCGGAAAACTAGTATTATATATAATATATATCCAAGCAAAAGCTCGTTGCTCACAACATAAAAGTAGTAGTTAATCCGCTTAAAAGACACACCAAATCAAAAGTTTAATAAACACAGTCGCCTCCTTTCTCAATGCCTTTTCAGTCATAACTATTTAACACTTATTTTAAAGGATACTAGCGGTCCGCAATAGATGTTGGCCGATTCTCAGACTGACCCGATATGCACAGAAAATTTCATGAGAATCGGTCCACCCGTTTCCGAGGAGTATGCAGACTAACATTGTGACACGAGAATTTTATATATAAGACTAGCGGTCCGCCCCGGCTTCGCCCGTGGTACATATGAAAAATAGATGTTGGCCGATTCTCAGACTTACCCGATATGCACAGAAAATTTAATGAGAATCGGTCCACCCGTTCCGGAGGAGTATGCAGACTAACATTGTGACACGAGAATTTTATATATAAGATATAAAATTGGCCAATTCCGTTAGAACATTAGAATAGACTGTGACAAGAGAACTTAGTCCATTCATTGTGAAATACTCGTTTAGACCAAAAACATTGAACCACAGCCCCAGGTAACAGTGTTTTTTCCCCAAGCGATAGACCTGAATGAATCGCTTCACGCATTAACGATTCTAAGAAACAGTTCGTTTAGGTTCTGAGAAACTGATTTGCGAAACCGATATTTTAGCATTGTCCAATGTCTCGTTAAGAGCCTACAGGAATTCTTCTTTTGGTTACCAAATTATGAATTTATGAGGCTATTAATTATTTACTAGTCATTTTTTTTCTAATTTTATGATAATCCTTTTTTTCGGACACCAGAGATTCCAGAGACATAACATTGCTTGTTTATAAAATAACAATAACCATTAGGTTATTGTTATTTCTATATTTATCTATTATCTATATTTATTTCTATTTATCTATATTTATTTTAGCTATTAGCTATCTATGGTCGAATCAAGTCTAATTTTATAACAAAGAAATTAAAGAAAAAATAATCTATCAAAACAGTCCTAACTTTTATAAGGCTCATGACATACACCCATAATATTGCACGAACATATTTGCGCAGTAAACCACACTTGCAACGGAACTAGTGACAAACAATAATTTATCATTATAACGTTATAACAGCGTCTTATCAATGACACGTCATCTGGCATCAGACGACGATCAGTGACGTCAGTACGGACAAACAAGACGTAATTAGTGTTTGATATGAGTGGAAAGAATCCGTTTTCCATAGTGGAATAACTATGGAGCTAATCAATTTAAAGTAAAAATTGTACTGCACAAAGTGGCTAAAAAAATAAGGTTGCCGATTTTTCTCGGTCAGAGCAAAGTTGCAAAACAGTAATTGTCTGGAAAGAAATGACTTCATAGATATTTGCTAAAGTTTACGTTTCAATTTTACATAAAATGCCACTCGACTTAAATACATACTATTAAATATTCTGTTTCTCAACCGCAGATATCAATTATCAATATCTCGCATATAAACCATAGAAACTAATGAAATATAAATAAACAATAAATATATAAGTAAATAGCGTTCCGTAATCCAATGTATGTGTTCAAATAATTAATAGAATCACGTTGTAGAAATAAATATACTTTCTCGGGGACGCAGTTCTTGGCAACCTTACAACTTGCACAAGTAGGCAATTGTTACAATTTATTCTCAAATATCTTCTTGTATTCTGAATACATTTTGATACAATTTAAAACAATGTTTACCACAAGTAAACGCAATTAAATTTATAAATAACTAGGTTTCCGCCCGCGGCTTCGCCCGCGCAATCAAAGAAAAACCCGCAAAGTTCCCGTTCCCGTGGGATTTCCGGGATTGCGTCATTTTTCCGGGATAAAAAGTAGCCTATGTCCTTTCTCGGGTATAACAATATCTCCGTACCAAATTTCATGAAAATTGGTTCAGTAGTTTAGGCGTGATTGAGTAACAGACAGACAGACAGAGTTACTTTCGCATTTAAGTATAATATTAACTAGCGAGTAGCGACCCGCCCCGGCTTCGCACGGGTGCAATGCTGATACTAAATACACTACAGAAAAACTGTGAACTTGGGTTGTTGAGGAAGTGATTATGAGGAAGAGGAGGAGGAAGAGGAATTTTCACACACAAATTTAGAGGATGCGGATGAGGAAGAGGATATTTTTTGAGGAAGAGGATGCGGATGAGGAAGCGGAAGAGGAATAATCAAAATTAAAAAACAAAAACTTTAAAAATTAAAAATTAAAACAATAGCCATTCTCCTGTCTCTACATATTGATGTTTAAGGTTAGGGGAGTTTAGCTCGTCCGATCGCGAATTTACAAAGCCTGTAAGTACTATACTATAATTTGAGTCACGAGCCGGACTCAGATGAGCTTTTGTTTATGCATATTACTCGAAAAAACCCACAGAAAAAACCTAATCTATATCAGTGCCAGAAGCGACATTAGGCGATTTCCACAAAAAAAAACTAACTGGTAACTAGATATTATTATGTAAGCTTAAACCACTTGTTTGTTTTTAAAAATGACTTTTGACAAACATTATTTGGTAAAATATGTTTCTTCTGAGTATGAGAGAAAATGTTATATTATTATTATGTTTAGAGATAAGTGTTAGGCGCAGATATAAATATGGCGGTAAGACTCTACTCTTGTTCGTTAGTAGAGTCCGACTCGTAACTCAAATACATAGTTTAAACAGGCTTTGTAAATTCGCCGCCCGATCGGATCAGCATCCTCATAAATTTCCTCTAAATTTTGAGGAAGCGATAGCGGAAGAGGATTTTTTTATTTTCATTTTTGAGGATGCGGTAACGGTAGAGGAACCCAAAATATTGCGGAACTTCCGCATTATGAGGAAGCGGACGAGGAATCCTCAACAACCCTACTGTGAACGTTGTATATAAAAACATAGCGGCCCGCTCCGGCTTCGCACGGGTATAAAATAGATAGCCGGGCGGCCGGCCGGTACCGCCGCAAACGCTACGTCCCGCAATTTTTAAATCTGTAATATCTCCGAAAATATTCCCTTAAATCATATGGTGTAAAGGGCCATATACATCTATATTAAATGAACAATGTATTCAAGGTATTTAATTGGTTAAGGATTAATGTTGTATTGGTTAAAATCGCATCGAAAATTAGCCATTATTTGTCGTAAAAAGTAAATGACAAAAAAAAGTTATTGCGGGTTATCCATAAGAGATAGATATACCATCGCGGACTTTTATGTAGACCTTTTCAATGTGTATAATACTTAGTAAATTATTTTGATAAAACTCGTAGGGTTCAGCCTGCGTTTGCAATGTAAGCGGAAAAAATGTAATTTTTTACGACATCACATTAGAAACCTCAAAAATAAAACTACTTTTCCACTATTTAATGGATGTTATTATACATATAAACCTTCCTTTTGAATCACTCTATCTATTAAAAAAACCGCATCAAAATCCGTTGCGTAGTTTCAAAGATTTAAGCGTACAAAGGGACATAGGGACATAGGGAAATAGGGACAGGGAAAGCGACTTTGTTTTATACTATGTAGTGATAGTATGGACTAGGTTTCCGCCCGCGGCTTCGCCCGCGCAGTCAAAGAAAAACTCGCATAGTTCCCGTTCCCGTGGGATTTCCGGGATTGCGTTTTTTTTTCCGGGATAAAAAATAGCCTATGTCCTTTCTCGGGTATCAAAATATCTCCATACCAAATTTCATGAAAATTGGTTTAGTAGGGCGTGATTGAGTAACAGAAACAGACAGACAGACAGAGTTACTTTCGCATTTATAATATTAGTAGGGATTATTTGCAGTCCGTTTTACTTCAATGATAATGATTTACGTCCCACAACACAAGTTTTCGAAGGGGCCTTTGCGTGTTGGACCTGTGTCCCCACGTAAGCCTTCCAAAGGGCCGGGTATCTTCCTTCTGATGATACCCGAGTATTATGGAAATTTTCTTACAAGCAAGTTAAAAGAAAATGCCACCTCATTTAATATTCTATAGTTCTTACCGATACAAAATATTCCACATATTTCATAGAATAAGAATAATTACTACATACAATAGAGTACATAATAACCATAAGAGCATTATCTCACAATTACTGGCGGAAGCAAATCCTTTGGTTCTGAGAAAATATGATCATATCCAGTGGCCTTATCGGATCAACCTCGAGGTAATTATCCTTACATGTAGAGGAACTATTCAATTAGTGAGCTTTCAGAATACACGACTCTTCGTTTCTAGGAGCAACAGTATGTATTAAAAGTATAATGTTATACTTCGTATGCATATATACATAATATAATATAATATTTATATTTTATAGGTTATAGAGGGTATTTTTATAAAACTCTGTATCTCTTGGTTACAGTGTCTTTAACGAATTACAGGTAAAATTATATAAAACAGATTTCAGAACATGATTTTTATAATTTTTAAACCATTGTATAAAACAATTAAACAACTATGAGAAATTCATAATGTTTGTATATGTTTTATGTTATGTTGTAAATAATTAGTAGAGAACAATAATTAATAATATAAATTAAAACTGTATATATATTTTGATATTTTGAAAAAGGTATCATGTAAAACTAGACTATTCGCTCACTTCATTGGGTTCACTTGACCATAAAGCCACAACATGTGGTAAACAACCACAGTTTCATAAACAACAATATAAAAAACGTTATGTAGCAATTAAACAGTACATTATACATACAATCCTATTATAAATGGCTTACTCAATATGTCTGAAGCGCAAATCAAAATTCAACCACGAAACCACAACATACAGAAACATCATTTCATAAACCACATTGATTTTTAACCTGAATATAATATTTCGCTCAGTGTAAATTATTTTATCGTCCAGGCACAAAAAACCCATTTGTTTCCCGTTGTATGATAAATAATATATCGAGATGGAATTATCATAACAAAAAATGTATATTATAAATACCTAAGTATCTATAGTATATGTAATTTATATTATAAATACCAAATAGGTTTTTTAGAAAATACATTTCATTTTGGTCCGGGAGCCAGCAGCAGATTTTATGACCAAGTTCCTCTCAAGAGATAATTCGTCAGACGCATGAGAGTATAGTATTATAAAGCCTCGTGAACGTCAGCTGGAGCTCGGTTGGGGGGAAGAGCGGTTGTAGCCTCCCGTATCAGCTGACGGTTTTTCCACCAAGATACAGCCAGCTGACATATATATTTATCCACAGTTACATATAAGCTATCATCAGGTAAATTTTTGTTTGAGAGGAAATAACGGAAAATAAATTTTTCTTTAAATTTAACTTTCATGTTCAAGACACCAGCTGACGAGTGACGTATAATACACCATGTTGTAACCAGCTGACTATTTTTTTTCGTTGAGATATTGGGTTAGCTACAATTTGACAAATTTTTAGCTGAGAGGAAATGAATGAATGAATGTATTTTTTTTCCTATGTGCGTGGGAGGCTACAACCGCTCACCCCCCCAACCGAGCGCCAGCTGACGTTCACGAGGCTTTATAATACTATACTCTCATGCGTTTGACGAATTATCTCTTGAGAGGAAATAGTTAACCAAATTTGCACCTGGCTCCCTAACCATTTGTTTTCATATGGTTTTCCATCCACATAATTACAATTTACAACATATAATCCATTTCCGTAGCAAATTACAAAATTAATTAACATTATGGGGTATTAAGTAACAACATGGGGTTTACCAGCTTTCGCTTTAAGGATAAATATAAGGAAAATGCTCACATTAATGCTATGTATTATTATGAAAATATTAACGTTCATCACGACACACGATCACGATTATTTTAATGACCTAGACGAATTTTGCATAGATATACACTATACAGCTTAGTTCGAAATATTTAGCAGAAATGCCTAAAATATCTTACCCTCGACAAAGATTATGAGTAAATTTGATTATGTGTATGCATTTTACTACCCTTCTACATATATATTTCTCTTAGTACTTATTTTATAAAAGGGAAGAGCCGAACAAATTATTTGTCCAAATACTAACCGACAAAGTGTGGTTTAAATACAATTTATTGCAAATTTAATTCAATTTTCCTTATTGTATTACTAACACGTATGTATTAGATATACATATATGTATTGCCATTGTTCAAGTCATTTATATGCTAAGCTCATTGATAAAATTTAAATGCATTGTTATTATTCAAATTGCCCAAACAAAGAGTTACAAGTATCGTTTGTAAGAAATAATTCAAAAATAACGACGGATAAGAGTTTTCTAGTGTATGTTTGTCTGTGAGTCATGGTCACAACTCACAACGTCTTACTTGAAGTGGTCGAACGATCATACTTCTTATTTAATTCACACTCAAACATTTATTTATTCAATTAGACTTCATCTAGAAGCACTTTTGAACCGTCATAACATAACAATTACCACTGATTCGGAAAGCAGTATCTATGGAGAAGAACCGGCAAGAAACTGTTATAAAAATTATACCTAATTAGTTATCCTTATAAGGGGGCGTCGGAAAAGCAGCGTTGTCTGAAACTTCTATCTGAAGCAATATATTTAACCGTTATTAAATTTTAAGTTTTAGCCCATTAATTAGCGGTGTTCACTCAAAAACATCCAACATGAGTTACTGCACTATTCACGTTTCTCACATAATATTCAAAGTCCATAATATTTTACTTTACACATGTAAATGCAATCCATTAGTGACCGTTAATCTCTTAGCGATGCATTAGCCTGTCATAACTAAGTATTCGTAACTAGTATGTACTCACTACTTACTACTTACTACATGCTTACTACTTTGCGATAGTAACGGTAGCTGCTGACAGCTAAAGATCGAAGTTGAATTTATTTATACTTCAAATTAATAGGCTATTAATAATTAAATATTGTTATTTTTGTACCTCATAAAGTATATAAACAAAACAGAGTCGATTTTAAATTCTTTTCACTGTAATGAATAACACTGCCCGAAACAATGTTCAAGTAGAAGTATGGACCTATATTTAATTAATGAGGAAAAATTTATTTGTGTTACAGCTATTTTTAAACATTTCAGAGAATTTTTGATTTATGTATAGGTACCTAATACCTATATCTTTTTTCAAACGAATGATTAATATTACAAATACAATTTATACATATAATTCTAATTACGATTTCGCGGCTGCACCTAGGCACCAGATGAACCGGTTTGCGAAAGTTTCACTTTATAGTAGCTTGTAAACTATGGCAGGTCAAAAGCTACTATAGGCCCATGCTATAGGTGTATAGAATTATAGATATTGACGTAAGTAAACACTTTACAAGCTTATACTGAATGGAAAACTGAACAAGAAAAATATACATCTTTTCATTTGATACAAAGTAAAAGAACAAGTTAGTGCTCGGAAATTTAATATACCATTGCGGGACTAATAACTATAAGCCATTTCTTCGAGGCAACCGATAAACAGTATTTACCTATTTTTTTTTACTATAAAATAAAAAAACTCTTTTTTATCGATTTATGTTTTTTGCCAATTGCAAGTAAAGGGATGGGCGAAAGCTAGATTCATGAAACTTATCAACAAATTTCGATTTCGATACAAATGCAATGGACCTAAGCAAGAATAAGAAAGACAGGGGTTGAAAATTAAGGGGTGCAGAACCATTTTAGCAATGTTAAGGGTGCACATCTTGTTCTTTATGATAATGGTGTGTGTGCACCCTTCGGTTTATAGTCAGGTAATGAAGATGGCCCGAAGCAAGGAACCCTTTAATACGCAATTGTGTTATTTCAACAATTTCTTATTCTGATAGGGCTAAGAAGATTATGAACGGTTACGTTGAATTTTATTATTATTAGCACGATTTGCTAATTAATTGGCATTTTACTTTGATTCCATCTTTTTATTCATTTTAAATTTTAATAAATATGTACGAAATTGTGTTTGTAATTTTATATTATTTGTCCAGTTTCCTTTTGGATAATATAGCTATTATAGAAACAATATTTTTTGACGTGACAACGTCTTTATAATTCGATATAGCCGGCTGCACGCACGAAAAAACATGACTCATGCGGCGTTACCTCGCTCTGAGGCGTTCCATGTGAGGCTTGAAGTGCAAGCGAGAGCGCGGAACGAGCGACAAAGAAGCACAATCGGACGTTGTCACGTTCAACTATCATCAGTAAACCGACTTTACAGACAACCAATTTTTTTTTTTTTGTTATTTAGAAGAGAAAAGGTTAATTGAATTTCCCATAAACACTAGAAAAGAATTGACCACGACTTTACTTCATAGAATCTTATACCAAACTTATAGTAAGCTCTTCATGACCCGTCCGACTAGGGCCCTTCCGGCCTCCTCCACTCAAACGACAGCCCAAGCCGAGGTTCGAGATACCCGTCAAAGGGAGACGCCCTTGCGCATGTCGCTACCAGGGTGAACCTTCAGTTCACCCACGCGTCCGCGTTAAAAACTTAAAATGTAGAAGCCCTTCTGGCTAACATTGAGAGACACCACACAAAAAACAAAAAAAAGACGTGTGGCACTCGGGGACTGCCGCGGTAATGCTATTGCATAGCATGCCTTCAAGCCACACCTCCGTGCCCGTCGGAGTGGGGAGCGTGAGGTTTTTTCGTTACGGAATTTCTCGATTCGGTCCCCGCGCTCAAGGCCCGCGATAGAAGCTAGAAGCTTAAAAAGCTCTTCATGAGTTACAACTTTATTAATATCAGCCAGTCACATTATCACATAGCGTTTGCAATTTAAACCATTTATTGACCATCATTAAATAAACAATCGTTTCGCGCCTACTATAGCCAATATTGTAAATAATATCTGCTTTCATACTTGTTTCTATTTAATGCGATTTCTATGACTTTCACTTTAATAATATAATGGTCCTGGTGATTGAGCGTGGGACTCGCAATTTCTTGTACAGCTGAAATAAGCGAATTTATGTTTGTATAATGTGCTGTTCATTTTTTTGTATTCATTATGTAAGCATGGACGTATAAAAAAAGACGGACGCCGTATTACGAACAAACAACGTGAAGCCACCATAGTAAGCTAGCGATCGCGTAAAGACAATAAACACGCACACACTCTCACCATAGTAAGCTAGTCGGCCGCCATTACGTCGTGAACTACCGACTGATTAACTGCGTCACTGTTTCACAAAAAATATTTAAAATGCCGTCTTGCGTGGTTAAATGGTGTCGCAACAGTACAATTTTAAATAACAAAACACAAGGGATTACATTCCACAGGGAAGCAAGTTATTTCTTTTATGTTTTAATGACAAAATTATTACGGCAAAATTTATAGAAAAAAATACAGCCGCCATTGTCATCAACACAGCTGTTGCCATGGCAACATGGCACACACGCATGGATGTTTCGCCGCCATTACTAGGCTTCACTCAATATTTAGGCGATATACCGTCCGTCTTTTTTTATACGTCCATGTATGTAAGTATATTAATAAATAATAACCACAGTGTAGGAGCGACTCATTCCAATTGAGAGGTTTTATTTTAACCTTTATTTTGAATAAGTTTAAAATGGTAGGTATCGATAAGATAGGTAAGTGTTATTATTTTTTACATACTGAGCAGCTTATACATTTAATACCCAAAACAAATGAATTTGTAATTATTTTTTAATGATAAACACATGTTAATTTAATTAATTATTGAACAATTATAAGACTATAAATTTGTGTCATGCTATCAACATTTTACAACGAAACTGGTTTCGTAAAATAAAATCAATAGCACCATTTTTTACACTTAAGATTATACTTAATAGATTTCTAGACCAAAAAAAACAAATAACAAAAAACTACACAAAACATCAACCTTAATCTATACATTTGACATCTGTCATTAAAATTGCAAATGGCCGATGTTAAAATGATCGGAATGTCAGTTGCAAAAATAAAAAATGTCATCTTTATGCCCCAGTTCACATTGACCTCATTGGAGATTTGATGTTCATAATTCAACCCAATAAGCAATAACTGTGTTGTTGTTTCTAATTCATAATGAGCATTGTTTATTCGTTTAGAGTAGGCTACCACTACTACCTTATATTTTACAAGTTTATCAACGCACGTATCTTTTTCAATGTAACCTAGTTCACATGCTCTGTGACATGCTGTTATTAGACATATTTCTAAAATATTCGATCTCTCTTTAAAACATTTTTATTAAGTTTTATTAAAAACATCCTAAACTTTTTCATACGAAAAATTTTAAAACCTTATACAAAATAAATTACTATCCGAAGGCGGATATCTGTATTTCCTAGCTAGCTAATCTGTAATTATTGCTATAGCCATAATACTACAACTTCCGGATATTTAAAAAAGTAATGGCTCTGTTCAATTTATCTTCCGTTTTTCTTATAACTGCACAACCAATATAATTATTAATTATTGATAATTTAACTGATTAAGTTAGTAATTAGTAAGTCGCGAGGCAGGCCTTTGAATGCGATAAAAAAATATGAAAGTTACTTTTTTTACTATGTTTATTACTTTTATTTATTGTCTTTGTCCTGTTCACTTTGGCTATGGCTTTTAATTAATCTATTACACTAATTTTAGTAATATGATATCACATGATATACATTATACTGGTATATAGAAGCTAGGGTTGCCACAAAAATCATAACAGACAGATTCGCGAGAACCGGCTAGTAAATATATAAGTATGCGTTTCGGAAGCGACAAGTGACAGACCTTGGCACGGTTGTTATTTGGCCACAGGCGATATTTTGTTTACAAACAGTAATATAGGAACATGTTTTAAAGGTTACAATTAATCTCTGAGGCACGCATTTTTACACACACGTGAGAAACGCAATGCGTAATTGCATTTAGGTAGGGTTGTCAATTGGTAATTATAGAACTTGGTATAAATTATAACGAATTACCTACAATCTATTCAAATATGCTAGTTATTACAACTTGAGCTGCGCTTCATCAGTTAGAAGAAATATTTTCATATATAATTATATGAAAATATTTTCCTAAAACCAGTTTCAGGAAAATATTCATGAAGATTGTAAGATATTTGACAAAAAAATATAATTAAGGCTGCAGTCTAGCAAAATTGCGTTTTCAACAAGTTATTTGACAATTTTTTCCCGGCTAATGAAATGATAAACTGAATTTTTTTTTCTTGTTTATCAATTAGTGTTATATACGCAATGCGCGTGAATTTTTTCACATTTATAAAGTTACTTTATGTTACCTTAATCAGGCCTTCAAGATAAGTCTCTTTCCCCCAAAATCATTTCGAGCTAAGTTTGTGCACTCACTACGTTGCAACCGATTACAATTTACACAATCTGATCAGCGCATTATTATCCTTATATAGTCGTTATTAAAAACTGCTGAATACAATTGCCGAAAAACTTATGATTTTCTTAATTAGAACGTTATAAATTCATGAAATTTCCCATTTTTTGCCTTACAAAATCTATTGATAAATACTGCTAAAAGTTATTTTTTCCATTAATTTATTCGATTTGGTTGAAGACCAATGAGTATTAATCCTTTAAAATTTTTTTTTTTTAATTTTGATAATTCTTTAAATATTAAAAAAATATTTAAAATAATTAGGAAAAATCCTAGCGAATTTCTTTAGTCGCGCTCCTTGGGCCTGAGCGTTCTGACGTGTGCTCTACGCTCGATTTTCCTTCATACCGAAGTGAAAGTTGCTCTACTTCATTAAATTTAATATTTTTGTTAATTGATTATTTTTATCTTAGTTTTGTGCAAATATTCGTATTTTTAAACATTTGATTTCGATATGGAAAATAAACGAAAAAAATACGCGTGTAACTACTATAAAAAAAATTATTACGATAATTCGTTGATGCTTTCCCTTTTCGACATATTGTAAGGGTACATCACCAATCTGCAAAAAACAAAACTGATGATTCCCAATTGCTGATTAAAAATGAAAAACAAATAATTGACAACAGTGGTGAAAATTTGCTGATCACAATGAAACATCCTTCAGTGGTAGCAGATTTACTCATTTCAAATGTATCGGTGAACAGCGTAAAGGAGAGGAGGACAGGAAAACATTATGAATGTGGATGGTGGATTGTATACAGGGTGTAATCGATAAGTATGTGCAGGCGATTATGACGTTATTATTGCAGGTATCAAAAAACTTAAAACTGATATCGAAATTACTTTACCTAATGAGCAAAATGACAATAATAACTTTTTAAAAGTATAACGAGAAATATCTAAAAAATTTACTTTATACACTCCCATATCAAAAAGGGAAAATGGGACTAGTAGAAGTTAAATGTCTAATTCCGGCAAAAGACATGAATGCGGAAGATGCGGTTAAAAAAAAATTAATATTTGAAATACAATGCAAAAAATAACACTTTTGTCATAGATAAGAATCATGACTATTTTTTCTAAATTCAGGGACAACTAAACGTTGCAGAAGCAGAAGTCTGCTTATTTGCTGTTTGGACTGGAGTGAATAATTCGTTAAAAATAGAATATATAAAAAAGTATGTAACGTTTAGGCAAAATAAAATGATGGACCATTATCAAGATTTTACATAAATTGCCTACTGTCAGAATTGATTGATTCTAGACTTCAGCATTCGATGCCCATCAAGGACCCATCCTATATCATTCAAGCGATTGAAAAAAAAGAGATAAATCCAGTGCAACCGATAAAGCATCAGAATGCTAGCAAAAGATTTATTAGGTTTATCAATATAAATCTATATATTACACATAATATAATAAATCTGTAGAAGACGCGAAGACTGACATCCGCGCGGACGGAGTCGCGGGCGGAAGCTAGTCAGAAATAAATATTTTTTGTTTTCATTTAACACAAACATTACATTTTTTTTATTATATACAAAATTTGTTTATCCGTTTTATTAGTTAAACTGAACAACTTTCACTAAGAAACTTAGGTCGAAAAAAATGTATAGAGTTCTGCATTTTGTATGGAAAGCTTATTTTTTTTTATATTTCGTCCAAATTTCTTTGTAAAAGTTGATCAGTTATATAAACATGAAGTTGAAGATATCAATAGAAAGTATTCGCAAATTTTGTGTACTGATAAAAAAAAAATCACCCGGTGTAATTTTCACGAAAATTGTTTCAAATTGTCATTTTTGGTACTTATTACGAATATTAAATTATGCATACGAATGATTTAATTTTTAAAAATTAAGTGGAGCAACTTTCCCTTAGTACATTTGTATTATTTACATATAGGATGACAGGATGCATTTGTTTGCACTACTAGACCAAGCCCTTAAGTCTCGCTCTTGTAGGTTCCCGAATATGCGCTTTTCTTAATTCAATTAAATTATAGATTTATCCGCCATCAAATTAACATTGAAATCTTCAAAGCCAATAGATCCTAAGCTACCAATACCCGGAAGTATTTACTTCAACAATGAAAACCACAATCACTGTCAGTTATAAGCGGAAACTATTACGTATTGGTAGGCGCGTTTATTTTCAAAATGGCCGTCCGCCAAAACGCATAATTGCAAATGTATTTATAAATGGCGGGAAGTCACGAGCCGATCACATACTGATAGAGAGCTAAATGTGTAATAATTACAGTATGTGATTTAATTATTGAGGAAAAACACCCTTTTGGTAACTCTAGAACTGTTTGTTTGTTGTATATTGTAGGACAGAATGTGTATTGTATTTCTTTGATCCATTTTCCTTTAAGTTCATGAATATGGAAGTAATAATTTATGGCAGTAGTATACCTACTTAATAACAATAACATAAAGTTGAGTACATAGACCACTTTTTTATTAGTCTGCGGTTGAGTTGATAATATTTTCTTGAAAAATTCTTTCGGTGTTAGATAGGCCATTTATCGAGGAAGGTTATAGGCTATATTTCATCACGCTACGGGCAACAGGAGTGGAGCCACGGGGGTGAAAGCCACGGGCGCGGAGCAGCTAGTACTGTCCTGTTAATTACTTGTTATTAAATAAAAAATTCGATCGAATCGATAAATGTAGCAAAATTTTATAAAAATATCTTACCTGTAAAATTCCTTGGGAACGATTTCTCTGTTTTAGCCATGGCTTGGAATGACTCTGCAACAAAAAAGCATAAATGAGCACAAATATACACTTCTCATTACAAACACGGTCAGTACGAGTCACTAGTTCATGCTAATTTATGTGCAAATTTGACAGCTGATATTGACATACTGTGTCGAAAATACCGGTCATGTAACAAATGTGACGCGCGAGTGGGCTTCATAATCTATTTGTCTTCTATTTGTATTCAAATCACTGAAATCCTTTGAATTTTTTTGCCCGTTATGTGTTGAGGATTTAGTACCGGACCTAGGACACATAAAATGTTAACTATAAGAATACTCAGTATATTGTCTATCGATTACTGCATAGTAGGTAATAGGTATTAGCGTATAATTTGGCCCGCCTTAGCTATATGACAATATTATAAACGAAACAAGAGAATAATAAGACTATACATATAAAAAAATACATATATACTAAGTATACTATGTATAGTAACAGCTTTTCTCTCATATTCATTTAATACAAAGAATAATACATAATAGAAAGTCAACGATTTATTGTGCTATTGATATACGATTTATAATTATCACCTATTGTTTGTAAAATATATTATATGTGGAGTGGAAAAAAATGTCATAATATATATACAATAAAGATTGTTGACATATTTTGTAAAAAATGATACACACGATATACATGTGGTCATCACGACTAATCAATCTATAGCTTCTATAGAGTCGTTTCCCATACAACACTTTCAATGCCTATTTAAATAAATAAATGAATCTATCATGTTATTCCAGACGCATATTCTACATTATGTACTACATATTATATCAATAGACTATATAGTATAGTATCGTCATTTAAAGCTTATAAAATGTGACGTCACATCTGTAGATCACTTACAATGAAGGCAGATTGTGATCTAGGCTAATCACATCTCGGACACTTGAGTTCGCTCGTAACAAACGCGTGTGAAAGTAACTACATATTCTATGTATACTATGGTAACTATTTGCTCATTATCTATGGTAACAGAGTGAATAGACTAAAGACTAAAATATAGTCTTTATCCGATATTGGCAATAGAGAATAGATTCTAAAAACAGACCTAAGATGCAGCCAAATATGTACGGAGATAATATTATGTCTGGATAAGAAACGAAATAAACAACCAGTACTTCATTGTTATTTATAGAAAGCACTTGGACTACAATCGATTAAAATTTTAATCGTCTTGTTTTTTTCCTACTAAAACTAAAACAAATTGTATTTTATTGTAAACTAGCTATTCGCCCGCGTCTACGCCCGCGTTTTCAAAGGAAAACCCGCATAGTTCCCGTTCCCGTGGGGTTTGAGGATAAAACCTATCCTATGTGTTAATCCAAGTTACCCTCTATATGTGTGCTAAATTTTATTATAATCGGTTCAGTAGTTTATGCGTGAAAACCATACATACATACAAACCTTTCCTCTTTATAATATTAGTATAGATAACAGTATAAATAAATAAACATATTTGTGAATGATCGTGCATTGCATTTATAGTTACTAACCGAATTTTATAAAATCAATTAGAATAATTAACGAATTTTGTTTAAACAAAAATGCAAGAATGCGATATAAATTAACGTCACCACGCGTTATTGTATTTGAATTTTAAATACTTGACTTTGTACGTACATAACAAATGAATATGTATTACCATTATAAGGTTAATTTTAGGGTTTTTATTGATGTGAAACATCTATAGGCTCACTTGTAAACCGAATTGTTGACGTGGCGACGCTTGCCATGGCGACGGGTCGCCACGCTATACACATCGGCTCACTTGTAAACCGAATGATGTTTCACATCTGCCAGGCGTCCCATGACGGCTCACATTTTTTTTTCATTTAACAATTCTCTTCGTCTGAATTAAAGAAAAGGTTACATATTTATTATCTAAATTCAGCATTTTTTTGTAATTATTAAAAATGATAAAGGTAATTTAATTATATTTATCTAACTTATGCAAGTGTTAAACTTATCCACGAATAAGCTAATATTAATTAGTTTACTGCATATTTATTTAAACATCTAGATATTATAATGAACTAGCGGTCCGCCCCGGCTTCGCCCGTGGTACATATTTATGTTTTCTCTACATAAGAACCATCCTCGTACTTCAAGGAATATAATAAAAAAAGAATTATCGAAATCGGTTCAGCCGTTCTCGAGTTATGCGCTTACCAACACATTTTGCGATTCATTTTTATATATATAAGAAGATTATATCTTTCTTGAAATGAATACATTTTCATAAACTTGTATGTGTATTGAAATATTAGTCTTAAGTATTTCAATCTGTCTGGCATCACAGTCACCGGTCATAACTACTCATAACGGATCCCTGTCATTTGCACATCAAATAATCAAAGTCGGTCAAATCGTTAAGTGGGTTATAGTTTTTCAATTATGACTTTAGAATGAATTTATTTAATCCTATTGTAGAATTAATTCATACGAGACACCTGTCAGTATATCTGAAGCATTTTTTATTTGAAACTAGCTGTGCCCCTCGATTCACCCGTGAACTAATTATTTTAAGCCGGGTCCACATTTGTATCAAGTAATCGTATCCGTATCAGGCGTATCGTATCGAGTATGCGTATCGTATCGAGTATGCGTATCCTAAGTGTGGACGCCCATTTTGACCATACCGTACCTTTTATCGCGTGAGCCATAAATATTAAAATTATACGATTATATACACCACGTATCAGATACGCGGTTAATAGCGATCGGGGTGTATCATGATACGAAGTGTATCACGATCGCGATCATTTTGCGTCCACACTAGCAAACATGATACGCGTCGATGCTACGCGACGGAGATGTGATACGCGAAAATGATCAAGTGTGACCTTTAGTCACCATTTTAAAGGTGCCAACAGACAAAAATATAGCCTACGTTGAATATTTGGCTATTTTCATTTTAAATTTCACCTAGATCGGTGCTGTGGTCTTGCCGTGAAGTGTTACGGACAGACATTCTTACAAATAATATTAGTATGGATCAATGGATGGATTGGTTGCAAATTTACAATGGTCGGTTACGTAGGCGATTATGTAATAGAAGTAACATTTATTCCGCGGTTAAATCGAATTTGTGATAACTTTTAATTATACAAATATTTGCGCAAGTTTTTTGATTTAAGTAACAGACAATGAATTAATATACTGTAGATGTTTTTATTCACGATTCGCAAAAACTGGTTGCACTTTACAAGAATCAAGGAGCATTTTTTATGTACGTGCACAGAAATATTTTTTTTTATTTATCTATAAATCAATACGAGTCAATTCCTACAAAAAAGTATTATTGTATTGTCGTTTAACAACGTAAGTAAGTACTAAAAATTGGCTATATGTATATTCTCTATAACTAGCAGCAGTACGTAAAAACTCTTGAACGTGTGTTCATAATTTGCACATAAAATATTCTAAACACAGTTCAACGTAATAAATTTTGCGACATACGAGTCTCACAAATTTTCCATGAGGTACCTACATAGTACATACCTATTCGAAATATGGCCAAAGTTTGCATATTTTTTATGTAAGTATAGTTTTTATTAAATGTAAAAAATGTAACAACAGTGATGATATTGATCATTTGATACATAGATCAGACTAACCCGCAAAAAATATACCTACCATCGTGAGTGAATTTGTAATAATTTTTTACATCTTATAATTAAGCTGTTGTAACTTGTAATATTTATGGATAATATCGCGATCGTAATAATCATAAATTCAATTTAACCTTTTGCTACATTTTGCGATAGTTTTTTTTTAGTATATTACGCTAATTATTTAATTTTCATCACAATTCAATACTAAAATCTTTATTCTTTCAATAGATTTGCTACGAACAAATGAAAGACATTTTACATCATTAATTTATAATACTTAATTACGTAATATTATAAAAATCGCACTGTATAGCGCACGTGGCGAAAACCTACATGTTCATTATTTCGGTGTTTCAAGGTCACACACACCCACTCAGTTTGTACTGTATCATAGTAGGGTTGGCAACGACATTCGATTACATTGTCGATACATTCATTCAGTACTTTACTACATTTATTGATATTGATACACGCTAGCTATTATTATGTACCTATGTCTAAAAATCGTATTCGTATTTCGTCGTCGATTATAATACATATTTAAAAAGTTTATATAATGGAGATCGATCATTGGTATAGGTATATATATAACAGATAAAACGCCGAATGTTTTTATTATTTAGATTTTAAATTTATGGGTTAAGTACTTTTTATTGTTAGATTTTTGCAAATATAATTAAGTAGGTAGGTATCTTCCGCAAAAAGTTAACAATCGTAAATGACAAATAAGTTAATACTTATTTTCATTTTGTTTTTTGGTAGATTTAAAACTTAAAACAACAATAACATTTTATGTCGGTAACATAGGTAATATGATTAATAAAGTGTGTACTGTGTAGTTTGAACTTTGAACTACAAATCATCTCAGTTTAATCCCATAAGGCAAAAAAAAAGATAATTGTCTTCGCTTTTATAAAAATTAATCATAAGAATGCTTTGAAAGACTTCGTGTAATTTACTAAAAATGTTTTTTATTACAAAAGTTTTGATGTGAATAAAAATAACAGAATACTGAATATATCTATGTAATATACATATATATATACCTATGTACATAAACTGATTTTATGGTAAAGACTGAGAAAACGTATGAAATGAACCTTACGTATATTCTAAATGGAAAACAGACGACGTCATGTGCAAAAGCTATATGATAAATGTTTACAAAGCTTCAACAAAACAAACAATAATTTTATTGCCCTGGGAGCGGTCACACCTTTGTTTCAAGACCTAAGCTATACAGGGTGTCCCACTATTGGTATACTAAGCGCGAAAGGACTTGTAGTTTTGCATACACTGATCACGTAAAAAATACTTAAACAACAAAATTACGTCAAAAAATTTTTGCTAATTTTTTCCTGAAAATCCATGTTTTCTTCTCTAGCCGGCATATACCGCTTCTCTAATGTGGGCATTTTGTCTATGAAAACATAATCTTAAACGATAGGTCACGTGCTGGTGGTAAAGTTGGGCGGGTTGCCTGTTATGGGTGTTCACATAGAGTTTTAAGAATTCATCTATTTGAAAAAAAATGCATCTGGAATTTTATAAGTATTTTTTACGTACTCAGCGTATGCAAAACTATAACCTCCTTTGAGCTTAGTATACCAACAGTGGGACACCCTGTATACATTGTTGGCTTTACAGCCTATGCGTGTTTAGTAGACTATTAAGATAATGGAGTTATGAACTATAGGATAAAGAGAGAAAATATGACATGTAATATTTTGATGCTATGAAATGAAAGCACAAAAGTGGTATGATAAACCTCAACCCCACTAGAAGTAGGTACATATGGTCAATTACAACGTTCAATTTATGCACAGTGCACACTATTCATAGAAGCAAAAAGTTCAAGCCACAGCCCACATGTTGTATCACTCGACTATTGTGGTGGATTAGGGCCTAAATCCTAGACTAGACCATGGTAATACTACCTATATTAATTACCGGGCCTACTCTAATAGCATGTTATTCGCAACAGTGGGAAATCACGGCTGGGCATAAACAGCTTTGAACAAAACTATACTATGAAGTCCTAGTTCATTCTTCTTTTGATGGTACCACTACCAAATCATACTACTATAAAATGTCTGTCACACGCCTCAGAGGAAAAAACTATACAATAATCGGACATTTCCGATATTCATGGAATCTTCTCCAACTTTCGCTGTTTAAATACATAAAAGGTTAACAAATTAAACTTTGTATCAGCTAATACCTAATTGATAACACAGTCGCGTGTTACAACGGCATTCCCATTGTATTGTGAGCACATCCTTATAATAAATCGCGCCTTGACAACAGCTGACATTTATATGTACTATGTTTTATCGTTTGCAGGTAGACTGTCAGTCAGTCAGTCACTACTCACTGGTAAACTCTGGAATAACGTCCATACTAATTATTTTTTGAGAAAGTAGACAGTGCGTTTTTTTTGCATCTTTAGTATTTACGTCTTTAAACTGATTTGAATATTTTTTACGAACATAATATTATAATGTTCATCCCCACAGATAAATCATATAAATGTATCTATGATTATTGTGAATTCATTACATTAATGTTTCATCATTGCTACCTCTATTACAATTTTCAAGTGAGAAAACTGGGAGCGGCACCCTAGTCAACTTAGTATGTAGCCTGTATAACCTAGGTATTATGTAGGCACAGATTACTAAATAGTTTCACGTAGGTAATATATTAAGATTACAACTAGGTAACAAGTCAAGCAGATTCGTCAAGTAACGGTAGGTATGCGAATGGACAGACGCCGAACATAAAACTTCAGAATACTGATTCCATCTACAAAAGTTATGACATAAGTTTATGATGTCTGTCTGGTAAAGATTAACTCACCTTTATATTTTTTCAAGTCTGTTTTGCATGTAACAATTCCTTTTTTGTTTAAAATTGTAAGCTTTTGAAACTTATAATATGTACCTAAGTTAGAAACTATATTATAGTTTAGGTACCTACCTACTAATTTTTTTCTTATTTAATTAAAACCGCAGAAAAAAAACTCACGTTTGCACATTATCCAAAATAAGTACAAAAGACAAGTAAATAGGTAATCAAAGGTACAAAAATATACGACTTCAAGTTTCAACTTTCAACAATCAACAGTTTTGCAATTCTAATTTCAGAACATTGTTTATCAGAAATACCTACGCCTATATATACCTACCTAGTATTAAAAAGTCGTTATTGTACAGAGTAATAAAAAAATGTAATAAAATAAAGGCAATAGATTAAAACGAATAGGTACAATATTAGAAAAAATTATTTTTCCAAATTGGTCGAACTTGCACACTGATAAATTTTTTCAGGTAAATTAAATTAATAATCACAATTCGAAATTTCACAGCCCTACTTCAAGGAATGCAGAAACAGCAAGTAAGCAACCTATTATTATAGGATTCATATGTAAATGTCTTCTTTAACCGACTTCAAAAAAAGGAGAAGGTTCTCAATTCGGCTGGTATATTTTGTTGTAAGAAACATCATAGGTATGCATTTTATATGTTTTATTGAAGTTGTACGTACGAAGGTACCTACCTATATAGAAAATTATCACATATATACATGAAGAATTAATGTGATTCTTTTCTTTTTATTTAAAAAATAAATATCTACCAATACACAATTGCTAAAGAGAAGGATAATCCATGTTGAAAATTGAACTAATACCCATTTTACAGTAGAATAGGTAAGCACCCTCGTAAAATACCGGGTTCCCGCACTGTACGAACACAGCTGTTAATAATGTTACACGACTTTAGTTTTTATTCCCCGTGTATAAAATCCGTATTAAATTACTCCTATTGCAAGGATTTAACAATGGGTGATTAATCGGGGGTATTAATCGCAGACTATTCCAGAATTTAAAAAAAATGATGCGAAACAACGCATGTAATCATGTTAGTAAGGAATTCATAACTTAAATACCTATGTCCTATTTAAAATAGAAGCAACTCTTATTTTAATATGCAAGATAGTATTATTATAATCATGTTTATGTATTTTAAAATATATATTTACTAGTGTCGCAAATTTAGCTACGAAGACAGCTGGAAAGTGAAAACTGAAGTAATACTGTTACATTACTCACCGTTAAATTATTTAACACACTAATATAGATGAAACACACTAAACCAAAACTAAAAACACACTTATAAATAATATTAATTAAACCTACAATTGAATAAAACTTATAGCGAAGTTTTTAAGTAATAAATATATGAGCCTAAGTTAATGTGATCGAAAACGCGGATGGACAAAGATGCACACCCTTCTCCAGCAAGCGCAGAAACCCGACTAATGCGACCTCACGCGACGAACGCTCAAAATACTTTTGAATGGATTACGTTCCGTTCCAATAATGGTTTCATTCACAGTGTAACAAAAAAATTAACTTAAATCCTTTTTTTAAAGGACTAAAGAGTTGATCTACAAAAGATTTCAATAAAACACATCTAACTCACTGTATTTGTTTTTTTTTAATATGAAATTTTATCACGATTTCAAAGCTGCAAATTAATTAAAAATTGAGAATATAGCGAAGCAAAAAAATGTAATACGCATATTATTATATATTGTACTTACCTACATTAGTGTCCGTAAGTTTTAAAAGCAACCTTAAAAATAATCACATAAATTTTGCATTACGTTGCAGAAATTCTGAGAAATTAACAGACTGGCGCCGTCTCGCCGAGAACGTCCGGTGGCGGGATGTATTCCTATTGGCTAAGGCAAGACGGGCCTCCATAGAGTATGTATGTTATTTATTACAGAGGTGCGTTCATTAACTGCAATTATTACTCATTGCCATAGAAACAAATTTTAAATTATAATATTTGTAATTTTGCATATTAATTATATTTTCTTAAAACGCATATTTTCTACTATTAAACAATATTTATGAATATAATATGGAAAGGGTTTGTTATAATAATAATTGCAGGTTGCACGTTTTGAATGTATTTTTATCTACCCTCATATAATATAATTTTTATCGAATCTTTTTTGTTAAGAACCATGTTCATTTTTACAGTTGGGCGTAGAACGTGAAGTTGTTCTGGTTATTCCACATTTTTATTTTTTAATATTGTGTTTTATTAAATTATTATGTTTTATATAATATAATTATAATAATTCATTGAAAGATTTAATTTATTTATGACAATTTTATTTTATACGAGAAAAATTTTATAATGGCGTCGACAAACTTTTTAACCGTAAAAACTCATCTCTCCGAATTTAGAAATAACGCCGACAAAGACTCGTTAAGCGAGGTAATGTATAAAATTATATTAATTTGCATTTCGTTTCTGATTATTTTGTGATTTTTACGAATTAGATTGGAAATTATGGTCATCCGCCATCTTTATCATAACTTTAACGTGCGGTTGATAAGTGGGAATACCATTTCCTTTATGTTACACCTACTCCCTTTTTTACTCCTACCGAACTACAGTTCACACACGTTGTTATTACCTAATAAAATTTGTAGGCTTCAGAAAGTGGAACAAGTAATTCTGTGACGTCCGCTGAAGATTTACAGAAGTTGGCTGTAATACTAGGCCTGAACAGCGCTGAAGATGTGTACCAGGAGAGATTTCGCGTTGATAGACGGCGTTTGGAGGCTATGCTTGCCGGTAATTATTAGCAAAATTTAACTCCCTGAACTAACGTAAAGCAACTTAACCTAAAACTTTGAAGTGTAAACATACCTAACTATTGTTCTATTTCAGAAAATTTGGAAGAATCTCAGACTGCGCAAGCGTTTTTCCACAGGGTATGTATTATTATATTTTTCATACACTATTCTATACTACCTTAGTATAAAATATTTTTTATAATAAGTTTTAACTATTTTAGGTCATGAACGAGACTAATACTTTAATTAATTGGCCTGCTCGTCTGAAAATAGGAGCCCGATCGAAGAAAGGTAAGTAACAAATAAAATAAATTAAATTATTAAGTTATTAGTTACTATTTTTATATTCAGTAAAATATAATAAAATCAAACAAAGTTTTATAATTTTATTTTTATTTATTTTGTGTCATAGAAACGGAACGTTATTTTGGCGCCAATATTCCAGGACGCGGCGCCAGTCTGGCGTTAATTTTTATTTCAAATATTATTTTTTAAATTCGAGTTATTTTACGTTCGCGCGTCCGTTAGCGCGTACCGAAATTTTGAAATCAATTTTTAATTTTTATATTTTTTTACTTAATTTTAAAATGAATTAAAATGGATATCTCAGACAATAACGATGAAATTGTGTATGATTTAATTAAAAAAATTAGATGTAATAATTTCAAAGAACTTTATGAAATATACGGTGAGATATAGTTTTGTGTCAGTGATTGTTTACATATATACATAATATAAAAGTGGTTGTTATATTATGGTATTGCATTTTCGATTTAGATCCACATGTGAGGATTGCCGGACGACCCAATGATGTGAAACTGGCTCGAGAAAAAATTATGCAGTTACTGGACACAAGGGTGAGTTTTTGAAACAATACAGTCAAAGTGCCAACATGTTATGAATATCATTTTTATGTTACTCGTTATTATTACATAATACCTATATTATGTTCATATTTTAACAAGTATCATGAAAGATCATAAATATTAGTCGACATATTTTTTTTAATATAATATGTAACTAGGTAGGTATGTTATGAAATGAGCCGTGTAGCTTTGAAATTACAATATTTACTGTAACAATATGTGTAAAATTGTTTATTAGTAACGACAAAATACTATAATTGTATTTGACTAAAGTATACCTGTTCGTATGGAAATAACCATTTCATTGAATAATCATTGAACGTACTATAATTATTAATAGCACTCTATGTAGGCTAGACATTTAATATGTACATGTAACACGAATACAAAATACAGTCGTCCTTTTTCCATGATTGTATAACCTTTCATAAGGATGCTATAAAGTTTTGTCCTCAGCCAGTCTATCCTTGTTCATAAATCGTAACAATTTCGACCACATCGGAATATTTCGATACTAGACAACAATTTTCAATTTCTTATTTATAGTAGGTACATTAAAGGTTAATAATATCAATTAAGAATTCAAAATAAGTGGTTGATGTAGAATGGTAGAGTATAGACGATGGAATAGCGTAGCGGGCTGGAAACAAAAATTCCGGGCAGGGTAAAAGTCGTAGATGGTAGTATTTAACTTGTTTAATCTTTATATATAAAAACTAGTGGTCCGCCCCGGCTTCGCCCGTGGTACATATTTCACAATAAGAGGTAGCCTATGTCCTTTCTCGGGTATCAAAATATCTCCATACCAATTTTCATTCAAATTGGTTCAGTAGTTTAGGCGTGATTGAGTAACAGACAGACAGACAGACAGAGTTACTTTCGCATTTATAATATTAGTATGGATGAATCGCAAAATGTGTTGGTAAGCGCATAACTCGAGAACGGCTGAACCGATTTCGATAATTCTTTTTTTATTATATTCCTTGAAGTACGAGGATGGTTTTTATGTAGAGAAAACGTAAATATGTACCACGGGCGAAGCCGGGGCGGACCGCTAGTTAATTATATAAATAGATTTGATATAACTAATTTTCGTATGTCAACAAGCGGTAGGTATGCAAACTTATGCATAATAAATAGGTGTTGTGTAGTTTTTTGCATTTTGAGGATTAAATAAAATATTTATTTCCAATTCTAATTTATAATTAATTGAGACATAAGGACTAAATTAACTTATTCATAATAATTTTTTTTAATAATTAATAATTTTTAATAATTTAATGTGTTGCAGAGTAACAGAGTTACAATGAAAATCGATGTCAGTTACACGGATCATTCGCACATCATCGGAAAGGTAAGATTTTTTATTAATTAGTATTCATTGTTTATAGGTTTATTGTTAGCTTATATCAAATTTGTAGTCTGTGCCGAGATAACTAATGTACAGGCTACCTATCTAGTTCAAGCTTCTGAATACGACGTTTTAAATAGTAAGACCGAAACCATGTAACCTATAAACAATGTACCTAGGCAATGTAAAAATAAAAATTGCTACGAACCGAAAATCTTACCCCAAATCATTTAAAATTCAAAGCTTTTGCAAGAAATCTCATAATTGCCATTTATCAAAACATACATGTAGCGAAATAAATCGATACTGCGAACCATGAACAACAAAGATGTGTACTTAGGATGTGTATTGTGTTCAATCTTATAGGAGAAGAATGTGCACTAATGTAATAATAATGTTTGCCGCTAGAGTGCGGGTAACAATTCATAATTATTAAATGAGGGTGCGAGGCCATTTACTTGTTGCTATAGAAATTTTAAACTATTAATTTTATTGTCAATACCTTAGATTACAAAATAAAATAATTTTGTAATCTAAGGTCATTGGTCAATACAATAATAAGCTATTGGAGAGATTGAGAAATGTTTGAAGAATAGAAAAAATTTGACGTCGTGATCACTCATCACGAAACGGGATTCGAACCCGCGTCTTTCGTCTAAACGAAAAACTAAAATCGATTTTTTTTTAATGAAAATTTTCTCATTTAAAAAGCATTTGAATGCTATAAAACTGAAATGTCCAATTGGAAAGATTAAAAAGCTTATAAAATTGACTTTAGCTGAAGATAGATGGCGTCAAAGTATTCGTAATTCGTAATTCGTAATTTGCAATATGTAAAGAAGATTGAGTATTTGTCCGTGAAAATCACCTAAACCACTAGAAACATCAATTATACTTTTTGAAACTTGTACTATTTATGTACAGGTATTATTATTAATTAATTAATTAATTAATTATTATTATAATATAATACTATCTGTGCCGCGCGGTTTCACCCGCATTGCTCCGTTCCTGTTGGTCAGCGTGATGATATAATTACCTATAGCCTACAGCCTTCCTCGATAAATGGGCTATCTAAAGGTGGCGGTTCGCGCCGCGACAGAGACAAGCGACCGAGACAGGAGACCGCGACCGAAGACTGCGACAAGTGTCTCGGTCTCTTCTGCATGTACTGTAAGGCGAGACCGAGACCGGATACCGCGACAAGTGTCTCAAGCTCTTCACGACCGAAAAGTTAATCAGTATCGGAGTCTGTCGATGTAGTCAGTTGTGTTTGTGTCATGATGGAAAACCAAGTAGTAGAATTTCTATTGGAGGAAGAAGAAGACGATGATTTGCTATTATATTATTATTACAAATACAAAACTAAAAGAATATTACCTATTAAAGAATTATATTTAACTAGAGGCCAAGAAGGATCATTTTCGCTATTAGTAAACAAGCACCTAATGTTTGATGACAAAAACACATGTGCTTTTTGAGCGCGACACGCGACACTACTGGTCTGGGGCAGCGACCGTCTCGCTGTCTCCCGTCTCGCGTCTCTGTCTCCTGTCTCTGTCTCGCTCGCGAACTGTCGCCTATACATTGCCGAACGTCAAGTAACGGTCGCGGTCTTCGGCCGCGGTCTCCTGTCTCGGTCGCTTGTCTCTGTCGCGGCGCGAACCGCCACCTTAACACCGAAAGATTTTTCAAATCGGACCAGTTACTGAGATTAGCGCGTTCAAACAAACAAACAATCTCATCCAGCTTTATAATATTAGTATAGAATATTTATTACATATTTACTAGGTACCCTTCATGTTCTCACTATCATAGCTCAAGCTCATGCTACATGGATGATGGAACCAAGACTCCAAAAGCATTTACATTCGCTTGGCGCAATAGTTTTAAATAACATCACAGATTAATAATAATATACTACGTATAACACTTACACCAGTCACCATCTTTCTTATTTAAAAAAATGAATCGCAAAATGTGTTGGTAAGCGCATAACTCTGCTGCTCTCTGCATAACGCGGCTGAACCGATTTCGATAATTCTTTTTTTATTATATTCCTGGAAGTACGAGGATGGTTCTTATGTAGAGAAAACGTAAACATGTACCACGGGCGAAGCCGGGGCAGACCGCTAGTTTACTATATTATCCTACTATGAACTATCCTATCCTACTATGTAATATTGTTAACTAGCTTTTAGCCCGCAGCTTCACCCGCGCAATCAAAAGAAAACCCACATAGTTGCCGTTCGTTGAGATAAAAACTAACTTATGTGTAAATCCAAGTTATGTGTGTGCCAAATTTCATGAAAATTGGTTAAGCAGTTTTTGCGTGAAGGAGTAACAAATCGAAATACCCGAATTGGTCTAGCCTTTCTCGAGTTTTACCTACGATTAGTAACATATTTGTCAATTAATTTATAGATCTTTCATGCCGTGAAAATAATTAAAATAGTAATATATACGATTATACAGGGTGGTCTAACAATAAAGCGTGTGATGGAAGAGACAGGTTGCCACATACACTTCCCGGACTCGAACCGGACCAGCGCATTGGAGAAAAGCAACCAAGTGTCCATCGCGGGCGACATGGAAAGGGTCGAAAGGGCCAGGGCTAGAGTTCGAGTGAGTATAAATGTATAAAAAAAAGTGTGTGCTGAGCACACGTGTCAGAAGTGAAACTGTTTTGGCAAGATTCAAAGATACCAAAATCGTACGTAATCGTGACGGTATTGCCATGACGCGACGTTGAAATTTTAAGAAGTTTCGCTTGAAATGTTTCATCCTTGAGTACCTTTAACGTATCTCACACTGGTAATTAGTGATGTAATTTTAATTGATATATTTTATACTTTCATATACTTACATTCTTTTTAAAAATTAACGATTGAGATAAAAATAATTGTTATGATCAAAATATTGGTACTTATGTCCAAATAATTAATATTTAATGATATCTCTACGAAAAAAATGCCGCCCGCATTTTAAAAAACATTTTCAATGCACTATACTCCTATACCTACCTAATTTTTCAGTATGAATATATAATAATGCTCATGAAATAAAACAATTTTTATGCATATTACATACATATTATTATACATACCTACTTAGGTATCTTATTATTTTACAGGCTCTAACCCCACTAGTATTCTGTTTCGAGCTGCCCATAGTATCTTCGTCTCAGCCTCTACCAGATATTAACTCGCCCTACGTCCAACAAATACAGGAACAATATAATGTACAGGTAATATTTACTTTTATGACGTTATTGTTATAAATATGGATTTTTTAGAGGAAAATGCAATCATGAGGCGGTAGTCGAACCCGGGCTTCGCACTGCCGTGTTTTAAATTTTGTCGTTGTTAAGTAGTTACTGTTTTTACCAAAATTATAAATTTACTATTGGTCCGCCCCGGCTTCGCCCGTGGTACATATTTAGTATCCTATGTCCTTCTCCTGGCTCTAGACTACCTCCCTGCCAATTTTCAGCTAAATCGGTTCAGCCGTTCTTGAGTTATAAGTGGAGTAACTAACACGACTTTCTTTTATATATATATATATATAGATAGATATATGTAATTTTTTCAATATTTATAAGTTTTATTTTCCCAAAAAATGTCGCACCATTGGATATTTCAAACAGTCGATATTTGGTTATATTTTAAGGACCTTCGGTTTTAAGGTTAATTTAAAACAAAATTAACGAGAGTCTACTCTGCTGTACTGTAGCTGCTATTAAGTATTCTGTGAATGTAGTATAATTACTTTAAAATATAAGAAACTACTTTTCATCATTAAAACAATTTTAATCATCATCATCTTATAGGTGATGATCCGAAACCGTCCCAAGTTACACGCTAACCTTCTAGTCGTGAAGGGAGTGCAATGGGAAGTACAAGCTACTATGGAGGCTACTAGCTTGCTGATGAGCTATATGTGTGGACCGCTTGCTGTAAGTTAATACAGAATATAAATATTTAACATACAGAAAGATGATATTAATAGATTTAAATTACATTTTAAACAAGATATGTACTGGTTTATGCGTGGAAAGGCGTGTTTGCGTGTTGGTTTTTGTAAGGAGTAAACATACGTAATATGTAGTGTAATCTTGTTAAAATAGTGTAGTAATTTAGTGGCTAAAAATAATAAGGACAAGTGAAGTTCTCTTTTCCTAAACTGTCGTGAAAGTTGAAACGGTCATAAATTCTAGCAATATGCACAACAGAAGCCAAAGCATATAACAACAAATCTTGTATTTTATTATTCATGTATTTTACTTTTGTCTTAACGCACATACACTCGACAATTCTATTCCCCAGAGCCAAACATCAGTCCAGATGTCGCTCGAAATATCGCCCATGCACCACCCAGTGGTAGTGGGTCGTGGGGCGGAACAGCTGAAGGTGATGATGCAGTCGAGCGGCGCGCAGATCATGTTCCCCGACGCGGACGACCCCAACATACCGGCGCTGCGCAAGAGCTGCGTCACCATCACGGGGCAGATCAAGGACGTGTATAAGGCACGGCAGCAGCTCGTGGTGAGTGCAAAAGGGTCTTTTAAAGCTCAATGGTCATCGTTATTCATGCAAAGTATGATATAATAATTTCCTACTGGGTTCCATCTCTTTTCTAAAGGGCATCGAAATCGTTCAGTTGTCTAGGTTTAGTACAAACAATTTTTACAAACAGTTTAGACAGTTTAGTAGTGTGATAGACAGATTTTATATTTTAACTGCCACTGGCAAACCTTTTCAAATAGCACCTAGAGTGACAAAATATTATCCTGAACAATTTCTCCTTGACACAATATGTTATCTCGTTCAAACATCTCTCAGATAAGTTTATCAAGAGATAAACGTGAGAGCATCTTCAAAATGCTTCATTCAGCATACGACGCTGTAAATTCGTAGTAAAACAGTTTACTTTAATCGACATAAAATTAGTTTATTGAACAGTTAACTACAATTTTCCACGACTAAAACAAATATAAACACACAATGGTGTTTTTGCTCCTTCCATCTCTATTTCAGACAGGTACGTACTAACAGTGAAAAAGTAACTTAGTAAATGTTTTTTTTCTGACTTTTAGACCATAAACTTATCAGTTATCAACAAAAATATCTGTCAATTATTGCGCACTCTAAAAAAATTGATTAATACAAAAATCAAGACCGTGTGTGCCGAGCACACGTGTCAGTGAAATTTCTTTGGTAAGATTCAAAGATTCCAAAAACCGCCTTACTCCATGACGTGACGGTATTGCCATGGCGCGACCTTGAAATTTTACTCTCAACGCGCCTAAAGAAGTTTCACTTCAAAAACACTGATTAATACAAACAAAACTTATACCTATACCATTTTTTTTTCTTACAGGGAAGCCTACCTCTAGTAGTGATATTCGACGTGCCGGAAGAAACGTGTCGCATAGAAACAGACGCAGTAAACTCTCTGATGCACAAACACAGCGTCTACATCAGTGTGCGTCGGAAGCCGAAGCAGGGGATTGCGTCTGTGGTCATAAAGGGCATCGAGCGGTGTGCTGGTGAGTTAAATTTGAATTTAGAATTTGGAAAAAAAAGTTAGTCATCTCTTTTTAGAAAAAAAAAAGATATTATGACGTCATTTTTTGCCGCGAAGAAAAAAAATTGGAGCAGTGCGAGTCGGACGCGCGACACTAAGCATTCAGTACTATAATACGCTTATGAGAGCGATAAACAGACTGCGAAGTAATAATAATCTCTGCAATGAGTCCCGTTATAAATTTTTTGTACGGAACCCTATGAAATTACCTCATGTTTGATACTGGCATGTAGATACTGTTGGTAAAAAGTGTATTTTAATGAATGATGTGGTTAGGATGTTTTTTAAACAATGCTGTTATTTACAGAATATGATTCAAAACCTGTAAAAATTTTCGACAAACTTTTCCTCATTTCTATTCAGGAATTGATAAGCTTGAATTACATTTAATTTTAGATCTACGACGTTTTCTACAAAAGCAGAATACAGTTTTTAGAATTTTCGTTTATGCCATACATATAGACAAACAGACAAAAATTCTAAAAACTGAATTTTTGGCTTCGTTATCGATTATAGATCACGCTCCAAGTAATCTTTAAAAAATATACAATATACAGTTTTAACTTTCCTACAATTTTATTGAAGTCAAACTTCTTTATCGGGGTTGGAAAAAAATTTAGTGTAACATTTTTTCGGTACGCGTGACATTTTTCCGTTATGCGCCATCTTTTTCTTATCCCTACCACGCGTGATTCGACGTATTTCTGTAAAGTTGCATATAGTAAATTATTTTTTGAAAAATAAGGTCATAATATGAAGTTTCACTTCTTACGTGTGTACACTAATACACGCACACATTTTTTATATGTATAGCTTATGTATAGATAATAACTGTTATATTCCAGGTGATATTTACGAAGCGCGTCGTGCGTTACTCGGCGGAAAGGAATCCTCCATAACCGCTGAAATACCGGAATCTTACAATATCCCAAGTTTAAACGCACATAAGTTCACCGCGTTTAACCCCTTTTCACCCTCGCATACAATTAATTCACCATGCTCGCCGTATTATGAGGTAAGTGTTAAAATATTTATTTATTTATATTTATTTGGCACACCAACAATAAATACATATCACATTCATACAATAAACATTACACGACTCGACAAAAAAATTTTTGTTCTTTGTCCTAAAGTTTATACTATTATTTTCCAGTTAGTTATGCACAAAAACGAAAAGAAAATACCTTTTTTCGGTATAAAGTTTGCTTTTGTGATAGTTATAATAATAATACTCAATTTTCAATTTTTTCATAAATTTTAATTGATTTTAATATTTTTAAAAAGACCACGCGGTGAGAGTGGGGTGTTAACGTTTACAATGTGCCGCTAGATGGCACCCGAGTGATAAACAACCATCAGGTGTTATTTACAAGCCCAGAATAACATAAAATGTCGTCACGAAAGTGCAAATACGATGCTGATGCATTTTGTTTTATATGTGGTCAATTTATTAAAGTTCGAGACGTGAAATATGAACTAAAGACATCTCATGTTCTCTGTGAAGCCTATGAAGCATATTTTGACTGTCCTGTACGGAATCAACATAAGCCATGGGCTCCACATGTTGCTTGTAGTTATTGTAAAAGGTGTTTGGAAGGTAAGGCAAATTACAAATTTTAAGGCCATGGGCTGCAGGATGTCATTAAAAGTACATATGCTGCATGCTCATTTGGATAAATTTAAAAACAATATGGGAGCCTATTCCGAAGAGCAAGGAGAACGTTTCCATCAGGACATCATGAATTTTGAACAACGCTATCAAGGCCAATACAATGAAAACATGATGGGCGACTATATTTGGGGTTTATTGAGAGAAAGTAGCTATGAACATAAAAGAAAAATTAAAAGTGTGCACTTTTAAGTTATTTCCCACTTTTCTGTAAGCTAATTTGATAGTAAAACTTAATAAAAATAATAAACATTTTTATTTCAATAGTTTTATTTTCAATCAAAAATTAAAATCCGAGATTTTTAAAAATTTCGTTCAATCAGTCTTCTAAGCACAAAAGCAAAGTTTTTCATGCCATATATTTTTTTTCCGTCTACGACCTAAACTACCAAATTTAATGCTTTGCAATCAAAGTCAAATTTCATGGTGACCCGTTGTTATAAATTCATTAATATTATGCATTTATCAATAACAGGTGTACACAGCATTCACAACAGTTCTCGAAATTATATAGAATTATTTAAGTACATTAACAAATTATTTAATTACAATAACAATATTTTATTTTTATACATTTTAATGTTAATAATTATTTTTACAATTATTATTGAAAAAAAATATGATTTAAAATTCTCATAAAATTGTACAGTGAAAATACAAATTAATGAATGAAAACAACTTGGTCGTGTACAACAGAACATGACCTTAAAAACAATGCTGATTGCAGACAATACACACGTTTTCATTCTTTTTTTTACTAACAAACCAGCAATTTTTGAGCTTCAAGCTAGCTAACTTATACGACTATACCTCTAAATATTTTAAGAAGAAACAGCTATTGCACGCCTCATAAGCGAAGCGTTGAGGTGGGTACTACTGTCACTTCGCGCAAAACATCTGATTTTTCAAACTTAAAATGTCTTTATGTATCATACATTGCACTTGTAAGATAATACATACACACACATATTAAGAAAAAACACTATTTTTAACATTCATGATATTTTTGATGTCATTTTTGTTATTTAAACTAGTTAAAAAACAGTTTAAAAAAGTTCTGTCTTGGACGTCCGTGTGTCTGTATGTGCGGAGGATTTTCTTGTTAACACGATAGCGACCGAAATACTTTACTAATCGAGTCTTTTTTTTTCTCTTACGCTTGAGTATGCTCAGGAATAGAACCCTTTCATTTTTCAGGGTCTGATTCGATGTGGTTTAATTGTTATTAAATAAACAAAAATAATAATTAATAAATAATTATTAAAAAAAAATTATGAGGCGTGCACTTTTGGATTTTCCAAATTATTGAAAAGATTGCAATATTTTCGAAGACAGACGGTATTTATAACCACATGTATCAAAAATAAAATTTGCAGGAGGCAATCTCGATTCTGAAACAATTTCAAAAAATCTTTCGTCGTACAAATGACAATATAACGCCGCGGATTGGCTGCTACATATATGAAATCTCAATTCCAGGTAGGTGTCGGGGGTTACAGCCCCGCGACCCCCGCGTACAGCCCCCTCCGCCTGTTGTCACCAACCCCCCCACCCCACAGCTGGCTGTGGGCTTCCCCCCAACCGACCGCTGAACACTTCCGCTTCCCGCCCAACCAGATGGTGTATAAGGGACAGTCTTGGAACCGTAAGTACATATTTGTTAACCCCTTATGACTATAGTGTTATCAACCCCTTCATGTGAATCACTTAAACCAAACACCGAACACTTCTACTTCCCAGTTACGTGAATGGTGGCTTAATTTGTTGAGTCAGTCATTTTTTATTTCTTTTCTTTTTTGAGTTGCTGGTTGCAATCCCTTACGATAATTGTTTGCGACTTCGCAAAATGCTTGCGTCTACGTATTTTGTCAAACATTCATTAATATATATTCATTATATATTATTACCATACCGTACAACACCACCTTACAACTTAACCGCAAAAGCTGCTATGAACAAATCCACATCAAAAAAATTGCTTGTCTGTAAAGTCGGTTTACTGACGATAGTTGAACGTGACAACGTCCGATTGTACTTCTTTGTCGCTCGTTCCGCGCTCTCGCTTGCACTTCAAGCCTTACATGGAACGCCTCAGAGCGAGGTAACGCCGCATGAGTCATGTTTTTTCGTGCGTGCAACCGGCTCTATCGAATTATAAGACGTTGTCACGTCAAAAAAATATTAATTAAATATAATTATTTATTTATTTTAAAGCGATGTCAAGCGAGATGAACAACATGCAGCCATCGATGATGATGCAGCCGCCGCACTTGCAAGTGCCCAACGATGGAAGACCTGTGAGTTAATCCTGCTAATATTATAAATGCGAAAGTAACTCTGTCTGTCTGTCTGTTACTAAATCACGCCTAAACTACTGAACCAATTTGCATGAAATTTGGTATGGAGATATTTTGATACCCGAGAAAGGACATAGGCTACCTTTTATTGCGAAATATGTACCACGGGCGAAGCCGGGGCGGACCTCTAGTATATTATAAATGCGAAAGTTTGTGAGGATGTGTGTGTGTTTGTTACTCTTTCACGCAAATTCTACTGAACCGATTACAATGAAATTTAGGCACATATAGAGGGTAACTTGGATTAACACATAGGATAGGTTTTATCCTGGAAATCAAACGGGAACGGGAACTATGCGGGTTTTCCTTTGTAAACGCGGGCGAAGCCGCGGGCGGAAATCTAGTATCTCTAATACGCATGAAATTAGCAACCAACAAACCTTTAGACTCGACACATAGTATAAAACAAAGTTGCTTTCCGCCGTCTGTTTGTCTGCATGGTTAGTTATCCTTAAAATTACGCAAGACAATTTGACGTTTTTTTTAATATGTGGATAGAATGATGTAGAAAATTTCAGTAGGTATATAATTTATTAGGTTTTACACGAAGCGGGCGAAGCCGCGGGCGATGAACTAGAATATTATAAATGCGAAAATTTATAATAATGTACGCAGGTAAAACCGCACAACACAGCTAGTCAATAAAACAAAACAATACATAACATTTGCTTCCAATATGTCTGAAATCTATATATATATTCGCACGTTCACCCCGAGGATATATAAACGGAACGTTCCAACAAATGCTCATATAGCAATGTGCCGCTGAAACTGTATTACGAATTACGACTTATTATTCTGCTAAAACTTGATTTTTAACGATTTATTTATTTTGGAGTGTTCTGGTAGTGGATATGGGTGAGTACATATTATGTAATTAGAAAAATATTATAAGGTGTTTTAATGGTAAAAATTTTGGTAGGATAAATATTCGGAATATTGGAATTGAAAAGTTAATTTTGAAGTGAAGTTGTCTTCTATTGAATATTTTCAGATTTTTTGGAAAAAATAGATTTTAATTGACAAAAACAACTATTTTTGAATTATTATCCTTAATTTCTTCTGTATAGGGTTCAATTTTGAAAAGATATTGTTTAATTTCTAGTAAATCACGACCGTATATTAATTATTCCTTATCGATTCGCGTGGACTTTAACCAAACAAATGTAACTCTTCTATAGTAGGTTATTGTATGCAAAATTTTCTGTTCCACGCTTTCAATATGTCGACAAAATCACTCAAAGAATTTTTATAGACCACTAGCTTTCTGCTCGCGGCTTCGCCTGCATTGTCTAAAACCTTATAAATTATATAAGTACTAAACCCTTCCTCGAAAACTATTCTATCTATTAAAAAAAAATTCATTAACATTTGTTGCGTAGTTTTAAAGTTTTAAGCATACATAGGGACATAGCTTAGATCATTAAGTAATGGATAACACACGCAGGCGTTTCCCCTTTTTCCGAGGTATAAGATTATTCGAATCGAAAAATCTTATGCTTTCATAAAAACTACTTGCGTAATCGATTACGAACACTCTGCGTATTCGTAAAACATCGAAAGGACGTCTGCGAGTGCTCCGCTAAAAATGCCGTTTTGCACTGTCAAGTCTTGCAGAAGCAATTCAAACATGTCGAATATTAAAAAAGATGTAATAACCTTTCATTTGTGTATATTTTTTTATTTTTTTAACGTACATTTCTAATTAAATGCAATTTCTAATAATCGTCGATGTATCGTTTAGCGATATGATCAAGACAAATAATCGAGTCATGTGTGTACTCGATCATTGATGCGGCCTCACGAGACTATCATGGAAAGAAAATATACAAATTTAATCTTTATGAACTAAGCGATAAAGTTGAATTTAGAACGCGATATTGAACCGCACTCCCCACGAGACTATAAAGTGATGTAGCGAGACTATCTTGAAGAGAAAATATACAAATTTAATCTTTATGAACTAAGCGATAAAGTTGAATTTAGAACGCGATATTGAACCGCACTCCCCACGAGACTATAAAGTGATGTAGCGAGACTATCTTGAAGAGAAATTCAAATTTAATCTTTATGAACTTAGTGATAGAGTTGAATTTAAAAACTCGTCGCTTAAAAGGTCGTAAATTTTTACGACTTTCTTAGTGACGGACTGCTTTTAACTTGAACGTCGATAAAAAAATATTTTTCTAAGTATAATTTGAAATGAGATGAGAATTAATCTTTATTATATTACAATTTTACACAACTGCATAAAAAGGAGTATAATGTTTATTTTGTAAGTCTTGTATATATTTATTAAAATTTACGCTTGGTTACTTTTAACTGGCAGAACATTTTAATGGTACGGAACCCTTCGTGCGCGAGTCCGACTCGCATTTAGCCGTTTTTTTTGTAATGTTAATCTTGTAACCTTTCTATTATGTAATCTATACTAATATTATAGAGCTGAAGAGTTTGTTTGTTTGTTTGTTTGTTTGAACGCGCTAGTCTCGGGAACTACTGGTCCGATTTGAAAAATTCTTTCGGTGTTAGATAGCCCATTTATCGAGGAAGGTATATATCATCACGCTACGACCAACAGGAGTGGAGCCACGGGGGTGAAACCGCACGGAGCAGCTACTTTGTTTATATGTACGAATATTGCGTATATTTCAGATTTACAAAAAATCCTGCTTTAAGCCTAAGGTGGATTGAATGCTGTGGGAGAAAATCAGAATGGACACCTCGGTACAGAAATAATAAAAATTTCTGGACCGATATTTATTTTATTGAATATAATATGTGATGTGTTGAATAAATACATATTCAAATACAAATAAAATGGCGTTTTATTGTTTTTTCGTATGCATATAATAATGATGAAAACGTTACAAATGACCTGTGTAGTATTTTTTATGAATATAATATTAATGTTATTTCTAATTTCAACAAAATTATTATTTTTGTAATATCGATATGGTTACATCCCTTTAGAGCGATTGTATTATTACGTATATGTATAGAGATTTTTCTGTGTAATCGATGTATGTGTGCAAAAACATGCTAGTCTGTCCATTTTGTAACAGTTTGAGTTTGTAAAGACACAAATTATTTTTGTGAATGTGTGATTGTGTTTCAAAGTGTGAGTTACCCTCCCCGCACCAAAACCGGCAGAAAGTTTAGTTAGAACATTTGCCAGCGTGCTCCATCCATTACTTAATGATCTAAGGGACATAGGGACAGAGAAAGCGACTTTGTTTTATACTATGCAGTGAAGAAGCACGTGCTAGATACGACTAATAATAAAATTAGGTTAGGTTAGTTACTAAAAATATGAATACTAGGTACCTACTTCAATACTGAGCTAGAATTTATTTTTCATATTAATTTAGCTGATCATTCAAATCAACGATTTATTAAGTTTTTTGTTATCAGATAAATCCAACAAATAAAAATTCAGCTGATCTTCAGCTATTATTTGTGTACCTAATCCAAATTTTAAATGACTTCAAAGAATATACATAATGGTTAGGGAGCCAGGTGCAAATTTGGTTCATTATTTCCTCTCAAGAGATAATTCGTCAGACGCATGAGAGTATAGTATTATAAAGCCTCGTGAACGTCAGCTGGCGCTCGGTTGGGGGGGGGAACGGTTAAAGCCTCCCACGCACATAGGAAAAAAAATACATTCATTCATTCATTCATTTCCTCTCAGCTAAAAATTTGTCAAATTGTAGCTAACCCAATATCTCAACGAAAAAAAATAGTCAGCTGGTTACAACATGGTGTATTATACGTCAGCTGGTGTCTCGAACATGAAAGTTAAATTTAAAGAAAAATTTATTTTCCGTTATTTCCTCTCAAACAAAAATTTACCTGATGATAGCTTATATGTAACTGTGGATAAATATATATGTCAGCTGGCTGTATCTTGGTGGAAAAACCGTCAGCTGATACGGGAGGCTACAACCGCTCTTCCCCCCAACCGAGCTCCAGCTGACGTTCACGAGGCTTCATAATACTATACTTTGATGCATTTTACTAATTACCGCTTGAGAGGAACTTGGTCATAAAATCTGCTGCTGGCTCCCGGACCATAAATACTTTGATTGATATTTTATACCAATCAATAATAAACTTCTCTTTGTGTATGCTTCATTTTCATAATATTTTTTTATAATAAAAAAATAAAAAAGAGCGTGTGTCAGAAGTAAAACTTCTTTGAAAAGATTTAAAGATACCAAAACCGTCGCCTTACTCCATGACATGACAGTATTGCTATAACCTTGAAATTTAACCCTCAATGCGCTTAGAGAAGTTTCACTTAAAGTCTTAAAAATAAGGACCACCGCAAGGAATGTACAAATAACATGTTCACAACGCGTGTTATTCCTAAGCATGCGATTGCTGGAATCTCGGCACTCGGCCCAGTCTTTTGTATACTATTTTAATCGGAAATGCCGACGGTCTTGACGGCATTTTTTTGTTTGTCATACTTTCAGTGTTATTTTCTTGAAATTTCTTGATTCTTGATTTGTATTTCTTGATTTTAAAGATATAGAAAAACGCGGTCGTTGTTACATTCTGAAATACTTAAGAAAAAATATATTTTCTTTATGATAGGACTTAAGTAAAACGATTTATATATTTATCATTTAATTTTGCGTTACAAATAATTGGTTAATCCAGTCTCTAAATATTGGCACATTTTGATAAACCACCGTAATTATTATTACTATGCGTATGCTGACTGATGTGCATTTATTTTTAACGTACAATCACAGACTAATAATAATATACTAGTACAATGGTCTTTATTCATTTGAATCATTTCCCTTTTACCACACATTATTAAACAGAGGCGGTACTTTTACCTCAAAACTTAACAAAAAAATCTTATAATTATATCAATAACAGACATAAGACATTACTAAATAGTTACTTTTACCTCAAAATAGGGGAAAAAATTAAAAAAATAACATTTTTTACACAGATAACACTAAACCAGCTGCTAAACTGCAGCTCCGCTGGGAGCAGCGGCTACCAGAGCAACTTTACCGGCAGCTCCGTGTCTCTCGATGCGCAGAATATTTCCGGTAATTATTTATAAATTAAATTGATAAATATTAATAATACGTATAATTATTGAAATATGATGGTTCCTTTTAGAAAGTGAAAATTTTTATTTCCATGTTAAAAATAATTCATAGACTATCTGAAAGTAACGAACTATATGGATATTTTTTTTCAAATTCGTGTCACCATGAGTTTCGTATTGCTTTGACTAAAGGATTTTTTTTGTTTTATATCAAAAGACTACCAATTAACTTCTTTAAACATAATCGTATAGTAACGTTCTTTCAACAATCAATGTTTGTATTATAATATAAAAAGACATCAAATTTCATAATCTCACCCTTTCGTTAAAAATAAAGAAATATTATCAAATTATCTACTAAAATAAGTCGGGTTTTCCTTCCTGAAGCTATAACTCCAGAACGCACGAACCGATTTCCACGGTTTTGCATTCGTTGGAAAGGTCTCGGGCTCCTACCTATAGCAAAGAAAAGGTGTCTCTGGTGGCGAAACGGAGTTCGCCCGGTTTGCTAGTTTTATATACAAATAAATATTAAATTAACATATAACACAGGAACCGGCGAAGGCAGTGTGGCTTCGCCTTCAGTATCGCCAATCAGCAAGACCCATAGTCCAGCGCCCTCTACTGAAACTGAACGTTCTCATAATGGTATGTATTATTTATAATAATAATTATAATTAACTAGCTGTGCTCCGCGGTTTTACCCGTAGTATAGAATATAGATGGTATAAAGATGAAGATTTTGATCGCCTATATCTATACTAAACGTTAAAACTCAGAATTAGCGAACACAATATTTTTATTCGCATATTCATCTTATCTTCTTCTAATTTCAAAATAATAAGTTAAAGATTTTTCACCAAACAAAATTTCAGGACTTTTCCAGTTACAACTTTTAAATTTTTCATAAATTATAACGATAATGGTAACTTGTGTAAAATTTTTCGTAATAGTAACTTATTATTTTTATATACTTAGTATATTATATGCATCTGCCCCTTACCCCACTAGGGGACATGGGACTTCACTTCATTTTAACGTGATAACGTTTTTAAAATCGTTTTAGTCGGGTGACATGTTCAGAAACTTGTGTCACACCAAAACCTCACGAGCGCGATCGCAAGTATAACGAGGGAGAGACGGACCGATCTCCCGTCTCATCTCGAGCGCTGCCACTGCATTATGTTATCACGTAAACATCTCGATCGTAAACCTTCTTTACAAACAACCAATTTTTTTATACAGTAAATTATAGATTTTTCACTCATTTATAAATTTTCCCCAGAACTAGCGAACATAATATCCGAGTTACCGCTAAGCGACCGGCGCGCGGTCGGCTGCGAAAAGAAAACGCTAGAAACACTCAACAAGCTGTCCCCGCTTACTGACTACCGCAAAATGCAGCAAGAGGCCAATAAGGTAAATATAAAATAACATTATAAAGCAATAACAGAGCAAATAAGAATTGTGAAAAAAGAGCGTGTGTGAGTACCTACACGTGTCAGAAGTGAAACTTCTTTGGCAAGATTCAAAGATACCAAAATCGTCGCCCTACTCCATGACGTGACGGTATTGCCATAACCTTGAAATTTCACTCAAGGCGCCTAAAGAAGTTTCACTTCAAAAATATGAGATCGCCCGTGGCTTTACTCGCTGTACTAAAATGCTAAAGACACTCAACAAGCTGTCCCCGCTTACTGACTACCGCAAAATGCAACAAGAGGCCAATAAGCTAAATAATTTTTAGCAAAAATATAATGTTTTGCGCAATAATAGAACCAGCCATGAATAGTTTTGGTTCATAGAACCGGCAAAAAAAATATTGCTCCACTCCTCTTGGTCTTAGCGTGATGATAACACTGAAATAATTAATAAAAATAATTTGTCAAATTGGACCCGTATTACCTGCGATTATTGCGTTCAACTAACGAACCAAACAAACAAACAAACTGCTTTAGAATACTAGTAAGTATATATTTTATACTTAGAATTTATCCGATTGAAAAATTGTTTATCAATTACCATCTACCATGATGAAAATTTGAGCACTCTACCAATTCTAATGACGTGATAACCTATTCTGAACTACCAAAAACCAATACATTACATTTTTTTACAACATAATATTACATACATATGCAATCCCCAGGCTATGCGCGAAAACGTCGGCAGCGGGTATCGAGTGCCAACTACGAGATGGTCTGGTTGTTACTTCAGCCACACTTCCCCCGGGAATATCAATGTTAATGATGATAAGATTAATACTACGGTAAGTTACTTTTATTGTAATATTAATATTTTTGAAGTGAAAACTTCTTTAGCGGCGTTGGGTATAAAATCTTAAACTCGCGTCAGGACACGTGGCCTGATCGAAAAAGCGTACGATGGATTTTTTTTAGCCCTTATATTCCATGCGTAAGACAGATACCAATCCAAAATATCAAACATGCTGAACGTTAATAATCAAGTTTTCACTTCTGCCGACACTCCCGGAGTGCAACCCGTCTTTTTTTTTAATAGAAACTGCCCTACTCCTATCCTTCACTTAATTTCTCTCTGTACAACCGGTTGTCTGGAAGAAATCGCTATTTAGCGATAAGCCCGCCGTTTGTTGCAATGTATCCTAGGTTCAGTCTCAATTTGTATTTTTTCAGAGCTATTAAGCATAAATAAATAAAACACTGTTACATCCTGGGTTCGATTCCTACTTGTAATTCCAATAAATACAAAACATTTGTTGATGATTTTATCAAGAATAACTCAATATATACCAAATTCGTATGATATTGTAACATAAATTTTGTATATTTTTGGCGTTCACAAAAAGCCTATAAAACGTAATGTTTTGAACAATTTCAGCCGGAAAAACAATGGAACCGTTCCGATTTAGTCCGTCCGAACATAGCGGAGAGTGTGGTCACCCCGCCCAAGGCCGACCGCTACGAGCAGCTGTACGAGCTGCTGAGGGACATCGGCTTGCACAAATATATAGGTAACGTTTTATATAGTGTCGGATCCGGAACCGATCCGTCCGAACATAGTGGAGAGTGTGGTCACCACGCCATGATCGTAAAAATGTCATACAATTTAAAAAAAACACATGATAACAGCGAGCTATTTTTTGTACTGCAATAATATGTAAACTATGAATTTGTCACAAATTAACACCAATAAATAGTTAAAAAGTTGTTAAAAATCTGTATTACATATACATAATATAATAATAAGGATAATATCTGCAACCTTGTAGAGAATAAAACAACCAAAAATATTCACAAAGTTTATTGAATTAAAACAAAAATAACTGAATCTTATAGATACATATTATCTAACTTTTCTTATATAATGCAAATACATATTAATAAATCAACAAATTACTAAAACTAAAACTTAAACTTTTTTTGCAGATGTGTTCAGAAAGCACGAACTAGACATGAGCACATTCACATCTCTCAACGACGCGGATCTCATCGAAATTGGCATCGCCGCGTTCGGCGCCCGCAGGAAGATACTGCTAACAATCGCAAGTATGTATAACATATTATTATTATTAACTAATAAATTACCTATATGTAAGAAATAATTAGAATTATCGAATACCCAGTCATACTAAAAAATGTGAATCTAGTAAAGTTAGTAGAAGGCCAAGACTTAGCCGTAAAATTAATCGAAACATAAATACTTGGTATACCTTCAAAATTAACGTTATTTCTGTTAAAATTTTTAATTTGTCAATTACTTAATAAACATGTAATTTTACCCAAAAAATAAAGTTTCTTTATATATTTTATAGATAGTTATAGATTTAGGGCTCTTTTTAAATCGCTGATAAAAATTGACATCTATATTTTTCACAGAGCTGCAAAAAGAAGCGAGCAGCCCGAACGACCGGAAGATGCTAAATTCCCCGCAATACAACACCGCCCTCAAAGACAAGTGGTAGAACCACCCCTTCGCTTATGGGACCTAGAGCTGGCCTCCAAAATACCCAAAAATAATAAAATTAAAAAAAAATCCCCAAAGAGGGCAAAAATATCTCGTCTCATAAGCGTTAAAATATAGCATTAAGATAGCGTTACACTATCATCCAGTTGCCATCATCAAAACTTCACGAATGTAATTTAAAATTTAATGTATTTCACAGTTTTGATGGACCACTGGATGTATAGTCATATAGACTGATTTTATACTTGTAGCGAATACTAAATGATCTCAAAACGCTCAAGACTGATTAAGTTTTGTATTTGACAGTTATTTTAATCATAAAATAGCTATGGACAAAGCCGTGTCTATGGTTATAGCAGTCTGTGGCTAATAACTGTCATTTGTTATTTATAGTCTATATCTCGTTGATTTTAAGAAAATGTAGTTTTTATCGATTTTTAATGATAGCTCAAAGCATACGACAGTTTGATCTCGATCGCAAGACTAAATTGTTGAAGTAAACTGGCCGAGCGCCTAAAAATTAGTTTTAAGTATGTAGTTTTTATAAGAAGGCATGTTTTATTTTTTGATTCTGTATTTTATGTTCCCCCATCAGTAACGACTAAGTTTTTAATCAATAAATCGCTTTTAACTTTTGATTATTGAAATTACGTCTCTGTCCAATTTTAGAAGCCAATCTTTGATTCTTTTGATTACATATTATGAGTAATATGTCTTTTAAGAGATGTATACGTCGTTATTTTTATGAGCGATTATTTCGCGGCAACACTAAAGGCCGATTATTTTATTTTTAATGAGTTTTAAGTTATATTTTCTTTCTATCAAACCCAGTTAGACCAGGCGAAAGCCGCGAAATAATGGTTCGTACAGATAACGTAATTTTGGCGTATGACAAATATAATAAAATCAATACATCAGTTTTGGACAACAGCGTGAATTTGACTCCCATCAGGTGACAAACCCAAACTCCAAACTGAATTTTAATCAAGTAACATTATAATCGTCATTATTATCCTCTTGTTATTTTTAAGTGCATTTTTGATTTTAACCACATTAACATACTAATTTTTGTTATTGAATGTTATTTTTATTTTTTTAGTGAACTCTTGGTACATAATGACTGCGATCTTCGTTTTATAATTCTCTTTTTTACCATGTAATTATGTATCAATTCGTTTACTTTTTATAGGTTTTAGAGATCGTATGTAATTTTAATCATGAACTAGTGATTGATATGTCGCTTTATAAAATGATTTGATATGGTGTTTAAGTGATTATGAAATTTTCGTTTTATATCGATTTAGGTTTTAATGAGTTTAGTATTTCGCTAGTTTTTTTTTAAGTTTAAAGAAAGTTTTGCACGATTGTTTTTTTTTAGCTCGTCCGATTAAAGTTTCAGTGGCATTCAATTTGTGTTTTATTTATCCCTATGAAACCGTTAAAAATGTTTTCATACTATTGCAAAATAATTGCAGTTCCTATGTTATTATTAAGTATATCCCCAAAAAAAAAATGGTGGCACCTCTGACAATTTCTAATTTACATTTATTTACTACAATAACAAGTTTAATCCTGAAATGCAGTTCTATATCTTTTTTTTTTTTTTTTTTTTTTATTGGTAATAGAGAAGCGCTTGACCACAATCTCGCCTGATGTTAAGCTGAGATATATATTTATCTTTTTGAAAATAAAAATTTCTATGTCCAGTATTTTAAGTACTTATGCTTCAGAGCCCATAGAAAATTTCCACCCTGTATATTTAACTTTAGTAACGATAATATTTTAATAATTTTCATGAATTATAAATCTATTATTATTTGAATAATTATGTACTGATTCTGATAAGTTTTGCACAGTGACATATTCTCCATGATAATTTAAAAAAATCTCGACTATGCCACCTGTCTAGTCAAAACATCGATTAACTTCACCAAAAAGACTAGATTATAACCACGTGTTTAAAAAAATATAGATGTCAATATGACAGTGGTGAGTGGTGTACTGTGGACTGTCAAATCTGAAGACTGAAATGTCATTGTCATTATCACGCTGATATTTTCGTTTTCCGCAACAAAATTGCAATTTGCATCATCAAATAGAGAAAAGTGAGAGTAAAATGGGTAATGCTAGTGCGAAATCTGCAGATGTAAAAGTAGAGGCGGTACCGGCTCCGGATGGTGAAAAGCCTAAACTAAAGCCATGTTGTGCTTGCCCCGAAACAAAGAGAGCGCGAGATGCATGGTAAGGTTATAATTAAATTTTCGTACAATTCGTCCTTTATTGCGTAAGCTGTGATCTTATTGTCCTTGAAAATCCAAGTGTTTTACGAGAAATATATATTTTGCGGATGAACGTACATTTTGTAATGAACGTATTTGATCGTGTCCTTAATACATATTAATACATATGCTTCCCATATTTTTAGATGAATATCAATAATCAATTATACAATTTGTAACTATACGATATGAACTTTTTCCATATGCTAGGTAGTATCTATTTACCTCAAATAACTTCTCATCAAAATTCATCATCATTATAGCAATAATATAGAAAGTGTAAACAGTCAACATTTTAAATTAACTAAACTATAATTAAATTTACAGCATCATAGAAAGGGGAGAAGATGAATGTGGTGCCCTAATAGAAGAACACAAAGCCTGTATGAGAAAAATGGGATTCAAAATCTAGACATCCTTATTTTATAATCATTGTACCAAAACATGCATATGGAGGAGTTAAAAGAATGACATTTCGTAACAAACACAACGGTTATATTGTTTTTATTAGTTTTTTTAGTGAATATTGTTATTAATTGGCAAGTAAATTAATGTAGAGGCCACAATGTGCTTAAAGAACATTTAGCGACTCTGTAAAGTCATTTTAGGAGAAGTGAAAAAATCACTTGCTTACAGTTTAATATTGTTCTTTGCACAAGTAGTATACCTTTTGTTTGTTCTTTGTAAAATCATACCAATCTGTACTTAAATGTTTCAATTTTTGTACTACCTATACCTTAAAACACATCATATAAATGAACTACCTATTTCTCTTATTATATAAGTTCATTTAGTATCAACTACTAGTTTAACATTTGTAAACAGGAAGATTTAAATTATCTAATTTGGCTGTATTAGATATAAAAACAATCTCAATTATCAAAATTGTGTATATAATATGTTCCTGTATTTTTTATTTATTCGGCAGCAGCCAAAGATAGGGATTTATTTATAAATTAGTTTAGTTTGTATGTTTATCATAGATTAATTCAAGCAGATACACAACTGTGGATCTGCTTTGTGATTTGCTCTATAAGTTGTATTTATTGTAAATAAATGTTATTTTATTTTAATATTGTTTTTTATTTGCCCTTGACCTAATTTTGAAACTATTGTACTATGTATGATAAAAGGTATAACCATAAATACAGAATTAAACTTATTACAAAAAAAAATATCTTTATTGAGTACAAAAATGAATACAGTACAATTACAGTGTGGCTCTATCATCCTAGCTAGGAAAATCCTGTGTTAAGGAAGAAATATTATATAACTAGCGGTCCGCCCCGGCTTCGCCCGTGGTACATGTTTACGTTTTCTGTACATAAGAACCAACCTCGTACTTCCAGGAATATAATAAAATAATTTGGAAAATCCAAAAGTGCACGCCTCATAATTTTTTTTAATAAATATTTATTAATTATTATTTTTGTTTATTTAATAACAATTAAACCACATCGAATCAGACCCTGAAAAATGAAAGGGTTCTATTCCTGAGCATACTCAAGCGTAAGAGAGAAAAAAAAAAGACTCGATTAGTAAAGTATTTCGGTCGCTATCGTGTTAACAAGAAAATCCTCCGCACATACAGACACACGGACGTCCAAGACAGAACTTTTTTAAACTGTTTTTTAACTAGTTTAAATAACAAAAATGACATCAAAAATATCATGAACGTTAAAAATAGTGTTTTTTCTTAATATGTGTGTGTATGTATTATCTTACAAGTGCAATGTATGATACATAAAGACATTTTAAGTTTGAAAAATCAGATGTTTTGCGCGAAGTGACAGTAGTACCCACCTCAACGCTTCGCTTATGAGGCGTGCAATATACCTAATTATCGACGGTTACATTGGGGATTTGGTAATAGCTGTCTCAAAAACCTTGAAAATGACACCCATGATGAAAAGATGTAAAATTTTCGTCGGCGCCATCTTCGATTTTAGTTTTGACCTCATATTGGTTAATAGCTACCCCAAAAACCATGAAAATGACACCCGTGTCGAAAAGATGTAAAATTTTCGTCGGCGCCATATTGAATTTTAGTTTTGACCTCATATTGGTTAATAGATACCCCAATAACCATGAAAATGACACCCATGACGAAAATATGTAAAATTTTCGTCGGCGCCATCTTGGATTTTAGTTTTGACCTCATATTGGTTAATAGCTACCCCAATAACCATGAAAATGACACCCATGACGAAAATGTGTAAAATTTTCGTCGACGCCATCTTGAATTTTAATTTTGACCTCATATTGTTTAATAGCTACCCCAAAAACCATGAAAATGACACCCATGACGAAAAGATGTAAATTTTTTGTCGGCGCCATCTTGGATTTTAGTTTTGACCTCATATTCGTTAATAGCTACCCCAAAAACCATGAAAATGACACCCATGACGAAAAGATTTCAAATTTTCGCCGGCGCCATCTTGGATTTTAGTTTTGACCTCATATTGGTTAATAGCTACCCCAAAAACCACCCACATTTGCAAATGTGTTTGCTACTTAGGAAAAGTTCAGATTTAAAGATATAAGTAGGTAATGTGACGAATTTAATTTATTTCATTCCGACTGTTTCTCGGAATAACATACATTTACTAAGAATTGCATACAATGCCGGTTTTAATATATTGCCGGTAACATAATATTATGTATGATAATAATTATTCTTAAAAAAGTATTTTATACATTTCTTAAAAAGCTTCGATATTGTATACATAATAATACAATTCATATTCAAATTGTTGTAAAATAGTCACACTTTTTTAAGTTGGTTGAATACACTAAAATACTTATAAGGATCGTACCTACTAATAAAAGTAACAAAATGAATTTTTAAAGTTCCCAGTAATCTTCTGGAATCAATTTCAATAAAAATATAAAAATTCACTTCAAAAAAAAAAAAAAAAAACATCCGAGTTTTTTTTTTGTTTATTTAATAACAATTAAACCACATCGAATCAGACCCTGAAAAATGAAAGGGTTCTATTCCTGAGCATACTCAAGCGTAAGAGAAAAAAAAAGACTCGATTAGTAAAGTATTTCGGTCGCTATCGTGTTAACAAGAAAAAGGATCCGCACATACAGACACACGGACGTCCAAGACAGAACTTTTTTAAACTGTTTTTTAACTAGTTTAAATAACAAAAATGACATCAAAAATATCATGAACGTTAAAAATAGTGTTTTTTCTTAATATATATGTGTGTGTATGTATTATCTTACAAGTGCAATGTATGATACATAAAGACATTTTAAGTTTGAAAAATCTGATGTTTTGCGCGAAGCGACAGTAGTACCCACCTCAACGCTTCGCTTATGAGGCGTGCAAAAAGAATTATCGAAATCGGTTCAGCCGTTCTCGAGTTATGCGCTTACCAACACATTTTGAGATTCATTTTTATATATAAAGATTACAAATAGAATTAATTGAGGTAGAGTGTAAAGAGGATACTGTATGATTGTACCATATTTGAACTTAGCATATTTCATTGAAGAAGCTTGTGAAGAACCCAGAATGTGCTATAATTACACAAAAAATGTCAACACAGTTGATGTGACCAGTCACATATTTAAAATGTATGCTATGTATAAAATTCTAAATAACAAGGCATTAGAAGTCGTAAGCGCGCGTGACTTTATTGCCGCTCGGGTGACCCTCACGCCACCAGAGCATTCGTCGCTGTTCAGTTGCTATCGAGATGATGCTATGACTCTCAGAAAATTTTAAGTAATTTCATATATTTTGAATAACAATTTACCAAGCTCTATAATTTTGTATAGGTATTGTTTATTTCTGACGCTTTAAATATCTAGTTATTCTGGTTTAGATATTTGGTACTATTTAAACATTTAAAACATTCCTCTAGAACGAGTGGTATTTAGTATAAAAACCGCTTCAAATTCCTTAGCGTAGTTTTAAAGATATTAGCGCTCATAGTGACATATCTACAGATAGACCGTCGACCGAGCGAAGCGACTCTGTTATAAACTATGCAGTGATGAGGGCAAAAACTACAAACATACTACAAAATATTATAATAACTAATCACTAAATGTTTAATAAAATCATCCCAGAAAAAAGCTCTATCGTAACTCGATCGCATGTAACATGGCACCCACGCAATCTTAATACAAAACATTTATTACAATTAACAAATTGATGTAAACTTAGGTTACGGGTCGCGAAATTTTTAAGAACAATAAAGATACATTTGAAGCTACGATTAACTTAAACTTGGTAACAATCTTTATCTATTACGGTCGAGTTCAATTACTCCAGTATCGGATATATTTATATTCGCAATTAAATTGAAAACAAAATGATTATCAATTGTGATTGAACTGTCGTAAACGATGGTACATTTGTTGTGATATTATTTATTGTTGAATTATATAAAAATGCGTTTTAAAAGGAATAATAATGATAAAAGTGGTGATGAATCCGCGGCCAGTTCAGTTCGTTCTACAGATAGTTACGGGTGAGTAATGAAGTCAATCTATTATAATATTATTCACTAAGTACTGGAAAGTGACTAAATCGTGTGTGTATCAGTAGTAAACTTTTTTTTTTCAAAGTACGTGCAGGATGATAAAGACTAAATTAGAAATTTCAATTTATTGTTGTGCAGCCTGCAGGGTAAAAAAGAAAAGAATAAATTTATTCACATAAGGTGAATCGTATCTATCATAGGTAGGTACACCACCGACATAATTTTTTAAGTCACTTATATAATTTAAATTTCTGATGTACGTACTATGTACCTTGAATGAATTCTCTAAATTATGTACCTATAGTTACGATATTTTCAAAGCTATGTTATGAGGTGAAAATTCGGGATTAAATTCAACTTGAAAGGACTTAGATCATTAAGTAATGATCTAAGTGAATGGATGAGTTGGTACGTTTAAAGGCACACGAATTAACCCGGGTTAAAATGGCCTCGAGAGTTCTATCCGGATTCCGGACATTATAAAGCTTAGGTAACAGTTTTTGATGTGGAAATTGTAAACCTCCTTTTCTCATAATATCATCATATATGTAGTATGTAATAGTAGGTTCTAAGTCTATATCCATATCAATGACGTAATTAGTAAAATATGAAACAAATATCATTAGGTTAATTTTAATTAGAAAGCTCTACAGTTGTAGAGCTTCGCAAATCTGTTCTAATTGTTATAACTTTAAGTAACATTTCGATCACATATGAACATGCAAATTATTGATAATTAATTAGTATCTAAATCACGAAAGTCTTTAAGTAGATTGAATATACCATAGGTACTAACTTTCCGCCCGCCTGATGACTCCTCAATGGTGGGCGGAAAGCTTCTCCTGAACTTAAATAACTAGTCATGAACAAAATATGAGATAAAATAAGTTTGTAGTTTGGTAACAATCAAATACCTACCACATTGGTCCAACGCATTGGTCATATTAATATATTCGTACGAAAAATTCAAATTTTCGATACCAAAAAGTTAAATAGCATTTATTTGGAAGGGCTTTTTTGATCAGTAAATGGAAAAGTGAAAGTTTATTACTCTTCAATGATAAATGTAAAAAGATATATTATTCCGTCAGTCCTCGGATCACAGACCCAATAGAAAATCTATTGTGTCTCGGCCCGATCGGGCCGCTCGGTGGTCAATGGGTTATTTTATTATCCCGAATTTTAACATTTAACAGAAAGCGTGGTCATAGGGAGAGGGGTGGAGGAGTCATAAATAATTGATTAAATGATGATTCAAATTCGCTAAAAGTATTTAATTTTCAAGTGTACGTGTAATATTTATACAAATTGTAAATTTAACAAGAAAATTTCGAACAATTGCATAGAAATGTCGATAGATGGCGCTAGACGTAAGATGTATGTGGTTATATCGACGCGCCTTAGATATCGCGCTATTGTTTCAATTTTGAGTAAAAACGGCGGAATCGTACACTGCGGCTCGGACTTGACCGGTTAACACAAATAAAAAAAATTGATACTTTCCACCCTGCAACTAAGTAGAACTTAAGTACTATTAAATTTGAGAGCAACAAATGTTTGTTGATATTTAAACAATTTTCTGATAAGGAGATTGAAATCTTGGATAAGTCAATAATGTAGGTAAATAAACAGGCGAGTTAGGTAGGTACTAGTAGTGTTACCAATAGGTATTCCTAATTCCTATAGGTTAAAACTATACATAATTTACTTAAATTTTTAAGGCGACTTTTTAAAGTTATCCAGTGTTTGAAGATATTCTAGTCATAGATTGCAAATTACAATGTTAAAGGTTGAGGTAGTGTAGGTACGTATTGGTATACCTATTTAATCACCAGATGATGCAATATTTACATTTATATCGTCATTTTAATAATAATAATTTATAATTAATTATTAATATATTTTCATTTCGGGATATTGAATTTTACTTCGAGGACATTGAAGAAAATTACAAAAATGTCCCTGTTTTCAACGCTGAATCGCTATGTTTTCAAAAGAACATCTACATTTGCTTTGGCTGTAGCAGGAGGCGCTTTCTTCTTTGAGAGAGCTTTCGACCTCGCCTCCGTTACGATTTTTGAAAGCATCAACAAGGGAAAATTATGGAAAGACATCAAGCACAAATACGAGGAATAAATAAAGAAAACCAACAATGAAATACATTAATTTATTAGTTACAATTGTAATTTAAATAAAATACATTAAATACATTAATTTATTGGTGTCTTGTATCCGCACACATTTATTTACATAAATTCCCTTCTTCGATTTCCCACCACTTGATTTTTTGCGTAAATTGTTTCGTCTTATCTTCATTGCAAGTTCAGTGACCCTTTCAATTGAAGTTAGAGCTACTTTTCAGCTTATTTATTTTATTTGTTGTTCATTATAATATACCTAGGTAATGGAATAGGGAATCATGCACCATCATACATATTTTAATTTAAAATGAGGATTTTATTACATGCGATGACTCTAGACATCGCTCTAGGAGCAAATTGTCTTCACCTAGAGCGCCAAAATACCTATACCCTAAAAGTTTTTTCTTATACATAATATTGCTGGCTCAAATACGCAGAATCTATTTATTTGATCATTCAATTTTGTACCTACGTACTTTTAGGTAAAACTAAAATAATAAGTAAAAAAAAACATTAAATTTAAATGTTTATTTATTATACCAACAAGTTAACATAACTATATATATATGTTTATGGTAACTTAGTACCTAACGTCACTAAGTTTATAGTCCAGTCTGTGGGGAAATGTAAAAGCCTCTGCTCTACAAAAGGTGGCGTAGAAAATGTTTTGAAACGATATTGTTTAGGTATGAAAGGTTAATCAAAATCCAAGTTTTCGACCTTGACGGACCCAGGCGCTAGCCGCCATCTTGAATTAAAGGTGCTAAAATTAGGTATATTTTAAATAACTTCTCAATTGTTTACTAAATCACAAAAGTGTCTATGAGGGGTTCAAAGAAGACAAAATTACCTACATTTTTTTCATACATGATTATTCTGTAAGTCTTAAAGGTAAAAAGTTACAAGCGACGGAAATAATAATATTTACAGAAATCATATAATTTTAATTTTGTTTAAAAATTGTGCAGCAATCTTTTTTTATTCTTTTTGATGGCCCGGGCTGGTTAATGGTGGCTTCTTCATTATCGTCGCTGAAATTTTCTGTTTCATTGTCTGTATTTTTAGTTTCCAACCATGAAATTTCGTCGATTAAATTTACTTTTTATTGATAACTTTACGAATCGTTCATATCGGATATCTTCTAAGGATTCCTTATCCATGTCCCCTCCGTAAAAAGTTACTAGAAAGCGTGCTCCAGCGTCTTCGATTTCTTCTGGTCATGATGACGAAATTTCATGGTTGGAAACTAAAAATACAGACAATGAAACAGAAAATTTCAGCGACGATAATGAAGAAGCCACCATTAACCAGCCCGGGCCATCAAAGAGAATTAAAAAAATGATAGCTGTACAATTTTTAAACAAAATTAAAATTATATGATTTCTGTAAATATTATTATTTCCGTCGCTTGTAACTTTTTACCTTTAAGACTTACAGAATAATCATGTATGAAAAAAATGTAGGTAATTTTGTCTTCTTTGAACCCCTCATAGACACTTTTGTGATTTAGTAAACAATTGAGAAGTTATTTAAAATATACCTAATTTTAGCACCTTTAATTCAAGATGGCGGCTAGCGCCTGGGTCCGTCAAGGTCGAAAACTTGGATTTTGATTAACCTTTCATACCTAAACAATATCGTTTCAAAACATTTTCTACGCCACCTTTTGTAGAGCATAAATACCTACAGACTGGATTATTACATTTCTATCTAATAAAAATATCTTGTAATCAGATAACTATGTCATAGAAAGTTCAATACCTAGTTCTACTATGTAACTAGGGCCTAGGCCGATAATTTACACTCATGACATTATTTACGAGCCATTAAGTGTTATTATAATTTAATATTATCTCGGGATCAAGGTTCCCGATATTGCCTTGAATACGATATTGCCTTTGTCTTGTCAAAAACTATACTTATCTAAAAGGGATATTTTTGGAATTAATTGACGAATTTCAATCTGAATCACGTTGGCGAACACTGGTCACATTTATTTTAATATTTAAACATAGAAGTGAAGTTAAAAATAATAACTTAACTAGGTAAACACATTTTAATTATCACAAACACCGCCTATTTTTTTCAGGTAGGTACTACAGATAAAAGTCTTCTTTCAGCATCACAAAACCAGAAGATTCATAACTCGCTAATAAAACTATCATTAGCCCTTATACACTATATATTTACTTCACTTTATAAAAATACTTTGTTACACTTTTTATCTAATGTGCGTCTTTCCCATCCCCATATTTGGTTAAAGGTGACTGACCCAAATTAATACTCGACGTTTACTTATCATTCTTATCTCAAACTTATACTTCTAATAACTATTTCTATAATCATGATATGTGTTTGTGATAGAGTGTTCGGGAGCGCCTGTTCTGATTTCTCGGAGTGTGAAGACGGAGAGGAGAGGAAACGAGGCTGTAGATATACGTGAGTACATTTTTATTTATGAATATTATATTTGACCACGGTTTTCATCGATACACTTCATTTTGTAACACCTTTGTGTACAAATTTTTGTCACCCGCTTTCTCGCGGGTTCTTACAGAAGTCAGAAGTATTTCTCGTGAGCTCATACATGAGTAAGATAAGTTCGTTTTTGGTTCAGACGTTTCATCTTAAGAGAAAAAATGATTTCAACGTTTATATTACAGTTAGCAATAATATGAACCTAAGTATAATATTCTACAATTATAATCTAATATAACTTTTCCCTGAAACTTTACATAAATTGAAATAAATAATATAGCATATGTACATAATTAATGATTACAGTCAAATCCCATCCGTATCGACAAGCAGTGCCAGCTTCCAGAGCGCAATGGAGAGAGAAACAGCGCCTCTGCTGCTGGCGCCGAGCTACGTACCCGCTTATAAGAGCATACACTGCATCAGCTCTGACACCTTGGTAACAACTAAATTGTATTTAATTATTTTAAAAATTAAACATCAATCAAATAAGAAGCGTTCTTTTGCTCTAACTCCTAAAACAAATTACATGTCGCTATCTTGCCTCCACGAGTCGGGCAATTATAATTTACCTGATACGATGCAGATATATTTCAAGTTCAAAAAAATATTAGTTATTTAAATCATTGATGACCTAGAGATTTTCATTTTTAATTTTTTAACGAACAATTACCTACCCTACCAATAGAAAAGTTTATGAAACGCTGAAGGAAAATTATACTTAGCACAACAATAATTAATAATTATAGTAGGTAAATAATGCATTTATACTAATTGGATAGGTACTTACATTCATATTCATAGGTATATTCATAGGTTCATTCGCGAGTACTACGTGTGTGCAGTCGCAGGCTGGAACTAGTGTTTGTATGATAATACATACGTAATAATAACAAACAATGTCAACATCACACAAATGTAGTAAACAAATGACTAATATGAATAATATTGCATACATTCATGTACCTATAATTTTATCTCCTTTGATTAATTTACACTTTACTCTTGCGATTTTATAAAGACAGTTTTTTAGGGGCAATTCAGAAGATGAATTAATTGCTTTTATTCGAGTTATAGATGTTACTAGTTACTACGTTTTAATTATTAATATTAACTGATTATGTAGTATGAAGTCAAATAAATATTTATTTATTATTGCTATATTGCTCTGAATAAATTACAAATTGAGACTGAATCTAGGATACATTGTAACAAACGGCGGCCTTATCGCTAAATAGAGATTTCTTCCAGACTATAGAAATATATGTAGCATCTAAAACTCAAGGATATAAGTTAGAGCTTATATCAAAAAGTCCCCACGGTCGCTCTCTAAAAATAAGAAAGTACGATATTGCATACGAAATAGGTAGAGATTGTCTAATCTAAAAATGAACGCCCCTCCACTGTGTTTACGCTCACATTCAAAGTACGTGTATAGACGCAATACACACAAATTGGTCTGCCTCATTGGTCGTTCAGTCCTCCAGTCCCGTCCATGCCCGAACGACAGGACCAGTTGGCCAACTAGTGCATAAATGACGCGATGCACGACAGAACGGACGTGTCATTCCGTACATAGCGCGCTCTCCCCGCCATACAATGCTAGGCACCTGAACTGATCGTCCGATTAGTTGACAAATCAGTGCGCGAGTGTCAAAGTTTGCAGTAGAATCGACGCGCGCACACATATAAAGTGGTTCAATAATTATTTGTCCTCACACATTGAAACAATTAAGTTTAGTGGAGGGGCGTTCATTTTTAGATTAGACAATCTATACATTAATGTCTTTCCCAAATTATTTATATAGTTGTGATTATATGCATAAAGTTATTATTTTCTTACAAACTGAGCATAGGTTCAAATAATAATCTAAATTCTTAGAACTTCCAATAAACTGACAATTAATATTAATTAAGAAATACGCGTCAAGATAAAATTACACTCGTTGCTATTTTTAGCATTATCTATTTGGTACACGACATACTTGTAAAAAAATATAATTCAATATTGCACTAATTAGAATAACTATGTCCCAAATAACAAATGGTAGTAACGATTTATTCAGGGTCGAAATGTTAATGAATGAAGATGAGTTTTAAAGATTTATTTAAATGTTTCCAAATCGTATTTTTGTACTAAATAAAAAGCTTAATAATTTATATTTTTCAGGGTCCTGGAGAATTGTCAGATGCTGATATAATAGCTACATACAAACGGACATTTGAGAAGCCAAATAAACCTGCGAAGAAAAAACAAAGCTCACTGGTTACAATGTATGTTACTACAAATACCTATATTTATGTAAATATTTTTATTAATATATATGTATTTATTACTGGTATTTGTGCTCGTCAGGTATAAAATGTAAGCTCGTTGATACGTTATAAAATGAACGAAATTTTTAATAATTAATTTATTATTAGTATGTACTCACATATTCCAGGGCCCCGTTTGTCATTGGTGCCCCACAAAAAATGGAAATTGTAAAACGTTAAATTTTATACAAAGTCCTAACCTGGGAATTTTTAACCTTTGTCCAATAGCGGACTTCCTAAGACCACGACGACTGTAAAACCATGAAATCAAAACTATCTATTTTTTAATATGTAAAATTCCGAAGCAAACATTTCTTACATTTAATATAATATTACTTTAGTACAGAAAAAAAATAAAGCTCATAATATTCCAGTTTCTCAATATGGAACACGATAATGGGCTCCTCATTACTTACCATGGCGTGGGGCGTGGAGCGCGCGGGTCTGCCGGCCGCGCTGCTGCTGCTCGCCTTCATGGCTGGCCTGTGTCTTTATACAGCTTATTTGTTGTTAAGGGTTAATATGTATCATGGTGAGTTTACAACATTAAGTTAATTTATGCCGACCATTGTAGAATTTCTATAGGAAAGGAATGCATTTTTTTATTAATAAACTATAAATATTTCAACTTTGGTAAATCAGAAACAATTTTCAAATTAAGTTACAAGTCCTCTTAATCTTAAAGTATTCTTACGAATTACGATATTCTAAATTCTTCCAGGTGGTGACAGTTACGAAGTACCAGCGCTTTGTCGCGCCCTACTAGGTCCTTTCGCAGAGATGGTCGCGCATGCGTTCAGCTTGCTCGTGCTGGTCGGAGCTAATGTGGTCTACTGGGTGCTCATCACCAACTTCCTCTACTATACTGTTAATTATTTTATCGGTTAGTTATTTAAATAGCTTTGTTTTTATATTCATTAATGAGTTGGTAAACTTGATAGCAGATATAACAGAAATTTATGACAGATTTGAATACTTGATAATTGATTTGATTTAATCGATATAAAATACTATAATAGAGAACATAAAGTTAATTTAAAATCTCGTTCAATTTCAGAAGAGCCAGCAGCTAATATAACAACGTTCAACTCCAGTTTAATGTGCCCTAAAAACGATCTCATCGGGCCCCTGAATGACGTCCCTGTGCACGATCCGTCCCCATACTGGGGCCTTCACACAACGGTGCCCTTTTACGTAGCGATTATAGTCTTCCCGCTTTTGAATTTCAGAAATGTATCGTTTTTCACTAAATTCAATTCACTGGGTACGTAAAATTCAGCAATATTCTACAAAATCGTCAGTTCAGATTTAGAATTGGTTTTAAAATATATATATGTTTTGGTTTAAACATTATGTGCATATTACCTATAAGAAAATGTAAAATACTTTTGAATTCAACGAATTTTAAACATACACTATAAATCTGATAATATCTATTTTGCCTGCTATAAAACGAAATAAAAAAATTGTGACTTATTCATTAATCGCAAAATTTAACATAACATTGAAATAATTCCAGGCACGCTATCAGTTCTCTACCTACTCGTGTTTGTAATCGTAAAGGGCTACTCTTGGGGCCTCAACTTCACCGTGGCGGAGGCCCCACACAGAGGCACTGACGCAGCTGTACTTAGCGGCATGTTGGCGCTCTCTTTTTACATTCATAACATTATTATCACAATAATGACGAATAACGAACGACAGGATAGAAATGTGAGTAATTAGCATAGGTACTAAATTATATTTAAAAAAAAATCAAAATTCAATTGTAATTAATAATGTAAGGTAAAATTTTACGCGGTTTTCTAAGGAACAAACACATGTTAAAAAAAATCTTACCTCTATTACGTATGTACTTGCTGCTGTTACACACTGCATTGCACCTAAATATAAATTCATTTTTATTCCAGGGCCGAGATCTCACGATAGCATTTCTTTTAGTAACAGTCACATACACGATAGTGGGAGCTGTCTTTTACATCTGCTTCCCGCTTGCTAAGAGTTGCATTGAAGATGTAAGTCTGATTGTAAAAATTATTGATAGTTTCCTATAATTTTAAGTTACAATTTTTTCTGCGCGTTTCACTCTAAATATATTTTTTCCTTAGATGTCTCCTTCGTTCAATTCTTCATTTTGTGTGTTGTGTTGTTATTATTCTTAATTCTTAATAATTAAGTGTAAAAAGTTTTACCGGTTTTCTTTATAATTTTCAGAACATATTAAATAACTTCGAGATGCACGACGTCATGACGGTTGTAGCGAGAGCTTTACTACTGTTTCAAGTAAGTATTAGTAAATGTTGGAAAATTATTATTTTTCTTTATTTTCAAAAAACATAACATAACTGCATTCTGCGTATTCTATATCTTTTCGATTTATATTATGGACCATTCGTTCTATTGGTATTACATTTTTTATTGATTTTATACCTGTATTTCTTTTCCCACTTTTCTTAGGTGATAACAGTATACCCGCTAGTGGTGTACATGCTCCGCACGGAGGCGCTGCAGCTGCTGCCGCTGAAGGAGTCGCGCGCTGTGACGTTGTTCGTCAATCTGCTGCTTGTTAGCTTGAGCATCCTTGTAGCTTGCCTGTGTCCTAACGTGGGGACTATTATACGGTGAGTTTTATTACAAATATATACTGTTGTTGATTTATGGCACAGAATTTACGGTTGTAATAGCAATATTTGCGCTAAAATAAAAGTGCATTATAATTCCCAATTATAAGGAAAAAAAATGTAGCAGACATTTTAAAGACAAGTATATAAAAAGTTTATAATTGAAAGAAAATTAAAAACAACATTAAAAAGAATGATGAAAACTCACAAATCGTATAGTATATTATTTTCAATTACAAGTGTTTACAGTGCTTGTATTGAGTCCAGAGGCGTAGCTACCGCCGAATATATTCTACGGGGCCCTTAGGCTAAGCGGAGCCCCAAACAAGAATGTATTATACACCTCTGGCACAGAATAAATACTTTCTGTATAAATAAACAAAATATTTTATTTTATCTTTACCTGTTCAAAAATGTTTTTTGCAGATACACGGGTGCAGTGAGCGGTCTAGTCCACGTGTTCACGCTTCCCGCGCTTCTCTACATGCGTTCTCTATACATTCGCAGAGAGCTAACTCTATGGAAGACCGTCTTCTACACTGCTATTATTCTCTTTGGAACTGTTAATCTTTTCATGCAATTCTTTATTGAATGATCCTGCAATGATATTGAGCATTTTTTTAAGTGAATGTGAATTGTTTGTTTGATTTAGACTTATTTAAAAAAGTGAGTCTTATATACTTACTTATGTTGATGACAGCCTTAAAATTTAAACTCTGACCTTGTAGTGAGAATAGAAATAAGACACTCTTTTAGTCCATTTTATTATCCAAACCTTAATAAAATAAAATCTACAAAGATTTTTCGTTACTTTGTCATATCAAGAACCTAGTTAATAAATTCATGAGATAAATGTACCAAAGACTATATTTGTATTTTATTTGTAAATATCTACTTGTATTTTTTATACGAATTTTCCTCTTTATATGTTGATATACACATTATTATATATTTATAATAAATACCTATCTAATGTAAATATAATTTATCTAGTCATAATGTATTTTTAAGGTTTAAAAATAAAACAATATTATTAACTATGAACCGTTTTATTTAAACTTATATTAAAAAAGTAAAAATATGTTAAAAGTCCAAACTTTGCTTAGTCTAAATTCGTAAATATAATATTGCACTTAATTTTGTGATGAAATGTAAAAAGTAAAGAGTAAATATAAGACATATATAAATAAAATCTCAACATTCCTTTCCAATATATTGATTAACTATATCAGTTATTTTATATAAATTTTCATAAATTAAACATACTCATTATTTAATTATTTCACATTTTGAAATATAAAATGCCTTAAGAATATTTAAAAAACAATATTTTTTAAATAGCAGCCTCATAGACGCCAAATTAACAATTGTACATAATTAATTAACAATCTTAAATATAAATTTTGCCGCCAAAACAAGAAGCGCTGTCACTGTCAAATCAAATTGTCAAATTGACAGTTATATTAAAAATATATGGCAACTTAATCTTTATTGTTTTTTTTTTATTTTTTATTTATGTTATAACAGTGGGTTGATCGCGGCCAGTGTATTTCTGTAGTTGCGATATTTGTAAAGCTACATCGATAAGAGGCGCCAATTTTTCCTGTGCGGAGCCTAGGACATCGCTAGCCTCGTACGAATCTATGTATAATCTGTGAAATAATAATAATTTATTTTTTAATGTATAATTTAAGAGACGCCATGGATATCGGTGCTTTTTAATGAAGAAAGGTAGATGAATGAAAAATTCGTTCTGTTATAAGCACACGATTAAAACACTATCTATTTAATGAACAATTACAATGTTAAAATTGTTTCATGACAAACCTAGCAAGTTTGTAACAAATAAAGTATTATTATGTGTATTTTCTGCTACAGGTTCTAGCCAAGTAATAGTAAATACAGTTCTTTGGCATATTATGATATATTATGTAGTTACAATTATGTAAAGTTAAATTGTATATTGATGCAGAGGCGGCTCGCCCTAAGGAGCGCTGGTGCAGTGAACTCCCATAAATAATTATAATAAAATCATAGTCCTTAATTTAATTATTACCATTAATTATTACTATTTAAAATCAATCGTAATCTTTAAAACTACTGTTAATACCAATGAATATATCCATCATTCCATCATCCCATACACCTGTATAATACCTACTGTATTATGTAACGCGCGAAGCGGAGCGCTCACGATTGCGCTCCAATGAAAAAAGATTTAGTACATTTCCTAATACGAAATCCAATAGGAGTGAAAGAGAGGGTTTTGCCAGAGCCCTGCGCGTGAAACAAAAGATTTTCTATGGAAAAGTAGCAAAATTCGGAGCGCCGCACCCGCAAACGTTGCCGGTTCGTTTTTACCGCCCGGCAGGACAGCGATTGCGCGCGACGCGACGTTGCCATTTGCCACTTCTATAATATTATAAACAAACACTCGAGTCAACTTCAATGCACGCGCGCGATTCATGCAATTTTCTAATTAAAATTATAAAATACGTGTTGAAATAGCCTGTAGTTATCAGTATTACTTGTGAGTGTTAAAATTAACAATAATTATAATGTGGCGTTCATTAAAAAGTGTGATAAAACGTTACAAATTCGGCTTGAATGTAAAGCTAAGGGACCGCCACGGCCTGAACTTGATCTTACGCAAAAATGAACGACAAAAACGAAAACATATACGCGTGTGTTTAAATCTGAACAATATGTGAAAACACCGTGGTTGTGATGAAAGCAACAAACTATTTTGTTTTCCGTGTCTTTTATTTAAAGCGGGCGCGGCCGGCGGAGGTGAGAGTGCTTGGACTGAAACGTGCGTTGACGACTTAGCTCATCTTTCAATCAAGATGAAAAAACATTCACAATCTCGGTACCATTTGTTGAATGAACTGCAATTGGCGTCTATCGGTCTTGTCGCTTTAAGTTATAGATATTTTTGCACACCAAAAAGAAAGACGTATCACGTATGCATTTTCTTTATAAGTAATTTTTTTGATAAATTGTACTGCTTTACACCTTGTATTTTCAGTGTTTTATTTCAAGTGAACACCCATAAAATTTTGTCACGAGCCGCCTCTGTATTGATGTGAATTTAAAAGAGCAACTATTTAGTTTCTAGCCGGTTCTTCTCCATAGATACTGCTTTCCGAATCGGTGGTAAATGTTAAAAACATGTAATGACGATTCAAAAGTGCTTCTAGAAGAAGTCTATAAATGTTTGATTTTGAGTTTATATGTAATTTAAATTGAATTTGAAAGATAACTCACCGTACAGTAGCCCCGGAACTGCCGGTGCCGCTCAGGCGCAGTACAATTCGAGAACCGTCCTCGAATACTATGCGCAGACCCTGCGTTAAAGTATTCATTTTATGTTTAGTTTTATTGCTATCAAATGCTTTATTAATGAAAAATTATTAAAGAAAATAAAAAACTCGAGCACTAGGCATGATTCTACTCCCGCGACTTTATCCAAAAACGACGAAAAATTTCTCAATTAGTATTTAACTAGGTTTACGCCCGCGGCTTCGCCTGCGCAGTCAAAGAAAAACCCGCATAGTTCCCGTTCCCGTGGGATTTCCGGGATTGCGTCATTTTCCCGGGATAAAAAGTAGCCTATGTCCTTTCTCGGATATCAAAATATCTCCATACCAAATTTCATGAAAATTGGTTCAGTAGTTTAGGCGTGATTGAGTAACAGACAGACAGACAGAGTTACTTTCGCATTTATAATATTATAGTATGGATTTGATACTTGAATGGATAATATATGTATGATATGGGCATTAACTATAAACGACTCGATCACTAAAATCTCGAGAAATCTTACACTTTTAATAGAGAAAGCACTTTTTTTAGAAAGCGAGTCTGGTTTATATTACAAAAGATTATGACATAAAATTATATACCTTTAAAAAAGGAACCAAAAGAAAATCAGGAATTTTTACACCTTATTGAACCACCTAAAGAAAATTTTTAAATTACATAAAAAAAACTTTTTCCCACCTGTTTCATCTGATTGAAAAACCTACTTTTGGACTGGTGTGTCCCTTAGACACATAAAACTGAAAGAATAGAATAAATTCGATTGCTCTGGCGGGTCACGAGTGGCTGAATTGGTCAGGCATCCGCCCCGGATTGGCATGAAATGATGCGGGTTCGAGTCCCGCCTCGTGATCGAATTTTTTCTATTCTTTATCTATATATATAAAAATGAAACCCGTTTCGCGTTGCCACGGCATCACGTGTGAACGGCTGAACCGATTTCGATAATTCTTTTTTTATTATATTCCTTGAAGTACGAGGATGGTTCTTATGTAGAGAAAACGTAAATATGTACCACGGGCGAAGAAAAAAAAAATATTTTACCCACCTGTTTCATAGCCACACTCTGGTCCACGGGGTCCATATAGGAGAAATTATCAGCCACCGCAACCACATACGTCTTGCCCCCACTCGTGTGGGACGACCCCACGAAACCACTACCACTCATCTTCCTTTCTAATTCTGTCATCATTTCGTTGCAGGGGTCGCTGGGACACTCTTCGTAGTCGTACCTGTGTGCCAAAATTATCTTTCATCTCAGTCAAGTTCTTTTTTTAGGGTTCCGTACCGAAACGGTATCGTTGTCTGTATGTCTGTCTCCAGGCTGTATCTCATAAACCGTGATAGCTAGAAAGCTGAAATTTTCATAAATGATATATTTCCGTTAAAAATTAAAAAAATATATATTAATTAAATATATTCCCCATAGTACGGAACCCTTCGTGCGCGAGTCCGACTCAGGTCGGTTTTTTAAACTTGAAAGTATTCGTTTTTTTTTAACTCAAGCTTGAAAGTATTTGTTTTTAAATCTCAATTTTTTTTCACAAATAAAACCCAAAGTTGAGATTTTTCTTAAAATTTCTTAAGGCTGCAGTCTAGCAAAATTGCGTTTTCAACAAGTTATTTGACAATTTTTTCCCGGCTAATGAAATGATAAACTGAATTTTTTTTTCTTGTTTATCAATTAGTGTTATATACGCAATGCGCGTGAATTTTTTCACATTTATAAAGTTACTTTATGTTACCTTAATCAGGCCTTAAAGATAAGTCTCTTTCCCCCAAAGACATTTCGAGCTAAGTTTGTGCACTCACTACGTTGCAACCGATTACAATTTACACAATCTGATCAGCGCATTATTATCCTTATATAGTCGTTATTAAAAACTGCTGAATACAATTGCCGAAAAACTTATGATTTTCTTAATTAGGACGTTATAAATTCATTAAATTTGCCTTACAAAATCGATTGATAAATACTGCTAAAAGTTATTTTTTCCATTAATTTATTCGAGTTGGTTGAAGACCAATGAGTATTAATCCTTTAAAAAAATTTTTTTTTTGAATTTTGATAATTCTTTAAATATTAAAAAAATATTTAAAATAATAAGTAAAAATCCTAGCGAATTTCTTTAGTCGCGCTCCTTGGGCCGAAACGTTCTGACGTGTGCTCTACGCTCGATTTTCCTTCATACCGAAGTGAAAGTTGCTCTACTTCATTAAATTTAATATTTTTGTTAATTGATTATTTTTATCTTAGTTTTGTGCAAATATTCGTATTTTTAAACATTTGATTTCGATATGGAAAATAAACGAAAAAAATACGCGTGTAACTACTAGAAAAAAAATTATCTTCGAACATAAAGTTAATGAAACCAAATAGATTGCAAAGGTGATTGGCAACAATTTCTTTATTTTACGGGGTGTCAGTAAAGGGGTGTATATTTCTTTAAAACTAAAGTAAGCTCATAAATTTTCTTATAATATAATTTTTTTGAAGTTCCAAAAATGTTTATTTTTCGTTTGAGAAATACGAAATATAATATAAACTTGTATTGAGAACTTGAACTTCCCAAGTTCATCCGGGGAAATCCCCAAGGAGAATGATTTGTTTACTCCAAAATTGATCCGAGGTGTTTTAATTTTTTCTTCTAGTCATTTTCAACGTAGCGGCATGTTGTTTGATTATTAATTTTGTAACTTAAATACAGGATGTTGGTTTTATATTCTGATCTTACAGACGCGCTGACAAATTTAGTCCACCATTTCTAGTTTAGTCTACCAACTCTAAGTACCAATTTTAAAACGAATGGATTATCATCACATCATCAAAACTCAGATGTAATGGAAGATCACAATAACATAGAAAATTCAGTGGGGTTGAGAACTAAACAAACAGAAGTAACAGAGACGCGAAGAATAAAAAAAGAGGACGAAAACGATAATTCGTTGATGCTTTCCCTTTTCGACGTATTGTTAGGGTACATCACCAATCTGCAAAAAACAAAACTGATAATTCCCAATTGCTGATTAAAAATGAAAAACAAATAATCGACAACAGTGGTGAAAATTTGCTGATCACAATGAAACATCCTTCAGTGGTAGCAGATTTACTCATTTAAAATGTATCGGTGAACAGCGTAAAGGAGAGGAGGACAGGAAAACATTATGAATGTGGATGGTGGATTGTATACAGGGTGTAATCGATAAGTATGTGCAGGCGATTATGACGTTATTATTGCAGGTATCAAAAAACTTAAAACTGATATCGAAATTACTTTACCTAATGAGCAAAATGACAATAATAACTTTTTAAAAGTATAACGAGAAATATCTAAAAAATTTACTTTATACACTCCCATATCAAAAAGGGAAAATGGGACTAGTAGAAGTTAAATGTCTAATTCCGGCTAAAGACATGAATGCGGAAGATGCGGTTAAAAAAAATTTAATATTTGAAATACAATGCAAAAAATAACACTTTTGTCATAGATAAGAATCATGACTATTTTTTCAAATATTTTTTAAAACTTAGGTCGAAAAAAATGTATAGAGTTATGCATTTTGTATGGAAAGCTTATTTTTTTTATATTTCGTCCAAATTTCTTTGTAAAAGTTGATCAGTTATATAAACATGAAGTTGAAGATATCAATAGAAAGTATTCGCAAATTTTGTGTACTGATAAAAAAAAAATCACCCGGTGTAATTTTCACGAAAATTGTTTCAAATTGTCATTTTTGGTACTTATTACGAATATTAAATTATACGAATGATTTAATTTTTAAAAATTAAGTGGAGCAACTTTCCCTTAGTACATTTGTATTATTTACATATAGGATGACAGGATGCATTTGTTTGCACTACTAGACCAAGCCCTTAAATCAAACTCAAACTAACTTTTCTTAATTCTAGTCAAAAAATTAATCGTTATTACAAAAAATAATGTTATATTCGATTGCTCTATTGGTTATTTACGATATATGTCAACTATAGTAACTATATTTTTGAATGAAGTGTGGTGTGTATTGATGAAGTGCACTGATGATGATGAGATGAAGTGATAAATTGAGATACAGATCGAAAAGAAAATTGAGAAAGTGTATTAATAAAATTAGGTGTATTATTAAACGATTCTCACCTGGTGAAGTAATTCCTGCCGAACTGTGTCCAGTGCTTGGACAGTATCTCTTGCACGGAGAGCTGCGTGGCTGAGAGCACGGAGAGCCAAGCCAGTGCCGCCCACAGGCCGTCCTTCTCGCGCACGTGGTCGGAGCCCGTGCCGAAACTCTCCTCGCCGCAGAGGGAGAGACGACCGGCGTCCATTAGGTTGCCGAAGTATTTCCAACCTGGTGGGAAATAAAAATAGTGGTGTGAAAATGCCTGGTTGTTAAATTAATAAGTTTTTTGCTTATAGCAGTTTTTACTTATGATTGTTGCAGATATTTTACATGTGGTATATATAATATAATCTACTATATAAAAATAAGTCGGGTTTTCCTTCCTGACGCTATAACTCCAGAACGCACGAACCGATTTCCACGGTTTTGCATTCGTTGGAAAGGTCTCGGGCTCCGTGAGGTTTATAGCAAAGAAAAGGTGTCTCTGGTGGCGAAACGGAGTTCGCCCGGTTTGCTAGTATGGTATATAATTTTTAATTTCGGCCAGATGCACGCGTAACAAGAAGACTAGTACAGGCACTAGTACAAGACATGCCGTCCACACAATCCAAAAATTTTATTACTAAATATTTCGCTTTTTTACCATTCTCTCCGTGGTTGCCTAAGTTGATAAGGCCGCCAATTGTACTACATCTTTCTAGTACCATATTGTTTATTTTTATTTTTTCTTGTTATGTTATGATTGTACTGCAATAAAGTGTAATAAAATTAAATCCACCAGATCCAGTCGTTCCAAAAATTCCACCAACTTACACGCAGTTCAACAGTTCCACAAGTTCGACACATTCCACCAGTTTCACACATTTGTTCCACTCATTCCACACATGTTCCACACATTCCACCCACCAGTGGGCACCTGGAACATCTCCCTCCCACTCGCAGCAGCCACGCGGTCCACAGCAGCAGCAGTGGGCATGCTCCTGGCGAACCCCTTCACACCGGACCTCTGGAAGTACGGGATGTGCTGCAGATGGTTGGCCAGCACTGCCAGGGAATCTGAGGGGGTCACGAAGAAAGCATCTCGACCGATTATCATGTTGCGGTCACCTGAAAAAAAAGATTTCATTAGTTTTGGAAATATTTTTTTGATTTATAAAACACTATTGGATAAAAGTTGTCAAATTAAGAAAAAAAAACATCAAAATCTGTGCACACAAGTTTAAACAAACAAAAAAAATGCCTTCAATCTTCAAGCAATACATAAATGTTTATATTTGTACACGGCCCGAATTTATGAATTACATATTCGGAAATATTAAAAGTAAATATGTGTTCAGACGCGTTTAAGATTCATATTAATATAATGAATAATATATTTTTTTAAATCTGTAAACCTACACCATATACTCTTTGTTTCCGAATCAGTAACATACATACGAAACATTTCATTTTGACCCATTCCTTTGTAAAATAAAAGTCCAAAAAAATATAAAACACTCCTTACCATCACCATCAAAAGCGGCACCAAAGTCATAATCTCCATTTTTCACAGCATTTACTAGATCTGCAGCATACGTGAGGTTAGGGTCTGGGTGGGCTCCTCCGAAGTCCTCCAGAGGGACTATCCTCCTTACATTCTGCTCGGTAGCTCCTAATTCGTCGATGAATATCGCTTTTACGTATGGACCGGTTACTGGAAAAAACATATTTCAAGATACATAAAAAAAATCGACCAAATGCGAGTTGGACTCGCGACACAAAAAAAAACCAAGGGTTCCGTACAAATAAGGTAAAGGGCAACTGCAAAGAAAAATTGTCATCCATACAATTTATGGCCGTACCAACCGTTTTTAGATTCAACTCCAAATTATGAACCATAGAAAAAATTTATGCCTGTACATATTTTACTGCTGATTTTAAAGATTAGATGTAATGATTTAAAAAATATTGCAATATACATACTTAATTTCTCTTTATAACTGGAGATCGGCTGAACGGATTTTAGGATTTTAAAGACTTTTGGTTTGTTGTTTCACCGGGATTAGGATGATAACTAAAAAATGTAAAAAAATGTGTCGTACCTCCATTCATAGAATCAATAAGGACATTAAACGGTTTCTTGCCCGCGCCCTGTAGTAACGACTTGATTTTCGGGAAGTCGAAGATCTCCTTCATGTAGTCGACATAATCCTTTACAGAATCGATCACTTCGACCACGAAGTCTTTATCGCCGACCTATAAAATGTATTTTAAACACAAATCAGTATGTTTTATTTTTAACCAGGTTACCGCCCGCGGCTTCGCTCGCGCAGTCAAAGAAAAACCCGCATAGTTCCCGTTCCCGTGGGATTGCCGGGATTGCGTCATTTTCCCGGGATAAAAAGTAGCCTATGTCCTTTCTCGGGTATCAAAATATCTCCATACCAAATTTTATGAAAATTGGTTCAGTAGTTTAGGCGTGATTGAGTAACAGACAGACAGACAGAGTTACTTTCGCATTTATAATATTAGTATGGAAAGATGGTGCTGTCTAAAATTGTTTGTATTAATTTTAAATTAGAGATTGAACATTATTTAAAAGGCGATCTTATGATTAAATCACAACGCCATTATTATAAACTATAATGTGTAATTTAAAAAAAAAATGTTTTTTTTATATACATTATAATATATAGATAGTTAACTATATCACTATATCATATACACAATACACATACATGACTATATCACACTGAAATTAGAGAGCAATTTTTTTTTAAATCCTGTATGCAAATACAAATTGTTCACAGATTAGTAATTAGCTGAAACAAACAATTTTTTTTTTCAAAATGACCAATTTTCGTAAAATACACCCATTAAAAACTTTCATATTTTTTTTCAATAAAACACCAATAAACACAAACAATTCATAAATATGTAAATAACATACCTTAAACTTCTGAACGCCAATCTTCTCCACACTACACTGTATATCAGGTACAATTTTGTACTGTGTGATGGCTGTACTAAGCTTATATATCTCATTTGTTGTGTGATCTGGTGCGGGGCCTCCATTGCTACAGTTGAACTTTATGCCGAAGTCGTTGTTGATGCCGCCGGGGTTGTGTGACGCTGTGAGGACGATACCACCTAGGCATAAAAGTATGAAATATTTATTTACAATTATAAAAAAAAATAAAATATAAATTAATAATTTATGTTTTTTTTTCTGTATGGTTTAAGTATAATAAATATGATTTGTGGAATGTTTTTTTAAGACAGAAATGTGTGAACAGATTTGTATAGGACAAAGAATAAGCAGCAATATGGTTATTCTAAACAACACAAATGTTACATACAACAAGCGCCTGATTGACAAAAAATGTGTGCGTGTACTAGTGTACACACGTAAGAAGTGAAACTTCTTTATGACCTTATTTTTCAAAAAATCATTTACTATAAGCAACTTTACAGAAATACGTCGAATCACACGTGGTAGGGATAAGAAAAATAAGGCGCGTAAAGGAAAAATTTTTTTTCCTACCCCGATAAAGAATTTCACTTAAATAAAAATTTTATATAATAAAAAAACATTATTTACACAACATTTCATAACTCTATAACTCTTCTAGTGACAACCTTGAAACATAAACACATTTGAAATCAATTTTGCCAAGTCATCACAAATCTCATAAAGATATATCAGGATTATTAAATACTGATGACTCAATACACATATTACAGTATATCATGGACTAATAGAATCTAAAGAGGACTGATGATTGTCATACTAGAGATCGTACCCCGTAATTTCAGCTTATTGCTAGATGGCGCTCTCATTTGAGCTTATTATTTAATTTGCAGTTTTAAAAGCGCCACCTAGTGACCAATTTTAGAACTAAGGAAACAGCAAACTATCGATTTTCAATTATTACATCTAGAGGGCGTTGTTTTAAAAACTCCGGTGTTTTTGAATTATTATTTTAGTTTTTAGGGAGCATCTAAGGAAGTGAGTACCTCTATTACGATTTCGACACCCACTACAAACATTCGACATAGTGATCAGAGTAGTGTATATAATATAATTATATTATACTAGCGGTCCGCCCCGGCTTCGCCCGTGGTACATATTTACGTTTTCTCTACATAAAAACCATCCTCGTACTTCAAGGAATATAATAAAAAAAGAATTATTGAAATCGGTTCAGCCGTTCTCGAGTTACCTATGCGCTTACCAACACATTTTGCGATTCATTTTTAGGGTTCCGTAGCCAAAATGGCAAAAACGGAACCCTTATAGTTTCGTCATGTCCGTCTGTCCGTCTGTCCGTCTGTCCGTCTGTCACAGCCGATTTACTCGGAAACTATAAGTACTACAGTGATGAAATTTGATGGGAATATGTGTTGTATGAACCGCTACAAAAATATGACACTAAATAGTAAAAAAAAGAATTGGGGGTGGGGCCCCCCATACATGTAACTGAGGGATGAAATTTTTTTTTTCGATGTACATACCCGTGTGGGGTATCAATGGAAAGGTCTTTTAAAATGATATAAAGTTTTCTAAAAAACATTTTTCTTAAAGTGAACGGTTTTTGAGATATCAGCTCTCAAAGTCGTAAAAAGTATGTCCCCCCCCCTCTATTTTTATAACTACGGGGTATAAAATTCTAAAAAAAATAGAGGTGATGCATGCTAATTAACTCTTTCAACGATTTTTGGTTTGATCAAAGTATCTCTTATAGTTTTTGAGATAGGTTGATTTAACTGTAATTTATTATATTTGCTGCTACGGAACCCTTTGTGCGCGAGCCCGACTCGCACTTGGCCGGTTTTATTATATATAAGAAGATATATTCTTTATTTTCTGTTAAAAAAATGTCTATATCTTTTTTCTTCTTAAGTATTCCCTTGTAAACAGTATTATTTATATGACCATAAAATACGGGAAAAGAAAAAAAAATGTGGATGTACAGCGATGATGTTAGTACTTTTAGAAACGATTAAAGTTTTTATGTAAATAAGCCGCAGTTCACGACAATAAAAATAAAACAATAGTTTTATTCAACGCTTCAAAAAAATACTTTATCGAGTTTATACTAACGATGAACGTTAAGTTTTACATTTATTACATAGGTAATATTTTAATTTACAAGACAAAAGTGAAAAGTAAATCGTAATAAACATTATAATTCAAAATAAATAACGTCGAACAATGCGTCGAACACATTCATTCAACTATGACATATGACGCAGGACGCTTGCAAGAGAGATAGATATATAGTGTCAAAACAGAAACTTTTACTTTTATTTCTATTTATTCGGTATAATTACGACTTAATAGTGATAAATATGATCATTATAAATACAAATAGGAATTAACAATATCACGAACACGTGACACAACTAGTATTTTACCGATTCCATACGTGGTCATACATGTTTCAAAAGAATAACTTTTACTATTATTTCAATTTATCCGGTATAATTAAGACTTAATATTGATCATATGATCATTATAAATACAAATAGGAATTAACAATATCACGAATTCGTGGCAGAACTAAAATTTTACCGATACCACCCGTGGTCATTCTCCTTTATGCTCTAATTGTTCGAGTATTTCTTTGATAAATACAGTTCATAGCAACGCGGTGGTGGAGCATCATAGAGTAACTTATATAGGATTGTGGAGCATCTTAAGGAAGAGAGTACCTTTAATAAGATTTCGACACCCACTACAAACATTCGACATAGTGATCAGAGTAGTGTATATCTTTATAATATAAAAATTAATCCCAAAATGTGTTGGTAAGCGCATAACTTGAGAACGGATTAACCGATTTCGTTAATTCTTTTTTTATAATATTCCTTGAAGTTCGAGGATGGTTCTTATGTAGAGAAAACGTGAATATGTACCACGGGCGAAGCCGGGGCGAACTGCTAGTCTTATATATAAAAATGAATCGCAAAATGTGTTGGTAAGCGCATAACTCGAGAACGGCTGAACCGATTTCGATAATTATTTTTTTATTATATTCCTTGAAGTACGAGGATGGTTTTTATGTAGAGAAAACGTAAATATGTACCACGGGCGAAGCCGGGGCGGACCGCTAGTAATATATATTATTTAAATTCTTTATTTTCTGTTAAAAAAATGTCTATATCTTTTTTCTTCTTAATTATTCCCTTGTAAACAGTATTATTTATATAACCATAAAATACGGGAAAAGAAAAAAAAAAAAGATGTACGGCAATGATTTGAACCAGCATCTATCGGTTTTTAAGTACGAGACTCATCAATACAGCTACGGGCACCTATACATCTTACGTTGAAATTTATGCTCTAATTGTTCGAGTAATTCTTTGACAAAAACAGTTCATAGCAACGTGGTCCATACGCTGGCAAATGGTCTAACTAAACTTTCTGCTGATTTTGGTGCGGGGAAGGTAACTCACACTATTGAAACACAATCACACATTCACAAAAATAATTTGTGTCACGAAAGTCGTAAAAATTTATGACCTTTTAAGCGACGAGTTTTTAAATTCAACTCTATCCCTAAGTTCATAAAGATTAAATTTGTATTTCATTCCAAGTTGTCTCGTGGGGAGTGCGGTTCAATATCGCGTTCTAAATTCAACTTTATAACTTAGATCATAATGATTAAATTTGTATTTCTTTAATGCCTCAGCCCCCGGAATCACAGACACAATAGAAAATCTATTGTGTCGTGGGCCGTGGTCCGATCGGGCCGCTCGGTGGTCAAGGGGCTAAAAGATAGACTCGTAAGGAATGCGGTTCATTATCGCGTTTTAAATTCAATTTATCTCTTAGTTCATAAAGATTAAATTTGTATATTTTCTTTCCATGATGACGCATCAATGATCGAGTAAACGACTCGATTATTTGTCTTGATCATATCGCTAAACGATACATCGACGATTATTAGAAATTGCATTTAATTAGAAATGTACGTTAAAAAAATATACACAAATGAAAGGTTATTCCATCTTTTTTAATATTCGACATGTTTGAATTGCTTCTGCAAGGCTTGACAGTGCAAAACGGCATTTTTAGCGGAGCACTCGCAGACGTCCTTTCGATGTTTTAGCCTAGGAAAACGCAGAGTGTTTGTAATCGATTACGCAAGTAGTTTTTATGAAAGCATAAGATTTTTCGATTCGAATAATCTTATACCTCGACAAAAGGGGAAACACCTGCGAGTGTTATCGATTACTTAATGATCTAAGTCAAGGGTCTTCAACGTTTATGAAGCCAAGGGCCAACTATACTTGGATATTTGTTCGGTGGGCCGCAATAAAACAAAAACTTTTTATTACTAGCTGCGCTCCGCGGTTTCATCTGCTTTTTTCAGTTCCAGTAAGAATGTTGAAATAAAAACTAACAATAATATTTAAAGTTATTTATTATTTAATTTTACAGTACTAAAAGTAATTGAAATTGAAATCAATGAGACGATTGACATTGTTTATTCTTAACTAGCTTATCAATATCAGTCCCTATGGTGGTCGTTGAAATCCTCAAACTGTTTTCTAGGTGAATATCGGTGATTCTACTCCTTGTCTTCGACTTAACGTTTTTCATCCGAGAAAATAACTGCTCGCACAGGTATGTGGTACCAAACAGAGATGTCATTTTCAGTGCATGGTCTCTTATCTTAGGAAAATGTGTAGTAGTGATGTATTTTGAATAGAACTCGAACAATCCTAAGTTGAATTTGTCTTTCAAAGAAGAGTTGCATTGTAATTCTATCAACTCCATCTGAACACCATCAGGGACATCTTCGACAGAAACATTGAATGGGCGAGCAAACAAATTCAAGCTTTTTTCATGTTTTCGGAAATCGGTAAAACGCGACTCGAATTGTATTTTCAGATCCAGCAGCGCGGTAATATATTTGTCCATGTTGAGAATTCGACATGACGATAAATGTGGAAAATGCGTGGTCATATTATTTTTTAACTGATTGATCCACAACTCCAACTTCACTTCAAACGCTTTTAAAGCGTCAAATAGTTCATGAACCATATTATCCTTTACTTGCAATTTCTTATTTAAATCATTGAGATGTGCTGTTATATCAACAAGAAATCCAAAATCACTTAGCCATGCTTCATCACCAAACTGTGGAATAGCTTTATCCTTATTAAGCATAAATGCTGCAATTTCTTTTCGCAAATCGAACACCCTTTTTAACATTTTTCCCCTGCTTAGCCAACGAACATCACAAAAATAGGTAATGTCACCATATTCGGCGTCTTGTTCTTTTAAAAACTCCTGAAATTGCCTGTGGTTAAGACCTCGAGATTTGATGAAGTTAACGGTTTTTACCACAATACTCATAACGTCTTGAATATTAACTGACTTAGCACTTAAATTCTCTTGATGTATGATACAGTGGTACTGTATTAAAGAGACATCGGGATTATTTTTCTTTATTAAAGCAACAAGTCCTTCGTTTTTTCCAACCATAGATGGTGCGCCGTCTGTGCAAATTCCAGCCAAATTTGATAATTTGAGTCCATATCTATCTATGACGGAATTGAACGATTCCAACTCATCACATCCTCTTGTACTACCTTTCATAGGAAAAAAGAGCAGCCATTTCTTCGGTAACGACAAAATTAACGTCAATGCCGCGAATGAACACTGCCAGTTGAGCGGTGTCAGTTATGTCGGTACTTTCGTCGAGTGCAATGGAGTAATAAACAAATTGCGACACGCGTTCCTTTAATGATCGTTCGATATCATTATCCAATTCTTCTACCCTCCTTTGAGTAAACTAATGCCGGGCCGCCAAGGATGCTGCCGCGGGCCGCATGCGGCCCGCGGGCCGCACGTTGAAGACCCTTAATCTAAGTCCATGGTGGTCACGAAGTCACTCTCGAACAGCGATGAACGAAGTGACAAAAATAGGCAGTCCATCCTAAGGAGCGCTGGTGCAGTGAACTCCCATAAATAATTATAATAAAGTTGTGCTCATTCATTTAACAATTAATATATCTTTTATTTTAAATTAAATTTATCGTATACCTAAACTCCAATACGAATATCAAATGCCTAAATTCCTTCGCGAAACAAAAGATCACGTAAACATAGCGCAATCCATTTTATAGATCATCTTCATACTTGATAGTATTATTTTTTTATATTTATATTGAAATTGATTCCAGAAGATAACTTTAAAAATTCATTTTGTTACTTTTATTAGTAGGTACGATCCTTATAAGTATTTTAGTGTATTCAACCAACTTAAAAAAGTGTGACTATTTTACAACAATTTGAATATGAATTGTATAACAGTATACAATTCATATTCAAAGTGTGCATTGATTTGTCATCTTACGTGACATTAAAGTCAGTTCGTTAACAGCCGTCTAGCGTTTCATTCGTGTCCTTCCGCATATCTATCAGTGGCGACGAGATACCCGCGATATAAAAAAATAAAATAAAAATGTCGTTTTCGAATATGAGCATTTTATCCAATTTCGATCACAGTCTGCAAACGTGGAAGACTTTCAAAAGCAGGATAGCTCAATGGTTCATCGCGAACGACATAGATGCGGTGAAAGACCCCTTGGGAGTGAAAAGACGAGCGTTCTTACTCAGTGCATTGTCAGATAGTACCTACAAGTTGGCATCTGACCTTGCGTTGCCGAAAGAATTGCAAGAGGTGCCATATGAAGACATTCTACGCCTTTTAGATGCACATTTTACGCCGAAACAAGTTGGTTTTGGTGAACGGCATAAATTCTATTCGGCAGAACAGCTACCTACGGAATCGACGCAACAATGGGCGGCGAGACTTCGCGGCCTCACAGCATACTGTAACTTCAGTAATGTAGAAGAGGTGTTGCGCGATCGATTTATAATGGGAATGTTGCCTGGACCCGAGAAAGAGAAGCTGTACGTGCAGGACCTGGCAGAGCTGACATTAGCCAGAGCGGTGGAGCTGGTCGAGAATCTACGCAGCGCGCGCGCGGCCGCCATTGCGGCTACGCCAAATACATCCGACGCTTTGTTTAAAATCGCGAATAAAGTGCCATATAACAAGAACAATAGTGAGAATAAAGAAAAGTGTTCAGTGTGCGGCTATAAAAATCATAAGTCGTCAGAGTGTCGTTTCGCGAGTTTTATTTGTAAGAGATGTCATAAAAAGGGTCACTTGCGTCGAATGTGCAAAGCAGTCAAATGTGTAAATACGGATGCGACCGGTGAGAGCGATGACGATGGTGAGTTATATCTTATTCGATCAATTAAAGGGGAGCCGTTAGTGGAAACAGTATGTGTAAACGGGGTAAAAATTCCTTTTGAGGTGGATAGTGGTTCGGCCGTTACTGTCATATCTAATAGAACATATTCAATGTATTTTCCGAATGTACCATTATCGAACACTAATAAAAAACTCGTCAGTTACACGGGGGAGGTCATTGCATGCATAGGCTGTGCACCTATGACGGTCGAATGGAAGGGACGTACGAATAAACTACAAGTGTATGTTGTTCGTCACGGCGGGCCGCCCCTCCTCGGTCGAGATTTTATAGCGAAGTTCGAGTTACAACTATCACCGGTATTTAATTGTAAAGTTGCAAATGATATACATTCATTACATTTACGCTATCCAGATATATTTTCAAATAAATTAGGCGAATTTAATAGGCATAAAGTTTCATTACATTTGAAACTAGACGCAAAACCCTTATATTTCAAAGCACGCCCCATGCCGTTCGCATTGCGTGATAAAGTAGACCAGGAAATAAACAGGCTTCTAGATTTAGGAATACTCAAACCCGTATCACACTCAGAGTACGCGTCGCCGATCGTTCCTGTGTTAAAACGCGATGGATCGGTTCGATTGTGTGTTGATTACTCAGTTAGTCTAAATAAACAATTAGTTGTTGACAAATATCCATTACCGACTATAAAAGAATTATTTTCGAAGCTTCACGGCGGTCAGCAGTTTTCCAAATTAGACTTATCAATGGCTTATAACCAATTCGTTCTAGATGATCAGTCACAAAAGTACACTTGCATCAATACCCATCGCGGCCTTTTTGTATTTACGAGGCTAGTTTTCGGGTTAGCGAGCGCGCCTGCTATTTTTCAACGCGCAATGGACGAGTTGCTTTCTGGTATCGACGGCGTACTGTGTTTATTGGATGATGTCTGTATCACGGGCCGCAACCGAGCTGAACATCTCGAAAGGCTACACACGGTATTACAACGCTTACAAGCAGCCGGGCTCGTTTTACAGCGGGAGAAATGTGAATATTTTAAGGATGAGGTTAACTACTTAGGATATATTATTAATAAGGATGGATTGAAAAAAAATCCGGATAAAGTTAAAGCTATATTGGAAGCCCCCATTCCAGCTAATTTAAATCAGTTACAATCATTTTTGGGGTTAATTAATTATTATAGATGTTTTATACCGGATGCTTCGACTATATTAAGTCCTTTATATGAATTATTAAAAAAAGGTATTAAGTGGCATTGGTCAGACCTAGAAAACAAAGCGTTTATCCGAATAAAGGAAATATTAGCTTCCGATCAAGTGTTAGCACACTACAACGCAGAAGCAAAAATTATTTTAACGGTGGACGCATCACCAAGTGGTTTAGGGGCAATTTTATCCCAAATAGCGGGTGATGGGCAAGAAAGACCAGTTGCTTTTGCGTCTCGTACCTTAAATAGCGCAGAAAAGCATTACTCGCAAATACAAAAAGAAGCTACCGCTATTATTTTTGGTGTGCGGCGATTTCATCAATACTTGTACGGTCGTACTTCACCGTTTATTTTACGAACTGATCATAAGCCTCTTCTATCAATATTCGGTCCATATAAGGGCATTCCGGAAGTATCGGCAAATAGGTTACAACGATATGCGTTATTTTTAAGTAGCTACAATTACGAGATTGAATATGTAAAGAGTAAAGATAATACAGCTGATTATCTATCGCGGGCGAGCCTACCGCTCGCGCCAGCGGACGGGGGGAAAGCGCGCGGGGAGGCAGACACCTGCGACCGCGCAGCGTATATTCGATTTGTTTTTGAGGGCGCGTTACCGATCACTATGTGTGAGTTGCGAGAAGCAACTATTAAAGATCCGATACTGAATCGAGTTATTGCTTATGTATTAAACGGCTGGCCTAGAAAGGTAAGCGATGCTTTAATTCAACCATATTTTGCGTGTAGGTTGCAGTTATCATATGAAAATGAGTGTCTTATGCGCGGGCACAAGATAGTTATACCGAGTTCTTTACGTAATCAGGTTTTAAAGGAATTGCATACGTCACATTTGGGTATAGTTAAAACTAAGGCGGAAGCCCGGGCGAGATTTTGGTTTCCTGGCATAGACGAAACGCTTGAAAAAATGATAAGTACCTGTGATGTTTGTAATCAATTAAGGTCATCACCACCAAAGGCGCCTATTGTTCCGTGGCCCGCCGCACCGCACCCATTCTATAGAATACATCTGGATTTCCTTGGGCCTCTAAATGGTCGAATGTACTTGGTCATAGTGGATGCTTATAGTAAATGGGTCGAAGTTTATGATATGAGTAGTTGTAACTCGAGCGCCGTAACGGATAAAATGTATGAATTTATATCTCGTTTTGGGCTACCTAATACGATAGTGTCTGATAATGGTACAGCGTTCACGTCAACAGAATTTAGATATTTCTGTCAGTTAAACGGTATCAATCAGTTAACGTCACCGTCTTACCACCCGGCTAGTAACGGCCAAGCCGAAATATACGGTAAAATTGTAAAAAAAGGTATTAAATCTAGTATTTTGAGTAATAAAAACAAGAAAGATAGTAGATTGAATTTACTCAAATATTTATTCGATTACCGTAACTCTGTGCATTCGATAACAAATGTTTCTCCGGCTGAGTTAGTGTTTGGGCGCAAGCTGAGGTGCCGTTTTGATTTAATGAATCATACTCGTTTTCCGCTTTCATCGACCGCATCCACTAATAGTAATGTAACATATTTTAATCAGTGTTCACAAACTAAAAATGTACATAAAAGAGATGTAGTATTTGTGCCTGGACAATACGTTTTATATAAAAAACATTTTAATAAGAAAGACTATAAATGGTGTAAAGGTACTATTATAAGAAAAATGGGGAAAATGTTATATTGTATTAAAGATTTTGTAACAAATTCGATAGTTAAAAAACACAAGAATCAAATAATTCTATACAAAGGCGATATTTTAGATAAGCAACCTTGGGACTTAGAAAATTCTAACGTATCGGGCACATCATCGCATTCTCCGACGCCTTCAACGTCCGCGACACGAGAAGCGTCCGTGCCGAGAGCAGAGGCGGATGAGAGAGGGGACGACAGGGTGACAGATTCACCTGTAAACAGCGGCTCGCCTCAACCGGCCACTGACGGACAGCAGCGCTCGCCGCCGCGGCCGTCGTGGGTGACGACGACGCGAGGCGTGCGGCGCCCGCCCGAGACCGATGTGGAAGACGAGTGCTTCCACGACGCGGAAGCGAGCCAGCATCAGCGCGATGAAGTCCAGCCGTACCAATCGGCCCCTAACGCGCGTGAGAAGCGCAACCGTCCCAAGGTTGACTTCAAAAAGTATTTTTAATTGTGTTTCACTATGGGGGAGGGACTGTTATGTATGTGCATTGATTTGTCATCTTACGTGACATTAAAGTCAGTTCGTTAACAGCCGTCTAGCGTTTCATTCGTGTCCTTCCGCATATCTATCATATACAATATCGAAGCTTTTTAAGAAATGTATAAAATACTTTTTTAAGAATTATTATCATACATAATATTATGATACCGGCAATATATTATTAAACCCGGCATTTTATGCAATTCTTAGTAAATGTATGTTATTCCGAGAAACAGTCGGAAAGAAATAAATTAAATTCGTCAAAACTGAACTTTTCCTAAGTAGCAAACACATTTGCAAATGTGGGTGGCTTTTGGGGTAGCTATTAAGTATTAACCAATATATCCATGGTGTATCGCTCCTCGTCCCAAAAACAAAACGAATTAAAAAAAGATTATTGTGCGTGCACTATCGTTTTCGTGATTTGAAATATTTGATACTTTATAAGAGTAAACTGTATAAGTTTCATATTCCAATTATTTGTAACTAGCGGTCCGCCCCGGCTTCGCCCGTGATACATATTTACGTTTTATCTACATAAAAACCATCCTCGTACTTCAAGGAATATAATAAAAAAAGAATTATCGAAATCGGTTCAGCCGTTCTCGAGTTATGCGCTTACCAACACATTTTGCGATTCATTTTTATATATAAAGAAAATTTAAGATATTACTTTGTTCTCATGCTTTGAGTTAAAATTGTACCGTAAAATAGCGTTTTTTGTTAAAAATCTGTAATAGCACCCTTATTGTGGTGCTTTTTTTTTGTAATGAATTTACTACGCTACTGTATTTTCTTTGTTTTAGACTTTAGTTCAATACTTAATTAAACACTCATACAATTTTGTCACGAGTCGCCTCTGGTCAAACTAACCGTTATTAGTGTTACGTTTACTCAAAATACAAAAATGAAGAAAGTATTATTTTACGCTTATTAAATCTTTAAAACTAAAACAAAATGATGTGGAGGTAGGGAGGTGGATTTCTTCAATCAAAAAAGGGAGAGACTAGTATACTCGACCGGCCGGCCGTAAAGGCCCCGATTATTGATGGCGGAAAGTTGTATATATGCTCTGTAGCGAAAACATTTCGCTTGCGCGATTCAGAGCAAAAAATAACATTTAAATAAAAATATTTTTTTGCGTATTATATTTTACGTATTATATTTTACGTTATAGTTTACGTTTTTTGCGTATTATATTTTACGTCAAGATACTATTTGGCACATTGATTTTTTTTGTAGCGACATCTCTTAGCTTCATTAAACCGACTTAATGCTCTAAGGCGACATCTAGTTCTTAAACGTATAAAAAAGCATATAAAAATGCCAAATGCTACTGTGAGTGACATCTATCGACAAAATTGGGAACTGAGAAACGAGTTACGTTTTTTACTATGGCGATTGTAAGTCTTCTTGAGTAATTAGTCTATGCAGTATATTATAATATCATGATTGCTGATAAAAAATATTTTGCTTGTAAATATTAGATGAAGAATTGGTATCTTATAATAGAGATTCTATCAGCTCTGCTACTGTCACAAAAGATAATTTGAAAATAATTTGAGGCAGTAAAATATTTTATGTTGATAGTTTAATTTTTCCACAACATGCAACATACCTATTTGTAGCATAAAACAAAGTTTTTGGTGCTGTTTGTCCGTCACTATGTATGCTTAGATCTTTAAAGCTATGTAAGTAACAAATTTTGATGTAGATTTTTTTTAATGGAGAGAATGGTTTTAGGAAGACTTTAGTATTTAATTTAAGTTGAAGACAAAGTGGGGGAAGCCACGGGTAGAAAACTAGTAAATCTCTAAAACATTAGGCATGCAAATTTCTTTAGTTTTTAATTTGTGACGAATTTGAAACAAGAAAATTTATACTATAATATAAAGAAAACAAGTAAGTTATCTTCGAACAAAGGTACATTGCACCATTTGTATGTATGCAGAGTGCTTGGACACGCCCTCTTTTTATGTATGTATGCAAGCTTGGCGCTCGCACATAATACAGCTTGGTTCCTACTCATGGATAGTTCATGTTAGGGCCTGAGCAGTCGGTATTTGTTTATACAATTATTTAAATATTATATAATACTAGTGGTCCGGCTTTGCCCGTGGTACCTACATATTTAAACTATCCTATCTCTCAAGTTGGATCGAACTGCACATGGTGTGCGAATTTTATTATAATTGGTTAAGTAGTTTAGGAGTCCATTGAGGACAAACATTGTGACACGAGATTTATATATATATTTTCTTTATACTATGCTACTACCTATTTTTTATTAAACTATGCAATACTTTTTATTAAAATGCATAACTTACCCAAAGTTTTGTACTTTCTGATTAAATGGGAGACTGCTGGAGTTGACAAGATGCCATTCTGACCAACCAAAAGTTTTGCAACCTAGAACCAATGTACAATAAATAATAATGTAAGTACTAAAACAAAAACAAAAAATTATGATAAATAATTGAAGGTTTTTACTAAAAGTTAAATTTGACAAAAAGCCAATTAAAAACATTAAATACCACTTTAATTAAACGATAAATTAGTTACGTGTTAAAATATATTTAAAAAAAATATCTCACCCCATTGCCAGCAGCGATCTTTATGATCTTATAAACAACTTCTTTGACGAGATATCTTCCATCACCGCCTACAACGAGCGTTGAACCAACTATCGAGTCCTTATTTGCATCCAAAATACTCTGAATAAAATTTTCAGTGTAGTTTTCTTGTAAAAAAACCTTAACTTTTTTGCGTAAACCACTTGTACCCGGCTTTTGCCCTTCATAAGGCTTAGTACTTATTGTTACAACACTAGCCATTTTTTCTGAATCAAAGAAGATTCTAGATATTATTTACCGTACTATTCAATGTTCTCTCGATGTTATTTCTCTGATATCTGAGTTCGAGGGTCAAATCCGTAGTTCGTGATTTAAAAAAGTTCTCAGCTGTTCACCAATGTCAATCAAGGACTTTTGTGTCAATTCGCGTTCCGTTCCGTTTCACGATCAATATTCAACTAAAGAAAATAGTTATTGGATTTTCGTAAAAATTACAATCACTGATAATAGGAATATGATAAATTATCTTATATATTTGTTAAATGTAGATACGTGTGACGAATCTCTAATAAATATGACTTGTATCTTTTTATCTTCCTGAAGTATACAATGTTAAAACCACAGGTTAAAACAGTAGAGTGCGTTCCTGGTTCCAGTCCAGTGTTAAAAAAAATAAAAAAGGACCATTTTAAAATACCCGCGCAATTTGAATTAAGAATAAAAGAATAATGACAATATTATACTAATAATATTTTATTCTGTGTTTTTATTTAGAGCCCAACAATTATTAATACGCGTGAGTTGGAATTTGGAAATTCAACAAGTAAATGTACGTATATACAATTTTTGGTGCTTTATACTTTCCACGATAATAATATATTAACTTCAACAGAAATGTAGATTTTGTTTTTTTTTCTTTTGAAGCCGATAATTACTTTTACTTTGTAACTGGTTTTTGGGTAATAATATTAATACCTTTTATTTCAGGTTTAAACAATAAAATTGGAATCAGAAAGCGTAGAATTTGCCAGTGCCTGATTAAAACATGTGAACAGAAAAGCGTGACGGCAAATTGTAAGAAATCAAATTTAATGTCTGCTCGTATAATAAAAATGTACCTTATTAGACCCTTAGAGCATTAACTGCTCTAAGATTAGACTAGATATGACATAAATTAAAAGGGTATCCACTATCCATGAAGTAATATGTATTATATATTTTATAAATCGTGGTCACTTCTCCCCGAGCCCTGACCTTGCCTAAATGGGGTAATGTCACAGTATAAAACTTATGGTATATAAACTGGGATATTTTAGTGTCATCTTTTTTTTAAATAATCTCAATTTGTAATCTGGAAGGCCCATAATTAATTGGGATATCTAATAGATCAAATCTGCTAATGTTTAACCTTAGTGTTTAACTATAAAGATAGCTAATCTAAATAAATATAATCGTATGGTTTAGTGATTGCAGCAAGGTGAGGTTCAAGTCAAGATATTAATAATTACTTACTACATATTCATCTAATAATTCTTAGATATTAACATTTAAAAAATGATTATGAACGACAACTAATAGGTAGTTAATTTAGTATCTACGCGTTTTTATGAGAAATCATAAGTAATTAATTACGTTATTATTTTCATTTATTAAGGAAGCGCCGTATTTGCCTTAAATACGTCGCGTACCTAATTCTATGCTTATTATTTTTTTATTCGTTGAGTAGATATAATTTAATTTCGTTGTTAATCATGAGTATTTCGGGGTGAACACAAAAATTGTATGAAACTGGTCAAGTACCGAAGTACGTGTTGCAACACATGCAGTAAAGGTTTATATCTAAACATACCTCTAAAAAAAGGGCCACCTATGGCCACCTTCGATCCTATTATTTTACTAGGTAGGTGTACAATCTATACAATAATTTCGGATGTCGATTGTCGAGGGGAAAGTTATTTTCACTTTTTACTTCTCAAGTAACTAAGGGAAGTGCCTATTTTCTCGATGCTTTTTTCGTAATAATTAAAAATTGATAAGTGTGGCAAATACAGCTAGACACCTCTCATTGATAAAGATGGTGATATACGTTAGTCCTAATATATAATATGACATAATATGGACAGACATGAGTAACTAGGGTGAGAATTTTTTGCTACGGAGCCCTAAAAACGCCAAGTGGGCGGGAGTGACCAGGGGTAAAAAAGAGCCTATTAAGTTTCAGTTGTTTACAATCCACATTGACGTTATCGTGCTTGGACCATTAAATAAAATATATTCATCATGTAAATGTATTCATAGTGCCGCGGCCGGCTCGGAGTAGGCAATATTTCGGTACCAGTCTCTATGCGTCGTGCGTTGGTGTTACATGTGTTTAAAATTATAATATTTTAGTGTTTTATGTTGACCTATAAGTAAGTAAATATTTTTTTACAAAACATGATTGAAGATTTTCTTTTAAAGTTTAAAAAAAAACAATTGCAGTAATTTTATGCGTGAGCTCTGAGAAAATCTTAATAAAGCAATTATTTTGTGATAAACAATGATAGGTTTTATAATTACCATCTGATTATGTTAAGTGTATAACCGGATATTCACACTTCGTTTATTTAACACGAATTGTTGTTTTTCTAACTAGTGTAATAAATAATTTATAAAATCCAATAACTAATTTGTAATACATTATTTTTTTAAATTCTGAGTGTATTATTTAACTGATAAGATTGATATAACGGCTTCGCCAACGTAGTCAAAGAAAAACCCGCATAGTTCCCGTTCCGGTGGGATTTTCAGGATAAAACCTATCTTATGGGCTTTCTCATTTCTTACATACAAACGAATAAACAGACAAATAGACAAAAATTCTAAATCTATATTATTGGCTCAAATTATTCTTTTAAAAATATTCAATGTAAGTACCTACTAGACCGGGAGATACTGACACAAAATTTCGAGTCATTTGTAACAGGATGGCGGTTCTACAGGGGTCTTAGTACGCAATGACAAAAAGAAAAACGATGGCGTGAACGCTGGTACCGGCGGCTTAGTCGCGTGGGCGTTAGTCGAACTCGTCGGAAAATAGCGAAAGTCAAACGATTTGTAACAGTATGGCACTTATTTTTCCTGTAAGTTTGAGGATCAACAAATATAAATACAAAATTTCAAAGATCTATGTGTTGGAAATCTTCACTTATATAAATTAATAATAAATTAAGTTTTCAAGTATGACAGCACTTTTTCCCCCTACTAGAAGTATGGCAAATATAATAAGCGTCACATTTTATCAAATACTCACCAAAAATCCAAATGCAATACTGGTACAAAAGGTTTGGCGAAATAAAAATTTTTTGCAGATTTTCGGCGGTATGGCGACCATTTGGAATCGTCCGAAAAGTATGGCATGGCGATTTTCGTAAATGGCTGCACGACGATAGTTACCTGTGCAAAAGTTAGCCTGGTACAAATGGTTGAATGATTGTTTTATTTAAATCAACACATTCGCTTCGGTATGGCGGGCTGTAAGTCACACCGGAAAAGTATGGCATGACACTACCGCCTACTATTTTTTTATGGGCTATCGGTAAATTCTAAAATTTTTGTGTTACAAATCGTTTGACTTTCGCTATTTTTCCGACGAGTTCGACAAACGCCCACGCGACTAAGCCACCGGTACCAGCGTTCACACCATCATTTTTCTTTTTGTCATTGCGTACTAAGACCCCTGTAGAACCGCCATCCTTGTTACAAATGACTCGAAATTTTGTGTCAGTATCTCCCGGTCTATACAGTTTTGACTTTCCTACGATTCAACAAAATTCAACAACGTAACCTAGTAACGGCGACATTGAATAACATGATATTTCCCTTTTTTCAATTACGATTACATACATATTTATAATAATAATAATAATGACCAATACAAGTAATTTTAAGATTTGATTTGACTGATAAACCATTTACAACATAATAAACAATTTCTGAATTGAAGAACTGACGTCGCTACAATTTTGTGTCAATAAACCTTTTTTCTTTTTAAATACCAGAGATGTTACTCTAAAAATCGAAATCTGACGTCTAGAATCGAATGCATTGATTACTTGTGAATATAAACCACCGTATCTTAATAAATGCGTTGTGTTTTTTTAATAATGTATTAATATACTTGTCTTATTTTGCTCCCTGAATTTACGAAAGAAAGTATATTACTGGGTCAGGGATTCGTTGGATGAATTTAAAAATCAACATGTGTTTCAAGTTCGATTGACAAATGTTTCAAGTCCGTATCGATTAATTTACTTTAATCGATGTTTTAAAGCAGGTTACCTCTCTTGGAAGATAAAATTGATATCTACGTCAAATTTTGCCTATTAAATTGGCTCGACTATAATAAATCGTACACTTGAAATGATACAATAAAAAAATAAACAGTGATCACTGTTTATTTTTTTATTGAAACGATGCGACGATGGTTTATCCTTACTTAATTTTTTTTTTTTGATGAAAAAGTATTTGTAATATTACTTCGTAAACAATTACTTGGCGCCTCGTTCGAAAAAAAAATAGGATTTTAACTTTTTTGCTATGCACATTTGCGTAATTAGCCAGATTACCTCATTGAATATTTAGTACCTATAAACGATATAACAGTAAAAAAAACATACGTAAGATAAAGGTCTGAAATTATTGTATTGTCACCGATTCTTGATGTATCTACCTATCTGTCTGTATCTGTCCGTTTAAAGTGGGTCAAAATCGAGCCTTATGGAATCAGTTACATATACATATACACACATACAGATGAAGCCAATTTAGGCGTGTTGTAACACAACAAAGTCAAAAAAAGTCAATATTTAAAAAAATATATGAAAACAATAATTGCTATATTACCTAATGCTATTCTACTTTATGTTAACAGTTAAGCAATGTAAGGTAGTTCATTGACCTGCATTACGAAGCCCGACTTACAAAATCTTGCGTGTTAAAATCGGCCATAAATGACTTACCTATAATGACAAAACATTAGAGAAATTGTCTGAGAAAAACCTCATAAATTACCTACTGATTAGGTAAACATTAGTGTACGGTCTACCTATGTTTATTTAAAATAGTGTATTTATAAGAGTCAAGAACAATATTGGCATATTGATTTGTAAATACTGTCATCTTATTTATAAAAGGTACATAGGTACTTGTAATATTATGTGTTTTTGTATACGTAGTATATTATTATTAGTCTGTGGTTTTACTACACACTTTACAAAATGATACGAAACCTACACGCGCTCTCCATAATATTGTCACAGATTACCTACTACCACAGAATAATATGTAACTAGTACAGCTGCTACTACGTAAATATGTAATATAATTATTATTTTAATTAATTACGAAGAGCCGGCCTAGCACATTAACTAATGTTATAAAAACAACTCGTGGGAACGGCCAGTAATAACAAGATATTATTATCAGTCCCCTGTCTGGAAAGATTTTGATGACTTGAAATGGGTTTTATACTTAGTACATATTCCTGTACTTAATTTTTATACTTACTTAAGTAGGTACCTTTTTTATTTTAAAATGAGATAAATTAAACGATGACGTACTTACAAAGTTACTTCGTATTTCATACGTGGGAAAATGGTCAAAAAAATGTTGAAATATACGTAGGTAATTGAAATTTTATAATTCTCAATTATATGTAAAATATAGACAATATATTCAGAAAAATTGTAAGAAAAAATTATTATTATTATTTATGCTACAAAATAGAACTAGATTGCCTTGGACTAAGATCATGATCAGTGTTAATTAGACCTGTTTTATAAGCCCGTTTTTTCTTCACGTAGTTAATTTGTTTATTTTCATATATTAACCTTAATAATTTACATTACGTTTGTTAAATGTAATATCAATCTTATTTATCAAATAAATTAATTGGAGAAGGATAAAATATAATCCTGATACCAATTTCACCGAAATTTTAAACGAAAACTGTTAAAATATTAGGTAGAGTGATTTAGTACCATCGCGGAGTTTTTACTTTTTAATTGTGAGTGGGTAGGTAGTAGGTACCTACCTACTATTAATTTTTAGACTTGAACATTATTTATTATCATATCGGTTGGTTTTCGTACGTGAAATAATAAGTTAATCGCAATTTTTTTGAAAATAAAAATACCTACATGAATATTGAATACCTACTAGTATGTGTTAAGCTATGGTTTTAAGTTACACGACGATGATTTTCATTATTTGGTGAAACAATTTTTCAAAGCGGTAATGGTGGCGGTTACCTAACTAGGTAGTTTAAAAAAAAATGAAAAATTTGTCAAATCGTACCAAAAAATTTTTTATTGGTCCTCCCTATACCTAATATTTGTTTTGATGTATTGCTATTTACTTGAGCTCATGAAAAGAAAAGTCATACAATCGTTTTAATACAAAATGAATTCGTGACTATTTTATATTGATAAAATACTAATATATTTTTCATAACTGACTATTGTAGCATTGCTAGCGATTGACAATAATAACTGGTAATTAAGTAAGTAATTTAAAATTTTGTTTCAGAGACACAGTTTTTCAACATGTCGGTCTGCAGTAACATATGTTTTTACTTCCGACTGTTCCTAGATAGTGTGATAGACTTTATATTTTCATTATATTGGGAATGTAAAAAGAAAACAATGCCAGATTTGAGCGAAGAACATGCTATATTAGCGAACAGTGCAGTATCGTTAGCGAGGAAGATAAAAAATAAAGAATTGAAATCTGAAGACTTGGTGAAAGCAGTTATTGAACGAATTCAATTGGTATGTTAAATTATAATAATTAAAAGAAACAGATCTATTATATTTGAGAAGATAATTTGTTTAAAGGCTTTTCAAGATTTTTTATCAATTTATGTTTTAATTTTATGAAATTAAAACCTGAGTAATCTCAGTACAATTTCTATTACTGTGCGTAAATTATCGCTTTCTTAAAAAACGTCAAAACAAGACCAAAAAACTCGAACAATCTCTATCAAGTGTAGACCATAGAGCGTTTACAACAACCACTGTGCGACTTTCACTTTCACACAAATATTCAATTTCTTTAGAATAGACAAAAAAAATATTTTTTACTACTTATCACTATTTTGCCGTTCTAAAACTACAAGTTATTAAATAGAATTTGATCATAAAATTAGAAGTAAAAATAAATTAAACAATATTAGCATAAATACAGCTATAGTTACGAGCAATCTAAATGTTAGGGGTCCTACTAGAAAGTAGAAACCTCAGGCCCTATCGTAAACAAATAAGATTATAATATACTCAGGAGCGAACATTCTATAATTATTGTCAATGTAGAATTTTTATTGAAATCGCCAAACTTCTATAAATCTATCAACCAGTACAGTTACTATAATGTTAATAGCAGTAATAGTTACTATGTTGATGTTGTTTTAATAATCAATTGCAATACAACATAATGGGTCCTAGTCATGGCAGCGTTGGCCCAGCAAATGCTCGTCAATGTTTGCGCCATTACGGCGATTATTAATAAACATCTACAATGACGGCCGATCATACTTTAGGCCCTCTACACTATCGTGATTGCCTCTGCTCGCCCAACACTGCCCATTGAGAAGAGGGCCCGTTAAGATGAATTTATATCAAAAAGTAAAACCGGCTATTCACCTACCTGCAGCAGGGCCAATATTGGAATTGCACCCTTAATTGGCTCAATCAATGTGACGTGTATAAGTAAGCAGGGGCAATTTAAAGAACAACTGAAATTGCTCCGTCCGCCGTGCAACCGAGATTGTTTTAATATTGCCCCTGCGGCAGGTACGTGAGTAGCCGGCTTAATAAGACCAAAGAATAACTATTACAGAGGGTAATAATTTATAAAACTAATTAAATATTGGTTTCGCAGGTAAATCCTATAATAAATGCGATAACAGCAGAAAGGTATGAAGCTGCGCTAGAGGAAGCAAGAGAGGTAGACCGGCAGATCGCCGCTGGCCTCTCGGAGGAGATGGCCAAGAAACCTTTCCTAGGTAAGATTATTATTTTGCTATTGTGCTTTTGATTATGAAGAAATTATGCCTTAGAAAATTAATCGTTTTCGTAAATTTTGATCGTAAAATAATCGTTTTTGACCCTAAGGGCACAATTATTTTGCCATGAACTACACATTACTTAATATGTAGTAACTACGTTATTAACTATTTAGTAGTTCCCGAGTTTTTGCTTTACCTTTGAATTTTGAAATCTAATTTTATAGCATTCAAATGCTTTATAAAAATTTTTTGGATGATTTGGATAGAAATATCCAAAACCAAAAGAGTATAAATAATTCGATTGCTCTAGCGGGATCACGAGTGGTCACGCGTCACCCCAGAAAAGCAAAGACGCGGGTTCGAATCCCCCATGATCAATGTTTTTTATATTCATATGGCCTTATTAAAGTCGGCCTTTTAATCCAATTTCAATCTTTCATCAGTAACAAAAACACTTTTATTATTATTTACAAAAGGTGTACCATTCACAACAAAAGAGAGTCAAGCCATGAAAGGCATGCCTATCACGCTGGGTCTGTGGTCACGCCGCAATGATATCGCCACTGAAGATAGTGATGGGATCCTTGTGTTGAAGGAAGCTGGGGCTATACCTGTGGCTACTAGCAATCTACCTGAACTACTTATATGGTAAGTCCAGATAATAGAAATTGGTAGAATAACTTTTACTTGACATGTTTTACAACTTGTAATATTGACATGATTTTAAAATAGCAACTATAGGTCTATGGAGTTTCTTGCGGCAAATCTTGCCGGTTCTTCTCCATAGATACTGCTTTCCGAATCGGTTTGTTTGAGTTTGTAGTGTGGAATGATATTTCGTATTAATTCGCGTGAAGGCACTGTATAATATTTGGTTGGTTCTGCTAAACTAAAATAATATTTAGAACTGATAATGATAATCGATGACTGATTAGATAAAATTGTGTTTATATTGTTTATTTACAACATACTTATAGGTATGTTTACCAATTTAGAAAACTCCGTAACTAAACGAAAGCTACATTTTTCTTGAGAAAATAATTTTATTTCATGTTTAAGTTGAGACATCTCGTTTTCCATATATTTATTATTCATGCATAATAAGGTTATAAATTAAAAGCCTAGCCTCTTACTTAAGCCTTTATTAACATACATAATTCCTCTCCAGGCAAGAAACCCGTAACCCAGTGTACGGTATGACCAAAAACCCGCAGCACACAGGGCGAAGCCCCGGGGGCTCCAGTGGCGCGGAGGCCTCTCTCACTGCGTCTTACGCTACACCGATTAGTCTTTGTAAGTTATTTTTATGTTAATTTGATGTTTTAAAATATTCTTGGATTTATTTGATGCCTTTCTAGGAGCTTTTTTTTTTTGGTTTATGTTAGTTATTTACCAATCTCAAATCTGTAGGTATATGAGTTCAAAATTGGTATTTTTCAATAAATTAATAAATAAAAACGATGTTTTAAAAATTACCGCTGTGATTTCAATGTAGATTGTAGTTATATTTTGCACTTTTAACTTTGCAACTCCTAAAATATTATCCCGCTTAAATCCGGGCCTCTCGGACTTATGAATGCATCCCTGTATCTGAGTTGCTTTTTGTCAATTGTCACTTATTTAATTACAACAAATATATATACGATACGTAATCGTATAGGTATATTTGTTGTAATTATACTTAGCCAAGCAATTGCAATAATTATGAATTGTATTGTAAAATTAACACGCAAATGCAAAAAATATCTTTTTGCAATGACGTGTTCACACAGCTTTTTTTCGATAAATCGTTATATTATGTATTATACATTTTTTTATATTTATTTATAGAAACTGGTAGTTATAATAAAACTTAATTATTCAAAATTTACGACCTATAATATAGGTAAGTATAACCTTGTACTTTATGTAATTTCTACATGTGATACCTAATTATGAAAACAAACCTTTACCTTGTCCCATATCCTTGTCCCTGAATTATTATGGACTAGATTTCCGCCCGCGGCTTCGCCCGCGTTTTCAACGGAAAACCCGCATGATTTCCGTAGGATTTCCGGGATAAAACCTATCCTATGTGTTAATCCAAGTTACTCTCTATATATGTGTGTTAAACATTGTAATCGGTTTAGTAGTATTTGCGTGAAAGAGTAACAAACACACACACATCCTCACAAACTTTCGCATTTATAATATTAGTAGGTTTTAGTAGAATAGGATTAGTAGGATTATTAGGATTACAAAATAATTAAAATAAAAACAAAATAAACTACCTATCTGCTTAGCCCGGGTAGTATTATTCTTGTAGTTTTTCAAATTTTAACAGTTTTAAATAAAAAAAATCTAATTCAATCTTTTTTGAATTGAAATGGTGCAAATAACACGATTTTTTTTATAAATTTGTGCAGGTTCAGATATAGGCGGGTCCACTCGCATGCCAGCTATGTATTGTGGTATATTTGGACACCACCCTACAGCTGGTGTTACTAGCTCTAAAGGTAAGAGATTTTATTAAATATATCGTAGGTAAATAATTTGCGAATAAATGTTGTCATTTTCGTAATAATTTTCGTCATAATCCTCATTAATATTTATTTATTTATAACACTTTATTGCACAAACAAAATTAGGACAAAAATAACATTAAAATACAAAAGGAAGGCATAGTTTGTACAAGAGGCGGCCTTATTGCTAAGCAGCAATCTCTACCAGGCAACCTGATGGGAAAGGAAATGTATGATGTAATAATAATTTGTTACATCTTTTTCTGGACAAATATTTTTTTATAAAAAAGCTATATATGGAACTACTCTGTGCTTCGTGTATTTATATTGCGAATATAATTAACTGATTGCGAAGTGTGTTTTGTTTTTTCTATAGAAAATACAATGAGCTCATAATCACTCATAATGAAGCCCATGTTATGTAGGTACTACCTATAGGCACAGAATAAAAATGTGTGCGTGTATTAACTACTAGTGTACACACGTAAGAAGTGAAAGTTCTTTATGACCTTATTTTTCAAAAAATAATTTACTATATGCAACTTTACAGAAATACGTCGAATCACGCGTGGTAGGGATAAGAAAAAGAAGGCGCGTAACGGACACTAAAGTCCAACCCCGATAGATAAAGAAGATTCACTTCAATAATGACTAGTAGCAAATAACTTTAAACAATAAATTCAAAATTCAAAAATTCAAAATTCTTTATTTGGAACAATAAAAACACAGATACAAAAAACTTATGAACGATGGCACCTATAAAAGCTTAAAAAAGCTGTGGCACAGATGCCAACGCCCAAATTACATTAATTTGGAGATTGTTGAACAAAATAAAATACAAAAAACTGCTGTAAGTTTTTGTTTCACATTAAATAACAATAAGTGTACTACTAGACCGGGAGATACTGACACAAAATTTCGAGTCATTTGTAACAAGGATGGCGGTTCTACTGGGGTCTTAGTACGCAATGACAAAAAGAAAAATGATGGTGTGAACGCTGGTACCGGTGGCTTAGTCGCGTGGGCGTTTGTCGAACTCGTCGGAAAAATAGCGAAAGTCAAACGATTTGTAACACAAAAATTTTAGAATTTACCGATAGCCCTTAAAAAAGTAGTAGGCGGTAGTGTCATGCCATACTTTTCCGGTGTGACTTACAACCCGCCATACTGACGCGAATGTGTTGATTTAAATAAAACAATCATTCAACCATTTGTACCAGGCTAACTTTTGCACAGGTAACTATCGTCGTGCAGCCATTTACGAAAATCGCCATGCCATACTTTTCGGACGATTCCAAATGGTCGCCATACCGCCGAAAATCTGCAAAAAATTTTTATTTCGCCAAACTTTTTGTACCAGTATTGCATTTGGATTTTTGGAGAGTATTTGATAAAATGTGACCATTATTATATTTGCCATACTTCTAGTAGGGGGAAAAAGTGCTGTCATACTTGAAAACTTAATTTATTATTAATTTATATAAGTGAAGATTTCCAACACATAGATCTTTGAAATTTTGTATTTATATTTGTTGATCCTCAAACTTACAGGAAAAATAAGTGCCATACTGTTACAAATCGTTTGACTTTCGCTATTTTCCGACGAGTTCGACTAACGCCCACGCGACTAAGCCGCCGGTACCAGCGTTCACGCCATCGTTTTTCTTTTTGTCATTGCGTACTAAGACCCCTGTAGAACCGCCATCCTGTTACAAATGACTCGAAATTTTGTGTCAGTATCTCCCGGTCTATACGTCAAGTGGAAATTTTTAGCACATAATTATAATATTTTTTGACGACGACGATTCTGTTACTTATTGTTATTATTTCATGTTTGTAGTAGTTATACACATTATATTTTACCATTATTTTACTAGCTTTCCGCCCGCGGCTTCGGCCTTCGCCTGCTTTGTCTAAAACCTAATAAATTATATACTAAAACCTTCCTCTTGAAGGTCTATCTATTAAAAAAAGAGCGTGTGTGTCGAGCACTGACGCGTCGGAAGTGAAACTTATTTAGACGCGTTGAGAGTAAAATTTCAAGATCGCGTCATGAAGTAGATAAGGCGACGATTTTGGTATCAATGTGACACATGTGCTTGACACACACGCTCTTTTTGACGTGACAACGTCTTATAATTCGATAGAGCCGGCTGCACGCACGAAAAAACATGACTCATGCGGCGTTACCTCGCTCTGAGGCGTTCCATGTGAGGCTTGAAGTGCAAGCGAGAGCGCGGAACGAGCGACAAAGAATTTATTTTAGAAATATGTTCATCACTGAAAATTTATTTAATTATTAAACTGCTTCATAAACAGGAATCTTCTTCCGCGAAACCCATTCAGACGACACAATGTTCTGTCTCGGCTTCGTCACCAAGCATGCAGAAGATTTGGCTCCACTCACTAAGGTTATCGCGGGGAATAGAGCACATGAATTGAAACTAGATGCTGATGTGGATGTTCAGGTAATACAAACATACAGACAGACAGTAGAAGTATGTAGTTATAAAAGCTATCTATGGTAAATACTGTTTAGTGTTTATTGATTAAGCATCTGTTGGCCGTTGGAAAAACGCGCCAAAATTTGACATTGACGTAACTTAAACTATGGTATAAACATGCGTTTTTCTCAAGGGGTTTCATCGAAAAGATAATTAATTGATTGGAAATACCTTTGGAATACCTGACTAAGAATAAGATTTATGAAGTTTTTAAACAGTCCAGTGTCTTTTTTTCTCACACGTTTTTGTTATTTTTCACAGAAATTAAAGTTTTACTACTTGGAGTCTAGTAATGATTGCCTAATGAGCCCACTGAGGCCTGAAATGAAGGACGTTATGAACAGGTATTTAGAAATAAGAAATCTTATTAAATTAAAGTTACATTAAAAGCATTTCTATGCATTATTGAATTAAAAAAAAGAACTTTAAATGCGTAATTTTTCTTTTTATTTGCGCTCCATTCGAGATAATCAAAATCAAAATCAATTACAAAAATCGCTCTACTCTTTAATCTATGGTCTATATTCGTAGAATAAGCAGCGTTTCTCAAACTATTAAAAAATCTAAGTTTTTTTTCGAATCGTCAAAGTTAAAAAGATCTTTTTGTAAATTAAATTTTTACCATAAATTGCATATTTACAGGGTAACCAAAAACATGAAAGAGAAACTAAATATAGAAGTACTTCCATACCGCCATGAGGGTTTCAACCACATGTATAGATTGTGGAGTTACTGGATGGACAAGGAGCCGGAGAATTATTTTACTTTAGCCAGTAATAGTGATAAAGAGCCTAGCGGTTTTATTGAATTAGCGAAAAAGGTACAAAAAATCTTTAACTGAAATAAAAAATAATGTACACAGTAGGTACATATTCATAAGTTGGATCTCATCAGTATTTTTAAATGTACACATTGCTTTTCTTAGAATCGGATTGCTTTTTCCAACACACGGGCTTTCCTATCCTTTAAGCTGAAACCGATCTAGGAAAATCAGTTATAATAAAAAAAAACGTGTGGCACTCGGGGACTGCCGCGGTAAAGCTATTGCATGCTATGCCTTCAAGCCACACCTCCACGCCCGTCCCCGTGGGGAGCGTGAGGTTTTTTTCGTTACGGAATTTCTGAATTCGGTCCCCGCGCTCAAGGCCCGCGATAGAAGCTATGCAATAGCTTAAAATTAAGATAATTTTTCTAGGAATTAATATTTTTTTTACTTTTTAATAAATTACCGTTTAAAGTTATGCGTGCTCAAACATTTCGACGATTAATTTTTGCTATTTATACAGCTAATTATGTAATAACTAATATCATTCTACTTTTCAGATGATCGGAATGAGCAAACACTGTCTGTTCTTAATAATTCGTTTCATAGAATTAAGATACTTACCTCTACCGAATAGCAAATGGGCGGAAGAGATCACGCAAAACATGAAAGATGACTTAGCTGTAAGTATAGTTTTATAAGTGGAAGAAAATATGTTAGACCGTCAAATATAAATGCTAAGGGCTAGTTATTTTACATATAGTGAAAAGATAAATTGTATGATTGACTATTCGTAACAACATGTCTTATAACTATTTTTGATATGTTATTTCTACAATGATGTGCGGTATTCTTTTTTAATATCAAATGACAAATGGTAATAGCTATGCCGTAATCTGGTTTAATCTGCTATTAGATTGAATGACTAGTCCATTCATTGAATGACGACATTTAATTGAATGGACAACACGTCAATTTGTTGAATGTAACGATTTCAAACTTACCATGATTAAGATACAGTACCAATTTATTTACATTCTAAATTTACAACATCAACAAGTTACAGTACTTGGATCTTTTACTTACTTTAACACGTTTTATTTATATATATTTTTTTTATATTTCTAGCAAAAATTAGGCGACAATGGAGTCCTACTATTACCGAGTGCACCACAAGCGACTCCCTACCACTACTCGTGTTTCTTGAGACCTTTTAACTTCGGCTTCTTTGGCATTGTTAACGTACTGAAGTGTCCTGCTACTCAGGTAAATAATTTAATAATTATTATTAATCTTAAATATTATAAAGAGGAAAGATTTGATTGTTTGAATTGGATAGGCTCCAAACTTACTGGCCCGATTTAAAAAAAAGAACGAGTGTGCCGAGCACACGTGTCAGAAGTGAAACTTCTTTGGCAAGATTCAATGATACCAAAATCGTCGCCTTACTCCATGACGTGACGGTACGACGCATAAAGGCTATGACGAGACCTTGAAATTTTGCTCTCAACGCGTCTAGAGAAGGCTTCAATAAACTTGATTAATGAAGTCATTAGTTAACATTAAATAATGTTATCCTTATGTTTAATATCCTAAGGCCCCTAGGTGGGGCAAAGGGCGTCAACAGTTCTTCGCCATGTATCTCGATCTGTTATCCTTACCTATATAAAAATTAGATTTCCGCCCGCGCCTTCGCCCGCGTTTTCAAAGGAAAACCCGCATAGTTCCCGTTCCCGTAGGATTTCCGGGATAAAACCTATCCTATGTGTTAATCCAAGTTACCCTCTATATGTGTGCTAAATTTCATTGTAATCGGTTCAGTTGTTTTTACGTTAAAGAGTAACAAACATCCATACATCCATACATCCTTACAAACTTTCGCCTTTATAATATATATTAGATATTAGAATAGTAGATCACTATCACTACATAGTATAAAACAAAGTCGCTTTCCCTGTCCCTATGTCCCTTTGTACGCTTAAATCTTTGAAACTACGCAACGGATTTTGATGCGGTTTTTTTTAATAGATAGAGTGATTCAAGAGGAAGGTTTATATGTATAATAACATCCATTAAATAGTGGAGAAGTACTGTTATTTTTGAGGTTTCTAATGTGATGTCGTAAAAAATTACATTTTTTCCGATTAAATTGCAAACGCAGGCTGAACCCTACGAGTTTTATAAAAATAATGTACTAAGTATTATACACATTGAAAATGTCTACAGAAAAGTCCGCGATGGTATATGTCTATCTCTTATGGATAACCCACAATAACTTTTTTTTGTCATTTACTTTTTACGACAAATAATGGCTAATTTTCGATGCAATTTTAACCAATACAGCATTAATCCTTAACCAATTAAATACCTTGAATACATTGTTCATTTAATATAGATCTATATGGCCCTTTACACCGTATGATTTAAGTCAATATTTTCGAAGATATTACAGATTTAAAAATTGCGGGACGTAGCGTTTGCAGCGCTACAGGCCGGCCGCCCGGCTATCTATTTATACCCGTGCGAAGCCGGAGCGGGACGCTATGTTTTTATATAATATGTACAACGTTCACAGTTTTTCTGTAGTGTATTTAGTATCAGCATTGCACCCGTGCGAAGCCGGGGCGGGTCGCTAGTATTACATTAAGATTTAAAATTTTTTACTCTTGCAATCACGCTTTCAAAGCAGTGTAAATAAACTTTACTTTTCGTATAGGTAATATACTAATCTTATCTCATAAATAATATTATGCAAATGAATGATAATAAATATTAATGAATAACAATTTTTTTTACGGTCGCGTGATCTTGAACTCTGAGTTCACAATGAATGCATGCAGTGCCGAAACTAAAAAAAACAAAATTTATCATTTTTTTCTGGAAAGTATAAAAAATATAATGCCCATGTTTATTATTTCAGGTACCAATAGGCACGAACAGCAGTGGTCTTCCACTTGGTCTCCAAGTGCTTTCCACGCGATACAACGACGCTCTCTGCATTGCGGTTGCTAAATATTTAGAGAAAGAATTCGGCGGGGCTATCATGCCTTGTAATGTTAAATAGTTTAAATAGAAAAGGTTGTTAATATTGTTTTTTATCCATTTTTATCTTATTTTTATGTTAAGAATAAGTTTCAATAAAAATACTGAAAATGATGTTTGTTTTTTTTTAGCTCATAAGTAATTAAAGCGAAAAAAATAATTTCACAAGTGTTGACACTACAGTGGTGGGGAAGAAAAGTACCACATCTTATAAATAATGGTTAGGGAGCCAGGTGCAAATTTGGTTAACTATTTCCTCTCAAGAGATAATTCGTCAGACGCATGAGAGTATAGTATTATAAAGCCTCGTGAACGTCAGCTGGCGCTCGGTTGGGGGGGTGAGCGGTTGTAGCCTCCCACGCACATAGGAAAAAAAATACATTCATTCATTCATTTCCTCTCAGCTAAAAATTTGTCAAATTGTAGCTAACCCAATATCTCAACGAAAAAAAATAGTCAGCTGGTTACAACATGGTGTATTATACGTCAGCTGGTGTCTCGAACATGAAAGTTAAATTTAAAGAAAAATTTATTTTCCGTTATTTCCTCTCAAACAAAAATTTACCTGATGATAGCTTATATGTAACTGTGGATAAATATATATGTCAGCTGGCTGTATCTTGGTGGAAAAACCGTCAGCTGATACGGGAGGCTACAACCGCTCTTCCCCCCAACCGAGCTCCAGCTGACGTTCACGAGGCTTCATAATACTATGATTTGATGCATTTTACTAATTACCGCTTGAGAGGAACTTGGTCATAAAATCTGCTGCTGGCTCCCGGACCATAAGGTTTGTGTAACAAGTAACTATATAAACAGCAAATCTGATGCTTCACGAATGATATAATATTATAATCTATCTTAGGCAGTCATTACAAAACAAAATGCTTAATGCAGCTATAACGAACACCATTTTAAACATTTTTAAGTTTTAGAAACACTGGCACTGGTTCAACCACGTTCAACCATAGACATTTGTTTTGCTGACGTAACATGTATCTTGAGTGTATCTATTAAAAACTTTAATAACTAAACGCTTTATAATCTGCTTATACATAGTTACTATCTCAGAGGTTACTATACTCTTTGATATTCTGTACCGGTGATCGGTCAACACAAATGATAAAACTTCAAAAGTCAAAACATACATCAAAAGTTCCATTCGTCATTAATTTACTTTAAAGTTGAATATTTTTTAATCACTTGCTTCAAACTTGCACAAGTGTTATGAAACATTAGAAAATAAGTTAGTTTCGGTTTATTAACAGTGTAGAACTTTTCCACAGAAATAATTCTAAAATATAAAATTAATATGCGCGTATGATAGCAGTTGAACTTTGTTTCCTTTGCGTGTTTATAGCTATTGCTTACCACTGAAGTATTTTCATTTATTTACAATTTGTTTTCTATGTAAAATGGCGACGGATAAAACGATAAACCGACATAAGCCGGGCTCTGAGGTAGTTCAGTCAACTGTGCTGCCCACCATACACTAAAGTGCAGTAACAGCAAAATCACGATTTCGAGTAAAACGCATTTAAAGTTAAGAATTGATTTTAAAAAATCAACAGAATGATAAGCAAAAAAATTTGAATGCAGAAAGGTTGTAAAGGCATAGGTTCACACGTTAAAGCAATAAAAAAAAATATATCTTAATAACTGAATTTATTATGGCCATTTATTCTTTTTGGTGCCTATTACTGCATAGCCTTTTTTGTAAAAAATACCATTTTAAACTTAGTAAAATGCAGCAAAAAGCCCTATTACTGCGTTTGGATCAGTTATTTTGTCAAGAAACCCAACTAACATGCAGTAAGGTCAAAAAAATACTGCATTTTAGTTAGTTTTTTAAGAAAAAAGTGTTCAATTTACTAGTGCAGTAAGAAAAATAGCTAGTTCACAGTTGCAGTATTTAAAACATTAACTGCACTTTAGCTAGGAATAATCATATCTGTGTCATTATGCTATCCAAACTAATCTGCAGTAATGCTGTATTTTACTGCGTGTTAGTCAGTTTATAATGATAAAAGAATGTTAAGTATTCACAACTAAAATGCGACAAGCTTTGATTTTACTGCATTTTAGTTGGGAGTTCGTGACAATAAATTGTATTTTCTTAATTTGCAGTAAAAATAGCTTGTATGGCGGTAAATTTTACTGCGTATTAATTTTTTTTTTAATTTTTTTCCAGAAATATAAAACTATCTAAAGAACTGTAAAATTCTATTGCTTACTGCATTTTAGTTATGAAACCTTAAAATTTAATCTGCAGTATAATTTATACTGTATTTTAGTTGGGAAATCACGCCAAATTGTTAATTTTTTTCGTTTGCAGTAAGTGAAAACTGTTAAATAAAAACCATTCTTATAGTCTTAGAAATAAGTAAGTTAATTCAATAGAAAGCTTAAGAAACCCGCTTTCAGAATCACTAATAAAACGAAAAATCACAAAAGGGCTGTTACTGCTCTTTAGTCTCTGGTGGGCAGTGTGTTAGTGTATCATTAACCGAGTTGCTTGTAAAATATACTTAAATTTCATTTTTAATTTATACATGTATTAATTTGTGAGTTTCATGACCTACATTCTTTTGTATAATTAATTATGTGTAAAGACTTACTGTATTAAGACATTCATTGTTATTTTTCACTTTATCCTTGGCCTTTTCTATTCAAAGTGCTAATTTGCTAATAAGTTGTATTGCTTCAAGTGAATACATAGCATGATACTTAACTTATGTACAGAATTACATATAATTTGAGTATCTATAAATATAAAAACCTTTCAGCGTTGCAAGAATAAAGCCAGTAAGATATTTAAGGGAATAGCCATAAACATGTTGAAGCAGATGTTTTTCTTGTTCCGATATTATCTAGAGATGTTTATAGACTTCCTATTCTCTCTATACTGGGATGGACAAAGACGGACCATTCCAGCATTGGAAAAGAAACATACTTTACTCAAAGAGAGTGCTGTGGCTTTAGCGGCGAAAATCAGGAATAAGGAATTGAAATCTAGAGATCTGGTTGCAATATGCATTGAAAGAATCAAATTGGTGAGTTCAATTTTAATAATATATGTATAAGGTTGATTTTCCTCCTTTCTCTTTATATTTGATAGATTATAATCAGTGATAAAGGTAATTAATTAATTGAATATTACCTAATATTATGAAATGATATATTTTTTATCAGTCATCTTCATGTTTTTTTAAATAAGTATGACATCAATGACAAATCTAAAATTACTATTGACTTGCTGTGTCTTTTTTTAATTAGAGTGATTTTTTTCATAAATCACTCTAATTAAAAAAACCTATATCAATGTCTGTTAAGAATCTAAATCAAAGTACATAAGGACACTTAGTGGAAAGAGATTTTGTTCTGATATATGAAGACGTGATTTGTATTTAAAAAACAACAAAGTTTTCGAATTTTATACCTTTCTTTATGAATTCTTACATTCTGATAAAATAAAGGTTTGTTAGCGTTATACAGAGTGTCCCACTGTTGGTATACTAAGCTCAAGAGGTTATAGTTATGCATACGCTGAGTTCGTAAAAAATACTTATAAAATTCCAGACACATTTTTATGAATTCTTAAAACTCTACACCCATAACAAGCAACCCGCCCAACTTTGCCACCAGCACGTGAGCTATTGTTTAAGATTATGTTTTCATAGACAAAATGCTCATATTAGCGAAGCGGTATATGTCGGCTGCGCGGAGCTAGAGAAGAAAACATGGATTTTGTTGTTAAAGTATTTTTTTCGTAATCAGTGTAAGCAAAACTACAAGTTCTTTCGCGCTTAGTATACCAATAGTGGGACACCCTGTATATGAATTTTTAATAATTAACTAGTGTGTATGACTTTCACAGGTAAATCCATATTTAAATGCTGTGACTGATGAAAGGTTTGAGGATGCCTTAAAGGATGCGGAAGAAGTTGACAGAATGATTGAAAAGGGTTTATCAGAGGAAGAATTTAAAAAGAAACCATTTTTGGGTAAACATTACTATTTAATATTTATTTTAAAATTTAATCTGGATTATCAGAATAAGAAATTTAAGAAACATATATCATACTTAAGAAATTTAATCTATATAAGCAAATCTCTCTTTGAAATAAAAATGGATTATTTCACATTGACACTCTTCTTACACATATAATTAGAAAAATCTATAAAAACTTTGCGATATATTTTTTTAAAGACCATTTTTTACTTTTTTTAATCATTTCACATTTTTTTTTCTAAGGCGTACCATTCACGGCGAAAGAGAGTCACGCGGTATTAGGCATGTTGCACACTCTCGGTATAGAAGCTCGCCGCGGCGTGCGCGTGGATTATGACGCGGAGTGTGTGCGCTTGTTGAAAGAAGCCGGCGCTATACCGGTTGCTGTTACTAACGTGCCGGAGATTAATAAGTGGTTAGTATTTGTGCTTTTTAAGAAAAAGGATAATGAGTTTTCATTGTACTTAATAATTTTTTGAGTAACAAAGTATTTTGAAAGTGAATAGGTGTAAACTGTAAGCTGAACATTATTAATTATTTTCTCAGATTTTTATAAAAAAAATTGAGATTGTTAAATTTTTTTTTGTTTTGTAACTTGTTAAACTAGTTAGAGAAACAGCATGAATGGCCATAAAAATTTTATTTTTAACATCAGAGTCAATCAGTATCGCCATAATGTATAAGTTTAAGAGTTATAAGTTTGAGATTTAAGTATCTCGACTATATTGGTGTTATAGTAGAGCCATTTTAATAGGCAACATTTGACAATTCAACAAAATTCAACAACGTAACCTAGTCGTCTGATGAATTTTAAAATTGACATGTGTTTCAAGTTCGATTGACAAATGTTTCAAGTCCGTATCGATTAATTCACTTTAATCGATGATATTAAGCAGGTTACCTCTCTTCGAAGATAAAATTGATGACGTCAAATGTTGCCTATTAAATTGGCTCGACTATACTATATGCTTAGCTTTGAGAGTAAGAGCGTATACGCACTATGCGGGTAGCCGCATTGCGGGTAGCCGTCCGGCTGACCGCAAGCACAATTATGTACGTAATATTCATTTCTATGCGCACTGCGATGCGGCTACCGCAGACCGCACAGTGCGCATAGAAATGAATATTACGTACATAATTGTGCTTGCGGTCAGCCGGACGGCTACCCGCAATGCGGCTACCCGCATAGTGCGTATACGCTCTTATAAATTTGAGATTAAAAAAAATGTGTGCGTGTACACACGTAAGAAGTGAAACTTCATATGACCTTATTTTTCAAAAAATAATTTACAACATGCAACTTTACAGAAATACGTCGAACCACGCGTGGTAGGGATAAGAAAAAGATGGCGCGTAACGGAAAAATGTCACGTGTAACGTGCGCGTAACGAAAAAATGTTACACTAAATTTTTTTCCAACCCCGAAAAAGAAGTTTCACTTCAATAACTCTTGTCCTCAGGCAAGAGACCCGCAACATGGTGTTCGGTCAGACGAACAACCCGTACCACTGCGGGCGCACGGTGGGCGGCTCCAGCGGCGGCGAGGCGGCGCTCTGTGCGGCGCTCGCCAGCCCCATCGCGCTGTGTGAGTGATAGTGTAGAGCGGGCTTTATGAAAATACTTTATGGATTAGTGCGAGAGTGTAGAGATGGCGTAAAAGCGCGCTCGCCAGCCCCATCACGCTGTGTGAGTAATGTGCAGCCGGCTTTTTGAAAAAGCTTTATGGATTAGTGCGAGAGTGTAGAGATGGCGTAAAAGTTTTTTTGGATTTTTTTTTTTTATAAAAGTTAATCATTGTGTATAGGCTTTATACTTGTGAGCCATATTATTTAAACTAGCTGCGCTCCGCGGTTTCACTCGCGTGGCTACGCTTCTGTTGGTCTTAGGGTGACAAATCAACATCGAGCTATGCTGCGCTGTACTGCGCTGTGCTGTGTTTGGTCAACTCGCTCGTCTAATATTTTAATGAGGATACAAACAAACCATGCTGTGCTGCGCTGTGTGAGGCTACGCTCAGCTTGTAGATGATAATCGCTCATTTACACAGCACAGCGCAGTACAGCGCAGCATAGCTCGATGTTGATTTGTCACCCTTAGCGTGATGATATATAGCCTATAGCCTTCCTCGATAAATGGGCTATCCAACATGGAAATAATTTAATTAAGTGCGAAAAAACTTGTCACACTTTCTTATGTAATTTTGTTCATTTTTCTGTGTATTTCAACAGGTTCTGATATTGGTGGATCAACAAGAATGCCGGCTTTCTTCTGTGGTCTGTTTGGTCTCAATCCCACTGCGGGACACACAAGCCTGAAAGGTAATTATTTGTTATAAATAACTTTTTTTTTTAACCTTTACTGGATTAGTATCTACTAAATAAAGTATATGTATTTAATTAAAATGAATCGCTAAATGTGTTAGTAAGCGCATAACTCCAGGACGGCTGAACCGATTTCGAAAATTATTTTTTTATAATATTCCCTGAAGTACAACGTAAAACGTAAACATGTACCACGGGCGAAGTCGGGCCGGACCGTTAGTTGAGTATATTATTATCTGAGAGTATAATAATTATTTTACAGGACACTTGTTTTGTTGTTCAAGCACGTTTTTGACGTGATAAAGTTTTTAAAATCGTTTTAGTCGGGTGACATGTTCAGAAACTTGTGTCACACCAAAACCTCACGAGCGCGATCGCAGGTATAACGAGAGAGAGACGGACCGATCTCCCGTCTCATCTCGAGCGCTGCCACCAATAAGACGTTATCACGTAAACATCTCGATCGTAAACCTACTTTACAAACAACCATTTTTTTTATTATTTTTTAATCCCCAGGATCGGTCCTACGCAACGGCACGGATCCCACGATAGCATCCATCGGTTTCGCCAGCAAGCACCTGGTGGACCTGGTGCCTCTCACCAAGATCGTGGCTGCGGGTAAAGCGGAGCTGCTGCAGCTGGACCGACAGGTGGATCTCAAGGTGAGCAGGTGGAATTGCGTTTTTTGTAATACCATGAAAGAAAAAATAATAATTTTGCTATTGCGATTACAGAAAATTTTTAAATATAAGTAATTATTTTTTTATCGTATATTTTAAGAGAAATTAAATAAAAATTAAAAATGATGACGTCACACATAGGGTGTATAATCTGGCACAGGAAAAAATGTAGTCTGCCGTATGAATGACGTCATTTGCCGTGGCTTTTAAAACTCAAAATGAACGAAAACTTCAATACATATTTTCAAAAAGCAACAATACATTTTATTATTCATCTAGTTTTGATTGAAAAAAAAACAAGTACCTAAAAATTCGACCAGTCTACTCGACTGGCCGGTCTTTAAGGCCCTGATGAATGATGTAAAATATAAAATTTATGTTTTCAGAAAATAAAATACTTCTACGTCGAGAGCTCTAAAGATATAAGAATCAGTCCGATCTGCTCTGACCTAAGGAAGGCTATGAAAAGGTAAAAACTGAGCTATTGTTTATTCATTCACCAACTTTTTATGATTGATTTCAATAAATCACTAAACAAATAGACTTTAATCGCGTAATAAAAATGTCGTCAAAAAATGTTGGAGCGTTGTATAGATTATAGAACACCTTATTTCGTGGCAGAAATATTCTAAGTCAATTGTATATCTCATGAGAAATCTCTGCTATTTTTTTACATTTTTTCCCCACATTTCCAGGGTAATTTCCCGTATTTCGGACGAGACCACGGGCGATAGGTCTCCCCGCCGATATTACCACAACGGCTTCAACTACATGTTCGCGTTATGGAAACACGCCATGACCAAAGAAACGGAAATTTTCGCCAAAATGTTGACTAATAACACCGGGGAAGTTAATGGCGTCTGTGAGCTGGGGAAAAAGGTAAAGTTAACACAAAATATATATTTTGTTTTTCATTAAAAATGACCAAATTTATGAAAGACTAGCTGCTCCGCGCGGTTTCACCCCCGTGGCTCCACCCCTGTTGGTCGTAGCGAAATGATATATAGCCTATAACCTTCCTCGATAAATAGGCTATCTAACACCGAAAGAATTTTTCAAATCGGACCAGTAGTGTAGTGTATGTGAGTGAAAGAGAGGGAAGTATTATGTCATCTCTTGCGCACGTGCAACGGTGACACCGCTCACACAGCTCAGTTGGCTGCAGGCGGTCGGAGCGAGAGGTCGTGTGCGTCTAAGAGCCGATAATAGGGAAGGACATACACTACATTTTTGGCGACGAGGTAAATCGGGAATAAATGTAAGTAATTTTTTGTTGATAATAAAAAAAAAAATTACAAAACAAACAAAAAAAGGGAGGAAATAGGTGTGCTGTGATAACTATTGAACTAATTATATCCACAGTCAAGTTACATCGAAGGGAATATTAAAGTTAATAATAATAGACACACATACTTATTTTAATTATGATATTTTGTGCCGCTTACATAAAAAAAAATACCCGCACAAAGCAATAACATGTGCGTGCCTCCGCGCCGTAGAAAACGAAGGTTTCGTTTACATAAAGATTTAGCAAAACCTCTTAAATAATTGTAGCCAGACTATGATATATAAAAAGCTAGATACGTTACCCGCTCTCTATTTTGGCAAGAAAAAACTCAGCTAAGTGCCCGAGTTTCACTTAGTCACGCACCATTCAGCGTCGTGGCTGGACGTTCTTTTATATTTTAATCGGCAGTTGTTATTACGAAGTACATGAGTGAGACATTATTTATTTATTTATTATTGGAATTATTCTTACAAATTATTACAATAACTTAAGTCTAAGTCCCACAAAACTGCACATGCAGTTTGACTGTGCACTGTGACTCTCGTGCGTGAGAGTAAAAGAGAGAACAACTGTATTGGTGATAATGCGTTAGTAAGTAGGTATGTATTAATAACGCTGTTTTTGTAGCCAGAAGGATAAAGTAGGTGTTGTAAAATGTTTCTCGTATACATAACTTCACTGATACCAAATACCAATGCATACGCGGGCTGTCTTTATTGCTCGAGCGTATGGTGCCTGTATGATAAATACACTGTACAGTGTACGGGTATACAGCTAGCGTCGTCCAGTATGTACTCACGTAGTCATTCATAGGACTGTAACTGCGTTAAGCGAGATTAATTTATGTGATATTTTGTTTAGTCGAGGCTGTAGATTATTATTTTGGGACATTTGATTACATATAAATTTATTAATACTGATATGTAAAAACCTGCTTAGAGGATTGGTTAAACATGATTAAATGAGCTAAGAAGGTTCGATTCCCGATCAGCTCGGAATAGATTTGTCTGGTTACAAAAAATATAATTATACCAAATACCCACTTATATCTTATTTTAATTACTCGATGTGAAGTTGCATGAGTATTATTTAAGATTATTCATTATTGCATAAAGAAGTAATTAATGGTTATCATCATGGTTATATCAGGAACGTAAGTTTCCTGGACAGGCTAATATAGTAACATTATGGAAGTTCTGATGTATGTGTTTCGATGGTGATGTGGACCACGACAAGGGATTTCTAAAGTTGTTGTTGTTAAGCTATAATTTTACAAGATGAAGCCTGACAAAAAAAAGGGTAACGTCCGTGTACGTACTTTGAAATGTGTTACCAGATGATGCCTGGTAGTACAGGAAAAAAACGGGTGATGCCCGTGTGTACTTTGTACTGTGTTACCAGATAACGCCTGGTGGTCAAGAAAAATCGGATGACGCCCGTGTGTATTTTGTAATGTTATACCAGATGATGATCCCTGGTAGTGGAAAAAACAAAAATCGGGTGACGCCCGTATGTACTTTGTAATTTTATACCAGAGATGCCTGGTAGTCGTAATATAATTACAATACAGGTGATGCCTGTAGTGATGTGATACGGGTGATGCTCGTATAAAATGTTTATATTTTGGGTGATGCCGATATTGCGAATTCATGCACTTACATACGCGATTTTAAAAAAGATGTGATAGTTAGTCATCATTTCATAGTGTTTCTTCTAATATGGATTGTATCTTCGAAAATACTTACGGTTAGTATTGTTATCCAAATTAAAAATGGAATAACACAATTTTAAGAGTATAAATAATAAATGCTAAAATATTTACAGTAGGTAGTTTTTATTATTCATAATATCTAAAGGTGACTTAATATTTTCGTAAATTCATAGCAGATTTTGTTAAACAACGAAAGAATAATCATAATGATAACAATGCCTAAAATATCTGCGGTAGGTATTGCACATATTTTAACCGACAACTATAAAGTTAGTCAGGTTAAGTGATTGTATAATAATCATAAACAGAGTAAGGTAATAAAACAATGAATATTCGAAAACAAAAATAAATGGAATGAGAGACATACAGAGTAGTCTCAATATTCATTATTTCAAACTAGCCACCTGGCAGACGTTGTTATGCTCTTTCGCCATTTATCGGTTCGTTAAACGAATTGGAATATGAATATTATCCGGATTGGTTAAGCCGATACGCGCCGCGCGCCGAGGTTTGAGTTTTACACTTGGCAACATATTTGGCTATTCATTTTTATTGTATATACATACTATGTGGCGTTGTAGGTGAGGTGGAAACAAAAAAAAAAAATAATAAGAACTGCTCACCATACAGTCGACAATTAATTTAGTTAATTAATAAAATAAAATACAAATATCAGTAACAATAAGAGCCGTGGTGTGCCTAGGTCCAAACCCTCCGGTAGGGCTCTTACTGATATAGGTGGACGTAAGATGGAGTGCGCGTCTCGTTGCGAAGGCTAGGCGGTAGGGTGTCGTTAGGGTTGGTCGCTGAATTCCTTCAACAGGAATTAAGGAGCCGAAGCAAGCAAGACGTAGAAGGATTTCCTCAGCGGCAATCGTAGCAATGTCGTACTACTACTGAAGATGGGTCTTAAGCGGTATGTAGCAGCGTATGAGGTTCCTTATCGGAACGTGGCAAGGACGCGACAATTCCCTGCGCGGGAACGTTGCGGGTATGTAGAAGCTTTCTAAACGGAACGTAGCAGTAGTATAACACTACTCCCTCAGCGGAAATGTAGCACCCCGGTTTGGGGTTAGGTATAACACACTGTTAATCATTACATGTTGGAACGTTGAAAACGACTTTTACGTAATTTATACAATAATATACCGTGAAAGACAATAGTTGGACAATAGACAGTTGGCATAAAATATGAATCGTTAATTGTTAATAACTAGCAAACCTGGCGAAGTCCGTTTCGCACCAGAGACACCTTTTCCTTGTTATAAACCTCACGGAGCCCGAGACCTTTCCAACGAGTGCAAAGCCGTGGAAATCGGTTCGTGCGTTCTGGAGTTGTAGCGTCAGGAAGGAAAACCCGACTTATTTTTATATAGTAGATTACTTTGATACTTAGATAGTGTATAGTGACAAACAACCTGTCAAATATACACTTAAAATTTTTAGATAGATAATAAAGGTCAATTTCAAGACGAACATTTAATGTAAAATAAAAAATGGATCATAACCACATCATACCGCAAATATTGGTAACTATATGCAAGGTATATGTAAGAACCATGGTAAAATCATACACCATGTGTATCTAGTTATTACTATATTAATAACGACTGTTTTTAATTTAAAAACACCAATTTTATAATAGACGAGAAAATCAGCAACACAAACATCAACGTGAATAGTATTATAAAAGTCAATACACTAATAATTTTATTTACAAGTTTAAAAGTTATTAAGAATTTAATAAGATTTACAACGTAGTAATTCATATAAAATCCAAGTTTTAATGGTGGTTTGTAAGACTGGTCTGATTTCATATTCATAAAGTAGGTACTTACGACGTAATACATCTTTTAAGAGCTCATCTTTTGAACATTCAATATCGCACCTAATGCATTAACACCGCTGCGAAAAAATAATGGATATCGTACTAGAACGAATAAAAGATTATCAATTAAGAAATACGTTAAAGATTTCTTATCAAAGCAAAAAAAAAAAAAATGTATTATCGCGAAAAGGTCACCATTCGTGCCTTAGTCAGAATATAAATTCCAAGTATTAATCTCTACAATATTGAGGTGGTATAGTGGTATTGATTTCGAAATGCAAAATTGAATATTGTAAATTCAAGTTAATTAATTTTTATTGATTGTTACAGTTAAATTTGTATTACTGATTGTTACAGTTAACATTGTACAGTTAAAAAAAAATAATATGTATCCAACTAAGTACTTATTTTCAGACCATTAATGTGTGATTAATGTCTAGCCACTATTATTGTCATTAAGTTATCTTTATCTTTTTCAAGTGGCTATTAAGTTGTCAGTAATACAAATACAAATGTTATCATAAGTAACAAATAAAAAAAAGTCATCAACAAAATGATACATTTTGATTCGTTGTAGGTTCGTTACATTTATTGAATTTTAAATACCTATGTGTTATTAATGTAATAACCATACAATGAACAACACCGCGTGTGTGTTGAGGTTACAATAAGAAGTATAAAAAAAGAAATACATTATTAATCACGCTTTACTAAATATTCATTATTGTATTGTCAATAAATTGTTGTAATATTGTCACTGAAGTTAAATCTGTACGGTTTGGGTAGGTCCTAAGCGAATCGAAAAGAATCGGTTGCATACAGTCATACGAACATACAGGTGAAGCTAAAAGCGGTTCAATAGAAGTCAATGGCACAGTATAGGTAGTATGATATTGTACTGTTGCAGAGCAAGCTCCACTAAGACTATAATTCTGTCAGAGTGGTTTATACCCGAAAGTTGGTATTTAAATAATTGATAATTATGAACCTTAACATTGTAATACTATGTATCTGTATGAATTAAATATTTTTAATGCGCTATAAAAAAGGCTGCCACTTTCTAGCCTCTAAACTATCGCCCAAAAATATATCATAAATCGCTTTATTACGATATGAAAGAGAGACGGACAAACGAAGAAATAAACAAATCTTCCTTGTGCCTAAGGATCATATGATAAGTTGTTTTTGCTTAAATAAGAATAAATAATGAACCAATTATGTTTGGTTAAAATTTTGCCGTATAATATTTATTATATTATTTAGGGTACAGATATATATACATATTATATTACATTCCGATTTTATTAGGTATATTGAATTAAAATCGGAACATATATTGTTTTAGTAACGAAGTACATATATACAGAATATAGATATTAAATAATAACCGAGCATTTAAGTATGTACCCAGTCTATAGGCATTTCACTTGGTAATAATTGTACCGAAGTTTTACTTAGATTGTTACTAATCCAATTATAAGGTCTTTTGCAGCTATCGTTTATTTATAATTTTAATATGTGGGAAAATGCCGGTGTGTGATGCCGGTGCAGGTAAAGTGAATTAAATTATGCGTCAGAAGAAGCAGCATTCACCTCTTCTAAATGACCTGGAGTGCAGGTCATCATAAATAGTGAGTGAAACATATCAACAAGGTAGTGCAATAGTCATGTAAGGAAAAAATAAAACAGGTACAGTACAGGTACAGTACAGGTACAGTTAGTCAAAAGTATAGTTAAGTTACAGAAGGAACATAGTTTAAACATTATACCTTACATATACATTAAGTTACTGAAAACGATTTCGTCCCATTGGTTAATAAATAAATGATGACTTAATAAACTTAGATATAAGTATACAACTTATTCATGATAGATTGTCGTATACTTAAATAAATTGCCATTATTGTTATTATAAATACCTACGTAAGATGTTACATTTCTATTTTCTATGATTTTGAAGGAGCGACTATATGCCTATACATATATTCTTGCCGGCTCTTCTCTGTTGAGGCGGCTTTCCGAACCAGTGGTAAATTCATATTTTGTCCTTATATTGACGATTTTAAAATGTTTCTGGACGAGGTCTGGTTGATGAATGAAGGTTTGAGTTTGAAAAAATTATTAATTAATATCGATTTGAATACATATATTGTAAAAATTATTATAATTTTGAATATACATATACTTAATGTAGAAAAAAAAAGAAAAAAAAAATGAAAAGGAGAGATGTTGCATATAGATAGAATTTATAATTGATATTACTAGGCCAGGTGACACATTCTACTCTATCACTGGTATGGAGCGGACGTGTCCCTGAGTTGTGTTTACTAACTGATACTGGTGCTTAGGTATAGACTAACATACCCGAATAGAACATAATATTTTATTTAATAAAATTAATTGAACAAATTAAAAATTTCTAAAATAAAGGAGGGATGTAGTGTATGTGAGTGAAAGAGAGGGAAGTATTATGTCATCTCTTGCGCACGTGCAACGGTGACACCGCTCACACAGCTCAGTTGGCTGCAGGCGGTCGGAGCGAGAGGTCGTGTGCGTCTAAGAGCCGATAATAGGGAAGGACATACACTACAAGTAGTTCCCGAGATTAGCGAGTGTTCTAAACTCTTGCGCCTTACAATTTAAAAAAAAAATTTCATGTTCAACATGTTTGATACTTTTTCTGGAAGATTTTGATTCACAATTAACCTATCACGCGTCTGGCGCACAGCCGGCACCGATCCCGATAGTGTCAAGGGAGTTCACGAAATCTAGCTTTTTTATGACTACCGAGTTTGAAAATTTTATTTACCCTATTGTTCTATAATTATATGCCATGTATGATATATTTTTGGAAAGAAGAAGAAACTAGTTATAGCATAAAAATGTAATCATGACGATATATTTTTTCTATATAATTATAGAAATTGATTTAATTTTGTTTTAATTTTAATTGCTTACATACTAACACTTACATGATAATTCTGAGTTATCAAATGATCATATTCACGTTTTCATATCACTACACGATTGCCAAATACATTCACTTATGTTTTCACACATTTAACACAACGTATTTCACTATAAATAATAACAAATCTCCATTATTCACAAACAAGAAAAAAAGTGCCATTTTGCGTCTTCCGCACTGAAAAGTTGAGACACTTTTTCACTGAGTATTCTTCAAATATCCCTAAAACCAATATCATAAACGTATTCTACGTACAATTTCCAGTAATATACGTCTCAATTATCACTCATCTAATTATTCCTCTCGGCATAATTCACAATCCAAATATTCGTTGAACAAGACAAATGTCACAAACTATGGCCGATGACGCAACTCAATCAATGATTCACTTTTTTTTTTATTTTGTGGTTTTGGTCTCTATTGCCTGTCTCGGAGTCGTGTCGATTCGAATTATAAATGTTTAAGGCATAGAGAAATATTTTTTATACTGGAAACATTCACTTGTAAGTCTCTACTGATGACCTTCAATGTCACGGGCCGCGTTAGGCACAGAGTTTGTGCGCAGGACGCTACAGTACAATTTGCGTTACGACACAAATATTGTGCGTAGAACGTGTCACGGGTTAAAAGACGTTCAAACAAACAAACACGACAATGTTGATAAACAACTTGAGGAAAGTTTACTGCCTCTGGGAGCTGGGAAAATATGGCATGCAGGCTTTTTAAATAGTAAACTATTTCCCATTGTTTAATTTCTTTGTTGCTTCTGTGAACTATTTTAATTTTATCCGCCTCCTTATTAGCCGCTTTCTTCAATACACATTTATTTTGTTAATAAAGAAAAAATATGTATAATAGATACATATTTTTTCTATCTATCATTCATTCAATAATTCATTCATTCATTCATTCATTCATTCATTCAATAGATATTAAAATTGTGGAAAAATGTTATAACTTTTATAATTTATAATATACATAATTTATAATAAGCATAAAATTATTACAGATAATCGGCCAATCATCGTACACATTAGCGGCTATACTAAAACTGATAGACGACCAAGTGTTGCCCGCTGTGAACAGAGAGTGGGCTGAGAAACTTACTGGCGAACTGAAGACTGATTTACTGGTAATTTCGATCTATAAAGTAGAAATTCAATTATGCGGCATTCAAAAAAGAGAAAATATAAACCTGTTTTAATTTACAATATTTTATTTATATTAATTCCCAATACAGGCTGAATTTTAGTAGTTTTTATTAGATTCAAATATAAAATTTTAACGATACTAACGGTGTCGATAGTCGGTGTTCTGCCCTATTACCACTTTTGCGTGTTTTATCTTCAATAGAACCTTTATTGGGCATTAACAAATAACTTCTTTTTTTTTTGTGGAATTAGTCGAGCCGTTCTGGAGTTTTGTGCACAACAAAACATATTTTGGCGATTGAGGGATATTAATATTTCTCATTTTTCGTTTTTAAATTATACCTTATCCTACTAATATTATAAACTAGCTTTCCGCCCGCAGCTTCGCCCGCGTTTTCAAAGAAAAACCCTCCTAGTTCCTGTTCCCGTGGGATTTCCGAATAAAACCTATGCTATGTGTAAATCCAAGTTACCCTCTATATATGTGCTAAATTTCATTGTTATCGGTTCAGTATTTTTGTGAAAGAGTAACAACCATAATTATACACATACATCCATCCTCACAAACTTTCACATTTATAACATTAGTAGGATACTTAAGTTTTGAGGATAGATGTATGGATGGATGCTTGTGTGTTTTTCACGCATATACTACTGAACCGATTACAATGAATTGTTATGTAGGTAGCTGAAGACCCAGTATGAGACATACGATTTTTATCCCGGAAATCCCACAGGAACGGGAACTATGCGGGTTTTTCTTTGAAAACACGGGCGAAGCCGCGGACGGAAATTTAGCCTGATATATTCCTACCAAATTTACGTAGACAGCAAAGTTCCAAAATAAATAATCAAATTAAAACTTAGCAACAGGGTGTAGTTTTTACGTTATAAATATTTAACAATAAACATTCTAATAAAACATATTATTTGCAGAACACTCTAGGCACGGACGGGGTACTATTGTTCCCCAGTGCCCCAAGCCCGGCGCCCTACCACTACAGTCTGTACTTGAGACCGTTCAACTTTGCCTATTGGGGCATTTTCAATGTGCTGCAAATGCCGTCTATTCAGGTAATAAATATTGTTTAAACTTAAGTTAGAATGGTTTTTATTGAAAATATAAGTAAGTTTGTTCTCTTACGAGACAAGCAAGTCTTGATAAAGAAATATTGGGACAATATTCCCTTCAAGTTCGATGAAATTAAATTGATGTTAGTACACAAAATTAATTTTATTAGTATTTTTATTTTATTGGGTATCGTTTAATTCTATTAACAATATCACTATTTACCCAACTAAAACAAGAGTTTGAAATTTTTCGTCCTCGTTTAATCAACGTTCTCAAGACGACGGACGTTCCCAATTTGTAGCGTATTATATTATATTTATTTACTTCAGGCAACAATATAGTTGCAGTTAAAAGATCTTAAAACTACTAAAATACTATAAATAATTTCTTATTGTTAGTGCACATTTTCCAAAACTATTTCGGTTCATTTATTAATTCACTTATATGTATTAACAATGCATTTTCCGTTTTTATGAAAACACGCGTTATATATTAAAAAACCCATTTGTGTCGCAACACTATAATAAACACAACACATAAATATTTTATGCATAATTATATCTAGTGACCCTGCCTGGTACGATTACCATTCTGCCCTTCCATTTAGCCACTGGTAGTGGGTTCGATTCCCACCCGGGGGAAATATTTTTGTGATGAACATTTCTCAAATTATCAATATAAGTATTTATTTAAAATTATATATATTTACTAGCGGTCCGCCCCGGCTTCGCCCGTGGTACATATGAAAAGTAGATGTTGGCCGATTCTCAGACTTACCCGATATGCACAGAAAATTTCATGAGAATCGGTCCACCCGTTTCGGAGGAGTATGCAGACTAACATTGTGACACGAGAATTTTATATATAAGATGTTCATCAGCCATCTGGTTTCCATAACACAAGCGAAAGCTTAGTATGGGATCAGATCGTGCCGTGTGTGAAAATTGTTCCGAAATATTTAAAATATTTATTTATTTATTATTTTTCCAGGTACCCCTCGGTCTAAACGCGGAAGGTATACCCCTCGGTATACAAGTAGTAGCGGGGCCTCAACAAGACGCACTGTGTATAGCGGTCGCTCAGCAACTCACAGACATGTTCGGGGGATATGTACCGCCCTGCACTGTGAACTGATTCGTTTGTCTGGCTGTGGGGAGGGGGGGACACACTAAACACGAGGAAAAATACAGAAAATATCATTTTATTGTCTAAAAGTGGCAGAATAGTCTGTAAAATGGCAATATCTATAAATAATTTGTTGGGGCGGGGGGGTTATAATAGATTGCACCATTCGAAATACATATAAAATAAAATTTATTGAGCGAAAATAATGTGTCTATCTACATTAGTTAATTCGGTCATATTACAAGTATGGTCAAAAACATTATAGGAATGAATATCCTCTCAAAATTGTAAACTTCTATCACATATAGCTAACAAGCTGATCATTGTCTATTATTCCTGTGCAGTGCCCTCTTAGTATAAGTAATAAGAAAAATACAAATATAAAACTATATAATATGTATTTTTAGGATTATCTAATGCTTCGTGAAATATTCGGTCAAATTGCATGGTATACTTCCGAGCCAATTTAGACAATAATTAGAATTCTTTACATTAATATTTTATTAAAACCGAAAATTAAATTATTTGTGGTCAAGACTAAGATTCTCGAAATTTAATATTTCTTGTAAGTATTTCTAATAATAAATTGTAATATCTCATATTATATAATTTTAATAATGTTGTGGTTAGTTTTTAGAGTTTTATAGTAGAGTGCTAGCAATGCATTTAATTAATTTATGGTTTTTTGTATGTAATTTCAGTATTTATACTGTAAGAACAAGCATATTTTGTATGTCACAAAGTTTATCTTGTGTCTTTTATATTATGTACGAATCTATGTTGATAATACTGTGATTTCAAAGACTAAAATTGTTACATTGTAATATTATATATTGGTGGTGGTAAGGTGAAATAAATTATATATTCCAATATTTGTGGTTTTATTTTTCGTCCTGCGTTGTAAATCGTCAATTTCAATAGTAAATGATAATACAGATTTACTTTTTCATTTATAAATAACAAAAAGTAATAATGCAACTTGAGATTCAAAATTAAAAGTTACGCCCAAAGACCGAAAACGCTTATTCAGCGAAAACATAGTTAACATCTGGTTTACATCCGCTTTCGATCTTTGAGCGACAGCCTATGACTAAAATGGACACATTAAAAATGACGAAAACGATCTACCTATATAATTGTCAATATTCGATACTTAGTGCATATTTTATTCAGCAATACTATGCAAAAAACAGATTGAAAATATCCCTTCATTCGGAGTCATAGGCCATAGCACCAGAAAGAGTGGAAAGATTAGAATTTTCGGAGAATATCGAATATTTCGAAAACTGAGAGACAACAACATTTTTTTAAATCTTTATTTCTATGATTTTATTGTTATATAAAATCTGTATAAAGATTCAGTCATTCGCTATTACGAAATAACGAAGATGTAACAAATAGGTTCATATTAGCGCCGCTTTTTCTTTGCCCGTATGACCTACCTACTTACGCTATATGCACACACACAGTATGCACCCAGAGATCGCCTACGGCCTACATATCCAAGCGAGAAAGAATTTAAAACATTGATCCAATAGCTTCTAAGTTTAACCCGTTCAAACAAACTCTTTAGCTTTATTCTACTATATAAAAATAAGTCGGGTTTTCCTTCCTGGCGCTATAACTCCAGAACGAACGAACCGATTTTCACGGTTTTGCATTCGTTGGAAAGGTCTCGGGCTCCGTGAGGTTTATGGCAAAGAAAAGGTGTCTCTGGTGGCGAGTTCGCCGGGTTTGCTAGTATTATTATAAATTAAATATAGATTAAGACAGTAGTTAAGGGTACGTAGGTATTCAGTATTGCTGTGTAAGTTAATAACTTATCAGGAAACAACAGACTTTAAAACTTCAAAACTTCTGAGATCGGTCTTGCTCGATCTCATGATGTAGTGATTTCAAACATTTATTACACATAATATATGAAACTTAAGAAGCCAAAACCCACACTCACACTCGCCATACCCCGGCCCGTATAATGTCGCCTATTGCGCAACTTGTGTTTATGTAGTATTTTATAGTTTTTAATTTTGGTTTGTACAATAAATAATTCATTCATATTGTGGGTGCAAGTGGGTGACGTTGATCACTTAACACAAGCTTAACACCGTGCCAAGTGTGCTCGTTTGCCTGCTTTTCACGTAAAATAAGGTGAAGCACTCTGCACTTTCAATTCGTTCAGGTTGAAATTCTCATCTATTATGAATCACAGGATTCACAGGACATTTTTAATTCGTTGGCATCTCTTTCGCATGGTCGAAAATTAATAGTTGTCATTTATGTGTTCATGTCACATTTTTAATATAGCGCCATCTATCGGAATTTATAAATTTCAGTGATCAAAATCGACGTTCCCATGAGGATTACATGTTTTTCCGCAGTAAAAAGTAACCTCATAACAGTACAAATCTCAAATCATAAAAATCATATTACGGAGTATTAATTACGCTGGATTGCATCATACATATTACTTTAGCGATAGTGAACATGTTAAATAATTAAGTAAAATATGAGTTAGCCAAGGAGTCAGCTAACGTTAAATATTTGTCATAAGCGTCAAATACAAAATAATAAAACGGTGCTTGCAATTTTAACTATGCATAAAATTACATTCACTGTAAGCACATGTAAGTCAACGCATAGACTATATATATGTACTTATTACAGAGCTGATATTGTTAAATTTATCTAACTATAACTACTAAAAAGGTGCAACCAAGCCTTGTATGTGTGTGTGATTAAACAATTCATCAATTGTTTTTTAATTACACTTTCATATGTTATTTATTTGCTTTTTTTCAGGAAATTAAAGGAATTTTTTTCTTAGTAATGAACACGTAGCAATCCACGATAAAAAGGTTTAAATAAAACAAGCGAATGAGAAGAAATCATTTATTTAAAATCTCTGATATAATAAACAGCCCACGCGTCGGCGCCACTCGTCCCTCGCTCCGCAACAAATCGACTTAACCTACTTACATTTATTAAACCTTTGTCTCTATATTTACAATAATATATAAACATTGTACATTCGATATTTGTGCCTAAACATGAGCTAAATCTACGCTAATCAACAATTTTCACAGCTACATCTTATTATCATATAAATTCATCCGTCTAATCTATGCTATTTCAACATCTAATAAACATTTTAGTCGACAATTTCGTCCGTCAATTCGTCGCGAACACACCTCGCGCGGAATGACCGCTCGCCGACCGGTCACGCGACTGCCGGGCGACCGGTCGCAGTCGCAGTCGCAGTCGCAGCCCGCTGCGCGCTCCGCCCACGTGGGTCACAAGTCTATCCGGATCCGAACTTCGCTCGGAAACGTTCGATTTACGCGATCACGATAGAGTTCCCTAAACATCTATTGAAGTGTATAGACAGAAGTCGGGGGTCGCTAGTACAGTCTTATCGCACTGGTTTATGCTCTATATTGGCGGTCAGGCGCCGCTCGCGCGACACTTGCAGGCGAGGATGGCGCTCACGATGCGGCGCAGCAGCGTGGGCGCGAGCAGCTCGTCCGGCGCAGGGCGCGGGGGGCGCGGGGGCGCGGCGCCCTCGGGGCGGTAGGCGTCGGGCGCGGCGGCGAGGATGGCCGGCAGGGCGCGGCGCGGGGGCGCGGCGCGAGGGCGCGGGGCGCGGGGCGGGGCGCGGCGCGCGGGGCGGGGCTCTCAGCTCGGGAACTTGGCGTAGAGCGCGTAGTGCAGCTCGTAGCCGGAGAAGCGGCAGTACTGCGCGTCCTTCTGCTCGTACGCGTTCAGCGCGCGGAACGACTTCAGCTCGCGCAGCGCCTCCGTCGCCGGCGCGTCCTGGGAACATATTATACATCAATTTACATTCTTTTTTTAACGTGATAACGTTTTTAAAATCGTTTTAGTCGGGTGACATGTTCAGAAACTTGTGTCACACCAAAACCTCACGAGCGCGATCGCAGGTATAACGAGAGAGAGACGGACCGATCTCCCGTCTCATCTCGAGCGCTGCCACCAATAAGACGTTATCACGTAAACATCCCGATCGTAAAAACCTACTTTACAAACAACCATTTTTTTTTTATTAACTATAGGCAGAGGTTTGGCCACAATCCCACCTGATGGGAAGCGGCGATGTGGCCTACTTGGTTGCACGTCTGCCTAGAAGGAGCCAATTCACACTAGCTTTGAAGAGGTCCAAGTGTCAGGGAGTGAATTCTACTCTGGATATGATGCGAATAGCCTTAAATTTTGACCAATTTTAACGGACAGATTTAATTCAAATTTTGTACACTTATCAAAGATTGGTGATTACAATAATTTCATGAGTTAAGCTTGTTTTTTCTTTCAAACTATATCCATTATTAATATTATAGAATATTTTAGGGCTAAAACAATTCATAAAATACCAATGTTTCGTACCGGCGTATGGAAGACAGTGAGCACGAACTTAGCGGGTCGGAAGGCAGCGAGCACTTTTGCGATGAGGTGCGGGTACCTCGCGACCGGCACGTCCGACTCGAACGACACGTACGAGCACGAGCGCTCAGGCGTTATGTGGATGGTCATGTAGCTGCCCTACAGACAGACAAATAGTTATAAATAAATAAATAAAAACATTCATTTATCTCTCTCACAAGGGTTAAAAACTTTACAAAGAATGAATAATACTAATACATAATATATAGTTAATATTATATACTGTATATAAAAGTGAAGTCTCAGGTCCCTTAGTGGGGTAAGGGGCAGATGCATTATTCATACATCTGTTTCACTGATCGATTTTCTTTAGGGACAAGTAGGTGATCAGCCTTCTATGTCCTACCAGACCGAGACATTTTTTTCTTCGTCTCTACCGGGAATCGAACCCAGGACCCCTCGACGATAGCTGAAGAGTTTGTTTGAGTGTTAAATTGAAATTATTTGACTGTCAGATAGTCCATTTATCGTGGGGCCATAAATTCCAAAAACACTAATTCCAAATAGGAGCAAAACAATGCGGATAAACCGCGGGGCACGGCTAGCTATGTAATAAAAATAGATATTTTGTTTTTTTTTTTTTCAATTACCCTATATATAAATTAAACACGATATAAAATTCTATTCTGATTCTATAAAAAAGTCAATTAGTATACAATATATTTATTAACTTACATCTTCAGCGACACCATTCATGGAATAACCGCAGGGATCGAACAGGTAGTCGTCGATCACCATCCCCGGGATTATCTGGTCGATGCCTGACGCCTGTAATTTACATTAAACATTATTACACATTTCATTAATTTTATTTGTCTCGGATAAGTGTGCGTTCACCTTTACAAAAACACGAATCTAATTTTCCTTGCTAATGGTAAGTGGGCAAAAGCAGTGGTAGCTCAGTGGTTAACCTCGGACTTCAAATCGATAAGTCGGGGGTTCCAATTTTGAGGCCGGGCGCGCGAGTAAACAGGAAATAAATAGATTTTTCAATTTATCTGCGCATGTTATAACATCAGTCATCACCACTGTTCGAACGGTGAAGGAAAACATCATGAGGAAATCGACATGGGAACATATATGGGCTGATGATGATGATTTAGATGAGGATGATTCAGATGATGATGATGATGATGATGAATGGTAAGTGTAAATAGTAAATACTCACTCTAGTGGCGTGGTGTGCGGTGGGCGAGCACTTGCGCGTGAAGATGTCCATGACGCGCGGGTCGAGGTCGGACATGAGCAGCTCGATGGTCTGGTCGGGCTCCGCCCCCGCGCACGGGACCGCCTCGCGGACCTCGCCCTCCTGCTCTAGGGCTGCCACCGTGCCTAGAGGATCAAGGATATTTTAAATGAATATTAATTATATTTAAAGTTTCCTTATGTTTATACTACTTGCTTTTACTGCCCGCTTCAACCTCATGTCCAAATATAGAGTAATAGCGTCATCTATTGGACTGTTTATGATTGAAATACGCATCAATCATATCACAATTTCCCCCCTTCGCGCTGCGGCGTGTAAAAAAAAAGAAAAAAAAATACGTTCAATTATTCTCATTCCAAATTTGAAATAAAGGCATTGTTGAACACTAAAATTCGTAAAAGTTCAACAAGAATTTTTTGTAAACATTTTTGAAGTGAAAACTTCTTTAGCGGCGTTGAGCACTTTTTCTGTAATGGGTATAAAATCTTAAACTCGCGTCAGGACACGTGACCTGATCGAAAAAGCGTAAGACGGATAGGTACCATTCCAAAATATCAAACATGCTCAACGTTAATAATCAAGTTTTCACTTCTGCCGGCACTCCCGGAGTGCAACCCGTCTTTTTTTTTAATATCCCATGCCAGCAGGTGTAACATTCTGATTCGATGAATGCGCAAAATTTTAAGAACGAATAGCACAAATTTTTAAAAATTCGAGGATGATAATATAAAATATCTCACCTTCCAGCGGCAGCAATGTGTACAGATACCAGCAGTCCTTCTCTGGACCCATGATGTAGGCGCGGCCGTCGCCGAAGAAAGAGTCCAGCAGTTCTACCTGCAATAACAACACAATTTACACTTTTAAAATTATATTATAAAGAGTAAAGACTAATATGGTTTTTTATCTATACTATCTATACTAATATTATAAAGCTGAAGAGTTTGTTTGTTTGAACGCACTAATCGCTATCAAACACCGAAAGAATTTTTCAAATCGGACCAGTAGTTCTTGAGATTAGCGCGTTCAAACAAACAAACTCTTCAGCTTTATAATCCATACTTAATATTATAAATGCGAAAGTAACTCTGTCTGTCTGTCTGTTACTCAATCACGCCTTAACTACTGAACCAATTTGCATGAAATTTGGTATAGAGATATTTTGATACCCGAGAAAGGACATAGGATAGGTTTTATCCCGGAAATCCTACGGGAACGGGTTTTTCTTTGAAAACGCGGGCGAAGCCGCGGGCGGAAAGCTAGTATTAGTATAAATTTTACATAGGTAACTCTTTTAAACACGAGTATCTAAAGAAAACTATTGTTTATTTATTGCTCTCAAAGCAATCAGTAGCGTAAACAACTTTTTATTATATCTTTAAAGGTTGTCAAAACACCTATAAAAATACTAATGCTCTGATTTAAATACGTTTATCAGTTTACCTATGATTTAAACTATGATTGCCCCGCATTAATCTTTCCTAAAAAATATTACACTTCCTCCCCTACTGGACTTTTGTCTTTCTTTATTACACCATACAGCAAACTCTAACCCCATAAACAATAAAGAACATTCAATAGATACTATCTACCCGGAAAAATGTTGAAGAAAATTAGCTATAGATCAACTCGCCAAGCGAATTTGAACTGTATCTCTTGCGAATAAGAATCGAGATACAAATTCTAAATTTTTTGTTTATCACACACGTTCCGGAAAGTCATCAGAATGATATGAACAATATGTCTCATTCAAGATTTCTTGGTATCAAATGTCATCAATGTATAACATTTATTTGATATGGGTGTCGAATGAGTTGTAAAACACTTTATTAAATTATAATAGAGCTATTGTTTCAATATTATGATATCAAATGACAACTACATTGTAACCTTTTTATGATAATTAGAGACATTTTTGAAAATAAACATGTTGGATAAATGTTTCTTCAAATAAATCTGTGAAATTCTTCATATAAAAAAAATGTAGTGCTGTTGTTGTCTTGTAAGCAGTTATTTATTTAACTAATAGTTCTGTTAAAGTGTTCAATCGATTTTTAATTTTTTTATATAGTTTCAGTATGCAATTTGATCACCTTTGTTAAAACAATCACACATCCAAAATCAAAATAAACATTTATTTATGCAATTAGACTTCTTCTAGAAGCACTTTTGAATCGCCATTACATATTTTTAACAGTTACCACTATTTTATAGCTAAAGAGAAATTATTACATAATAAAATAAAATAAATAAATAAATATTATAGGACATTATTACACAAATCGACCTAGTCCCACAGTAAGCTCAATTAAGGCTTGTGTTGTGGGTACTAGGCGACGATAAATATAATATTTAATAAATACATATATAGATAATAACACCCAGACCCAAGAACAAATAATTGAGTTCAACACACAAATATTTGCCCTGACCGGGGATCGAACCCGGGACCGTCGGCTCAGTAGGCAGTTACCTACTTTACCACTGCGCCAACCGCGTCGTCAATAATAAGGAAAATGTATTTGATTTTAATGGATACAATCTTTCCGACATATAAAGTGGGGAAAAACTATATTCAAGATTAATTATTACGAGGAAACTTGATATCCTTTACAAATTGCTTTGTGACAATAATTGACAATTAGTTTTATAATAATTGTATGTTATATTTTGTTACTTGCTTCTTTATTATGTTCTTAGTACATATTTTAATATTTACTATCTGTGCCCCGCGGTTTCACCTGCATTGCTCCGTTCTTGTTGGTCTTAGCGTAATGATATATAGCCTTTATCCTTCCTCGATAAATGGGCTATCTAACACCGATAGAATTTTTCAAATCGGACCAGTAGTTCCTGAGATTAGCGCGATCAAACAAACAAACTCTTCATCTTTATAATATTAGTATAGATGACCTTTAATATATTATTATATTGAAAATATATGTTTATTTATTTCAGTAATTAATATCCATTTATGTACTTGGAATTACTATTTATCAAGATGCTTTACCTATTACCTTACTGAATTTATTTCGGCAAAACCTATCAGTATGTTTTCTAAAGGTATCATAGCTTTCAGATTAATATAAGCTTCATCAAGTAGCATTATCTATGAAAATACGTTTAAAAATGAACCGTAAACAATCGATTGCTATTCAGTACTATTTTATGATTAAACAAGATTGTTCCTCTTACATTGTTCTCATCGGTAAGCTTGATATTGCAATAATACAGCAGCTTGCGTTTTGATAAACATCCCCTGGGTTTGTAATTACCATGTTCAATAATAGGAATCAAGTGATAAACAGACATAAAGATACACATATTTTTTTATGTGTTTTTTCTTCAATCTTAATCTTAATCTTAATACTATTATAAAGGCGAAAGTTTGTAAGGATGTATGGATGTATGGATGTATGGATGTTTGTTACTCTGTCACGTAAAAACTACTGAACCGATTACAATGAAATTTAGCACACATATAGAGGGTAACTTGGATTAACACATAGGATAGTTTTTATCCCGGAAATCCCATGGGAACGGGAACTATGCGGGTTTTCCTTTGCAAACGCGGGCGAAGCCGCGGGCGGAAATCTAGTATTCAAATAATATTAGACCACTAACGCCTGATGGCCAAAGGCCAGTTCTACAATGGTGCATGCCTGCCTAGTAAATTTTTATTTACAAATGTAAACAAACCCTAAAATTTGACCACGTAATATTTATTTCTAATTATTATGTTGCATTAACACATGTGTGCGGAAACTTAACAGCGAGGCGAATAACGAACACGCATAATAATATGTAAATAATTTGGAAAATCCAAAAGTGCACGCCTCATAATTTTTTTTTAATAAATATTTATTAATTATTATTTTTGTTTATTTAATAACAATTAAACCACATCGAATCAGACCCTGAAAAATGAAAGGGTTCTATTCCTGAGCATACTCAAGCGTAAGAGAAAAAAAAAGACTCGATTAGTAAAGTATTTCGGTCGCTATCGTGTTAACAAGAAAAGGGATCCGCACATACAGACACACGGACGTCCAAGACAGAACTTTTTTAAACTGTTTTTTAACTAGTTCAAATAACAAAAATGACATCAAAAATATCATGAACGTTAAAAATAGTGTTTTTTCTTAATATGTGTGTGTATGTATTATCTTACAAGTGCAATGTATGATACATAAAGACATTTTAACCCATTGACCACCGAGCGCCCCGATCGGGGCGCGACACAATAGATTATCTATTGTGTCTGTGATTCCGGGGACTGATGGATTAAGTTTGAAAAATCAGATGTTTTGCGCGAAGTGACAGTAGTACCCATAACCCACCTCAACGCTTCGCTTATGAGGCGTGCAATAGTGTACATACTCGCTATTCGCCTTTAGTTTCGCGTATTCGCGTCAAAGAGGTTTTTGTTTTCAAATGTGTGATGTGGTTCGCGACGACACTCTTATAATTATTATGTTTTGTCGAGTAACGATGGTCAGCACTCGAACGCCATGCATTTGAGGGGCGTGGTCTAGCCACACGATAAGAGCTTCACCTATAGAATATCTCACCTCAGAATCAAAGTTATCGTGCGGCTTCAACTGCGCCTCCGGTCTTGCGAACTCCCTTCGCGAGTAGAAGACATTCTGCACGCGCGTATGACCCGCGGTCTCGTACGCGAGCGCGAGCACTGCGCGCACGCAGCGGAGGGGCGTGGTCTTGCCGCACGTCTTCAATATCCAGCGCCTGTTCGATACGAACATGCTGCTCTCACTGGAACAATAGAAAACAAATATTGTACATTGCAGAACACTTTTTTTATAAATATTTTGGATAATGATTTTTTACGGATGCTTTGATCGGTTTTTAAAGTGAATCTTTATTACATCGTCTCAAACTCTTTGGTCTGTGTAGCGCATGTCGCGTGTATCGCGGCTGCCGAGTAGGTATACCTACTCGGCAGCCGACCGTCACGCGACATGCGCTTCACAAAGCAGTGTTCGGAACCGTTCAAACAGTTTCACTTTTACCGTGGTTTCATAAAACCAAACCACACAACATTTTTTATTTTTCCTACTAAGTACATATTTATTAATCCTATTTACCAAGGGGTAAAAAGAGCGAAGAATGGACACATACTTGAAGCTCATTTGTATACGTATCTTTTATTTATGACCCTCTTCCCTTTTGGTTGAAATGATGTTTTAAATGTGATCTAATCTACTGTACAGTATACTATTGAATTAAGCAGGTAACAATTTAAATTTTTTTAATAACAAATTGTTATTTTATTTGTTTAATCACAAAGAAACAATCGCTATCAAAAGTATAGTATTCAAGGGAGAGACAATAGAATAATATTTTAGTAAACATTTAACACACGTATTACTTGTTTTATCAATGTCTGTGACACGAATATCTATAGCTAATTATAATCCATTTGTCATGTCCATATTTGCAATATCATTAGGGAAGTGGGATTATGAGGTTACTGGACAAAGCACCTATACCCATTGACCCACTTCTGATAATATATTAGAACAGCGTTTAGGGATACATGAGCTATATTGTGTAACTTAAAAGCTTACAATTTTTCAAAAGAAATATCTACTATAGTTATACACTCGTGAGCAAAAAAATCGACTCAGGACGCACGCTCGCGGTTAAAAGTCTGTAGCAAAAAATCTGAAGCTTTTATTCTATTTCTGACTATAACATCTCAAAGCGGTTAGTTTTAGCTTTAAAATGTGTGGTCTACTTTGGTTTTTTTAATTTATTTTTGGTAATTATATTATACTAGCTTCCGCTCGCGACTCCGTCCGCGCGGATTTCGGTCTTCGCGTGGATGGTTTATTTCTCCATTTTGAGTAACTCTGACAATAACATCTTATAAATATCTATTGGACTCAAATACGGCTAGGCCTATAATAATACCCAACGTGTGTTCGCGGTTCTACAGAACAACGTCTATGGATAAAACATAAAAATCAAGATTATTTTTTTTCTTCGAATTTTTTCAGGATAAAAAGTATCCTATTTTACGCCCAGGATAATAAGGTATAATTATACCAAGTTTCATCGAAATCGAACCGTTAGTTTTCACGTGATGTCTTCACATACAGACAGACAGACAGATAGACAAAAAATTTTTTAATCACATATTTGGGTTTGGTATCGATCCAGTAACACCCCCTGCTATTTATTTTTTCAATATTTTCAATGTACAGAATTGACCCTTCTACAGATTTATTATATGTATAGATTAGCTGGATCCAGCGCCTTCACTCATAAAAAGTATCCTCAATGCTAATCTAGACTATAATATATCCATGTAGCTTTTATCCAGCTCTGATCAGCTGTTTTAGTGTGAAAGAGTGACAAACATCCATTACACACATTGTATTTAACTGAAATTGAGTTTTTTGAGGATGAAGTTACTGTTTGCCAATTTTATATCGTTACATATTTGTAACATTTTGTAACTTTAAGATGATAGCATAATATAGTTCGATGTCCTATTTGTTACACACACTTGTAATGTGCGTGCGAATATATCAATAAAAGAACTAAATTATTGAACCAAATAATTAAATTTTCTACAGTGAATAAAATCCATTCCTAAACCCACTAAAACCATGAATTTAACTTACGGCGGGGGCACACGATGCGTTGCGGCGCCGCACCGCAAAGATTTCACCGTGTCAGTGGGCACACGAGCGGTGCGGCGCCGTAACGTTGTTTTGTCGCAGCGGCGCCGTAGCAGCGTTGCACAGCGTCAGCGTTCAGCGTCCTTCCTTGTGACGCAAAACAACTGAGCGGTGCCGCTCCGACGTCGCACCGCATTCACCCCTCCCCGCCTCGTCTTGGTGGTTACAAGTCCGGTGCGGCGCCGGAGCGCATCGTGTGACATGCCACAGATATTTCTATGTAAGACGACGCAGCGACACCGCTCCGGCGCCGGACCGCCGCCGCAACGCATCGTGTGCCCCCGCCGTAAAAGATGTCAATAAATTCTCGGAATTAATACTAGCTATCTAAACTGTACAAACACTCTTATGTTTGCACATGGATCTAGATAAAACTATGTTTACCTTACATGGCAGACTCATTGATGAAAAACATCTACAAATGAGATGAAACCACGTTAGTATTAACTGTTTCATTTAAGACGATACACAAAAAAAATCCACTGCTTGGCGGGCGGAGTCTAATAGCTCACTATCGCGAACGCGGGTGTGCGCGAAGTCATTCTTGCAAACTCGCCGCGCTGCCGCTGGCCGACTCGGGACAAACATGTATGGAGTCGTCATACAGTTATAATATTGTTATACATTTATTTAATTGTTGATTTATTGGTTTTATTTTCTTGCTTATAAACAAATAATCTTCTTTTTAACAACTTCTTAGACATTATTAATAATAATTATTATTTAGTAATGTTTACGTTATTACAAAATAATACAGGTTATAATAGGTGCGGTCGGAATGATATTTTTTTAAATAGAAAAATTGTTTTAAAAAAAACACAAAATATATTGACGCATGTATTTATTTTTTGCGCATTATAATTGTAATTATTCATTACAAATAATCAAAATAAAACAGCCAGAACAAAGTTAGGCCCTGGTAGGGAAGGTAGGCAGGTACAGCAATGTGAGACGAACACTGGCTTATTTATACCAATAATAATGTATTATAAACATTAAATTAAGTTTACAACAAAAATACATAATATTAGCTAATGTGAAAACGAATCAACCAATCATCCCACAACAATGAAATGTGCACACAAATATTCATCCAAATCGGTTCATGTGATTAGGAGGAGTGACTGCAGCGCCATCTTCCGGGCCCCATTGTGTTTCCAGATCACCCAGGAACTAAATTTAATATACTTACACAAAATTTATCGAAATGAAAACTCACATTACTATGTAAATATGAATATAAACCTGTTTTAGTACTAAGCAATTTCCCGCACAGGTGTAGTAAGTATAAATGAAATAAATATCAACATCAAATTCTTTACACAACATACTTATCTACCACCTACGAATAAATGTAATTCTTGAAATTTTTTCGTATTTTTTTAAATATAATACTACTCCAATGAGCTCCTGTTCCATATTACATCCACCATACTTCCACTAAGTTCACCATGATTTTTTATTTCTTTGCACTTTGTTGCTTTTTGCTAAAAATGGAATCATGCGATAAAAAAAAGTAGAGCGTTGATAACATACATTTTTGACTGAATAAAGGTACTTACGAAGGAGTGGGTTCACATTGTGAACAATCAGTGGGTTTATTTTCCTTCTGGATTCCGGATTTCTGAAAAGATTATCTATGCTATAAATGAAAAAATCTTACACATTCGTTATGTACTTAAAACAGGGGTACATATCAAACATCGTCTATAATACAATTATCATCAAATTTAAAATAAAACCAACTTACTTCATTAATTTGTTCCAATTGTAAGCATTCTTTTTCCTCCAACCTTTATGTTTCTTCTTCTTATTTTCTTTATTGTCCCCATTTGTCTTATCGTGTTGTCACCCTTTGTTACGATTGCGCGAGCGACACAAGTTCCCCGTGTGACGGCCGTAGCGGGAATGACTCGTGCAGCGATCGGGGTAGGAAGGTACAGGGCGGCTCTCGCTATATTGGCTGGTCGCGCGCTAATTTCAAGTATTTCTTGTTTATTTCAAAACCATCGCATATTTCAAAATTCTAAATCGGTAGACGTATAGGTTGTATATTTTATAGTTAATATCCAAAAAGTCGTAACTTTACGTTTGTTATTTTGTAGATGCCAGAGATTAAAAAAAAATAACAATGACAACTTTGTATTTTTTTTCTATCGAGAAAATATCATGGAATCATGTTTCTAAAACGGTAGACGTATTGTGTTACTATTGAACTTTCTTGTCAAGAATTTTCATCACGACAACTTTAATAATATAAAAATTACGAAGGTTTAAAAAGGACCGTAAATGTTAGAAAAATTAATTCATCACCTTTGCGTATTGCGGCAAGTTCTAACTGAACTTATTATCACTTTCTTTAACTTGAAGGAAACTGTATAATGAAAGAGGAGGATACGAGAACAAAGCATTAGTTTTTTAGGGTTCCGTAGCCAAAATGGCAAAAACGGAACCCTTATAGTTTCGTCATGTCCGTCTGTCCGTCTGTCCGTCTGTCCGTCTGTCACAGCCGATTTACTCGGAAACTATAAGTACTACAGTGATGAAATTTGATGGGAATATGTGTTGTATGAACCGCTACAAAAATATGACACTAAATAGTAAAAAAAAGAATTGGGGGTGGGGCCCCCCATACATGTAACTGAGGGATGAAATTTTTTTTTTCGATGTACATACCCGTGTGGGGTATCAATGGAAAGGTCTTTTAAAATGATATAAAGTTTTCTAAAAAACATTTTTCTTAAAGTGAACGGTTTTTGAGATATCAGCTCTCAAAGTCGTAAAAAGTATGTCCCCCCCCCTCTATTTTTATAACTACGGGGTATAAAATTCTAAAAAAAATAGAGGTGATGCATGCTAATTAACTCTTTCAACGATTTTTGGTTTGATCAAAGTATCTCTTATAGTTTTTGAGATAGGTTGATTTAACTGTAATTTATTATATTTGCTGCTACGGAACCCTTTGTGCGCGAGCCCGACTCGCACTTGGCCGGTTTTATTTTTATATATCCTGAGAATCAGTCAGACAGCTTACAGTTTAAAATAGGATAAACTAAATCATAGCTAGATGCCTATAATTGAACTAACGGAATAACATCTTCATATAAAGCTTTCCGCCCGCGGATTCGCCCGCTTTGTCTTAAACCCAATAACTTGGATACTTAAATCATCCTCTTCAATCACTCGATCTATTAAAAAAAACCGCATCAAAATCAGTTGCTTAGTTTTACAGATTTAAGCATACATAGGGACAGAGAAAGCGACTTTGTTTTATACTGTGTAATCCAGGACATCCTCATACTTTTCAGTTGTCATCAAAGTAACCTCTGCAAGCTGAAATCATATCGAAACCCCACAGTCACCCCCAGTTGTAAACAACGAATGTACTGCGTCACAACACGGCACCGCGCAGGCGCTGATCGATATCATTGTAACCTACGCTTACACCTGTCTATCAGACCTGTGATTTAGGTACTCGTTTTACATTGGCTGAGGTATATTTAGGTATCGGTCAAGAATAACGCTTATGTAGAGAAAAATCTGATTATACCACCGTTCCGTCACGATTCTGAGGCGAGGACTACCAAACTGCCTTCTTGACACTCCTCAAACTTTATTTACGAAATTTCTATTTTATATTGCCTGTCTAAAACCCCGAAAATTTTGTCCCATGTAATCTGGTTAATAATCTCATAAGCCCAGAGCAACTGGTACCATGGAATACATTTGAAAGATACAATGTCTACCGAATAGCTCGTCTGTCTATTTTTGCGTTATGATTAATAACCAAAAGAGTTCCGTGCCAAACTTGAACTATGAGATATCAGCAGGTGCATGTATTCAAAGCATGCCCATAATATATACCAGAATTCGTACTATTTAGAGAATTGTGATCATTAATAGGAAATCCTGGATAAATTACTATCAAATTTAACGCTACATTGTCCCTAGAAAGTTCTATAGAAGGTGCATCCCGTACATCCCTATCTAGCTCAAGAAACTCGGTCATAGCTCTACCAATCGAGCGTGTAATCGTATCAGGCCAATTTGCCTGGACAGAAAGCGAACCCAGCAATTTCCCGTATTGAATATTCCGAACTGATTTTGATACATTAGTTCTTATACAGAAGTTAATAATGCATTGACTACGCGACTCGTGTTCGCATGTATTTATAAATCATGCACGTTCTATTATGATGGCTGGTGTATAATTAGAAATGTTTCCATTAGAGTAGCTTGTTCAGTAATATGTGTGAAGTTGTAAATTACGTTTGATCTATCGTCACGTTCAGATTTCAGACTTCATTCATACATGGATCAGAAGGATTAAATTATTTATGAATAGGAAACTCTTCTATCGAATCATCTTTTTAGATATGGAAGGAAGGCTATATAAGAATAATATTTTCAAAGTACTTGTGCATTTAATCACGTTTAACATAGCAACAACATCATTACACCCTAATGATGTAGCCAGCAGATTTAAGGTAAGTAATAAGGTAATAACAAACAATAATAAAACAAGAATGAATAAAATATAATATGTGCGTGTAATTGCTAAATATTTCCCTATTTCTACCACGCGAGTGTAAGGAAGCGAGGAAACTGAAGGAACTCATGTTATTTATATTGGATTAGCGCATTATCAGGATATCCTAGGTAAATGAAAAGACAAAAAATTTATTGGCACTTGGTATGTAGTACAGTTAGCCAAAATCTGTTTGGATTGGTTAGGGGTCTCAAGAAGACTAATGACTTGAAAAATACATTAAAATTAACAAGCAGGAACGCATCAAATTATCTCTTAAATTAACTGATCAATACTAACGGCGCCACTTTTGTTCAAACGTGAACAATGTTACTTAAATGCAAATAATAAACATTTAAAACCACAACTGATTATTTAGAAGAATACAGAGCTAAGTAAATTAGTCATAATACCTTAAAGATAAAAAATGAATGAAATTAAGATTGAAAACAGTTTCAAAGTCAGGAACCTATAGGCTATAAATTCCAAGCGATCACCCCTTCGGTCTTATACAAACTATAGAGATTCAGCTTTGTCAATTGACACTATTGACCCAGAAACAGTTACATTGTCGCTTCTAGAAGGTCCCGATACCGTCAGAGCTTGAACCCATCAGGCTTTATTGACATTGATTGTTTGCACAAGTGGTGTTATGTAACAATCAACGATTCATTTATGTACGATTGTGATGGACGCTGATTACTGAACGCTGTTTTTATTTTATTTTAGATTGTGTTTATAGATAAAATTTGATTTCTTTCGAATTCAGAGTTCTAGATGTTAAGGTTTTGCTTATAACTTCGTCATTAAATTAAATTGCCTAAATTGAGAACAGTAATGGTTACAATTTAGAATGGTTATTTTGTAGGGACGAAATCTAAGTTCAAACTGTAACCGGGTTAAAAATATTTTATGAGCCTTAGTTAAAACACGAACGCAAGCTTACCAAAACGTGATAATAAATAATTTTCTTTTGCACAACAAAATACGGCTAAGATTCTTTCTAAATGAGACGAAAAGTATGATGTCATCATAATATATATTATTCTATCAATCAATTACATAAGCTTGTGGTAACTTCCCAAGCGTCTTGAATCTTATCTTAAAAAAAATGCTGTATCATATAAACTGCTACTGATTCATAATATTCTCTAATCTCTACCCACGGAAGTCACGTTTCCTACCATGTGGGGATCTTAGGAAGAAATTGGCAAGCCAGAATGTTTATTTATAATTATTGCAATGGCTGATTGTGACTAATACAGACAGGTCATAGACTGGTGCCTATTGGTATTGGAAGCTATAATGTAAATGTTTCTGCGGTGCAACGGTCATAAAATATAGCATTTAAAGAAGGTATAATTTGACACGATTTCAACCCACCATATCAATAGTTAACACCATGAAGTTCAATCAGATAATTGCTATATAGTTCAACTAGCTGTTCCCCGCGGTTTCACCCGCATTGCTCCGCTCCTGTTGGTCTTAGCGTGATGATATATAGCCTATAGCCTTCCTCGATAAATGAGCTATCTAACACCGAAAGAATTTTTCAAATCGGACCAGTAGTTCCCGAGATTAGCGCGTTCAAACAAACAAACAAACAAACTCTTCAGCTTTATAATATTAGTATAGATTACATAATATAACAGCTGATGAAAGAAGACCCGTATCATGGAGATTTTAGGATACCAATGGAAATTTTTATTTTCACAACCCATCAATCGCTTGACCAAACAGGTCTGGCCCATCAACAAAAACAAAAACATGCGGCGAAAAAATCACCCAGATAATAGATTACAAACATCAATGACCTCGGCTGTTAAACGCTTCAAGGTTGGCTATTCGAATGCTTCTATTGAATTTGATTCGGTTTCTTTTGGCTGTGTCGGTTCGTGTCTGGTATGCAAGTATGTCCAGTTTAATATATTCTACTTAGCGTTAGCACATCTTTTAGCATACAAAAATATCTTCGCTTCAAAGTCAATTAGTTCCTTAAATAAATTTAATACATAAATTAACTCTGACTCATAGAAAAAGGTATTGCTGGAACTTTAAAGGACAGGGTGACCAATTTCAATCTCTTGTCTCCTTTAATCTATTTTGAGATAAGATGTATGAGTAGTTTTAAGGCTTGAACCCATTACATTGTATTGGCAATTCTATTATGTATACCCAATAATGACGTTACATCATTGATTACCTAATCACGTACCTACTGTCCATAAATTGACGAAGCCTTGGTAATGCAAGCATTTCATGTTTTCCTTTTTTGTTATGGATCTCGGTTATTACCAAATAAAACTACAGATTCATATGGGTCGTCTTTATTTACGAGCGTTGCTTCTACATACTGCATGATAATATTGTTTCGTATTACAATAATTTACACATTGGTTTTATAGATTGGTCGAATAAATGTTTCCATGGCAAAACATGCGGTATGAGTTATGACGGAGAGAAATCATATAAATTATAATGAAGTCGAATTTCTACCATCTATTACCAAACAATATTATAAAAAGTAAAGGTTTGATCGTTTTGCTCAAAATCTATTGAACCGATTTAAAAAATTACACTAGCAGAAAACTGAGTGATACAGGCTATATTTTTATTTTAATCGTGGGCGATATTTTTTAGCAGAACGGACCTAACTTACAACAAATCCTATAACGAAGCGGCTGAAGCGAAATTCTCGTTGCGAACTCATTCACCTTGGCAGAGCTGAGCTACGGATAAGGTGTGAATTTCAAGGCACGAGTTACACGATTGTTTCGTAGCCGATGTGTCTAGTCAGTTTTGCTTCAATAGAAATTATGTAAATTGAGATTATTGTACGAATTCCAATTGAATTTCGTATTGGAGTTATTAGAGATGGGCAATGTCTTGTCTGGCAAGGCGTATAAGGGTTTAATTTTGAAAATTTGGTTATATGGCTGTCCCTACTAGATTATGTATTTAAGAACACGATGTTAAGGACGACAAAAGTCTTAGCCAATAACGATTTCGCAATAACCTTTTAGGATGTGCTTTAAAATTAACAAAATCTTATCAAATAAATAATTCATGATTAAGCTAGATAAATATGGAACACACATGGCGCAATTTCGCACCTATTTTGTTCCAACCAACCTATCTTCGCATCTACATACAACTTTATATTCGTGAACACGAGGCACGTGAGTGAGACGTGTCTATTTCGCAGTTTCGTATATCTACAAAGTCCTATACCACATAAATCCAGACCATTGTGGTCGTCCTCCGCGCATGCGCGCACTCCACCTTGACCTTACCCTAGCTACTTAGCCGCAGGGTTGAAATCGTCGAGACGATGGTGCCCATTCTCGAATACAGAATTTCGCTGACGGGCCTGGAGAGGTTTATTTTTAGACGCGAAGTTTGGGTCTACGCAATTTGTGAGGGTTGCCGGTTCATGAAATGTTACAAATTGTTACCATTACAATGTTAATGCTAATGTCGTGTTTTAACAATGTATTTGTGGTATTGGCTAGAATTTAACATAATAGTTAATAAATTTTACTAGTTAAACTGGGTTTGCGGTGTATCATGGCGACCCACCACAAACTTCAATTAGGGTTTATTTATTAGCCTAAAAACACTGTATGTATTTCATAGTGCTGGTTTAAGCAGGTAAAAAATTAAAATTCTAAAGCATTTTTCTCATATTGCGGCAATTTATCTTCTCATCCAAAACTTTAATTCATTATACAACTTTGTAATAAAGTGTGAAAGTATAGTCAATACCAATACACAAGTCGCCTCAGAGCCTAAGAGACGTAAATCTTGGACGCAGCTGTACTGTACACGTGCTCTCCACTATTCAAGAGGCTACTGCACTCAGACGAAACAATTTCACATCTCAGTACTTTTTACATGATAACTAGACACCTGACCCCTAGATACCTCAGAGCTGAAGGCGAGTTCAGTCCAGTCATTCATCATTTCGTACAGTCGCGTAAACAAGATCAACGACCCTTTATCATTGACCGATCGGCTGACGTGTTCATCGTCATAATTATATAATGCATTACGCGCTTGAACATCTTCCAGGGAACATAAATAGCGTGGTACCTGCTACATCATCGTGTGTACAGCAGCTGCGGTACTGCGCGACTGTACATTTATTACGTCCAATTTAGTGCAATGATAAATGACGTTGAGTGTACTTTATGGCCAATGTGTTCTTTGCAAAACGTTTGCGTCAATTGTTTTTACAGAATACGTCGTTGAGGATGAGGTCTAGTACTACTGTACTCAGATCAAGCAAATAAACTTGGAGATGTTTCTTAAGTGTCTTTTTAGTTTAAAGGACTAAGTTGTATTTTAAAGTCTCAAACCTATATAAAGACCAGAGAAATAGTTAACTCGTTTCCGAAGAATTGGTGAAAATAAGAAACACATTGGATAGGATTGAGTACCTATTCCTATAATTTTTGAAGTGAAACTTCTTTATCGGGGTTGGGCAAAAATTTAGTGTAACATTTTTGCGTTACACCGTACGCGTGACATTTTTGCGTTACGCCATACACTCGTGACATTTTTAAGGTCATAAAGAAGTTTCACTTCTTACGTGTGTACTCTAGTGCACGCATACATTTTTTTTTTACATAAAATATCTGAACAGAATATGAGGTAAGATGAAAGTCACTGCGCTGCATCACGAATTTATTAAAAGCACAAAAACTATAAGTATAAATTCATAAAAAAGCAGCTCCAAAAATAAATGTAATCAGTGCCAAGCGTTTTTCTGTATTCTACGTAAATTGTTGTGTTTTGGTTGTAGCTGTGTGTAATTCGTGGGATAAATTGAGTACTGTGACGTCATAGTACTGAGTACTTACGATTACATATTATATGGATATGCTTATGTAACGTGTAATAAATTATTTTATTCGTCATTTTATGTGTTCTTCTATTTCCGTGTAATGAAGCAATGAAAATCTAATACTCCGATGGGTTTTCTTAATAACATGGTTCTTTACTCCTTTTTGTGCCTTCCAAACTTGACGCATCTTCAAACTATTACGTCATATTCGTTACAAACTTTGTTCTAGAACATTATGATAAAATGTGGGTTAAGTTGAACGATCTCCCATTTGAAGATAAAAAATTAAAATTGTTAAAAAACGCGATAAGGCGACTTTGAGAAAAAATTCTAGAAAAAGATAATGATGTTGATGACGTAACTGTCTTTATCTAAATTAATATGTAATTTTTACATTGAATTTTATCTATTTCAGAGTTCAATCAAATTAAAACATCAAGTAAGAACTTTGATTGTACTATTACAACAATCGATACTACGAAACCAAACAATAAACATTAAAAAAATATTGTAAGACTTATCATTATATCTTGAATAAAAGTCGTTATAATTTAAAATATCTAGCTCGTAAAGCCAAACAATAATATTGACTGCGTTGAAGCCAAAGTTATAGGTACTGCGACGAACGGTGACGTAGACGAGCGGACGCTAAATGTGGCTTCATTCAGTATTTTTAACTTTAATACTTTTTCATCAATCAAGCATCTATTCATTCATACTCTTGAACTAGTACTTGAGAACTCTCTTGCAGCCTTAGATAAGCTGTTCAAGTTTCAGCCTCTCATCGGGGTGATAACAATTATTTATTTGTTAATTATTGGCTTGTCTTAAAACATAATTGGTGAAAGGCCCTGGATACATGAATATCTTCTCCGAATTCTTTAATGGTTCATAATGCTATCATTATTTCAATTCAAAGGACACTATTCGCATTTCTCCTCACTTCCTTTACCTACCTAATTTTGATATCACCGTTGCATTTCTACATTTATTTTTTACAAATCCCTAGATTACTGGGACACCTGATTGACATTTTTTCCTCGATTCCTGATACGCATACGGGGCCTCCTGATCTTCATTATTCCTAACATTAGACTAAGGTATTTAAGTAAGGTATCTCCATAGTCCATACAATACCTTGGACTCCTGATCGTTATTATTCCTTACCATATTTCAAATCTCCTTACCTTCATGGTCAATCAACTATATCCCATCCTACACATGCACTAGCACACGTGTCTGCGCCACTGCCGTCTTATCGATACAAAATAGCGACCACGTGCCGGCTTGAGCGTCTAGCTCGTGTTAACTTGACCGTTGTTTACTAGAACTGGCGCATTGATCTCACTGTTTCTAAATGCGTCAAGTTCTTGTACTTGACGATATCTTTTCTAACAGTTATTGTGGTCATTTCATCGACTACGTTTACCTCTTGTTTAACATGAAAGTCATTCACCTAAATACGGTTTTGGTGTAAAATTAACAGGATAGGTGTCGTAAGGAAACTATGGATCATTGTGTTATCGGGCAATATTTATGTCATACGTACAAAGTTTGTTGGATGCATTTTTAAGTACGACAGTTATCAGATAGTGGAAATAATCTTATCGAAATTCTGTTCCTCTCGCAGTTTATTGAACATTTTCTGGTCTACTTAATTCTGATAGTCAATGCACATTCGGGAAGAAAGAAATCTATCAATATCCACGTGGGCCATAACTCATAAGCCATTTTTAAAATAGTTCCATAAATTGATACACTTCCGAAAAATAATTTCCTCAACTATCAAAACCATCACCTTCCTCACTTAAAACGGAACATTTAGCACCCAATCGTGGAAAACTAACTTTCCACTAACACTGGCAACTGGCAAGATGCCGTAGCCGTGTCACGTCACAGATCCGTCACGTTGGTAAACACTGCAGCGACCTTGTTACTGGAATTAGATTCTATTTATCTTATTTAAATTCGCGACGAACCGCTTTAGAACAATTTTATGGCTGTGCAAATTGTTGCTCTAAAATGGGAAAAATATATTGTGTGTAGATTTTGAGGGTTCTATCTTATGTAATTAATGATACAAATTATTTTTTTTATATTCCTTAAAATTTAAATGGTAAAAATCAAATCGTAAATAAGCGTAACGAGTGGACAATCAATATCTATAGGTAGTATATTCAAACCCCATAATCAAGAACCTATACAAGCAATAGAAAAAAGTCAGCAGACAATTGCTCTGATAAAATTAAGTCCCAATTGTTCAATCTAGACAGAGGAATTGTCTGGTTATTGACCTGCTTACAGCACTTTATTTTTGCCAATTTTTATCGCGATTCCTATAAACATCTTTAATGAAATTCTTTGAATCAGTCGCATTCTCATGCAATAAATGAGGAAGCTTATTTTCATTTATTTTACGAATGCCATCAACCATTTGGCTTGATATAGATAATATCTATAAAACTCATGATATGAAAACAGACTATATGTAACTAGGAACTACAAAATTAAATTGCTCGTCATTGCCAAATCAGATAATCTCGTCCTTGATTCCAATTTAATAGGATACCAAGTTATCTGCAAAATTGGCGTATCAAGGTGCCACTTATCATTGACCCTTATTTCGTGACATGGCAACAGCTCGTAGTAGTAAGTGATAATTGATAACCTAATAACCTTTCAATCAGTACCGATGACCATTCGGCGCGTGGACGATCAAAGTTTACTATCTACAATTTATCGAAGTAATGATGAAACTGTAGTAAAGCTGTAAAGATAAAACTGGAAAACGCGCATGAAGAATATCCATGCGTATCCTTAAATTAAAAGTAGTAAAACAATTAGTCAAGCTCAAGGGTCGTTATGTAATTAATTGACTACAAGATCGAGTGAAAAGTTACCAATTAAAAGATATAGACTTTTGATACAATTACATACTAGGAATCGATAGAAGAGTAAGAGGTTAGATGATTGGCCAATTTTAAATATTTTTTACAAGCCAGACATTTTCCTTAAACTAGATAATTTCTCATAATTGGTTGAGAATATCAGAGATTTGTTTGTAAACAACATATATTTAAATGTAGGTATGAGTAATTACTAATTCATAATAATTACTATATCAATGAGTAACTTCGGAAACAGACCGATCAATCACATTCACAAGAGTTTCATATTTCATACAATATTTAAATTTTTGAACAATGCATCCAATGAAGAGGAAACCATTATTTTCAAGTGCTTCAATGCTCTCTGACAAAACATCGAGAATCAAACATCATACAATTTTACAGTCGACGAAAAATTCGCTACAAAATATAAAAGCTTCCGCCAGTTCTGACAACAAAAATATATTTTTTTTCCTACAATTTTCCTTTTCAAGAACAGATTTGAAGAGTATCTCTACTCATTAAAAGCATTTTAGACATGAAAAAATACGGTAACACTTGGACAAGGAAAACACATTTAACATCATATTTAAACGGTAAAAATTAAACACGTAACTAAGCCCAATAACTAGTTATTACATAATTATTAGACGTAAATGAATGGTTAGTCATATCTATATATGAAGGTTAAATTAAAATCGTGGGTCACAAAGACCATATTATATAGAATTCGAACAGTATCTGAAAAGGGTTATCTAAAAATATATCACTTGACTTCTGGATTACCCCTTGCTATCGGCATCTTTATATCAATTTAACATTGTTTTGAAATACGGATAAAATAAAACCGTAGTAAATGATGAATGATAACCTGAAAATCTTGTCTTTCAGGATGTTCTTATCTTGTACAATGTACGCGAGCTCTTCGAAGGAAGAGTTTAAATTCTTAGAATAGGTACATAATATGTATGTTTATTTATTTTAACTCTTACAAAAATGTCAAGAAGATATTTATTTATTTGGAGAGCACTTATTAATTATTATCAAGTTATTCATAGAACCTATATTTTAAATGACTTGTTCAATAATTCATTCAAATAGTTCCTGCAGACGATAAAAAACCCGTAAAAACCACACAGCAGACTGTAGCTGTAACAAAAAAACTGCACAGCTGATTTGAGATTGGCACATACAGTGTGATCTGATTCACGGTCACCCCGAGTATTATACAGGTTTTCAAGGCGAAATACAATTTCGTAATAATGTATATTGTAATATGTATCTGAATATGTTGCAATGTAACAAATGAATAGAACGTTGGACTGAAAAGAAAAATGTAATCTTCCTAAAAGCAATGTTACCAGAAGACAATAAGATTTTCAGTTATGCGGTTTTTGTGTTTTATCATTATCTCTTTAATAAACAAAGAAACACTAGATACACGTATGCTTTATCACGCAACGGAAAAGATTAGTTATTTTTAAATGAATAATAATATAATTAATATAGCTATAGCTCCATTTTGTTGTATCATAATAATATGATTGTGGCAAAATTATATCAATTGATAAATTTCTTGTAGGTAACTTACTCATTAACCTTTCTCTTATAGGTACAATATGTATAATTATGAAACGCAATTGTGGCTGACTGACTCATCCATCAACGCACAGCCTAAACTACTGGATCAATTGAGCTGAAACTTGGCAAGCAGATAGCCTCTATGATGTAGGCATCCGCTAAAAAAGGATTTTGATAAATTCTACCCTAAGGGGATGAAAGTTTGTATCACGAAAATTTATTTTGACCACATGGGCGAAGCTGCGGGCAACAGCTATAGTAAATTGCAAAGTTTTATACATATTCTTTTTAACAGATTAAAAAATGCTGAACGTCAATAGATACATAGTACAATCATAAAAAAATGTGTACACATGTGTCTTCCTGACATTATGTAAACACAAATAAAGCTGATTAGTAAAAGACACGTTTCGTTTATTTGTCTGGACCTACATATACATGTAATATAATACCGGATGCGTTATGTAACAGGTAGTCTAATAATAATCTTTAGAGGATATAAAATGTATTAAATGTTGATCTAGACCTATAAATTCTTTTAAATGTTACTCGAAAAAATTACCTAAGGAAAATTTCGTTATTTTCAGTCAAGCTATTTCCAATATTCAGGAAGACGAAAAATTAATGCTGCGTAGGTACAGTATTGGTCAGTAAGGTACTTTTATCTATCTCACAGCCTAATAATTATTGAAGGAGAAGTTCTAAAATTTCTTAAATAAAATTAAATTAATTAATTACTTAAATAATAAAATATAGTATCTATACTTCTTAAATAAAGGTAGAGGTAGTAGTTAAGCATTTTTGTGATTTTTGTGTTCGGACTTCGGAAGTACGGTTCCGATCATGAAAATTATTTCCCTAACAGAAAGCTACACTGTTGACTAGACTTTCACATAACAGAAGTGACAAAGGCTATTCTAATATCCCAGGTCAACCTGAACGAAGCCGGGGCAAGCCCGTAGTCAAAAAAGGAATATATTATATACTCGTAAAAGGTCCGACATTTTGTATATAAATGAGTACATATAAATCTCCACTGCAAAAGCAGGCGTGCGTATCTCAGAGTCTTGTTACATTCATTGATTTTCCGTAAAACACCATTCAAATATAGCCCTTATTGCTCGGTTTTCACTATTTCCAGTGGAAAATAATCCTGAGCACTCCGAACTGGCTATGCACTTCACTGTAAAAGGTGCTCTTATTGATTTTGTACACCCGTTATTGAAAATTCATAAACGTGTTTCACCTATAGATGTTCTGTGTTTAGACAATATCCCTACTTCCCAGCTACTAATATCCCTACTAATATTATAAATGCGAAAGTAACTCTGTCTGTCTGTCTGTTACTCTTTCCCGCTTAAACCTCTCAACCGATTTTTATGAAACTTGGCACAGACAATCTTTAGACCCTGAGAAAGAACATAGGCTACCTTTTATCAAAACACTACGCGGGCGAGGCCGCGGGCGGAAGCTAGTTAAGAATAAACGAGTTAAATTTCGCGAGTTTTAGCTTTTGTCAATACATAAAGGTATTAACACCTAACGATGCCTCAAAATACATCTGAATAATTAAAACATGAATGCACGGATATAATATCTCATGGTGGCAGTACACATGGGCCCAACGTGTTGGGCCAACGGGTTGGGCCAACGTGTAGAGAGCTACTTGGCGGTATGTTGGCTTCATTAGCCTAGTTGGCGCCAATATTGGCAGGCCAACCGAATGTTGTCGGTTTTTTGTGCACACATCAAAGGATCTTGGCGCGCTCCGCAAACAGCGTTCACACGTTGGTGTCTTGTTCAGTTTGTTATTACGCGTCAGCGGAGACAGTATAGTTGCGCGTCAATTAAAATTTACGTTTAACCATATTCCGATAGCGATGGAGGCCCGAGGCGCCGATGTGGACAAGCAATGAGGTTTTACAATTCGTAGAATTGTATCGACATGAAGAATAATTTGGAATCCACGGCATGAACTACACAAAAATAAAAACCAATCTCAATAAATTCGATGTTTTATTTTCTATTTATTATATTATTCTAGATGTTTTTCTTATCTCACTTTCATACAATGCGATAAAAAAAAATGAATATATTTATAAAATGAGTAAAATAGTATTAAAAAGTTACTTATTCTTAAAAATTAAATAACAATATACAATGAGCAAGGTTTTGATCAAATTGTGCTTTATTACATAAATAATATTATCATTTAATATAATAATATTATATATAATCTTTAAAGTTTCGTTTAATAGGTAATTAAAATTAAATTAAGTGTAAAATGTACACATTTTGAACATTTGAAAAAATCTTAACATAATAATGTTTTATTTATACAGAAATAAAAAAAGGACAATAAAGATTGGAAAATGGTATCATCGCAGACGGCAGAGTACACTCATTGTTATTGATGCACATGTACGTAATAATTAAACGCACTGTATAAATAAATTGCCGCGGCTGCAAGAACTTCTACGGACTACGTCCATCCTTGAAGCGCCAATGCAGAATGATCAGTACACCAATGTGTGAACAGGATCCTTCATTTTTTCCCAACACGTTGGCCCAACGCCTTGGCCCCATGTGTACTGCCGCTATTATCTTAATTATTACTTACAGAGCACAACTGAGTTATCACACCAATATATCATCCATCGAATTACCCATTTGAGTACGAAAAATTTCGTCAAACATCTCAATAATGAGCGGTTTACTATGAACAGATTGTACCATCGCATCGCCTTATTAAAATCGTTAATTTATTGGCTGCATTCAAGTCAATGTTTACACTAGGTTTATCAATTAAGTTAATTTTAGAAACAAATTTTAATAAGTACCCACATGACTGATAAAATTGTACGAATTTCGATAATAATTCATAGACCTCAGGGCAGCGGTTATCAGCGAATATATCACGCGCTACGTTCATGAGTAATTGAGACACACACTCGTAAAATTATCAATGTTGCACGGATTTTAATGTAGACAATGACGTCTAATTCTTTACAGTTTAAGCGATAAACTCTGGCTTTACTTGTATGTACATAAACTACAATCGTTCTTTAGTCCTAAATCTTTTATTATAAATTTTCTTAATAAATCTATACTACTATTATAATGCTGAAGAGTTTGTTTGAACGCGCTAATCTCGGGAACTACTGGTCCGATTCGAAAAATTCTTTCGGTGATAGATATTAGATAGCCCATTTATCGGGGAAGGCTATAGGCTATATAATATCATCTCGCTGAGAATAACAGGTGCAGAGCACTGCGGGTAAAACCGCGGAGCACAGCTAGTTTTATTATATTCAACCATACTGCATTACTATGTAATCATTCAAGAATGCTTACACAATTGAGTACATGAAATTGTATAATATTTTATTGTATTGGTATTATAATTTATTTCATAGACCATTATTATGCAATATTATGTTGCAATTCTACAAACAATCTATTCATCTTAAATTACAATTGTAATGTAAAACCTTTTTTGTCTTCCTCAACTGTTAATTGTTCTTATCAAGATTTTTTAACAATGTTTTAAATCTTTTTTATAAATAGAATTTTGGAACAGTATTTAACTATAAGTAAAGTGTACTATTATAAATATGAGAATTACGGAACACTGTATATAAGTAAAATGTAATAATGTACTAATGAACTTACCTAAGTACATAAGCGTCAACTTGCTCGCTCTGGGTGAAAGAGATGATCTCACACCGCACTATCTTCAATACATTCTCCCATTGTTGGCTGCGGACAAAATAACAGTTTTAGAATATTTACAATTATTAAGCATACATCTTATATTACTAATTAAATATATCTACTATATAAAAATAACTCGGGTTTTCCTTCCTGATGCTATAACTCCAGAACGCACAAACCAATTTCCATGGTTTCGCATTTGTTGGAAAGGTCTGGTTGGAATAATTTGTAATGGGAATCTAATTTGATCACTACATTAAAATTATAATAAAACATTAAGTTATTGAGTGTCCCATTAGAATTTTATATTTTATAGGGTAGCAACATTGCAATAGAAATCACAAAAAATCCTGTATTAACTAAATAAACTTAGACATAAATATGAGAAACAAACATACAATTTCTCATTATTATAGGTAAGCTGGAGCATTATATGAGCATTATACATATAAATATTTTTATACATCAATACCTACTGTAACTTTTCCAAAAATCTTTAATGATTTATTTCCAAATATTTATTATGGAACAAGTATGGAACATTCACTTAAAAAGTAAGTTTTGTACAAAAACTCAAGACAATGCAGGTTCCTCAAAACCTGAAACCCGTTATAAGTTTGGGAAACAGGATTGGAAAGTTTTTCTACCCTGTCATAATATGAACCAGTTTTAATTCTTGGAAATTATTTAAAGTGACCCGTCATCTTTGAAAATTTATACAATTATGTACTTACAATAATTCTCAAGTTAAAAAATCAAATAGGTAGGTAAGTACTAAAATACTAATCTTCATCAAGCGTTTGAGTAGCTCTTGTAAGTTGCTACTACAAATACCTAACTAAAAAATTCAATTAATAATTAAAATATTGATATGTGATAAATCTAATAAGAAAACTGCTATGATATGAATAAATTTTAGGAGGTACTTAAATATTAAAAAAACGAACGTATTATAATAAAATTCAAATAAATGTCAAACGCATTTTTAGATCATTCGTAAAGTCAAATCGCGCGCTTCATTGAAACAATCAATCAAATTTCTGAAATTTACCGGCGTCTTACTGAAACAGCTGATTCTAGAACCTTCCCAAGCAAAAACATAGGAGTTAGGACTCTCTTTAACCTTGAATTACCTAACAAAAAAGAATCAAATTATGATTGCCCTATAAAACTGGATCCTTAACTTATTTCTTTGTAGGTACAGTACAATTATTTAATTTTATTTACGTAACTTAATTAAGTTTAGGTTATTTCAATAAAACGCCGGTAACCTCTCCGTTGCAATATTCTAATTGGTAATAACTAATAAATTAAAAGACGTTTTAATTATTATTTCTTAATAATTTAAAATTGTATATTTACCGTGTAATTTTTCTTAAGTCCGCATGCTTAACCGGTGTAAACCATATTTCAATTAACTTTTCGACACCCTCGAAGAACTGCTCATTATTATCACTATTAGATATTATTTCAGTTTCAGCCATGGCGAGGTTTTGTAATGTAGGGAGTTTTTATTTAATAAAATGTACAGAAAAATCTTCCACAGGAAAAAATATCACAACCACTACGGTAAAGCGTCGCAAGTCGACTGAAGAAAATGAAACAAAAGTATTGGCGAGGTGAGGGTGATAGAGAGAGAAAGCTTGACCTCTCTTTCCTTCAGAGCGAGCAAATTGTCGGCGACGGCGCGTATTTCAAACCGACATTTGGCGAATGGTCAAACATTCGTGCGCTCAATGGTTTTATACCGCCGCGTTATCAAGTAAAACTGTTTAGTTAACCCTATATGTATTGTATAATTTATTCATTATTCTACTACTTATGAATTAAATGAGTCATCAATGTTGTATCAATTAAGTTTACTCGAGTTTGGACACTTTATATGCAGCAATTTCACACAGATATCACATAATTTATTATGTAAACTGTAACAGAATCAACATCAAAGATGTATGCAAGAATGAAATGGTTATTTCGCAATATCTTTTACAAACATTTTTCATTTTACATATTATGTAGGTAATTTAGCTCATAATATTAAAATTAAACAACGAAAATTTTACATCATAGAAGAAACTAATAAGAATATTCAAAGTGATAATAAAAAATAAAAATAGTAAGTACATTTTTTTTTTATAGATTTATGCTGAATTTAAAACCCACTTTTTTGTGTGTGTGTAGTCATAATATCTAACAATTTTTACAAAGTTTAATCAAGGAGAAGGAAGGTTATCATGTTAAATGTAGATAATGTTTTTTCAAGAAATCAATATCTATTTATTTACATTAATTTGTGTACATTTAATCACAATTTAATAATAACTACAAGAACTCTATTTAATACAAAATTATATTGTCTTCAAGGTTATAGACACATCTTTATGTAATATTTTTTGAGAAATTTACACTTTAAATTTAAAAACATAATATGCTAACTGTATATTCTTTGTCATAAAACTTCAAAAGACGAAACAAGTTTATGTAAGTTGCTAGATTCAATTCTCTTCACAGGTTTAACTTTAGGCTTTATTACTGGTATGTGCGGCAACTCATCCTCGCGTTTCTCTTCCTGACAGAAATCCTCTATATTTGGTTCTAGATCCTTCTTCACCACATTAGTTCTTACTTTCTTTTCTTTCTTATTTTTTGAGGAGGCAACATCAGCGTTGAGTTCCACTAAGTTTTTGTATATCCTGTCATTGAAGTGGAAGTTTAATTTTTTTGTCACCTGAAAAAATAAATATATTAATTATTATAGGTGGCGATGATGAGGTATCAAGACTCTGACTATTAATTTTCCAAACTTGCTCATAAAGTAGCTGATAGATAATTTATTTTACCACTTCAAGACTTGTATAATATTGTCAGTTTCACAAACAGATAAACTAAACTGAACTGTAAAGAAATTGTGAAACCACATATAAAATAATTAGTTCATTTCTTTCTAAAACATAGGTAGAAAGTATTAGGAAGGAAGGAAGCTTACATTATGTATTTTTGTCTATCAATATGTATGGACTACCTTCTTATAGCAATAGTTACCTGATATTGGTAACCTTCATAGAGGTAGGTATAATACAAAAATGGTTCAAGTAAGTTTTTTGAACTGACAGTAAACAGAAAATAGCATAGATAGGAATATAGACCAAATAATTAATAATAATGAATACTTTACTTTACTACTAAGTTGGGCTTTATCTAGATTCAAGTCATCAAGTTTATTTGCCCTCGGTAATGCGTTTTTGGCGTCAGTTAAGTAATTTGCCAAAACTTCACTCGAACACAATGTGGGTTTATCAAGTTCTTGATCTATAGGTTTAATTAAATGCACTGCACTAGATTTCGATGATCCCGCAACATCATGAACAACTTTGTGGTTGTTTTTTACTTTTTGTTCGCAGTTTCGGACAAAAGTTTTCCTAACTTTTGGATCCGCGCCGGCTTTCTTCATTACCAGGTACAAACTAACCAATGCTGCAATTTAAACCATGAAAAAATATAATCGTTTTCATAATACAAAACTATGGGTTGTAAACATATTGTTTTAAAAGCATAAATATAACATTTTAAATTAACCGCTGGCTGTTGTGCTTAAATTATGTCAAAACCACGTCAAAACAAAAATGTCAATTGTCAATTAAGTCTTGATATGTCAAAGAAGGCGCACAGATGACAAAGAAGATGACAGATTAAAAAAAATTAATATTATTTTTATACATAACGTTAACGTCACAGACATGTATCAAGATAGACTAAGCGAGTGTATGTACTTCCCGTGTCCAAACTAAGATTATGAAACTTACTTCACGCTGGCCTACACTCAGTCCGCGCTTGCAGTTCGCCAAGGAAAGACGTGAAGCTGAATAAAGTAAAATGCCGAATTACGCCGTTATAAACTGTAGAAACTCCACAGCTGTGAGTGGCCGAGTTAGCAGAGATGTTTCCTTCCACCAGTAAGTAATTTTCTAATCAGAATATGCACTATTTATTTTAAAATCAAATAAAGAATATCTGTGGAAAGCGATCGTGACAAACACGGATACCAAATCATACGAAATGATTCGGAATACATTGCGGCTTTTACTTGGCACGGTAAAGATCGAGTCGTATGATAACAAGCAATGAATAGCGTCTTCTCATTTTTCTGTCCAATTTTGTGGTTAGTGATGTTCATTTGATGCAACAGTTCTCGATTCTAATCGATTTTATAATCGAACAGAAAAATGATAATTTGAAGGAGCAATTTTTCAGAAAAAAGGCATAGATTTTTTTTGTCATTTAATACGACTTGACCTAGAACTTTTAAGTATTTTAATACAAAGGTACTAAAAATAAATATTATGACATCGACGCCATTAGTTAAAGTGTCATCTTGGGAGTTTTTTAAGAAAACTCCTTATTGCTTAGACTATGTTTGTTTTTTCAGTTTTCCAAGTAACCCGAACATAAAAGAAAAATGGATTGATGCAACGGGACATAAAGATTGATTGATTGACAGTTTCATTACTTTCTTTCGATGGCCTCTCTAGTACGTAGTACACGGTAACTCAATGGGCATATGTAAGAAAAAGCTAAAACACATTAGTTTACTTGTTAGAATATTAAAAGGTTTATAAATTTATTTTATCATTCCTCTGTCTATGGTAATTATCATTTTTCTGTCTTGAATCGATTTAGTAATCGATTACGATTCATTTATTTAATTACCTCTTAGACATAGATCTAGTTTGATCTGATTTCTTTCGATTTACTTCGATGGGATAGGACGATACTAGAATCGCCGCGCGAGTGGCGTCCTAATCGATTTAGCGTAAAATGAAATTACCATCACTAAAAAGCGCTCGTGACGTCATAACGCGTCAAGGTCAGTACAAAAAATATGACACGCTTGGTTTTCATACAGATCGCGGTAGGTACTTGCGTAGTCTATCTATGTCTGTGGTTAACGTTAAGTCGAATACATAACGTAAGATTTAAAGTAAGTTTTAAAATTAATAATATTATTGAATATTCGATATAATTCAATAGATGTCAACCAATTTTTTTACTTTTTAACCCCAAGGGTAAAAGCCCTATTTCGAATGGCTCAAATTGGAGTCGATTTTATATTTTTTATACCATTTTACTACGCCAAACAGTGTTTGTTTACTCGCTGAGTGTTCTGATTGACTAATAAAGGTTAGTCGACCAATCAAAATGTTCGGAGTCGACAGGAGTCGAAGTAAAATTTATTGAAGTGAAACTTCTTTATCGGGGTTGGAAAAAAATTTAGTGTAACACTTTTTCGTTACGCGCCATCTTGTTTTTTATATATTTTTTATACATTCATTTCATTTCATTTCATATTACAAAATTGTAATTAAACCAAAAAAAATGTCACTTTTAAGCGTTCTGGCGGTACTCTCGACTAAGAGCTAGCGCGCACGAGCAACTTTGTCTCCGCAACTATTTTGTCTCTCCCATCAATTTGTATGGGGAGTTGCGTCGCTACGTGCGCGCACTTTCATACTAGCCCATAGGTGGGAGAGACAAAATAGTTGCGGAGACAAAAAAGTTGCGGAGACAAAGTTGCTTGTGCGCGCTCGCTCTTAATTATTCGTGATTTTTTCGCTTTGGCCATTATATTGGCTTTTTAGAGTGCGCGACTTGGCGTCTTTCCAAACTATACAAGGCCAGTACGCAACGGTGTGAAACTAATCACGTATAGTTTGGAAATAACTTTTTAACAAAGTTCTTCCAATCTATACAACAGCAGTACGCAAATACTTGCAAATACTCGCGTATACTTTGTAGTGAAGTAAGTAAGAATAGCGCTCCAAAACATACAGCGCCAGTACGCATGCGGACTAATCGTGTATGTTTCGGAGTAAGCGCGGTGTCTTTCCTTTGCTCGCGTTTATATTATTGTATTGCTGTTTTGAAATCTATTATTAAAATGCATGTGTATTGTGTATATAATGTTGCGTACTGATCGTATATTTTTTGTATCGAGGATGCTTGTGTCTTCGTTCCCGACTATACTGCACGACTTATAACTGACAATAGTGCTAAAATGTAAGAATCTAATAAGTCCAGAAGAAGACGGTTGCGAGGCGACGGAGCCCCGCTTCGCGGGGCTCCTATTTTTGGGTAGTTAAAAAAAACACGAACCTAACCTAACCCATAGGTAACCCTTATATCTGTTACCTATTTATTTTTCTAAGCTTACCTAATAATATTTTTATTCCATATTTTACTGAATCAATCAAGAAGAATAAAAGTAGATAGTACAAGTCTTTGATTGCCTTTATATTTATTATTTCGCTCAAGCGTAAGTGGTGTTAGCTATATTTAGTTATACATATTTTGCGTACTGATCGTGTATAGTTTGGAACGAAGAAGCAAGCATCCGCGTTACAAAGTATACACGATCAGTACGCAAAATTCGTGTATATATTGTAATAACAAACTTAAAAACAGCATTACAAAGTATACACGAGCAGTTTCCTATGGTTGCGTTCTGGCTATGTATAGTTTGGAAATACGCCGCGACTTGCCCTTTTTAGAAAGTCGAGGTGGCAACACAGCATATGACAGTTGACAGCTGAGAGCTCACATCTGTTTCAAATTTCAATTTTCAATGTCAAAACTCGTCAAAACTCTAATAAAAAGTGTCTGAGTACGACTGCCGTATGTTAAACGTAGAAAAACGAGAATTATATTTAGTATTCATAACATTTTAGACGTATTGTATATCTTCTCCAATTGCTACAAGGGTATCATAACATTTTTCAAGTATGAATACTGCGAGTTCCGTATTTTCCGTAAGTATTTCACGATTGTAAAAACTTATTGTACAATGTGCCACATAATAACGTTTTAATTATTTTCTAATTTCTTAGAATCCTGAAAACTTACCGTTGGATAAAGTAACAATATCTGTATCGGATTCTGGCGTAGTTCAAAAAATCAAAGCTTTGGTAAGTTACTATAGTATTACAACTTAATGCAAAATATTTTTCTAGGAATCCCCGACCATAGAATTGTTAAGTATGAGGAACTTTCGATATCGCTAAAAGGTTTTGTTCAAACATAGATATATAAAACAGATAGATATTTATTACGATAAAAATACCATATATCAAACTATTATAATATGTAATCCCTACTAGGTACTATAAAACTAAATAATTTCATCAAAAACTAATTGTTTAATTTTGTAATAATGTCTCAAATAGTAATATTCTTTCACGGTGAATTAAAACTAACAACTTTTAAAGAGATATGCATGGTAAGACATATTTAACATAATTTTTCTCTGTACAGGATCCATATTGGCTTCAAAAAAGAGATTTAATATTATATGAAAAACCTCCCACTGGCAGTGGTCTAGTTATAGGAGCTGTTGATGCATGGAGGTCAAAAATGGCAATATATTTGGAAAATTTAAAATGGCTCTTGAGCTTAGAGCATCATAAGTAAGTTGTTACTATTAAAATGCAGTTGATCTTAAAAAATATATATACCATACAGATACAGAAGAATGTAGGCACTGTGCGGTTTTGTATTTTGCATAATTTTGAGTAAATTAACCAATATTTTTGCTTCTTCAAAAGGAATTTATATTATGTAATAAGCAGGTATTAAGACATGGAGAATAAACATTTGATACAAAGAAAGTAAAGAAATGCCACTATTTACATAGTACCCAGTTGCCACATAATATATGCCCTTGTAAATAGATAAAACACAGAAAAATCTTATCAGTAGTCGTCCACAGATTTTGGAGTACAGTGCTCTACCACACACAGTGTATGGACTCGTTAATATCGTTCCTACAAGAGGCTAGCCCTCCATACATCCCTCCTCATGAGTGTAACGAGGTTCAGAGCTTGTATGAAGATATACGGAGGCTTGTGTTTGTAGTATTTAGTAGATTGGTTACAAATAAGGAGAGTAAGGTAGGTACATTTTATTTATATTGTTGAAGTTACATATATTCCAAATGTAAAAATTCATTCAGTAGTTTTCATGTGAAAGTGTAACAAACATACATCTGTGAATTTTTTCGTATTTATAAGTATTTGTGTATTTGTTTATAATACATTTGTTTATAAAAAACAATGAGGAAATTTTATGTTTATGAAAATCATATGGGCCATAGTTTTAAGTTATATTAAGACCTGTAACTATATTTCAAGGCAAGAGTGAATAGGCTCTATCTAGGCAGGCATGCCCTTTCATAGAGTCATAGACTGCATCAATACTTACCATCAGGTGCAGTCAAATGCCTGGCTATTTCTATATAAAAAAATATAAAAACATTTGTTGCCTGAAATAAAGAAAAAAAAAAAATTGTTTTGCAAGTGAAAGAGGCTCTAATTTTTTATTGCTACTCCACTACTATTACTGTAAAAACTTATTTTTCTGTATTTAGGACCATTACTATTTAGATCACTTCATCGTACTTGATTCTATTTGTTCGTTAAACAGTGTAATAACTTGTTTTTCAGACACATTGGATGACAAAGGAGCACATGGCTAGTTTAATATACGACAACTTTATATTCACAATACCGGTGCTATGGGATATCTGTTTAACATATGGTTCGGACAACAATAGACATGTAGCGAGATTAATAGAATCAGTGTATATGCTACAGCCAAGATATGAGGCTGATACCGCACAAGCTTTAGTATTTGTACATGAGGTAAATGTGACGTTCACACTATAATAATTTTGAAGTGAAACTTTAGGCGCATCGAGAGTAAAATTTCAAGGTCGCGTCATGGCAAGACCGTCACGTCATGGCGATGATTTTGGTAACTTTGAATCTTGCCAAAGACGTATCACTTCCGACTTTATTTCATTCTAGATTGAAAATTTTCGTATTAAGAAATGTGTATAAACAATATCTATCAAGGCATTGGAGTCAATATTTGTTGAATCCCTACAAAAGTATTAGATGCAGTTAAATATACAATTTTATTGCTCGGTTTTGTAAACATAGATAATAAATACACATAGATAAAAAATACACATCGCGTACACTAAACAAAATACTTAAATATCCATAAATAATTTATTGAACTAACAGGTTAAAATTAGACAGTTATTTTCGAACTACCCTCAACTTGTACCAACATCGCACACATTTATTTTTCCTAATTTAAAGATTAATCTGTGTTCAGGCATTTAAATACATAATCCTGCAAGTAAACAAAGATTATGAGAACGAAGATCCACCGAACTTACCGGAGACATTTCAAATCAGTGATATCAAGAGACCTCCCAGTTCCAAGGGTGTTGAGAAGCTGACATTCTCCATGCTCCAGGATCTGGTGGTCCACCTGCTGGATACAGCCATGACGTTAAGGATATTCGTGGAAGTTTATCCGAAAAGCGCACATATTGTCCGCACTACCAATTTTGTATTAAGGTGAGTGATGTTATATATTTGATAATTTTTATATAATATGATGATAAAATATATAAATAATGGAAAAAAGACAGTGTAAAAATAATATCTCGAAAGGGATGACTAGATCCCTTTCGAGATTGACGGGATTGGGCGGCAGTGGTCAGCGACGCAACACATAACCACTCGGGGCGTAAGCGGCGCCTAACTACTATCTACTATTCGATACTAATCGAAGATGACTTGCCTCTTTCAATGTTTGCAGAAGATTTGAATTTACGTGCTGCACAAACTAATAAATCGCTTCAAGAGGAATTAGAAGAAACTCTGCAAGCTTCTTCCTTTTGCACGTATATCCACGTCCACGAGCTTAGACAAATTAGAATCTACCATTAAAAAAGAAATGGATTTGTTTGAGTGTGGAGGAACAAGGGGGCAATTTTGGCAGTTTGCATATAATTTCTTCGCCACGCTGTTGCCAACTAGCGTTGAGTCGGAGAGGGCATTCTCAGCAGCGGGGTACATTACAACGGACATTAGATGCCGTTTAGCAGATGAAACTATTAATACCCTTTGTTTTTTAAGGAGTCATTTTCAAAATCACTCTTTTTCCTAATTCCCTTGAAATAAGCTTATTGTTTTGATTACCTAATTTACCTACGTTAATTTCCTTACAACCTGATTATTATTTAGTTGGTAAGATTAGAATAAAGGTTTTTATTTTCTTTCGAGTAATATGTTATTTTAGTTAACCTCACTATCACAAACAAGCAGTTATTAGCTTTTTCAGTCATCTGAATTCAACATTTTTTTTAAATTAGACGGGATCCCGAAAATTCCGAATTTGCAATCTCGAGTCGGGATTGCATTCCCGAATTTCGTGTAATAATTTGTATCTTTCAAAGATATCTCTCTCTCTTCAAATTTTAACTCGAAATCTAAGTAGACTTGAATTAAGAAAGTACGATTTCATTTTCACAAGAATATTTTGTATTTTCAGTAACATATCTTTTTCAATAAAATCCCTTGAGTGTTTTTCTCCTAAGAATAATATGTTTTCAGTATAGTCCAAGTCTACGAGCACGGTATTCCGCACCTTTACGAGAAGTTGGAAGAAGTCGGGGATCCAACTAGTGTTAAATACACAGAAGTCGAGGGCTGGATAGACCTTATCCGGTCGGAACTTATAGATGTGTTCCGAGAAATATTAGCTGTGTATAAAAACGCTATATTTAGTGGCGAGTAAGTTTTCAGTTTTCTTTCGTTTTGAAGTTATAGGCTCTGTTATTTGAACTGGATAAAATTTTTAATAAGTAAGTGTGAAGTGTTCTTCTGGAATGTACTGCAAACATACTAATTTACACAATAAGAACTTCTGTTTGAGCTAATCTTAACTTTTTGAACGTCAAAAAACCTATTTAGTACAGGACATTAGCAAAATTGTGGCAAAGCAGTACTGCCATTAATTAAAATATTGAATTTAATTGATCATTTGAAGCAAAATAAAAATTATTTCAATATGTTTCACAATTCTTCTGAAAGAAAGAGGGACTTTAAAGAATTTTGATAAGAATATTTTTAAAGCTGTTATAGTCACGGACAGCAAGTACCTATAACAGAGAAAAAAATAGTAATCAACAAAAATATAAACTTTTATGTACAGTTATTATTGCCTATTGGTTACTAGCTGTGCCCTGCGGTTTTACCCGCAGTGCTCCGCTCCTGTTGGTTTTATCGAGATGATAATATAATATAGCCTATAGGCTATAGCCTTCCTCGATTAATGGGCTATCCAAGACAGAATGAATTTTTCAAATCGGACCAGTAGTTCCCGAGATTAGCGCGTTCAAACAAACAAACTCTTCAGCTTTATAATATTAGTATAGATTACCACGTATCTTTCGCAGAGGCAACATTTTAAACCATGTGGAAGCGTATCTCTCAGTAATGATGGACGCATTAACAGAAAAATTACTTATAAAAGATTACCACTTGTGCCATCCTGTTAACGACGATATTGATATGTTGAGACAGGCGTATCCGGAAATGTATCCTTTCTACAATAAAAAAGGAGGAAAATAATACTTTTTGGAAATTAAATTTTCAGTTCATTTTGTATTTTAAAGATGAGTTAATTCTGTTGTTTAAATTCAATTGTCCTTGCTTGATGTATTTCTTTTGTCAAAATATAGTTATTTCTAGTGATATTGCGCCCTTCAGGGAGATAATTAATATTTAAAAGGGCGCCAACCCTTTCCATTGACGCTCTTAAAATAAAAACCTCATGAATTTCATATTCATATTTTTGTGTATCTTCCTTAAACCTTAAAATCAGTGACTCAGTAAAAACCGACTTCATTCTGCAAGCAATATACTCGAATTTGGACGAACCCATACCAGAATCAGACCATAGACAAACGAATCACAACAACACGAACGGCCATGTTGAAAGCATAGACAATAGAGCGGGGCCGTCCACAGATAATGAAATACCGAAGAATATTCGAGAACAGTCGTTAATTAGTGAAGTTAAGGATATATTGCCGCATTTAGGAGATGGTTTTGTATTAAAGTGCTTGGAATATTATGATTTCCAAGTGGACAGGGTTGTTAATAGCATATTGGAAGACACATTGGCGGATTCTTTAAGAAGTAAGTGATATATTCCTTTTCCGTTGCACTGGTGGTTATTCTTTAATTATAACAAGAATTCCTGAGTTAAGACTGAGATATTTTTTTTAAACTCGAACTCATAATATATTTACTTATTCATATAAAGCTTTTAAATAATCAAATACATAATTTAATATTTATGTAGGGTTTGGAAAACAGTTTCTACAGAGACATTTATGAATGGTCTAGCATATCACCCTTTGAAACATCTTTACTTTTGCTTTAATTATTTTTTCCTATCTACCTCGCTTATAAGATAACTGTGTGGTAGTTTCGACATTACATACAGACAAACATGGAAAATCTCTTTGGAAGTTCGTTAAAAAATTTATAATGATTTTCAGAACTCGACAGAGACCTGCCCATAATACCAGAAGACCCAGTAGACCAGAAATTCCTGGAAACCGGAGTGGAAAGACTGAACGTTTTTGATGGAGACCAGTTCGACATCATGACGAGAGACGATGTAGACTTGACCAAGATTCATGTCGGCAAAAAGAAGTCGAAATATAAGGATTTGAAGGATATGCTTAATGATAAGACGGAGATTAAGAATAGAGTGGATATTTATAGTAAATATAAGTGAGTATAAGCTTTTTTAAGAGTTTAATATTATGATTACATTGATATTACGTTTAAATGATTTTGATAAAGTTCGGCATATAGTTGAGGACCCATGTTTTAAACATGCAGCATCCTTACCTAAAAATAAGGAAATCGGAACTTGGAGACCTTAATTTTAATTCTATATACATAATATGTAATTTATAAGTACACTAGCGGTACGCCCCGGCTTCGCCCGTGGGACATATTTACGTTTTCTCTACATAAAAACCATCCCCGTACTTCAAGGAATATAATAAAAAAGAATTATCGAAATCGGTTCAGCCGTTCACACGTGATGCCGTGACAACGCGTACATGTATTTATAGAGTTAAAAAATTAGCAAACCATCTACAGCTAATAACCTTTTTCTTTTCTTTTCTGGCATCTGTTTCCTCCAACCTTTATGTTCGTGTAAAATTTACCTGGTTTTTTCTGCATTAAAGTTTGAGTTTTTTTTTTAATCTGGTACAAAACTCACTATGTAAATCCTTTTTCAGTCTGGTCTGCGATGAAGAAGCGTTATATTCAGATGAATACGACGACACATACGATTCGGATGGAGTCGCTCCGGCCACCGATATGGCGGAGGATCCCAGACGACCGTTTGTTACCCCACGAGCTTTGCTTAATTCTAGGAGGAATGATGAGGTAATATTGATGTAGGAAAGGAATTTTTGTTTAAAAATAAGAAACTATTCGACATTTGTTACAAATTTTAAAACACCTATTATTTGTTAAATTTAATAAATTGTATTTTCTAGTGTTTGATTTTACCCGAGTATTATACATTTAGAAATTAAAGACTTTTTAACGGATTTTAAACGCGATTTATTCATTATATTATTGAGATTGGACAGTTTCCCCGTGACCACGCTCGCTGTAAAGTGTTCGAAACGTCGGGAAAATAATATATTGAATAAATCGCGTTTAAAATCCGTTAAAAAGTCTTTTAATTGTCAAATTTATTACTTAATCATTACTTATGGTTGCAAAAGGCATCTGAAGAATCGGAGAGTGAAGAAGACGCAACGATTTCTAGCCAAGAGAAGAGCGAAAGAGATAGAAGGAACTTCTGCGTCAATCCTGAGGAGGTGCGAGCGAGACGGGAAGCCAATATGGCGGCTAGGGGACGGAGAAATAAACCAACAGCACCACCTAGGTAATATAGACTTTATTATTTGTTGTAGGACATTTATAGTATTGAATATTTTTCAAATTATAGGTAGCAAATTAAATGACGAATTAACAATTTACAAATAAAAAAATTACAAAATTTTCTGTGAATAAGTATAAAAAATTTACGAGAAATTTAGGTACAGAGAAAGTATTAAAAAATAATAGATACTTCTATTGATGAAATATAATATATAGATGTGTACTTTTGATTCATTCACAACATCTAAATGTATAAAATAATCAAATCATTCTGAAGATTTTAGTCTTATTATTACTAAAACGCACTAATTTATCCAGGACCGCTGACGTCATCGGCGCGCCAAAAGGCCAGGGACAGAACAAGGATGTCCTTCACAACAGGAACAGGAAGGAACAGCACAAATCTTCCCGCGCGAACCACAACCGACGCCAGGGGGCGCAGTGGAAGAGGAGCCAGGGGATGATGCCTTCATAGGGGATGTTATTATGATAATAAATAATAATTATCATAAACATCACTGCCACCAACTTCATCATCCTCAGCCTCATTCATCCTTCAGATTATCATGAAGGTGTTTAAAAAACATATTTATATTTCCTTGCTGACTTTATTTTCTATATTCATAATACATGTCAATTTTTATTGAGCACCACCAATGTAACCCCACAATCATTATCCCCGTTTTCCAATTACAAAGCATAATGCGACTCAGTGCCGCACAATGCCGAATTATGCTGATGCTTAATTGGAACATGAAACGCACCAGCAGGTTGCGCTAAGTTCAGTGTTGAAAAAAAAAATATTCATAGAGTTAGCAATAACCTCATTGATGTGTAAATAAAGTGGTATACATAATAATTGGTTGAAAAATATTTACGGTTATTTTAAGTAATTTGGATTTTGATTATTTCATTAACATTTTTTTTAATGTTTGTACCTTCATCCATACTTATATTTATTTTTTTAACACAATTTGAATTAACTTTGATTATTTCGAAAAAACTACAATGAAACGAAAGCTTTAAAATTTTTTCCAACAATTAATAATTACTAACGATAAATCGATTGCACGCATCAATTCACGCGCATTACTTTTTCTAGTGCTCGATTGTGCGAAGCGTTGCTGTAGTTGGAACATTCAACGTTAAGCATTATGCCGCACAATGCGCTCTAGTGCTGTAATTGGAAAACGGGGTATAATCACCTCTAGCACTAGAGTGCGTTTCACGAAAGAGTTCCCCTGCCGTTATGTTGGCTTACCTGACTGTCAAAAACGAAAATATTTTTTTTTAATCAAAAATGACAGAGAAAATATTTTCCTTTCTAGGCAGCCGACCCCGTAAGATACGGGATAAGGCTAGGAAGAAAGGAGAATATTTTCTCTGTCATTTTTGATTAAAAAAAAATATTTTCGTTTTTGACAGTCAGGTATGCCAACATAACGGCAGGGGAACTCTTTCGTGAAACGCACTCTAGCACTACCACCACACTATCGTCATTGACATCACCATCACCATTATCATACGAGATGTTCCCACTACAGGGACACAGGCCTCCTATGAGGTATCATAGTGAATTGTTAAAATAATTTTAATCTTTACTTTATAATTTGTGACATAATTTATAATTTCATAATATGAAATACTACAGTTTTGGAAATATACTTATGAGGATAATTATTTGATAACACAACATTTTTAGGATTTCAAAACTGTTATGAAATTTTTTCCTTAAAACCAATTGGTTTTGTTCTTTTACTGAGCGAACTTTACAATACATTTTCACGGGTATTCATCAATATGTATTATAATTACGTCATTGATTTTGTGTAAATCCTTATTTAGACTCAAATAAATTTGGCTGGATATGTAAACAAAACATATTGTGTTGGACTAAAATTGTAGATAATTTTAATTTTTCTTCACAATAAACTTATTTTTTTTACGACATAATTGTATGTCAATGTAATATTGTTTAATTGAGGAGTAGGGTAGTCATTGATTGATACAAAAACATTTGAATAAAAACATATTTTTTTCTGAGTTTGTGTGCAATATACACTGGGGTAGAAGCCTTTGAAAATAATGAAAAGATAAAAAAAATCGCAGTCGGATGAAACCCATTAGAAAAGGAGGGGAACATGATAAAAATGTAAGGAAAAATAAATTACGGTCAATCCGAGTTCGGGAAGCGGGAGGGGGGAGCTTTTAAGAGAAAAAAATGGTTTCTCTCGATTTCCGACAAAACTACAAGTCCTATAGAAAAAAGTTCAATGGCAAAGTTGTAGGTAATTAAAAGTTCTACAACTTTTGTATTGACAATTTTTTCACATAACCTAAAAATTTAGGTGAAAAATTCGAAAAACCAAGTTTTTGGTCTTTTATTTCTATCTACTTCAAAATTTATTTTTTTTCCACGAAATTTGGTGGAAACTTACTTTATTATGTCCCAAATACACTGTAATTTATTTGATTGAAAATATTTATTTTTTCGCCTTATTTTGAATTAATACCAAAAAAACAACCTAATTTTCAATCGAAAAGTCACCCGTCAAAATATCAACTTTTTTCAAAAACTTGGGGTGCCTTTTATTCATTGAAATGTCTACTTTCATATGGTGTAAAAGAAATAAACACCACCATAGTAAATGTTCTCAGGAAATGCATACAAACAGTCTGAAAATTAGCTTTTACTAAATCAGGCACACTTCTTGAACTCTAAATCTTCTCTTGTATCGGCTTTTCGGTAATATTTCAAAAGAATAATTATTATCTGTTCTAAGTTTAATATTTTACAGCATATTCAAAAGCAAAATGATGTCGATAAAAACATTTCAGGTAGTTCGAGAAGTGTGCCTGATTTAGTAAAAGCTAATTTTCAGACTGTTTGTATGCATTTCCTGAGAACATTTACTATGGTGGTGTTTATTTTTTTTACACCATATGAAAGTAGAGATTTCAATGAATAAAAGGCACCCCAAGTTTTTGAAAAAAGCTGATATTTTGACGGGTGACTTTTCGATTGAAAATTAGGTTGTTTTTTTGGTATTAATTCAAAATAAGGCGAAAAAATAAATATTTTCAATCAAATAAATTACAGTGTATTTGGGACATAATAAAGTAAGTTTCCACCAAATTTCGTAGAAAAAAAATAAATTTTGAAGTAGATAAAAATAAAAGACCAAAAACTTGGTTTTTTGAATTTTTCACCTAAATTTTTAGGTTATGTGAAAAAATTGTGAATACAAAAGTTGTAGAACTTTTAATTACTTACAACTTTGCCATTGAACTTTTTTCTATAGGACTTGTAATTTTGTCGGAAATCGAGAGAAACCATTTTTTTCTCTTAAAAGCTGCCCCCTCCCGCTTCCCGAACTCGGATTGACCGTAATTTATTTTTCCTTACATTTTTATCATATTCCCCTCCTTTTCTAATGGGTTTCATCCGACTGCGATTTTTTTTTGTTTCAAAAATTATCTACTCTAGTCTAATAATCTTTGATCTAAATAAAAATGACAACGAATGAGCTCCCCTTTTATTTTCTTTCACATTTTGATTTTAAATCAAATAGTAGTTTAATGGATTGTAATAAATACCAACGTCGTGTTGTACAAAATGTATATATGTATGTACTAGATTTCCGCCCGCGCCTTCGCCCGCGTTTTCAAAGGAAATCCCGCATAGTTCCCGTTCCCGTGGGATTTCCGGGATAAAACCTATCCTATGTGTTAATCCAAGTTACCCTATACGTATATGTGTGCTAAATTTCATTGTAATCGGTTCAGTAGTTTTTACATGAAAGAGTAACAAACATCCATACATCAATACTTACAAACTTTCGCCTTTATAATAGTATTAAGATTGCCTTTTGTTTACATTTTCAGTCCTTAGCCAAACGTAATGTAAATATAATCATATGTACTTTTCGTAGAACGAAATAAAGTACTTATTTATTGTACTTTTGTTTTTATTTTCAAGCCCAAAATCATTAACTACTTAATTCAAATAATCCATGCTCCTTCGCTGTCCAATTTATAACTCAGACGTGGTTATAAATTGTAATTTGTACTTAGCCTTTGAATAAAAGTGAATCGAAAAATCGTTTTATTCAGATTGTCGAAAAATATTTGCCTATTTCGATGAACTAAACAACCCCTAACCAACTCACAAACACAAACTTTAAACATAAAATAATATTTGATTGAGCTATTTATTTATTATATTTATATTCGAAAACTATACAGCGAGCTACTCATGTGACCATCACATATGAGCAACTGATAAACCTAGGAAAACATATTAGTCCAGTCTGTGGGGAAATGTAAAAGCCTCTGCTCTACAAAAGGTGGCGTAGAAAATGTTTTGAAACAATATTGTTTAGGTATGAAAGGTTAATAAAAATCCAAGTTTTCGACCTTGACGGACCCAGGCGCTAGCCGCCATCTTGAATTAAAGGTGCTAAAATTAGGTATATTTTAAATAACTTCTCAATTGTTTACTAAATCACAAAAGTGTCTATGAGGGGTTCAAAGAAGACAAAATTACCTACATTTTTTTCATACATGATTATTCTGTATGTCTTAAAGGTAAAAAGTTACAAGCGACGGAAATAATAATATTTACAGAAATCATATAATTTTAATTTTGTTTAAAAATTGTGCAGCAATCTTTTTTTATTCTTTTTGATGGCCCGGGCTGGTTAATGGTGGCTTCTTCATTATCGTCGCTGAAATTTTCTGTTTCATTGTCTGTATTTTTAGTTTACAACCATGAAATTTCGTCGATTAAATTTACTTTTTATTGATAACTTTATGAATCGTTCATATCGGATATCTTCTAAGGATTCCTTATCCATGTCCCCTCCGTAAAAAGTTACTAGAAAGCGTGCTCCAGCGTCTTCGATTTCTTCTGGTCATGATGACGAAATTTCATGGTTGGAAACTAAAAATACAGACAATGAAACAGAAAATTTCAGCGACGATAATGAAGAAGCCACCATTAACCAGCCCGGGCCATCAAAGAGAATTAAAAAATGATAGCTGTACAATTTTTAAACAAAATTAAAATGATTTGATTTCTGTAAATATTATTATTTCCGTCGCTTGTAACTTTTTACCTTTAAGACTTACAGAATAATCATGTATGAAAAAAATGTAGGTAATTTGGTCTTCTTTGAACCCCTCATAGACACTTTTGTGATTTAGTAAACAATTGAGAAGTTATTTAAAATATACCTAATTTTAGCACCTTTAATTCAAGATGGCGGCTAGCGCCTGGGTCCGTCAAGGTCGAAAACTTGGATTTTTATTAACCTTTCATACCTAAACAATATCGTTTCAAAACATTTTCTACGCCACCTTTTGTAGAGCATAAATACCTACAGACTGGATTATATTGTTTAGAAATAAAGTCGAAATAAAGACAGCAACCGACAACGCAGTTAAACATTCCAACAACAACGTTGAGTGACTGTCTTCTTATATATAAAAAAATTCTCGTGTCACAATGTTAGTCTGCATAGTGCATACTCCTCCGAAACGGGTGGACCGATTCTCATGAAATTTTCTGTGCATATCGGGTAAGTCTGAGAATCGGCCAACATCTATTTTTCATATGTACCACGGGCGAAGCCGGCGGACCGCTAGTTATACTATAAAGGACCATGCAAAAAAATGTATGGGCAGTGTCCCATCCCATCAACAGACATGGGACAAGTTTCAATATCATTATTACGTCCCATGAAAAGTCAGTACCAATTTTTAGTTCGGAATTCGACGGGGTTTTTTTTTTAAAAAGACATTTGACAAAAATAAAGTACCTATTTTTATTTTAAAATAAAAAATTACATTTTAGACGATAATTACAAAAAGCAATTGTTCAACTAGACATTTTAAGTATTAATAACACAAAAACAATTGTGCAAGTAGACACTTAATAACAACAGAACTATTATCCAGACAAAAATAACGTTATATTATTCATCTATTATAATAGTCGATAACATTGCCGCTGGTAGATTAAAGTTGATATGTCGACCTTTGCCCATATACCATATAATTGATATTATATGGGTAACGGAGCAAGGAGGGAGGGTAAAGTACGTCTTACGGCTGTTCTCTCTCGAGTTTTTTTTAGTTAAATAGTACATTTTTAATTCAGTTCTTAATACTTAATAAAACTGTATAAGTATAACATATTTTTTTTTATTGCACGATAACCCCATATCCTACAGTGATGTCGCCATAGTAAAAAATAATCATAATGTCGAGATGTATTTAATGAGATATGTTTGGCATCTGTTGATGATATGGGACGATTTTTTTAAAACTGTATAAGTATAACATATTTTTTTTTATTGCACGATAACCCCATATCCTACAGTGATGTCGCCATAGTAAAAAATAATCATAATGTCGAGATGTATTTAATGAGATATGTTTGGCATCTGTTGATGATATGGGACGATTTTTTGCATAGTCCTTTGTGAAATATATAAATCAAGGTGTAATATGAATTGGATTTCAGTAATTATACATTTTTTGGCTTTTGTACCCAACAGCATTTTTATATGAATATGAAACGTATAGTTATTAAACTTCGCAGGAGGTTTTAAATATTATATAAAACGCAAAACAATATTCATGCGGCGAATGAAAGGTCATCGAAATGGTTATGAATAGAGCTACGTGTTCCGAATCGCAATAACTCATCTTTGTTGTTGCGAACTGTGGCTTTACTGGCTAGCGGAGCGTTTTGATGTTATTTTCTGACATAATTGATATTAAATTCTACCTTTTAATTAAGCATTCATCAGATAGAAGTGCAATCACAAAATTATGTAAACTTGTAGCGCATACTTATAAAATAATAATAATTATTGTGATTAAAATATTTAAATATAACGGCTCTATCGCTTTTCATTTACTAAGCATCAAGTCAAGTGCGTAGACGTAGAGCATAGTAGAATATCAGTACCTAGTAGGTATACTATTGTTGACTCAGCAGCTTCAACATCCAAGAAAAGTGGACGCTCCGACTCTGAAAATTAATTTGGTCATTTTTTAAATTATAGTAGTTAGAATAATATATATATATTAGTGGTAGAGAAAAGAGTTATAACATAAACTCTCTGAGACCCGTAGTCCCACTATTTCTACTAATTAATTCAATCATAGATAGTTAGGTCACAGTTTACACTCGCTATTTCTAATATAACCGGTACCTAACCTCAAAGAAACGCCGGCAACCGTAAAAGCGTCATATTATTCGCCATAACTTAGTACTTACGGCTTCATAGAGCATAAACTGCAACAATAGCGCGGGACACGATAGTCCAGTCTGTGGGGAAATGTAAAAGCCTCTGCTCTACAAAAGGTGGCGTAGAAAATGTTTTGCAACAATATTGTTTAGGTATGAAAGGTTAATAAAAATCCAAGTTTTCGACCTTGACGGACCCAGGCGCTAGCCGCCATCTTGAATTAAAGGTACTAAAATTAGGAATATTTTAAATAACTTCTCAATTGTTTACTAAATCACAAAAGTGTCTATGAGGGGTTCAAAGAAGACAAAATTACCTACATTTTTTTCATACATGATTATTCTGTAAGTCTTAAAGGTAAAAAGTTACAAGCGACGGAAATAATAATATTTACAGAAATCATATAATTTTAATTTTGTTTAAAAATTGTGCAGCAATCTTTTTTTATTCTTTTTGATGGCCCGGGCTGGTTAATGGTGGCTTCTTCTTTATCGTCGCTGAAATTTTCTGTTTCATTGTCTGTATTTTTAGTTTCCAACCATGAAATTTCGTCGATTAAATTTACTTTTTATTGATAACTTTATGAATCGTTCATATCGGATATCTTCTAAGGATTCCTTATCCATGTCCCCTCCGTAACAAGTTACTAGAAAGCGTGCTCCAGCATCTTCGATTTCTTCTGGTCATGATGACGAAATTTCATGGTTGGAAACTAAAAATACAGACAATGAAACAGAAAATTTCAGCGACGATAATGAAGAAGCCACCATTAACCAGCCCGGGCCATTAAAGAGAATTAAAAAATGATAGCTGTACAATTTTTAAACAAAATTAAAATTAATGATTTCTGTAAATATTATTATTTCCGTCGCTTGTAACTTTTTGCCTTTAAGACTTACAGAATAATCATGTATGAAAAAAATGTAGGTAATTTTGTCTTCTTTGAACCCCTCATAGACACTTTTGTGATTTAGTAAACAATTGAGAAATTATTTAAAATATACCTAATTTTAGCACCTTTAATTCAAGATGGCGGCTAGCGCCTGGGTCCGTCAAGGTCGAAAACTTGGATTTTGATTAACCTTTCATACCTAAACAATATCGTTTCAAAACATTTTCTACGCCACCTTTTGTAGAGCATAAATACCTACAGACTGGATTACGAATAATTCATAAACAAACGCTGCTGTGAATAATATAAGATAACAGTTTGTCATACGGCGATGATGTGTTTTACTATGTTATTTTACTTTATTATTAACTAGCGGTCCGCCCCGGCTTCGCCCGTGGTACATAATATTTACGTTTTCTCTACATAAAAACCATCCTCGTACTTCAAGGAATATAATAAAAAAAGAATTATCGAAATCGGTTCAGCCGTTCCCGAGTTATGCGCTTACCAACACATTTTGCGATTCATTTTTATATATAAGATTATTATGTAGTTATTTATTAATTACTTAATTACAATATTTCTTGCTAGCTCTCTTAGGTATTTAGAAACTGCTTTCCGAAACGTTGCAGTTGTTATAATCGTTGTTTGCTAATACATATTAAATTAGGTACCTATGTATCTGCGGTATTGTGTAGATTTAAAAGCGCTCTTTTCTTTAAATTATGACAATAATGAAAGAGTGCAAGCATCCAATTTGTTTTTGATATGAGAGAATTCGTGAATAGTTTTACAGACAGAGGCGGCTTATGGCTTCGCGGTGCTAAGGGCCTCGCGCTTCATAGACACCACTAAAAGACAGTAGAGACACCACTCTGAGGTGTGCAAAAGTATAAAAATGCCAAAAGCAGTTGACGGGCTTTACGAATCTATCTCATAAAAAAGCCATTTTTCTTACACTATCAAGTGGCCACTCCTGCCTCGCGAAATGTACTGTACTCCCGCCAACATTAAATTTCAGTCTTGCACCGTCACTGCCCTCGCCCTTTACCCTTTTCTACGTTATTTCTCCTAATCTTATTTCCCTATCCCTATCATTATAAATGCATCAAGAGACATTGCATTAAAAGCGCATTCTACGAATAAAGACAGGTAAATATAACGACCAGTAATTTTTATTAAACGTACGGCAAAGAGGCATTCGTCTACAGTCGTATTGTATTATATGGTCGCTAATGCCGGCCATTAGGGCGGGGCGGAAGGATTTAATAATCGAGCGGCACGATAAAATTGCGATGCGCTGCGTACGCGCCGCGGGCGGTAGGGATGTGCTCATATCGATAATTCGCAGCTTTTATGTAGCAATTAACGAAAGGTGTTTGATGCTATTAGCATTATTACGTACTTGAGGCTATTGCGTTAGCTATTTGTGTCGTTTAATTTAAGGTTAATAGATGATCCCGTGGATACGAGCATGTCTATTGCTATTTAGTTGCTTATTGCTGCTCATGAATTGCTAATAGTGAGAATTAGTTCGCTAGAGGCTGAATATGGTAAATTAGAATTGGATAACAATTGCATAGCGTAATTGTTTTCAATTAGGCTTAAAAAAAAAATAAGTTACCTATAGGAATGATGGCTTGATGAGGTGTGTTTAGCTTGACCTTTTAATTCATTTTATGGGTACTATACACATTTATAAATGAAAAAAAGTTACAACATTGGTTAGGTATAACAACAACATTTTATTTATAAGGTTAAGTAGTAAGTAACCTGTATATAAAACGTTGTTAAGACTTAAGACACCCTAGTATGAAATTAATGATTACAAATAAATTTTATTTCCTGTATCGATGTGATGAATGATGAAGATTTCCAAAATTTTCATTAGCAAAATGCTTCCCATAACCAAAAACAAAAATATACATAACTCGAATTAAAATATATCTAAACGTCGATACTTTGTTACATAACTATCGATAAGACCCCATCCCTACGACGGGTATAATTTATTTCCCATTGAACATACTTCTGTCGATTATTATTATTGTTCCACGAACATGGAGCTTCGCCAGGGCATAAAATACACCAACTGCTCCGAATTATTTTACTGCCACATTGTCTGTGTTTTTAAATACTTACCTTTACAGTTTACTTTAAAGTCACAATTACAGGGAACGGAGTTTAATTGCGTTAAAATGGTAAAAAAAAGGCAAACATAAGAAGGGTATATTTTTAGATGTTTTTGTCTAACTCATATCATTTTATGTAGTTAGGTACATATTCCATTTTTCCAAACCGACGCTTTTTTTTTAATTGAGAGGCGTTATCTGTGTGGTTATTACTTACTAGCGACCCGCCCCGGCTTCGCACGGGTGCAATGCTGATACTAAATACACTACAGAAAAATAATTGTGAACGTTCTATAGGTATAAAAATATAGCGGCCCGCTCCGGCATCGCACGGGTATAAAATACCTACATAGCCGGGCGGCCGCAAACGCTACGTCCCGCAATTTTTAAATCTGTAATATCTTCGAAAATATTCACTTAAATCATACGGTGTAAAGGGCCATATGGATCTATATTAAATGAACAATGTATTCAAGGTATTTAATTGGTTAAGGATTAATGCTGTATTGGTTAAAATCGCTTCGAAAATTAGCCATTATTTGTCGGAAAAAGTAAATGACAAAAAAAAGTTATTGTGGGTTATCCATAAGAGATAGACATATACCATCGCGGACTTTTCTGTAGACCTTTTCAATGTGTATAATACTTAGTACATTATTTTGATAAAACTCGTAGGGTTCAGCCTGCGTTTGCAATGTAAGCGGAATAAATGTAATTTTTTACGACATCACATTAGAAACCTCAAAAATAACTGTACTTCTCCACTACTTAATGGATCTTATTATACATATAAACCTTCCTCTTGAATCACTCTATCTATTAAAAAAAACCGCATCAAAATCCATTGCGTAGTTTCAAAGATTTAAGCGTACAAAGGGACATAGGGACATAGGGACATAGGGACAGGGAAAGCGACTTTGTTTTATACTATGTAGTGATTAGCTGTCTGAAAACAATGGAATATTTTTTTATTTAAAATATTTTTTTCTCAATCAAAAAAACGAAGACGCTTATTACCTACCTACATGTTATATATGTATATTATGGTTTTGTTCAATTTTTTAAATAACCGTATCAAATCGTTAAATAAAAACTCTACCAATACCAAAACTCTCTCTTCAATAAAGTCATCTGTATTTTATGCATTCATGACCCATAAATGATAAACGGTACCTACAACAATCATTATGGACTTCCTGTTTAAAAAGGATTCAAAACAATAATCCGATTGTAAAATTTAATTTGGTGTCGACAACTGTAATGTTTCAAATTTGAAAAAAGGATAGCACATCAGTATCACGAGTTACAAAGTTTTTTTTTTATTTACAATAACTATTATTGTTACTCTCACTGAATTTCTAATCTACCTGAGGGTTATTCCTAAACGATTGTAATAATAAACATAGAAAATTGGAAATTATGGAACTAACTTTTTGATGTAAGTAGTAAGTAGGTAGGTACTTAATATAATACCCTAGGTAGGTATATACTAGGTACATCCTCAACCTGATACCACGTGAATATGTATTACATTCAATACCTTATGTTAAACAATTTACATGACTCCCACATATCATGTCGGCATTCGTAAAGAGATCTTTAATTGAACAATTAATAAAATGCAAGTTCAGTATTCATGTCCGTATAATGTTTTTTATTGCAGACTTTCGTTTACGACCCGCCGGTATAAAATTGATTATTTATTGTCTTTGTAACTGAATGCTATTTTTGTGTATTTAATTGAAGAAGGGAACATGAGTTTAAAGTGATTTATTTTATTGCAATACATACTTACTAATCAATAAAATTAATTATTCCTCCGTTAATAAAACAAGAGAAATGACCTCGCTATTTTTACATGAAATATATTTTTTATTTCTATTCAACTTTAATAGATATTGTTGCGTGTACTAACTACAAAGATAATATTTTTTGCAACATTGTTAACATTGACCACTTTTTCTGAAGAATACCTATATAGGTATTAGGTAGTTAAAACGAACTAAAAATAAAATAGTAGAATACAAGTATTCTTGAAGATTACATAAAAATAATATCCACGGTTTTATCTACAAAAAATACTTGTTATTTTCGTATACGCATGTTCTGGTACAATATAAAAAATGAATCTTCGTATTTTTTGTAATCTTCATTTCAAGTATGATTTATGAATAGCACCTAATTGTGATCGGCACTATATCGGTTCATGGACTTGGTTTGGGACTATTTTTATTTCCGTGACAATCGTCAAGGGTGCTGAACACAAATGTACCACGTGATGAACAGCCTCCGCTACTTTATAAAGAAGATTCAGGGTTGCCTCTTGGTAAACATTTTTTTCTTATAGCCAATTTCTATCAAATATTAAAATTCACATAACGTAGAATAAAATGAAGTTTGTATGTACATAATAAAAAGAAAATACGTTCCCTAGAAACCAGCATAATATAATATGTAAAATAAATTAGAAAACTCTCAGTTCAGGCCATTTTAACTGGATATTGATCTACAGTAAAAAGTTGGAATGACTTTCTTTACATTCATAAATAAATATAAGACGTAAACTACGTTTCATATGTAATCAAAGACAATAACAATGAAACAAGTAGGTAATGCAATAAATTTAATATCAAACTATGGAATAAAGTAATCATATAAAAAAGGTTAAATAAATAAATAATGTTCAACCCTACAGCTGCGCACGTCCATTGTCCCGTCAGGCCGTGCGTGACATCGCTTGGATGGTTCGCCATTCACCCTTTGATCCAGCACCGGAGATCCTGTCTGACTTCATTAATATACCGCCTTTATATTTATACCTTTTTCTTCAGGTTACATGTGAGAAGTTTTATTGTTTCCGCATTTTTCGCAAAATATGTCGGTAACTCGGTAGTCGGTACTAGGTAGTAGGTACCTACATAATGTAGGTAGTCATATTTTGTGAATTCAATCACTCGGACCGAAAAGTTCACATTATATTTTTGAAGCGAAATTTATTTAGGCGCGTTGGGATTAAATTTCAAGGTCGCGTCATGGTAATACCACAGTATTACAATATTATTTCCTACAGTAAGGAATCGCCTTTGATGTCGCGCGATGCCGCCGCCAGCGTAGGTACTTACGCTGCCACACGAAAATACGTTAGGGTTGCAACAAATGGGAAATAAAACAATTTTGATTATTAATATTATGATGAAATCATTTATTCATATGTACATTCAAAATAATTGCGATTATTAAATCTGATGTAATTATTTGTTCATAAATATATAATTACAGATATTGCACTGCTAAATATTATTTACGTGGACACTTTATTTTTGGATGTTCTTAATTGTATATTATACCATTTAACTAAGTAATGCATTCGCATTGGGATGTACAATCTGATTAGAAAATAATGAGGACAACATATACATAGCTTTGATTTTAATTCAACAGATACAATTAATACAATCTTTCTGAAATATTGTTTCCTTCTGGGATTTCAATGTCGATTTACATCCGTAAACGGAACAGTTTTTGCGCGTCATAATAGAATATGTAAGTACCTATGTATAATAAAATTATTACACAAAAACTACGACTGCGTCGTCCTTTCGCGATAGTTAATGCAAACTCAGCGTGATTGCATTAAGCGGCCCGCGTCGCCCGACCCCCCGCCAGTTCCCCTCCGTTTCTCTGCACAAGTACATTCGTCGCCATACTGTAGGATGGTAATACTGTGGTAATACCGTCACGACTCACGTCAAATTCAAATTATCTTTGAAACTTGCCAAAGAAGTTTCAGTTCTGACACGTGTGCCCGGCACACACTCTTTTGAAAGAACGGTTTATTTATTTATTTATTAAGTAGACAAAAATAAAAGCCACATAGCATTTCCATTTGCAAGTTCAAAGCATTTTTCCTACGATTGTATGTTCACCGTATACAGAGGTAGCACTAAAAATAACATTGCGTTCATGACACATAAAAAGTAGATTCAAATAATGTCCATAAGCCAAAGTTCTTGATATTAAAAGGCAATATGTCTTAAAGCATTAATTTCCTCACGGGAGCCTCTCTAATGACTCGTAATTACGATCGGAGTAATGGCGGTCGGCCACAAAGCACCTCCATTTTGTTTTGTTTTTTTCATTTTTCTTGGCATGCGCTCTGCCGACTGCCAGCATCGGTCAGTGCTCCATTTGGAAGAAATGTTTTTAATTTTAATTTATTAATATTTTTGCTGTAGTTACACGCAAGATTGTAAAATTTAAAGTTTTTATTGTAGGCAATGCTTACGAAATAAAATTGGCAATCTAAATTCTCATCTAACTTAACGCAACTGATTGAAAATAAAAAAGGTGTGAAATAATAACTTAATTATCCTCATAAAAAACTGGCAATAATCAAAAGTCATAAAAAACCAAAGACAAGAAATATCAAACAAATGGAGAGGCCGAGTCATTTCCCGCCGACGAGCGCGCCATCACATCGTGATTTTGATATTTTTTGTGGTTTCAATTTGATTACGGTGTGCGGTTGATTACCGTCTTCCCGAGAAACACTCCTAGGTACATTTTATCGCATTATCTGTGAAGAAAAAACATTCCAATCTAGAAGTTATAACTTAGGATCGAAGGACTGACTGAAAAAATTCTAGGTACGTATGTTACGTAGGTAGGTACTTACTTTAGACATGATTCTTAAAAATTGTTTATATATTCGCCACATAATCATGGCAAAAAGAACGGCATATAGTTTGAAGCATGTACTTAGGTACTTTCTAATAATTTTTGACAAGATACGAGTACTTATATACCACAGCACTTACTTTGCAACTTTCATATACCTACCTACGACGTGAGATAAGTAAAATATGTACTTTCTTCTGAAGAAATGTTCTATATGGAGTTAAATATTAATTTCAGCAACTACTTTTGCAAGGTAGATAGGTACATTTGGGTACATACATCTACACTAATATTATAAAGAGGAAAACTTTGTTTGTTTGTTTGTTTGATTGTAATGAATAGGCTCATAAACTACTGGACCGATTTTAAAAATTCTTTCACCATTCGAAAGCTACATTATCCACGAGTAACATAGGCTAGGTTTTATCCCGGAAATCCCACGGGAACGGGAACTATGCCGGTTTTTCTTTGAAAACGCGGGCGAAGCCGCAGGCGGAAAGCTAGTAAACTTATATAGATAATTCAAAGTAAAGTTATAGGAACTAAGCTTGTCATTATGAGAGTTATTTCATAAGCTCAAATTAATAGATGATACAGATATGGGCGAGCTTGGATCGATCAGATAAAAAATGCGCTGACGTCATTATTTCGGACCCTCTCGATTTTATCCTACTGGAAGCGACACTTTTAAATTTTATGTTTAGCGTACATAATAATATAAAAACATACATTTATAATCCAATAGGAATAAATAAAACCATACAATGTCAGATAATTATGAAAAATTTCGCGTTTGTGAACATGGAGAAAGTTACCTATCTAGATAAAAATTACAGGTGAACAAATAACTAAGTAAATTAATTAAATTTAAAAATATATTATAGGCTATTATACTTTAGCTATAAATTACGATCTGAAAAGTCCACTCAACCAATAAATTTGATTTGTACAAATGAAAATCAAAGCAAGCGCTTCTAGTAAATTTATGAAATAAAGCCAAATAAAAAAGTTGAACATTCATTAGCCGTCATTGAGGACGCGTCTCTTTCAAACCCAATGATTCTTTTTATTTTTATTGGCATAGTCTTTTAATTATTTTTATCTTAGTTAAAGGTTCTTCGTTGAACCGAGAACTTTTTAAGCACCAATATTTTATCGAGGAAACGATTATTTGCCCGAATAATCTTTAACTTGTGCCATCATCAATTTTTTTCTTGCACCATGTCCTACTAAATATATTACATTTCATAAAATGCTACCATAACTCATAACTGCCATAATATGGTATTAGGTCTTATTTTTTTAATTTTTAATGCAAAAGCTTCTTGATATGAGCTTGATAAAGTGTCTAGAAGCTACAGACGCGGTGTCATGTCGTAGCGGAGTTATTGTCGGGATCGTTCACTTTTACAGCGCTAGATGGCGTTGAAAACAATTGCATACATATGTTCGAATTTTGTATGGAAACCTCAATCGCGATTACGATATTTTTTTGAAAGTTAATTCAAATACAAATGGAATTCCTTAATAGTCGTACTCGCTTCGGCAGTACATATACTAAAATTGGAACGATACAGAGAAGATTAGCATGGCCCCTGCGCAAGGATGACACGCAAAATCGTGAAGCGTTCCACATTTTTTTGACACTTTTACTTCCATAATTTTGGTTTGTGGTTTAATTGTTTTGTTGGTATTTAATATTTATTACTAAGCTTCAATAGAAATTAATCTTTGTATTGTTAATTTAGTGACAACAGAAAAAAATTCAATGCACTCTCTTCACCAGCGCCTGAAATGGAACATTGAGGTGTTTCGAAACCGGTCGTAATTTTAATGCTTTCATAAATAATTAAATAAATCTAAGTGGAACTGGTGAAATTAGCGCAATTTTTTTCTCTCTAATACCTATTAGAGATTTAAAGATTAGAGAACTACCTATGTAGGTAGTTTTTTTATTATTTCAATTTTTTGATTTGTTACATTACCTATCTCTATTCGCTATAACATGGACTAATAGAATGGCTATAATTTTAATCGATAATTATTATTTATAAAGCTATTCGACCAGCAACAGCCATAAACAATAATATTAGGGAATCAAAGGATACCGATACTAAAGTTTTGTCTTATCGCGTCCAAAACAAAAAAGGAATTTTAAATTCACATTAAATCTCTTAAACACCAATTAAATGAATATTTCATTACCTGACTGGACTTTATTTCGTCCTCTTATCGTAATGTTGCCAGACCTCGACAGATATAATATATTAGGTACCTATCCTTTAAATGTTAAATATTCAAAAGACGCGATTTTTAATGTGCTGCGTTTTTTATGCATATGTTTTATGACAATAATGATTAGTTTAATACTAAAATAACGTATGTGTATACTTATTGATATATTTATAAAAAAATCATTACGTATTTATTCATGTGTTTAACAGCTTTGGTGCTGTTATTTAAAATAATTTCGAATTGTGTTTCCATAAATAAAATATCTAGGTACGTGGACGTTCCCGCAAACGACAAAAACTCACATGCAAATTTATTACTATTTGTGTAAAATCCTTTTAACTAGTTTTTAGTAGAGAGCGAGTGGTGAATGGATAAAACTCTTCAATCTAAGCGAAGTCGGGGCGTGGCAGTAAGTAATAAGTAACATAATATAATATATTATAAGTGAATGTAGACGAGTTATTAATTCGTAAGCAATAAATAATAGCATCGCTCGAATTAAACCTCCATAATGTTATATGTGAATGTGATTCAGCGGTTTTAATGTGTTCTAAAGTTTTTTATTGACATCGTGAAAGGTAATTTGCTTTCGGTCTGGACACCATGTTTGTGGGGTGACCAGAATTTTTGGATTATTAAATATAAATACAGACTTACCTACATAAATTGATATAGTGTAATGTTTGTTTATTAAATAAATGTATTTAATTCTTAAAACTTATGTGTCGTAGGTACCTATTAGCTTGATAAATTAATATTTAATATATTTGAGAATTACTTTTAAATCAAACAATTAAACCTTGTATAATTAGGGTCTCTAACCTAAGTTAAGAAGCTTATAAAGTTAAGTTAAAGAAAATAATTTGATTTCAGATGCATGTATTTAAATAAAGATATTTTATTATACATAATTTATTCAACTTACAAATTTGGTGACATTTCAGAATGCACTTTTATACATATTTCCAATAGATATAATATCTACAAAACATCAAATATGTGGTCAACGAGTGGGTGTAACAAATCGATTCTCTTTCAACTTCGCGGTGAATCTCAATTCTCACTAATGCCTGATTTTATTACAGAAATAAACATTTATTTTTATTCTTATACAAAACATACATATATTTTGTGTTATTTTTTAATTATTGCGGCTTTATAAAGAACTAACTAGTTTTAACACGCGGTTTGCGTCAGTTACTGCAAAACAATGTTACGTTTTTCAAATTTTCTCATAGCCTGAAGAACCGTATAAAACTAATAGATAATAAATAAAATACAGTAAAGGCCTGTGCCACAGGTAATATACTCCTGTGTTTTACTCAGAATTTACACTTTTTAATCACTTTTTAATCCTAATTATTATGTTGGTATTAATTTCAAACATAAACGTTTGTCTCACACGAACTTCAAGCCGCACCCCGTCATCAGAGGCTGTACTCGGCCACGCCCTCTGGCGCCAACGATACCTTGTGCCTATTGTGTTTATTTCCTGTAACTTTGCGACAAACCTATAATTTAATTTATCGGTACGTCTGGTAGGTTTATAGCAGGAAATTTTATTTTGACACCCGAAGCACAGATACAATATACCTAATACTATTCTACACGAAGTAAAGAAAATGCAATACGATTTCCATATATAAGTACCTACCTACTAGGGTTTTACAATTAACAAAGTTCTAACGGTATAATTTGTCATTTTGCTCACATTTGGTACCTAAGTACATTAATTTTATGTAAATAAAAACGAAAACCCAGTTTTCCTAATCATACTCATGAGTTCTTGTATTTTCCACACATGATAATAAAGTTAAATTGTATCATGTATGTTGTTCTAGTAAATTATAATATTATTTATATACTTTTTGTTCCTACCTCCATTTCGGGATAATACCTATAGTAGTCTATGAACAGTGAACACGTCTCATAAAGATAGCAAGGAAGATGTAGAAAAAACATAGCATGGTAAATAATTGCAGGCATATCACACAATACTAATAGATATAAAGGTCAAAGTATATTTTATGGGTAAATAGATATTTTTTGCAATAAAAGATACCGTTTGGGTCTTATTTACAAATAACATTGAAAATGCTCTATCATGACAGCTGGTGCATGTTTTTGTAGCTTCGCGTAATACACACTTGAATACACAGGTAACAATTGTATGTATAAAAAGTGGATAAAATAGTAAACATCGGTGTATAATAAGTAATAACTACTATATATATAGAATGTTATAATACGATTGTATCAAAATATATAATGTTAGTCTCATTGCTCTATTATACAGCTATTGCTCACAAATTTACATGTACCTAGGTACGCTGTATTATTTTTTACATTCATTCAACGATAAATTGCAAAACAAAATTAAATTAAACATAAAGCTTAAAAACGAAAATGTCAATAAGCTTGCGATAAGACGAGATTCAAATAAATTTAGTCGACCTAACTTAGATTTGTCCGACCGCGGGCTGAGAGCTGATTACACAATACACATTTATCTAAATTAAAATTTTATTCATGAGTATCAACAATTTAAATAATTTAGTAGTAAGCTTTAAGTTTTGGAAACATCTCTAGATAAGCGGTGAATTATTTTGTATTTTTAATTAATCACATGCAATGCTAATAACGTTATAAATCTGTTGTGCTCACAGATAAAATAATAAAAACAGTAATCGAAAAGTTCTAGAAATATCATCATTATTCTATATATAAAAATATCCTGTCATTTACTTATTTGTCACCAAGCCACCAATACGCATTGTATTTCAAAATAGTTACTTAAAAAAATTTAAGTAAGTAGGTACTGCTGTGCATAATTTGTTCACAGATTTTTTAAATTAAGGTAAAAATGACGATGGTAAAAGTAGATACAAAATTGAAAAAATAAAATGTAGATAGGTATTGTAGTACACACCCACTTTTCTAAGTAATAAATAATAAACAGCTGTTACTCGAGCGCTAATCATAAAACACTTTATTCAGTAGGTAGAAGCCAATATAGGTACATAATGTAAAACATTGACCCCAATTCATTGTTTTTAACCCACAACCTCTTACGACAAACTGCTTCTGTTAAACTTTTATATTGCTTATCTGTGATAAAAAATAATCGTTTTCATAAGCTGTATGAAATTCTTAAGCTTATTGTAGGTAATTCATAAAATAAAAAATTATCTACCAATTACCTAAGCCTTTCACCAATCATTGTATCTATAACGAATTATTTTAGATCCTAAAGAAAATTGCAATCAAAAATGATTTGACTGCGAAAACTTTTGATAAGACTGATTATTCTGTACCTAATATAACAATATAACTTTGTAGAGTACTTATCCATATCGACCATATCCACTATAGAGTCTAGAGGCCACCAATTTATGTGTTACTTTTAGATAGAGCTCACAAAAACTAGTAGGTATAGTTTATAATATAACGCAATAATACATCTTACAAAAAAACCTTCTGATGCGCCATAAAAATCAATACATAAATCAGAAATCCATACCCGTACACAATCTTTAAAACAGCCATCTCTGCGGCTAGCCGGCTACACAAAGCGACCAGTCTTAATCGAATTGATTAGTTAATTATAGCTTTTATCTGAAGCCACCATTAGCGGCTGCGTTCCTCCCACGCGGTTTAATTGCCATTGAGTTGATTCCGAAAACGGGTCTCGATGTTAGATCGAGCTTCAATACGAGTGCATTTGTTTGGGATAGGACGTATTGTATCTAATATTTTATAAACTGTAAACGAATGAAAGTCATTATAAAATTTTAATCATTGGTTAGCAAATAACAACAGCTGTTGCATATTGATTAGTTGATTACATAGGCATTGGCTTAGAAAGAATAACGTAAATAGAGACAATAAATTTGGTTATTTTTAGTGCCCTTCATAAAAAGCAGAAAATTGTGAACAGGCTAGGTCTTTTTATCAAGATAAATGAATACTTTGATCAAGATAAATGTAACTTATACGCCGACACTTTTTGAACCGTAACATTTTATTGTCTTTAAATACTAACAAACTCTGACAATGGACATATTCTAGCCCACGGTCTCTTTTGCAACCGTTTTACGAGTCAATATAATAATTATGAATACACAGTTATATTCACTACAGCTTGCGTAAGAATTGACCAAGCTGCGAACGTTCGCTTATTATCTATCTATAAAAATGTATGTGCAAATTGTTATTACCTCCAAAATAGGAGTCGGCCATCTTGAAAATAACTCTTTAAGAACCTCAACGATTCACGAATATATCAACCCTGGGGTTAAAAACGCTCATAATTGCCCTACTCCTGTGTCGGTATGTCTCTAACCGGCGCATTTTCGTGTGACGTCCATTAAAGCGTCATTAGGTGGACTTAAAAATAATTAAAAAGACAAAAAAGAAATAACATCGCGTCTACTGAACGGCATTCTCTTACGTTCGCGGCGTCCAGATATGATGAGCTCATCTTTTGGACGTTTCGGTTGCATGGGAGATCTCATTAACTGGTCGTTTAGTAACAGCGGTTTATTAAACGCAATTAAGAGTGCGTATAAAGCCAGATAATTCTACGATTAAGCCCCGCACATTACGCGCCATGCCGCGCGCCCTCACAATACCCTCATACACCCGGCTCATCCAACGTACGTAAAGTTCATCGCACGCTAAATTATCTATACATATAATAAAATCGTAGCAAAGTCAAAACTGTACATTGAATATTTTTTTAAAAGAATACATAATCCATGATCTATAATCGATATAGAAGCCAAAAACATAGTTTTTAGAATTTTTGTCTGTTTGTCTGTTTGTCTGTTTGTCTGTTTGTCTGTATGTTTGTCCAGGCTAATCTCGAAAAGTACTGCATAGATTGACTTCAAATTTTGCATGAATATTACTAACAGGTCGAGTGAGGCTTTTTTAAACATATTATCATGCTATCACCTCCGGGGGAGGAGCTGTGAACCTTTTTTTTTTCTTACGTATTCCGTGTATTACGACAGCGTACAATCTAAAGACTCATGTTTAAATGTTGGTTTCGGGTAAGCCATGCTATTATCTAGCTTTACACAATAAAAACTATGTCATTTACGTAATTTGGGCAGAGAATCAGTTTAATGAATTTATTAGTATACAAATTTGAAACAGCGCCATCTATGAGATTTCGTAAAAATCAAATCAATTTACATGTTAACACTACTGGACACAATGTTAAAAATTAATAATTTAAATATAATTATGTTATTTATTTATTTAACTCTTTAACCCATATCTTCCCTTCCCTATAAGGTGCGCTTATAATTCGTGTGAGCTGTGAATATACTACATTTTTAAAAGTGAGGGTAGATGTTTATTATTTTAAGTCAAACTAGACACCATTACAGTTAATCTAATATTGATTGTGTTCATTGGTTACATTTTTAAAAATCTTCGTGTTTTAAAAATTCGATAACGAGGCGGGACTCGAACGAGCATTCTTTAGTGGTCGAATTTTTTCTATTCTTTATAAATTTATTGTTTATGAATTTATATTTATAAACAATAATACAAAAAGGTTAGTTCGTTGATAATTATTATTCCTTCATCATTTACATGTTGTAAGTAAAAATATACTTTGACTCTTAATACTTTTGTTCAGTATTTACCTGTATGATTATTGCTTGGAAATTAATATATTTTCATGTCGTATACCTAATTAAAAACATAAGTTTGATGCGAAACTAGCTGGATTTATTTTTACACACTCACAAGTCACAGTCTTATATTTTGTGTTAATGTTAAAATAGTATTAATAGTGTACGTAAATCATAATATTTTTTCACAATTAAAAATATTTCCTTTTTTTTGATGGTGTTGGCATCGAATTAAACCGCGCTGTCGTTTCGTTCACAAAAAGTGAAGTTATGAGGACCGAATATGTAGCCGCCTCAACTTACGGAAACGAGAGTAAGGGTCAGCTCACACCGAGACGCGACGCGGCGCGACGCTGCGCGCACATTTTTCATAGAGCGACTCAGAATATACTTTATTCACTACACGAAAAGATACACATTGCTACGCCGCGAGGCACCTCGAGGCGCAGCGCTGCGTGGTGCAACGTAATCTGAATTCTCACAATGTAATATTGTGTATCTTTTCGTGTAGTGAATAAAGTATATTCTGAGTCGCTCTATGAAAAAAGTGCGCGCAGCGTCGCGCCGCGTCGCGTCTCGGTGTGAGCTGACCCTAACCTGCGTTGTCTGTTAGTTATTGTATAGTCGAATTTAACGTTACATGGAAATTGGAATCTAATTATATGTATACTTATATACTTATATTAAATCTGTAGAGGTCAATTCTGTACATGAAATATATTTCCTAAATAACTATCACGAGGTGATTAGGGATCGACACTGACGCCAAAAATTTTTCCGTCTGTCTGTCTGTATAACCGTTATAGAAACAAAAACTACTCGACGGATTTAAACGAAACTTGGTACAATTATTTTTCATATTCGTGAGCAGAGCAGTAACTCCATTTTTAAGCTTTCGTCGCGTGTGCAACCTACGGGTTAAAGCTACACAGAAATCAAGTATGAAAGAAATGTTCTCCATATTATATAAAAAATATCTCCCGACATCATAAATGTCTATCTTTTATGGTTGAGCTTAGGAGTTCAAAGCTTTCTGATTATATTTGTCTACTAGCTGTGCCCGCGACTTCGTCCGCGTGGAATAGTGACCTATGACCATGGGCTCAGGGCAAGAATAATTGTTTTTATTTTCATGCTTCCACTCCCACGCCCACTCCCAGGCCCACGCCAACGCCTTCCTACACTTCACAATTGGTACCTACCAGATCAAAGCCAGGGTAAGCGCCCCACCCAGCCCCACCGTGGCTACGCCCATGCTGAATTACTACTTAACATACAATTATTGAGTAAATACGTACTACCATAAATAATTAAAAGAATTGTTATTAAAGTTTCTTACTAAACTGAGCTAAAATACTTACGTACCAACTTATTAAAGAAAATCAAGAAATGAAATGCCTAACCTATACCAAATAGTTACTACATAATATTGTAATTAAAAATTATGATTAGTATATAATATCGAAAATCAAAAAAGAAATGCCTAACTAATTCTACGTAAAATTTATTTTAAATTATGTCATATTATTTTTTAGGAACCAGGGGGGGAGAGGAGCAAATTCTATTTCCTTCCTTTCTTAAATGGATGTTTTTAATAATGTATGGTGTAGCCACTGATCAGCTTAATCGATACTCAATTTTTATCAAATCCAGCAACAAATCCAAATTAGATGTTTCCTGTCTCACGCACGTAACTAAAGGCTGAAGAGAGAGAGAGAGAGAGAGCACGTAACTAAACCGTTTAATCGAAGAAAAGTGTATAGAAAAAGGAATAAATAATTTCATAAACTTCCCGACGATCTTTAAAAATAAATTATTATATCATTTTTTTAATTCCCACTTTTACCCCTATGTAGGTATAATAAGTGGATGAACCGATTTTGATACAATTTATCTAAGAACCAGCGTCGGAAAATATGCTGCCTAACAAAAAAAAAGCCGCATCTAATTCGGTTTACCTGTTAGCCAGCTACGGTGCCATAGACAGACACACACACACACACACAGAAACACATAGCAGTCAAACACATAACACCCGTCTTTTTGCGTCGGGGGTTAAAAATATAATACGACATAATTTAAAGGACATTTTATGTGGAAAATTTACCTATTAGAAGTAACCATAATGTTAATTTGACCCCGCCCCCCCCTACTACCTCAGCTTACCCCCAAACCCTTGGGGAATTTTGATATGATCATCTGGACATGTAAAGGAATAACTGTAGCGTATAACAGATAAATTACGTGATATCGTACACTGTACAGTGTACAATAGAATGCCTTAGCAAATGTTCGCCGTGATTACTTATAAATTGTCATAACTTTTTTATTTATGAACCGATTGACATGAATTAAACACTAAATGTTAAATGAAGATTACCACAATACATTAGTGAAAACCGCATCTAAATCGGATAAGCCGTTTCTGAGATTAGCGTGCACAAACATACATACAAACAGACAAAAAAATTTTAACTATAGTTTTGGGTTCAAGATCGATTTAATAATAACACCTGCTAATTTTTTTCTACATATTTTCATTGTACAGACATCGCTTTTCCACAATTTTATTATATGTATTGATGATGATGATTGATGATTATAACACTCTCAGTCCGTTTCAACTTAATTTTTATTCACTCGCATCAGTGCCACCTAAAAAATCTTTATATCGAAATTCGAGCAAAGCTAAGAAAATGAGAAATAAGAGTTCTCAAGGATCGTTAGAGGTAAGAGGCTTACTATTGACCGAAAACAACATGTGTTATGCCGAGAACCTGAAACCGCTTCACAACGAGAATTGCGGCTCACAGCTGACCGCGAACGGCATGTACTATCCTGTGAGACCGAAATCTTCACTGAGAGGGTATAACGTCTCACAGCTGACCGCAAATGGCATATTTTATCTCGATAATCTGAAACTTTTACTCAATATGAAGACCGTTTAACAAATGATAGGGTGCACCATAATATTATTCGATCTCTTGAAGATGAACATGAGCATAAGCAATGACTAGAGTAGGGACGCGAATATTACCATTATTTGAGACAAGATTATTTGAGACAAGTACGATTAATAAGTTTGTTTAATGAAAGATTAAGGATTGAAACTATTTGGTCTCTTGAAACGGACGAATAGCGAGAGGCCCGTCTTACTGTAGACAGATTTCGAGTCTTAATGACTTAGAGGTAAACATAGAAGATCAATCTACGAATTCGGTGGTGTGGTCCGACAAATATAAAAGTGGGTTTGCTTATAACCTCACAATTGATTACAGATCATCTTCTGTATAGGCGATATTAACGTAGTATGTTCTTTTTGTAATGCTTTAAAGAGGAGTAAGGAGTCGGCTTTCGTTTGAAGATACACCAGAACCTTTGAAATCACTACTTTTAGAGAAACATGTGCAATCTAAACAGTTCTTAGACAATATTCGCTCTTATAGTAGTGCGTTTTAAATGATCCTTTGGTGCTCAACAATTATCAGAGGATCCTTTCATGCTTACTTTTAAGATACAAGGTCAAGTTTATCATTTGATAGGATCCCTTTTGCCTGAAGGCCAACCTAAGTTTCTTCAAATATATTTAGTATTCGACTACAACGAATAGTCGAATACAAGAAATCAATATTTCTCGAATTTAAAATATTACAATTTTTCCTACGGTAGGGCGACGAATGTATTTTCGCATAGTAACGGAGGGGAACTCACGGGGGGTCGAGTGACGCGGGCCACGTACCACAAACATGCTTAGTTTGTTGTACCGAGCGCGAAAGAAAGTCATCGTGTTTTTAGTAAAATTACTATGTAAACTAACGTAATTTAATACTTAGGTACATATTATATAATGATGCGCTCAAACTGTTAATCTACATTTAATTTAGATTATTATTTGAATTACTAAGTAATGTAGAATTTAAATCAAATTCACTCATGTTTTCCTCAGATTTTCGATGTCCTCCGATTTTAAGATTTTCTTATCAGAGTATTCAATTTTAATGTAGTTAATTTTTATAAGAGACAATTAAGAACATTCAAAAATAAAGTGTCACGTATTTTTTTTAAACGACGAATGACGAAAAACGACGTAATCGCGGACGAAGTCGCGGGCAACAGCTAGTACACAATATTCTTCGCTCGTTCAACGCGTATTTTCGGTAGTTAGTAGGTATGTTGTCTAAAATAATTGTATAAAACAGTGAAGTTGAAATCATCACAAATTATGTAATATGTCTTTTTATTATTATTTGTTTATAATTATTAATGATAATCTATACATATTATAAAACAATAAAAAAAGTAAAAACTGTCTGTATGTAATATATAAAAAAAAACAATATTAGGGAAACAGTATAGAGCACGAATCCGTAAAAAGAGTCTGTCGAAATAGCGAGTATAGATACTATTTTTAAATAAACATACGCAGTCGACGACACACATTCCTCCAGAACTTTATTTTGATTAATTTGGTTATAGTCCATTGAATGAGTCCCTCCAAGGGGGGTCTAGAGTGCGTGAGTTAGTAACGTAAGATGTTTCTTCGGAAACATGTCAAGAGTCCCTAGGTAATAAACATACTAAAACCCCGGGCCACTAGGAGGAGCCCCGGAGTGGGGGGAGGGGGGAAATGGGTCCATTTTTTTCATTTTTCGCTTAAATCTCAAAAACGGTACATGTTAGAGAAAAACTTTCAAGGAAAAATTGAAAGGCCATAAAATTATCTACAAGTTGTACCTGAATCATTTTTTCCTATATCCTACCGTTTCTGAGTTATACGCAGTAAAACATGATTTTGGCTCAAACAATTTCAACATCAATCGATCAAAAAATATTTCTTTCTTCCAAAAAACTCAAATGTGCAACTTGTGACCAGTACTGATAGATTGCTCTTAATTAGGTCTATAATTGGTAAAATAAACACATTCCTCCATGGAAGCCTTTAGGAGGAATCGATTGTCAAAATATTATATTAGGGCAGTTTGAGTTACTGAACTTGATCTTTTTATTTTTTTCTTCCAAAAAACTCAAAAGTGCAACTTGTGACCGGTACAGATAGATTGCTCATAATTAGGTCTATCATTGCTAAAAATACCAGATTCCACCACGGAGGCGTTTACGGGGAATTGAATTTTATTAGGGTAGTTAGTTAAAAAGTTCATGTATCGTAACTACCCTAATAAAATTCAATACCTCCTAAAGGCCTCCATGGTGGAATCTGGTATTTTTATCAATGATAGACCCAATTATAAGCAATCTATCTGTAACGGTCACAAGTTGCATTTATGAGTTTTTTGGAAGAAAAAATTAAAAAGATCAAGTTCAGTAACTCAAACTACCATAATATAATATTTTGACAATCGATTCCTCCTAAAGGCTTCCATGGAGGAATGTGTTTATTTTACCAATTATAGACCTAATTAAGAGCAATCTATCAGTACCGGTCACAAGTAGCACTTTTGAGTTTTTTGGAAGAAAGAAATATTTTTTGATCGATTGATGTGGAAATTGTTTGAGCCAAAATCATGTTTTACTGCGTATATCTCAGAAACGGTAGGAAAAAGGAAAAAATGATTCAGGTACAACTTGTAGATAATTTTATGGCCTTTCAATTTTTCCTTGAAAGTTTTTCTCTAACATGTACCGTTTTTGAGATTTAAGCGAAAAATGAAAAAATGGACCCATTTTCCCCCTCCCCCCACTCCGGGGCTCCTCCTAGTGGCCCGGGGTTTTAGTATGTTTATTACCTAGGGACTCTTGACATGTTTCCGAAGAATCATCTTACGTTACTAACTCACGCACTCTAGAACTTTTTATTCAATGGACTATTAGATTGTACGACATTTTTCGACTCAGCAATTATTCTAAAAATAAAAATAAAAATTATCCTTTATAAAATATTACAAAGTTCTTCGAAATTTACGTATTATTTTATCGAGAGCTGGTAACTTTAGCAGGTACCTTTCTGGAGTATTTTTTTCTGCGTGGCAATAGTCAGTAGACACAGGTTGAGAGTGAGGGTCCACATTTTCCAAATTTAAAATTGTTCTGTGAAATTAGTAAATTACTTTCAAACAGGGTCAATTTGATTGATTGCATTTGCAAGGCGACCGTAGGAATTAGGTACCTACCTATAACTAAGTATAAAAAGTGTCTTTGTAAATTGTAGGTACCCACTATGAATGTAGGTATCTATAAATATCGTCGCATGAATACTCAACTCGCGGAAACGAATTTACAGAATTTACACAAATAATAATATCCAAACTCGCCTGGATAAACTTTCTCAAATGAATCTATAGTTTAGGTGGTCTGTTGCGGTTCTGCATCAGGTGTTTCAGTTTTCAAAATAAATTATTATTTTATATTTCCCGGATAATATAATAGTACCTACACAACAAAATAACTTTCATTCAAATCCGTCCAGTAGTTCCGGAGATTAGCGTGTACAAACAAACAGACAAACACAGACAGTTTTTTTTTATTTACGGGATAAAACTCATCCTATGACCTTTCTCAGGTCTCAAGCTATATCTGCACCAAAATTAGAGCCCAGACATACCTACATACAGACACACATACAAAAATTCTAAAAACTATATTTATGTATAGATATGTACTACATATTACTATGTAATACAGATTATGAATATATTATATATATACATATACATATGTATATTATAAAAAAATACCTATTCAATGTAAGTACAATTTTGACTTTCGTACGAATTTGTTATACCTATGTATAGATGTTATGTATGATTATCTAATACAGATTGTAAATATAATATATATGTACTATTCACAACCGGTTTACATATTATTGATATTATTATTTACTGGAGCGAACATAGGATCTGCCTATAGTAATAATAATAATATAAATCTTTCTTGACTTGATTGATTGCACCGCGACTGTAAGAATTAGGTACCACTATGAATTTTATTTACCTATCTATAGTTGCTGCTGCTATCGCGTCAATACTCAGCTCGCGGAAATTATTTTACAGAAACTAAACTTTCTCAAATAGGTAAATCAAGACTTATCTTTTTATATTATAATTATTATTTATTAATATTATAACAATACTATTATATTATACATTATATACATTATTACCTTCGACATTTAGTTATCTTTTCAATTTGAATCTTCTTTAGTTCTCGTTTCTTAAGTCTTTTCATTTTGTTGTTTACCATTTTCAACAAATCAATATTCGGCGTAATTATAAAACACGGCGCAGCAATTTTAGCGTGGTCTACTCGTCTCAACGGAGCGATAGCGTCTGATGTATGAAATAGAATTATGTTTTTAGCTCCCGGAACGTGCGATGGAAGATGATTTCTTGCGTAATTAAAAATATAGTAAGCGCCAAAAGTGTTTTATCGTGATTAAACCAAAACTAAAAGTAATTACACAAAATGCTCTGACAAATATATTGCAAATGTTTTAATATAATTGTTTATGAAAAAAAAATCATAATAAGTATTACCATGTCCAGTAAAAAACGTAAAAGTGTGAAATTTAGAGGTAACTTCGTGAATTTTTTCTATCGAGTCAATTTCAATATTTTATGTTTTTGATCTGACAATATAATCGAAAATATCATCAAGTTTTACATATATTTTATTTTTTATATTTGGTCTTGAATATTACACGTATCAACTAAAAGTTGATTGGTGATTTGACTTTATACGCGCCCTTAAGCTATCATTATGAGTATTCTCGAAGGCTGCAATTTGCTACGGCTCTGCACGCGATGGCGGGAGGGGGGATAATTAAGTGAATCTTTAGATAGGCAGATGGGTTCTTTGATATGCCGCTGTGCTATTTGAGATATTCTAGTCTAAAACCATTTAATTTTATGTGCATTGTGTGCACCTGTATCCGTTCACATACTAGCTATGTGACCTAGCTTCGCTTGCTGCCGATAAGAATATAAAGAAGCTGTGAATTAAGAACCATTCCCTTCTTGTGAAATTGTGAGGTGACAAAAGGATGACAATAAAATAAACAGGAACATTGTAAACACAAATGTAAATCAAGTGTGCGACATAGTGGAAACCACAAACTTAACAATGCTCGGAATGCTACAGTAAATTCGCTAATAAGAGTCCGAAATCGGCTAGGGAGGCATCATCATCATAGGGACCTGTGTCTACGTATACGAAAATTTAGGCAATTTATGCCGTGACATCTTCCGAAGAGCAGCGCACATCTATCTTCGCATGCAATAAACTTTACGATATTTTAGTCGTAGTTTCATATTATGAAATGGGTAATAATTTAAAGTTATTTAATTACCTGCAACAAAATACATCGATTTGCGCTGTTTCACAACTTTCACACAAGACTCTATTACGTGTATTCACACGTTCAATTTAATACGGAAGTCCATATTGATTAAAAAGTGCTGATAAATATATCTATAAATATGAGGCGTGTGAAAAATTGTGATATAATGGTTTTAATAAGTGCTAGTTTGTCCGCAATGTCGCCTGATGAAGAACGGTAAAAAAATTCTGTACGCATTGCTTCTACGATTTTTCCACATTTAACTTTATCTACCTGTCTTTTGTTATGTTATGTTATGTGTTACCAGTTACACTAATATTTCTTGGTTGTGTGTTTTGAAGTAAATCAAAGTTTTTGCGTGATTTGTTTATTTACGAGAACCTGCATAGGTATATACTCGCCTAACTACAAATTGTAAATTAATGACCCACGGAAGTTACAAGATTCATTATTAATTATTTACTTTTACAATATATCTAATTAGTTAATTAAAAAAATACTATGTTAAAAATATTAGGTAAGTACAAAGAAAAATGAAAAATTCAATATTCTCTACATTTACCGAACGAAAAATAAATCTTGCTATTCACTCTATTTAAAATAACATTATATGTAATATCATACAAGCGACACGGGCAGAACTGGTCATAAAAGTTAAAACAGTTGAATGATGAAATGATAAAGCCATGTCAAGTGTTTATGGAGTCGCGATGCGCTGGAGCGACAGGAAACGATAGCACTCAAGCGATGAACATTCGCTCAATTTTGGTGCGAGCTATAATACCTATCTAACCTCACTGACCTTAATGGCTTCATAGTTTTGTGATCATGTTTTTAAGGAATCGTTATTTTGCTAATCAACAATTAATTCATAAAAATATTTTTTTATACCTAATTTAGGTATTCGCCAACCTAGGGATGTTTTTGTAAGATTCGCTTGATGAGCAGATTCGAGTTATTGCAGAAAATTTTATGTAACTAGTAACTACTGCCTTAGCTTTGCATAAGAAAGTGTCACTGAAGATGTCTCCCTTCACACTATACGTATACGTGTCAAACATTTTGATACGTATCATTTTCATCACAATTTATTTTTCTTATAAAAGACTTTATTACTGTGAAACTTCTCACCTATATTAGTCAAAGGGCTCATTCGTCGGGTGTGGGCAGACGGCCAGTGTAAAATTAACCGGCGGAGATCAAAGGCGCCGCGATCTCTCCCTTTGAGCAAGCCGCCATTGTCTCACACATGTTTTAATTCCGTTGTGTGCTAGGGCTGCCACCCTTGTGCTTTATTAATTAATGTTTTGTAATCTAAAACATTTTTAGGGAGAGTATTAGGACATTGAAAAAAAATATAATTCAAGATTTGAAGTTCAGTTGATAACGAAATTAGATACAATAAACTTAATTAAAATATCTCAAGACTCAAGGAGACTCTTACAAATCAATTGTTAAATAATTAAATTGGTCTATACAATTTAACCTTTCTAATTGTAAAAACAAGAAATGTACCTATGCAACATTTGATTGTACAATAAGTTTAATATGTGATACTTTCATTTCAATTATGACGCTGTTACATTATTTTATTATTGCCAAATATAGGTATTAGGTAGGTATTAATTCTATAATAAAACAAATTAACTAGTTATGCAAATATAATAAGATGGAGGTTAATTAATACTTATAAAACAACAACACAAAATGTAACACACACAGTTACTTAGACCTTCATTTATAATCTTTTGAAATAAAACTAATTTTCGAAATCGACAACCCTATCTCTCAACTTTATCACACACACACACAGTTCTAAAAGGTAATTTGTTAATTTTTAGGGCGATAATTGTCTCTTTATTTTCAAATTGATTCGTCATTACGTGTGCAGTCAGCGGAGCATGAAAGAGTTTCTGTTGGTACTTGGTACCTATAACACGCTATAAAAGTTATAAAAAACAAGTTGGTTATTAAAAAATATTTAACATATATAGCTATCAAGGTACAGTGGTTTTGAGTTATGACTGAAATATCTTGGATTTCTGAGTTTTATTAAGAGTAGAGATTACTAAGTATACCTATTTATACAAATCTCTGTGTCGGCAGTGTTTTGAAAATACAGCAAAAATTACTAGCAAAGGCAGGCCCCTGACATAAGTTTATTATTAACAAAATCTTCATAAGTATAAAATAACTAAAACAAGATAATTGAGTGTCCTGTGTCAGCAAATAGCAAAATAATGTTAGCATCCATCATAACAAGGATGTTTTTTGCTAATTGCACGCCTCATAAGCGAAGCGTTGAGGTGGGTACTACTGTCACTTCGCGCAAAACATCTGATTTTTCAAACTTAAAATGTCTTTATGTATCATACATTGCACTTGTAAGATAATACATACACACACATATTAAGAAAAAACACTATTTTTAACGTTTATGATATTTTTGATGTCATTTTTGTTATTTAAACTAGTTAAAAAACAGTTTAAAAAAGTTCTGTCTTGGACGTCCGTGTGTCTGTATGTGCGGATCCTTTTTCTTGTTAACACGATAGCGACCGAAATACTTTACTAATCGAGTCTTTTTTTTTCTCTTACGCTTGAGTATGCTCAGGAATAGAACCCTTTCATTTTTCAGGGTCTGCTTCGATGTGGTTTAATTGTTATTAAATAAACAAAAATAATAATTAATAAATATTTATTAAAAAAAAATTATGAGGCGTGCACTTTTGGATTTTCCAAATTATTTCAATTTTACATTGGCAGAGTTAGAGGCAAGGCAAGAGGTCCTTCAAGTCCTTCCCGTTCATGCATTTAGTTTTTGCATTTTAAACTTTATTCTATGGGAATTTTGAATAGATTTTATTTGAACTAGACGATGTAAACTATAAAAACTAAGCAGGAGCATATTCGTCGGTTATTTCAAACAATAAAATATATGTAAAGCGAGAGAATAAAAAGGTCTTTTTATAGTTGCGGATGCGTGGAAGGATTATTGAAAGGCGACTAAATCTCGAATGTCACTTCTTTGATCTATTTTTTAAGTGCGGTAGCGACGTTGTAGGTAATCAAATGATCCTCGTAGTTCTGAATGGAGTCTTTTAAGTATCAATTAAACTAAAAATACATTTGTTTTACATAAAATTGTTTTTAGTGTTTTAAGTGACATTCAAGGAGGGCATCTAAAATTACATAAAACGTGTTCAGGATAGAATTTACAATTTATTTTATAATTTTGAAATACATACCTATGTTATTTTCACAAAATAATTGCAGTATTCAGTAATGTTTTCATATGAAAATATGTATGTACTTACTGAAAATTGCCATCGCTATTAGTTGTACTGAATTGCAATCAATCTCGCTTGGCTCTATAGGTAATTTTTAATTTCTATCACAATCGAGATTTATATTCCTACTACGTATTATACATATATTATCTGTGATTCCTACTGAAGATTATTATCAAAAATTTATTAACTATGTGTGTATTATTGGTATTATTCAAATCTAGACTAATTTACAAACGCCCTTAAATTGTATTTTTTTATTTAGTTTTTATTGCTTCCTGTGTAGGTTCATAGTTCGTAGAGACGAAAAAAATATCTAAACTACCTACATAATATCACAGATAATATTATCTGTTACTTTTGGAAACAAAAAGGAATATGTACCTATTGTGAAAAAAGAACATTTTTTTTTATCGCAGGCTACATTAGTAAACATTGAACAGATGCTAAAATCTTTGCGTAATAACATAATAGAAAGTTTTTAGTTAACTATAACTCTTTCCCGAAATTTCTAAGCATACCGTTATTGTTTTAAAAATCAGAGAACCCTTTATCACTAAAACTTTATGGCAATGTTGCGTAACAAAAGGCATTCTTTTGTGTTTTCTTACTATTGTCATGTAAAAAACAGCACCTCCGTGCCGGTGTGAAATCCTATACACTCGTGAACACCGCTAATGAATATAAAACTTACAATTTTGAAAAGGGTTGTAAAATTTCTTATTTACATATTTTCGCTTTTAACATGCCGCCGCGTGTTTATTGGCTTAATTATGTCTGTAATAGACCTATCACAAAAAAAAAACTTACTTTGTGAATGAATATAAAATGTAAATTTTTCTGTGATATCCAGCCTGTGAAGGCTTGCGTGGAAGACTCGTGGCCGATATCCATTATAGTACAATATACATCTAAGTACCAAACTTGCACTTAAAAAAACCCTGCATTATAATTTATTAACACTTTCATTGTGCCTTAATAAATGCCTTATATTATCAATTACATACCTTACTCTCCTTTTCACACTTTTTGTTGCACCATAATGACATAATCATATGAATTAATGAATAAATGATACCACAGTACTCCACAGCCTTTAAATAATTCATGCTTCGGAAGCTGTCAACGACAATATAAATTCTTATGGTAAGGAGTTGGTACGCCCAGCGTTCTGTATTAAATAATGAATTAAATAAGATGTATGACGTTCAAATTTACATAATATTAATATGATCTACACTAGTTCGGTTAGGTTTATAAAAATATAAAGATAAGTTTTTACAGCTGTACCTAAACAAAACTTTTTCAAGACCGCTTTGGCCTTATCAAATTTTGTAAAGGCTTCAAAACACGGTAAAATATAAGAGGCTTAAAACCAGATTAGCTAATTCCAAACCGCAACAAACAAAACAATTTTAACCTCTTGACCATGGTCTCTTAATTATTCATTTATTTGTGGTTTGCTGCGTTGTTTTGGGGTCGTCACAACGCTGCGGGGGACTGCATTTACACCTCGTCGCACTGCATGACGTTGATTTTTTTTATTTCTACACATCATCGAGTATTTTAGTAGTTATGTTTCGGATTTATCGCTGTTTGGTAACATAAAATGTCATGTTATGATATTGAGAATTTCATTTTTAAGTTGTACGGTAGGTACTTTGAGTTTTAGAGTAGGTACCTGAGTAATATTTAGGTATTTTTTTGAATCGATCAAAATAAAAAGTACCTAGAGGTAAACGGCGCGAGCGTTGTCTTTGTGCAAAAATACTCAACATGATACTTTTTTTAATGTAGATAGAAACTAGAAAGTAACCAGCCGTAGATACCTAAACACCTTCTTCATTAATTTAAAAGTGACATCATTAAAATGTTTCTTATTTGAAAATGTGCAATATTTAAACTTATGAAATATTTCAAATTATTTTTTAAAATTTTTATTTATCAAGCATTTCCAAATAGATTGTCAAACACATTTTTTATTTCAAAACAAATGTTAACCAAGCAAACAAAAATATACCTACAGTCTACACCAAACTTTTTCGCGCACCAAAAACTTCAAAGACCGTCACGTATCCACGGCATAGAACGAATTACATCTAATAGCACCAATTTCCCAAGCATCCCTACTGATCTTAGCGTTAGCTAACCTAAAGAGTTCCGTCGAATTTTGCAAACAAAAAGCAGCTGGACTCGGCCCTCATAGTTTTTGCGTGACGAAGTTTCGTTGCCGACTGCATTCCACTTAAATTATACTCAAGATGAGTGACCACGGGGCGTGGTAATGAAGGATATGTTTATAGACAAATATAGGTACCTAGAAAGAAAACGTAGAAATAGATACAGAGATAGTAGAGCTATTTGTAAATTAAAAATTTATGAAACATAAAACTTCAACTTGAATAAGCGATACTTTATTATGTTTTTTATAATACTCATTATATTCGTTTATCTTATATCGCAAAATGTGTTGGTAAGCGCATAACTCGAGAACGGCTGAACCGATTTCTATAATTCTTTTTTTATTATATTCCTTGAAGTACGAGGATGGTTCTTATGTAGAGAAAACGTAAACATGTACCACGGGCGAAGCCGGGGCGGACCGCTAGTTTTAAATAAAAATCTTTCTTTATTTAAATGCAAAATAAGTCATAAATTGTAATCGTAAGACGCAATTCGCTGTAATGTTGTACGTGTTTCATGGTGTAAAGAATTTAATGAAATAAATAATATATTCACAGATAGGTAATTAAAGATAAATAAAACACAATATTTTTTAAACGGATTGTAAATAAAATAAATGATAACCGCTAGACGTGAGACAACAATCATTTTCGTCATACGAGTAAGTAATTGTTGGAATCGATCTCATACCTTATAGCGAGCGTAATTCAGTGGCTTATCATATTATCTATTATCTAATCAGATTTTATTAAATAGGTGTGAATATAATTAAAAATAAAAATTAATTAAACATGTATACAATTTGTAAATAGCTAAGCTATACAGGTTCTAAAAAAAATTATTTCAATACATTTCGAGATTCTTTAAAAGTAGGTATTGCAAACTTTAAAATTAACGTCCATCATCAATCAAAATAAATAAATTTACCATCACTACAGTTAAGTAAAATCAATAAAAAATATGGGACACATCCCACAAAATCCGTAACCATGGCCACCAGAAGTCCCGCAAATAAGTGCGTTTTTGTGATCCAACGGCGAATTAGTTTAATTGTGTCTACGACCCTCGGCTCGCCCGTAACAATTATTACGTCCTTCCAACTGCCCACTTTTTGGTCACCATAGAACCGCTAATAAGCGGCCGCGGCAGTATGATGATGGCCATCTTCCAAGGTCGGTGCGTTTTTACTTAAGATATGTAACCAATATTTTCGCGATTCGTGGGACAAATCTTTTATTGAAGATATGTGACCAATATTCTCGTGATTCGCGGGTCGAAACGGTATTGTTTTGCTTTGTTTTGTCTTTGTTATCTTTAATGATTACCGATTAGAATTTTTTTTAATTGTCAATCTTGTCTCTTGTAGTCACAAGTTCTTTAGTCTAAAAAGTAAAAACATGGGGTCAATTACAAACAAAACACAGGGGTCATTATAGCAGAGCGATTAACACACGTAGGAAACATAGTGTTGCAGTCAATACATAGAAATGAGGTATTTCACAAAATTCCTGATTTTCCAACGTTTTATATGAATAGTTAATAAATAATATTGTTTACTATATTAATAGACTTTTTCATGAAGTGGCATAAAAAATAAGTTAAGAATAAATAAATACTTTAAGTTTAAAACCTAGACCAGCTCGTCATAGACGTAGGAAATATAATTTTTTTCTATAATAAATTATATTTCCTACGCAATTACAATCATGAACGATTGCGTAAGCATTGTTGTGTGGGACGATTAAAACGAATCTAACGACTTCTCTCAACTCAAGTGAAGGTCTATATCTACGTTACAGACTTACAGCCTACAGCGACCCACAAGCTCAGTTTAGAGACATACAATATCTACTCGAAAAGATACCTAATCATATTTTTGACAAAACCAGACTCTTTAAATAACTTCAACAGTATACTTTCATTATTTAATTCACATTATAACACAATGACAATAGTTAAACGGTATTTTGATGACTTGCAGTGATCGATGTAGTCAGCTATCGTGGCGTATTGTAATTCAGTAGGCACTTCCTGCCAACATTTGCATGTCCATCAATCGAGCGCCGACCAACCCATATCTGACGTTTTAATTACGATTCTCTGCCCTGTGTACTTGGTGTGTGGCCTAAGTGACGGAAAATGAATTTTTTTAGTCAAAACTTCCACAGTAGCGTTGAGTACTTTTTGATAGTGTAAAATCTCACGAGTTTGCGTCACCGATGTTTAAAAATTTAATTTAAAATTATAATGCCAAAGTTGTATGTTCTCAATTCAATTCAATTTTTTCGAAGTCTCCTATCGGCAGTCCTTATTACTGGTTAATTTTTTTTTTTGACAGCCAATATCAGATTTTTAGAAATAACAATTTAATGGATTATAAGTAGCCGTAGTAGCACCTAAAGTTTTGAAAGTAGGTTTCGACAGATTAGACACCACTATTTTCAGTATTTTTACTGCTTTTACGCACATGCCATAAACGCTTCCCGTATTTTTCATATTATCAGATACCAGAATATCGTAATAGCGTAGAATTATTGTATCAATCTTCATTGATGTAATGAAGATAATCTTATCTCTCGATAACATTTTTATTTCTATACTATAAAATATTAAAAATTAATAAAAATAAACTTTATTTCTATACTTTTACTACTGTTTACTTGACCGCCCAAAGAGTTATGAATTTTTTCAAGCTTTTCCACTAAGTCTAGGTAAATCTTACTTCATTTGTTGAGTTTTTTTGTAATATATTATGGGGTGTTAATATTTTTAAACCGCAAATAATTTGTTTAAAAACAATACTTTGTACCACACCCCACAGTCCACGCATGCGTCCTTAATTAGGCATTCCGCTCTCGTCCGGGCTGCGTACGCGCAGGCGGCGCCTTTGACTGCCGTCCCGCTCTAACAATGCAACTATTCATTCCTCTACCCATTACAATAAGACCCTTCTGACCCTTTCAACATAAAACAATATTCCTTCCTTACACAGCTCAACGTAAACTGGCCGTGATAGCTGCCTCAGATATATACAATTCGTTCAAAATTTTAACTGTACTGTAAGGATATAAGGTTCAGTTTGCAGTGTATTTATTTATATTTTAAAGGTGTTATTGAAGTGATGTAATGAAGGGGCCTAATTGTGTATTCTACTTGGGATGGCTGAAAGATAAAAGAATAATATGATAAGTGCGTATCTCGCTTGCACATCTTTGGTAAAGGGGTGGGTTTGGGGTGGTTTATGCAATTATTGTTGACAATTATTATTGATGCCTTGATTAGGGGTTTTTATTTATAATAATAAAAAAATGTGTTTGTGTTATTAGAATATGTAACTGTAAGTAAGTTTATTATTCGGCATAAATTTGAAAATTTTCTTTATGCCTCTTCTTAAAATTCACTTTAATTGAAAACTCAATCATAACAATTTCGTAAAAATCTTCACGGACATACATTTAAATTAATACGTGTCTCTCATCTCTTCTCACCCACGGCGATGAAAGTGACGTCCTATGAAATTATTTCCCGATTGCACTGGGCCGTGTATGAATTAGGCACCTTTCATTTTTTCTCAGCCATAATGCCCGGCCCTTTGGCCCGGCCCCTGTTCATGAAACCTTTTATCGAAACATGCATGTTGGGAACGCACCGGCTAGCTTGTCGGCTGACTGGTTTCGGCCTTTTCCTTTGACGCCGCGCGGCGTTCGAAATTTGAATCAGTCCGCTTTGAACAGCGTTTGAGAGACGACGTGCGTTCATTTTATCTAAAGCACCGAAACTTTTTACGATATTGTGATAAGTGTTGTCGTGACTGAGTTGAATGAATATGACTCAAAATAACATTTGTATCTATTGTTTTTATACTGTGGGAATATGATGGCTAGGATTTTCTGTGTTTTGTTGCTCTCCTGGTTGGTGGCTGCCGACCAGGAAGACTCTGAAGGCGGCAAGTGTGAGAGGATCAAGTTATCACAATGCCAGGATTTGCGGTACAACTGGACAGCAATGCCCAACCTGATGGGTCACAGAGACCAGAAGGAGGCAGAGGAAGCGGTAAGAATCCTAACTTTTTTGTGATTTTTTTTATATTTTTTTGTGGAATTTATTCTACAGCAAGTTTCTATATTTTGGGTATAAGCTTACAAAGAGAGCAGTGAGCTTTTATTAAGATTATTTTACAGAAGTTATCTATTCATTTACTAAAGTATCTGTGAGTATAGGTAGGTACTTTGAACAAACTAGTTAAATATTTGGTGCAGTACGTTATAAAAGTTTATAGTCTGTCATAATAAGTTACGTTTTTCCCCTAAAATAAGTTCAATAGACACTAGGGTTGCAGGGTTAGGGTTATTTGAATGGGTTTTATGGCTTGTAAAACTGATATCAGATACATTACATGGTGAGGGTGACTATTGACTTTGGCTACTGAATTTTGTTATCCCCTTTGCTAATTTTGATGTTTATTCATGTGAAATCGTTCCCACGAAGACCCTAATGTTACTTTTAGTACTATAAAGCTTTGCGCAATAAACAGACAATTATTATCCTAAATGTATATTCGCCATTCGTAAAAAAAGCTATTAGAATCATTGCTATATTTTCCCAAACATCTCGCAACAAAGTTAATTACATCAAATCAAAACCAGCTTTTAACTCGACCGATCGAATCTCGAAGCAATTAAACGTTTAGATATTATAACAGTTGGATATTTCGTTATCGTAATGATATTAAAAAACTAAGCCGTTTATCTTGGAATCGCGGCGCAGATCAAAAAGATTCAGCCGCTTCGTGATCGCGGGATTGCAAGTATTAATAAACTGGTTTCAGAGAGCAAGCGAATCTTTATGGCTATGCGCTTTGAGTACTAGCCATTACGACGGTAAATTTATAATTACATGGCGATACCAGATAGAAAGTAGATAATATGGCTCAAAGGTCGAACTTTACGGGCCCATAAATAACAGAATTACTATTTGAAAGAAATTACTGTCACTTTGACATTAGGCTGAATGGGAAAAATCCTTTGCCTCTTCCAAAGGGAATTTTAGTAAGATTCCAAAAGTTAAGTTTTCGGTAATACAGGGTGTCTCATAAGTACCCAACGATTTCATGATGCAAAAAATTTAACTAATTATTGGTTTTAAAATATAATATTGACAAATTTAATAGAAAACAAAAGGAATTTTTATTTTTTGAAGATTACATCGTTGAGATGGCGTCCATTACGATGCCGACATTCTTCGAGTCTTTGGTGAAAGTTTCTGAAAACTTTCTGAAGAGGAGGTCTATCTACGGACGCAATTTTTTCTCCGATGTTGGTCTTCAAGTCGTTCAAAGTTTGCGAAGAATTTTCATACACATTTGACTTAAGATACCCCCATAAAAAAAATCGGGTGGCGTCAAATCCGGGCTTCTGGGGAGCCATTCAATGTCACCCCTTCTTGAAATGACTTTTTCGGGAAACAATTGGTGTAGGGCTTCAGTTGAGTGGTTAGTTGTATAGGATTTGGCTCCATCTTGTTGGAACCATGTCCTGACATTATAATGCTCACATTCTTGAAGCTCTGGCTCGAAAAAGTTGCGTAGCATGGCCACCTAATGCTTATTTGAGGTTGACGTCGCACCGAACTTGCCACCAACTCAATGTTTTCATCCGTTCTTACACTTCTTGGGCGCCCAGATTTCTTGCTTCCTGTTGTGTTTCCGGTAGTGTTGAAACTCCGGATCCATGAGAGTATGGTAGAGTTGCTGGGCGTTTCATCAATATGCCTCAATCGATAATTGAGACGATACAGGCGCCGTCGATTTATTGTTTTGAAAATAGGCGCGAACGCAAAAACCGCGTTGCTCTCCCGTAAACGACATGGCGGCAACTAAAAATCCTTGGAACGCGCTAGCTAATGCCGCACTCACCGCTCCCATCAGTTGCGCCGGCTAGTCTAGACACGCTTTTGAAATCGTTGGGTACTTATGAGACACCCTGTATTTTCATTGTTTGTGAAAAACTGAGTGTACAATCTATATTTCAAAAAAGGCACTTGACATTTTTATTGATTTATTAATTTTTATGTCGATTGGTTACAGTCGATTAGTTATAGTTTTAATAAATATTAGCCTGCCGATCAGGGACGGCATATCAACGCGATAGCGGCCTCTTTGCGCCAAGATCAGCAATTTATTTTTATTTATACGTCTTATCTTGCCGTAAGTGGCGATGTGTATCGTAATCGGCGGCTTCAAAGTGCCTCGCATTGTAAACAAGTACACGCGTTAGGTTCAATTCGCGGACATTTTATTTGACGTGTTTTATGATCGCTATATGTGTTTTATATTCTTTGCGTTAGAATAGATAGCACCGAGCTGTTATTAAAAGATAGACATGAGTGTAAAATATACGTGCTATTAAATTTATGAATACTAGTTTATAGCACATAATATACAGTGTAATAACTAATAATGTTCTTATTATTGCCCATACGAGGTAATTGCTTGCATAACATTGCTTTTACTTCGGCCCATCAAACAGAAAGTTGTTTTAATTAGAGCGCCAAATTGTTCTACGTCAACGTCGAGGTCAATGTACTTTTGACAAGCGATGTTGCCCACATGTTACTCAAAATATTTTCAAAACATTTTTCACATGAAAGCACCGTTTATACATATTTATTATTTCTGATATCAAACATCGCTATGTTGAAGAAATTTTTATTTTTTTGCGAATACGCATATCTCGGATCTGTCAGACCACGTTTTCTTTCTTAACCCCATTTTTATCAAAGCTGCTAGAAGTACCGCATAGATCTCTCGTTTTAAAATATAACAAAGCTTAAATGGAACGCTATTAGGTTGAAATTGGCTTGAAAAAATGAAAGAATTGTTTTATATCTAACACGTATCTAAGATCTGTCAGTGGGACGGTCCATTCACGAATTTCATCTCATAACCTTAAACATTTAAGGTTATTCACCTATTTCAAAATTTGTATTAAATGATAGAGTAAGTATATTTTATTACGTTCAAAGCTTTACGTCCAATTAATTTTGTAATTGTTCATTACTTAAATGGAAATAATAATTATGTCTGTCATAATTTTAATTCGACTAACTGACCCACTTATCAAGGACTCTAAAAACTAATATACCAATTTAAAAGGAAGTACAGTATTCCCTTTTTTTGGTTACCTATTTGAACGCGATTTTGATATTTCTTCTTATTAGATAAAAATAAAATATAAAATAATATCGCACATATCTTAAGGAAAACTCTTATCGAGCGGCGAGCCTAGCTTAGTCAAATAATAAATTTTGAGTCATGTCTTCCATTATTGACAACAATATCCCCAAAATACCATCTTACGCAGAAACAGCACAGATAAGTAAAGCCCCTTTATAGAATCGTAGATAATGTAGAATTTAAAAAACAACGGAGCGAACCCGTTGGTTGCGCAAGAACCATTCAGTAATAAAACAATGCATTCAGATAACTCATATTTGATAACCCATTTCCATAGTCGGCGTCTTTGGCCGAAATTACCCAAGTTTTTTGTCGGCCAGCCGAGGTGTTATTTCGGTGAAAATCCACCCTATCATTAGCGCAGGTATGCGAGGATAATTTTACAAAGCCCGGTGTTACCATCACAAAAGAAAGTTTTTAACACCCATGTCTTGTCTATGAATTTTATTGTGTTATATTATTTACTGTTTTAATAACATGTAATACTTACTTATATCTTGGTCTTTAATGTGTGTAGGCTGTAGACTGTAGACTGTGTACTCCTAGGTATGCCTTATTATAAATTTCTATGAATAAGTTCAAAAAGTGGAATAAAGTTATTTTATTAATATTTCAGTTTAAAAAAAGTACCTCGTAATCATTTAAAAAATCCAATTCACACTGAGACCACGACTTTGTATCCAATGAGCAGGACGAAATCACAGAGATTTCGTACAAACGTGTGTTGCGTAAAACGTTATCTGTGCACAATCTTCAAATTCAAACGGAAACTATTATAATCTACAATCAAAATCCAATTCTACATTCACCTCAGGCTAAGCTCGCGGCGCCACAAAAACGAAACAGGGAACAACAAATTGCCCTTCCTAATTACAGCAGGTAGGCGGCCGCACAAAGCCGACGTTTTTCAAAAAAAGTGTTAAGTTACTCAGAAACTGGTTTAAAACCATAAATATAGAATCGCATCTGTATTGCCATGAATTAAGTCCAACGATTTCACTGCTATAAACACATTTATGGTTCGTAATTTCTTCGAAACATGTTGGTACGTTAGATAATTATACGCATTCTGTGTAATTAATGAATACCTATAGGTAATTCAACGTTTAATGGCATCTAATAGCTTCACAAGTTCAGGAAAATAAAATGTTTTTGGCGATATTTTTTCATCGTCAAAACTTCATTTTGTTCATCAAATATAGGTACATGGATTTCATTTTTCTTCGTCGATAACTGCATTGAAAAGTAAAAACAGAAGTTCAACCCTGAACTATAAAACAAATGATTTGAATGTTTAATTTCATATTTATTCGTATCATACGTCGCCCAAGGAAAAACAAAAACCAAACGCCCATGTTCGCCAAAAAAACTAAATACGCTAAATGACCACAGACAAAATAAAGATGTAAATTGTACAATACGATATATGGCAATAGGTTATAAATGGTGCGGCGCGATCAAAGCCTGTGGTAATGCGCGTGCGTCGACTCCACTCCACGTTTTTTTTGCATCTCGAGGATTAAATCGATCTTCATATCGCTGATTAAAAATAATGTCGGTTCTTGAGTTACAAACTGGAACCTTATCTTGGGAGAGTTATTTGTTATACAGTAATCAACCTGTTTTGATAAATAAGGAAACGGACTTAATTTTAGAAATTCTCTTTTAATCAAAGAAAATACTGAGTACATACAATAAATAGTAACTAATATTTTGTTGCAAGTTTACTATATTTTGAGAGTTAGTTTATATACCAGTCCGGCCTTCAAAAATTGGCTTATAAATTATAAGACATAGGTAGTTACTAGTTACAATATTTAAGTTTTAACTTGATATTCCGATATGCTCATGTCTTGTTAGAAAGAAAATAACCTGGATATTTACAATTGCTAGCCTTTAACTAATAAAAAGTTATAGGTATAGATTAATTCATATGAATTTTAAACGCATACACACGCCCAATGTATTTTACATACATCGTGAATAAAGAGTATCGCAAAAGAACTAAAATATAATATATTGGAGCTTGTTCCCGTATTAAGTTTATAACATTGCCCACTTCAACAGCTCTACGTAAATGGTCGTTAAATTATCTGTCCGTGAAGTTGAGGACACACCTGGCGTTTTTTATCAAAACTTATTCTGTCGTAATAGCAATTAACGTATAATAACAATTTGCAATATATACTTTTTGCAATTAACGCTGACGATAATGACAGAAATATTAAACTTAGCGGCAGGCTACGTGTAATTAGAGAACATAACGCTATCATGTGTTTTTTCATTTATTGGCCGAACCAATTATGTTCTTAGAATAGCATGGAATGGGTTTTGTATGCATTACTATTGCGCATTAAGTTTATAATATCCTTTAGTTATATTCATGAAATAAAGACTTTTTCTAATAGCTATATAGCCGCACGTGTGTGTAGTATGTAAATTTATACTTTATATAATTTGAAAGCATAATGCAATGTAAATTTTTACATTACGATATGCTTTACATACCCGGTGCTTATATTTATAAGCACCTTGTATGTCTGCTAAGTAATATGTATAATACATAAGGTAGGTATAGGTAACAGTGAAAATCTAATAGAAGTTTAAATAAGAAATGTTTACAAATAATTATTTTGCTGTACTGTAGGTACTGTAAATTTTTCCCTAATATTAATTTATCATTACTTATATTAGTATACTGCAATCTGTTTGCAGACAGAGTACAACAATTATTAGCTAATCACCCATTTCTGCACACTTAACAAAAAAAACACATTAGTCATTTCTATATTTACTAGTTTAGCAATGAATTGTCCTGTCATTCGGTTTTTAAGAATTCACACACCACCATATTCCTGTGTGGCCTCACCTTTATGTCAGTCGTCGGTGGGAGGTGAAGGAATGCAGCCCAATTATATAGATACGAAGCTCGATTCTCCGATCCGACACGCTCGCATAGTTTAATCAATGTATTGAAAATTGAGATGCGTCCCGAATCTATTGTAGACTGGCCTTTATACCTGAGAACTTTGCTCTATACTCTATGCTCTATGTCTATATTCTATGGTGTACATAGTGTAAAA